>NC_069383.1:0-1385833 GCF_027475565.1 Acinonyx jubatus | reverse complement strand
TGAGGGCTGCGCAGGGGCGAGGGCCGTGTGGAGGCACAGGGGTGAGGGCTGCGCTGGGGCGAGGGCCTTGTAAAGGGTGCAGGGGTGTAGGGGCACAGGTGTGAGGGCTGTGTAGGGGTGCTGGCTGCCTAGGGGTCTAGAGGTGCAGGGGCGAGGGCCACGTAGGAGTGCGGGCGCACAGGCGTGAGGGCCGTGGAAGGGCGAGGGCACAGGGGTGAGGGTCGTGTGGAGGCACAAGGGTGCGGGGGCATGGGTGTGAGGGCCGTGCAGGGGCGAGGGCACAGGGGTGAGGGCTGCGCAGGGGCGACGGCCTTGTAAAGGGTGCAGGGGTGTAGGGGCACAGGTGTGAGGGCTGTGTAGGGGTGCAGGCTGCCTAGGGGTCCAGAGGCGCAGGGGCGAGGGCCACGTAGGGATGTGGGGGTGCAGGCGTGAGGGCTGTGCGGGGCGCAGGGTGGGGTCATCAGGGGCAGGGTGAGCAGAGGAGAGCGTGGGCTCAGTGCCGCCCCCCTCTGGGCGCGTGGCTCCGATGCTCTTTGAACAACGTCAGAGATGTGACTCTGCGGTTTGAAGAGTCGGTCACGCTGTGGATGTGGCCTGGGGAGAAGTGGGGACAGCCCGACTGTCCTGTGTTAACGTGGGCGAGTGTTTGGAAGCGCTTGCCTCTTGGTGGGGACGCCGCTGTACTTCGGAACAGTGTTTGACAAGCCGTGTTTCCTTAGGACTCAAAGAAGGTGGCAAGAGGAAGAAGCCGAAGCAGAGGGACGAGTCCAAGAAGAAGAAATCGACCAAAGGCAAGCACTAGGCGGACTCGCAGCCGCGCGCCTGCTGCCGGAGCTGGCGCCCAGCCCGCCCCGTGCCGTAGTGCGAGGCGCGCACGAGTTAGGTAGCGGCACCGCTTGGCCACCGTCCCCACACTGCAGCTTCTCAGCTCGGGGACGGCAGGAGACGGGAGTGACGGTCGTGGGCGGAGCCTGTCCCCACTGTCCTCGCGTCTCCCGGCCCTCAATCCGACAACAGCGGCTCCCCTGAGGGGGTCGGGGACCCGGCTCCTTCCTTCCGACTGTCGAACACGATGCCGACTGCTGAGCTGTTGTAGCGTCAGAGGTGTGACAGGTGCGGGCGGGTGATGGAGTGTGTGTCCACGGAATGCCTCTCTCTCTTCCCGGCGGGAGAGTCCTTGGAGCTGGCGCGTAGTTAGGGGCGGGGTGACGTCATCGCACGTCCTGCATGGAGTCCGCACCGCCAGGGGTCTTCCCTCCGGGTTACGGGGTGTCCCAGCCGCCTCCCTGGGGGCCCGTGGGTGAGTCTCTAGATATAAAGTCATTCCTTAAATTTACCAGAGTTTTAAGCTCCGAGGAGCCCAAACCTGACCTCGAATATTATTTAGTTTTTGCAAATTCCATCTTTTTCTCTTGGACCCATGATTCTCCTTAGCACATGCACAGGACCCTGCAGAATTTTGTTCGGTAATCCCCTCTCTGCTCTTTGTTTGGGTCATTCTGGGGAGACGCACGTGCTGTATTCACACACACACACACACACACACACACTCAGATTGGAACGAGGGCGCTGAAGAAAAGATTTCAGTTGTAAACATTGGCTCCTCTAAAAACATCGTTTATTTTCCTAGCAGTTTTTTTGTGTCCACTTTCCTGCACTTACTTCTTTGCGTGATCACCTGCTTCTTAACCCTTTGGTTCTACTGACTCGATCCGTGCCGCGCCTAACCTTTTCTGCGCGCTTCCTGCCCAGGCCTTTCCTCCGTAACACAAGGGCCAGCTCACACCGCTTGGAAATGGGGGCTCGGGGCAGAGCTTTGACGTGGTGTGAGAATGCCGCTGTCGTGAATGTGGCAGCCACCGGCCCCCGTGGCCCCTGTAGCCAGCCGCGTCGTGGGCGTCGTGGGTGTGGAAGCCAGAAACGAGTGTAACTTTGCGACTCTGAGATGACTGTTAGGGGAGGGGTGCTTTGTTTTGTTTGGCTTTGGCAGGGAGGTGGTGTGGACTGGTATTACGGCTTACCGTGGAAAATGTACCCATGAAAACATACTGTATTTTAAGTGCTATCAGCAGAAATAAAACGTAAGCGCCGTCTTGGACTGCTGGCTTGCCGTCATCATTAATGTCCGCTAGTTACACCGTTATTAGCGATCAGAAAGAAAACCAGCCATAATTGTCGTTTCAATTACGAAAGATAAAGTGATAATTAGGGCAAGAGCCTGGGTTGGGAGCTGCATTACTGTGAGATGAAATGTTACTTTATTTATTTGTTTTAAAATTTTTATTTATTTTTGAGAGAGAGAGAGAATGTGGGGGGGAGGAACAGACAGAGAGGGAGACACAGAATCTGAAACAGGCTCCAGGCTCTAAGCTGTCAGCACAGAGCCCGACGTGGGGCTCGAACCCACGAACCACTAGATCGTGACCCGAGCTGAAGTCGGGCGCTCAACCGACCGAACCCCCCAGGCGCCCCTGAATTGTTAACGACCACACTGCCACTGATTGACCCTGTGGGAGCCCAGTGGCCTGGCTGGCAGCATGGGGGACGCTGGGGAGGTGGGAGGCACGGGCTGTTGCGACCTCCTGGCTGGGGGTATGTCCTGACCCGGGCCCCGCTGCAAACCACGGGCTTCTGCCGTGGCCCCTGGCGGACCTGGAGCCTCTCCCAAGGGCACGTTTGGCTCATGGGTGCATCTCAGGCACTTCCACACCAGAATTCGCTGTCGGTCCCTGGGGAGGGAGGTGGCTCAGCAGGCGCGAAGCAAGTTTCGCAGCCCTTGACCTCACTGCTTCAGCGCCGGTCGCCTGGGGGACAGCGTCTGTGTGGTGGCGTCTTCCAGCCACGCCTGGAACAAGCGTGCCACCCCTGCGGGCGGGCGGCCCACGTCCACAGGCCATCCCCAGTAACGCTTCCCTCAGCGAGCAGAGGCCCACTGGCTGGGGGAGCTCGGTGAGTACCTGCTTCCCCGGCGGGGGCGGGGGGGACCACACAGCTGCCTGGGACGCACGGCACCCCGAGGGCCGGGGTGGGCTGGCGAGCGTGTGAGCTCACGCCATCACCCCTGCTCCACCGCCACCCAAGCGGGCTGCCATCCCGGGGGCCAGGGTGCCGGTGCCCGTGCTGGGGCCGCTCAGAGCGGCCCTGCTGTCTGCTGACCTCCCGGAGGGGGCTCCTGGGCCAACATCAAGGGTGATGGAGGGGGGGGGGGGCCCGGCCTCTACCAGCATGGCCCATTTGGGGACAGGGTGTGTGGGACCAGGTGGGGAGGTGGTCCTGGCTGCGAGGAACCCCCCACATACTCCAGGGCCGTCCGCCCCCCCTGCCCCCACGTTAGCAGGATTAAGGGCTTTGAAGAAACACTTTACGTTGGTGCATGTTTATTTTGAAACCCTTGCGTATTCACAGGAAGTTGCACAGGCGGCACACAGGGGTCCCGTGTGGCCTCACCCGGTCCCCAGAGCCATGGGGCAGCATTAGAACCGGGAAAATGACACGGTCCCCTCCGAGAAAGGTGAGACCGTGACGCTAACGATCACGGTCCCAGGGCTTCTGACTTGGCCCATCCCACCAGGCGCAGAACCTTCTGTCTGCTCACTCCTCCGAGGGCGCCTGCCCCCACGTTGCTGGGGCAAGAGTGAGGCCAGGCTCACGTGGTCCTCCAAGTAGGCCGTGGAGGCCGGGCGTCCCGTGTCTCCGGGCCTGGAGCTGCGGGGACAGGGCGGTTTGGGTCTGCTTCGTGCCTGTCCCTCCGGCTCCTACAGACCCTGTTGGCCGGGACCGGCACAGAGGGTCACCGCAAGTGTCCTATTCACTCTCGCCTGCTCCCGGAGAGCTACCTCGTGCTTCCCGCTTCCTGGTGCTCCCCATGGTGCTCCCCACTTTCCTGTCCCCACCTGTCCCCCCCCACCCCTTTGAAGTGTTGTCCACATGGTTCTCAGCTGAATGGGGGATGGCCAAGAGCCCCCTCCCAGGGCTGTGCCCCCTGCAGCTGCCAGGGGGAAGGTTCTAGAACTTGACGTGGCGTGGGTGCTAAGGCAGGTGCCTCCGTCTCCTTGTCGCCAGCCGAAGCGTCACCGTGGCCCAGCTCGAGACGCGCTCTTGGAGGGGCAGGCTGGCTCCTCGCTGCGCCTGACTCGCCGCTTCTCAGGTGGACCTGGACACCATCGATGTTCGTCCCCAAACCAGTCCGGCGTCTGGTCACAAGTTAGGACTGTTCTCACAGGGGCACCGAGGCGGCCACCTCCGGAGGGATGAGGGGTGTCACCGAAGATGCCCGCCCGCCCTCCATGCCGCAGCTCTGGTCCCCGCGTGGCTCCTGCGCCCCCGGCCCGGGCAACGGACAGGCTAATCACGGCTGGCAGCAGCCGGTGCGTCAGCCTTAATTCTTTGCCTTTGTCTTTGAGGTTTTTATAGGTTTCGCTTGATCGACAGCATTCATTCTTAGTGAACAAACGGAAGTCAGCTTTTATGGCATGAAAATTGTTTCTCTGACCGGCTAGCCATTACACGGTGACACAGGACCATGAATCTTCCCGTCCCTGAGAGTGAGTTTGATGTACAGGTGGCAGACAGCCATCTGGTCTGGAAGGGTGGGGCTGCGCTCACAGGAACCTTGGTTTTTCGCTGACTGAGGGCCCAGTTTGGGGACATCCCCTCCCAGCTTGATGGAGCCCGGATGGGAGAGGGCCGGGGTGCAGGGGAGGGGTGGGACCCTCCAGTCCACTGCCTGCTCCCCGTTTCCCTGTCCCGCTCTGCCTCCCCCCTCCTCCCCCCCGCCCCCCGCCCTGCTCCCGTGACCCCAGGGCAGCAGGCCCCAGCCCAGCGGCCTCAGGAGAGGGCAGGGCCCGCCTTCTGTGAGGCCACAGTTCTCAGGGAGGCTTACAGTATAGGGACACCGAGGGCGCTTGGCTTTCTCCTTGTCCTTTTACAAAGGAAGGCCCAGACCTCAGGATGTCCCATAACGATTCCCAGAGGCCACAGAGCTGGGCACGGTGGGATCTGGCTGTTTGATGCAAGGCTTCTGCTCCTCCCGAGCAAACCCTAGGCACTGTATCCTTCCCCCCACACGCATTGAGCATGCTCTCTCTCCGCTTTCTTGGTTGGGGTGCTATGAAGACCAATTTTTCCAGGTCCGCTGTGGGTCTGTGAGGTGCATCTTGTATGGAAAATCCTGATAAACGCCTTTCCTTCCCAGGGCTCTGGCTTTTTCCAAGGACAGACCCCACAGTGGCCGACTACTTTCTCTTTCTGGTCTACCAGTGAACTTGGAGATTTTCAGTCTTTTCTTGCAGTCCATCCACCGAAGCCACATCTCAGGACACCCTGGATGTCATACCACCTGTCCAGAGGGATGCCAGCGTTGATGATTGTGACGAGTGTGTGTGTTTAACCAGGGCTGTTCCAGGACTTGGAGTAATTCCAGGGTGCCGGCCTGGGCCTGGTGTGCATGCGTGAGAGACGGCTCAGCAGAAAGCTCTGGCCTGTGCATGCCCCATCCCATAGGAGAGCACTGAGGGTCCCCATGTGACGCCAGAAGCGTAGGATATGCCATGAGAGGGAGGTCAGCTTACTCTTAGGGACCAGAGACATTAAAATCCTTTGGGAGAAACTGAGGGGCCATACAGATAGGATGAGAAGGCAACACAACTACTCCACATTCTCGTTTCTCAGGGTAACTGCAGGCCTAATTTCCGGATGACCGACAAAGGCAGGAAACCAGGTCACCCTTCTCTCTTCTTGGGTCAGCTTCTGCCACCAACTCTTTCCAGGTCCCCACTGCCATTGGTCTAGTGGAGGAGAGGCCACCAATGCACCCATCTATCCATCCACCCATCGTCATCTGTCCATCCAACCATCCACCCACCCGTCATTCATCTGTCCATCTATCCATCCATTTATCCACCCATTATCTATCCATCCACCCATGCATCCATCCATTCATCCACTCATGCATGCATCCATTCATCCATCCATCATTCCACCATCCATCCATGCACCTATCCATTTACTAATCTGTCCATCTATCCATCCACTCATCCATCCAACCACCCACCATCCATCCATCCCATTGTCCATTTATCCATCCATCCGCCTATCCACCCACCTGTCCACCCATCCACTCATGCATGCATGCATCCATTCATCCGTCGATCCACCCATCCATCCATGCACCCATCCATCTGTCCATCCATCCACTCATCCATCCATCTACCCATCCACCATCCATCCATCCGTCCCATTGTCCATCCATCCATCCAATCCATCCATCCATCCATCATCCATCATCCATCCATCCATCTATCTATCCATCCCATTGTCTATCCATTCACTCATCTGTCCATCCCATTGTCCATCCATCCATCCATCCATCCATCCATCCATCAATCCTGTTGTCCATCCATCCATCCTTCCACCATCCATCCACGCACCTATCCATTTACTTATCCGTCTTTCTATCCATCCATCCATCCATCCATCCATCCATCCATCCACTCACCCATCTATCCATTCCATTGTCTATCCATTTATTTACCTATCCACCTACCCACCCACCCACCCACTATCCATCCATCCATCCATCTACCTATCCACCCACCTATCCATCCATCCTCCCATCCACTGATGCATGCATGCATCCGTTCATCCATCCATGCACCCATCCATCTACTCATCCACCCATTTGTCCATCCATCCATTCATCCATCCATCCATTTACCCACCCACCGTCCATCCATCCCATTGTCCGTCCATCCATCCATCCACTGTCCATCCATCCACTATCCATCCATCCACTATCCATCCATCCATCCATCCATCCATCCAACCAACCAACCTATCCATCTATCCACTCACCCATCCACCCATGCATCCATGCATCCATCCATCCATCCAATTCATCCATCCATCCATCCATCCATCTACCCACCCACCGTCCATCCATCCCATTGTCTGTCCATCCATCCATCCATCCCATTGTCCGTCCATCCATCCATCCATCCCATTGTCCGTCCATCCATCCATCCATCCATCCACTGTCTGTCCATCCACTATCCATCCATCCACTATCCATCCATCCATCCAATTCATCCATCCAATTCATCCATCCATCCATCCATCCAACCAACCAACCAACCTATCCATCTATCCACTCACCCATCCACCCATGCATCCATCCATCCATCCATCCATCCATCCATCCAATTCATCCATCCATCCATCCATCCATCTACCCACCCACCGTCCATCCATCCCATTGTCTGTCCATCCATCCATCCATCCACTGTCCGTCCATCCACTATCCATCCATCCATCCATCCAATTCATCCATCCATCCATCCATCCATCCATCCATCCAATTCATCCATCCATCCATCCATCCAACCAACCCATCCATCTGTCCACTCACCCATCCACCCATGCATGCATCCATCCATCCATCCATCCATCCATCCATTTCATCCATCCATCCATCCAACCAACCCATCCATCTGTCCACTCACCCATCCACCCATGCATCCATCCATCCATCCAATTCATCCATCCATCCATCCATCCAATTCATCCATCCATCCATCCATCCATCCATCCAATTCATCCATCCATCCATCCCTCCATCCATCCAACCAACCCATCCATCTATCCACTCACCCATCCACCCATGCATCCATCCATCCAATTCATCCATCCATCCATCCATCCAACCAACCAACCTATCCGTCTATCCACTCACCCATCCACCCATGCATCCATCATCCATCCATCCATCCATCCATGCATCCATCCAATTCATCCATCCATCCATCCATCCATCCATCCATCCATCCAATTCATCCATCCATCCATCCATCCATCCAACCAACCCATCCATCTGTCCACTCACCCATCCACCCATGCATGCATGCATGCATCCATCCATCCATCCATCCATCATCCATCCACCAGTCCATCTACCCACCATACACCCACCCATTGTCCACCCATCTCATGCACACTGTGTCCCACATGTGTGAAGCATGTTGGAGACATAGCTGTATGAGTTGCACCCCCACCCTGCAGAGGGGACAAGAAGTGATGCCCTCTGTCCCCAGGCAGGATAAGTCACCCCTAGCCCTACCCTTGGTACGCCCCCAGTTATGGCCTCAGCGCAGGAGGAATTCAGAGGGGCACATGCCGGTGGGGGATTGGGGAGCTTTGCAGGTGGGTTTTGGAGGGCGGAGGCAGCCAGGCACATGTTGAGGCAGGGAGAACGGCCTAAATCAAGGTGTGGGATGCAGGCTGAACCCGAAGGAGGGGAGGATTTTGGGCAGAGCAGGAGGAGGTGAGGCTGCCGGAGGGGGGGTGGGTGGGAAGGGCGGGTTGAGGCAGCCCCCGGCAACAGCTGGTTTGGGCTTGGTGCTGAGGGCAGAGCACGTGGCGTCGCAGGAGCCCGGCAGGGCCAGCCTGGCCTGGATGCAGACAGTTCCCAGGAAAGGGCGGTTGGCCGCCACTTTCCTGCCAGGCTCGAGGGCTGGGCTGCCATCAGCAGTGGGGGGTTGGGCCAGTGATGGGCCTGGCCTGAGGACCGCGTCCATGGTGAGCAGTGGTCACGTGTCACTTGGCGGATCTTCTCCCACCTGATGGTGGCTGTCACTTGATAGGATCACCCTTGGGTCTGGGAGTCCCAGGTCCTTGCTTCCTGTCGTTCACCCGCCTGGATCAGGGCTTAGGGAGCAGCCAGTGAGGAACCAGCCCAGAGTCTCAGCCTGTGAGAGTGTGCATAGGTCCTCACTGACCGCCTGGCAGGACAGATGACGCCCCACGCGGCCTGCTGTTCCTGCTCTAGGCGGGTCCTACAGCGTCCACCTCAGGTGCGCGCTGAGCAAAGCTGGAGTCATGACGGAGGCAGCAGCAGGGAGGGACTGACCGCTCTGAAGAGAAGGTGCCGAAAGCAGAGCAGTCTGAGGGACAAATTCATAGCTCCCGGGACACAGGACCAGTTGGGCCACGAGGCCGTCCTCGCCGAGTCTAGTATGGTCTCCTGCTGCCCCCAGTTGGCCACAGCTGCCTGCCTGCCCAGCCCTTCCCCAAGATCCCATGGCATCTGCAGGGGTGATGGTGGCCCCAGAAAGGTATGTCCACATCCTAACCCGAGACCTGTCATTGTCACCTTGTGTGGAAACCGGGTCTTTGTGGCCCCAATTCCAGCAGAGGCTCTCGAGATCGTCAGGATCGTTAGGATGGCCCTAAATCCAGTGACAGGTGTACTAGGAAGGAGAGGGGGATATGAGACACAGACCCGGACAGGAGGCGGCCACGTGGAGACTGAGGCTGAGACCCGGTGATGCAGCCACGAGCCCCGAGATGCCTGGGGCCGCCAGGAGCAGGAAGAGACAGGAAGGGGGAGCTTCAGATGCCTGGATCTCAGACCTCCCAGACTCCAGACCTGCTCAGGGATAGCAGGGGGGTGAGCCTCGGCCCCGTGAGCGCGCAGCCCGTGGCGTTTGTTAGGGCCACCCCAGAGGCTGACGCCATCTGACTGCAAACCGGTAGGAGGAAGGACCCTGCTCTCAGAGATTCGTCTCCGGATGTGGATTCCGTGGCCAATACTTGAGCGTCCCAACTTTAAAACCCCAGATCAAACGTTTCCTGCAAGATTCCATGTATCTATGTAGCCTAGTGGGAATTTTTCTTTACGAAGGACCTCACAAAGGAAAATGGCCACATAAACACAGCGAGTCAATGTGGAGCATTTTGAGATGGTGTCTTATGCTGCGGTATTTTCTGTGGCCACAGGAGGGCGCCTCCATAAAGGGAAACAGGACTGGACAGAAGATCCACCCCTGCCCCGCACACGTGTCGGACGCACGCACACGCTCACACGCACGCACACGTGTCACACGCACGCACGCACATGTGCACACAGTAAATTAGCCTTAAACCCTAATGTTCAAATTAATCAAGACTCAAAGGGGTTGGAGGGGGAGGGGACCAGAGCCGATACCTTATCCCCCGCCCCCCGCCCCATCGAGCAAAATAGTTTTGCTGGAGAGTGGGGCGTTTCTCTTGTTGAGCATTTACCGTCTAGTCTCATAACCTTATAAATAACACGTCAAAGGATTCACAAGAACACAGTTTGAAAAGATAAAATTAGGCCGTACCAGAAGTTTGGGGTTTTTTCCCTACACCCACATGCCAAGAACATTCCCACATTTTTTACCCCGGTGACATCTGACAAATGGTAATTTGTGGTTTCCTGGACTAACAGGGAGAAATAAAATCTATCGTCAGTGTTTCTAGCTCCTTCTCTGTCTCGTAAGCCGCGGGACTCTGCACCTGGCCCTCAGTCGGTGGAGACCCTCAATCGGCGAAGAGCAGGTCTGTGCCGGAGCCCTGACGCCCGAGAGCAGACCGAGTCGTTTCAAGTTCGCGCAGCAGGACCGGTCCCGGAACCGCTTGGGAGCCCTCGGTGTGAGGTGTAGCTGTCTTGTTGTCTAGACTTTTACAACTAGTAATAATACCCTGGTAAATAGTGCAAGTGTTCATTTCCCCTCTGCTTTTGTTTCTTACCTGAGTACATGGTGTCTTTCACTCCCAACACTTCATAACGTCAAAGATGTGACTGCTGGTGTCCCCCACCGCCCTTCCCTTCCTGCCAAATCCTTATGGAAACCAAGGCAAAAAAAAAAAAAAAAATCAAGCTGCTGGAAAAGGTAAAATAAAGGGAAAGAAAGCAAAGGTGAAGTCCCAGGCTATCCCGATACCAGTAATGCTCCAGGGAGAGCCATCAGTCTGTCCTCACCCCCCAATTCCTGCTTAAAACCCACGAGGAGGACTTCGAAACACGTTACGTGCTCGGATGTGCCTGCCGTGGCCTCTTCCTCGCAAAACAAAATCTCCCGTCAACACCCACGAAAACCCACCGTTGTCACCAGCCCGTCTGGGTAAACACATCCTTCTCGTTTTGCTTGGTTTCCGTTTCGTTAAGCATTACGCTTCAGATGGTTTGAACTGAAAGTAGCAATATATTATCGTAACGGGGGTGGGGGGCACTGCACACGTGCTTCTCTGTAGCTGTAAAAATCATGCTTCATTTGGGAGTGGGCAGGCCTCCCCGGCAACACTCTCCCAGCTCCCCAATCTGGTGTTTGTGTTCTGAACAGGTTAGGTATCGAGAGGCCGTAATGTGGTCACAGTGCAAAATATACATGTCTATAGATATCTAGCACTAGAAATCAGAAAATAAGAGTTTTGTCTAGAGACAAATTAATCTTTCCACCCCTTTTATGGACTCTTCAATCTGCTTTAATCTTTAGGTGCACTGACAAATACTTAGCTGTAACTACAAAGCATCCGGGGAGAATATAAGCACAAGTCAGACTTGCCAGCTAAATACATTTCATCAGAGGTGAGGGACAACCAGCTGCCTTTCCGGTCGGGAGGCCGCCTTTTCACGCATGGACTTTTATTTCTTATAAAATAATGTCTCTTATAATGTCTCTGAAATAATGTTTCTTATAATGTCTGTAGTTTACATGGCTTTTGAATGGAGTGTCTGTAGTCAGATCAGAATAACGGGACCCACCCCACGCTGCTCACTGGCTAATGTGAACTTCCTTCCGCATACACCTCACCTTTGTGCTCTAGATTTGCCGGAAGGGACACTGGACTCTTGGCACAGGTTACGTTTCTCACAGCCAGCTTAGAAAGAGTTGGGATTAATTAGGGAATGCCTCCAACGTCAGACCTCACATGAAACTGCAAAACAGAAGTTGTTAGTCTTTAGCAAGTAAGCATCTCGTAGAGTAAGATCCCTTGAATGAAATGGTAATTGCTCTGATATATATACTTTTATTACCACTTGTGAGGACGCAGATTAACACTCCAGACGTTTAAAATTTGACGCAAATAGCGGCGTATTATAGCTGCCGCAAAAAAGCATAGAATTTGACGTCTGGAGCCTTACCGCAGGATGACAGAGCGGTCAGTTAAAATACAGTGTTGCTAGAGGTGTGCGTGGGGATTTAACCCTGTCAGTTGATTGCATTTTAAAAGCCGTTACTGAGAGTTCAGTATGATGATGTGGAAAATCTTGAAGGCTGACTTAAAAATCCAGGAATCTCTGACGCAAGTGGTCACGCTGGTGTGACAGGCCCCGGGCAGCCAGCTCGGGGTCACGGCCCTAAGGGCGGCTGGTCCTCGCCGGTCACCCACCATCCGAGGTGATTCACAGGAATACGGTTACCAGGAGTTGCAGGGATTTCCCTGAACTGGGAGTCTCGTCTCCTTTCTACATTTGATTCCGATGACACAGCGTGTGTTTCGAAGCACTCATGTTCACGGTGTCGACACGTGGGATGGCAAGCCCCGGACGGCACCTGGGGGCGCACCTGCCGTCCCCCTCTCTTTTCCAGTTTTCGGTTGAAGACGCTTCTTTTTCGGTGTGGAAGGGGTGTGGCAGGTGTAAGAAATGTGTGTCTAGAAAAGGATCTGCGGATTCTGAGGCGACAACGGGGCAGGGCGCCCGCTGTCCACACCGTCGGGGGGAGGCGGTCTGTGGGCTGCGGGAGCCCCGGCCATGGTGCTGGTGGCTCCTGTGCATCTGGCCCCTCACTCTGCCCGCGGAGGGCCCACCGCGTCCGCTCGCACTCAGGGCCGCTGGGGCCCCCGGAGAACCTGAGGATGAATGAACTGGGGTCTTCGGAGCTACGCCTGGTTTGGTCTGCTGGACGGTCTTCCAAAACCCCCCTGAGGCCCGGGGGCCTCTGCTGCCCTTCCGGGAGGGGGCTGGGTGGCGACGTCCCCATTAGAGCCTGTCACGTCCTCCAAAAAAAAGATCGGGTGAAGTCCTGACCCCCAGAGTCTGTGAAAGTGGCCTCACGGCAAGATCAGAGTGACGGAGCCAGAGCGGCCCAGGTCCCATGCCCGCTGCTCTGATGCAAAGGCCACGTGACAGGGGAGGCCGAGGTGGAGTGACCGGGCCAGAACTGAGCGTCGCCGGCAGCAGCGGGAGGCGGGAAGGGCCCGCTGGAGCCTCTGGGGGTCTCAGACTTCTGGCCTCCAGACCGAGTGGGACATTTCTGTCCCTGTTTCGATGGCCCAGTCTGTGGTGCTGTGCTGTGGTGGCTCCCATGGATCAGGATGCAGGGCGCAGGGCTCAGGGTTCAGGAAGCAGGGCTTGGTGGAGGCTCAGGGCTCAGGGTGCTGGGTGCAGGGCTCAGGGTGCTGGGTGCAGGGCACAGGGTTCAGGAAGCAGGGTGCAGGGTGCCAGGGCTCAGGGTGCAGGGTTCAGGGCTCAGGGTGCAAGGCACAGAGCTCAGTGAGCAGGGCTCAGGGTGTGGGCTCCGGGTGCTGGGTGCAGGGCTCCGGGTGCTGGGTGCAGGGCGCAGGGCTCAGGGAGCAGGGCTCAGGGTGCAGGCTCAGGGCTCAGGGTGCTGGGTGCAGGGCACGGGGCTCAGGAAGCAGGGCTCAGGGTGCAGGGTCCAGGGCTCAGGGTGCAGGGCACAGAGCTCAATGAGCAGGGCTCAGGGTGTGGGCTCAGGGCTCAGGGTGCTGGGTCCTGGGCTCACAGCTCAGGGCTCAGCACGTAGGGGGCAGGGCACAGGTTGCAGGGCTCAGGGCTCAGCACTCAGGGGCAGAGCTCAGCGCACAGGGGGAAGGGCTCAGGGTCCTGGGCTCAGAGCTCAGGGCTCAGCGCGAGGGGGCAGGGCTCAGGGCCTAGGGCGCAGGGCGCAGAGTTGGTCTCTGGAGGCTCTGGTTTTGTTGGAGCATATTTGCATCGGGGACGAGGGTCGTTTCCTTTGGCGACTCTGCTCATTGTGCCCCATGGTGGTTTTATCACCGCTTTTCCCTGGATGCTCACACTCTCTTGAGAGGTGTTTTCTGTTCTGCTCAGCCCACACCCTAGAGAAAGTGCCAGATGGAGGTGAAAGGCGAGCGGGAGCAGGCTTATGCACTCCAGTTTTGAGGCCACATCCGTGGGCTTGGGGCTCGTTTGGGGCCTGGCCAACGGGCTGCACATCCCTCGTGTCTGCCTGGCGGGCATCTCCCTGGCGCCCCTTCGTCAGTGCTGGGACAACAAAGGGCATCTCCTTGAGGCCCCGGTGCCCTCTCAACGTGTGCACAGGTGGGCGTGGGAGGGGACACTGGCCTTTAGGGCCGCTTAGATTGCCGGAACACGGCCCACTGAGGAACGGGGAACATGCGTTTGTCAGTGATCATTGAAATAGACTGTCGTAGGTCTTTTAAGAAAAGTTGAACTGGATGATTTTCTTCAGTTTTAACTTATGTTTTTAAAAAAATACTTTTTTTTTTTTTTAAGTTCACGTATTTATTTTTGAGAGACCGAGAAACAGAGCATGAGCAGGGGAGGGGCAGGGAGAGAGGGAGACGCAAAATCTGAAGCAGGCTTCAGGCTCTGAGCTATTAGCACACGGGGCTGGAACCCACAAACTGTGAGATCATGACCTGAGCCAAAGTCGGACACTTAACTGACTGAGCCACCCAGGCGCCCCTAAGTTATGTTCTTAAATGAAAAATCATGAGATGTATCTTTATCAGGTCACTAGGCAGCTGAGCCAGGAAGCCGAGGAAGGAGAGGTTTGAGGGACGCTGTGGTGGTTCGGGTGGGAACGCGGCAGGAACCGGGGGCAGATCCTGGGCGTCCCTCCCCAGCGGCGCTGGGGGGGCCTGTCCTTCTCACTGAGACTATCACTGATTCAGTGCAGGAGGCCTTGGGGAGGGCTTGGGTCAGGCACCCGCTGCCCGCCTGTCGTTAGGGCACCGTTTTCCCATTTGGGAGTAATTTGGACTTGAGAGATTACATTCAGTAGGGAAATTCACTCATCAGTTTGCTGGCTCCTTACCTTTGCTCTGGGCTTCTGTCTCGTGGGGGCACTGGGGACCCTGCGTGTCTCTGGTGTCTCCCTAGTCACGGAAAAGGGGGAGAAGTGGGCGGGGTCTCCTGGAGAGGCCCACCCGGTGGCCACCCGTGTGGGCAGAACCAGGCAAGGGGAGGTGTGCCTGAGGGGGGTGGCCAGGGGCAGCAGGCCTTAGGGCGCGTCCCGACCGGGTTTCTAAAACGCTTTTTATTGAAGAATAACCCACATACCAGAAAATACACACAGCAAAGCGTGCAGCCCACGCAATTTTCATGCGGAGCAACCAGCACCCAGGACCAGAGGCCGAGAGCGCCCAGGCCTCGGCCAGCAGCAGGCACGCGCTCAGTTTGTTCTCTACTTCAGTGGGATCGCCTGCCGGTGTAGGACACCTGCTGTGGGCCCGCGACCACCGGGCACTGTGCCCACTTCCCGTGGCTACCGTAGTTGGTGGCCCACACACAGCCTCACGGCCGCCTCTCAGTTCTGCAGGGGGAGTGCGGGGCCGTTGGCGGGGTCTGATCCTTGTAGGAACTGGGGCCATTTTCCTCGCTGGCGGTGGGTGGGTACCGGACGGACCGGGAACAGGGGTGGGGAGGGCGGGGGAGGGCCTGGGTGTGGGGGGTAAGGGTGGGCGGGGTCGCTGCAGCGACTGGACCCGGAAAAAGGGTGGGGGTGGGGGGTGGCTGTGGGGGCGGGGGCAGGGGCTGGGGGGGACGGGCCGGTGAACAGGGGTAGGGGTGGGGGTGGGGGGCCGGGTCGGAAACAGGGGTGCGGTGGAGTGGGGTGGGGGCGGGGCCAGGATACGGGGGTGGTGGGGTCGGGTGGGAGCGGGGCCGGGAACAGGTGTGCGCGTGGGAGCTGGTCCCCGCCCGAGGCCTCCTGTTCCCCCGGCATTCCCGGCGGCCCCTCCAGCGGCGGGGGCCTGGACTCCCCTGACGTCTCCTGCCCGGTAGGTGTCTGCGAGCCCAGCCAGGGACCACTCTAGACTTTCCAGGGCTCCGGGATGTGATCTGGTGTAGTCGGCCCCGCCCTCCCCCCCAGACGGCCCAGGAGAGCCCCCGTCTTACAGTCTGGAGCCCCGCTCGCTCACACGTGCCCAGGTTCCAGGGGACAGGCCACGGGCACCTCGGGGGCGCTGTCTGGTGGGGACGCAAACTCCTCGCCCAAGTCGGGCGGGCACCTGGGGACGGGGTGGGGGGACGGGACGGAGGCGCCGCCTTTCGCAGATGCCGCCAAATGTTGTCCGAAGCAGCGGCGACGAGCCGGGCTCCTGCCCCGGGTCCGCTGGCCCGTCCCCAGCACGGTGTGCGGTGGGGTCAGCGTGGACGGACCTCGGGGGAAAGCCGGGGACACGTCGGTGGCAGGGGGCTTTCAGGCACCGCCTGCCCACCCGCCCACGCGTGCTGCTGGGCATTTCACGGTGGTCCCTCCTCGTGGGAGTCTGAACCCTGCGTTTCCCTGCGTGGCTCTTGCGCTGGTGCGTCTGGCCGCTCGAGGGCGTGCGTGCGCGTCCGCCAAGAGGCCGGCTGCCCCTTTATTGCCCTTGACCCCAGCCGGCTCCGGGAAAGACAGGGGATCTGCAGGGAGCCCCGTGGGCACTGCTCCCGGCCGTCCCCACTCCGCCCCTACGCCCTCACTGCCTGGGTTGTGACCCCTTCTTCGCGGCCAGGCCGGGGCCGGAGCAGACACGGAAGGGCGTCGGGCCCCCCCAGGCTCTGTGGCCGCAGCCAGGCCCCTCCGAGGGGCAAATGGAAACCCACCGGGGTGGAACTGAAGAGCCAGCTGCAGTCTCGTGGACGACGACAGACAAGTTCTCGCTCAGTCTCCACCAGCTCCTTCCCTTCGGGGGCGATGGGGTCACGACCTCAGGCCCCGGGGCGATTGGGGTCACGACCTCCAGGCTGTGTGGCTTGTGCATCGGTCAGTTAGTTTGGGGAGGATGAACAGCCTGTGGGTCGTGTGTGGGTGGGACGAGAGCCTGCGCCCTGCCCTCTGGGACCCCTCCCCCCCCGGGCAGGCTGGGGCAAGCCGGGTGGGGACCCCGAGGTCCCCTCCTCCTTCGATGTTGTGCTCCTGCCTCAGTAAACGGTACAACGCCCACCCTGCAGTGCTTGCTGAGGTCCGAGGGCACGTACCCTGTCCCCTTCCCTGGGAGCAGGGCTCTCAAGGTGAGGCTGTTGACCAGTGGGCTGGCCAGAGCCTCGGCTGCAGTCAGAAGCTTCTGGACATGCCCCGGGCGAGGCGGGCTGCGAGGGTGGGTGGGATTTGGGGCGGGGAGGGCAGGGAGGACACGGCGGCTCCGACGGTGCGCCTGTCCGATTCCCCCGGGACGCAAGCAGGTGGAGGAGGCCCCCTGCGGGAGCAGCTCCCCTGCTGGGTGTAGGACCGGCGGGGCCGGACACAGCGGGCTTGGAAAGGCCCAGAAACTGGAGCTTTGTTTGGCAGGGGACAGAAGGCCGAGGGTGGTTCTGGGGCCGGGGTGCAGCTCACCCCACCCCCTAGCCTGGATTTAGTGGCTCAGAATATCCTGGAAGCTTGTACACACCTCTTTGCTCACGCACGTGGCTGCTCCAAGGAGGCGGCCTGTGGTGGGGACGTCCTCTCTGCTCAGCAGAAAGCGGGCGTCCAGTAAAACCGCAACGGAGTTGTGGGCACACAGCAGCTCCCGGGGGAATCCGGGGAGTCCGTGCTCCTCGGGAGGAGGGATGTGAACTCAGAGTCAGCCGGTGTTCGCCCCTCCCGTTAGGTGCACCTGCCAGCACCCCCCTCCCAGGGGACGTCCTGGGGGCCATTCAGAATTTCAGATGAAGGTCACTGGTGGGGGGGGGGGTGGTTAGTGGAGCCGTCAGAGCCACAGGGTAGGTGTGCGGGGAAGAGCCGGGGCCTAGAAACCTGCTTGGAGAAACCGGGCGGATGGAGCCGGGCCATGTCCACGGGGCTGGGAGCTCAGCCAGCTGTGTCCCCGGATTCCTGTGTCTCCTGGGTTGAGGCCCTGACCCCCAGGCAACCGGATGGGAGATGGGCCTGTCGGGAGGTGATCAAGGTTAATGGGATCACGGGGCCGGAGGGGGGCCCACTCCACAGGGTCAGCGTCCTCCTGAGATGACAGACGCCAAGGTGCGCCCAGAGGGAAGGCCACCGGCCAGGAGAGCGGCTTCGGGTGTAGGCGGGGCGGAGGTGCCCTGCTGGCACCAATCTTGAGCCCCCAGCCCAGAGGCCCGGTGGGTTGTGGGGTCAGGTAAGCCCTGGGCTGCTGCAGCTGTGCTGACACGGCTGGAGGCCTGAGGAGGTGCCCTGGGAGGGTGCCGTCGGGGCAGAGCTACTGGAAGCTTTGTCTCCACCTGGGCCCCCCCCGCCTTGTAAGCCCCGACCCCCAGGGACGGATGGAAGGAGAGATTTGAGCATTTTTCATTATTTAAAATTTTCTTTTTAGAAGTGGAAGCTGTTCAATAATTAACTTTCTCCAGATCCCGCTGTTTCTTAAATGGAACATTAGAGGCAAATGCCAGTGTGGAAAAGCAGGCAGCATCTCCACCTGTCTGGAGCCAGGCCGGCGTCGTGCGGGTCTCCCCTCCCGTCCGCGCACAAAGGCCCCGGCTCGCGGGAGCTCCCGCCAGGTGGGGGCGGCCGGAGAAGCAGAGGCTGCGCCTCCCAGCGGAGCGGAGCGGAGCGGGACTCCCTGGCGGGGCCTTCCCCACCCCAGGCCTCGTTTCCGGTTTCTCCTGAGAGGAGCGGGAACCGCCGGGGCAGGATGGAGGGCCCCCCGCCCCCACTCCGCCATCCGGGGAGCATGGGCTGCCTTGCCCGCCTGGGCCGCCTGCGTGGAGTCCGAGCCGTGTCCCCACAGGGAGGGGCTCAGCGGGGAGCCTGTCCCCGCAGGTGATGGAGCACTCCCGGCAGAGGAGTCTCGGATGGGCCGCCCCATGGGAGTTAAAATATCCCTCCCTCGCCCCGTGGTCTCAAGGCATTTGCTGTAGTGAACATGCATACTCTTGTCTTTTTTCTGGAAAGGGTGAACCCTCCAGTGTAATTAGCCGGTCCGCTAGGGTGGTGAGCCGGCCTTTAATCCCTAGTCGCTGCTGTCGGAGGACCAGGAGGGAACCCTGCCACGTGACCTTCTCTACTTCCGGCTGGCGGCCTTGGCGGGGCCAGCGCTGGGCTAGCGCCAGTGACTGGAGGACCCAGCGGATGCAGAGCTGGGCGCCGGGGGCGGGGCCTGTGGTCCAGGCGCCTCGTGAGCCCGTTCGGTGTTCTCGATCTGGGCGAGTGGGTGAGTGTCCTCACCTGTGGAGAGGGACCCGCCAGGGGCCCACCAAGTCCCCGTCATGCCGGGTCTTGGGCGCGAGCCATCTCTCTGGTGCCAGGCCCCCTGATCATGGTCCACGGGGTCAAATGTAGCTTCCCATCCCCCAGCTGGGATAATAGGTGAACCCATGGCTCTCGGCAGATCCCCCTGTGGACGTGCCCCCCCCCCAGGTGTGCTCCCCTTACAGAGGACTCCCCCTATGGATGTGCTCCCCCAAGGACTACTCCCCCTACAGATGTGCTCCCCCCATGGTGTGCTTCCCTTACAGACATGCTCCCCATACAGATGTACTCCCCCATGGACCTGCTCCCCTGCAGATGTGCTTTCTCTATGGAGTGCTCCTCCTTTATGGGTGCTCCCCCATGGATGTGCTCCCTCTATATACGTGCTCCCCCCATGCATGTACTCCCCCCCAGATACGCTCCCTCTATTTAGTGCTCTTATGAATGTGCTCCCCACAAATGTGCTCTCCTGCAGATGTGCTCCCCCTGTGGACATGCTCCCTGCTGCGGACGTGCTCCCCCCACAAATGCGCTCCGCCTGAGGACGTGCACCCCCTACAAATGTGTTCCCCCTGTGGACGTGCTCCCCCACAGACCCCACGCTCTCCGGTCCGTGCACCTGTGGACCTCGTGCTGTGGGTGTTGTTCCTCACGTGCGTGGGGTTGAACCCTCCCGCCTTCCACCGCTGGGCTGGTGCTGCCCTTGCTCAGGGAGTGTTGCTGCGGTGAGTTCTCCTTAAGGGCAGGCACCTGCTTTCTACCACGTTTCGGTGTGTGGCTCGAGCTGGCACAGAGGGGTCCCGTGAGCACGCGGAGAGGACAGGCCCGGTGGCCCGCAGGCTGCGGGCTGTTCTGCTGTGTTTTCATGCTGTCGCACATGTGGGAGGCGTCTCTGGGTGCAGCCTCCGCGCGTCCAGACGGGCCTCCACGTGTCGCCTCTGCCTCTCCCAGCCTGGCCTCTGTCCTGAGGCTGCTGGTCCGGGGCCCAGGTCACGTCTTTCCTGTCCTGGGCCCTTGTTTGTCTAAGTCTGTATGTGACATGTCAGTTTGCTCCTTTACATGCATCCCCGACTGTCAAGGTGACCAGGACGTTGGCTCCATGGTGAATTGTCCCCGTCTGTGAAGGTGCTCACGGCACGTCCTGCCGGAAAGGGGGATGGCGGCGGGGGTTCGCGAGGCTGTGATGCGGCGCCCCGGGCGGCTGCCCTCCTGGAACCCGTGGGGGCTCTGGGCTCGTGGGGGAGGGGTGGGGCAGCTGTGTCTGTGCTCCAGGGTGGGGGGACGGCGGAGGGAGCTGCTCCCCGGGCTTTGCTCATCACCCGCCACCCTCCGCCTGCCCTTGTCTGTTCGGGGCCATGACCGCCAGGAGGAAAGCCCAGTCGAGAGAGGAAGTCTCACGGAAGCTGCTGAAACCCTGGCAATTTGCTCTTTAATCAGAGCCTTCCCAATCTGTGTCTCGGAGTCTTGACTACTCCTCTCTGGCGGGTGCCCCTGATTCTGTGCCTTGTCCTGATTTGTTTGATTTCTCCACTTTTCCGTCTGACTCGTGGGTCAGAGACTTGAGACGCGTTCTTGCTACACATGGGCTCGGCCATGTCGCCTGATGTGAGCTCTCCCCGGGGGAGCGGCGAGGGATGGGATGCCCCGCCTTCCAGAAGCGACCGAAACCCCCTCGATGGCACTCCCAGCCCCACGGCTGGGCCCAGGGCCGTTTTTCTTGACCTCTCCTGACCTTCAGCCCCCTACAGAGTGAAAGGCTAGGGGTTTTCCTCAAGGTCCCCTGTCCCCTGCTGGAGAGAACTGAGACTCGTGCATCCTCACGAGACAGAGCTGGCGTGCGGGAGGCAGGCCCCACCGTCTGAGGCCATTTCCAGAGTCCCAGCCTCTGTCTGTCTTTGGGGGAGAGGCTTCCCGGGGCCTCCTGTGCGGCCACAGGGCGGGCAGTCCCCCCCCCCCCACCTCCCGTGTCAGCCGTCTGGGGAGGACGGGAAGGGGAGCCCGAGGCACACGGAAGATCATTCTGGGTCGGCACGTCCCCCCTTGGGCCTGGGGAGGAAGCGAAATCAGTGTCTGGATCAGTAGCCACGTGGCCGCCGCCATGAACCGCGTCAGCAAGGCCACCTCCTTTAGCGCGACCGTGTGCGAGGGCCTGTGGCGGGGGCCTCCCTCCCGACACCCCTCTCCCCTCTGTTCTGCGAGGCCGGTACCCGACCTCCTTCTCCAGCGGCTGATACCCAGCAGCTGCTTTTCCTTAGAAAATAAAATCTGAGGCTCAGCGAAGCCTGTGGGTTTCCACGGCCCTGGGAGGCCCTGTGCTCAGTGGGGTCACGACGCCCACTGCGGGGGGCCGTGGACCGTCCCACCTCCAGGCCTTGCGGACCGTGTGCTAGGTTCTCGGTTCCTCTGAAAATCCCACCAACACCCGTCTGGAAACTTCTGCCGTCTCTAGATGTTTTTCTGACGGAAGGTGAGTTCCCTAAACCCCGCCTCTTGTCAATGGCACTTTCCCTGATAATGCGGATGCCCGTTCGAGGAAAGCTGGGCAACACAGGGAAGCCGAAAGACGCTCTAAGACCCATAGGCCAGACACCATTGTTCCGAACGCCTTGGAACGCTGGCTTCGGGCCCTGTGACCCGTCATTGTATATCACGTGTGTACAAGTTCATCGCAAACAAATGTGGCATCCCGCCTACAGATTTGAGTCCGGCCTTCCCACGTGTGAGTGCACTCGGTGGACATCCTCCTTCCCAAGTCGCTGTAGAAGACTCGTGATTTGGAGGTGAGTGGTGGGCGTGAATGGGGCACACGCATCTGCTTGTCCCCTCCCCGGCCCACAAGGCTGGGGGAATGATACTCTGTGTGCGGGACAAAGCCAAGGGTAGAAAGATAAGCCCTCTTGTGCGTGTGCGCGTGGGGACAGACACAGGCGTGGGCTGGAGACACGGGAACCCTGGGTGGGCTTCTCTGGGGGGCTGGAGGTTGGAGCCGCCCTGGCTGGGCGGGGGGGGAGTCTGTGCTTGGCGGGGCTTCCGGAAATGCTGACGTGGCCCCAAGTCACGGTCACGAGCAGCCCACTGAAGTGATCCAGGTGGGGGCCCCGAGATTCCTTGGGGATCGAGTCCCCGTGCGGGCCGTGGCTGCCTTCTGCGCCTGCCAGCCGTGGCCGGGGAGCAGCTTGTTGCCACAAAATCTCCTGTGGTTTTCTGCTGCCCCCCCACCTCCCCCCAGCTGGACAGAGGCAGTGGGACTTCGGCCGAGAGCAGTCCCAGGTGACGTGGCCCACCTGTCCCGGGGGCTGTCAGGGTTCACATTTACTGCACTCCGTCACCCACTACCTGTGTCTACACTGATTCTGCACCATGACTGGGAGGTTGACGGGTGGCTGGTGAGGAATTACGTTCCTGCCTGTGTCTCAGGATCGTCTTTTTTTTTTTTTCTTCTTTTTTAAGGGAACACATATCTCGCTAACAAGAAGCGTGCAGTTACTTAGAAAGCAGGTCTCTGGATTCCCGCTGTAACTTTTTATCAACGTGAGCGGTAAAAGAAATGTGTTACCTTAACCTTCATGATCCTGGTGGCGCTTTCTCAGCCACCGCCTGCGTGGGTGCGTCCCACGAAGGGGGCGGGTGCGGCCCCTGACCGGCCTGGCAAGGGCACGCGCTGCTTTGGCCCCGCCGACCAGAGGGGTGATTTTAGTAAAAAGTCGGATCGGCTGTGCAAAGTCTTCTCTCCCTCGTGACTGATTGCAGGGCAGAAAAGCACGGTCGCCCCTCGATTTACCTCTCGCGAGCTGTCTTCAGGACCGTCCTTGGGTTGTGCTCGTCTGAGCCTTTTCTTAACAGCTTGGTGAGCTTCGTGGGGTCCATTTGAACTCCGCAGAAATGTGAGAGTGGCCTTAAATCTAAATCGTTGCTGCAGGTGACGTTTCCGTGTGACTTGAAGGGAAAGCACCCATTTCAAAGAAAGAAACAAAGCACCGGTTTTTCAGAGCTGAGATGACTTTTTCCAGCAGGATTAGAAGAACCATCGGCTTGGGTTCGAGCGAGGGAAGAATCTCTCGCAAAAGCTACTTTCGAGAAGGTTTGCAGGCAAGGCCCACCGCCTGCCTCAGGGAGGGTGTCTGGGGCGGAGGCGGACCCACCTTCTCGTTCTTGGCAGCTTGCCCAGGCTGTTGCTAATTTACATTCAGTACAGTTCAAAATAGGGCAGCGGGTCCCCCAATACAGTGCGAAGTGTCCTTAAAGCATGTTGTTACCTGCTCTCGCTGCCTGTGCCACATGCACACGTGAAGGGGCACGGAGGGCTTGGGGTCGGGGGCCACCGCCTGTCACTCCTGCGCCCTGCCCCACCCCCAGCCCAGCGAGCCCTTCCTTTACCCAGAAGAGCAAGGCAGAGTCCCCGGGAGCCCCGTCCGCGGCCGCGTGCGGCTCTGGGAAGCATCCGGGCTCCCCTCGCGCGGCCTGGCCTGCCGGGGTGAGCTGGCCTTCTTGGGAAGCCTCCTCAGGCGCAGACACACCGGACGCCGCGGCCACGGTACAGGAGGCCGTGTCAACACTTCTGAGTGAAAGCAAGGAAGGGCGTTACACGCACGCGGCCGGCAGGAATTCAGAGCCCAGGACTGGACAGGCAGACCCAGCCGGTGCCTGGAAACCCGCTTCAGAGCAGGAGTTGGGCGGTGGACGCTGGGCCGTGGGGGGCAGGTGGTGGCGATGGGGGGGTGGTGGCCCAGACAGAGTCCTGCTTTCTAGAGGGCCGCTTGGCCTCCAGGGTGTGAGTTTAGCTATTATTCTCCCAAGAGGAACCTGGGACATTGGAAGGAGTCTTTCTAGAAGGTGAAGGCAACTCAGTATTGCGAAAGCAGGACTCCCCCCAACCCTCGCTATGTGTTAAATGTCAGCGGCCTTGGGGGGCTGCAGATTTGGAGGGAAAGCCCAGGACGGTGGTGGCAGAACTGGGGGGCTCTGGGCCGGGGGGGGGGGGTGCTGTCCTGCGGTTGAGGCACATGGAGAAGTCAGATGAGCGGAGGCAGAGCAGGGGCGGGGCGGGGGCTGGAGGGCGCTATTTTCGCCAGCCCCTCCCCCCTGCTCCAGGCCATCGAGAGCCCCGGCTGCGGGGAGGGGGCATTACAGGCGATGTTGTTTTACATGAGTGACCCGGTGCTGCCCGGCCCGGCCTGGCTCTCCGCTGGTGTTCCACAGGCCCACGTCCGTCGTCGGGCCTGAGCCCGTGCTTGTGGCCCCCCGGCCCCGCGCCCGCCCAAGGAACAGTAGCTAGAAAGCCCCGGTGCAGATGTGCGCAAGCCGGGCGCGCGTTCCGGTCGCCCCCTCCCCGCGGGCGGAGCGGAGGAGGCGGCCCTGATTGGCCGCTCCCGTTGCCAGGACTCTGTTGCTAGGATCATGGCCGTCTGCAGCCCCTGCAGGAACACGTCATGAATTATGGATGCTTGATTTTCTCCGAGAGGCCTGATCTGTAATGCAGATGAGTCAAGTTCCCCCTTTTCTTCTGGCTTCTTAAGGAAAAAAAAAAAAAATCATAGTTTTAAATCAGAAGCTGGCATTTACGAAGCCCCGGTCGCCTCCAGCGCGCCTGGGCCTGCCGATGCTAATTCTCATGCAAAGAGGGGCCAGAGGTCAGTGTCTGTTATTTGTTCTGGAAAAGCTTGTAGGATTTTCACTGAACTCTGTGACCCTTTGGGGGCATTCTTCTTTGTGTGTGATCAGAGACAAAATAGGATATAAACACTAGAAATGGCATTTTCTGAATATTAGGCGCTTTCTTCTGGCGTTTCCTCTGGGCCTGCGGGGCCGGGGACTTGGAGGGCCCAGGAGAACCCTCTCTCTGCCTCCCTGGCACCCGCCCCGCCCCACCTGCACCCCCAGAGGCAAAGGCCTGCTTGCCTGACCCAGGCCTTTGGTCTGCTCACCCCGAGGCCCTGCAGAGGCTTGAGTCGGAGACGGGCCACCTCGTCCCCGAGGGCCTCTGCTGCCTGGATGCCACCCACACGGTGGCCTCAGTGCCGCCCGGCCACCTGGACCTGAGGGGATATGGGAGACCAGGGGCCGTGGTCCCCCGCCTGCCCCTTCCCCAGCACCCACTGTCACGTGCCCACCACGCAGGGCCCGGAGGGGATCCGCGCTGCCGCCTCTCAGATGGGAGACAGGCCCTTCTCCCTCCCTGGCCCCCTCCACCTGTCAGAGGGCGGGGGAGGGGAAGGAGAGGGCAACGCATCCTGATGGCCTCACTGGAGTAAGGGACCCACAGGGATGGGGGCGGAGAGAGGACGCGGCGCACAGCTGCATGGGTACCTGCCCACGTCCCGCTGTTCCCGGCCGTGGTGCTGCCCTGGCGAGGACACCCGGAGGGGCCACAGCGGCCGCTTTGCCCACACGAAGGGCCGGAGCAAAGCGCGCGGGCTGCGGGACTCAAATCTTCTGGCGAAGCACTGAGCTTGGCATCGAGATGGCGAATGCCTGTCATTACCTGCCTGGACCAGTGGGGAGCCTCACCGCCGCGAGAGGCCCACAGTTATTAAAAGACGGAAAGGGGAGAGAAAGAACTTTATTTCAAAGAGCAAAGTGTTTATTCCAGGATGATGAAAAAGCAGTTTAGGTGAAAATTACATTTGTCGCCTCGGTATTAATGTTTATTGAGCAGTGGCTAGGTCGGCCCGGAGAATTTCAAAGGGACACAGGACGCCGAAGTAATGGATTAATGGAATAATCTACTGAAACTCCTTCCAGACCATTGTGCGTTTGTCTGAAGTCTGATCCTTCCTTTCTTTCCATGGAAGGAATGGTGTGGATGTTTTGTTTCCAGAGTCTCGGGGACTGTTTCAGTGAAGAGCCACGGGTCACCTATTCTGTTCGGGGTCATGCGGAGAGGACGATAATTGGTAACAGCAGCTGTCTTGGAATTTCAAAGGCAGCGGGACAGAAAAGCCCAGAGGACGCAGCTTCCCGTGTCTGTCGGCCGAGGGCGGCGAGCGGTGCCGGCAAGTAACCGGGGGAAGGAGGCCGTTCCCGGTAACCGAGGCAGAGGGGTGCCGGGCCACTGCCGAGTCGCCCTCCCCCAGCTGCCGCACACACGGTCCGGCCTCGCCGCCGAGGCGCACGCAGGCCGCGAGCTCGGCGACAGGGTGACCTCGCCAGGCTCACGACGCCTCGTGTTGGCCGAGCACGAGCCCGTCCAGTTGCGAAGGTCCAGTTGGGCGCACACGCGACGCGGAGGAAAATGATGTTTTAAGACCTATGCCTCGTGCCCTGTAGTTTCTTTTTGGGAAAACAACGAGACGAACAGACAAAAGCCAAGAAAAATGGACCCAGGACACCGACTCGACCTCTCTGCAAATGGAAAGGTGACGCTTCCAGCTAAAGGGATGACAGACGACGTGAGCCTGCTTCCCCATACTTGGTGAAACGAGCAGGCATGACTTCAAGCAACCGGGATCCTGTTTCTGAAACACAGCCTGGTGGGTTACCATCGGAGCGGTTATTAACGCATTATTAATTCTACGGAAGCTCCCGCTCGTCAGACCCATTAAGCAGTGGAATGATTGCTGGAAGAAACAGGGCCGCAAAGCGCCCCTGTGCCCGCATCCCTATCCAGACGGAGGGAAACACGTCGGGAGCCACGTGGAATGAGCAAAGCCAGGCCGGGCACGGCGGGGATTATCATGTGGCCAAAACGGCCGACGACATTTTTAGCAGAGCCGATGAGACCAAGATCGGACAAGGAGAATTTCTGGTGGAGGGTGCCGAGCAGGCTGTGGTCACATCTATGGCCATTTTTGGTTGAACTTATGAAACTAAACATCCAAACAAAGACCGCTATTTTCCCAACTGCCCAGATGTTGTTCCCGGGTCGTCTGAATACCTGAGCCGGAGGCTTCCGGAGGGTGTGGGGGTGGGTGGGGAGGGAGCCAGAGCCCTCGGCTGCACTCTGGTCACCAGAGTACCCGGCAAGCTTTCGGGGGGGGGGGGACGGGACAATTTACTTGGTCTGATCTCCCAGACTGCGTGCGTTTCCTGCCGTCTTTTTGTCAGTCCCGTTTGCTACGATTTAACAAGGGAAACCAGGCCGACGGGGGAGACCCAGCCCTGCCCTCCCAGACGACCCCGGCTCACCCCACACAACGGACGAGGGCCCGGGCCGGCGTGGCCCGTACAGGCGGTCTGCGGACCTCAGGCGGCACCGAGGGGGACACGCAGTCTGGCATTCCCGCTGCCCGCGGTGTTTGGGCGCGGGCCCGGTGCTCGGACTCGCTCCGGGTTTCGCACGACGGGGCCCCGCTTCCCGGTTCACACGCACCCCAACTGAAGCCGGAGGACTGGCTGTCCTCAAGGAGGGACTGGCGGTCAGGCGGCCGATCCCGTGCCCAGGAGGCCCCACGATCTGGGATGTTTCCGGCATCTTCTTCCCGCGGCGTCCCCAGGCTCCTCCCGGCGTGGCGGCCGGCTGTGGATGGTGGCTAGCTCAGGACCGACGAGCCCACGGTCCTCTGGGCTGACTGGAGCCTGCAGCAGCCGCCCTCACAGAAGGATGAGAGGGACCCGCCCTCACCTGGGAGGAGGGACGCGCACACCCGCGCCCTCGGCACTGGGCACTCCTCCCCCTGAGTCAAAGCAAGTGTTAATTCAAACCACTTGAGCAGAATCTTGCAAATGGCAACAATCACTAGATTTGCAAAAATGCACAAGACTGGCAAGTCTCACTCTGGGACGCCTGGGGGCTCAGTCTAAGCGTCCAGCTCTTGATTTCAGCTCAGGTTCTGATCTTGAGGTCGGTGGGTTCCAGCCCCGCAGCGGGCTCCGCACTGACAGCCTGGACCCCGCTTGGGATTCTTTCTCTGCCTCTCTCTCTGCCCTCCCCTCCCCGACTTTCTCAACATAAATAAACAAACTTAAACAACTCTCATTCCGAGCCCCACTGAACCGTGTAAACCTCATGTCCCCAGACCGTGTGAATGGGGCCACGGGCCGAAGGTCACCCACAGACAGGTGTCCTCCATGCACCCCGACCATCTGCACCCGGGACACGACACAGACTCGGCGGGAGCACTTGGAAGCCGCTGCTTGGTCCGGCACAGCTGTGATGTTCAAGTGCACGGTCTTTTCAAAAGGATCCCCTTCTATTGTGTTCCGCGCCGGGGTCGGTCCATGACTGGAAACACAACAATACGTAGTTTGAGATGCTTGGGTCGATCTGCTCTCTTGTTCCAGAAGGACCGTCTCAGACAGGAGAACCTCGTGGTTTCAGCCCCGGTCTTGGCAGCTTCTGCAGGGTCCCGAACAGGCGTGGAGACCGCCTGGGCCCCGGTCTGCGGGCCGCCGTGTACCTCTCTTCCGCCGGGCGGCCTCCTGACCTCCGGAGGCAGCATCCTTGCGGCCCCAGCGGCGGGACCTGAGCCAGGGGCGCCGTGGGCGAGGTCTGCCCTCTCCGGAGAGCCCAGCCCCCACAGGCTGTTTGTGAGCAGGACGGACCCAGCAGCACCGCCCGCGTTTCCTACTTAGGAAGCTGTGTACGTGCGTGTATTTTCATGGGCCTCTCGCAGGAGACCCAGACCCGCCGTGCAGTGGCCTCTGTCGTCCTGGCCGGGTCTCATTGGTCAGCAGAAAAGGGATTTTTTGCACTTCTCACAAAGGTGCTGTCTGGGCTGGCCACACTCTATGTGGTGCTGGTCACCGGTGGGCGGCCTCCCTCGGGGTCCCCGTCACGGGGGGGGTGGCCTCCCTCAGGGTCCCCATCACCAGGGGTGGCAGTCCCCCTCGGGGTCCCCATCACCAGGGGGTGCGGCCTCCCTCGGGGTCCCCGTCACCAGGGGGGGTGGCCTCCCTCGGGGTCCCCATCACCAGGGGGTGCGGCCTCCCTCAGGGTCCCCATCACCAGGGGGGGTGGCCTCCCTCACGGTCCCCATCACCAGGGGTGGCAGTCTCCCTCGGGGTCCCCGTCACCAGGGGGGGCAGTCTCCCTCGGGGTCCCTGTCACCAGGGGGGATGGCCTCCCTCAGGGTCCCCATCACCGGGGGGGCAGTCTCCCTCGGGGTCCCCATCACCAAGGGGTACGGCCTCCCTCGGGGTCCCCATCACCAGGGGGGTGGCCTCCCTCAGGGTCCCCATCTCCAGGGGTGGCAGTCTCCCTCGGGGTTCCCGTCACCAGGGATATGGCCTCCCTCGGGGTCCCCGTCACCAGGGGGGCAGTCTCCCTCAGGGTCCCCATCACCAGGGGTGGGGGGCGGTCTCCCTCAGCATCCCCATCACCGGGGGGGGTGGTCTCCCTCAGGGTCCCCATCACCAGGGGGGTGCGGCCTCCCTCGGGGTCCCCGTCACCAGGGGTATGGCCTCCCTCGGGGTCCCCGTCACCAGGGGGGCGGTCTCCCTCAGGGTCCCCGTCACCAGGGGCGTGGCCTTCCTCGGGGTCCCCATCACCAGGGGTGGCAGTCTCCCTCGGGGTCCCCGTCACCAGGGGCGTGGCCTCCCTCGGGGTCCCCATCGCCAGTGGGGGTGGCCTCCTTCGGGGGTGCAGTGGAGAAGGATCTGGAGAACCTTCTCTGTGGGGAGATGGGCTGGTGGCAGCCGGGTGGTGAGAGCCCCTGTGGGCAAGGGAGGGGACCTGAGTCCTGAAGGAGGGCGAGTGGCCGTTTGAAGGTGGGCGTTTGTGCGCAGGTGAGTCCCCGCAGGTGAGGGGTGTCTGACTGGAGACGAAGCCAGGGTCTGTGGTGACAGAAGGGACAGAGCAAGTGCCCGGAGTGGATGACCCAGCACTGTCGGCGGGGGCGGGGACTCTGAGCGGCTGTGCGGGCCTCAGGCAGGTGGGGCTCAGGGCGCCCGCCGTCCTCCCCGGGCTCCGAACTCCCGTCCTCCCCGCCGCTTCGCCACAGGGCTTCCTCTCGGAAGGTTCACGCACGTCTGTGATGCGAGGTGGGAGACACAGGGGCTTGTGCGCATCCCCAGAGAGACACAGCGACGGGAACGGAAGCCCGGGCTGCGGCCTCCACGTCCCTCGCACTCGGGCCCTCCGGGCCGGCCTCCTGCTCTCCGAACTCGAGGACGAGGACGGCTTCTCTGCTTGCGGGGCCTCCGAGGCCTGTCAAGGAAACGTGTTGTCATCGGTGCGAGTCCCGCCGCCGGGGCCGCCCCCGTGGTTCTCTGTGGCCGAGGGAAATCGGCCCTCGTATCAGTGCTCACTTCGGGCCTCGGGCCCAGGACACCGCCGTGGTGGGGGACCGTGAGCTGGTGTGGGACGGGCCCGGGGCCCCAGACGCTGGGCGCCAGGAGCCGGGCCGCGGCCTCTGTGCGGGAGCCGCGGGCTGGGGCCCGGTCGCAGGACGAGGCGCCCTACGGACGGGTGGAGCTCTTACCGGCATGAGCGTTTCCACGACTGGGAGAAATAACCCGTCAGCCTGTGGCTCCGGGCCCCTCCGGAGGGAGGTCCGACCTCTACGGACACCAAGAGAGGGCCCCGCAGGGCACCCCGTCAGGGTTCACACATCTTTCCACGCGGGTTTCCAGGGCGGTTAGTGAACGCGGATGCTGTCGGTGTCCTGGCGTACCTGTGAGCGACGTGCGTCCCCTGGGCAATTCCCGTGAGGGGTATGCTGGGCGCCTCCATCACAGACCCGCCCAGGATCCATGACAGACACGAACCTCAGCAGTTATTTCACAGAGAAATGCTAATTAAAAGAAGCGTCAGCTAAATATAAAACAAATAAACTGGAAAAGGAAAGCAGACGGGGAGCACCAGGTGTTTGGTGGCGGCGGGTGCGGGCGGAGCCCCGGCAGGCTGCAGACAGGAGGGGCCTCCGAGCTGCTGGAACATCCCTGGGGGAGGCCCGCGGACAGAAGCCCAGACGGCTCGGCTGGTGCCGTGCCCGGGGACCCAGGCTCTGAGCTGCCCTGGCCGGGGCGACACCCGGGGCCCGACTGCTGAGCCGCCCCTTCCAAAGGTCCAGGGGGAGCAGCTGGCAAAGCAGAGCGCGCCGAGGGTCCCGGCCTCCGCGCAAAGCTGGGGTGTCCGCGTGGACCTGGTCCTTTCCTGAGCTCCGGTGCCTCAGTCTCCCGATGCCCTGAAAGGGGGCCGTGGCACCGTGGCGGCCCGTGCAGCCCGAGGCACCTGCCACCTTGTGTCCCGGGGGCAGAAGAGACGCCCGCCTCCGCCCCTCGCGCCCTCAGCGCTCCGCTGACTCTGTCCTGCAGGCTCGGGGGCCCAGCCTCCTCCGACTTCACTTTCGGGGTGCTGGGCGGCCTGCCGGACTTGGGGCTCTTCTCCCCGGTCGTCAGCGGTGCTTTCCTGATTTGTCTTTCGTGCCTCTTTGCTTTCAGTTTTCCAAATCATCTTCAGACGTGTTCTTAAAAACTGCCTTTCTGAAACTTCCAATTTGAGACTCCCTCTGGCTGACAATGACATTCAGCGGCCGTTGCGGTGGGGACGGTGACTCGGGTTGTCTCCGCGGCCTCACTGAGTCTCACGCATCGTGGGTCTTCCTCGCCCTGTCTCCTGCTGATCGCCGGCCTCCTGCTGTTCTCATCGCCTCCGGGGCGGGAGGCGACGCGGCCTGTGTCGTGGGCGGTGACCTGGCATTTCTGGGGCCGCGGTCACGCTCCTCCGTCCTGGGAGCGGCCCGACGACAGGGCTGTTTCCGCCGACGTTTCGGTTCCGTTCTGTTCACGAGCCCGCCTTGGGCGTTCATCATCAGACTCGCTGCTCCCGAAGCCAAAGCCCAACATTTCCCCACCTTCTCGCTGGATCTTCCTTCCTGTGCCTTCCGGCCGTCAGAGGTTGTACCCGCTCCTCTGCGGCCTTGGGGTCCAAGTTTTACCTGGAAACATGGCAGACCCACAGGAACGTTGCGCGACAGAGCGCCGTCTCGACCCCGCCCGCATCTGTGTCCATTCACACACGTCCCGTCTCTTCCCGGGGGGGGGGGGGGGGGCGCGTGTGTGTGCACCTGCTGACACGCGTGGTTTTTACTGGCTCAGCCGTCTGAGAGGGAGACGCACACGTGATGGGGCTCGTCAGTATCGTGCATCCCGAGAACGGAGATGCTGCTATAAACCGCGGCAAGAAAATCACGGGTAGGAAATGTAAAATTGTACTTTTATTTGCCGCGCGGCGATTTTCAGTTTTGCCGTCGTCTCAATAATTGCCTGTGTAGGAATTATTATTTAAAATAATTTTTTAAGCTTATTTATTTTGAGAGCGAAAAGGCAGTGCGAGCGGGGGCGGGGCAGAAAGAGAGGGAGAGGGAGAATCCCAAGCAGGTCCACACTGTCAGCACAGAGCCTGCCACGGGGCTCGGTCCCACGACGCCGTGACATCGTGACCTGAGCTGGAACCGGGAGTCGGACGCTGAACGGACGGAGCCACCCGGGGGGCGCCCCTTAGGAATCATTTCAAATGATTTAAAGTATTTTAAAACTATTTAAATGCTTAAAATCAAAGACCCATCATGTCTCTTCGCGTTTCTTCCTTCCAGAACGGTCCCTCCGACTTTGTCTTTCTGTCTTCGGCGGCAGTGACATTTTGGAGGCCCAGGCGGTTGTCTGGCTTCACAGGCGCTCCCCGCGTGTTCCACGGGCCCGCGGCCCGTGCGCGACAGCCGGTGTCACCAGGCTGGGTGTGGACACGGCGGTGCGGGGGGAGGGGAGGGGCAGCCCGGCTCCTGTGGCCGCCGTTCTTAGCGGCTCCGTCCCTCTCGCCACCTCGGAGCCTCCCTCTCCCTATTCGCACCTCAGCAGAACATCTGAACGTACGTTTGATCGTTTGAAACCCCTTTCTCGGCATTTGGCAGAAGGGCTCTCACAAAGCGGGAGCTGGGCTCTGTCCCCTGTGGGCTCCCTGTGGGTCCGGGGCAGGGCCAGCGGGGTCCCGGCCTGAGCCCGTCCTGCCCGGACCAGCAGGTGCCAGAGACCGTCAGACGCTGTGCTGCGCGGGCGCCGGCCCCCGGGCTGTGCTTGTGCTGTCCCGGGGCTCCTGCCAGCCGCCTGGCAGGGGACTCCGCTCAGAGCAGCGGGGCGGCTCAGCGGGCCCACGGAGGACCGAGCCGCGAGCACCTGGTAGGACGGTCCTCTCGAGCGCCGCAGCCCTGGCCCTGCTGCCCCCCCGCGCCCCCCCCCACCCCCGGGGCCCACGCTCGCAGGCGGCCCCTCTCTCCATCCCGGAGCAGGAAGGCCTGTGGCTCCCGGCTGTGGCGCGGGGCCCAAGTGCAGTGCAAGCGTCTCCCTACGCCGGCACCCTGGGCCCCGCTGCACTCCAGGCCGGCTCTACTCCCTGGCTTCGGGGGGGGGGGGGGGGAGGACCCTCGCCTCATCCCCCTGCTCTGCAAGGGCACTGGGCAGCCGTGCTGGCTGGGGGCAATGCGGCCTCTCGGCAGACTGTCTGGGTCTCCCGGATTTCCCCTCCCTCCCTGTCTGCTTCCTCCCTTCTTCCCTCCTCCCTTCCCCCCTCCTCCCTGCCTCCCTCCCTCCCTTCCTCCCACTCTCCCTCCTCCCTTCCTCCCTTTCTTCCTCCTTCTCTCTCTTCTCTCCCTCCTCCCTTCCCTCCTCCCTCTCTCCCTCCCTCCCTCCCTTCCCTCCTTCCTTCCTTTCTCCCTTCCCTCCTTCTTTCTTCCTCCCTCCCCTCCTCTCTCTCTCCCTCCCTCCCTTCCCTCCTCCCTTCCTTCCTCCCTCCCTCTTTCTCTCCTCCTCTCCTTCCTCCCTTTCTCCCTCCTCCCTTCCCCCCTCCTCCCTGCCTCCCTCCCCCCTTTCCTCCCTCTCTCCCTCCTCCTTTCCTCCCTCTCTCCCTCCTCCTTTCCTCCCTCCCTCCCTCCCTCCCTCCTGCCTTCCTTCCTCCCTCCCTCTTTCTCTCCTCCTCTCCTTCCTCCCTTTCTCCCTCCTCCCTTCCCCCCTCCTCCCTGCCTCCCTCCCTTCCTCCCTCTCTCCCTCCTCCTTTCCTCCCTTCCTCCCTCCCTCCCTTCCCTCCTGCCTTCCTTCCTTCCTCCCTCTTTCTCTCCTTCTCTCCTTCCTCCCTTTCTCCCTCCTCCCTCCCTTCCCCCTTCTCTCTCTTCTCTCCTTCCTCCCTTCCCTCCTCTCCCTCCCTCCCTTCCCTCCTCTCTCCCTCCCTCCCTTCCCTCCTCCCTTCCTTCCTTCCTCCCTCTTTCTCTCCTTCTCTCCTTCCTCCCTTTTTCCCTCCTCCCTCCCCTCCTCCCTCCCTCCCTTCCCCCTTCTCTCTCTCCTCTCCCTCCTCCCTTCCCTCCTCCCTCTCTCCCTCCCTTCCTTCCTTTCTTCTTTCTTCCTCCCTCCCTCCCTCCCCCTTCCTTCCCTCCTCCCTCCCTTCTCCCCCCTCCCTTCCTTCCTCCCTCTCTCCTCCCTTCCTTCCTCCCTTCCTCCCCTCCTCCTTTCCTCCCTTCCTTCCTTCCTCCCTTCTTTCCTTCTTCCTCCCTCCTTCTCTCTCTTCTCTCCTTCCTTCCTTCCTTCCTTCCTTCCTTCCTTCCTTCCACAGCTGCTTCCCAAGCCAGCATCTATACCCCTGGGCAAATCCAGACAATGCCCTGCCTTCCCAGGCGAGCACCTGGGGACCTTCCCTCGCCTCAGGTTGACAGGGAGGACGCAGAGGCTGTGGCTCGTGGGCTGCTGGAGCCCGTGGTTGATGACATTTTGAGGGCCTAGGAGCCCTTGGTGCCTGGCTGCCCCCTCTCCCCGACCCGGCCGCCTGCCCCACGGCACCCATGCCTGGGCTCACTCTCCTGCAGAGAAACTTCCGGGCGAGGCCCTCCCTACCAGGTGGGAGCAGGGGTGCGAGGGGAGGGAGGTGTCTCATTTCTCTGCGGCTGTCGAGGCCCTCGAGGGCCTCTCCCGCGTTCCAGTCAGCCCGGGCCCCCAGAACACATGCCTCAGGGGGCGTGACCACCAAGTTTATCTGTCTCGGTCCTGGAGGCGGGAGGTCCCAGGTGCAGGCGTCTCGCGGCTGGTTTTTCCCGAGGCCTCTCTCCCTGGCGTGTGGATGCCCCGTTCTCCCCGTGAGGTCGTGTTTTGCTGGCACGGGCAGAGGTGCAGCCCCGTGAGGCATGGGGCAGGCGCGTGGGACCCCCTCTGGGGTCCGGGGCGGGGGGTGTCTGTTCGCGAGCCTCGGTTTCGGGTCGCAGGCCGTGTTGCCCCGGGGCTGAGCCCCGGATCCCAGCTGTTGGTTAGCAGGACGTGTGCTTGTAAGACGTCAGGCCCCCGGGGTGGACTCGGGCGGCTCAAGGACGGGCACGCGGAGCGTTTTTGGGCCTGCGGTCCCCTTGGCCAGGACGCAGCGGGGGAAGGCGTTTGCACGGTGTTGCGGCTGCACCGTGTCACCCAGAGCTGGCTCCACGAGCCTGCGGGGACATCAGGGGACATCGGGGAAAGAGGAAACAGCGGTGCCCACGCCCAGACTCTCCGCGCTTGTGCAGCCTCTCCGGGACCTTCCTGACCAGCGTGTCAGGGGCGTATTCGTCCTGCCTGTAAGTCAGGTGTTTCTGTCTGGGCTTAGAACATTCCGCGTCTGGTCACTGCGGAACATTCAATTTTTGTACAGCGGCTGCAGGCCTTGACTTTGCAATGAGGTGGAATCCACTCCCCCCCACCCCCAAGTCGCTAAGTGTGACTTACACGCGTCCGCGCGAGTCGACCGATGCTCTTTCTGGAGACGTCCGTGCCGCGCTGAGAGCCCCGCTGGGGCTGTTTTGACAGTCTTGACCCGCCGAGTCTGGGGGTTTGCAGGCCGGACCAGCCCCCACCTGGAGCACGGCCACGCCCATCCCTGCCCCAAGCTGCCGAGGCTGCGGACAGGAGACCCCAGAGGGTGGCTCGCTGCTCCCGTGCGAAGCTAGCTTGCCGGCCCAGACCCAGACCCAGTCCTCAGCAGCGGCCAAGTCAGCAGAGAAAGTCACATCAGTCGAGGTTCCCCTCTGTGTCTCCCTGAAGCCACTGAACCTGGGTCAACAATCGTGGGGGCAGAGACGCAGAAATGGCAACTCCCGCTTTCCACACCTCCCTTTGGGACTCGATGCCGGGATGACCCCCACGCAAGTGCCCGCTGGGCGGACCTGCTCCCTGAGGGGAGGGCGAGCGGCCGTGGTGGCACCCGCGTCCCCCTGACAGGTGGCCGTTCCAGCAGCAACCGTGCCCAGGCGACCGACTGGCCATGTGACCTTGGCCCCCGCGACACCTGCTCCCCGGAGGGGCCCCCCCCAACATCGGCAGCCTGAAAATCTCTCCAGGTGGTTCTTGACCTATACCACTCACTGTTTTTTACTTAAAATTAAAAAAAAATATTTTTGTTTTAGAGAGAGAGAGTGTGTGTGCGAGAGGAGGAGAGGGGCAGAAAGAGAGAGAATCTCAAGCAGGCTCCACATTCAGCTTGGAGCCGGACGCGGGGCTCGAACCCACGAACCGTGAGATCATGGCCTGAGCCGGAATCAAAAGTTGGGCGCTTCACTGACTGAGCCCCCTGGGCGCCCCCCTTATAATTTTTAATGCTTACAGGATTACACTGTAAATATCATTCAGAACTGGAGCCACTCAGTATCTTAATTAGGTTTCATTTCTTGTATTAAATTTTGTTTTTTCTTGGAATCAGTGAGGGCTCCGTCCTTTTAGAGACGCCTCCTCCTGGACGCTGTTGATGCGGCCACGCTCTCCAGACCCACGCCTCCCCGCAGGATGCGCAACTGGTCCTGGTGTCCGACCCTCCGTCTCACGGCTGACGTGTCCTGGGCGTGTCGCGTCCTCCTCCCACCTTGGCAGGCGCCCCTGGGTGGAGGGCGCCGCCCGGGGGCTTCCTTCCCCGCTCACCTGGCGAGCCTCACCCCGCTGCCCACAGCCACGGCCTCCCGTCGGGGTTGCTCCCTGGCCCTGACGTGGCACATTCTGTGGTAGTTTCCGGAGAGGGGACGTGTGGGAGATGAATGTTTTGAGGACGCGCCCGTCTAAAACTACGCGCATTCTTTCTCCATCCTTGACGTATTTGCCCGCGGATATAGTTTTGTGTTGGACAAGACTTCCCCCCAGAGGCCACTCCCCGCGTGCTCCAGCTTCCTGGGTTTCAGCGGAGGTGTCCCCGTCGTCCTGATTCCCAGCGCCCTGCCTCTCCTCCTGACCTTCTGGAGTCTTCGCTTCTCGGTGGCTTGAGACCTGTGGTCACCAGCGCGCGTCTCGTCTCGTCTCGTCCGCTGGTACAGGTGGACGAGATCACGCCCTTCCTCCGGGCCTGTGACCTTGACAGCCTCCTGCCCCTTCCTCTGCTCTCTGTTCTGGACCCCCCACTTCGAGTTGTGAGGCCCCCTCGGCTGAATATACTTTTCTTACCTTTTTGTCCTGTTTCAGCTCTTAGTTTTCTTTTTGACGAGGTTTCCTCAGCTTTTTCTTCCACTCGATCAACAATTTTATACTGTTGTCACAAGAATTCCTTCTTATTCTTTGAATATTCTTTTTTTGTTTTAATTTTTTAAATGTCTATTTATTTTTGAGAGAGAGAGAGAGCGCGCACGAGCAGGGGAGGGGCAGAGAGAGAGGGAGACGCATGGAATCCAAAGCAGGCTCCAGGCTCTGAGACCCGAGGCTCAAACCCACGAACTGCTGAGATCATGACCTGAGCCAAAGTCAGACGCTCAACCGACTGAGCCACCGAGGGGCCCCTCTCTTTTTGTTTTACGTAGCATCTTCCGTTTCATGGCTGCAATACTCTCTGTCCAGATAATATTTTCTATGAAGTTTTTGTTAAATAGATTGAATACATAAATAGGTACTTCTCTCCCCCCCCCCCCCCCCCAAAAGCTTGGGCATCTTTGGATGAACACTGATTTTACAGGTCAGGCTCTGCAAAGCCTGCTGGCCAGGGTGGGACCTGCCAGCCCGCTGTGGGACGTCCACGTCTGTCGCTCTCCCTGGTGCCGCGTCAGTGGTTTGCAGGGGGGCCTGCCAACCTCGTGAGGTGTGCGAGCCGAAGGGCATGGGTGTCACGACTCCCTGTGCAGGCTTCTGGGGCGGCTCCCTCTTAGCAAAGCCACCCCCTGCCCTCAGCTGTTCCTGGGGCCTCCTTTCCGAGGCCGAGCTTGTCTCTGGCAGGGGTGGGGGAGGGCGGTGCGGTGCCTTAGCTGTGCAGGCTGGTCCCGTTCACCATGTCTTCCCAGGACTCACCCCGGGCAACCTTGAGTGTCGCGGGTTTGGAGGCTGTGGGGGCAGGTGCTGAGGGAAAGGGGTCCTTGGTGGCCACTGCGGGGTCTGGTGGCCTTCACAGCAACACTTGGGGGAGCCGGATGGCGGCTTCTGCTTGGAGACACCGCCCCAGACGCCAGGCTGTGTGCAACGGTGTCCCGGGGGCCGTCACAGAGGGAACGTCACAAGGAAGGAAGGCATCACGGGGAGGGTGTCTCTGTGGTCTGGCGTTTCCGGATGGAGCATGTCCCCTGAGCGAGGAGGAGATCTACCCAGGCTTCAGGGCCAGGTCCACCCAGGGAAGGGATGCTTAACGTTTCTGCACTGGTGTGTGGGGGACAGGGTGGCACAGCTGCTCGCATGAGCCCCTAGGTGACCATCCCTGGAGACGTGTCCTGGCCAGACTGAGTCACACCCAAGTGCTTGAGGCACCGTGCAGGTGCACAGGTCTCTGTCACACATATTCCCGGAATCAACCAGCTGGTTCCGGAGTCATTCACGTTTCCGCTGAATTCCATCTTGTTCTGTAGGGTCGAATGCAGCGTTTTCCTGTCTATCTGGCTGCGGCCAAATTCTGAAGGCAGAGGCTTCCTCCCTAGTCTCCCGGCAGATTTCAGATCCGGCGAATCTGGTGACATTTCTCTCTGCACGTGCCTGTGGGAACACAGGGGGCGAGCCAGTTTTCCCCCCACATAACCCTGAAAGCTACGTGGGCAGGATTCTCTGCAGCCCCCGGAAGGCGGGAGCAGGTGAGGACAGTGTCGTGTGCGGGATCACACAGGGCCACCCCACCCGTTGGGGGCCAGGCATGCGTCGTTCCTTCCAGACTTTTCATTCCCTCACTGCTGTCAGCGGGCAATGACAGCAACTGTCACTCGACGCGGGATCATTGGCAGATCCAGTGAGATGAGGCCTCGAACACGGATGCCCAGAGCGTAGCAGCTGAGCCGGACCCGGGGGAGCCCCTGTGACCGCAGGGGGGGTGGTGGGCCCTGCAGTGTGCAGACACCCCACGGCTCACCGCCACGGCGTCTGAGAGACTCACGTCTCCAGGGGCTGCAACACGCAGACGCATCTGTGGAGAAAATACAGGAATTTTTTAGGTGAGAACGTACGAGTCCGTTTTGCAGACAAAGGGAAGAGGTGTTTGGGATTATGTCAAAGCGTGTGGATTTGTTTTTTAACCACAAATGGAGACGGTTTTCCTGGTTTTCCCAGGTGGGGGGGTCCGTGGTCACCCCAGTGGCTGAAGCGGCTGTGATTCAGGAAGCGAGGCAGGTCGGTGGTCAGTGTCAGAACCTCTGGCCGCCGGGGACCTTCCGCGATTGTGGGCGTGACGTCAGGAAGGAGGTACACAGTGGGGAGGGGGGGACGGTGACTGTTGCGGGCCCTCCGCCGGATGCAGTAAGTAGGTTAGAACATGAGAGACGCAGCTGATTAATGAACCAAATGACAATGCTGTCCCTAGACCAGTGTAATCAGACATAAAAGCACATTTGTCTCTGGAGCAGACAGAGCCCCTTCGTGAGTCACGGAGACTGGCGGTCCTTGGAAAACCCAGAACGCACTTTGTTCTCATTTCTTCTTTTTTCTTGTTAAACCTTATCTATTTAAAAAATTTCTAGGTTTATTTATTGCTTTTGAGAGAGAGAGAGCGTGTGCAAAAGAGGGGCAGAGAGCGAATCCCAAGCAGACTCCACGTGGTCAGCGCGGAGCCAGACGCGGGGCTCGAACTCGCAAACCGCGGGATCACGAGCTGCGTGGAAGCCAGGAGTCGGAGGCTTAACCGACTGAGCCCCCAAGCGCCCCTGCTCTCGTTTCTTCTTTGGCGTCACGAGGCCACACCCGAGTCACTCAGAGGGTCCTGGGCCGTGTTCCTTGCAGAGCAAGGCCGGTCCAGACGCTTGTTTGTGGGGGGTGCGTCCCTGGAGGATTTTTTCCAGAAAGCTGCTGTTTCTCCGCGTTACAATAGTAGCCTAATTAATTTTAATATTCGCCTTACTGTGCATCTAAGCCGGTTGGAGGATGTGTCGCAGGAGGAGACACAAACAGGAGACGTGCCAGTCTGCGGTGTGGGCGAGGCGGGCTCCGATGGGGGCTGGGAGCCCAGCGCTCGCCCCCGGCATCGGGGGACCAGGCCTCGCGGCTGATTGCTCGAGCAACCTGCAGACACACTCCCAGCCCATTGAAATTCCAGGCATCTCCTCATACAATTCCCACCTATGTAATTGTCAACTGGACCTTATCATCATTTATTATGCAAAACTGAATTTTTCTGAAGCGTGGAGAATGAAGTAATTTCGTATGCAAACAGTCAGAACTCTCATGTGTATTCTGATTACGTACATGTGGATAAATTCACTTATGATGAGTGACAGTGTGAGGTTTTGGGGCCGGGCCGGTCAATTGGCGAAAGACACTGATGAAAATGACAAACTGAGTGCCAGAAGTGTCCCCGACGCATCCTGGAGGAAACGTGCAAAATGTCAGTGGCTAGCGGCTGCCTGTTAATAACCGAAAATGATGGTGTGTAATGAGCAGAGGTTTCGTGGTGATTGAAGAGTGATCTCTTTTGCTCATCCAGATGCCGCTGCATAGAAATACCTATTGCTTTTTACTGACAAATGTTAACGACCTTTAAACCTTCTGCTACAGGCCCTGTGTGCCTTGGCCGAGTCAGGGGGTGACACTTCCTGCCTGCATGGGGCGGCATTGGGTGGGTGCATTCCCCGCCCCCCCCCCCCCCAGTCCCTTCCAGCAGGGGCACCGGCTCCGGAGGCTGGGGGTCTCCGCTCGCCCGTGGGCCAGTCTGGCCTTTTGGGAGCACCTACATCCAGGCTGCTCACAGGTCCTGACCAGCGGGGGCAGCATTTTGGACCCCTGTCAGGGAGCCCTCGGGCCCAAGAGAAGGGATGGAGTTCACGGGGTTCAGCGTGGCCCGTTTTGACACTGAGGGCAGCCTGAGGCCCCCCAGGGGCAACACAGACACCGGGAGGGGTGGGGGCTGCACCTGGGTTCTGGACAAGCACGGCGGGTGGGGGTCTGCACGTCGCGGTAGAGGAGAGCCCCGCGTGAGCTGTTCGCCCAGGGCATCTCCGCGGCTGTTTGGAGCAGGGATGGCCGAGCCAGGCGGTAATGAATCAGACAGGGATGACTGAGTCAGGCGGCCTTCCATCTTCGAGGACGGCAGGTGTGCAAGCAAATAAAGGCCACGAGACGTGGGGTGCGAGGTGGGGAGGGGCCCGCTCCGCGTGAAGACCCTCCTTGAGTGGAGGAACTCAGAGGCTTTGCAGGGTTTGGGGTCGGCCGGCCAGGGTGGGGGGCTGCCCCCGTTCTTCCCGGTTTTCTGCAAGTCAAGGGTGGGCCAGGCAGCTGTGGCCGTGGCGTGGGGGCTGTGGGCTTCCCTGCACGTTGGGAGGGTGCGGACCCCTTAAACCGTCTAGCACAGGGCACATTCCCCGGTGGAAGTCCTCTTTAGTAGCTCACAAACAGAGCTTGTGTAATGCTCTGTGCTTATAGAATGAAAACCTGAAGCAAAAACACCCCAAAACCCAGAAAACTTAAATATAAAATACATCGATTGAAACACAGCAAATAGTACAGGAAACGGTGAGGACCATAAACCAGTAGGGTCAGCGAGGCCCTTCAAGGTGACACAGTTGCCCAGCTGCGCTTCTGCAGCCAAAGAAGGCGAAGTCAGTGAAATGCGTTGGAAAAGGCCGACTCTCGCAGCCTCTCGGGGGTTGAATCATGTGCCCCCGAAACACACGTTTAAGTCCTAACCTCTAGGCCTGTGTATTGACCTTATTTGGAAATAGGGCCTTTGCAGATGCCGTCAAGTTAAGGTGAGCTCGTACTGGCTGAGGCCGAAGTTCAGTGGCTGGCACCCTTAGAGGAGGAGGGACAGGGACACATAGGGACGCACGGGGGCACCAGGTCACGGCGGGTGCAGAAGCTGGGGCAGCATGTACACAAGCTGAGTGACACCAAGGGCGGCAGCAGGCAACAAAGGCCAGGGGAGGGAAGGAGGGACCCTCTGCCAGAGCCCCGGGGGCCTCTGCCCAGCTGACAGCCGACCTCGGGCCGCGGCTCCAGACCTCGCGGCGGGAGGGGCATGTCTGTGTTTCCCCGCCCTGCTCTCGTAGCCACCCCGGCAGCCCCGGACACGGCGTGTCACCCCACGCGGCCAGGTGTGGTGCGTTCAACGTGTTAAAAGCTCGCATCTAACATTAAAAAATAGCTTTCTTGGGATCTGATGTGCTGTTTCCAGCCCATCCTTGGGATAAATCCCACTTGGTCCTGGGGTATAATTCTTACTGTATATCCTGCTGGGGTCCGTCTGCCGGGGTTTCGCTGAGAATTTGTGCCTCCGTATTTGTAAGAGGTATTTCTCTGCAGTTTTCTTTGTGTTGTCTTAGCCCAGTGCTCACGCCAGCCAACACTGGCCTCATAAAAACGGCGTATTCTTTAAGAAAAAAGATGACTCCCGATCTGTCATTTAATGACGCACCCCAGCACCCTGCTCAGGATCAACACGCAGACGCTGAATCTCCAGTCCAGGGCACCGGGGCAGCGGATGAGCTGGGAAGAACCCTGGAAGTGTGTCACGGCCGCGGCCAGGGGCCCTGAGCACCGGTACCTGCCAGAGGTGACATCTCGTGGGCAGAAGGCGGGCTGCTGGAGAAGCTTGGGCTGCTCGGGGGGCCGAGGCCAGGCTCGCTGCGCTCGTGGGGGCCCCACAGTGTGAGGCGCCCTGACCTCACTCCCCTGTTTCTGTCCGTCAGGGCTGCTCTGCACGGGCACGTGGCCCAGCACCCACCCCGCCCCACCGGCCACTCGGCCGTCCCGGCCCCACGCCCCGACAGCCACGCTGGCCCACCGGGACCGCCCCGTATTCCCACCTCGGGCTGGGAAGCTCTCCCCGGTCTCCAGTCGCCGCCTGGACCCTTCCCCAGAGAGGCCTTCTTGCCCCCACGGCCCCCAGACTCGTCCCCATTCTTCGTTTCTCCACACAGCCCCGTGGCAGCCTGGCCCTGTGAACCACTGCGCAGTCTCACAGGAGTGTCCGTGTGCGTCCGCCAGCAACACCAAGAGCAAAGCCGCCAGTGAGTGTCCTTGGGGCCTCCAGCGGAGGCCTTGCGGGCTCTGGCCAGGCGCTCACAGGGCTGTGTCCCAAGCCTTTGCTTCTGGCGGTTTCCTTTAAGATGAGAAGCTCGGAAATGCCCTTGCCTTCCCTGGACGGTTTTCCTCCGTGTTCTTGCGTCAATCGGGGCGTCAGGATTCCAGGACTCCAGAGCCAGGAAGCTCTCTGGCGGCATCCAGTTCAACCTCCTGTTTATGGCGACAAGTGTGAGTCCTGGAGAAGCCGACTGCCTCTCCCTGGGTGCCAGGGCGGGGTGGCGGTCAGGGCCGCCACACCGCTCCTGGAGGCCCACGTTCAAGTTTTCAACCTGGACGGAATGGCAACTTTGAAGAGTGTACTTAGGGTTGGAGCAGGGATGTGACGCAGGGCCGGGAGGAACGTGGCTTCTCAGCCCAGGATACTGGCTTCCCCCGCCCCCGCCTTCCTCCTGGGACCATGTGTAAGCATTTGAGCTCACGTCCGGGGCCTGTGGTCCATAGGCACAGCTGGGGCCCCGAGGTGGTCTGGGTGGGGCTGGACGTGCAAGTTCATGGCCCGCGTGGACTTCGACGTGCAAATTCGTGGCCCGCGCGGACTGAACCTGTTCCCAGCACGCAGAGCTGAATAAATATTTGCTGATTGATTGAATGAGTGAATGTATAATTTTAAGCCTCTGGCTCTCAACTAATCCGGGACTCCCGGGAAATCAGTCTTTGTGAAGTTTCGATCAAAGTCGCCTCAGATCCTTCTGGAACAAGGCAGGATAGAAATAACAATTTTAAAGACAGTGGACGTGAGTGCCGGCGGAAGGGCAGGACGGACGCGGCTCCCCGCCTTCAGACTCTCGCCGGCCGCCTACTACGTGCCAGGCTGCGAGGTGCCCCCATCCTGCGTGTAACCTCACCGCCTAACAGTCTCGGTCCCGCGGTGTGCGGGGGGACGCGGCTCTGTGATGAGTCTGCGCGGGTGACGGCGACCTGGGCGGTGCCGGCTGGGTCTTGAAGGATCAGCCCGGGTCCCCGCAGGGTACGGGAGGATGCCGCCGTGTGGGAAGAGCCACAGACAGCGTGGGCCCCGCCTGCCGGAGTCCAGCCTGGCGGGGGGCGGCCAGCGTGGGGAAGGCTCCTCCAGAGGAGGGCGGCCCGCCAAGCTGTGCGGGCCTGGGCTGCGTTTCCTCGGGGTGGCTGAAGTGACTCCTCGACGGCCCTTGGGCAGAGTCGTGCAGGGGGGGCGAAGGCGGATTCGGGCGGGGAGGGGCTCCGGAGGAGGCAGAGGAGTGGCCGTGCTGTGGCCTGAGGTCAGGGGGGAATTTGGAGCGGAGGCCACGCGTGAAGCCGCCGGACGGGCAGACGGGGAGCCTTCCTGTGGGCTCCCGGTGTCCTTTATCCAACCCGGGGCTCTGGGAGGTGGAGCTCGGTGCCGTGGGTTTTAGGTGGAAAAGTCAGCAGAGCTGTAGGTGAGGCGAGTCTGGGGGAGGCCGCGGTCCTTGGGCATCGTCGTGGGCGTGGGGGTTGGCGGCTGACGCCGAGAGGGGACAGCTTCCCCCGTGAAATGCAGGGAGCCCGCAAGGGGAACGTGGGGGGGGGGTGGGGAGGGACACCTTCGCATCTGAAGCCACCTCCAAAGGTAACACTTGGTTTGCACAGGGCTTCCTGTTAATCTTCGTCTGGTTATTTCACGTGCCGTCGTGCTGCTGTGGGTTTGTCTGCATCGTCCCCACAGTGCTATTCGTGAACCTTCTGTCAGCCCCGCCGTTGGTAAGGAACCCCACGTGCTCCCCCCACTGGGCTTTGGGAACAGGAGGGAAGAGTGAGGCCCACCCGCGGCCTCGGGGTCTTCCTGGGACCCCGTCACTGGTGCGGGCTTCCTGTTTACCCTTAATCACCCAGAACTCTGACTTCCGGATAATAGACAGCTAGCTTTCTCCCCAGCCCTAGCGTCAGGAGCCAGGGTGGACCCCCAGCCCGCGTCTGGAGGCAGCGCTTGTCAGGACAGTGAAAGAGTTCGACCCTCGCCGTCTGGAACCACGAAAACGCGCAGGAAGATGCTATCCGGGCCGCCCTAGAGACCCAAGGGATGCGGGTCAGGGCACGTATAAGGGCCCTGGGGGCAGGGTGGCCCGTAGGCGGGGCCCTGGGCAGACAGAGCCCACGGGTGCCCCGCGCCACCGGGTCCCACGAGGAGCACGCCAGCACCCCTGGGCTGCTTCTTTGCCAGGACGCCCTCCCTCCAGTCCAGATTGCTTTACTGTGGCAGCGGTCTCTGGGTGACTCCATCAAGGACCCCCCCGTCGCCCCTCGGCCCTACTCCAAAGCCTTCTTTCTCCCCGCGAGGCTCCGACTGGCGCAGCGCGGATTCCGGGCGCGGGACGGGGGGGGCTCGCTGCAGTTCGGGGAGGGGGAAGAAGAAATGGAAGGAGAACCTGCAGACGCGGGCAGGTCGGTGCCCTGACAGCTCAGCCTTCCTCGGGGACCCGGCGCTCTAGACGTTCTTTGTTCTTTGACGTGGGGGAGGTGAGAGCTTTCGCGGGGCGCTGGGAGGGAGGGGGAAGACCCGCCCTCGGCCGCGCATGCGCTCCGGACCCAGAGCGGGAGACACGCGGGCGGGAACGCGCAGGCGCAGGGCCCGGCGGGCCGGGGTGCCGCGAGCCTGACTTTGTGAATGGGGGCGGATGGCTGAGCCCCCTCCCCGCCCCACCCCCGGGCGCGGGGCGGGCGGGGGGTGGCAGTCCTCCCGGCCCCAGGCATGCTGGCGGCTCCGCGTCCGGAGCTCCCCTCCGCCCCCCCGCCCGGCCACCCCTCCCACCCGGCGGGGCTGCCTCCGCACCTGCCCGCGCCTGAGACAGGTGCAGCCCTAGGCCGCGTCCCTGTCCCCTGCTCCCGCCCCTAGCCCCCCGCCCCTCCCCCGCGCCCCAGCCCCCGCCCCTGGCCCCCTGCGCCCCCAGCCCCGCTCCCGGCCACCGCAAACCGCAGGGGGCGGGTCCCTGCTCGGCTACCTGTGCCGTGGGGACACCCACAGCCGGGCGCCAGCATGCATCTCAGCCCGTAGAATTAGGAAAGGTGGGCGGCCACCCACCGAAAACCCACCGCCCCGGAGCCCCTGCCCGGGTTGGAGGAGAAGCCGCCCCCGCCCAGCTCGGCGGCCCCCAGGTGTGAGGCACAGCAGTGAGACAATGGTGGGGGCGCTGGGCTGGAGAGGACCGTCACAATCCCGTGGGGGCGCCCGAGGGGGCGGACACGACGGGGGCGCATCCTGTGCGGCGTCGGCACACACGTCACCCTTAGATGTCCATTTCCGGGGACGGTAGAGGGCACAGGCGTTGCCCCCCCCCCCCCCCCCCCCCCAAGGCACGGAGTTCCGACCCTGGCCAGAATGGGATCGCGCTCCGCGAGCTGTGAGTGAGTGAAACACACCCTCGGTTCCGTCCGAAAGAAAGTCCGGAAGAAAAGAGCACAGACCTGGATACAAGTACCTGCCCCCGGGCACCGGGCAGGGCGCACAGAGGGGACTGATTGTGACGCAGAGGGTGCGGCCCAACCCCACGGCGCGAGGGAGCGCAGCCAGCCTCCCCAGCTTCCCTTCGGGGTGAGGGGCGCGCCTGGGAAACGAGCCTCCAGCCACGGGCGGCGAGGGGCCCGCGGCTGAGCCAGCTTCCTCGGGGACACACCGGAGCCCCGTGGGGGCTTTGCTACGCGGTGACCCCGGGAAAAGGTGAATGTTCTCATCCATAAAGTGGGAGTGAACTGGGAGCGCCAGGAGCCCCAGTGAGGACCACGCAGTCCCGGACGGGCCTCCTTGTGTGTTTGGTGGCCCGCATGGTGCCTGCTGAGTCGGGGGGGGGGGGGGGGCGGCGAGCCAGGCGGGCTGGTGTCCGGGAGGCGTGGCAGTTCCCACGGGCCCCTGGCACTGGCTGCTTGCGCGCAGGGTTCGCTTGGAGACTCACTGCCCAGCGCCCTTCTGTCCGAGCGAGGCCCGGGCTGACCAGCGCTCTACCCAGTGAGCTGCCCTTTGGGAAGTGGGGTCTGAGGCCAAGTGACAAGCCCTCGGTCAAGGCGTGTAGCGTGAGTGTAGCTCAGGTAGGCAGGATTCTAGTACATTTCTGGGTGACATTTTCTCCCCTTTCCCAGATGTCACCTAGGAAAGTCACGTAGCCCCTTTGGGTCCTGACGTTTTCATCTGTGCACAGGTGTGTGTGCATGTGTGGGTGTGTGTACACGGGTAGGTGCACCATGTGTATACAGTCGTGTGCATGTGTGCGTGTGTGTACGTGTGTGTATGTGTGTGCACACGCATGTTGGCAGAGGGAGGGGTGGGCATACACGGCCTGGGAAACATCTCCCAGAGCTAACATTCTCTCACCTCATCATCCTTTTCCATCAACAGATATGGGCCACCTGCCTCTCCTGTCCCAACGCAGCTCTGGAAGGGTCTCCACCGAGCCCTGCTCTGCAACCGCAGACTTCTGCTTTCTCTCAGCCCCATTTGCTGCCTCCCCCCTGCTGGCTCATCCCCATTTCCTCCCCCTCTCCGACTCACCTCTGCACCGGGCGCCCTGCCCTGCGTCCAGTGCTCTGCAGGGCTGCTCCTGGCGCGTCCTTCCAGCAGACTGTCACTTGAAGGTGACAAGAAGGTGACAGCAGCAGAGCCAGCTCGAGCACAATCGCTCTGCACACTGACCCTCAGGATCAGGATGCGGGAAATGGTGTAGACAGTGATAGACGGACGTTCCCGCCGGGGAAGCCACTCTTCCACTTCTCCCATCTCCTGGGGTCCGTCTTTTGTAAGCCATGTGGAGGCCAGCTGTTTGCTGAGGTGACTGGAGGGCACCCGGCAACGCTACACCTCGAGTTCCATTTCAAGCCGCCACACCTTCCTCCTACTCTGGAAAATTGGCGCGTGGATCGCCGTGCGTTCAGGGCTGAACTACAGGAACAGCGGCACGTTTGTTCTCATTATTAACAGCCCTCACATCGGTCCGGTGCCTTACAGATGATCAGAGATTCCACGTATTTCGTCCATTTGTTAACTGATGTGGTTTGCTGCCGAGCCATGACTCGAGAAGGGGCTGACCCTGCATAGGATTGTTGGGGGATTAGAGGCATGTCCTAAACCACCACTGTGCCGTCGTTGCTGGAAGCACATCCCTGAGCCTTCCGGGGGATCGATCCCTTTGCAACAGTAGCTCCCACTGAGTGAGATGGTTGGGGAGTGGGCGTCTTTGGTTAAACGGGCATTTTGGGTAACTGCGAGCTCTTAATGTCTATCATTCATGGAGTATGCGTTTCCAAAGAATTAAAACGCAGACGGTGCTTCCGGGGCTACATCCTTGTGAACACAGAGGCAAAAATCCTCAACAAGAGATTAGCAAACCAGATTCAACAGTCCACACGACCACTCACTGCGGCCGAGCGGGGTTTATTCCAGGGATGCAAGGATAGTTCGACAGCCACGTAGCCACCAACGGGATTCACCGCGTTGACCAGGTGAAGGACAAAAATCACGAGAACACCTGCAGATGCAGAAAAAGCATCTGATAAAATTCAACATCCATTTGTGAAAGAAGTCTCAAGGAAGCAGGTATGGAGGGAACATAGCTCACCCTAATAAAGGCCGTATATGACACCCCACAGCTAGCATCGTCTTCGACGGTGAGAAGCTGGAAGCTGTCCTCTAGGATCGGAAACAAGGCCGAGACGCCCAGACTCACCACTTCTAGTCAACTGGAGGTCCTTCTGGAACAATTGGGCAAGAAAGAGAAGGGCACTGAAATGGAAAGGCAGGGCAAGACTGTCGCTATTTCCAGATGCCATGATGCCCTATGGAGAGGACTCTGAAGGCCCTATAGAAAAACCCATGAGAAGGGCGCCTGGGTGGCTCAGTCGGTTAAGCGTCCGACTTCGGCTGAGGTCATGATCTCACGGTTCGTGGGTTTGAGCCCCCTGTCAGGCTCTGTGCCGACAGCTCGGAGCCTGGAGCCTGCTTCAGATTCTGTGTCTCCCTCTCTCTCAGCTCCTCCCCCACTTGCGTTCTTGCTCTCTCTCTCTCAAAAATAAACATTAAAATTTTTTTGAAATCAGTATCTTGAAGAGATATCCGCACGGCCATGTTCACTGCCACATTATTCACAGCAGCCGAGATATGGAAACGACCTCAGTATCCACTGATGGATGAGGATATATACAAGACGATCTATTAGCCATATAAAGAATGGAATCTTGCCATTTACAACATGGAGAGACCTTGAGGGCATTATGCTCAGTAAAATACGTCAGAGAAACAAATACTGTGTGATCTCTCCTACACGTGGAATCAAAACCGTCCCGCAAAAACCAAGCTCACAGATACAGAGAACAGATTGGTGGTTGTAAGAGGCAGGGGGTGGGGGTTAGAGAAGCGGACAAACTGTGTGTTTTGTGTTTCTGTGTTAGTTTAAATAGCTTGAATTTGAATTTATTTAGTTTAAATAATTTGAGAAAAAAAATTAAAAATGTAGATGGTGCCTTATTCCCAGGTAGGAAGCGCTATTTGAAATTTAGAATGTATTTTCCACAGTCATCAATGGTGTTGAGATTCCCAGGCCGGTTTGCAAAAACCTTTAGCAGTAGAATAGAAAACAGTACTGCTGAAATAGCAATTAGACAAAACAGAATACAATCGCACAGATTAAGATCTTTAGAAGTGATTTGGAGCCCCGCTGGTGAAAACGAAGGATGTTCGATTGCAGGGTTTGTGGGGCGAAAGGCGTGGCAGTTCTGAGGGGGAAGTCTGAACCCTTCAGGGGCTTTCGAGGTGAAGGGTGCTGGTTCCTTAATATCTCTGGTTGCACCTTCCGATTTATGGCTTAACTTTGTTTTGTATAAATATATCATTAACTCTATTCTTAGGTTTCTCAGCAACTATCAAGTTTTTAATTTTCAAAGAGGAAAAGAAAAAGTAAATGGCAAGAAACTGTCTAGATGGGCGCTTTCCTGAAGCACCAAGGTCAGATCACAAGAGGCGGGGAGAGAGGAGTCTCCTTTCCTCAGCTGAGCTCACCACGGGGGACTATCGAGGCCTCCTGCCTCGCCTGGAGTTTGGCTGGGCCGTGACTGGCCTCTGGCTTCTAGAAAGTGGCAGAGGCCCTGTAAGCTGTCCCAGGCCTGGCCCTAGAGGCGAGCGAGCTCCCCTGGGTCTCCCACCAGGTCGGCCAGGGCCACGGCAGAGGAGCAGTGCGGGGTTGTTGTGTCCCTCTATACAGCGGGTTCTTTTCACTAGATGTGGTCGAGATTTTCTGGCAGTTTGTTACACACCGAGCCACGTTTTTCTTCGTATTTTTTCTGTTCGGGGCTTGTCGGTTTCTTCAAACTATACAATCAGGTCTTTCCTTAAACTCGGGACTTTTTTGAGTGTTACTTGTTCGAGTATTCTTGCCCCATTCTCCCTCCTCTTCCTCTGGGACTCTTGTCCCGTGAAGGTGCGACCCCGGCCGTGGACGTGCAGGCTCAATAGCTCAGAACGAACCCGCCACCGTGCCAGACTCCACAACGATCGTGATAGCGTGGTGGCTGCACGGTCCCTTGGAGGGGGGGGGGGGAGGCGCCGTGGGGACAGCGTGTCCTTCCGCGACGTCCAGCGCCGGCTAGAATCCTGGAGGCCGGGCCCGGGCTCACCTGGAGGCGCCTGGTAGTGAGAGACGGCGAGGGCCCGGCGCAGCGCCCTACGGGGGCTCCCAGGCGGGCGGAGGCGGAGGGAGAGGGCAGGCAGGGGTCCCCGTGCCCAGACAGCTCCCCCGGGCTGACGCACCAGGGACATTCTGCTGGCCTCTTGTTGGTTGAGGCCGCGAGGCACGTCTGCCCGGGCCCGGCTGCGTCCGGCTTGTGCGTTCCGGCAGGCGGTGACCCTGGTGGCCTTCCACGGCGACCTCTGCTTCGGGGGCGGCAGAGCGCGGCGTCCCGGGCCGGGCCGTAACCTCTTCTGGGAGGTCTCATCCAACCTCACTCCCGGGTCGGGGCCCCATGTGCCCTTCCGGTCCTGGGACTTACCTTTCGTCCAACACTTCCTGTCGGGCCGCCTGGGAGTAGGCAGGTGTTTGGAGCGGGTGGCCCGGACACCTGTCCCCAGCAAATGGCCGTGGGATCTTGGCCAGGCCCATCCCTCTGTGCCTCAGTGTCCCGCTCGGTAGCAGGTCGGTAATAACCACACCTGCCCTGGGGACAGTCGCGAGGGTCCAGCGAACTTGGGCGTGAGGAGCAGAGGGCGGGTGAACGCTCACGACTGTTGGCTCCGTGCTCCTCCCCCACCCGTCTCGGGGCTGAAGTCGGGGCTGTCGTCCACACGGCTGCCTGGCCTGGGGCTGTCGCACACGGCGGCGGCTGTGTGCTCCGGGAGTAGAGCCCGGGCCCCTCACGGCCCACCCTTGCAGGCGCCTCCACGGGCTGTGAGGGGCCCGGGCGGGTCCAGGGGGCCGGCGTGGCGGCTGCGTCCACACACAGGAGAGCCGGTGACACCGCGGCGAAGTCTGACTTAACCCCTGCACAAATATGACAAGTTTTATTTTTCCTAATAAAACAGATTACTTATCATCTGGCAGGAGTTGAAAATTAGTCTAAAAACGTCCAGTGAACAAAGGCTTAATTTCAGCAAACGGTTCTAAATCGAGCGCTTACGCAAGGCAGCTTTCGCTCCCAACCCGAAAGTTCACCCTCCCGCTTCCACATAAAAGGAGAACTTGCTCCCGAGTGACTCTGCTGGACAGACCACCTCCCCGCGTGGGAGTCACTGCGTCTCCGGGCCTTTTAGGGCTGGGGCGCCCCGCAGGGTGGAGGCTGGGGGTCCCGAAGGCACGAGATGGGCTGTAACTTCCTAGGGGAAAACAAGGAACGTGTGTGTGGGAGACAGAGGTAAAGAGAGAGACAGAGACAAAGAAAGACAGAGAGACAGAGACAGAGGGACAGAGACAAGGAGGGACAGTTAAAGAGAGACAGAGACAGAGAGAGGGAGACAGGGAGAGACAGAGACAGAGACAGAAACAGGCAAAGAGACACAGAGAGACAAAGAGAGAGAGTTAAAGAGAGACAGAGATAGACAGAAACAGAGACAGAGACAAAGATACAGAAGCAGAGACAGATAGAGACAGGCAGAGATAGAGACAGAGAGACAGAGATACTGTGAGATAGACACAAGCAGAGATGCAGAGACAGAGACAGATACAGAGAGACAGACATAGGCAGAGATACAGAGACAGAGATCTACAGAGAGACAGAGACAGACAGAGACAGACATCCACAGAGAGACAGGAGGGACGGACAGACAGAGAGACAGAGAGGGAACCATCATCATCACTCAAGCTCTACATAAAGGGACCGCCAGAAGGGGCCGCTGAGTTTCGGGCACACGAGCTTTGGTGCTGCCCCTGGAAGGCCTGTGTTGTGTCCTGGGCGCCCGCCGGGGGTGGCGGGGGTGGGCCTGAGTGGTCGTCCCAGCAGCGCTTCTGAGGGGCCCCGATCGCGGCGTTCGAGGATCCAGGTCCTGGGACTCCCGACAGCCACACGGACCAGAGGGGGCCGGGCCCAGGCCTGCGACATAAACCCCGGAAGGCAGGCCGAGAGCAGCACGGGCGGCCCCACAGTGGGCTCCGTTGAGCTGGGGCTTGGGGCGGGCGTCCTCACTGTCCCCTGTGGGGAGGGGCCTCCTGGGAGGACTCGGGATCGGGGCTGGGGCAGGTCTGATGCTAAATGGGGGTATCAGGCAGGAAAGGTAGGTGCCCGGGGTGGAGGGGGTGCCTGGGAGAGCCAGGCCAGCCCGAGACTGAGAGGCAGTGTCCTTGCCGTGTCCCCGAGTGCCGTGGTCAGGTCGGCCGGGGCGAAGCGAAGTTCCCATCGCCTCACAGCCCAGGACCCGCGGCGGGAGGCGGGGGGCGGGGGCGCCTGGTCTCCGGCGGGCTGGGTCCCTGGATGACACCCCCGCCCGCTTCCAAACCAGCCCAGGGGCTCCCAGTGGTGGCTGCCCCCCACGTGCCGGCCCCGGGGCGTCTCGCTGTGACCTCGCACCTGCTTCTCTGCTTCTCTCCTCGCGTCAGCTGCCCGCCGGCTGCAGACACGTCCCTGGACTCTTCCTCGCAGGAGGGCAGCGGGCCGGGGTCCACACGACCGTGAGCTGGCCTTCCCGGGCGTGAAGTCCGGGGGGGGGGACGGTCACACAGAGGGCCACCCGCACGCCAGCCGGGGCCCACGCATGTCCTCTGCTGAGGCTAGTGCCAGCTGCCCTGTGCAGTGAGCCCGTGGTCCCTCCCCGAGGAGGCATAGGTGCGGGGAGACAGGCCTGCGTCCACGGCCCTCGGCTCCGGCCGGCAGAACGTGGCAGGACGGACGCTCGGCCGCCCGGTCCGGACTACTGGGAACGGGCCGGCTTTCCTTCTCTCCTTTAGGAAGGCCGTCTGCCCGAGCCGGATGTGCAGGCGCAGCCGCTCAGGCTAGTGGGGCAGGGGAGAGGCTCAGAGACACGCAGCCAGGGCCCCCGCGGGCCCGCCGTCCCGGCCAGCACTGGACAGGAGGCCAAGCCCGTCCCGCGTGTCCCGGCCTTGCCTCCGTACGGCCGCGGCCCCGCGACGGACCCCACGTTACGCCTGTGGTTGAGTCCAGCCAGCGCGGAAAGGTGGTTGCCTGAAGCCACCGAGCCTGGGGTGTTTGTCACACAGCGGGGGATGTTGACCACGGTGCTTGGTGGGGGAGAAGGGGAGGAGGAGGGAAGGGAAGGGGAGGGGAGGGCGGCTCCAGCGAGGTCCCGGGCATTTACTCCCCACGAGGGACGAGCCCGCCTCGTCCTAACGAAGGTGCTTATGAGCCTAGCGTGTGAGAGGCAGTCCCCAGCGTGGCCACAGACGTCCGCATGTCCGGAGAACCTGTGTCTCAACGTGAGGAAACAGAAATCACATCTTTGTGCCGTTTCTCAAGAACAAAATTAAGGTTTAAAAATGTATCTAATTTTGTTAGTTGTATTTACAGAGCAACGATTTGTGTGTGTGTGTGTGTGTGTGTGTGTGTGTCTAATGGTGACCAGTGCCAATTTAGAAGGATCTGTGTAAAGTCCTTCAAGTGACCCATGTCGGAGGGAGACAGGCCACCCTCGTGTCTGAGTCACATTGCTGTCCGGTCAGAGCACAGAGGCGGGGGCTGCAGGGACGGTCAGGGGTGAGGCCTTGCTTCCCCGTAGTTCTGGGGCCGACAGCAGGGGGGGCAGCGCGGGGAGTGTGCGGGACTCAGGTACAAGTTCACTCAGGCCCTCGCACCCTTTGCTGGGCACCCCCTGCAAGGCTCCAGCCCCACCCCCCCGGGCCCCCCTCCCCCACAGGCACCTGGCACGCACCCCAGTTGTGCACGCCCCACCCAGTCCCCTCCAGTTCCAGCTCTGGGCGCCGCGGCTCCCCCACAGCAGGCCGGATCCGCCTTGTCCACCTCCGCTGCAGGGGTGAGCTTGTTTGGGAAAGAAAGGGCGGGGCACAGGTGACAGGGTTTAATGGGGCCACCCTGGCTGCTGACTGGGGAGCAGAGAAAGACGTGCACGATAGCCCGGGCCAGAGGCGGCAGCTTGAACTTGTGGGGGGCTGGGCTCTGGGGGGGGGGGAGCGTCTGTGAGCCTGAGGAAAGGGGAAGGTGGGGGGAGGGCCTCCGGACGTTTGGGGCCCTGAGCACGCGAGTGGCTTGTGGGGGGGAGTTTGCAGTCCAGGAGGCCTTGCGGAGGAGGGGACCGGCTGGACGGCCCGGGGTGGCTCCCGCGGGCTGTGCAACCAGGACTCAAACCACACCCGTCCGACGCCTACCATCTGATTATCAGCCCCTAGGGGTTTGGGTTTGGGGACGGGACTGGATGCAAAGTCTGGGTGAGGAAGTCACATTTGGACGGTGGAGCAGGCACTGGGAGTCACATGGTCCCTGGAGCCCACGTTCTCAGTGGACGTGGTTGGTGCTTCAAAGCAGTTATTTCTGCCTTTAATCTTGTCGCAAGACGGGATCTGAAGCGCTTCACAAAGAGGAACACAGGGCAGCGCGTCAGAGAAGGATCAGAGCAGAGCGGAGGACTTGTGCCCGGACAGCCTCCTGGCCGCGCTCGTGGAGCCCTAGGTTAAGTGTCCCCCGGAGTCGCGGACCCCCACGCTCCCCCGGGGGGCCTGTTAACCCAGATTCCCACCCCCCACCCCCCAAGGAGACCCTGACCCAGTAGGCCTTGAGCCCAAACCTCCTCGTGGCCTTACAGCTGGACAGGGCCCCCCAGTGGCCCCAAGCTTGGGTAGATGGTGAGTCTTGGTGCCCGCACCGCCCGGCCACATCCTCGTGCCTATTCAGGGCTGTTCAGCCTCATATTCAGGCCCGGCAGCCTCTGTTCTTCCCACTTGAGTCCAGTTGTACGTGTCGTACACTGCACAAGGGCCTCTGGTTGAGGGGACAAGTTGGGGCTGAAATCCAGCCCTGGCCTTGTGGGCCCCATGCAGGACGCTGCAGGGTTAGCAGCTGCTGTGAGTAGAGAGATCCTGATGCCCCAAGTGCCCTGGCCTCAGACGCCTCCTCCTCGGGGGGTCCTGAGACTTTGAACACCATGGGCAAGTCCTCTCCGGGCACAGCTAGCACCGAGGCTGGGCTCGCTCTGAGCACCGTCTGGGGGTACAGAGCGCCGGGGCCAATCCCACCTCCTCCGCCCCTCACTGCGCTCGGCTCTGTGAGGCGGTGTTCCCACGCCGGTCAGGGAAAGAGCTGGCACCTCCACCCTCCTGCCCTGCCCGCCCCGGGGCCTGGGAGGGGACCTCTCTGCCCCGCCTCTCCCGCTGCCCTCTCACGTGCACGCACACACAGACGCGCGGATGCGCACAAGCACCCTCCTTGTCTGCTGCCCCGCTGTGCCCACCGCCCCCCCACCTTCCGCGCGGTCCTCCCCCCCTCCTCTCCCCCCCTGGTCCTGGGAGCCCCTGGGGTGGGGGTGGGGGGTCTCGGCCCCTCTGGCAGCCTGCAGAACAGGCTCACGGCAGGCCAGGCACCCGGCACCCTGCGTCCCCTCCCGTCCCACACCCCGGACCTGGTTGCTGAACCCCTGGAGCCACGGAGGGGTCAGGGCTCCCGTGCCTTCCACCGCGTCCCGTGTGATCCTGATCTCGGAATTTGGGGGTTTATCAAAACAACCTGGTTCCTTGCTCACTCTTGAGATTTTCATGGTTTCTCCGTGATCGTGTTTTCCGATAATAACGCACCTTTGAACTTAGGAGACGTAGTTACAGGGACACCGTGGAGCGAGGTGTCAGCCGCCGTGGGGGCCTCCAAGGCAAGACTGGGGCGGCACCAGAGCTGCTGGGCCCCGCTGGCTGAGGTGACCCGCCTGGCAGGGACGACGGTGCCATCACGCGTGCCCTGTGTGGGGTGTGTGTCTGTGTGGGGGTGTGTGGGATGTGGGTGCCGGGTGTGGGGTGTGTGTGGGTCTATGCGGGGTGCCGGGTGCGTGTGGGGGTGTCTGTGTGTGCGTGGGTGTGTGCGTGGGGTGTGTGGGTCTACACAGGGTGTGTACGTGGGGGGTGTGTGGCATGTGGGGGGTGTGGGTCTATGCGGGGTGCGGTGGGGGTGTCTGTGTGCGTGTGGGTGTGTGCGTGGGGGTGTGTGGCATGTGGGGGGTGTGGGTCTATGCGCGGTGCGGTGGGTGCGGAGCCCCGTCCTCAGGGCCTTCGTGGAAAGGTGGCCTTGACTGCTCACACCCCCGCCCCCCCCGCCCACCCCGCCGACCCCGCCCTCGGCCGGTCCCGGTGTCGGGGGTCGAGCACGCAGGGCAGAGGGTGCGCGCCCGCCTCTCCGGCCCCTGCGGGGCGGAGCCGCGCCGTCGGCAGCCCCTGCCTCTGGGTGAACCCCGTTGCTCTCTTCGGGTTCCTCCGGGAAACGACCACAGCCCGCGGGGGCGTCCCCGTCCCCGTCCGTGAGGGAGCCCCCTGTCCCCGACAGCGCACGCTCCGCGGTGCTCCACCCGGGCGGTCACGGCCGGTGCCGGGTGGGCGCCCCGAGCCTGGGGAGCCTGCTGGGGTGGGGGCGGGGGGTGGGGGGTGGGGGGCGGGCGGAGCTCCACGCCGGGTTTTATCGGCGAGCCCGGCGGGCTGACTGCTCAGGGTCTGACCTTTCCGGTTGGAGAAGAAAAGGGAGAGAAAAGGAGAACGTGTGAGGCACACGGAGGCAGGAGTGAGCAGTCTGCGGAGTCGATAAACCCAAGTCGAGGCGGGCGGAGGGTCACAGAGGCCCGCGCGACCGGGGCGAGTCGGGAGGCGTGGTGGGCGTGGCCGGCCGGGGCGGTGCGGTAGGCGGGGCCTCACGGAATGGTGGGCGGGGTCTTCGCGGTGCGGCGGGCGGGGTACGGAGTGGTGGGCGGGGCTCCTGGAGCTCAGTATCCCGCCCTAGCCCCATCCTCCTTCAAGGCCAAATTTTGGCTCCCGCCTTTGCCTTTGATTGATTTCTTTTCTTCTGCTTCTTTTAATTTTTTATGTTTATTTTATTTTTGAGAGACAGTGTGAGCAGGGGAGGGGCAGAGAGAGAGAGAGAGGGAGACACAGAATCTGAAGCCGGCTCTGAGCTGTCAGCGCGGAGCCCCACGTGGGTCTGGAACAGCTCACGAACGGTGAGATCCCGACCGGAGCGGAAGTTGGCGCCTAACCAGCTGAGCCACCCAGGCGTCCTGCCCCCTTTGGTGGATTTCTTAACTTGCTCAGAGCCTGGGTGGATCCCAAGTGTCGTTGACAGGGGCCTTCCGCAGAGCGCAGGGCCCTCAGCCACGATGCTGGATGAGAAACGGCTGGGTACAGTGGGGCTGGCATCCACCCGACCCGGGCCTCTGTGTGGTTCTCGCCCCAAAGTCGAGTGTGGAGCCCATTTTACAGACGGGGAAGCTGAGGCAGAGAGGGTGAGCATCACGGGCTGAATGCGGGGCCGGGGGTGTGGCTGGGCCCCTGTGGACGCTGCGGGAAGGTGCCGCTCAGCCGCTCCCCTGCCCCAACCTGGATGTGGAGACAGAGGGGCTGCGGGGAGGACACAGAGGCTGTGGCCTTGCCCTGGGGTCCCCCACAAGTGGACGGCGATGGCCGTGTGCCCTGGTGTGGTGCGCAGGAGGGCAAGGAAAGCAAGCCTCAGGATCGTGGCCACGTTCACCAAGAAGCCGGTTTGGGGGCTGGGGGCTGACCAAACAGCGCCCGAGGAAGGGAGAGCTGTTTCCAGAGACCTGATCAATCAAGTCATTCCTGTGCTGTGATTATAATTGTGTCAGGACATGACAGAGACACGAGAGGGTGGTTCAGATCTGAACCGGGAGCTGGGCTGTTTGCAAGGGGACGGCTGGGCCTTGTGGGGCCACAGGCTCTGTCTCTCTAGCCTTGGGCTCCACAGGAGCAGGGCGCTCACAGGTGTCCCTCTGCAGATGGGGGAGTAGGCCTGACCTTCGGCCGGGTCTCGGGCTGGGTGCCATTGGCCTTGGGGATGGTCGGCACCCGAGGAGCAGGATCCCTCTCAGGAAAACCCCATGGCCGGGCGGGCGGACGGCCCTGGATCCTCGGGGAGGCTTTGGGACTGGAGCCCCTGGAGAGGCATCCCTGGGTGGTGCTCAGTGTCACCTGCTTAAGATGGATTTTAAAGCAAAGGGATCAATTGGTCTCTAGATTCCGGATATTTGTCATCCCAGGAAGTCCTGCCCCCCGTGCACCTGTGAGCGAGCATACAGGGGTGTGTGTGTGCATGCATGACCACATGTAGTAACACACGCGTGTTTGTTGTGGCGCCTGGGTCAGGTGTGATGCAGATGGTGGCAGCTTGTGGCTCTCAGGCCACTACTGCGGGCACGTGAGGGAGGGCAGCATGGCTGTTTTCCCCGAGGCCCCAGCCCCACAGGCAGCCCCCCAGAGCGGCCCCAGTTGGGCCTCTGCACCCACTTGGACCCCTGATGGGATGTGGTCAGCCGCGGAGGGGGCTCTGGCTCCTGGGGGGCCTGGCGTGAGCCAGCCTCGGGGTTCAGTGCCCTACGGGGGGGTCAGCCAGGCCCGCGGCACCTGTCACGCGGGCCACAGACACAGTCTGCATCGTCTCTTGACCCCTTCGACGGCCCCCACCCCACAGGGAGCATGCGGTCCTAAAACAGCAGGACAGCCCCGCACTCGTGGGTCTACTTTTTAAAAAATCCAAACCAGAAGACACGTGTAAGTTGTTCCTTCAAAGTAGACGCCCCAGGAGGGAGAAGAGACAGAGAGACTGAGAGACAGCGAGAGCAGGGTGGAGAGTGGGAAGAGGGAGGTGAGGGCCTTGAAAGTGACATTTCAGATGGGCTAGCAGAGCTGGGGGCTCCTTCCTGCCTTCTGTCTCCTTTATCCTGAGAGCCCACCCCCTCCTGCCTGAGACCCGGGCTGCTTTCAGAGCCAGAAGCAACCCCGGGAGCCCTCAGCGTCCCTGGAGCAGGTGCAGGATGGATTCTGGAAGCTTCCATGCGGCGGAGTGTCTCCACAGATCTGCTGAGCCCTGCAGCGTCCGCGGCCCAGCCCAGCCCACTGTACCCGGCTGTTCCCCAAACCTACCGCGGCTGGACGCAAGCAGGTTCTCCCCGAGTGGGGATGGTGCTTGTGAGTGGCTGTGTGGGGAAGCACCTGGGCCGCACTGAACACTCTGAAGGGCTGGGGACCCGTTGCCCTTGTCTACCCCTGCCCAGCCCGGGGCACTGGGCCACTCGTCCCTCCCCGGGCCTGAGCACCAGGCTGGGAGATGCTGACCCCTGGTCCAGAAAGACAAGGACACTCTTTCCCACCTACAGCCACTGTAAAAAGCAAGCGACATTCAGCACTTGTCTAAGAAGCAGCTAAGGCCAGTTCCTGAACACATACCCTGAATAGAAGGAAACCGGCCACGGTTTAGGAACAGAGGTATAATCAAATTCTCATTTTCTATTCCAATAAGCATCTTTGAATTAATGCCTATTCCACTAATTAGGAAGGTTTTATTAGCGTTCTACTTGGTTAATAAAGCACACAACACAGACCACGGATAATATCGCGGTCATTTCTCCATGGAGGGAACAGCAGAGGGAGAGTGAGCGAGCCAGCTGACAGAGCGGAGGGCACGCTAACCAGCCCTTTACAAGTATGGAGGTAACGGTCTGGGAAAAACACAGCCTCCTCTGTGGGCCCTGTTCGCACTACCCAAACCTTGGGCCCCAGCTGGTGTAGGCGGGCCTGGTTTGGGGCGCAGCACTGGGACCCGCGCGTCCACCTGGGACACAGGAGGCCGATACCCCTGCCCCGATGCCCGGGCGCTGTGCTCGGGGCTCTGGGGCCTCGGCCGAGGACAGGCACGGTGGCAGGCGGACTCGGTGTCAGTGGACAGGGCTGTGCTGGTCTCCGTGACCCTGGGGGCTTCAGAGGAAGATGCAAAAGTGTCTCAGCCCTGACCTGTCCCAGCCACCTGAGGTCGGGGCTAAGTGGGTCCGAGTAAGGGCGGTTGCAGCTGGCCCTGGGGGGGGGGGGGGTGAGGGCGGGGTGAGGGCAGCACGGAGCATGGCAGGAGGGGCCGGGCTGGAACCCCAGAACCCTCACATTCCCAGGACTTTACCAGAAGGTGTGTGTGTGAGCACACGCGTGTGTATTTCCAAGGGAGCGTGATGAACAGAGTTCCAACACACGGAGATTTACTGTGTCACTGTTACGAGCCGTTGTGTGTTTCCCGAATTTAATCAGGTTCTAGAATTGCATGCGGAAGGTGGCACTTTCGTTTTCTTTCTGTGAGATTACATCTAACGGTTTTCATTAAAAAAAAACAAAAACAAAACCCGTGGTCTCAAGCGACCATTTCATAAAAACGCATCCTGAATCACTTGGCGGTGAAGCCCCCAGTGTTGACAAGTGACGTTAGGACCACCCCAGACACGGTCTCAGGAGGCCACTGGGGGAGGGGTGGGCACCCCGGTGGGTGAATTCAGAGCCTCCTGGAAGGTGGGGCCTTCCCTCGCCCCTCACTGCTCCCTGCCCGCCTCGCCCCTCACTGTGAGGGAACCCTCCCAGATGTTCTGGTCTTTAGTGCACATCAGGCCCTGCAAACCTGGTGTGGAATTCTGGGAAGGGCCCCCGCCTGCTCTCGGCAACCTGCGTGCCCTCACGTCCGGAGCCGGAGCAAGGGAGGTGGCGCCCTCCTCCCCAAATAAAGACCATTCAAATGTGAAATCAAAAGTTTAATCTGACACCGTTAAATATATTTATATATCTCGCACTGGAGGATTTCTCTTGAAACATAAGAATTAGAAATTACGAGTAGGTATATGCTTCCTATATTCAGATAAATTGGTTTCTATTCATTATTGAGATTCCGGACAGGCAAACACATCACAGATCTACTGCAGTGGGCGACAGGACGGGACCACATACAGACACAACGGTGTTGGCGTCTTCCTCCCCAGCCAGAGGCCGCTCTCCCAGCGCGACCGTTTCTGGGATGCAGTGTCCATTGGGACGGGAAGGGCGGTGTGCACGAAGCAGGGCGTGGGGGGGCCCGGGGATGCGCTCACGCCGAATCCTAGATGGAGCCCAACAGTGTGGAGCTGTCTGCGCCCCTTCTTGGATTCCATCGTTCCGAGTTCAGCGAGATGAGCCCCGTTTCCGGGGGCGGACGGTGGCAGACCTCACGGTCAAGTGCTATTCCGGCAAGCCCGGATCGCCTCTGGACGCCCGTGTGTGTCACACGAGGGTCCGACCTAGGCGATGGGGGGCTGACGACCGGGGGGCCTGCGGCCAGCACTGCCACTTTGCTCCCTGCTGCTATGAGCTCACACAGATTAAAATGCCCGTCTCCCCGCAAGTCCTTCTAGGAACGGGTGCTCAGGTGCTCTCCGGATGCCGGCAGGGCCCGGGACATCCCCTGAGAGGGGGGAACAGGTGCCTGCTGGGGGGCTAGAGCGCTCCTCGGGGACCGGGAGCTTGGGACCTGCCAGACTGTTCCCAGATTCCGGCTGTCCCGGGGGAGAGTGCTCTTCAGCTGCACCTGCTGTTGCGACGTGTGAATCCGTATTTTGAAATTAAAAGTGTGGCTCCCCAGGCGGGAAAGCGGTTGCCCCTGGAGGCCCCTGCTGGCCCCTGGGGGTGGGTGGTAGAGATGGGCCGTGGACCTTGGAGTTGGGGGGGGGGGCGTCAAGCAGCCCGGGTGGGAACAGAACCGAGATTCGGTGACGATTTTCTTATTATTTGCCCCACAGCTGCTGAATGTTAGTAACTGTTGCTCTGACTCCCGAAGAAGCTGGTGGCTCCTCTGGGTGAGCAGCGTCTCAGAGACAAATGCCACGTGTGTCTGCCATGCCTGGTGCCCTGCCCGCGTCGTCTGGGCCCCCTCCCTGCAGAGCCGGCCGCCCTCCAGACTCACAGGTCACGAGCCAGCCCTCAGAGGCCGTGCGGAGTGCGAAGCCTGCTGCATCGTTAGGACGACGCTGTTTGCAATTAAGAATGTGAATGTGTGCTTCCAGGAAAAGGGTTTTCTTTCAGGAAAGTGAAACCGGATAAAGTGATTGCCCCCTGTAATCGCATGATTCCACAGATCTCTCCTTACTGTGATTTGGTTGAACGAAAATGCGCATTTTAACCGGTAAACTGCACCGACCAGGCAGTTGTGTCATTCCGGGTGCCGGCGCCTCCCGGCCGGGGGCCCCCCCGCCCCGCGGCTCACTGCGGGAGGGCCCTGAGGATGGCGTTGACCTCCTCCGCCACGGCCGTCAGCGCAAACTCGAACTGGCCCTGGAAGGACAAAAGCGGGGGAAGCCGTGAGTGGGGCCGCTCTCCTCTGGACTCCAGCCCTTAGCTCTGGTGTTATTCTGCAGAAAGGTCGCATATGTGCATAGAAAGGAGAGGTGTGCGGGATCCTGATGCCGGCTTCGGCTTCCTGGCCTCGATCGCCGCACGGTGCTTACGGAAGGTGCTGGCAGGGGGAGCCGAGTGAGGGCACACGGGAATTTCTATTTCTGCAAGCGTTCTGCAGCTCTGAAATAATTTCAGAATTTCAGATAAAAAAACCCCTAGGAAAACAAAGTGTGCTGTGACTGATAAGGTCTCTTCATGCTGATCATATGAGGGTCTCGTCACATTCCCGGGGGCCACAGAGGGACGGGGGCCGAGCGTGCATGGTGCTGGCACCTGGGTGGAGGTCCCCGGCTGGGGCAGGTGCCGCTGGGGGGCGGGGGGCACGGCCGGGGCAGTTCGGGAGTCTTTACGAGGCTTCTGGTTCCGTGTAGGATAGGTTTGTGGTTCTGTAGGAGAATTAAGCTACATTTGCCTCAGTGCTTGGGGTTGACTTTGGCCATGAAGAACCAGCCAGGTGGCCCTGTTGAGGCATTTTAAGAAATCCTCCAGCTCACAATGTGTTCAGCCTAGTCTTACGGCCGCGTGGCTTCTTGGTTCTCCCCAGAGCGCTTGGGATTTAGAGCCTCTCCCCCACCCAGGGCCTCTCCCCCACCCAGCTCAGACCTTGTGTCACGTTTGATTTGCACGGTAACATTCAGACAGAACAGGGGCTTGGGGACTTCTGGCACTTTCTGGGGGAAACAGCGGGACCCCAGGAGGCAGGGGAAATTCCCTGCAGTCCCGGAACCGTCACCCCAAGGCACAGAGCACACTCCTCTGGGCCTTGGGCCACCTCCATTTCATGAGTGCCGTTTACAACTTCAAGTCCTCTTGGGTGCAAAGAAGCAGTTTTGCAAGGGCATCTTTTACGGACTTTGGGTCTTTGGTGGAGGCTCGTAGCCTCTGAGAGTGAGGACGACCTTGGCAAAGAGGAGATTCTGTACTTGGCGACTTCAGTGCTCTCACGGAACAGGCGTGGGAGCTCCTGCTGCTGCTGGACACGGGTGTCTCCGAGCGCCAACGGAACGGACCGTCGTCTTCACCGCACTTCCAGCTCGGGAGCAGCCCTGTCTTTCTGCCTTTTGCTGCAGACGTGGCCTTTTCAGTACGTATGCAAATCAGCCACGCTGAGGCGCTGGAGGACCCCAGCGCACCCCGGGGGACATTTGACGGCCACACAACAGAGCCGTGGTTCTGAGGGCCGGAAGCAGGGGAGTCTGGCAGAATGTTTAGTGAATCTAGAACATTCTCCTGCAAGGGTGCTGGGGTTTATCATTGACATCTTTTTATAAAAATGTGATGTTCTCTGCTTCCCCTGCCTCTGGTGCATGGAGGGCTCCAAACACTGGAGGTCTGCCTGCATCGTTTTCTGTTGAGATTCGGGTGGTTGCTGGGACCCCGACTGACCCTCCTGGGAGGGGCCCCTGTCCCGCCTGGGACCTGCCTGGGAGACGTCCCCTTCCCCTCTGCCCTCGCTCGGAAACAACCGCGGAAAGACGCCCGAGGGCTGGCCCACAGTACCTTTGTCTGGACCATGCCCGGTCTCTGGTCCCTCAAGTGCTCCAGGGTCGCGGCGATATCAATCTCCTTAGCGCCTGCAAGAAACAACGAACACAAATCGGGCTGAGTTCAGACACGAGATGAGCCGCGCTCCGCGGTCACTCTCCTGCATCAGGCCCTTCGGGCTCAGAGGCCAATTGAAAATGATTACACTCATTCCTCAGCAGGCCTGGCAGGCAGCTGCGATTTCGGTGCTCGGAGAAAAATAAGGCAAGGCGGTTTTCGTTAGCATTGATTCAAGAAAGCCGGGTTAAAAAATTGCTGTCAGAAGCCCAGAAAGATACTTGCAACAGCCACATCACTATTAGAAACTAAAGTGTGATTTTTGTGTGTGGCATTTTAAAGAATGTTTTAGAAATAGAAAGTATATGAGCTTTAATTTCAATTGCATAGGATCTTTTTTATTTCACGTAACGAAAGATTAGACTAATAAATCCCATCCATCTGAATGTTGGCTTTTAAATGTGGAGCTCCCAGCGAGGGTTCCAAACGGTGAGAAGAGGCAGAGACGGCCCTGGCTGTATTCACTGGCCGGACTTTCGCGGAGAGGCACCTCCCCACAGACAGCATCTGTCTCGAGCCAGGTGATCCGGGCTTCACAGAAATAATACCATTGGAGTTTGAAATTTTGACCTTATTGTTGTTGTTGTTTTTTAATGTTTATTTATTTTTGAGAGAAAGAGACAGAGCATGAACAGGGGAGGGGCAGAGAGAGAGGGAGATGCAGAATCTGAAGCAGGCTCCAGGCTCCGAGCTGTCAGCACAGAGCCTGACGCGGGGCTCGAACTCATGAACCGAAAGATCATGACCTGAGCCGAAGTTGGATGCTCAACTGACTGAGCCCCCCAGGCGCCCGACATTATTGTTAATTCAACACGTATTCTTGTTTTTCTACTTCTAGTAGATAGAGAACAGTGCCGGCTCTCAGGCCCGCAAGCTTCTTACAGTTTAAGAAGCATTTTACACAAATGCAAACCGTGGGCAGGGGAGCAGCCGTCACCTCCCAGGTGGCCTCGGACCCACGCGCCGAACCCCAAGCAGGTGCGATGTTGCCAGCAGCACCTCGTCACCAGGGCCCCCGCCGCGCAACAGCTCATGCCCGGTCGCACGGAGCAGGTGGCCACGACCGTCGGCAGCCAGATGGCATCAGGCGGATGGGCCGAGAGGCCCCGCGTCTCCAGGCCCTTCTCTGTCTGCACCCCCCAAGTGTGCACATCAGTCCCCTGAGGCACAGAGCCGGAGAACGAGTTTGAAAGCTTCTAAGATTGTTAGAATGTTTCAAGTCCTGTGGTTCTGTGGCTTACGGACAGCAGGTGGGATGGGCATCGAGGGAGAAAGATGGGCAGGGGAGGGGCTGGGAGGAAACACGTCCAAAGCAAACGTAGCTGCACAGAGGGGAGCAGCAGGAAGTATGGACAACCTGGCCGTATGTCCCCCAGACCAGGAGCCCGGGGGCTGGGGGCACCGCTCGGCCGGCACTTAGGCAGGCTGTATCCATGACCCCAGTCTCCCCTTCCCTGTCCTTGAGCAGACACGACAGGAATGTTCACATCTCTCTCTCTCTCTCTCTGTTTTTAATGTTTATGTACTTTTGAGAGAGAGAGAGAGAAAGAGAGAGTGGGGGAGGGGCAGAGAGCGAGGGAGACACAAAATCCGAAGCAGGCCTCAGGCTCCAAGCTGTCAGCACAGGACCCGACTCGGGACTCGAACCCATGAACCGTGAGATCATGACCTGAGCTGAAGTCGGATGCTTATCGGACGGAGCGACCCAGGTGCCCGATCATCTCTAGGGCTGTAGGGACAGTGCTGGGCGCGTCGGGAGCTCCTAGTCAATGCGGCCGCCTTACGGGAACCAAGCTGTCAGGTAAGGACCGTCCTACTGGGACACTGTGAGCTCCCCCATGTCTTAAATCAGGGCCTTTATAGGAAGGGGAAGAAATTCCCCTTCTGGACCAGCCAGACGTCCCCCAGGGAGCTCGGCAGTCGGGTCCACTGAGAAACCCACTCAAGGACAAGACAGGGGTCAAGTTCTGGGCGTGCTGGTCAGCTGGCCTTGAGGGTTATAGTTTTTGGAAGCCGACGAGGCCACAATAAACAGTCTTGGTTTAAAGGGAATCCGTGAGTCTGAGACCCTCTGAAACAAAGGAGGAGTCTGCCCTGCTACCGAACGGGGGGGAAGGAGGAGAGAGGAAGTGGGGGGGGGGGGCGCCCCGGCCACGGCCACGGTGTGTGGTGGCTCCCGGTCGCCGAGGCTCCAGGAGCCTCTGCCTCTCGTCGCCTCCCCACTGGAGCGCCCTGCCCTCAGGGCCCGCTCGCCAGTCACAGGGACAGCCGTGCACAGAAACTGGCTTCTTCAAGAAACAAGCTTGCCCTCAGAAGGTTAAACCCGACGCGGGGGGCGAGCGAGGGGGAGACGAATGTGTCCCGCCGCACGTGTGGCACTTCCGTTCTCTGGCCGGGCGGGTCAGCAGCAGAGCCCGGTGCTCAGGGCTGTGCCAGGATGGGTCCCACAGGTGCGGCCACGGCCTGGGCACTCGCTGCGTTCCCCTTCCCCAGTCCGGGGCTCCCTGCCGGTGTGGGTGGGGTCTCAGGCTGGCACAGAGCGCTGGGGGCGGGGGTGCCCTGCGGGGCCCGGCCACGTCGTAATTCACAGGAGCCACGGCACTCCAGACGCGCGTGAATGGTGCTTCGCAGATCCCGGGTGCTCCCGGGAGAGAAAGTACTTCTGCTCGGCGATGTCCCACGCTGGCCTCCAGGCTCGCGCAGGGCCCCTACCTTCTGCGACCGCTCGCCTTCTGACCACGGGTCCTGGATTTCAGAAGCATCCGGTGCGGGGGGCAGGTCCTTCCGAAATGAAATCCCAGGGCTTCGTGTAGGATCCAGACTTAGATAAAAAGTGTCTTTTTAGGGCACTTTCTTTTAGTCCTTCAGGCTGGTTGGAAAACCTCTTTCAACAGCTGTTTTATTCTGAGGCTGTATGGAGGCCGTCCCTGCCTGGAAGCCGCCGGCACGGGCTGGGGACACGCGACGTGGCCCGGTGCTGCCTCTGGTCGCACGTGCGGCCCTCCCTCCTGGGCGGCTGTCCCGAGCCTGCAGGATCCTTGGATGGATGTACGAATAAACTCTCTAGTTTTATTACATCGTGATGCCCTCTGGACCACTGTTCGTGAGAGAACGTGAGAGAACATGGCTGTCCCCAGAGGGGTTCGGGATGAGGAACCGGCCAGGGACTGGCTCAGGAGCCCACTTTTCCTGGAGCCAGAGTTGGACAGTGAGGAAATCAAACCGATACTTAAAAACGTCCAGAACGAAATTCAGGCAACTGATGGATTTATTAAGTAAAGCCAGCTGGGTGATGCGGACGTCCCCTCGCTTGTTAGGATAAGACCATCAGTTGTTGGCAACGTGAGCAAAGGGAGAAGCTTGCAGAACTCACGTCTGTGGTCTGTCCTGACCAGTGGAGACACAAGGGGACGCGGTGGGAGCAGCCGCCACACCCTGTCCAGTGGCTCCCACGTGCAGTGGGGCCTCGCGGTGCACGGAACACAGAATCTGCATTTATAAACAGATCCGTGAGGGTCACAGGGTGGAGAGGGTGTGTGGGTCCTTTGCTACTTTATGAAAGGCTTTACTGAAGGCTAAGAGATTTATTTAAATCCTCCCAAATCAGGGAAGCTCCCTCTAGTGCATTGAAAAGGGGACCCTCTGTTTAAAAATTTCATTTTGCTGACAACATGTTACATTCTAGGGGAACAGACTATTGGGTGTTGTGCTCACGTCCAAAAGCCTATAATTAGTCAAAGAATCATAACCTACAAAAAGAATCGCACACCCAAGACAAGACCGGCAGGGATGCAGACTGGTTTCCAGTGTTTTCTGTCTGAAAGCATCAGGACCCCAACACCGGAGTGCTCCCTGAAGACCCCATTCAAGGCGGCTCTGCAGGTGCACCTCCCCCCCCCCACCCGCCCCGGGACTCAGGGCCGTCCCCCGCTCCCTGTCTGGACCGTCTTCCCCGCGGCCCTGCATGGTCCACTGACTCCCCCAGGGCACCGTCCAGTAAATACTGATCTCTGCCAGTTTCCAGTTCACTCAGGGTCCACTGGTTTCCAAGTTTACATATCAGCTAAATCCATTTTTAAAAGTATTTAAATTTTTTAAAAATGTTTATTCATTTTTTGATAGAGACGGAGTGTGAGTGGGGGAGGGGCAGAGAGCAGGGGAGACACAGAATCCGAAGCAGCTCCGGGCTCCGAGCTGTCAGCGCAGAGCCCGACGTGGGGCTTGAACCGTGAGATCGTGAGATCATGACCTGAGCTGAAGTCGGACGCTTTACCGACTGAGCCACCCAGGCGCCCTTCAGCTAACTCCATTTTTAAGACAGGAAAGGTTTTCTAGCTCTAGATAAAAGGCATTAACCATTAAACATTTTATTGAAGTATGGAAACTGATTTTTGCAGGGAAGGAATCAACCTGAGGTTAAAGGAAACCAAGTTCGTGGCGGGGTGCTTTGCTCTCTCCTGGCGTTTGCTCCCTGGTCCAGGGGGTCGTGTGGCCCGCCCACTTGAGCCAGCGTCAGGTGCACACGCCTGGGCGCGGGCCGTGCTGTGTGCAGACACAGCTTTCTGCCCCCTGCTACCTAGTGAGGCCGAATACACGTGAATCAGTTTTGCCACAGAGTTTTTACCCAGAAGGCTTGCAACCTGCCGGGGTCCAGTGTGTTTTCTTCCAAGTAAAAGAGACAACGTGTGTCAAGTGTGCAAGGGGGAAAAACTGTTACTTTGCACGAGGAAGTGCTCTTGCTTCCGCTCCAGGGGGATCTGAGCGAAGGAGCCAAGTGGTGAGATGCTGCCCCGGGAGGGCAGAGCTCCTGGTGAGGTGGGGATGGGGGGCCGGGGTGGGGGGTGGGGGTGAGGTGGGGGTGGGGGGCCGTGGTGGGGGGTGAGGCGGGGTGGGGGGCCGGGGTGTGGGTGGCAGGTGAGGAGGGGTGGGGGGTGACAGAGGGGTTGGAGGTGAGGCGGGGGTGTGGTGGGGGTTGGAGGCGGGGTGGGGGTGGGGGGCTGGGGTGGGGGGTGGGGGTGAGGCGGGGGTGGGGGCCGGGGTGTGGGTGGCAGGTGAGGAGGGGTGGGGGTGACAGAGGGGTGGGGGATGAGGCGGGGGTGGGTGGGGGTTGGGGGTGAGGCAGGGGTGGGGGGCCGGGGTCTTGGGTGGCAGGTGAGGAGGGGTGGGGGGTGACAGAGGGGTGGGGGGTGAGGCGGGGGTGGCGTGGGGGTTGGAGGTGAGGCGGGGGTGGGGGGCTGGGGTGGGGGTGGCAGGTGAGGAGGGGTGGGGGGTGAGGTGGGGGGTGATGTAGGGGTGGGAGGGGTGAGGCGGTGGGGGGGGGTGGTGAAAATTGGGGAGGATTTCTGCTGACCCTTGGGGGGAATTGCCAGATCAAAGGAGACGAATCTGCATCCTATTCACTTGAGAATCAAGTATGCCAGATCCCACCCCAAAAATATTTTTCATGTTTAGTTTTGTTTTTGAGAAAGAGAGAGAGAGCGAGCGAGCACAAGCGGGGTAGGGGCAGAGAGAGAGGGAGACACAGAATCCGAAGCAGGCTCCAGGCTCCGAGCTGTCAGCACAGAGCCCCATGCGGGGCTCGAACCCACAAACTGAGAGATTATGACCTGAGCCTAAATCAGTCGCCCAACCGACTGAGCCACCCAGGCACCCCTTTCTCGTGTTTATTAAGAAGCAAATTCCGAGTCATTTTTCAGGAGAAACTGAGATCCTTCCACATTTTTATAAAAACTGTAAGTCAGACAGAACCTGGGCTCGGTCAGCGTGCAAGGTCACTGCAAGGCCACCACCCTTTGTTACTGCCAGAGGTCGTGGGGCTCCCAGTGGGGCACGCGGGCCGGGCACCCGGGTGGAGGTGAGCGCGCTGATCGTTAGGCGTGAACAGGGACAGGTGGGGGGACGGCCCAGCGCCCCGGGGACCCCGGAGACCCTGCTCTGCCAGGTCCCGCTGCTCTCCCACCCTCCCCAGGAGCAGGTACCATGGGCTCAGGGCAGGAAGGAGATGCAGAGGCAGCGAGGGACGCAGGAGCCCCCGGACGAGGTCCCACGCAGCCCAGAGAAAGGCCCGTGTGGTGACTGCGTGGGGTTAGGGTCCTAGGACGGCGGCGGGACCCCCACCCCCGCCCCGCCGAGGCACCAGAATCGCCGTGGACTCGTGTTCCTGAGTCCGTGGCTCCAAGCGGGTCCTCCTGACCTCCTGTGAGGTTGGGACACAGAGGCCAGCCAGGCCGCCCCCGAACGGAGGAACGAGTCCTTCAGGGCGACTGGCCCTCCGCGGCTCACAAGTGGGCCTGGCAGCCGCCGCTCAGCCCTCCGGGCGATTTCTGCTCAGAGAGTCGGCCACGCGGCAGGCCCTGCCCTGGAGCCCGAGGCCTGGCTGGGCTCCCGCTGACGGCGAAGCATCGGGACCCTCTTCCGTGGACTCCTCTGGGCCTCGTGGAAAGGGGACCGCGAGGGGTCTGTTCCACCGGCAACACTCAGCACAACGTGTTCTGTCCGACTCAGTCCGGGTGACCGTGGGACTCTGAGAGTGACAGAGGCCCAGCCCCTGCACTGCTGCCCCGGCCAGACGGCACCCGCTCCTGCCAAAGGCCTGACACCACATGTTTTCCCCTTGGATTAGCCTGGCCTATGGTGTGCGCGGATGGGGTCGCAGCCCCGAGACCCGTCTGGGACAGGGGCCCCCAGGACGGGGCCCCCACCTGTCTGGGCTGCAGCTCTGTGCACGGCCTCCGACCCCGTGCCACCCCATGTGCCCGGTGCCGGCTGGGGCAGGAGCGCGCCGGACGGCAGGGAGCCGATGAGGGGGGAACACGCACACGCCGCCCGATGAAGGCGACTTGTCCAACCGCGGTGCAGCCCACGCGAGGCCCCCGCCACCCCGTTCCAGACGCGTCTTTCAGCCTGAGATTGTCACGAAGCTGGAGATGAGGCGTTTGCCCCGTGAAGTCACGCTGAGGCCACGCCGTCGGTGACATTCCTTTTCTGCCAGCTCTTCACGTTTTCATGCTTCAAACAGAAGACAAACACGTTCCCCTCGACACACGCCATTCTCTGTGGCCTTGTCTGTGGCCACGTGCATGCCCATGGCGAGGGTGGGCTCAGCCCTCCCGCACACCTCCTCCCCTCTCCTCCAGCCAATCCTGTCACTTCCTAGTCAGTGACCCCGCCCTTCCAGGCCCTGAACAGACCCTTCCCCGCTCCCCCGCTCCCCAGGCCCGGGGACCACAACCACCACCCTGTCTCCGCAGGCCTGACTTGGAGGGTCCTGCTGCCCTCTGTCGTCTCAGCCTCCTGGGCTCTGCCATTTGCAGAAAGACCAGGGATCTGTGTCGCCCCGGCCAGCCGGAGGGGTTCTGGAAGTCGCCAAACCTCTGAAATCTGCTTCCTCAATTTACAACAAGGTGTCAGAACGTACGGGCCTCAGGTCCCCTTCTGTTCCGGGGGCCACAGTCCGTAGATCTGGTCAAGGCTCTGCCCGGGGGGGGGGGGGGGGGGAGGCGGGGGAGGGAGGCACAACCCCTAAGCTGCATCCCAGGCGAGGGTCCTCATGGTGCTCGCCACCCCTACAAGCTGAACACGCCGTCTGTCTCTCTGCACAGAGGATGAGCTCGGGGACGGTGACCTGGTTTTCCTGCCTTGTTCACCGTGCATTCTGGACAGTGTGCCTGGCAGGGTGTTCAGTAAATACCAGGTTGAAATGAGGCTTCCGTGGCTCTGCCACGAGAGGGACACTGTGGCCTGGTGGCAGTGACCGTGGGGCATCCAGCACCCGTGACAGAAAGGGGCCGGGGAGCCGTGGCGCAGCAGCGGGGGGCAGCCCGAGCCTCGCGGTCACAGAGGCCGCTCGGCCCCGAGAAGGGCAGCGGCGAGACGGGAGAGCTCAGCAGGGCCTCCGAGGTCCCGCTGCTTCAGATGCCACGCGGGCGCCGCGTGGAGAACAGACAGAGGCAGAAGCGAGCGGGGCCGGGAGAGACAGGGTGGGAGGCACCTGGGGATGCCCACCAGTGCCGTTCCCCAGAGCCGCGTGGCCCGGCGGGACTCCCCGCGATGACGGAGGTGCTCTGTGTCGTCCGCCACGGCAGCCACAAGTCGCGTGTGGCGTTGGGCACGTGATGTGTGGCCAGCATGACAGAGGCACTGATTTTCAAATTGTAATTCACTAAGTAGGCACATGTGGTTAGTGAAGGGCTGCTGGGTTTTAAAAAGTTCAAGGAGCCATAGGATATTATTTAAGAAAGGTATTTTGATAGTCGACAACAGTATCACGTAGTTGAAAGTTGCCGGAAGAGCCGACCTTAAATGTTCTCACCACAAAAAGAATCGTAACCACGAGGGGCGATGGAGGTGCTAACTAACCTTACTTTGGTAATCGTTTTGTAACAAATACATTTATCAATTCACCACGTTGTATACCTGAAACTTACACAACGTTCGATTGCAACTATATCTCAGTAAGGTTGGGAAAAACTTTTAAAGGCATTTTGATATTGTTACTTGTGACAGATACGGAGTCCTGATGCACAGGCACTCGTGCGGGCGGTATTATTCAACTAGTCTGGCTGAGCTTTGTGATCTGTCGTGTCTCTTGGTCTCCAAACCTAGTATCCCGTCTACTACTCTGACCTGCTGTTAAAAGTTCGCATGTCTGGAGGCGCCTGAGTGGCTCAGTTAAGTGTCTGACTCTTGATTTTGGCTCAGGTCATGATCTCACAGTCCGTGAGTTCGAGCCCCACATCGGGCCCGGTGCTGACATCTCAGAGCCTGGAGCCTGCTTGGGATTCTCTCTCTCTCTCTCTCTCTGCCCCTCCACTGCTTGCACTGTCTGTGTCTCTCTCTCAAAAGAAATAAATAAACTTAGAAAAAGTTAACGTAGGGGAAAACCTTTTTTTTTTTTTTTTTTAAATAACAGCCATTGTAACGGGTGTATTCCTTATACCAGACAATTCAGGGCAGACTTTAAGAAAGGGGCGGGTCTGTTTGTTGGCAGGGAAGAGGCAACCATAGGGCATCGTTATCAAGGACACGGGCTGTCAGACGAGCCTGGGTTCACCTCCCGGCTAGGTCACGTGGCGGCTGCGTGACCTCGGGTGGGGGAAGCCCAAATGTCTTTACCTGACAAATGGTAATGAAAGTCCGCAGGGCCGTTGTGGGATGACCACTTTCAGTGTCAATACGTAAGAAACAAAGGTGGGGACAGATCTTTTAAAAAACACTCTGTGTGTTTCCCACACGGATTACGTATCGCTTTCGGGAGAACGTAGTTGTCACTGGCCGGATGAACGCAAAGGGTGTGTGCTCACACACGAGGCCCAGAGGGACACACACCGAAGAGTTAAGAGTCGTCCACACCTGCACAGTGTGCCGCACTCGGGCCTCCCCGCACACACGCGGGCGCGGCGGGCGGGCGGTGGTGTTCACTCAGGGCCGTGCAGCGGGGCGCTCGGGGGGGTGGGGTCGGTCACGGCCCCGCACGAGTGACACAGCCGGCCGCTGCCACCTCACGGTGACCCGGCAAATACGGCCGTGGGGAGGCACCGTCCGCCTGGCGCTTACAATTCCTCTAAAAGATCGCAAGAAAAAAACCCAAATGTGGGCGAGACGTCACTGACGCACGGAGAAGGCACAGCTTTGGAAAACGTCTCGGCTGCACGGGAGCCGGGGTCTCCCGAGCGGGAGGAGCGCGCTCCCCGGGCTATGCTGATGCGGGACGGACGGACAGACGGACGGAGCTGGAAGCGCCCTGGCAGCGGCGGCAGGGACGCGACGAAGGTGTTTATGGGTCGGGGAGGGGGCCGGGGGCCGCTCGCTTGGATTCCAAACGGCATTGTCGTCCGCCTGCTAACAAACCAGACGGCGGAGAAAGCACGTGAATCGCGCCTCGCTCATTCTCCAAGGGCCCTGAAGAGGACAAGGGCCTTAATCCCCGAGGGCCCCGTGTGAACGCGCGGGGCTCCGCTCCGGGCCGCACGCGCTCCCGGGCCCTGCCGTCCAGATCCAGGGGCTCCGGTGTCAGCGTGGCGCACTCGGCAAGGCTTGGGAAAGGCGTTCTTTGGTCCCCATGCGATTCATTCCTTGGAAGAAAAGGAAATGGGAAGAAAGGTTTCGTGTCTGGGCTTTGGGCCTTTGATCATTTGACGAGTGAGGTCTGTGGCGCGGCCTCCGGCTCTCAGGCCAGACAAAGGCAGCCCGGGCGCGACAGGCCGGGCCCGCTTGTCCCAGAACAAAACCGGGGGCGGGGGCGCAGTGTGGCGGCCTGGGAAAGACCCACTTGGCCGGCGAGGGGCCGTCCTGCCCTTTGATCTCTCCTGAGACCGCGGCCCAGGCCCCAGGTCAGGGGATTTCACACCGCACGCCCCCTTCCCGGGCAGAGGGGAGCAGGTCAAGAACAGAACGGGGGGAGGGGGGGGGTGTGACCGATGGGCCAGGGCCTGGGGCGGCCCTCTCTGGCCGGTTCCCCATGGCTGGGCTCCATTGTTGACGGCCGCCCACACTTGACGTGGGATTTGACGTTACATGGCACAGCAGAGCGGGTCAATGCGGGCTGGGGCTCGGACAATGCCGGCACCCCGCCCCCGGCCGGCTCGTCAGGCAGGAACATTCTCGTCCACAGCTGCCTCTCGCGAAGCAGCGACTGCACCTCGCAGCATCCGGCTGTGCCGCACCCCCTCGCAGGACACCCCGGTGACCCCCCCAGCACTGGGAAAGCGTGGCGTCCGCCCCGTGCCTCTGGGCGAGCTGGGGTCCACCCTGGCGCGAACCCACACAGGAGGCATCTCGAACACGAGCGCCGGTCGGGCTCCTTCAGGAGGAATTCTGATTTAACACGAGGCAAGCGTTACGTGTGCAGCAGGCCGAGAAGGGAGGGCAGGTACCAGGGACGAAACAGAAATTCTGCTAGAGCTCCGAGCTCCCGTAGTTGCAAGTTTGCAAACGAAAGGATGTGTTTGATAAGACACAGTAGCATTAGCAGACAGGAAACTTTTAACTAAAAAGATTAGGATCACATTATGCTCTAAAACCAAAATACGTCTTCACCAGTGTCAGACCTTTTGTGTTTTTGCGTCAGTCTCTTTGTTTGCGCGTGGCCAGCACTCAGCTAATTTCGGGGGCTTAAAATAATATTTGGCGGCACAAAGCCGATCTCGTTCTCCCTCCGGCGTCCGGCCAGGAAGCCGTGGACGTCTGGCAGGGTGTGGGGTGTGCAGCCGGGTTCAGTCCTGGTCCTCCGGGAGCAGGTTGTACCAGCAGAGATGCCTCACGCGCTAGTCTCTACGTGTGAAACAGCGGCCTGTGGGCTCATCCACACACCCGTATCCTTGGTCTGGAGACGGGCTCCGTTTCTCTTTTTTTTAACCACAAGAAAGTGGAGTAAGGAAAATGCTTATTTTAGAGTTGCCAGCATCGGTGTGAAAATGTACTGAAACTGTTTTCTTTTTTTGAATTATTAAAAAGTTTTTTGGATGTTTGTTCATTTTTGGGAGAGAGACAGAGTGTGAGCAGGGGAGGGGCGAGAGGGAGACACAGAATCCGAAGCGGGCTCCAGGCTCTGAGCCGTCAGCTCGGAGCCCAACGCGGGGGCTCGAACTCACGAACCGCGAGATCACGACCTGAGCTGAAGTCGGACACTTAACAGACTGAGCCCCCCAGGCGCCACTGAACCTCATTTCTATAATCTGCTCCTGCTTCTGGGCAAAGGACGTTCTGGAAGGCGGGGCCTGTCTGCGAGGACACACGTGCGAGTGTGTGTGTAGATGGAGGGACCGTTTGGTTCACGGGTGAGAGAGACGGGAGGTGTCCCCACCTCCTTCCGGGACCCGTGGGTCGTGCATGGGCACCGCAGGGTAGGCGGTGTTTTCTCAGAGCAGCTTGGGCAATGCAGCAGGATCCTGGGTTGCCATGGTGACTTGCGAGTGACTGTCCAAGAGGTGGGTCCGACACGGGGGTTTCCCCGAACGTGACCGTGGAGCTCGCTCCCTGGTCCCTAAGGAGACCCCTCATGGGTTTCTTCCCGAGACTACGTTGTGGGTGCTGCAGACCAGCTCAGCGCCCACACGTCCACGGGAGCGAAGGGGCCAGGGCTTACGTCCTGCTCCCGTGGTCCGCCCAGTCCCAAGGTGGGGGGGCGCTCTCCCCGTGGTCCGCCCAGTCCTGAGCAGGAGTGGGGGCACCGCTCTCCCCGTGGCCCCTGCTCTCGGGCACTGTTGGTGCCCCTATGCCTTCTCGCCGTGGGGCGTTCAGGGTGCAAGTCCCGGTGCCGCATTTGGGAGGAAGAGACCAGGAGGAGAGGCCGTGTAGGTGCAGGTATGTCGAACAGGGGGTGTTCCGGGTTTTATCTGAGATAAGACGGGGTCGGGTGACTGCAGTCACCCCCAGAGGCATAGCGGAGTCTGGAATGATCGACGCTGTATTCTGCAGGTACGGTTTATGCCAACACTTCAAGGATACTACGAACTGCATTTAAAGCTCCAAGCGGCGTCTTCGCCTTGATCGCACTCGTCATAGCACGTTCAGCAGGCACTTACCCGGCACCCACCGTGCGCCCAGCCCCGCGCCTGACACCGGCAGCAAGGGAAGAGCCACAGAAACACCGTGCGTGCTGCAGACAGCTTTCACGTGATCCGGGGAAGGGACAACGAGCGGCTAATTTCCTCCGAGGCCGCCGAGAGCATTACCCTGAGGTTGCCACGGCAACGCTGGCCCTGCTCGGCCCCAACAAAGCAGCCCGCTCGCTCGGAGCCTCACCTTTGGCCATCTTGTTGAGAACCATGTCGATCAGGACGTAGGTGCCGCTCCTGCCCGCGCCGTCGCTGCCAATGGAAGGGGAGAGGTGAGAACGCGGCCGGGGCCACGTGAACCCCACGCCCACCAAAGCCAGCGGACAGCCGATTGCCCTCTGCGTTTAAGGGGAGTCGTGTGGGGAGAGGGAGGCTGTGAATTTGAGGAAAGCGGAAGAAAGCCGGGTCAGGAGGCATCGCTGGGTGGAAGAGGGGAGAGGGGGGGAGGGGCAGGGGAGGAGGGAGGGAGGAGGAGGGGGGGAGGAAGGGATGGGGGAGGGGAGAAAGGGTAAGGAGGAGAGTAGGAGAGGAGGGAGGAGGAGGAGGGGGGAGGGAGGAGGAGGGGGGAGGGAGGAGGAGGAGGGGGGAAAGGGAGGAGGGAAAGGAGGGGGAGGGAAGGGAGGAGGAGGAGGAAGAGGAGGAGGAGGAGGAAAAGGAGGGCGGGAGCCCCCCACCCTCGCAGCAGGGATTAGCTAAGGTGCCTGCGTGGATTTGCTCCCGTCTTCCTCTTTCCTCCCAGAGCCGAGGGGCCACGGCCGCCCTGACACCGACAGGCGCCTTCCAAGCCGTCCACCCGCCGCCCGGGACACCCGTGCCTCCGGGCCGTTCCCTTCCACTCTCTGACAGACCCACGGCGCAGCCCCCACTGGTCCCGCACAGGCCCGCGCGGAAGCACGTGGACCCGTGCAGTTACCAGGCACCCGACGCAGACACACACGGTTACACGCGCGTGGCTCCACAGCACACACACTGACACACGGTCAGACACCCACACGGAGGCGTGCACACTTGTCGGCCGATCGGACCGTCTTGGCGTCTGATCTTTGGAGACGTATTTCCATTTTGGCCCAGCAGAAAGGAACACTCTACGCAACAGAGCACGGCTCTTCGCCAGACCCGGGTGGATGTGAAGCCCAGGGCGCGAGGGCACCCTCACACGGGCGTCTGAGTGCCTCTACTTACCAGGGTGAGTGCAGCCCGTCTGGGTTTTGCCCAAAGGCCAGACTCACGTAACCAACTGGGGGCGGCCGTCCCTCCGGTCACGACAGAGTCTGTCCCTGCTCCTAACGGGCCCCAAGCATTTCTCAGCATCCTGGCTCCACACCTCGTGAACTGGTGGCTAAGACAAGGCCACGGACCACAGACACCGCCTCGGGGTTTGTGTGAGAGCCACGAGGGCTGAAGAAAAACTAGGGCGGCGGGGCCCAGGCCGCCAGAGACCGGGTGCGGGACGCCCGGCGGCTCGCGGGGAAGAGCGGGCCACGTGCGGCTCACTCAGGTGTCAGTGCAAGAAACACACGGCAGCATTTAGCTCGAGGGCCTAGAAGATTAACTTTGTATCTCTGGTTCCCTTCAGAAGCGCCAGTTAGATGTACTTATCACGCAGATAGAGAGTTCCGCTTGCACGCCTCACTGTGGCTGCCTTCTGAGGTGGCGAGCGCGTGTCATCCACGTGAGAACTTGTACTTGCCTGCAGTGAACAATTATTGGACAAGAACGGCCCCTGTAGCACTTGTTTACTTTTCTGAAACAAAAAGAGACAGAAATTACGGTTACGCACCACGACTCCTGTCTCCCGCCTCGCAAAGTAACTCCCAAGCCAGAGTCACGGGGCCCATCTGTGGCACCGTTTACCACAGCCTGTGTCACCAAGTCAAAATCACACACACGTTTTCAAAGATTTATTTTCCTTGTCGGTGTTAAGTTATAAAACAGAGCTTTAAAAACAACTCTTACGTTTTCACCATCTTCCCTTCCCTGGACAAGCCAGACCCCGGGGGGCTCGGTCTTTGGCCTGCCCCGCCCCCACCCCGCCCCGACGTCTGCGGCTCCGCTCAGCCTGACTTTTTGTTGTGACGTGGGCATCTAGACTCTGCTAGAACGGCCGAGTTCTGCGATGTATTGCTCCAAGTTTCTTACGTCCTAGATGTCCTATCGGAATGTAATATGAGTATTGTCTCAAAAGAGCAGCTTAAGGTCCCTTCTGGTCCGTCCGGTGGGTCCGGGCTTCTTCCTTCCACAGAAACCTGAGCTTACATCAGAGACAAGTCCTTCCTTTGTACACATTTGAACATGTTGACAAACAACTTCGCTGTGCAGATTCTAGACCAGGATTTATGCAAATTAACAAGGAGCTTAGATTATCTCGTGACCGAGCCCTAAATCGAAACAGAGGGCTGATTTAAAATTCACTGTGTAAGCTCCAAACGTGTTGGAAGTCCGTGAAACCACTAAACTTGCTTACAAAGTACATGAAAATTCTCAGTAAAATAGTTCTGAATAGAGAAAAGTAAATGAGCCAAACGCGTGAGGGGGCTGTGCTCGAAACTGCTCTGTGTGAATTTCTACAATGTATGACACGGGGCAAAATTAAAAAAAGAGAGAGAAAAGAAAACCGGTGCAAAAAAAGGATCTTTTCCCTCGCACCGGAAACAGGAAAACGCCGCATTTCTCTGAGGAGGCTGGCCTGCCCGGCACAGAGACGGTGTGGGAAGTGTGTGTTCTCTCCGCGGGTGGCCTGGCTTCAAACCCCTGGACGCGGAGACGGAGGGGGCGCTGGGGGCAGGCGGCTGGCCCGGGCGCCCGGCGGTACCTTACCCCCAAGCACAAAGCTGGTCCTTTCCATCTCCTCTACGAGTGAACGGAGTAAGGCCCACACGCCCCGCCGAACGGCACGAGGGGAGCCCAGGCGTGAGGCGATGTGCCCTACGACGGGGCCACCCCCACGCCCCTCGGGCAGCCTCCTGCAGCATTTAAAGTTGGCAGGCCACCGGAAGTCTTAAAAATGAGAAGACCCACCAACACGGGTGAAACAGGCTGCTCGGTGGCCACCTCTGCTGGAGCTTCGGCTCGCTTTCGAGGCGCACGTTAACGTTGGGGTGGAGCGGGACGGTGAAGGAAGCACACGTGAGCTCATCAAGATCGAGCAAGAGTGCCACGGTGCCCTCAGAGTTCGTGGGCCTTTGAGAATAAAACAGATTGAAAAAGAGACCCACTACTTTCTCCTACTAAAACTTTGATTCTCGGGGCGCCCGCCTGGCTCAGGCAGTAGAGCGAGAGGCTCCTGGTCTTGGGTGGTCAGTTCCAGCCAAGACTGTAAGTGTCTTATAAACTCAAGGTGGTGGAGATGGACACCCAGGATCACGTTCACTAAAGTGGTAATTTAAAACCGGAAGTGGAGGTGGTCTGCATCTTAAAACTCCCATCCTTGACTTGGGTCGTAAGGTCAACAGAGCTTTAGGTTTGACAAAGTACATGCCAGACCCCAAGATGTGCCTCAAATGTGAGCAACGTGAGGTCTGCCAGCTCATCTGAGGCTGTGTGTGTGCACGTGCCCTGCGTGTGCATGAGTGTATGCACTGTGTGTGCATGTGTGTGCACCCGCCCTGCATGCATGCGTGTGTGCATGTGCCCTGTGTGCACGTGTGTGTACACACCGTGTGTGTGCATGTGCCCTGCGCGTGCATGTGTGTGTAAGCACTGTGTGTGTGCACCCCGCTGCATGCGTTAGTGTGTGCATGTGCCGTGTGCACGTGTGTGTACACACCGTGTGTGTGCACGTGCCCTGCGCGTGCATGTGTGTGTACACACTATGTGAGCATGTGTGTGCACCCGCCCTGCATGCATGTGTGTGCACGTACTGTGCGCGAGCGCCTTGCATGTACATGTGTGTACGCACTATGTATGTGCATGTGCCCTGTGTGTGCGTGTGCACCTGCCCTGTGTGTGGGGCGAGACCTTCATGTATATGTGTGTGTACACACTGTCGGTTCATGTGTGTGAGCTCTGCATGTGCATATGTGTGTACACACTGTGTGTGTGTGGGCATGTGCCCTGCGTGTGCATGTGTGTGTACGCACTGTGTGTGTGTGTGCACGTGTGCCTTGCATGTGCATGTGTGTATGCACTGTGCACATGCGTTCTGTGTGTGCATGTGTGTACGCTCTGTGCATGTGTGTATGTACCCTGTGTGTGCATGCGTGTGCCCTGCGTGTGCATGTGTGTGTATGATCTGTGCACGTGTGTGTGCATGTGTGTATGCACTGTGTGCATGTGCGCCCTGTGTGTGCATGTGTGTACACATTGTGTGCGTGTGTGCCTTGTGTGTGCATGTGTGTGTATGCACTGTGTGTGAGCATGTGTGTGTGTGTACACACTGTGTGCATGTGTGTGCCCTGCGTGTGCATGTGTGTACATACTGTGCGTGCATGTGCCCTGCGTGTGCATGTGTGTGTATGCACTGTGTGTGAGCATGTGTGTGTGTGTGCACACTGTGTGCATGTGTGTGTGCCCTGCATGTGCAAGTGTGTACATACTGTGTGTGCATGTGCCCTGCATATGCACCATGTGCATGTGTGTGTATGCACTGTGAGCGTGTGTGTATGCACTGTGTGCATGTGTGTGTGTGCCCTGCGTGTGCATGTGTGCACAGTGTGTACTCTGTGTGTGTGTGTATGTGTGTACATGTGTAGAATGTAGCAAGCTCAGAGTCAGATTAGCTCTAGGACGGCTTTATTTTTGTAGGCCTTTTACTAGAAATCTCTCGGTCGCTGAATCTCTTTAGATGTGAACCTCCAACATTCTGTTATACTTCGTACTGGGCTGTCCAGTCTGTGCTTGTAAAGACTAACCCAACGTCTGCACGTTCACACCCTGGTCAATCACAGGTTTTGGTCATTTTTTCTGAGGGGGCCAAGTACAAAAATAGTACATTTAAGAAAGAAACAGTAAGCGTACTGGTTTCAGAAAACCATCACCGGAAGGAATCGCGGGACCGGAGTGTCCCATTCGCAGCTGGTCAGCCTCGCTTCCGGCAGAGTGCAGTAAGCACGGCCCCCTCGGCAAAGAAAAGTTGCTAAAAAGGAATTCCCGGCACCTACGACGGCAGCTTGCTTCCGAATTCCCGCAGTCCCCGTTTTGACTTCACAGAGTATTTAAAACGTTTCTCTCTCCAGCGCGCTGTGACCGGCCGCCTGGTGTGGCCCACGAAGGTTTCGCTGTCATTTTAGTCGCCACGTTTAGCCCCGCCCCCTGCCAAACCTATCCACAAAGGGCCACGAGCAATCGAGGAGACGCACGATGTGCAAACAATGTGCCCGCGTGGCTGAGAATTTCATTGACAAAGAGTCACGTGCTTGTACCGTCACAACGTAAAACATCACAAATAGAAGGGCAGGAGCATCACATCGTCAACAAAAGCGTTCACCTGGTTGACCCAAGACACAGATGCAGATTATTCATGAAGGTGGGCAACACACAGCTGTCCTGTGTCACTCGATTAGAACAAATCATCAGCAAGCCAACGGTTGCAAACATGGAGAAAAATGGAGGTTAGATATATTTCAACAGGAGCATTCACTGAGAAAGAACGATTAGTAATACAAACCGACCCACGGGTCGCTGAGTGACAAGGAGCCGCATGCAACCCACAGCGAGCAAAGGTCAGAGGTCGTGAGAGGCTCAGGAAGGGGGCCCCCCACACTGCCCAGCAGCAGAGTCACAGCCTCCAATGATCACTTTTGTGACTATGCAACTGGGCTCATATTACTAGCTGCAACATCACAAAAATGACACTGGCCACCGCTCATTAGCTGGCAAAGTAAGGGTCTGAGTGCCGCTGCACACAGCAAGAAGTGAGAGAGTCAGAGAGAGAGACAGACAGAGAGAGAGAGAGAGAGATAATTTTTAAAAGCAAAGCCCTCACACGTGATGCTAATGATCTCAGCTCTGACAGCTTCTCTTTAAAGTGTAAATGCGCTCCCTCTGGGCTCCAGAAGGAAGTAATTACACATCCCAGTGCCTGCTGCACACGCTGGCCAGAGCGAGGGAAGGCTGGGCGAATGTTCGGGGCGGGGCGGGAGGAGACCTGTGCGTAAGGTGACCAGTGTCTTCAGAAGCCGTCGCCCCTGGCCGATGGCTGAACTTTGGGTGGCTCTTTTACCCAGAAAACCGCAAAGCGGCAGTCCGTGCCTGAGCGCGGCCCTCCCGAGACCGTGGTCGCTCACGCCCTTTGTCTGGTTGGTCCGCGACAGGCGGGCTGGTGCCACATGAGGCAAGCCCGCGAAGCTTGATGTTTGAACAGACTTGCAAATTTCAAGTTAACAGAAACTTTCCGGAGCCGTATCTCCTAAGCCTCTGGGGGAAAGGGAACTTGGGGACTCAGTGTCTCTTCATGACAGGTTTATAAGCACAGAGGTTGCTTGTGTATTGGTCAGTCCCACGTATGGATACGGACGCGGACGTGCGCCCATATGCATATATGTACAAACGCACCGCATGAGCATAAAGACGGGGGTCAAGATGAACGGCTATCTTTGTAGCCACATCCATTTTGCCAGTAACGCCTCTTGTTTGGAGACTCTATCTCAGGAAATGTGCCCTAGGTAAGATTTTTAGGTAGCACGTCTTCAGAAATAAATTTGTATTACGACAACGAATGAAATAGCCAGGAAACTGGGATGGGCTGGGAAGGAACTGTGTGGAACCAGGGCTTTGGGGCTGTGTTCAGGACTGGGTGCGGGGTGCGCGCTCTGCCTCTCTGGGCAAGGTGACGGAGCAGGGATGGGTCCCCGCGCGTGCACCTTGGCCGTGACGCCTAGGGTTTGTCTCTCCTCGAGGTTTCATATGCTCTTTGATCCAAAGAACCATTCAAATAAAAATCTGTTTTGCTTTTCAAAGGCAAAAGAAATAGCATCATAATAACCTTGAGAATGTCTCACACAGAAATTCAAGAAACGCAGAGATGAGCCTGAAACCCCGCTCTCTCGAGTGACACAGTGTGCATTCAAGGATGAATACCGTTCAGACACAAACCGCTTCACGACTGTGTACGAGGCTGGGTCAAGGCACATCTTGTTTCCTAAGTCCTTGTTTTGGACATTTGTCTGCTTTTGGTATCGGGTGGTTTCCCCATCAGTGACATGTAAGAGAGGCTCTGGGAAACCGAGAGCGCGGTCAGCCTGTTGCTCAGCACCTGCCTGTCCTTGGCGGATGTGTACATACCGCCACACGACAGCCAATGCTGACCAACCGTCATCACCGAATCCAATGGACAATCAAAGCCTCCGTCTGACATTTTCCCTTTTTTGCCTCGTCAATATCTTCCTGGAAGATGGCTCCCAGCATTCATCCCAACAGGTCAATAAACACACTTGATAACAACACCCCCCCTGGGCGACTGGCTGACTGCGGCGGGAACAAAGACTGGATGTTTCCAGACCGTCAGCTTCAAACTGCACTAAAATACACATGGTCATGTGCTAATTCCATCCAGGCTCCCCCGCCAAGGTCCAAGGTCATCCAGGGCAGAGTCTGGGCCCACACTTGCCACATCTCATCATCGTGTCCAACCAGACAGTCTCCAAGATAAGCCTGTCTTTTCCTCATCAGTGCCCTGCGAGGCATAGACTTGAGGATTCGACCACTTAGAGAATCTGATCAGAAATAACCACCTTATGTCCATAATCCTAAGGTATCTTCGTCCCCCATTTTGACTCCTCTAAAACCAGAAAACATCTTGCGGTTAATACGTACCATTAACATAATTTCCCTCCCCTCCCCTCTCCTATGTATATTATAAATACAGTTGATCCTGGAACAGCATGGCCTTGAACTGTGCGGGTCCACTGACGCGTGGATTTTTTTCGATAAATACAAGGCAGCACTGAAAACGTACTGTCTCTTCCTGGTGATTTTCTCAATAACGTTTTCTTTTCTCCAGCGCATTTCATTGTAAGAACGCCGTGCGTGACGCACAGGATATACAAAATATGCGTTAACTGACTTTTTTAGGTCACCGGTAAGGCTTCCGGTATACAGCAGGCTGTCAGCAGGTAAGTTTCAGGGGAGTCACAAGTTAAATGTGATTTTCAACTGTGTGTGGGGCTCGGTGCCTCAAACCCGTGTTGTTCTAGGATCGATCGTATATTTATAATCTACGCAAATATATAACAGATGGTGTGTCTCACGGCAAACGGCCTCTTGGAGGCAGGAGACCGGTTATCACACGGCGTCCCCTCCTCCCTGACGCCCGCACCGTGAAAGCGTTAACCCACCGGTGCACCGTCGGTCGTACCTGCGGAAATCCAGGAGGGACCTCGCGGAGGAGGGCACCCCGCGGTCGCACCAGCTCAGGAAGTGGAACTGGGTCACGGTGCGCGTCTCGTTGGTCTGAAGGTTCTTCAGGTAGAAGCTTCTCACGAGGAAGTCCTCACACCAGATGTGCTCGGAGACCAGGTTCACCTGGATGGGGCGGGGGGGGGGGCGGGCATTGGGAACGTGAAGCATCATCGTCTGAACACGGAGGGATTTGCAGGAGCCAAGGGCGAATACCAGGGGGGCAGCTCGCGGGCCGACGGCGGGCTGCCTGGCCCCTCCCACCGACTCAATTTTGACAGGGTTTACGCAAAAGATAACTCTGTGCGTTTTAATGTCACGTAGACGCATTAGTCAAATTATTAGAAAACTGTGTTTGGATTCAAAACTATTCCAGCTTCTGTCTTTTGTATTTCTGAGCTGTGTAAACCTTCAAGGACAACTGTACTTTCGGGCAAGACACCAGCGGGTTCCACCGGAGCTGACATTTCACCGCGGTGGTGTCACCGAAAGGCGGAGAGGAGCCCAGTGGGTTCACAGGGAAACCGTGACCCGGCACTTCTCAGGGTCAAGCCCATTCTCAGCCCCCTAAAAGCCATGGCCGCGTGATTTAGGGTTAATTTTCACACTTCCGCCGTGGGGCTTTGGCATTCCAATTTTAACACAAAACCATGCACGCACACAGCCCTAGTCGCTCTGCCCGCGTTCACTTGGTTCGTCGTTGACGTGGGTAGAAAGTCCAGCAAGAGAAAGAAACTGGTGGCCAGGCGGCCCTCAAGGAAGGTCGAATCTCAGACACAATCCCCTGAACGCCAGGCGGGGACCACTGAGCCGTGAGAACAGCAGGGGAGTGTTTCCTAAAACAACCCCCCGCCCCGCCCGCCGTTCCTCGGGGCCTGGCTCAACGGGCCTCCCTGGGAGGTAACTCTTTGGTCCTCTCTGTCTGGGTTTGGAATCATGAAACTTTAAAGGCGAAGACCGGGCCGTCTGCGCCAGAACCCGCGGGGCCACGGCCGTTGGGAGGGGCTGGGTATGGGGACCACGGGGCCCTGGGGACGCCTGGCCCGCCCACCAGCCTTCCCAAGGGGGAGCTCCCACCGGGCGGGGCGGCGACTCATGCTCCTCTGGGCCCTGCGGGCAGGCGCTTGGGGGAGTACCTCGTAGACGTGGTAGAGGCTGGAGCCTTCATCTGGCCAGTAGTGGCAGCACTGGCAGATGCCGTTCTCCGAGAGGGAGGTCAGCATGACGATGACCACGCAGCCGCTCTCCCACACCATCTGCACACAGAGAAAGGCCCACGGCCACAGCGTGACCAGCGATCCCCCAGGCAACGCCCGCGCCGCTCAGATACACGGGCCAGATGCGCCCTGTGCGCAGACTGGACACTTTTCGCCACCTCTAAATACACTGGCCCCGTGGTTTCCACGTTCCGTGAATTATTTAAAAAAAAACCCCAAACAACCAGTGACTCATTCCATGCCTCTTAAAACCTCTTCAAATCCACGTTCAGCTGTCTGGCCTCCCAACTTTTGATCTGTAAAGGGAACTTTCCATAACGCAACACGAAACAGACACCATGGCGTCTGAAGGCCCCCCCCCAACCCCCCAGGAGCAGGCGGACGCGCACCTCTCTGGAAACGTCCGCTCCTCTGTGCGGCGCACACTGAGATTGGTTGACACAATCGGGTTTTGTCATGATTCTGCGTGACATTCTTCCCCTGTCCCACCAGAAGCCAGCTCTGCGCATTACAGAAAGCGGTCACCGGGATTTCATTTGCTTACACAAAATACGGCAGTGCGGCTCAACGAAAACAAAACTGATTTAATAATTCATGACAGCCACACGACAAGGCGTCTCTGAGACAGAGTGAAGCGGTGAATGGACCCTGAAACGTGGACAACTGGCAGAGGACTTCTCAAACACAGCTCCTGACTTTGTGGCCGTGGCCCTGTGTGTTAATACTTTGAGCGTCATTACCAAACCATGAATCCCACGGGGTACGCTGAGGCAGCACTGCAGACTTTAAAAAAACATTTTTTTTTAACATTTATTTTTGAGACAGAGAGAGAGAGAGACAGAGCATGAACGGGGGAGGGTCAGAGACAGAGGGAGACACAGGATCCGAAACAGGCTCCGGGCTCCGAGCTGTCGGCACAGAGCCCGACGTGGGGCTCGAACCCACAGACCGTGAGATATGACCTGAGCCAAAGTCAGACGCTTAACCGACTGAGCCACCCAGGCGCCCAGCACTGCAGACTTTGATGAGCATTAAATTATGGAGTGGAGAGGAGTCTGCTTTTCCTGATGGAGGTTGTGTTAACGGCACAGAGACATTTGTAAGCGGCTGCATTTAGATGTAGGTTCAGTAGATAAGAGAACTCCTATTTCTTTTATTTAAAAAATTTTGTTTAATGTTTATTTTTGAGAGAAAGAGAGAGAGAGTGTGAGACAAGAAGGGGCAGAGAGGGAGGGAGACACAGAATCCGAAGCAGGATCCAGGCTCCGAGCCGTCAGCACAGAGCCCGACGCGGGGCTCGAACTTACGAACCGTGAGATCGTGACCTGAGCTGAAGTCGGACGCTCAACTGACTGAGCCCCCCCAGGCGCCCCTTTAAATTGCATTTTAAAAACAGACATGTCTACGATATTTTCTTCTTTCACCACGGATTAAATTCCCGCATGGTAAGACTAGTCGATCCTGCTTAAGGCCCTTCATCGTGTATCGTTTATGTTAGCATTTAATGGAAGCTGCTGAAACGTTCACGAGAACGCCCACAGGGAAGTATGAATTGTGCCCAAGCCCGTACACTTTCAACGTCTTTGGTGCAAATCCCACGACGAGGCGAGAATTCAAGCCGTGTGTGTTTCTCGCAGCCGTCAGGCTCCCAGACCTGCCCGCCGGATTGGTCCTTCTGGCACATGACAACTTAATGTGTCTTTAGAAGGTGGAGAAGCTCATTGAGGCCATTACGAAAATGAGGAGGAACACAGATTTTATGAGTGTAATAAAACTACAATGATCTAGACCATAAACTAATCACCTAACACTCTACTTGTGCTACCCAAGTGTGACATTGGGAAGCCCTCATTTGGAGAGGGGCCTCCCCTCCGCGCGGCCCCCGCTCATTGGGCCGCACTCGGCACTTCCATTCAGGGGCCCGCCCGGCTCTCCGAAGACTTGCTTAAGATTAAATCCAAATGAAACTTAATTTAAACAAACAATCCCAAAGGCGCTCTTGGGGATCATATTTCTTTTTAGGTCACCGTGTGTAAGAGCAGGGAGGGGAATTTACTAAATCAAGCAAACAGGCGGCCCGCTCGGGCGCCAACATCACGAGGCCGTGGCGGCTCTGAGCCTGCCAGCTTGGGGGGCCTGCACCTGTCTGTGCGCGGGGGTCGGGCACGGCTGAGTCCAAGCGGCTCGCCCTCATCGCACGCTGCGGAAAGTTCACGTGGACTCTGCCGGGAGACAAGGCACCAGGGGAAGTTCCAGCTAACTCAGGTTCCGCTTATAAACAGGGACAGCTTCCACCATTTCCCCTCCCTTGGCCTGGTTTTCGTGGGGGCAGCGCCCAACTCCAGGGGGAGTTTCTCCTCCAGGAAGCTGCTGTCGGCTCAGGGGCCCCACCGAGTCTTGGAGGCGTCCTGAAACAGGCAGTTTGCCGAGCGAGTGAGCTGACCGGGTCAGGGCCACACGCGGTGATTTCTAGCACTCTTCTGTTAAGTGTCCAAGAACAGGACAGGCTCTAATCCACCATGACGGGGTCCTTATAAGAAGAGAGAAACTCCACGTGAGAGCAGACACAGCAGATAGCAGGGGAAGCCACGTCACGAAGGAGGCGGAGACCGAGTGACGTGGCCACAGGTCCCGGACGGCGTGGGGCCGCGAGACGCTGCAAGGAGGACGCCCCTCTCACCACTCAGCACGGCCCCAGGGCTCTCAGAGAATACACCTGTTGTCAGCCCCCCAGCTTGCGGTCATTTGTTGCCGTAGACCAGACACGGGTACGTTAGCCCCTGAACAACTGGGGGTGAGGGGCGCTGACCTCCGCGCAGTCGAAAATCCATGTTTCACTTCTGACTCCCCCAAAACTTCACTGCCGAGAGTCTCACCGATAACATAAGCGGCTGATTAACACATATTTTATATGCCATATATATTATTTGCTACGTTCTCATAATAAGCTGGAGGAAAAAAAATGCTGTTAACAAAGTCATAAGGATGAGACTACCTTTATAGCGCTGTCCTGTACTCCGCGTGGAGCGGGCCCCGGCAGCTCAGACCCGAGCCCCAGGCTCCGCTTTGTGCTTGCCGTGCGTGGCCTTCCCGGGGGTTGGGCACGCCAGCTCTAAGCTGCATATACTAACCTAGCTAGAGCATGTGCAAAGAAACCATAGCGTCCCTTCATCCGAAGTCTTTTTCGGGTACTAACCATTCAGCAAACCAAACTCTTTTGAAGCCCCGCCAAGACCTGATTAAAGGAGAGTGGCCCGCCCCAAACAGCAGACGCCCAGGCTGTGCTGTCTGCCAGGGACCCAGTTCCTCCAGACTCAACTTTCTCCTTCCTCTTCCTAGATCTCTTGTGATGTGTCCCTCTCCACCCTGTATCACCCTTATCACGAGCTCCTGTCCTTCTCCCACCAGACTGGCATCTGAGAGGAGCCTAGACGCTGGGCTGCTTGACGCCCCTACCCTCCGCAGCGGCTGGGACGGTGATGTGTTAGAGCGGATGCTTGGTGGAAAACAATACGTACGTTTAAAAGACGTCATTTGAGTATTTCTGTGAAAAGAGATAACTCAAAGAAGAATGCTGTCAAAGCCATGCCGTCCCAGGACCCGCTTAACATACAGAAGAGCTCTTTTATTTTTTATTTTTTTATAGCCCATAGACCGTTTGCACTCATGTCGGAGCAGCTGGCACAAAGTAGATGGCTCTTCCCAGAGTGGGCTCCACACCCCTGCAATCCTGACCGCGAGGTTCGTTTCGGCGGTACTTGCTTTCGTGGGTGGAACGGAGGTAATCTTAAGTCTAGCCACGAAGAAGGAGGCTGACTCACATTTTTAAATAATAAGGAGTCAGTTTTTGAGGCTTAACAGCACGTGCATTTCACTCCTTGTGAGCTCACGGACGTCAGCTCTGCTGTGGTCTCAAATAGATCAAACAAGAGAGAACCCACAAGTGTCCATAACACCTCTGGCAGAGGAGACCCCCCTGCCCAGAACACAGGCCTCAGCGACGTGGTGTTAAGCCTTCCAGTTCTGCTTCTGCCCTGCAGTCCCGGGCTCGGTGTCGAAGCGTGCACTTTGGAGACGGTGATCTGAGCAGGTGACGGGTAGTAACGTTATGTCTTCTGCACGACTCACAGCACCCCCAGCTGACCTGCTTCTTAGTAAACAAATGTGTCCGTGTGGGCTTCCCTTCGAGATAAAGCGACGGGGTAGCAGAAGGCGACGCTGCCCGCAGTGCTGGCGGTGGCCGCGGAACGCGGCAGGGGCAGGTGGGCAGGAAGCGTGCCTGGCGGCCGTGAAGGTGGGTCCTGAGCCCAAACCAGTCACGGCCTCCACAGGATCTTCTGTACACAGCAGCCCCCGCCTCGGGAATAGTTTTGCCCCGGCAAGAAAGAGCCCTCTTCAGAAGACACAGCGGCCCGTTTCGTCGTCCAGCAGATGGGACGCGGCTGGGTGTGAGCGCCTGTCATTCGGGAGTTTCCAGAGCTCCGCATGGGACGTTTTAATCCAACCTGTGAGCAGTCCCTGTGGCGGTATTCCCAACAGGGATCTGCCCGCATAGGACGTTACCGCACCTCAGGGACCTGTCACCGCTTAGGACTGTTCACAGTCCCCAGCCTGCTTCACCTTTCAGGTTAAATATGCACCTGACGTATTGTATCCTAGGTAAAAACGCCCTGCTCTGGTGGCCATTTTTCTTTTCAAGATGGGAACCTGATATCAATGCATCAGATCCACTTGTGTATCCCAGAGGAGGAGGAGGAAGGGAAGGGGGGTGAAGGCAGATGAGGAGGAGAAGGTAGACAGGAAGGAAGGAAGGAAGGAAGGAAGGAAGGAGGAAAGATAGAAGGGAGGAAGGAAGAAGGAAGAAAGAAGGAAGGAAGGAAAAGAAAGGAGGGAAGGAAGAAGGAAGGAAGGAAGGAAAAGAAAGGAGGGAAGGAAGAAGGAAGGAAGGAGACAGGAAGGGAGGGAGGAAGGAAGGGGACAAGGGAACCAGTAAGACACTTAGAAGCGCAATAGCGAGCATGTTTTCTGCTGTGATCCATGATATCAGCTGAGAAAGAAACTCAAGGTTGTGTGTTTTTCACCGAGGCCTGAATTTGAAGTTTGGCAAGAGGACACCCGCACTCTCCGTGGTAGTGCTCCCCAAGCATAACCGTGGACTCCCCTGCAGAGCAGGGCTTTCCACCCCAACTTTAAGTACGGCAGCGTGACAAAAGTTTTCTCCTATCTTTAAAAGTTTATGAGTTTAGGTGCAGGAAATTCAACAAGACTGAATATTTGAGGGGCGCCTGGGGGCTCAGTCGGTTAAGTGGCTCTCGATAGCAGCTCACGTCATGATCTCACGGTTTGTGGGATCGAGCCCCACATCAGGATCTGTGCTGACGGTGTGGAGCCCGGTTGGGATTCTCTCTGTCCCTCTCCCTCTCCCTCTCCCTCTGCCCCTCCCCTGCTCACGCTCTGTCTCTCAGAACAATGATAGGACCACCTGCCCTCTCACCCCCCCCCCCCCCCCCAGACCTGGGCCGCGAGAGCAGGGCAGACACACAGCAGACTCGGTCCTCGGCCCATCCAGCCTCTGGGCTTTGTCCGACTCTTCTTCCGGTGTTCTCGTCCTGCCCCCGCCCGCCCACGCGCACAACGAACTTGGAAGGGAGAACGTGTGCCTTCTTTGGCTCCCTTCTCGGAGCTGGCTCAGGGTTTTTTCTTGGCCACCGTAAGAACCGTGATCGAGAGACACCCAAAGATAAAAACACTATTTAAACCCAGCCCATCGCTTCTGGAAAGGAGAAGGCGTGCTTCCCCAGCTAAGACTTTACAGCAGAAAGTCTTCAGAGAGCGGACGACCCAACGGGACCGCAGGCTGTTTTTCTTGCTGAAATGGTAACGGCGAGCGTGTTGACGCTCACCGGGCACCCGCTGAACTCCCGCTGCCCCGAGCGGGTCCCGCCGGCCTCGGCTTCCCTCTGAAGGGGCTCACTTGTCAGGCAGGGCGGGCACGGCTAGAAACTCACGAGCGTCCTCTCGGCGGGGCTGCCCCGTGGTGAACGGGGAGCGAGAGCCGTCCACCTACCACGGGGACCGTCCCGACTCCTGGGGTGGGGGCGCTGCCGCGACCCGCGTCCGGGGGCTTTGCGCATGCTGGAGTACGTTCACACCGGGAAACGGTCCTCACGTGCCCGAACTCCTGGCGTACGACCACCACACCTCCCAGGCACCGCACACCGGGGGGGTGGGCACACGTGGAAGCTGCCTCGCGGACAGCACGCGGCTCTGCCAGCGTCCCCCGAAGATACGAGACGAGAGATGGCAGACAGCCGCCTCCTCCCCAGAGGACAGGGTGGCGGTGACGGGCCGCGTCGGGGCCAGCCAGAGTGGGGACGCTGCTTCGGAGAGAGAGCAGCCGCCCATGGCCAGGATGGCAAGGACTGGCCAAATTCCCCGGGGGCACCCTTCCTCCTGCTGCCCGGCCAGGCCCACGACTCCCCAGCTCACGTCTCAGAGATGTTCCTTCTCCGAGAAAGCTGCCCTGATGCTCCTTTGGAGATGGCTGGCGTGGTGGTTGCTGCCCCGGCAGGTGCAGAGCTGACTTCCCTGCAGGGAAACCCCACGCCCGGCAAGCTCTGCGACACACCTACACGTGTGTGAGGAACACCAGCTTCGCGGACTAGGCCTGGGGAAGAGCGACACAACGGCTCCAAGCAGGGTGTTTACTCTGTGAACGCGGAGTCTCCACGGTCGGACTGCTTTCTGTTCTTTTCTATTTATGGACCCGCGATGAGTAACGCCCTCCCCGCCCCTGTACCTTCTTCTTTGTAAGGAGTGTGGGTCGTAAGAAGCATCTGAATCTCACAGCTCTGGGTTAACACGTGCCCGGCCTCCGGCCGGCCGTGTGGATTTGGGGAGGTCATGCAGACCCCCTCCCTGGACATCAGCCTTCTGGTAGGATGGGGGTCACAACTTTCTCTGTGGTCAAATACACACAACACACGACGTACCTTCATAGACATTTTAGGTGCACAGTTAAGGGGCGTTAGGCACACTCACATTCCTGTGCGACCGTCACATCACCGGCCCCAGAACGGGCCATCTTCCCAAACCCAAACTGTCCCCAGCGAACTCCAACCGCCCTCACGCTGCCCTGCTGCCCACCCTCCCTGGACCTGACCCCCTCCGACCTCACATGAGGGGGACCCTAGGGGCTCAAGTTCATCCTTGGTCGATAGGGGCGTTGACTGAAGTCACATCTGAAGCACCTGCCCAGGGTCTAGCAAACAGTAAGTGCTCAATTAGTGTTATTCTCTCTTCCCGCTCCTTTCCTTACGTTAACTTGGACTTAAATGTTCCCTTTGCACACGTGTGTGTGTGTGTGTGTGTGTGTGTCTTTCTCTCAGAGCAGCCGTGTAGGCCCCGTTACACGTACGGGGACGTCCTCCCGGGTGAGGATACGCGTTCCCACCTCAGGGGCCGGACCTATGGACAACGGGCCTTCATCGCCTTCTCCTTCCCTGCCCTCCTGACCCCACGTCCCTCCCGGCACGGATCACAGACACCAGAGCAGCTGGGTGCCTGTGGGCCGTCAAAGGCTGTGCCCCCTCCAGGTGTTGGCTCCTTCCCAGACGTTAATGTAGACGCACCAGAAGCCTCCACGTTTCTGGACGTGCTGGAACTGGCTCTCGTCCCCCGATGACGACCTGCCCTTGCCCTCACTGCCCTTCCCGCCCACCCTCCTCCTCTGCCCCACCCGCCCGGCGGCCTCTCTCTGGATTCCCTCGGTGGCCGCGGGTCTGTCACAGCAGCTCGGTACCAGGTGCTCGATTAATGCTCTTTTCTTAGCCGCTGTCACGGGTGGAACAGTGTCCCCCAAAGGTCATGCACACCTGCAGCCTTTGTGAACGTGACCTTCTCTGGAAACCGGGCCTCTGCAGAGGAGGCCACACTGGTCAGAATGGACCCTGAGTCTAACGACCGTGACCTTCTAGGAGGGAAGTTTGCTCACAGAACAGACACCCCGTGGGCAGTCACCGTGCGGATGCAGGCAGAGGCGGGAGCAGTGCGTCCACAAGCCGTCCACACCGAGCGGTATGCCCACGAGCCTCCACGGCGGGAGCGGTGCGTCCACGAGCACTGCCGCGACCGGAAGCCAGCCGCGGACGCGCAAGCCCAGATTCGGACCTCTGGCCTCGGGAGCTTCTGTGCCACCTTGTTACAGCAGCCAGAGCAGCCACGGAAAAGTTGTACCGACACCCTTCCCTCTGCTGCTTCCTCAAGACCACGGCGTCGCGGTCAAGGGCATTCGGATGGGACAGAGCGAAACCGGCTTCTTCAGGACAGGATTTGTCAGCGGCTTCGACGTGCGGTTGTGGCCAACAGTCCCCGGAGGGGCGAGCCCGTCGGCCACAAAGCCTGCCTGTCCTGGGAGACCTGGTACCACTTTGAGGGACGCTGGGGTTCCCTCGGACAGAGCGATCGTGGCGGCTGCCGTGTGTCTCGGGTGGTCTCATGCTTAGTTTCCTGGCGTTACTTCACTTAGAGAAGTTTTCTTCCATCTCACGAACGTATCTCTTGGGTGTCGGGCCCCACACGCTCTCGAGAACTTAGGGGCTGCAGATACTCACGGAACGAGTCACCCCGGCGACCACAGCCTTCTGTGAGAAGCGCCACTCCCACGCCACGTGGCCGCGGGCGAAGTACGAGCCTCTGAGTCCTGCGGACCACAAAGATTATGTGCCCAAGCACGCGGCTGGTAGCACCCGGCCTGGTCCGTGGGAGGTGGCCGGTGGCCTTGAGCAATGACTCCCGCCGTGAAGTGCCACGAGCACTCGGGGGCGACTCTGTTCACAAGAGCTGTGTCGCACGTGCGAGGTAACGGCCGGGAGAAAGCCAACAGCCTGTGTCTGGGGAAAGACGCACGTTTCGGAGAACGGTTAGGGCAACGTGGAGCTTCTGCAGAGACACGGGAATTCCGTCGGCAGTCTCGGAACCTTCCAGGTCCTTTTCTCCGGAGCGGAAGAAGCCGGGGACCCCACGCAGCGGAACAGCACCGGGCGGGTTCTCCTTGGAGCGTCAGCCACGCCGGAAGAGCAGAGCCGGGACCCACGGGCTCACGCGGCCCCCGTGGCCCCGGCGCCAAGTTCCTGCCTGAGCGCTTGTGCCGGGACCGGGCGGCCCGCGGGCACCGAGCTCCCCGTGCAGGGAGGCACCCCGCTCAGGCTGCGTGACCGCTGTCGGGGTGACGTGGAGAAATCCAGCATCTCGTGGCTGGTGGGACCGGTTCCTCGGCCCCCTCCCAATGCTGCAGTTCGAGGGCTCTGTGCCGTGGTTATAAGTTTGGGCGCCATGACTCTGAGGTCCGGTGTGTTTTATTTTTTCCAGTGGCGTGAAGGTCGCCAGGGAGGGGCCGTGTAGACGTGCTCCAATCTGGGTTTCCGCTTGCTGGGGCGGGGAGGCCGTGGTACCCGTGCAGCGACACGCTCACAGGGCAGGGGGTGCCGGCCGGCCCCCTGCGGGCCCTGGACCCGTCCCGACTTTGCAGAAAGCCGCTGCCGAGACGGGTCCCTCTTTCGGGTGGAGAGGCCGGAGAGGGCTGACGGGCAAGTCGGGGCAGGAGCCTCCGAGGAGCAGAGGACATGTGCGGCACGGGTCAGCTGAGTGACCCTTAGCCCGGTGACGCGTTTGCCCTCAGGAGCTGCTGTCACCACCGGGATCCGAAACAGCCCAGTCTTCGCGCGTCGCCATGCTGCTGTGGGGGGGACGGGCTTGCCGCCCTGGGCCTACGAGCCGCTGCGTCCACGTACGTGTCACAGTGCTGGTGGAACCGCCCTCCTGACCGCGTCCTCCGCCGGACGGGAGCCCTGCGGCCCGGCCGGTGCCCGGGGAGGACGCCTGCTCTCGGGTCCTGCTCTCGCTGGCTCCGGCTCTCAGTGGTTCTCAGCGCCTGGGCCTGGCTGGGTGTCAGGATCGTGCAGAAGGACACAGACCAGCCTGGCCTTTCGAATGCATTAGAGGGAGAGAAACTATGATTTGAACACCATTTTCTACCCTCATCAGAGGAGAACAATAGAAGAAGACACATTGAACACTTTGTAACAATTTAAATGCTTACTAATTCCATTTCTTCATGTTTCATAAGATACAACTGTACGGGGGTTAAAGTAAGAGTCTTTAAAGCATTCAGTCCCTCAAAGGGAATTTTGTATCCTCAAGTTTTAAAAAAAGAAGACTAATAATAAAACATTAAAAGACTCATTTAAATTCTGAAAGCAGGTAACACTTGATGAATGCCTCTGAACACGTTTAAATGTGCTTCGTGGGATCCAGGGCATTGCGCACCATCGACATGTAAGATCTGGTTTTCAGAAGGAAGTCTTAATTAAACGAGACTCACCTGCCAGAAGTCGGCCACGGTGGCGGGCAGGGGTCCCTGGGTGGCGATGTAGGCAGGGTTCCTGGGGTCATGGTCCATCTGCAGAGATAGGATTACAGTAACAAAGGTTAGCTACCAAGCTAGCAAAAAACCCAGGAAGTAAGGCACCGGCTACGGAGGAGGTGAAGGCGGCCCGTCCCGCGCCCGGTGTCGCATCGACACACGGCGTGTGCGGAGGCGAGAGAAGCAGGCTGGTCTTCCTTGGGTCCCCCGGGACGCCCCAGCGCTTGGAGTTTAGGGGGAGCCCTTGCGGCCCGTGCTCGGAGCCTGGGGATGGTGTGGGGATGCCTTCCGTACGCCTGATACGCAGGTAATGGGAGAGCGGCACGAGCCCGAACGAGGACGGCGGATCAGAGAGCCCAGAGGCCAGCGGTCGGCGCACAGCGTGGGGTGTCACCACCGCAGCGTCTCCACGGATGCCACCGTGGCAGAGCAGCTCAGCCACGTGTTGCCCGAGCGGCCTCCACCCCGGCCGCCTGCCAGTGGGAGCAGTCTGCACACCCACCGTAGGCCACGTGCAGGGCTCACAGCATGCCCTCTGTGAGAGCCACAGGTGCGGGGCTGGGAGTGGGGAGGCCCAGGCTCTGGGTGGGCGGGGAGCCCACCCCGGGTCCGGCAAGAACTGACGAACAGGCGCACCTTGCCCCCCAGGAAGAGTCGGCTCCTCTGGTGGGGAGCTCATTTTTGTGGCCCCGAAAGGGCTCCGGCACACCGAGTTGTCCGGGGGGGGGTCTGCGAGCACCGCGTGCAGACCCGCCCCGGGACACGCGGCCCAGCCTTCCAGCCGCTCATTTCCGATTCTATTCCTACTGTGCCCGGCAAGGGGCTGAAAACAAACAAACAGCAGAATGCGGTCGTGGGTCTTCTGGCCGGCGGATTCGTCCGAGAGCAGCCTGCTGGCCTCAACAGAGGGAGTCTGGCTCAAAGTACCTTAATTACAACATTTAATTCAAAGACTGAGCTGAAGAAAAGAAGGGGCAAAGGGTCGAGGAACAAAGCCTGGCGGAGGGCTGCTGTGCGGACGGCCCTTTCCCCTTGGGGTCGCGCCCGGCCCCAGAGCACGGGGGCATCAGCGTCGTGTCCCCAAGGACGGCCCTGCCCGCCATGCGCTCCAGAAGGAACCTGGGAGACCCCCCTCCCCCCCGAGGCCCGGACGGGCCTCGTGCTGGCAGTTCACCTCCAGACGCGCTCAGTGCCTGATTCTTTCCCATCAGGCACTAGAGTTTACTCTTGTGATGCCAGGGTTTGATCACGGATTTGAAATTCTCTGCAGTCGAAGACAGTTATTAAGGATACGTTTCCCAATACGGCGAGAAAGGAGGAAGTTTCAACCACACGTCATCTATGGCAACACGCGAGGACGTCAGCGTGAAGGCCAGAGCCACCTTGAGACACGGCCCTGTGCCGGGCTCGGAGAGCAGCCCGCGGGAGGCGCGGTCCCTGGAACCCTGGTCCGGGGAATCCGCGCCTCCAGCCCTTCAGGGATGACGGCCGTCGGCATGAGAGCGCTCACGCGCACCAAATAATTACGCGCGCGTGGAAGGGGGGGGCGTGGGTCATTCCCGTGTGACAACAGTGGGACGCTGGCTGGGGTTGGGGAGCAGGAAAGTCTTTCTCTGCCTCCAGTTGAGTGATTCCCAGTCACAGCCGGACCTTGTTTTCAAATTCGCCACGACACACACAATACAGGTAAATTACGTTACTCTCTCCGCAAGCCCCAATGCAAACGTTTCAGTAGAAAAGCTTAGCAGAAATAAGGAGTTTTGATTTTTTCAAAATATACACTTGTGGGGGTGACAGCTATTTACAAAAACCCCATCCCTTCCCAGCAAACGATTCTGCAAGAAAAGTAAAACCCACCTCCTTTTCAAATGCGCTTTTTTGCCCACAGCAATTTAGAGAGCGTCTCGTTTAAAAATTGTTACTATGTTCAAACTAGCGGCTTAGCTGCTTTCAAACTGAGAGATTTGTGACGAGGAGTAAAAACCTGAGCAGGGCTTCAGCAGCGTAAATGAGGCATCCTACCGCGGCAGGGCTCCGTGGTCCACCCCGCCGCTCAGGCGCCCGGACGAGGGACGACGCGGCTCGGGCCGCGGAGGCGGTCACGTGGCTGCCACTCGGGAGGCAGTAAATAGCATAATGATCCCAGAGCGGCGACATGTGTCATCAGCGCAACAATGACTCAAAGACAATTACAGTGACTTCATCCCGTGCACATTCTGTTGAACGGAAAATGTTTCTGGGCAGAAGCACGTCGCGCATGTTGTGTGCGTGGCAAATACCAGGTGACAGAAAGCCTGATGGTCGTGGGCGGTCTTTGAGGAATGCAAAGCAAATATTTCACCAAGTGAACAGAAGCTTTAGATTTAAGATTTCCAAGGCAGGTTAAGTGTGAGCAGAGGCAATCAAGTAAGTTTCTACTAACGCTGCCTTTTCCATCAGGAACTCAGGCCGCGACCCCAACACGTGGACGTGGATGCGGACGCGTGTCTTCCGCTACCGTTCCCAGCGCGCGAGTGAACGTGGTGCCTGCTGCTTCCTAGGGTCTGTGCTGTGTCTCCTCCCCATCCTCTCTCGTTATCCTCCTTTCCTTTGTCGTGTACTGTTTCCTTGTACATCTGTGATGTTCACCAACACGAGCTCCGGGACCGTGGAGAGTCAGCTCCCGTCTCTTGGCCTCCGTCCCGGCGTCTGGGACCAGATGTGCTGCACCAGGGCCTCCACGTGCCCGTTCCTTCCGGGATTCCACGTGCGTGCCTGTGTGGGTATCCTGGCGGCCACCTGAGACTATCAGCGAGAGCCTGTGCGTGTATGCCCCACGCCCCCGGGTGGCCTTCTCCTTCATGGACCGCCTGACAGAAGCATCCAATCAAACGTGACTTAACGCCGAGTGACTGCATGTTAAGTGAGGGCCACAGGGTGCCAGGTCCCAAGTATAATCAACAGCACGATTTTGCTTTTCCTGTCTGTTTTTTTCCCCAGAGAGAGGAAAACCGTTTGTTTGTGCTGAATCCCTTATCCACGTGGCTGGCTGATTCTTACGAAGACACCAAAGGAGGCGGGGAGCCGGAAGGGTGTATCGCTATGAATTTCTATATGCACAGGTACGATGTACCAGAAAACACACCTCGCCACTTGCCAGAAGCCGCGGGATGGCAGTTTTTAACTAGGTGTGAGTCGTTTTCAAAACTCTAACGTGCATTAAAAACTCAGCAATAATTCCTCCAGTAGTGCCAGCAGAACAGATTGTTAAACCCAAGCATTCAGCCTGTCAAGACCAGGGGCCCACGTCCTGAAGCCTCCAAGAGCACCGCGGAAGAAACCGGCCGTCTGCACGCCGATGTGTCTTTTGGGGGGGGGGGTGCCAGCCCTGCTCATGCGCCCACGGGGCCTTGCCTTCACCCTGACCCCACGACCCGGGAGGGGTGCGGGGCCGCGCCTCTACTCTGAGATCTCGGAGAGTACGCATGCGTGTTTTCTTTCTGAATGCCTACCCACCTGCCCCTGCGTCTGTTCTGACACTTCGAGCAAACTTCACAGAACGTTTTCTTAGAAACAAGCAGATATCAAACCTGGGTTTTTGAGCCACTTTTCCCGACACTAAGTGTTCATGGGAGAATTTACCGAGAAACGGTAGCTTCGGAAATCGATGTGAGGGAGGCTGACTTAGGAGCTGAAGTTACTTTCATATTTTATTTGTCTGAGTTGAGATTTAAGTAAGCTATAGGCTACAACAGACACACATGGATGTTTGCTCATGGGTATTTTCTGAGAACCAGACAGCTGGCTCCCACATTTGGCCGATTTCTTATGACATTCAGGACATCTGACCAGCCCTCCTTTCCCGAGGCGTCCGTGCGTACCTGTATTCGTTCCGTGCCTTCTGAATTAAAACTTGAACAGGTTTTTTCTCCTCGATAAAGAGTGGAATGAAAGCAAGTTTAGCTTCAAGTTTGGGGAATCGCAGACCCGTTCCCGTAAAGAAGTTTGCGTGCAGTTTCGAGCAAATGGGCGTTACTGCCCCGAGTCAGTCCGCGTCCCAGGCGCAGCCATGCTGCGCTCTCAGGCGGGGCTGGTGGGCGTCCCTCCGCCGCGCTGAGCAGGAGAACAGGGTTCCCGTTTACTTTCCTGACCTCTGATCTCAAAGCGAAGACTGCACGTTATTTACGAGCCGAGGACTTCCCTGGCATTTGACGAGGCCAAGTACAGACGTGACAGATGCAGTTCTGCTACTTGTCTTCCGCACGGCCAGGGTCTTCTGGGGCTGGGACCGGTAGCTTTGCGTCCAACCGCCGCTCGGAAGCTCATTGTCACCGTCCTCCGGCTACCTCAGGAAGAAGAGGTTCCGTGCTTCTTTCTTAGAGCCCGAGTTAAAAAAAGAGAAAGAATTGTGGCACGAGATAAAAGGGAAACATAAACGAGGCCTTAAATCCCTCTCTCTCGGGCGTCGCCTTCGGACCAGGCCCCTGCCCAGTAGGCCCGGGGAGGCCGGAACGTGGGAGTACTGCTGCAGGTGTCCAGGGGGTAGCGGGTTCCCGCAACCCGCTTCGGCTTCAAGTACGACACATCGGGAAGCTGGAACCCGTGGAAGTGGGGGGAGCTGGGCACGCCCCAACTCTGGACTCGCGTCGTTCAGACCTGAAAAGAATTGCGTTATTTCTCTTCCTGGCCCCGATGGGGCTCTGGCCTGATTTCAGAATCCGAAACGACACAAAAGCACCGCGCACGGCACAGGGCACTTACTGAGAGAGACCGAATGGCTCTGAATGAGAACCTTCGGGACACGGAGGGAACCGACCCTTGAGGCCCACCTGTGCCGAAGTAACGAGGCTCCTTCCTAAAAATAACTGCAGGAGCTGAGGTCTGGGCTCAGGGGGTGTAGACAGAGCAGCAGACCGGCTCTTAACCCACTTCCTCGCGGCAAGCATGTAACGCACTGCTCCCGCTGTGGGCCGAGGGGTCCGCAGATGGGGTCTGACCGGGGCGTACCGGACTCCCACAACAGGCTTCCTGAGATACATGGAACCAGCAGCCACGAGAACGGTCCACCGTCCACGGCCGCGGCTTGCGATCACATGTTCTCATGTAAAGCCTGCTCCTGGGGGCTGGGAGGGGTTGTCAGGACGAATCCAGGGACGACCCGGGGTTTCACGGAGCCATCCACACGTCACCGGCGCGCTCTGAGCCGGAGTCCCACGAGCGCTGTGTCTGCCTGAACGCACATCTGATGGCGCTGTGACGTCCTGAAGCTTCCCTGCACAGTTTATGGGGCTGCTGAGGGGGGACCACAACCAGCCTCCCCCACAAATCCCCACCGGCTCCCACACTCTCCGCCGTCAACCACGTGCTTTAACACATCCATTCCGTGGACCCTCATTTTACTTTCTTCCCCCTTGGAATCGTTCCAGCTTCGTTTTGAAAAGCCAGGCTGAGCATCGATTAGTCCGTCCTCGCCCGCACCCCCCCCCCCCCCGCCACTGCTCCCACAGCGTCTGTGATGGGAGGGGCCCACACCAGGTGTGGGCTTCCAGGGACTCTCCCTGAGCCGGAGAGCCTGCCTGTCGGGGGTCTCCCCCAGGGGCTTCTGTGGTCTCAGAGGCAGAGAGCGCGGCCCGCGGAGGCACAGCCCCGCATTCGCTCCCCGTCCTCAGGAGTAGATCCGCCCTGGAAACACCCACGGAGACCAGCCGGCGCACACACCTGCCCGGCGCCCTCCGTCATTTTATCAAGGGACCGGTGGGTCTAACGTTGTCCATTCCCCCTGAATAAATAGGGAACAAGTGGGTCTGGGAGAGAGGGGCACAACCGACTGTACATTTTCCTGAAATTCACGCTTCTCGTCAGTTAGCCAGCGGACCCAGGACCGCTCTCTCCCGGCGAGGACCCAGCCCAGGCCGGCTGGTGATGAGTCAGCTGGCTCACCAGCCATCCGGTGGAGACTAAGTGCCTAGTTGGCTAGTACTCGGAGGAGACGAGCTGACTGGCTGGCTGAGGCCGTATCCGCTCGTGACCGGGGGTGGGGGTGCACGTGGGGAGGTACTCACGATGGGGCTGGCGTTGATGTAGTCCGACCTGCTGTGGCTGTTCTCTGATCTCAGCAGGACCCTGGAGTGGTCGTCTGCAAACAAGCCCAAAGGCATAACGTTAGATGTGCACGCGGGCCTGTGTCTGTAAGGGGCTGTGCGAGGAAACAGAGGCACCAGGTGCCCGTGCAGGTGACGTCCCCTCCTGGGCTCTGCTTAGGCCACTTACCATCACTTCCTTCTCCAGGAGAAGGGAGTGTGGGCACCTGACTCTAGGTTTCACCCAGTAGAATTTAGATATTTTCGTGTTTTTCTTACACAGATTCAAATCCCAGGATTAGTGTTCCTCTGCAAGATTATAGTTAAGGCCTCCCTTTATTTATTATTATTCTTTAGGTGTTTAAAAGTTTATTTAGTTTGAGAGAGAAAGAGACAGCACAAGTAGGGGAGGGGCAGAGAGAGAGGGAGAGAGACCCAAGCAGGGTCCGTGCTGTCAGCCCAGAGCCCGACGTGGGGCTCGATCCACGAAGCCACGAGATCATGACCTGAGCCGAAATCGGACGCCTAACCGACCGAGCCACCCAGGTGCCCCTACGGGTTTCCCTTTAAGTAGGAGACATATTTGGCCACGTATAGGAAACACGTATCAACATGAATATTGAGATATTAGGCAACTGTTCTGTATATAAAATTCTGTGATCTAGGAAAGGCTAAATCCTGGGATGACAGGAATTTCGTTTTAAAGGGAGAATGGGAGAAAAAGCAAACAGTTACAGAAGGAACAGAGATTTGTGCAAGCGGGGTCCCCTGACGACACAGCCAAGCGCCTTAAACATGCACAGCAACCTGACTGATTTTGCAGCCAGACATATCAGTGGGGATTAGAGACGTGATTGTCAAAGCTTAGTCTGTTTGATACACGAATCATTCTTTTTTTTTTTTAATTTTTTTAACATCTATTTATTGTTGAGAGAGCATGAGCAGGGAAGGGGCAAAGAGAGAGGGAGACACAGAATTCGAAGCAGGCGCCAGGCTCCGAGCTGTCAGCATAGAGCCCGACGTGGGGCTCGAACTCCCAAACCGCAAGATCGTGACCTAAGCTGAAGTCAGATGCTTAACCCACTGAGCCACCCACGTGCCCCTGAATTACTCTTTTTAAAAAAAGTTTATTTATCTTTGAGAGAGAAAGCACGAGAGGGGGAGGGGCGGAGAGAGAGGGAGAGAGCGGACCACAGGCAGGTCCATGCCGCCAGCACAGAGCCCGACGTGGGGCTGGATCCCATGAACTGGGAGATCATGACCTCAGCCAAAATCAAGAGTCGGACGCTTAACCGACTGCGCCGCCCAGGTGCCCCTGACACGTGAATGATTCTTAATTCTGGTTCTGGAATAACCACCTTCCTGTGTATGGTGACACCCCTCTTTGCGTGTTTTCAGGAACTTTCAAAGCTGCGCCCTCGGTCGGGTGCGGAGGAGGTGGCGCAGGGAGCGGGGCAAGGCCACTCCCCAGCGGGGAGCAGGCTCGGGGAGGGACGCCCACGAGGGTCCCTCCTTCCTCCCACCGTCCCCGGGCGTGCGGCCACCTTGCCCGTCCTCTGCGAGGAGCAGCTGAGAACTGTAAGCCGCGGAGAACGGTGGTGTGCTCAACCCCGACATCTCTGCTCCAGTGAATGGCTTCGGGTGTCGTGCACAACCCCGACTTCTTTTCTTCTGAGAAAACAGAGACAACCTGGCCGGAGCCTAGGAAGCCAGGGATTTGGGGGGCGGTGAGTGGTTTACCCCGGTCCTGAATTTCAGCGGCGTCTCCCGGGTCCGGGCTCCCGGCCTTGAAAGCAGCTTGGGCAGTGGGGGAGGGAAAGCGCGGGGACTCTGCTTCGGTTTCATGTCTCCAGGACGTTTTACTTCATCTCTTTTAACAACAACTCTGGGGCCTGGGAAACTTGGTGGGTCTACGGGACCGGATGTTATCCCAACAGTCCTACAGAGGTATCGACGTTGGCTTTTTTGCAGTAGAGACGAGACAGATGAGGAACATCTAGGGTTGCGGACGAGCCCGGACGTTGCACGGTTTGCTTGGAGGCCATCTGCACCCAAAGGTTGCGGAAACGCTGCGAAGGCACGTAGCTGCGGAGACGTCCCCCTGAGGCGTGAAAAATAATACAAAACCCCCACGTGCTCAATGGTTTTGGGTTCCTGCACAGATTTATTCTCGAGAGACTGAAAACTGGCACTGGCAGGAAGCTGAGATACAAATCACCAGAAAAGCTGGTGACCTGTGTCATCGTAACACATTGCAGACACTACCACGCTGGGAAAACCTGGTGCGTCTGGACTCCACGTTGCTCCATTTCCTTGGCTGCCGTGACCCGGGGCCTGGAAACCCGCGCTCAGCCCTGCGCGTGAGCGTGCTAGTTGTTGAAGGAACGTCGCGGACGGCCGAGACTCGTAAAACTGCCCGACGGGAACCCCACGTTCCCCTGAGCAGATACAGAAGTACGTATAGAAGTAACGTCGCTGTGTCCAAGACTTATAGGACCATGGTGACAGGATTCCTATCTGCAAAGATCGAGTGACCAAGGACAAAGGAGTTTCACGGTCCCTCTCAGACCCCTTCTGGCTCCTGGATGTTTGCGGTCATCGGCCACCTTTGGACTCCAGCCCCTCCTGCTGCCCCTTCTCTTGACACAAAGGAAGCCTGCATTTGTGCCGAGGCAAGATGGTTCTCCGGGATGACGGTCCGCCACCTTGGTCTGCTGGCTTCCCGGGCAGGGTCACTTTCCTGACCCCAACACCTGGCCTCTTGACTTACTGGCCTGTCACACAGCAAGTGAAACAAACTCAGACTTGGTTACAGTGACCCCCAAACCAAGTTCAAAAAGCCCAGTTTCACTGTGGGGCTCTTCATGGACGCATCAAGCTGGAGACGGCGATGTGTCGTTCAGAAGCAGGCACCTTTTCTGAAGGCTGTACCTAGTCTATTGTTGCAGCCTACGTACAGTTCTGGAATACAGAAGCAGAGCTTCGAGCTGCTTGCGGAGGGTTCCAGAGGGCCTCCCAGGAGCCCCGCCCTATGAGAAATCGTCTCAACCCAGCCAAGTTCAGACACTGCCGATAGTGGCAATGAGGACCCCTCCTGCCCGAGAACCTCTCACAAAGAGCAGGGTCACGGCGAGAGGGAGGGGAGGGGTACAGGGGGCAAGAACTGGACCGTGTATCTCTGGCTTCAGAGGGCGTGCTGTGAGGGTCCCAAACGTGGCCCGGCCGGACAGGCGCGGGCCTGAGGGCTGCTGGGTGCCCTTCACCTCCAAGGGGACAGTGCTGCCCTGTCCTGCGAGCAAGCAGCTCGGTGAACGCACGCCAGCTGAGTCTTCTAGTCAGGAAATGGAGAAGACGCTTCACAGGTTCGGGAGTCTCGGCGAAATACAGACACAATCTAGGAGCCGGGTGCTCTGAAGGATAAGGGGACAAGCTGCTGGGAGCCGCTGAGCCCAAGCCCGGCTGTGAGGCCAGCCCTGCCGTCACACCGTCTGCAAAGCACCGCGTCGGCCGCGTCACTTCCCGCAGGCCACCCTTTTATAGGCACCACTGAGGTCGGGACAAGGGCTTCAGAAGCTCCCAAGCCGTGCCACCTTACGATCACGTAACTGAGTTTGCGGTGACACGGCGATTTCAAAGTGAACGGTGAACTTGCTTTGTTTTTAACACTGGGCCGTCTGAACCTCCATGTGGGACATCTGAGCCACCCGGGAAGGACCAGAGCGCCAGACAGGGCGCCGTGGAGGTACGGTCACGCGGCGGGGACGACCCGGGGGTTGTTTCGGTCGCTTGGGTGAACGCCAACTCTTTTGTGGTTCACTTTCCCTGTTCATCTTTCTACAAGGGCCGCTAGGGGAGACGATGAGCTGGCATCAGTTGGGAGTGGCTGCCTCCGCCCTTTGTAAGGGCAGCGGCTGAGATTCACTCAAGCTCAGCCAGCAAGTTGGAGGTGAGGCTGGCGGGGCAGGGGGGCGGGGCGCTCAGGAGCACACCCTCGTGTCCCCGGCCCACGCCCCGCGGACAGAGTATGGTTCCTCGGGAGGGTGTGCGAGCACAGGCTCCCGCCCCGGGAGCAAACACGACACAGCGGTCGCAACCACGGAGCAAAGTTCTACAGCCACCTGGGTGCTTACGCTTCGGCTGAGAAGGGGGCGTGTTCTTTAGGGTTAGAGAGCTCACCCGGAAGCCAGAAAGGGGAAACTCCGTGCCTTCCGCTCTGTCTCTGGCCCTAAGACACAGCCATTCTCCCTTCCAAGACCCCCAACGGTAAGTCTTATCAAGGAGGGAAGGAGAAATTCGCCCCGCAGGTGGAAGTCGGGAGGCGTGTGGCACACGCTGCTTTTCCCAACTCCTTGTCCCGAGCTTCTCCAATATTCTGTCTCTTCTAAAAGTAGTTCCACAGATGCTACCTTTCTTCTTCCTGGAACTGTGCCCTACGTAGAACAGGGGCTACGCCCCCATTTTAGATGGAAGAAGCCAAGGCCCAGGAAGGTGCGATGTTTGCCTTGGCAAAGGCCACACGGCCAGCGGCTAAGAGCCCAGGGCTTGAGTCCCGGCCCTGCCACCTGCTAGCCAGGTGACATTTGGGTAAATTATTCGGTATTTTAAAGGCCAGATCTGTCATCCAAAACGCGGGCTGGCGCTCTTACAGGGTCGTCGTGATGAACGCACACGTGAAGCACTGGCTGGAGCGCCTCGTGCACGGCAAGGGGCGGAGGCACAAGTCCAAGGCCACAGGCGGACGGACGGACACAGACCTAACTGATGAAAGGTCAGTTAACTTGGCAAGAGTTATTTACCGTACACCGTGTTGTCAGTGAATACAAAAGGATTTCCACGGACGCCGGAAGAAACAAGTTCTAGAAGGTCTTCTTGATTGCTGGCAGGGCAAAGAGCACTTGAAGGCAGCCCGGGGCACTTTGGGAGGGCTGCGCCGAGCCATCAGCTAGCACGTGCCGTCATCCGAACACGTCCCCGTGAACCCGTCGGAGGAAGGTGCGCGGAGGCTTCCTGTGCCTCTAACCCACCCTGCGACACTGAGGATAGTGTTTTCCTAGGCGCCTTGGTTACGTCATTCACGCCAAGTGAACTGATGCGTGTGAGTCAATAATCTTCCCGCCAGGAGCGGATGAATTCCCTGATGTCGAGTGTCTCCAGCTCAGGCGCGTGTGTGTGGGGGGGTCACTGGTGTACACTGGCCTCGCACAAGGGAATTTTCGTCACCCAAGCAGTCGGCCAGTGTCCTCGTGGGGCTTTCCGGCGGCGTCTTTCCGTTACACCGTTTCCTTTACGTTGACGGCGTGGCCAGCGGGGACGCGGAGCGTGCGCGGTGACCCGCCAGCGTTCTGTGCCGGAGGGTCGGGGCTCTGAGACCCGAGTGGAGACCGGTGCGCCCGGAGAAGCGACGGCATCAGCAACCACTGGCATCTTCTCCGGTTTCGTGGGTCCACAGAGGGTTTAGTGCACGCGGCCCCGGAGCTCTCCGCTGCTCTCCAGCTGTCAAAGCTGGTCTAACGACTGTCGCCAATCACACCCGGTAACGTCTTTGTGTTAGGACTTGTCATAGCTGAGCGACGCAATAAAGTTCCGTATTCTGTTTGTTTCGAGACTGCCTGGCGTGTTTCTTTGCAGATCTAGGAACCGGATGACCACAGCGTGATCGTGAAACACACTTGCTCTGGAGTGATAAGTCCTCTCTAGAGAGGCTGGCTCAAGCTTCTGTCCGGGGCTTCCCTTCCTCAGTAAGTAAGCAGGTCTTCTGCTCTTAGTTGAGCTTGCTGAAAACTCTTAGTTCAACCTATAAAGATCACCGAACATCCCAGATGAAAAAGCTCCACCCAGAGGCTCCTTGGATGAGCACACAGCACGTCTGGGTGGCCCGGGTGGGGAGGTCCCAGATTCACAGCACCCTCCCGCGCCCGGAGGTGGTGACAGAACGAGGCCGGTCCGGTGCCCCGGCCGTCACGCGCCACAGAGGCTCACGTCGACTTCCCGTCCCCGACTCAGAAATAGGTCTCGAGTCACACGGCGGCCGGCAGTCCCTGGTCACGGGGGCTGGTCTGCTTTCTAGTTGCTTCAATAGTTTCACCAGCCTCTCTGCCGATGTCTCAACAAGAAATCCCAAATAGGGCTGCCAGCCTGCTCTGTGTGTGAATGACAGCGCAGTGCATCACAAAGGCCCGGACCACAGCGGGACACCCACCCCGGAGGCAGTTCCAGATGCGTGCGGGCCTCGCCCACCGCTGTGCGCCTGCCTGGGAAAGGCGCGCTCTGGGCACCGATGCTGGTGTTGCGGGTGTCTGCATCCTGGCATTGCCCACCCAGCCCCCCAGGGCTCTGGAGGCACGTGGGGCCAAAAGTTGAGCTGAGTAACGCTTGTCTCCACAACACAAGATATGTCAGCATCCTGAACCCTCGGTACCACAGACGCGCCCCAGGTGGAGATGTCTGGTGTCCTTGTGGGAAGGGGGACTTGGGGCACAGAGGCAGACGAAGAAAGGCAGTGAGGGTACAGACAGCTGGCTGCGGCCCGCAGAGAGCCTGGAGGGAGCCAGCCCTGCCCACGCCCGGGGCTCCGACATCTTGCCTCCGGGACTGAGAATTAACTCCTGTCGTTCGGCTGCTGCCCCGGATGCCACACCCGGAGGCGGGGCTCTGTCCTGCTCTGGCTCCCTCACTGGTCCCCAGGCACACGCACCTCCTCCGTGGCAATCACACACGCTCAGCCCAGGAGGTCAGGTTGTGTGTTCTTACGGGAACACAGCTGCCCCAGAGAACAATGGGGAGACTGGAGACCGGCTGTCTTTTCAAGTCTTCCAGTAACAGTTGCAACATCTGAAGGGCACCCAGGCAGACACAGTGACCCCGGGGGCCCTCTGTAGTGCTGAGACAACATTACTATCCCAGGCCTTGCCAGTAGGATGCTTCTGGAAAAGCGAAGAGAGCTCCGCAGGGTACAGTTCACGCAGGTAACCGAGATTTAGAGCAAACGCGCCGCGGGGAGGAACGCCCAAATGGCCCCGGAACAAGCTCTTTCCCGGGAGAAGGGGTGTGACCCTGGGGAAGGGGGTCAGGGGGCAGACTCGGAGCGGCTTCTGGCTTCCTCGGTCCCTGCGACCAGGCCCAAGCGGCCACGCCCCGCACCCACAGGCCCAGCACCCAACGGCCCAGCTCCGCGGGGAGGGTGAGCTGCTGGCGAGGAGGCAGCCGTCGCGGAGGGACCACGAGACCATGTCCCGGGGGACGACAGACACCCGGGGAGCGCCCCCTGGGGAGACGCGGTGCCTCCCGCATCCCAAGGGACGCACCCGCGCGCTCGGCCAGTGTCGCAGCAGATAACCCTACCTCGGGCGCAGAGGAGTTCCCCAAATCCGCTGTGCCTGAGACCCCGGGGCGGCCCGTCCGGTGGGGCGACGCCGGCGTCTGGGCCAAGAGGCTGGTGGTGCAGACGGTGCCACGTCTTCGTCCCCATCAGAGACCCACACGGAAGCCGGTCCCACGGTCCCTGCGACAGCGGTGGAGCCGACCCAGAGGGCGCAGGCGCGGACGGGGTGGGTCCCCTGTGGCCGCCGTAAGGAGGGCCACCCTCGGTGGCTGCGGGCACCACCCACGAATCACAGCCCCGAGTCTCAGTCCTCACCGAGGTGCCCGCACGCGTGTTCTGAGGGTCCAGGCACAGCGCGCCGCCCTGCCTTTGCCGGCTGTTCCCCGCTCGCGACCCCTCCCCACGCACGTCGGAGCCCCTCCCGCTTCCCGGCTCCGCGCCCCGCCACACCTCCCGGCGTCCCCCTCGCGCCCCCACCCTGCGCCCCTCCTCCCTCCTCTACGCACCCCACCCCACCCCTCACCGCCCTCCCCCATGCCCTCACCCCCCTCCTCCATGCACCGCTGCACCCCCCACTCCTCCCTCTTCCCCATGCCCCCCGCCCTCCACCACACACCCCTGCACCCCCCTCCTCCCACTGCCCTCTTCTACGTGCCCCCCACCCCTCACCGCCCTCCCCCACGCCCCCACCCCCTCCTCCCTCCTCTATGCACCCCACCCCACCCTCCCCCACGCCCTCACCCCCCTCCTCCATGCACCCCCGCACCCCCACTCCTCCCTCTTCCCCACCCCCCCGCCCTCCACCACACACCCTTGCACCCCCCGCTCCTCCCACTGCCCTCTTCTACGTGCCCCCCACCCCTCCCTACCCTCCCCCACGCGCCCCGCCCCGCCCGCCCCACGTGTGCCGCCCATTTCCTTCCAACCCCCCATACCCCCTCCGCCCCCACGGCTCCCTCTTCCCTCCCCCACACGCCCCCTACTCCTCTTCCCCCTGTACCACCCTCCTCCACTCGCCCCTGCCCGCAGTTCCAGGGAACCGCCCTACGTCAACACAGCTGATCAGCAAACCTTCCTTCCCTCTGCCACGTAAATCCCATCACGTGAGGTGACATAGTCACAGGTGCGGAGGGTTGGGACGTGAGCATCTTCGGGCCATTACTCTGCTGCCACACTCAGCAAAGTGACAGATGTAATCCTTCGGAGACTTGGCTTCTCTCGAGAGAAAATGGGCTCTGCGACCCCAGGTTCCCGCCGCGGGTTAGGGACCCTGCGTCCGGGTGGGCGGTTCTCGCCAGGTTCCCCCCAGGGGTTAGGGACGCTGTGGCCACGTGGGCGGTTCTCTCTGGGTTCCTGCGGCCACGTGGGTGTCGCTCTCCAGGTTCCCACCGCAGGTTAGGGATGCTGTGGTCACGTGGGTTGGCGGCTCTCTCCAGGTTGCCGCTGCGGGTTAGGGACCCTGCGGCCGGCTGGGTGGGTGGCTCTCTCCTGACCCAGTGCAGAGAAGGCACCAGGCGGCTGAGGTCAGCCTCCCTGCCGAGGGAGGGCCGAAGTCAACTGAGGTGTTTCAGAAACCTCACTGGTGGGACAGGGCCTCTAGGCAAGTGGGAATTCAGGGGTCACCGGGGTGCGGAGGGAGGACGGTTAGGAAGGGAGGTGCACCTGTACATCGCGACTCCCCGCTACAAGCCACCTCCTGGAAGTCCACACCAGTACCGAGGCTTGCTTCTCGCCCGAACTGAATTTTAATAAGGAAAAAATGTCTACATTGGTGTTAACCTCCGGAGAAAAGTGGCCAGATGATCTTAAAGTGTTTATTTGCCAAGAAAGAAAACACCTGCTGGACACTGAATGTGCAACCAGAGGAGAGAACTTTGTTCCGGAGACTCTGGGAGGGAACCCAGCCAAAGAGACACAGGGCACCCTAAGCATTGGAGCCCAGGGGGCACAGGTGCACGTATCCCAAGTGAGAAGGGAGAAACAGCAGCTACAGAAGCAGGGGCTTCAAAACCCAGGAGGCCCCGCGTGGAGGAGGAGAGGGGACGTAAACCAGGGATGGGGACAAGCGAGGACGCAAACCTCACGGGACACACGTCCGGGAGGCTGACGTCCTGTGGGCTGAGGGAGTACGCACGGGGGCAGAGGAGTCTGGCAGCCGCACCTGTTCAGACCAGAAGAGTCTAATAGCCGCATCTTTTTATCGGGATGAGACAGACCTGTCTGGTGCAGATGAAACCACGTAACCAGGTAATTTAGAGCAAATGCACTCAATCACGACTCTGCCTCAACCACCTCTGTCAAAGAGAACACTTTTTCAGACCAGGAAGGGCAGAGAAGAGACACTTAGGGGGTGGACAGACGGTGGGCTGAGTGGACAGCGTGGTGGGGTGCACACTCGCCGTCGGGGTCCCGGGCGCTGGCCAGGTGAGCGAGGGCAGGGTGTTGCCAGTGTTCCGGGTGAGGCCACAGGAGCACGCCGCTCCCGTTCACGGAAGCCGCGCGGGGACGCGGACCCGCACCGCCACTCTGGATCTCGCGGCGGCCCCGGGCCTCGGCGCCCTGACCGCGTGACCAGAACGGGGTGAAACGGCAAGTCTGCAGACCAGCAGGCAAGTTTCCCGCCGACCCAGCAGGATGGGCAGGCTGCGAACTGTGTACTTCGTGAGGCTCTGGAACGGGAATGTGGTCAGTGGGAGAGTAGCTTTATTAGGGACAAGTCACGTCAGAGAACAAAGGGGGTTGTTTTAAAGTTAAAAAGAGCCGGAGATGTCAAACCCCAGTGCAGGGGTGACCCTTAACGAAGGTTCATGGTAAACAAACATGGACGGGAATTAGACGGCGCTGGGGTGTTACTGTTGGTTTTCTTAGTTGTGACAGTGCAGTTGTCGTAAGTGGGAGAATGTCCCCCGCTTAGGAGGCACCGGGGAAAGCAGTTAAGTAGACGCCCGATGCTGAGACTCACTTCGAAATAGTTCAGCCAAAAAATAAGTAAAGCGCACACACACGCTGGGCAAATCGGCGGAGTACTGACCGGCAGGTGTCGAGCGTGGGTGTGGGATGCCACCACCAAGTTGTCATTTCAGCCCGAGTGTCTCCAGACTCTTGCGGTAAATCGTGTGCGGGAAAATCACGCCAGGCTGGTCACATTTCGTCTTCTTGAGGGGCTCCTGGGCGGGCCTGCGTGGGAGCCCCTCCGGTGGGATCTCACCGCTGGCCCGTCCTCCCCAGGGTCAGGAGGGCGGCCTGAGCCTAACCGCTTGGCCTTAAGGGCTGGCTCTTCTACGGGCGACGGGGAAGACAGAACCCGAGTCTGTCAGGGTGAACAGAGATACGGCATCTGTGGCATCTGCCCCCGGGTCTGGCACGAAAATGCTCGACAAGCATCTGGAGGTGACCGGGGCCGAGAGGACGCCCTCCCGACCCGGGCCGGGCAGCAGGGCTGTTGGTCAAGCCTCAGCTGACGAACAGCCACCGATGTCCCCGCACGGGTCTGTGCCCACGTGCGGGAGGCTCGGGGGAACAGGGCCCCGCAACGACCCTGTCGGATGTATTTCTCTGGAAAACTTGAAGACGCAGAAGTCCCGTTCATAACAGGTACAGGTGGCTTGGCGACAGACGGAGGCGCTACACTGAACCAGGAATCCAGATCTTCATGACTTCGAATGAGGACGGATGTGAAGCACCTCTCAGGCACCTGTGTGAGGGTGTGGGGACCGGGATCCCAGGGGACAGAAGGGGCCCCCGGACTTCAGCTGATGGCGACCCCAAGACGAGCGGACCTCGTGGCTTGTGATGGGCCTGCCGCACAGTGAATGTGAGATTGCGGCAGACGGCGGCGTGCCCAGGGTGGGGAGGGGTGCGCCCACGCCCTCTGAAGGGCCACCGGATCGCTCTGGCCAAAGAGACCGGAGCCCGTCTGGAGGGGTCAGGCCCAGCGGCCGGCGGCCTCAGGGCCCCCACGGCGTCAAGGGTCGTGAGTAGCCCCGCGAAGGGAATGCTGGGGCGGACACAGCCACGCCGTAGGGGGTCTCCCGAATCTGTGGCCCAGCTGGTGGGAAGGGGTAAAGATGATAGAACATCTGAGCCCCGAGTGGCTAAATTGTGCCAGCAGTCAACGCCCTTGGAACCCCGAGGGGCTGGTGGCGGGGTCTGTGCCGTGACCGTGTAAGGATGCCACTTCCAGGCGCCCTCGGGACGTGGCCCGTCGAGAAGGACTCCTGCTCCTGAAACGCCGCGTTTGCCTCTTCCTGACTTCCCGTTAGAAACACCACCTCCCCTCCGGTCTCAGGCAGCGCGGCCGCGGGGACAGCTTCTGCGTGGTGCAGCCACGAGAAAGCCCACACAGAATTCGCTGGGATGCTTCCTTGTCGACATCAACAAACCCACGGCCTCCCCGCATCTGGAGGCAGAGAGCCGGACGGCTCCGAGACAGAAACACGGCAGCCACGCCCGGTGCTTCTCTGGACCCATAACTTCCTCGTGGAGGTGAGACGCGTGCAGACCCTTCTCACACCAGAGGAGGACAGATCCCGCTTGCTTACCAGATTTAGGAGTCTCGCCCAGGGCCAGTGCTTACGGGCAGGTCGGGGCAGGTCTGGGTGGCTCAGAAGTGCCCAGCCCAGAGTATTCTTCTATGGGGAGCCTGCTTAGAGTTCAGAAAAACCAATTTAAACCAAACATTTGTTTGGAAAGAAATTATTTTCTGTGTGTTGTTTTAAGGACAGCAACGCTTAGCCAAAGAACCGCAGTTCTTGTATGTATTTCAAATACTCATCTCTGGGGACGTTTGAAATTTGTGTCCATTTTTCTGACACAGAAAATGTCAGGCTCGTGCACAAGCATATGTGGGCGGTCCCACCAGCAGAGGGTACGGGTTTGAGCCCCAGCGCCCTCATCTGGCAAGTGCAGGGCTGGTTTCCGGGGGGACTAGCGGCGATGGGGCGGGGGGCGGCTTCATGCGCTCAGCTGTGGCCTGGTGCCACCAGGTGCCCTGACCGTGTGGGACAGCCGGGCAAGGTCAGCCGTCATCCCCACCTGGCCAGGTCCGCGAGGCAAGGCAGGGGCGCCCGCGGCTGCATCCTGGCTCCGGAGCTGAGCTGTGATCTCTTTCACGACAAAGCCCCGAAAAGCCAGACTGTGAGAATGTTCCATTGAGGGCCTTTCGCTCGGTCGCTGGGTATCTGGGTCCTGGGCTGTTCTCTCTGGTTTCACCTCTAAGTGTTCTTTGTCTCCATCTAATCTCTCCCTTGTTTTTGTGACACAGAATCGAAAACATTTTTTTTTTGTTTAAGACGTTATGCCAAAATAGCATCATATTCCTGTTCTTAATTTAAAAAGCAGATGAGCGGAATATTGCATAATTCCTCCTAAAAATACAAATACGTTTAGGAAGCATATTAAATTCTTCAAACTTGTAAGATGACGGAGCACAGACAAAGCCGGTTCATCTGTTCCTAAATCGTCCTCGGAAACACAGCTCCAGGCTGTCAGGGATGGAAAATGGGTATCGGAGCCACTTCTGAATTTCCCACGGGACCTGCCAGCCTCCGCTAGAAGCCCCGCTGTGGGAGCAGGGGACGCCCTCAGACGAGCAAGGGCGCGCAGGAGGGCGGAGGGCAGAGGGCGCGGGGAGTGTGGGCATGACAGGCCCTGGGAAGCCCCGGAGTCCAGCTGGTAAACCCCGTGGGCGCGGACTGGTGCGCATCGCGGACGTCACGAGTCCCGTCTCCCGGACGGAGGACCGTCTGCGTGGACGGGAGGCCCGGGCCGCGGGGTCCCGCCAGGCGCACCCAGGAAGCCGTCCAACCAGGCAACGGGGGAGCGGGGTGGGAGACACCGGGGAAGCTGGCCGAGGCTCCCACCCGCCGCCGCAGGCCCAGAGCACTCCGCATGCCGGGGAGGGTGCCTTCTGCGCTCACGGGCGCCGGCCGCCTTTTCACAGACACCACCAGCCACTTGCCCAGCACCTTGTGGTTCCACCACGGGGCCGATTCGGTGCCGTGCGGGCCGTGCGCACTCACCAACAGGACGCGGGGTACTCGTCTCTGGTGGAGTCTGGCAGGACCGAGGAGAGCGTAAGCCGTGCCGTCCCCATCCTGCTCAGGGAGGGACGAGGGCCGAAATCTGCTGGTAGGATTTCCTCTACCCGTGAAGGAGGCCGCAAGTGTGGGGGACAGTGGGGTCCCCGGGTCACCCACGAAAATGCTCCTGTGTCAGTGCGCTTGCCCTGCCCTGCCATCCGTGACCAGCACAGCTGCCCCTTCGTGACCCCAGACAGCCAAGAGCACCCGGCCAGGCTGCTGGCGCAGGGGCACCGGCCACCTGCCCCCCAGCGCCTGATCCAAGAAGGGCGGACATCAGGGGCACCAGGGCCTTGGGACAGGACGTGCTACCATCGCTAAGGTCCTGGCCTGTGGCCACAGGGATAGCGTGGGGCACCTACCGTGGTCCGGAGGGGTGCTGGAGGGAGATGCTTTGGTCTTTACCACAAGGGACCTGATAGTCCACGTAAGCGACCAGACCCAGGGACGCGTTCCGTCCCAGTTTGCTGAGTGTCGGCCCCAAACAGCTAAGTGTTCCAGGTACAGGCAGAAGCCTCCTGGACTCCCCATCTAGGCCCTGAGCACAGCGGCCACGTTAGATCCTCGCGTGGCCCCGTATCTGGCAGCAGCCTGGCACACAGTAGGTACTTAATAAATGTGTGAGTCAATGGCTTTTTTTTTTTTTTTTTTTTTGCTTTTCTTCTAAATATAAAACACATAGATGACAAAAGCTCTTCTACTATTAAAGCCCTTCAGGGAAAAACTCCTCAGACCTCACGGAGACAGAGGGCCTAGCCTGAGCCCTCACTGACCTGTTAGAAAACATCACACCCAGAAGCGCGTTCAGATTTCGAGGGTCTGTGACGCTGTCGTCAGCGTCTAAGGCGACACGAGATGCCAGCTTTTAATCTTTCTGACCCGTAAACTCAGATCAGATCACTGCCATTTACATCTGAGCATCTCCCGAGGCATCTATTCCCGAGGCATCTACTGGGCCAGGCGAGGGGGCCCGGCAGGGGACGGCCCGTGGCCACGCCACCGGGCTGCATCACGGGCTCCAAAGGGCTGGGACCCGGGGTCTGGGACACGGTGGTGGTGGGGGGGGGGGCGGCTGTCCCCACCGTGGACACCGATTTTGCTGAGGGTGTGGCTTTGCCGTGCCCTCAAAAATGTCAGCCGACAACATTTTATCATGTTGGCCGTACGTGCAAGGACCCCTCGTCTGCAGATACTAAGATAGTAACTCTGTGCACACATTTGCTCTTAACGGATCAGTGTTCAGTGAGGGTCCGTTCGTGTAAGGCACTTTGGTCACAAACGCACCTCCGATCCCTCTCCTCTCTCCTCCGTGCAGGGCGGGTTCATACGTGAATCAAAGCGCAACCCTGGCCTGGAACGTGCTAGAACACAGGAGGTTGACGCACCTGTTAAGTGACGCAAGAAAAGGAGCCCCGCCAGGCGGGTTTGTTTGATCACGTCCTCTGCGGCCTCTCCTTCTGTAGGTCACTGCTAACACACTCAACCCCTGACGTAACTTTGTCTCCTACTCGGCGCAAATTGCTTTGCAGAACTGGTCTCTTTGTGTCGCTGCTTTCTGGCGGTGATTCCCGGCCAGAGTCGGCCCTCGGCGACGCCTGCTGACCCGAGCGTCAGGCGGGAAGACTGCCGTGGCAGCGACCAGCGCTCACGTCCTGCCCACGACGTGGCAGCCGCTATGCTCACCGCCCTCGGGGCTTGGCGATTCCAAGGAAGACAGTACGACCCCGATTACAGACGAGGAAGAGGTTCGCAGCAGCTAAGAAACGAGTCTCAAGTTGCACGGTAACGGCCAACAGAGCAAGTGCCGGTCGGGGCACAGCCGTGCCCAACCCGGGACTGTGCCGCGGGAGCACAAAGGAAGGGGCTGACCCCGTTTGCAGGCTAGGGGCGGCTTCCCAGGGGTGGTGTGTTCGCCGGCCGGGCACCGGGGGTGGGGACAGCAGGAAAATGAGGAGACGGCAGGCGGGGGCAGCCCAGCCCACCCGTCACTGAGGGCCGCCCTCCCTTGGCCGGGGCCCCCGGGCGGCTACGTACAGGTCAGCACTGCCGGAGAGCGGTTCTTGTGTGCGTTCTCTGCCCTCTGGGCCACGAGCGAGCTGTTGGGCTCCGCCTGGTAGGCACACAGCGCCTCCCACTCCCTCTCCAGGCGGTTCTTGTTCTTCAGGTGGTCCTCCATGTAGGCCTGGAGCGGAAAACACAGAGTCAGGGAGGCGTCGTGACACCCAAGGGCCAAGGGACGGTGCAGCCCACACGTCCCCTGCGGGCACGCGTGAAGAAGCCGGTTCCTACCGGATCCAGGAAGAACACGTGTTCTGCGGGTCGGTTCCCGGGGGCTCAAAATGTGCTCGCTCCGGGCGCGGAGCCTGGGCATCAGGGACACTTGGATCATGACGGGGGGTGGGGGGGGCCCTGTCCGCTATTATGAACTGACCAGGGAGACAGAACTGCACACGTAGGGCCAGACCTGGTCACCTGACCAAAAGCTGGCGTAGATAACGTGTCCGGACAGAAGCCATTTTCCTTGTAACTGGCCCACTTTTCTGGATCCAGTGGGTGTGATACAGAAGATACTGGCTGCTCTGATGCGTGAAACGTCACAGAGCTTGTGGCGGTAAAAACACAGAAAACGACGCAGAGCCTGTAGCGGGAAAAACACAGACCCGAAGCGACGGAAGCAGACATCTTGACCTTCGGCTGCTTGGCTCTAAGTTTTCCGGGCACCTGCTTGTCGTCAGCGATCGCTAGACGTGGACGGGGAAATGCCTCCGGAACATTCCCTCCCACAAAGACAACCACAGGGGCCGGCATCTCACCAATCTAGGTAGTGGTGAAACGGCCGTGATTTTGAGGAAAAACATTGCAAATGACCGAACCCCAGCTGCTCTGTCGTGCCCGAAGGAAAGAGGGTCGCACCTGTAGCATCTTGTTTGTGGCTCTTCGGTGTGTTGTGTGTGGACACACATGTTCAGCTAGTCCCATCAACAAAATAAAACACGAGCACGCAGGTCCGGGTCTCTAGTGGTCAGGCACCCCAACTTCCCCCCAAGAATTGGCACCCTGCCAGCCCCCACCGTCCTGTCACCCCAAGTGAGCACCCAGCTCAGGCCCCCACAAGGACGAGGACAGGCCTGCTCCATGTCTCCTCCCCAGCCAGCTGCTTGGGGCTCAAGGGGCTCGGGGAGAAGGAAGGGAACTCAAGCCAGTCCTGCTGGGTCCTCCTTCCTCTTATCGCAGTTTGGACTAGGGTTGACTCGAGTCGTTTTGTTAGTCACTCAACAGGCACCTACTGTGTCCATGTTGGTCTACAAACCACGGAAAGCTGGTGCCTCGGTGGGTGCTGTGGGAGGGAAGGCATCACCTTCAGGGTCTGCCTGGCCCGGGGGGGCCAGCGATGGGCTGGGACCAGATGCCGGGACCTGGGTTATGACTGTCACATATCTTCCGTGGCCCCTGCTGAAGCCACTGAGGGAACCAGCTGACAGCCTTCCGTGCAGATGACGGAGGACCGCACGAACCACACAGTGGGTGCTTTTTCTGTGACACGCCCCGGACCCTCCTTGCCAGGGCCTGACTCTGGGACCCCCACCCAGTCCCTCCAGTTTCCTCGCATGGGGAGGAAGGGAATTTAAGTGGCCCAATCCAGAAAACGTCAACTGCCAACTGCTTTTTTTGGAGACAATCATGGAATATCGGACGCACATTTTTGTGCCAAAGTTGTCCTAATAAGGACGTTTCAGCATGATACAATATTTAAGTTTTGTGAAATAGTCCTCTAGCTAAAATATGGTGTGGTGGGGGGAGGAGTGGTTCTGGCTCACGTGTGTGGTTTCAGTGCTTCCGAACTTTCCTCAAGGTCAGATAGCGTCTGCGAAACAGGCACGGGATGTTATCTCCGACCCTGCACCTGCGGCTGTTTATGGGTTTACAGTCACCTCAACTATGGGGCGTGAAGGCTGCAAGGTCAATTCAATTTCTAAACTTATGGCGAGAAATACACACCGGACTCCAGGAGGGAAGCTTGGTGGTAAGACGGAGGAGGGAGCAAAGACATGGTTTTTCTGAGAACAAAGTCTTCTAAAGTGATAACTTGATTCTATGAAAGTTGAGATAACTTTCCAGCCTGTCGGCCTGTGTTGCTTCCATAGACACTCCTGTGTCTGCCCGGTTCGGGGCATTTCAAGTTGATCTGTTCTGTTAATGTTTTTATGCAACATCACTTATATTAAACTGATGTAATTTCCCCTTTCACGGTTTAGGAGACTTTCCTCTCTCATGTTTGGGGACAAGATGCTATTCACCTGTGACAGGAGAGGATATTTCCATGTTGTCTGTAAAATAATGTGTTTTAAACAACGGCAAAAACAAACTGCCTGTGGGGTCCTGTCTCTCAAGGGTGTGGGACGTATGAACTAGAACAGGTACAGTAACCCTCCTCAGACACAGTTGCTTTTGGGAATAACTGGGTAAATTAACATGTAATTGAGACACTGCTCATGTTCTTTCCCCCAGAGTGAGTGTGTAGCTGGAGTTGTTTGAAAAACTGACATTCTAATACTTTTGTTTTATCTGTGTGTGTGTGTCTGTACATTTTTATTACACATGTAGCATTCATAGAAAAGAAAGATAGTGAAGGTCAGCAGAATGAAAACAAATGCCACTAATAACTCCACCACCCAGAGCTAACCATAAGGCTTCGATAAGCCCCACTCTTGTTGGCATGCGCTTCGGCCGCTTTTTTTCCCCCCTTGCTTATCACCATCGCTTCAGCTTTGGACAACATTCTTATTATAGGACTTTCTTACCTGAATTGAAAAGAAGCAGAGATGAAGCTTTCCTCTTATATTTGAGGAAGCCAAGGCCTAGATTTTTGAAACCATGAGCCCGAAGTCCCCAGCAGTCAGGGGCAGCACCTAAGCTTGGGTCTGCCATCTGGGATGCTGTTTTGTCTTGGCTCACTGCTGCATCCTTCTCCCCGCACCCTGACCTTCACATCCACAGAACTTCTGGTCCCAGATACCATCCGTTTCAGAAATCACTAATGGAGCCTAGACTAGCACTGCCCTTTGTCTAAACTTCATTTTACTAACCTGCGCCTTTCTATCTCAATAAGACTATTTCCCAGTGTTTTGATGTCCCACCCCATATCGCCATCACTCTCTATGCTTTGTTCATGCGGAGTCTTCTGTAATGAATCTATCCAGACTTTACGGTCAGTGCAAATGCTCCTGTCTCCTTTGTGAGTCTGAGATGTGCCTACTGCCAGCCTCTCTGATCCTCCTTTCCTACGACTCCACCCTCTTCGTCAGACACTTGCTATTTTAAAAACTACGTCCTGTGACATTAATCACATTCTGCTTTGTGCTACAGCCTGGTGGGGGGGGGGTGGTGTCAGGATCTTCCTCTCGTGAGATCAATATTTTTGAAAATGGGACCCATGTCTCATTCACTTGGCATGTGCTTTGGGCACGCAGTCAATATTTGCTGGATGATTGCTCATAACCTGGAAATTTCTAGAAGTAATTTGTGTTACAAATAAACATTTTACGTCAATGACAGCATCCAAAAAAAAAATGCATTAGAGTCTTCTGGAAGTTGGGAGAATTGCTCTTAAAGGTAACGTAAGGGCTTTGGAATGGTTCATTATATGTTTCCTCACCGCCTTCTTCCTTTCTGGGTTACCCAAGCAGCATGTCTATGATCCATACCCAGTAGGCGTGGTGGCCACTGCAATGTAATGGCAGCCTTAGGAGCCTGGAGACACAGCAACGGTTGAGAAAGCTCTCCTCCCCGAGCCCCTCCTCTTCCTTCTGAGTCCAGACCCTGTGTCATCTCCCCGAGTCCTTCTTTGTCATTGTGTGAGAACTCCTGTGCTCGGGATACAACAGTGCCATCACTGGTGTGACGGGGGTGTCTCTAGAACCTGCCGTCCCAGCTGCGAGCAGCTGCCGGTCAGGGACCCGTCTCACGCACATCACGTTACACAGCCCCCGTTCCTGGCCCTTGTGAGTACCTCCGAATCGAAGCTTTGAGAAAGAAGCCCTGGGATACACAAAGTACTCGTTAATGGCACTAGACGGGAGCCAGGCACATGCGGGTGGGGTCCCCCATGACGGGCAGTCTGAAGAGCCAGTGCTCGGTGTTAGTTGGTTCAATTTGAAGAGCTTAGATACATGAATTTTGATGGCTCCTATGGTTCGTCAGGAATGTTTGGAAGCAGGTCTTTGATCTTTCCGAGCTGCTCACTGCACCCTTAGTATTTGTGGGTGACGGAGGGAGAGGTTCTGAAAGGGTTCTTGGCCGGAAGAACTCGGCATCGCATTTCCATATTCCTGACCTCCATCGGGATTTTATTCCAGCTGATTTTAGGTGAGACCTGAGTGGGGAGCTCTCTGAACCTTCTTGAATTCTGATACTTTCCTGGGATCCAGGCTTAATGTGCTCGCAGAAAGGATAATTCCCAGATCCCACCGCTTGTGGGAAAAGGCCCGCAGGTTCCAGAAGGTGGTTTCCTGAGTTATAACCGGCACATGCTGGCTGACACCGGCCTCGGGCCACATGGCGCCAGGTGACGGTGGTCCAGCATTTCTTTTGAGTTTTTTGCGAGGTGAGAAGGACCCCAGCTTTCATAAGCCCTATTTTGTGAGACACTCACCCCATCAGAGGTTCTCCTCTTTAATCTTCCTCTTGCCAGCCCAGCTCCCCATCTTACACCTTCTTTTTTCTCGCTCACACTATTAGACCACGGGTAGGAAGATTACAAACACTTTCTGGGTCACAAGGACTGTGTGCCACCAGAGGACTTTTCAAACAGTTCCCTGTGTCAGACAAACTGGCCTCCACATTTAATGGGGTAACTTTACACGGAATCCCAAACCTCTGGGACAAAAAATGTTACTGCTTGGAGACATGTCCACAGTTTGTCAAGATAGCTTAAATATTTTCTGCAGTGTTTTCTCATCGAATTGTCAACGCCGTGAGCTCAGGAAAGTGATTTCTAGAAATATAGATCATCTGGGATGCTCTGCAACATAATGGGGTTTTGCTAATAACCACAAGAGCACTTCGTGTCTTCAGGAGATGATTTTGGCTACCATCCACAAAGCCTTTAGGAAAGCCTGGAGGAGCTTTTGCTGAACTGGGAGGCAGTAAAATGGAACAGGCACCGGACTTGATTTTGAAAGACTTCTTAACAATGTAATAAACAACAAGGATTGGTCCTCACGTAGCTGCTTCTTGGTTGTACTTCTGGGCAAACCACCCAATCTCACTCACCTTTAATTCACTACTACGTAAACTGGGAATCACAGTACGTATTTCTGAAGGTGGTTCTGAGGGTTGACTGGGTCAGTATGTGACATACACTTTGTGAATTATAAAGCGTGAACAGGCAGAAAGGATGGTGATCATGGTGGGTATCAGCTTTTCACCAGAAAAAGAGGGACTCTCTTGCGGGCGCCTGGGTGGCTCAGTTGGTTGAATGTCTGGCTTCGGCTCAGGTCATGATCTCAAGTTCGTGGCTTTGAGCCCTGCGTCGGGCTCTGTGCTGACAGCTCGGAGCCTGGGACCTGCTTGGGATTCTGTGTCTCCCTCTCTCTCTCTGCCCCTCCCCTGCTCCCACTGTATCCCTCTCTTTCTCAAAAACAAACAAACATCACAAAAAATTAGAGAAAGAGGGAATCTCTTTAATTCCCTTCCAGATTCCGTGGCTGTACCGCAGTTCTGGGGACACTGCCATTACCTGATCAGCCATGACACAGTACATCTCCACCAATACCAGCCACTGACCGCAGCTTGGATGCAGAATTCAAGGGGCGATCGCGGCGGCACCTTTACTGGGGACACACCATTGCTGCAAGCGACTGTAGTGACACCGTCACAAATGCCACCAGAGACACGACTAAGAGGAAGCACCGTCAAACACGCGGTTCGTGGTTTCCAAGTTGTGTCCTTCCAAGTTGTGTCGGTGGTCTTCCGAAAGCACTCGGCTTCTGCGTCGTGTGGATAGAACCGACACGTGCTCAGGCTGCCAGGAAATCAGGGATGGTCCCAGAACCCAGCCCCTTCCTCTCTACTGGCTGCCTTCCGTTGACTCCTGCGTAGGGAGCGAGAAGTTTGATGGCCAGTCTTGAGAAGAGGAATCACTGGAAAAGGCCAGCGCAGAGAAGGTGAGACATCCGGCGGCTACTTAGAAAGATGTTTTCCGGCGCGGGGAGAGGAAGGTCACAGCCTGCGGTGCTGCTGGCTCAGCGCCCTCGGCCCGAGCCATGACCGGAGAGGTTTCAGGGCTTTGGTTTAGTGTCAACATCAAGGGCAGTTTCCAGGATCACCAGGGAGACGGTCCCACTTCTTACAACTACTGTTTCACCACATTCAACAGGCCAACGTCCACCCTTCGATGCCGGCAGGAAGTGTTGCCGCCTGCCTCCCGACGCCGGGACGATGGAGCGTGCGGACTCGCCCAGGGCCATGTGGACCCGGGCCGCAGAGCTGGGGTCCCCGCAGTTGGCTCGTCCGGTGCCTCCTGGGTCCCAGCTGCCGCAGGCGCCCCGCCAAATCCACGTGGAGGGGCTGGCTGGAGCCCGGGGGGACCGCGAGTTTAGCTCGGTGAAGCGTCCGAGACACCGCGTGTTCCCTCGCGCTCTTACCGCCAGCGATGAAGGGCGGGAGGCTGGGCGGTGCGGGCGGCTGCATTAGTATCAAAGCGAGCAGTGGAGACGAACCCCCAGCGCCAAATGCTAACACTCAGACGGATCGGGACCACAGACCAGTCAGCGAGACACTCAGCATGATGCCCCGTCAGTCACCGTCTACGGGCGCCGTTAACGTCGCGGCGTCCTCACGGGTGTCTGGAGACCTCCACCGCTTTGCAGTACGATATGAACTGAGTAGAAAGCGTCCCGGCGAAACTTCGTTTTACCCCAGGAGCAAACGTCCTCCCGCTGCGGCTGAGGCATATGAAGAACGGCTGGGGTTTGGGAAGGCCCAGTTCCTGCGCGCGAAGCTTTGTTTCCACTCCTTTCTTTACCCTGGCGCCTCTCGCCATGTTACTTGACCGACGTGACCATCAAGCCTTCCGCGAGAGCGCACGCCTGCTGCCCGTCCCCGTGATGGGCCTGCGGCTGGTGTCGTGAGGTTGGCCGGGAGAGGACAGCCTTTAAGAGCAAGGAGAAAGCTGTTTCTGCTGCCTTTTGGGGAAATGGGGACCTATTCTCTCTTTGAAAATAAACACCGTAACCTGTCCTCATTAACGCTGTGGAGGGAATGTTTCTGTTGAATGCTTGAATTCCAAGCACAAAGTACGAAAAATGAAGGCAGAGGCTTGATGGGGTCAGGGGTGCCGCTCGGCTCGCGCGGCCACGGCCACGGCCACGGCCACGGCCACGGCTTCATCAGGAGGGGCTGTGCACCTGTCTCTGCAGAGCGCCGCGCCCGACACGCTTGCACATAATTTACCGTGCAGCGGGCATGTTAAGATATTCGAAGTTCAAAATCAGAAATCCGGAATAGTTACAGCTCCCAGGACAGATCTGGCTAAACGATCCGAGGACAGTTTTGTCATTTCTCAGCGTAAACAAGAGGTGCTGGGAGCCGGACTCCCGAGCCCCACGGCTGCAATCCCACTGCCAGCAGACGCACACAACAGGAGCACACGGTGCGGCCACGCACCGGGGCAGCCCCCCCCCCACCCCGGCCCACGTGACTGCTCTGGGATGGCTGGTCTCACGGCAGGCTAACGCTCATGCCGTGCCCCTCTAAATGCACAGTGGAGACACACACGTTGTCCTTAAAAACAGCCCCGCCTGCAGACCCAGAAAGGGCTCGAAGCCTGTGCTGTCAGTGTGCAGCTTCCTGGGGAAAAGCAAACACGGTTTGGGGCGTGTGCATGAAAAGCCTGAACAAGCCTGCACGAGGAATGAATGAAGGACCACGCGGTTCCCCTCCTTTTTATACAGTTAAAAAATCGCCTCCACGGAAATCCGTTTGAGGAGGGAACATTCCATGCGTCGCTCGCCCTGGGCAGCCCGGCCTGCAGGGGCTTTGCGTGGGCAGCAGAAGCGGTTTCCCCACAAGTGTGAACCAGTGTCGTTGCCCCTAAAGTCTTTCCCCGAAAGCTCTGAGGACCAGCCCAGGGGCCCCTGGAAACTTCTCAGGGCTGTCTGCACGTGACCCAGAAATGCCCTGCCCCCCGCGACCCGGCAGCCTGCGGTGGTAGAAATGTGCTTGTTAACGTGGTGGAGAAACCCTCAAATACTGCCAAATGGAGCCTTCATCAGAGGAAGCCCCAGCTTACACTCCGTTCAGGCACAGAGGGGAGTCAACACGGTGACAGAATGCAGCCCGGAAGGGACAGAAAAGCATGCATGCTGGTTTTGAGGCTGTGACACAGAATTCCCTGTGTCATTTAAAACCCTTTTCGTAATTGAAAAATAAAACACAAAAATGGAAGAACTAGAAAGACAAACAAAAGCTCTAAAGAAAACATCATGTTTTTCCAAGAACTTCCGGGAAGCCCCCTCCACCCCAACCGACGTGCTTCTGGAGGGGCAGAGGGACAGCAAGGCGCAGGGACCGGCGAGGGGACACAAACACAAGTCTTGATGACGTAGCACTTAACCAACGGGGGGCTTCACTATAATTTTACCATGGTTTTGGTCTTGGTATTCTGCATCTAGCACAAAGTCCAGAATCGCAAGAAACCATACGGACGAAAGAGAGGTCTTGAACAGGGACGGAAGCCTGCAGGGCGTTTCCCGGAATCGGGAAATAACTAACATGGCCGCAGGGTCATCTTTAGCGGGTGCTGGACAGAGACGGGGGCACGCTGAGACACCTGTGCGGGCGCTGGAGACACAGGCTCGTCAAATAAGTCTGTGGCTTCCGCTAACCTTTACCTGACAGATTTGCAGAAGAAGAAAGTCGCAATTTTATGAAGACTTACGACGAAAACCTGGATGGAAAGTGTTGATAATGAACACATTCTGTCCCGGAAAGGTTCTACTTCATCAACTGGGAGAAGTAAGCAGTCCTGTCCTCCTTACCTCTGACTAAACAGGAGGAGGGGAGGCGGTTTGTTTTCTGCGGGGCGTCGTCTAGCCCGACCTGGTGCTCGGGTGTGCGCGTGGGGCCCCAGACGCGGTCTTTGCGGGGGGACAAAGACGGGAGCCGCGTGCGGCGGCTCTGCGTTTCAGGCGGTCATTCTTCAGGCAGCTCGGCGAGCTTAAGCAAACGGTTTTATGAATCTTATCACCTTATTTAACATCTTAAAAATCAAGGTTATGTGAGCACAGGTTAAGGTAGAAAGATGAAACCTTACAAGCGATGGAAAATGATGGAGAGAATTACAGCATCTTTCCTATACGTGTACAGCCGTTGGTGTTTAAATTTAGGGCAGAGAAGTCATGAGTGAAAGCTGGATTTCTCCTCTAATCGTGGGGGAGGGAGGCCACACCTGCACGCCTACTTCAGAGCCCTGCCCCTGTGTTGGCCGTGCAGCGATGTATTCACTCATCACTGACGTTGTTACCAGCATATCAGACCAGCCGGGGCATTTGTGTGCTCTGACCCAGCAAAGAGTCTGTCCTCACGGGGCTGGTTTCTTCTGCTGGAGAACGGGCCACATCCAAATAAACAAACATCACTAGAAAGGAAACTTCAGATAAGTGGAAAGCAGTAAGAACACAGGACACATACTTCATGGATCAATGAGGAGTAGCAGTTGTAAAGCACCTAGAATGTGCCTGCAGCATGTAAACATTCAAATACTTTAGGGAAAAAAAAAGAACACAGACATGAAAAGTGCTGAGAGGCGGGAGGCAGGGGTCCAGACCCCCCGGAAGGGAGGCCCCTCTGAAAAACTGGTTCCCAAGTGCATCCCGCAAGCTGGGAAGGGCTCATCATACAAAAATCGAGGGGTCATACAGGGAGACAGAACAGCCAGGGTGAGGGCCCAGGGTGGGAAGGGGTCCGGCATGACCCAGGGACAGAGAGAAGCCCAGGGCGGCCAGAGCAAAGGGAGTGAGGTGGGGTGGTGCCCGGGGCTGGATCCCGAGGGCGCCAGGTGGCCGTGGGCGAGCCTGAGGTCTGCGGTAAGAGCCGTGGGAAGCCACCGGCGCGTTTTAGGCAAAGGAGACGCGTGACGGTACAGATGGATTTAAAACGTCGCTCTCACTACAGGCGGGGACGGAGTGCACAAGATGGGCCGTCTGCACTGGGGCTGACGTTCGGGGACAACAGCGGCGGCAGAGGGCACAGAGAAACGGGCAGACGTGTCCTGTATTCTGGAGGCGGAGCTGCCGAGATTCACTAACAGAGCAAATGAGAGGATTTTATTCTGCTCATCTGATCATCCAACATGTTCGTCCTCATACTCCTACATTTCTGCAACCCTTCACTTTGTAAAATATTCTGGAATTCGTTCAGCCCTTTGTCATACGACCACAGCGGAGAAAGGTCCCGCTGTGTTGGTCTGAGAAACAAGGTCATAGCCTTACTTTACCCAAAGTCAAAAGTCTAGGTAAAATCCGAAAAAGTCCATCAACATTCCTGATATTTCCAACAACCTTCGTGCTCTGGCTGCGTGGACAAAATGTTCAGATATTTGATAGCACTGCTTGGTTTTCGTCTTTGCAGCACAAAATCTCACTGAAGTCTGCCCAAAGCACCACGGAAAATTAACGGCCAATAGCTTCACCCAAAATTTAAAATGTAAAATCAACCGAACAACTAAACTAACCTGGAACCCTTGGATATCTGTATATGCAAATGAGGCCATTCTAAAACGCAGACAAAGGTATTCGAGTGTGTGCGCACCCACGAACACGACCGCAGCTATGTTAGGAGCCCGCGATCACCAGCCGTCACCCTAGTGAGCAAATTATGCCCTGGTAGGTTGGAAATACCGTGCTGCCTCCTTCAGACCACCCGGGCTCCAGCTATTAAATTACTGCCACAATCATGAGCTGGTTCCCAGATGCCACAAAAAATTCCATGAGACATTCACAATCTGGAGCGGAGCGATAGGACCCGTGCATTAAAATACATTTTTTTATATTTTAAAGAATGAAAGCAAGAAGACCTCAGGTTTGAGCAAACAAGCATTTTTAAGAGAACACATCTGTACCGCACGGGGCGGAGGGGGGCAGCTCGGAATTTCCAAAGAAACACAACAGAGCCCGAGTCCCGCCTGTCCACGAGCCAGCGCAGGGCTCTAGAACGACCTTCAGTCCAGAACATATGTGGGATTTGCCGCAGGCCCTAGGAGGGACCGTCCCTCCCACACCAACCTTCCAGAGCGTCTAGAAGCCTGAACGTTGGCTTTCTCCTGTTCATAGCGACATGAGTTCTAACCAGATGGCGCTATAAACTTAGTGTTTTAGTCCCAGCATCAAGTCAGCGGGAAAAATCAGGACAACGAAATAAATGTAAGATACATTTTAGGAACTCCCAATAGGCCAATTATTTTTACCCCTTACAGTCTCTCCACTGTCTGGCGTGGAGCCTGGCACAGCCTTGGTGGTCAATAAATATTTGTCGTATGAATCCCGTCTTGAGAATGTGCGACAGCTCCACGGTCTCTAGCTCAGAGCCCCGCGCGGGGGTGTGGGGTGGGGGGGTAGGGGGGGTGGGGGGGGACCCGCGAATTTACGGTGTTGCAGCCACGCAGCGTCTCCAATGAGATCTTTTGGGACAAACGGGCACCAGCGCTTCATTTAACAGTTTTCTCTAACAATATTTACTGTTCGTGATCTTAAATCAAAGGGGCACCCAGAAGGCGGGGGGAAGGCACAGCTCTACACTGCTAAACAAATTTCCATTTCTTTTAGAATATGCTGCTAGACTTTAATTTTTCCAGCATAGGCTCTTTTCTCTGGCTGGCTTTCGGACTCCCTCACCTCTGCCGGGATATTTGGGAATATTGTGTAATCCATTCCTGGAATGCATGAGCACCTCTGGATCCTATAAAACATTCATTCACTTTCAAAAATATTTGCACCCTGCTGTCAACGGGGACAAATTCATATGGAGTAGCAGAAAATGGCGATTTTAATGGCAAATGCTTTCCTCAGACCTCTCCTTCCACTAAAACATTTTCTTCAAAATTATTTTCATACGGAAGATTAACAATTTCAACATTAGCTGCTAATCCCCTTTCATTTAAAACTCTGCTGATAAAATCCTTTGCTTGTCATTCAAAGAGTAAGTAATAATTATAGATTTGAGGGTTCCATCTCTGGCTTCATTAATGGTGAATTGCATGGAAGTCTGAGGCGTAAGTCCGCTTTGATACATCTCAAAATGCAATTTCCACAGCTTCCCTGGGCTATGTACAATTAATTATACAGTTAATAAGGGAACTATGTTAATGAAAGGCACATTATTCATCCAGACCACCTGCCTTTACCAAATATCTTTTGTGTGTTTCCCTTCTTTCTGTAATTTTGGTCTACAGACGGTAACAGCAACAACCCCCTTCTCCAGCCCCACAACTGACGATGCGGCGATTTAAAACATCGGTCCGCTGGTCTGCAGCTTCTTCAATTAACACAAGTCTAAAGAAAAACACAATTCCATTTTAACCTATTTCTACTAATTTCCGCCTTCTAAACATTTAAATAAAATGTCTGCCCGTGGCATTTGAAACTCTTGAAAGAGCTGTCTTCTAAGCAAGCACTTACTCCTAAGGTGTCTGACTTTCATAACGGGACATCGCCTTTCCGAAAGATGGAAAGTCAGGAGGACGCGCACGGGAACGAGAGCCCCCCATGGGCCCCCTCGCTCTCGCCTCAACGGCCTGAAGCCTCCGTGTTTGGCAATAAGTAAATCATTCCATCTGTAAAATCAAAGTTTGACTACAGTTTAGCGCAGGAAACCGGCGTTACCTTCTACAAAGCAAGTTGATGTCCCTGAGCCTTTGATGTGGAATAGAAATCCGAATAGTGTAACTGGAAAAGGAAGCTGTCTGATAAAGCTACATCTCTATTTATTTCTCATAAATTACCCGAACAAGAGGAAAGAATGTGTTTGCAAATAGTTTTACAAGTTTCTATCCATATAAATCAATACACGGTCTTTATTAAATGAGAAGATAAGAATTTGATTTCAGCCGCAACCGTGTCCCTTTGACGGACGAAAAATACTTTAAGCCGTAAGTTATTCAGGAATCCCATCAATGCACAAAATTCGCCTGGAAAGCAACCTTGGATTCCAAAGCGCTGATGGGAAAGTCAGGGCTACGAGAGGGAAAACGAGTCATGGAAATGCAGGCCTAAGAAAACCAAACCCTGAAAAGGCCTCCTGTTCACAAGTTCCAGCAGGAACACAGGCTGTCTCAAATCAGCAACATCCGCTGTCCCCTCTGGCACTGTGGGGAGCTGATGGGTGACACCCGGCGGACGTGGTGTCGTGGAGAAATCAGGGTGGCTCTTGGGTTGTGTCTCCACCGGCGTTCCGTGACTCAGGCTGGCTCCTCAAAGTGCTTCCAAAGCGGTTTCTGAAGAGCTGTTTTTCCCTGCCGCGTGCCAGCAGATGCACGTGTCTGGGTGGCCGTCCCCCCCCCCCCCCCCCATGGATGATCAATCCAAATGGCCAATTCCAAGTCTTGGTCACAGGAGCAGACTCTCTCCTCCAAGACCTAACACCTCTACCCTCCCCCACCTGACATGAGAGTGCCCGAGGGGGCCGTTTTCATTTTCGCTGGGAGTGGACAAGAGCGGCTGCAGAGGGGAGACCCCAGGAGGGGAGAAGGAGGGACCCTGTCTCCCAGCAGCCCAGACAGCCCCGCCCCGGAGCAGTGGGCCTCCCCTAAGAAGCACTTTGTTCTCCTTAGGACTTGACGACTGTCTGATGGGGTGCTGAGGGAGAAGGAAGAATTCCAGTGAGTCAGTGGAGGGCACTCCGGAGAGCCTCACAGACGGAACGTTCTCTCCATATCCAGATGGGAGGTGCTGGGTTCTCAGCATTTACGAGAAAACACCTGCAGAAATTCTGAAGTGCTCACGGACACCAGAGCCGTTTGGTTTTTAATTTCCTAAAGCAACAGGCTACCTGCTGTGAGCAATAAACGGGGTGGGGGGGGGCAGGAAACACAACACTTGTCTTCCCTTCGCTCGTGGGGGGATGAGGCCCGAGTCCCCGGCGCTCCCCCACCCTGTGGACGTGGACGGAAGCGGGGGCTCGGGCCTCAGCCTCCGTGACCAGCACTTGGCTGGCAAGCATTCTTTTCTCGGTGCCTCTGAAAGGAGGAGCTCCAAGTAGAGAAGAGAAGTGAGCCAATCTCCCAGAAATTACCTTCCCCTTTTAGCGTGAAAAGCTAGAGATAAGACTATCGACCATACTTTCATCTTTTTCCAGCTCAACTGCCGATCGTGTGGGGACTGCCTGCCTTATACGCCCCCAGGTTCTCGGGGTCTGACGGGGGAAGGGAGTGTGCTGTCGGCTGTCACCCGCCTGCTCTCTGTCCCCGCGCAGCACAGCCACGGAGCCCGGAGCCACCCCTGCCACCAGCTGCCTTCATCGCCGCCGCCACACGCGTGCCACCTGGGACTCCTCCGCGGCCACCAGCCGTCAGCAAGCAGGGTCCACCAGGCTGTCCGCCCCACCCGCCGGCCGGGGCTCCCTGCAGCGCGCACCCACAGACGGGCGTGCAAGCGTTTCTGGAGCGAGGTCGCCCCTTTGCCAGCAGACAGGAAAGTGGGGGAACCGGCATGTGTGAGGTCACCGCCTGGCTTCTTTGGACACCAGGTCGCCACCTTTAGATGACTTTCCTTATTACCAGGACATAAAGCTCATTCTCAGGTGCGATTGTCGAGGCGACGTGAAGTCAAATGGCAGTGCACCATTCGCTCTGTGTGCCCTTCGTTTAACCCGCATTAAGTCTTCTGGCCCCAGAGACATGAAGGGTGAGTTGACCCGAAGAGCCTCCCCTACGAGACGTGCAGAAATGTTCGACAGACGGCAGAGTCAGCCTTTCACAAGGTTAAGGGAAACCCTCGGACATCCAGAATGAAGAGCAGGTCAAGTGGGAAGCTCATGACCTTAAGGGGGAGCAGGGCAGACTATTTGCTGGACCTAAAACCCAGGGTCTTGGGTTTTTCTGTCTGTTTGGGGTCTTGGGGAAACCCTGCCGGGCAGGAGGGAAGGAGGTGGATATGGGAGCCCCCTGCCCCCAGGAACCCCAGAAGACCCCATTCCCAGGGGAAGGGCCTGCTCATGCCACAACGAAGTGTATCTGTTCCCACCTGGATTCAGAATGGGAAGGCGTTTGGACCACAGGCCTCATCTAGGACTGAGGCTGGAAGTTACAGTATGTGGGTGGTCTGAAAATCTCCAGGTAAGGAATTGATATAAAGATGGTCCTGGTTTAACGGTAGTCCAGAGTGTCTGGCCAAGTGACCTCAGAATCTCTCTCGAGTTAAACACCCCTAGCGCGGCTATACAAAATTATGAGAGATAGAAATTACAGAACCCACCAGACAAGAAACCCTCATAAGCAAGTCAGCAAACACATCAAAGAGCCCGATCAGATTCATAAGAACCTGGATGATAGAAGCATTAGATAGAAACAACCAAGGGGCAGCTGGGTGGCTCAGTTGGTTGAGCGTCCAGCTTCGGCTCGGGTCATGATCTTGCGGTCTGTGAGTTTGAGCCCCGCGTCGGGCTCTGTGCTGACAGCTCAGAGCCTGGAGCCTGCTTCAGATACTGTGTCCCCTTCTCTTTCTCCCCCACTCATGCTCTGTCTCTCTCTGTCTCAGAAATAAACATTAAACAAAATTTACAAAAAAAAAGAAACAATCAAATAATGCATTTATAATGACTGAAGATATTGCAGTGAGGATCGACAGTGTAAGAACAGATTCAAAAAAGAATAAATAGAACAAGTACAAATGAAAAATATACTCCTTGTAATTATTAATGCAGTGGATGGGTCACATGTCGATTAGACACTGTGGAAGAGAAACACTGCAAATCGGATAACAGACCTGAGGAAGTCGCCTGGGGGGCAGGACGGAGGGACAACGAGAGGAAACGTGGAAGAGACGGGAGGCCACAGGACACCCTATGTGCTCCCACCAGAGGAGAGAACACAGATGGTCACGTGTAAATTGTGAATGGCCGGTCATTTCTGAGAACTAATGTAAGATCGGGACTGTCCAATGTAGGCACACAGTAAAGCCAGAGCAAAATAAGAATAAAATAGGTCTGCACCCAGACAGGGCCCAGGGAGATCCCGGAACAACAAAGGTGTAGGGTTCAGGAAGAAAGTAGAGTGAACCCCAAAGGAACGGCCATTGGGCCAGTTGCGAACAGCCTTCTCAACAGCTGTGGTATCAAAGAAAACAGCATTTTTAAAGTAATGAGAAAAAATTAACTAGAATTTGACCGTTGGCTAATCCATTATGCAAGTGTGGGAGCTAATTAAAATCATTTTCAGGCAAACACATCAGAGAACACTGGTCTTGACCCTGTCGGTCCCCGGCTCTCTGGCCCACATGTTCTCTCACCTTCCGGCGAGCGGACACAAGGAAGAGAAGAAGTGAATACATGGCCATCACTTTTCCTGTTCAAGAAACGGTAGCGGTTGCATAAGGATCAAGCACAAACCCGCATGCGGTGTGTGGCCCGTGTGTGTGTGCTAGCCTCCTGTGTCACCCACTGTTGGCTCCAGTCCTGGGCACTGACTCGGGGACTCTGACAAGGGGTCCCCTTGGCCACTCTGTCTCCTGCCCACCCCAGAGCGCTGCTCCCTCCTTGACCAAGACGGCGCCCGGAACCCCTCGGGGCCGGCGCCCCTCCTCAGTCTCCCCCGCCACCCCACACCTTCATAAAGGATGAAAAGACTTCTGGCGAAAGAGCACGATTTGGCATTTGGCCACGCCCAGTGTTTCCTAGATATTAACCCCTCTCCGCTTCAGATAGATGGTAAACTTCTCAGGGGCGAGACACGTACCATCTGGTTCACTTGGGCATTCGGACAATTTAATTCACGGCCTGGTGTATGTGAGAGTTGAGCTAGATGCTGAGGATACACGGGTGGGCAAAAGTCAGTGAATGCTCGCCCACGTGTGGCTTATTTGTGGAACCATGGGTTTCGCGCAATTTCAAAAACTGCTTCTTATATGTTGTTGATTTTGCACACTGATTTGTACATAACAACCCCATTACTCCATCCTGGGCCTGCAGGGCTCCCGCCGCCTTTCCACTCCCCTGACCCTGTCTGCACACCTGGAAGGTCTACGGGCAACCGAAGGGGCCAGAAGGACACATGTCTTCTTGTGGCGTTTCCCGTCAGGTTGATCTGGGGGAAGACCGAGGAGGTCACTGCACACTCAGGAAATATTTCCCGTGAACATATACATGAATAAACATGTTCCACACCCTGTTTTGGGTATCAGTTTTAATTTCTTCGCCTCACAGACTTACTAATTATCAAATTTAGCATTTGATTATTTAATTCAACAAATATAATTGGACACCTGACTTTACTCACGATGTTTTACCCAATTTACTCATGACAAGAAATCCTAACAAGCTGGGAAAACGTTCTAGCATCATCCTAGCATTTTAAACAGTAAAGCAGATTTTTAAAAATAACAAGGCAAATCACACCCCCCCCATCAAAAGTACAATAAATAACCCACTCCCCACAATAAAGACTGAACAACAGAAGTGACAGTCCCTGTCTTGTGTCAAAACCAAGCTACTGAGAGTGGCCAGTGTCCCAGCTGCCGAAGGAGCCTCTGGGCACCTCAGGAGCTGGCCGTGGGGTGGGGGGCAAGCACTGTTTCAGCCATGCAGACATGGAGCCCTGTCCCCCCCACTCCAGCAGTGAGGGAACCTCGGGAGGAGACACAGGTGATCTCTCTGACACAGAGCACTTGGCCCTGGGGGCCCAGCACCCTGAACGCCTGGCTGAGTCCTGCCCCACCCTGTGAGACCCTTCCACAGAGTGGGTGGTCATGACCTGTCCCTCCCACGCTGAGCACCTGTCCCCAGGGCCAGTTCTTGGGTAGAAACCGGTCAGGCCTGATGGAAGGACTGTCATGTGCTGTTTGTAAATGCATGAACACTCCCTGGCCACCCCCCTTCCCAGGGAGCCTCTTGGGGACCTGCCTCCTCTCACAGTGACGGGGACGGGCAGGAGGGTGAGGCTCGGACAGGGGAACAGAGCCGTGCCTGGAAGCCGGTGGAGACGTGAACGGTTTGCGAGTCTCTCCCTCAGGTCCCGGGCCAGTGCTGGGGCCGGTGGGGGTGGGGGTGCGACAGTATTACCACTCGCTCAGTCCCCACGGTGCACGGAGGACGCGACAGGAGAGACAGGGGCCTGTCATTGCTTCAAGCTGCAGGACATGGGGTAGTTCAGGCACCAACCCTTGTCACGGGCTCACTGCGCCCCCCACACTCCTGTGCAGAAGCCCCAACCCCCTGACTCAGGACGCAGCCGTATTTGGAAATGAGGCCTTAATGCGGCGATTAAGGTAAAGCGAGGTCGGCGGGAGGGCCCCGATCTGGTGTGGCTAGTGTCCTGATAAGAAGAGGGGGTGAGGACACAGACACACAGAGGGACGGCCGGTGAGGACACGGGAGAAGACGACGTCCACGCGGGGGGACGGAGGCCCCGGGGGGCAGCCAGCCCCGCCCACACCGTGATCGCCGACTCCCAGCCTCGGGGACTATGTGCCGGTACCAGTGTGTTGCTGACCCCAGGACAGGTCCCTTGAGGCCCAAAGACCCCATGGCAGCCAGGCCCTCGTGCCCCTTCAGGCTCCTCTTACTGATGTCACCACACAGGACTGGCCCGCGATTCTCACGCACGGGAAACACCGTCCTGAGGCATTGAGCCTGCCCACTCGGTAGCTCAGTGTGACTTTTCAGACGGTTCTTTTCTGTTCTCACTGAAACGTATCCACATCGGGCGTCGTCAGTGTGCCTCTCTCTCAGAGGGCCTCATCGGCGCACAGAGGAGGGACGAGGGTGACGCGGTGTCACCACGAGGTCGAGTCCGGTGAACTCTCGCTGGTGTCCGTGGTTCGTACCATGAAAACGTGCGGCACGTCTACGCGGCGGGCGGTGGCAGCCCTCCAGGGACACTTCTGGAAGGAAGGGCGCATAGCTCCCAGAAGTAGGAAAGGTTGCCGTATCTCACGCACAACAAGAGAAGTGGAAATTAAAGCCGCTTTTGAGCAGCCTTCCCATGCAGCGGTGGGAAAGATGAAGGCCGGCCAGTGCCCAAGGCCGGGGGCGTCCGGGGACACAGGCACCGTGTGCGTCATGGTTGGTGGGACGGTCCATCGGTCAGACGTTTTGGCAGGAAGTCTGCCAACATCTCTCGAGATAAGCGGGAGGCATCCTGGGTGACCCAGGGTCTTGCGGAAATTGAGCCTACGATTCCTTTCACGCGGGCTGTGTGCTTGGAACGTTCGCGTGCGAAAGCTGCCTGCTGCCCTCAGCAGGATAAAACAGAGAAACTGCTGGACATCGAGTCACGGAAAACTACGGGACTGTACGAGTGGTGGCTCCGGGGGAGGGGCCGGCCACCGTCACCGTGAGGACAGTGGCCACCGAGCCGCAGGTGCTGGCCCGGGGCTCCAAGGGCAGGGCCACGGGAGGAGGGCCGCCAGGAGCCACAGAACCAGGTCCTTTTAGGAAGACCGGCGGGTGCCGGTTCTCCAGATGAAGGTGCCCGAGGCCCTGCTCCATCCCGCCGGCTCCCCATGCGCGCATCCCGGTAGGCAGGGGACTCGCGACACCCTTGGCTGGTGGGAGGCAGCGGGTCAGAGGGGAGTCCGGAGTGGATGCGGGCATACAGGGGGTGGTGCAGGTGGAGTGCTGGGTGCGGCGGGAGATGCGGGGGGCACCCACCTCCCGCCTCTCCCCTGCGCACGTGTCCCTTCTCCCCTGCGCACATCTCCCCTCTCCCCTGCGCACACATCTCCCCTCTCCCCTGCACACCTCCCCCCTCCCCCATGCACACATCTCCCCTCTCCCCTGCCCACCTCCCCCCTCCCCCGTGCACACATCTCCCCTCTCCCCTGCGCACATCTCCCCTCTCCCTGCCACCTCCCCCTCCCCTGCGCACCATCTCCCCCTCCCCTGCGCACACATCTCCCCTCTCCCCTGCGTGCACATCTCTCCTCTCCCCTGTGCACACCTACCCCCTCTCCCCTGCGCACTTCCCCCTTCCCCTGTGCACACATCTCCCCTCTCCCCTGCGCACACATCTCCCCTCTCCCCTGCCCCCCTCCCCCCTCCCCCGTGCACACATCTCCCCTCTCCCCTGCGTGCACATCTCCCCTCTCCCCTGTGCACACGTGTCCCCTCTCCCCTGCGCACACGTGTCCCTTCTCCCCTGTGCACACATCTCCCCTCTCCCCTGCGCACATGTGTCCCTTCTCCCCTGCGCACACATCACCCCTCTCCCCTGCGCACATCTCCCCTCTCCCCTGCGCACACATCTCCCGTCTCCCCTGTGCACACATCTCCCCTCTCCCCTGCGCACACGTGTCCCCTTTCCCCTGTGCACACGTGTCCCCTTCCCCTGCGCACACGTGTCCCCTCTCCCCTGTGCACACATCTCCCGTCTCCCCTGTGCACACATCTCCCCTCTCCCCTGCGCACACATCTCCCGTCTCCCCTGTGCACACATCTCCCCTCTCCCCTGCGCACACATCTCCCCTCTCTCCTGTGCACACGTGTCCCTTCTCCCCTGTGCACACATCTCCCCTCTCCCCTGTGCACATCTCCCCTCTCCCCTGTGCACATCTCCCCTCTCCCCTGTGCACACATCTCCCCTCTCCCCTGCGTACACATCACCCCTCTCCTCTGCTCACACATCACCCCTCTCCCCTGCGCACACGTGTCCCCTCTCCCCTGCGCACACGTGTCCCCTCTCCCCTGTGCACACGTGTCCCTTCTCCCCTGTGCACACATCTCCCCTCTCCCCTGCGCACACGTGTCCCCTCTCCCCTGTGCACACGTGTCCCTTCTCCCCTGTGCACACATCTCCCCTCTCCCCTACGCACACGTGTCCCCTCTCCCCTGCGCACCTCCCCCCTCTCCCCTGTGCACACGCCCTTCTGCAGCCACCAAACCTACAGCAGGTTGCTCCTCCCTTCTCCCTGGCGGAAAGCCTGCAGTCCCAGTGCATTTTTGTGCACTCATCCCAGCACTCGGTCTCGTCGCCCTCACCTGGGAAACGGGGCTGACGTCGGCTCCCCCCTCACGGGGTCTGAGCAGCGGCTGCTGTGTGAATGTTCAGTGATGCCCATTCCTGCCTCGTACTCCGAGGGCGAAGGAAATCACACTGCAGATTCACCTTCAACGTGGGCGGAGATGTATTTTTAAGAGACCATCCAGCACCATTTTCCTGAATTCGGTTTTCTATTCCTTCGGTCGTAATGGGGACAGCACCAAGCCAACTTTCCCTCCGTGTCCCCGCTCCCTGTGCACCAGTCCCCAGCTTTCCAGCCTGTACAAAAGGGCACTGAGGCTGGGGTAGACGCGTCCTGGCCGCTCCTTGCACACTCTCGCGTGTGTGCGTCCTCTGTTACACCTGCTTCACGGAGGCACCTGTGTCCTGGGGACTCTGGGGACAGTGACCTGTTCTTGGCACCTACTGCGCAGCCATGCTCCTGCGTCCGAGAGCAAATGTGATATGGAAAGGGTCCTTTTTAACAGCTAAGTTCAAAGGCGATGCCTTCCCTCACAGCGTCTCCCCTGTCTCTCCTCACACGTTCAAGACACGGTGATGTTTACAGTAGTTCCCTGACTGGTGATGTTTACAGTAGTTCCCTGACTTTCCGGGTCACTTGTTTTTCAGAGCCCTGCATGTAGCCCTGAGGGCACACCGCCCTGCTCCCCTGCAGACACTCAGAAGCCAGCCAGGCTCCTCCCTTCCTGTCTCCCTCCTCCCGGATGCCCCTTCTTCTGCGAATATCACGAATATCACCGCGCCCTGACCAGCTCAAGCTTGTGGGACCCAGACCCAGCACCGCCTCCCTCGGCGCCACGAAGCCTGGGGTCCACAGACCGGCCTCCCAGGACCCCTTTCTTGAGCCGACCCTTCGGTGCCCCAGCAGGGCAGTTCTGATGCCCCTGGTCTGAGCAGGAAGACCAGCTCGTTGGGTGGAGTGTTTATTTCTAGAGTTCTCTTCCTATGGCTTCCAGGCAGGAGATCACAGCGCCTTGCACAGGCAGCCCTGGATGCTACAGCAGAAAGTGACCAGGAGACCAAGAGGGGACTCCTTCCCCAGCTGAGCCTGCGTCCCCCAGGCGAGCCTCACCCTAGGCCGACTTGCTTCCCAGGCGAGCCCCGCCCTCACGTGGGCCCCGCCCTCAGTGGGCCCCGCCCCCAGGCGAGCCCGCCCTCACGTGAGCCCCGCCCCCAGGCGAGCCCCGCCCCCAGGTCCGCTGCCCCCGAAGGTGCTCTGACGCCGAGGATCGACATTTGGCTTAACTTCCCGTGGCACTTATGCCTTCAAACGTGCGTCCCATCCTTGGCTGAAGAAAACGTTCCGATTTTGCACACTGGCCGCAGGTTGTAGTGACGAGTATGCTCTCCAGATAACCTGGCCCTTCTTACCTTGTGGGGTGCTCCTTGCTCCCACCTTGTGCAAACGTAAACAGCCCTGCTGTGGATTCCATTCTACCCATAAGGCAGAATGTCACAACTGCCTGAGGTGCGGGAAGCGGCGGAATGTCGGAAAGGTTGGCGCCTGGGATTTGCCTGGACCCTGCATAATTTATCTGATGGTCTTTGAATCCTTCGCGTGTAGTTCAGGAAGATCATCGTGTAGCTGTCTGATAAACACTGAAGTTTCCTTACGGAGGGTCGAGTTGACTGATCACCGCAGAATTATCTTTCTTGTAGGCTTAATGAGTTAGAAGGTCAGGCGTTCCGGCGCCTTCCTGAGGTTCTGACACACGCAGGTTTCTACAGGTTGTGCTTGGGAGGGGGAGGGCCATTTGTGAACCAATAATGGGAGCACCAATTACTGTTGGCCATGACTCTGGTCCAGCCAGACTGTGCTCCGTGGCCTTCCCCATTCCCTACGGGAACGGACTACGGTTTCAGCGCCTAAAAGAGGAATCATTTTACCTGCTTTTAGTGAGTGAGAAGTTTTGTAAAAATGCTAAGTGGTTCACTTATGCCAATGGCCCCAGGCCTCTGGGCTCTGCACAGGGGAAGTGCTTGGGATGAAGATAAGTGTGTGTGTGTGTGGGGGGGGGGAGGAACGATGACACAGGGCCTGAACCCACGTGTCAAGCAGGGTCAAAGGACAGTCGGGACTCCTGCATGAGGCAGCAAGTGCTGAGAGCCCCATGCACAAGCAGGTGGACTGAGCACAGACCGTGTTTCCACCAAGGGTCAGGACGTGGGAGGAAAGGCTGGGCGGGAACCAGGAGGGGGGATGTGGGAGGGGCGGGCTGGCTACCGGAGCCCCTCCCAGGAGGCGGGTCGTCGTGGAAGAAGGTTCTGGTTAGGAAGGGGAAGGGACCGCCCCAGTTACCCAACTGCAGTTCCTTGATCTTGGACGTCCAACCCCCAGGATTCTGGGAGACACGTTTCTGTTGTTATGGCCCCCAGTTTGCGGTATTTTGTTGCAGCCGGAGCGGACCAAGCTGCCGGCTTCCTGGGGGTCTCACCAGCCTATATTGTCCATGAACAGACAAGGAAACTTTCCGCAAAATCAAGCGTTTAAAGACAGCCGACACAACTTTCGGGGCCCGTCCCACGCTGACACTGGGGACGTAGGCCAGACCATGAAAACCACTGCCCTGATCTGGGGGTGTGTTGGCCGCCGCACAGGGCTCTGCTGCTCATTGCCCGAATCCGAATCCGGGAGGAGAACGATGGCTAGCGGCTTAGCGCGTCAGCTCTACAAGCGGGAAACAGGAGGCGGTGGCCCACCTTCAGAAGAAAGCCATTACGTAAGAGGGGCTGAATCAGGAACAGTTCTCTTAGACTCAGACACAGCCTCTCCGCGCACGGGCCTCGAGGACGACACTCGGTTTGGGAAGAGACAGGACAGGGACAGATTCGTCCCCCGACACACAGGAGGGAGGGTCCCACGGTGGGGGCTTCCGCTCCAGGGTCTCCAGGGTCTCTTCTTAGGAAAGAGCTGCGCTCTGAGCCCCCGCCCCTGCCCCCAGGCACTTTTAATCAGAAGCAGGAGGGGAGGGACATTGGTCTACCCAAGCCAGACGCTGGTCTGGACGACAGCAGTGCACACAGTAGGCACCCACTGAAAGCAAGACAACCAGGATGGAATCCCGACGAGGTGTGTGGGGGGCACGCGGTCTAGGCAGAAGACTGGGAAGACCCCGGCATCCGCACATCCTCATCCTGCCTTAAATGAGGAGGACTGGGTCAGCGGAGCCCGGACATCCTGGGTCTTCGTCTCCGGCTGGCCAGCTGCCCGACACGGTCAGGTTTGTTGCTGACGGTTCTGAAGCGGCCGGGTGTGTGACGGATGGGACGCAGGGGCGTCGTAAGCCCCGCCCTCCCCGCCCCCACTCGCTCCCCTCCTGGCGGACGTGGGCACGGCCCTTCCCGACAGCACGGACGGCGGGCCTTACCAGGACCATGTGGCCGGTGGAGATGTCCATGTGGGGCTGCACCGGCTCCTCCGACCAGGATGACGTGCTGCTCCGGGCGGAAGGGCTGGGCATCGGCCCGTCGCTGAACTGGGACGAGACGCTGTTGATGCGGGTCGTGTGCGGGCCCTCCGGGCGCTCCGACGTGCGCGTGGCCATGCGCTGCCGGCACAGCTCCTGGGGGACGGTGAGGGCAGGTTAGTGTGGCCTCCCCCTGAGCCCTGCCCGGCCCGAGAGCTGAGGGGCACGTGGGGCTCTCCCCTGCAGCCATGCACACGCGCACACAGATCACACACACGGATGCGCACACCCGGCCACACACGCACAGACACATAAATACTCAATACGCAGACATGTACACAGACAGATACACACATATAGGTGGGTACACATGCCCACAAGACACAGATACACACACAGATTCAGGCAAAAGGGCCACTGGACCGAACCCGCGGCGACACGGGACCACCCGCAGAACCATGCCACGTGCAGGCTGAGCCAGGCATCTTCCTTTCCTCTTCAGAAGATGGGTCACAGAGGCAGAGAAGGGTGTGCGCTGTGCTCTCAGCTTGGTGCCATGGTCAGGCGTTGGGGGGAACCGCCTCTGTGTGCTTCTTCCCGTTTTTCCCCAAACGATGCCCAAACGGATAAGAGCCCCCACAGAAGATAATAAACGAAATCACATACGAAAAGGGAAGTACGCGGTTCATGGAAAACGGTTTGCTTCCTTGACCAGACCCACAAAGACAGAGTTTCCAGATCTAAAGGAAAATCTCGGCACAACGGCCAAACGGAGCTTCTGTCCGGCCACCGCAGGGTCCTCGCCAAGACCACGCAAGGCGGACACGGCGCTCAGAGACGGGGGCGCCTGGTGGAGTCGCTCGCTAGCCGCTGGCTGTCATCGGACAGTCGGCCGGGACGCCCCCCACTTCTCACTAGCACAATAACCGTGCAAGGGCTCTGGTGTCATGATCTCACGAATTCCATCCTTTGCTCCCTGAAAATATCACTGTCACTTGAGCCATCAAAATAAAATGATATCGAGAGAAAGTCTGTAAGGGAATCTGAGCCCAAGAGGGGAATTAAACACGCATTCACGGGACAAGACGCCGGGGGGCGGCAGGGCTCCCGCGTGCTCCTCCCTTCCTGGTGCTGGTGCCCAGCCGTCCCTACCAGCCCCACGCACCAGGGCAGTGGCTGGTGCCCACAGAACGCTCACACGTTTTCCTGAACCTTCCACGTGGCTGCCATCTTCCTCGGTGTTAGAGAGCTTCAGAAGGCCGCCGCCACCGTAGAGAAGAGACCTCTCTGGGCGCAGCTCCCAGGGGAGGCACGGCACATGGGCCTGGAGCTGGGTGGCCGCACCGCTGGGACAGGTGCGCTGAGGGGAGCCCCACGGGCCACACCGCACGAGCCCTCTGCCCGCCAGAGCCGTGGGTCTTGGGAGCAGGGCTGTGGGGGTCCCGAGGAGCGGGGGTAACGTCAGGCACGAGGCCACCGCGAGGACGGCAGAAGGATGGCAGGGGAGCCACTGTGCGTCCCCTGCGTCTGCCCACACGTGGTTTTTACACGATGAGTCTGTTTGAAAACCCAGCCAGATTTTCTCACCATCTTGAAAACAAACAAACAAGCCCCAGACACAACGGGTTATTTTAAGAAGGTAGATGGTGTCAGTTAACCCTTCTTTCCCGTGGGTGAAGTTCACCTGCAAGAATAAGCAGTACATCCGACCGAACCTCAAGGCCACGCCACCGAAGGCCAGGAGGGCGCCAAACATTCCTCCAGGAAGGAGCGCCCCTGGGGAGGAAGGTTCGCGATGGCTGCGATTTGGTCACTAAGAGACAAACGTCACAGCAGCTAGGTGACCCCCCGGGACTGTGCGGGGATCGGGGACGACCACTCTCTCTCTCTGCTCGAGGGAGACCGCGCAATCTCGGGCGGGCGGGCACATCACGCGAGGTCTCCGGCTCGAGTGTTTCCACTTTAAAAACGGAAGTACTCATCTTGTTACCGTGAGAGGCCCGTGCGGTGGCCGCCGGAGAAAGTCTTTGGTCATTCCTCAGCAGGTGGTGCAGATGTCAGTGCCACAGAAATGAACAGTCCCAAGGGCCCAGCGAGTTCAAAGATGTTTCTAGAGAAACCGCAGGATTTTGGAGTCGGAAGAGGCAGCAGATCGCCGGTGAGACCTCTCTTGGCAGGCGACTCAGCGGCTGGCTGGAGGCTCGGGGGGCCGCTGGGGGCTGCGACCTGGGCCCAGCTCGCTGCAGCGCCACTCAGTGCTGGTGCTCCTTGTAGGTCTTTCTTGAAAACAACGCAATTCTCACAGGCAGAGGGAAGGCTCCAAGAAGAGGTGGTCCCAGCCTGCGTCCCAGGGCAGTGCACATCTGCCCTCCGGGCACCTTGGTTGGACAGTGGTCACCCCAAGAGCGAGGGAGCGGCTCTGGCTGGACCTGGGGGGGCACCACCTGGGGGGCCCCCTGCCGGGGTGGCGGGGGAGTGCCGGGGGCCCAGGCTGCTCCCATCACATTCTGTAGATACAGGTAAAGACATAGGCCACCTGCTCGGATGGGACTTTGATTTTGAACTGACCGCTGTCCAGTTTCTGCATGATGAACCGAGCCAGCCGCTAAGACCATGCGCCTCTGGTGGGAGGGGAGGGGAAGGGAGGGGAGAGGTGAGGAGGGGAGGGGAGGGTCGCGTCGGAAGTGGGTTCTTGGGTTTGAAGCCACCGCACACCCGAGGGCCTTGAGGCCTCCACTCCGTGGGGGCCCGTCTGACCCTGACGGGCTGACAGGTGGCCGTGGGGGCCCGTCTGACCTTGACCTGGGATGACGGGCGGTCGCAGGCAGCTGTGCTCCCCTTGCGCCCCCAGCCAGGGTGGGACAGACACCAGGAGAGTTCGCCCTTGGGACGCAAACAGCCGGGTGTTCGGCGCTGTCTCGGGAGGGATTCCACCTGGAATCCAGGGCCCAGGAAACGGCTTCTCCAGAGGAATGGAGACCCGGGCTGTAACGTGTGTTGACCCGTGATTCTTCTCCTCGGGCTCCAAGAAATCGCTCCCCCGTTCACAGCACCTGAGCGACAATGCCTGCTTCCCGTCCTCGCCTCAGCACTCACTGGCTGTGTGACCTCAGGCAAACCGCCTAGCCTCCCCGTGTCCCCGTTTCCTCACCTGTGAAACCAGCCTCATGGTTCTTGTGGGGACTCAACAAGGTCTCATGCTCAGAACCAGCCTTCAGCACGGCCTGGCACATTATTAGCTACTAGTATTTATCCAGCATCTGGCGGTCCACACGTACCGTTCCTAGATGCCGGGAATGACCGTTGAGTACGACCAGCCGGACCCTGACCTCCCCGTGCCCATGGTCCAGCCCAGAGCCGTTGGGTGTTTTGGGGAACGGGAGCCACCGGGCAGGGGCCTCCCGGGTGAGATGCTCCAGATCTGAGGGCACCTTTCGCCGGGCCTTGTGAGGGAAAGCGCAGGCCCGGAGGGGCTAACGCTTCCAAGCGGACAGAGCCCCCGGCAGGACACAGGGGAAAAATCGGAAAGATGGCCCTGGCCCGAAGCTCTCCAGCGGCGTTCTGCAGGTACGCGCATCTCGAACCTTCGGCGTGCCTGCCGCCACCGGCGTTCTGCCTCGGAAGCAAGCGGTGCAAGGCGGGGCGGTCTGTGCGGGCAGAAACGCCAGTCAGAGGCCGAGGCCCCGAGGGAAGCCGCCATTCACCTGCGGCCACCTTCACCTCTCCTTCACCTCTCGTCACACCGCCCCGCAAGCCCATCGTTGCTGAGACACGGGCGTCGTGACTGAGGTTCTCACGGGACCCACCCAGGGGCCGGCTGTTCCAGACGCATCCCCGGGGTTTGCGTGGTGGCTTCTGCCGGGCTGGGGTCCGAGCTCTGCCCTGGGAAGGAAGCAGCCGCCAGGGGTCGACGCTCCCTGTGCCACTCCTGTGACCTTGGCAAACCGCTAACCTTCTCTCGCCGCATCTTCCTACTGTGAGACCCGGGAAAGCACCGCATGCTGACCTGACCCCCCCTCCCCCCCGTCACGGGGCTGCCGTGTGTGTGTCACGGTAACAGAGGGTGGGCACACACCCGGCGAGGGCCCTGGGACAGCGTGCCGCACGTGGTCCGTGGACTGCGAGGGGCGAGCCCCGGCCACTGGCGCCCCCGACGGTGCCCGTCTGTTTGAACCGTTGGGTCGGATGGACACGCCCACCAGGAGGGGACACAGGCCAGGCTGTTCCGGAACCCCGACTGTGAGCCCCCACAGGTGCAAACCGTGTCCCCCTCTCCCCCTGCTGCCAGGTCAGCTCCATGCGGTCCCAGGAAGCTCCGGACGCCCCCAGGGAGGCTTCTCTGCCCACGGGAGAACTCTCTGGGGGACTCACCGTGTGCCCTTCTAATTAGTGCTTTAGGTTGATTATGGCTTGAAATTCTGACCAGACTCTACTCTTACCTTATTTTATAATATTTTTATTTTTTCAAGTTTTGTTTTTGAGAGAGAGAGAGAGAGAGAGAGAGAGGGAGAGAGGGTGGAGGAGAGGCAGAGAGAGAGGGAGAGCGAGAATCCCAAGCAGGCTCTGCGCTGTCAGCACGGAGCCTGATGCGGGGCTCGATCCCATGAACCGGGAGATCGTGACCTGAGCCGAGATCGAGTTGGACGCTCAACTGAGTAAGTCACCCAGGAGCCCCTCCTCACTGTTACTTTAAAACCAAAATTTCCTAAGGACAACTGAGCTTCTCTTTAAGAGACAAGATGCGGACTGTGACCTGACTCACATGATGTGGCCGGGGCCAGGCCCAGGACCCCACGCGGTGCACACAGCAAGCTCTCAGCACAGCCGTCTGGCCCCCACGCCCTCCCCAGACTGGCCTCTGGGGGACACTGTTCATCTGAAAGTCTCACCTACACCAAGAAGGGTGATCCAGGTGACACAGAGGCCCGTGGAGGCGTGAGCCCCCGACCCCTGAGGCAGCGGTCCAGCCGTGGGCACGAGGGGTGGGGGGGGCACAAGCCTTTATTTAAAATTTACCGTGAGGTTTACCGCACTAGTTTCCGCTACACGGAACCGGGTCAGACCAGAGCACTTCCCGGCTGTTAGTGGCCTCCGTTTACTCTCAGACTCATGTGGGGCCCGCGTAGGACGAACAGACACTCAGACAAACACCAGTCCCAGGAACACTCTGTGAGTACCATTCTGCTGAGGGTAAAATACAGGCCTGGGGCTGTCTGTGGGGGGCACCGCCCGCGCGCAGGGTGCCAACGATGCCCAGGGCAGGCTGCAGGCGCGCTCCGGAAGCAGCCGGGGGCCCGGCCCAATGTGGCTCTGATTTCTTTCATTTACGACCTGGCAAGTTCCCCGGGTCAGGCTGCAGAGGCCACAAAAGGGAAGTGGGCGCAGACGCAGGCTCATGGACGACGTCGGCCACAAGGCAAACTCCGCGATGTCACGATACCTTCGCCCTCCGGAACGCGGCACCCACTCAGGGACCCGGGCATTCCTGTGCCCAGCACGGCCCTGCCCTGAGCACAGGAGGTATTTCTCCCAAACGCGTCTTCGCTGGAAAAGGTCGTGCCGCACCTTCCAGAACCTTCGTCAGAAAGTAAAACCCTCACGATGTTTAGGACCCAGACCAACTCCACTTCGGGTTTTAAATTACCACTTTAATGAACATGATCCTGGGTGTTCATCTCGACCACCGTGAGTTTATAAGACAATTACAGTCTTCCTGGAGGAGTTCATGTGATTCAGCGGCCAAGAGGCAGTGAATTATGGAGGAAAAAGAAGGGCAGGTCTAATCAAATGAATCTCTTGGTCACAGACCCACACGTGGGGCCACCCAGCAGGTCATCGCATGACTCCCTCCAGACGGCTCCTTACTCGGCCGTCCTCGGCCCGCTCACGCCGCCCGGCACCGTGTGCCCGAGACCCGGGCCTGCCCAGTGCTGCGTCCTCTGCACGTGTGGTGTGCACCCTCTCGACCCAGACAGCTCCCTGAAGGTCCACGGATCACCCCCGGGAGCTTCACCAAGTCTGTTTTCTTTTCTCACCTGATGCCTACTTTTTAGCAGAGAAGAAAACGCCAATGCCAGCGTGAGTTAAAGACTTGTCTTCCAGGGAGCAAAGGGGGAAGTCACTCATTCGGGACCGCGATGCTCCACATTTTCAGGACGTCCACCTCTGGAGAGGGGTCCTTCCGGAGAGATCTACTCAGTCGGCACATCTGCCCTGTACCTCCTTAGCAGTCTGCCCTCCGAACCTAGGTGTGCGGAAGGTTCTCAGGGAAAACAGATGTAAACCAGTTCACCTTCCTGAGGGGAAGGAGGCACACGGTAGTGAGAAGACAGACACGGCTTCGCAGGTGATCTCCACAGTGGTCGCTGTAGATGGTCAGTGAGCCTCTGTCCTTGGGAAGCACGTACCCTAGACCACTGGTGTCGCAGGGGAAGTCCCACGGCAGAAAGGCAAACCCATCGGCGCTGGAGAACACGGGCCCGGGGCGAACGAACCCCAGTGTGCAGTCGCAACCGGGGGCCGACGGCAAGGTCCATGGGCCCGGACCACCGCAGCCTGAATCTGGGGTCACGACAGGGCAGCACAGAGCTGGCAGGGCTGACGGAGGGAGCACGCGGACGAGGCACTGGCACGGACCGGACGCGGGGCCACACGGCTCCCTGCAGAGGCCCCTTCTCGTGGGAACAGAGGAGGTCAGGACACCAGGTCAGGCCCCAACGCCGCCCCGGCCGGACCACGGCACCACGGGCCACGTGGAACCCAGTGTGACGACCAACCACGGTCTTTGGCAAGGGGCACCCTTGCCGGAGCAACCAGAGTAACGCGACTCCTAAAAAAGAAGAGTGTCTCAGTCCCCTGAATTTAAGCGCTCGATCCCAACGTCAACACGAGAAGCCTGTGCCACACTGTTTAAAACATCCGAAAGGTTCCTGGTTTGTCAGGAAAGGCAGAACACGAGGGCCCGCAGCCCCGTGCTCACAAACTCTTCAGATTCAGAACCTCGGCGTCTGTGGTGCGGGGCTGTCCCCAGCGTGTCCTGAGCCCACAGACACAGTGTCGTGGGGTGGTCCCGCCACTCATGCGCACCCGAGGGCCCCTGGACCCCTCGAGCAGAGTCAGCATGGGGTTTGCTCAAGCCCAGAGAGCTCTACATGTCAGAGTGGATCCTTGGGGTGCAGGGTGCCGGCTGAGGAGTCCCTGGGGTGCAGGGTGCGGGCTGAGGAACAGGCCTACACGGCGCGGGCCGACCCCGCGGCCATCACCTCCTGGAAGCGGCCTGCGTGCCGCTACCCTTGCAGCTGAGGCCCTGGGCTACGTCTGTAGAGCCTCAAACTATTTTATACGTCTTTGTAACGTAATTTGCAAGATAAGTTGAATAGGATTCTGGGGGCAGAAATCCATCCATACACATAATAATGCAAATGTCTCACTTCTCAAATCTTCATCTGATGGTGGAAAATTGCAGAGTGGGAATCACTCCGAGAGAAAGGACCTGTCATTCCCAAATTGCGCCGAAAGAAAGACCAAGACGACAAAGGCTTAAGAAAAACCTCTTTGTACCTTTCAAGGAACAATGGGAACAAAGCCTGAGTGTGTACACAGAGGACGGCTGGAGTCTTAGGGGTATTTGCAGAGCGTAATTTGTGGTAACAGGGCAGAACCAAGGAGGGGCGCACAAAGCCGCCGGGAAGGAGGGGCGTTCATTAGGGTGGGCTGCGGAGGGAGAGAGGCCAATTACCCCGGCCTGGATAAAACGCTGAGAGAGCACGCTGAAAAGGGACCGGCCTCTCTGGGGAGGCGCCCGATCTCCAGCTCGGAGGGCACCGCAGACCCGACGAACAGCAAAAACAAGGCGCGCAAAGCACCCCCAAGGCGGCCTCGCGGGGACGGCGGCGGGACGGGGCGGCTGCGAGCGGCCAGTTTCACTGGAAGGCCGCAGAGCCCGCGGGACAGGGAGGTCTTTATCGCAGACCCTCCGATCTGGAAGCAAAGCCAGGGAGAACCCGGGAGGGCAGGACGCACGGAGACAGGCCCCCCGCCTGCCGGGGGAGAACGGGAGGTTTTTGTTTCGTTTTTCATTTTGCTCCTTTTCTCCCCCAAATGAAGCACGTATGACTTTTGTAACGAGAAAAGCCAGAACAAGGTGTGTTTTAAAATACGTCCAATTCTCCACTCGATAGGACGAAGCTAAGTGAAACGTTTAGAAAGTACGAGTGGGGAAGAGCATGGGAGGCAACATCCTGGGTTGTCAACGCGGCTGTAATGCGTCACTAAGGAAAAACAGCACGTAAAGACACGACCACGTCTCGTGGAATCACCTCCGTCATGGGCTGCTGTTTCATCATAAGGCCGGATGTGACCTAGGAGGAGCTGCCTAGGCCTACATTCTGGGCCAGCCAGGCCGCCCGCAGACACGGCAACTCCGGACCTGGTTTGTGAGAGCTGTTTTACATAAATGTTCTCGCCATAAATGGCGTATCTGATTAGCACTGCGGGGGAGAGAGACACGGGCACCGTGCTCCCCCCCGACATCCCGGGGCCCCCTGAGCCCCCTTGCAGCTGCGGGGGGACCAAGGGCCACGGCCGTCTCTGGGGGAGAACCGGAACCCCCTCCCCGCCCGCCCTCCGCGGAGTCAGAGCCAAGGCACATACCCCGTGGCCCTGTCCCTCGTCTCGGCCAGAGCCACACCGGTTCCCTGGATGGAGTGCCCGGTCCACAGCCCAGTCCACGTTACCTGGCGTGTGACACGTGGCTTGTCTTAGGGCACGGCCCTGCCCCCTCCGGTGGACCGCTCTGGGATTTCGACCGGGCGCGGGGGGGGGGGGGGGCGGGCATCACGCACACAGCCCGTCACACCCCACGGGAGGGACGTTTCTCCAGGGCAGACCCTAGGTCGGGCCCCAGGACTTCTGCAGGGCATCACTGACCCCGACCTCTAACTGGAGATCGGGGACCCCGTCCCCCCACCCCTACCACTGACGCTCACCCTGACCTCTGACCGGGCATCTGGGACCCCGTCCCCCCACCCCCACCGCCTTCACCCCAATAACCGCGTGGGCTGCAGACCACGGCCCTCTGGCTGGACGTGCAGCTGTGTTACTTTCGGCGCCACTTGCCACAACAGTCGTAACGTAACCCAAACAGCTCCCTGGTACGCAGCGTTTACTGAGGAAAACTGAGTGATTGCACCCCATTTTGCAAGATGTTTTCTCGAAATAGAACTTAAAGACGCAGACACATTTTAGCTCACAGGAGCGAAAATACTCTTCGACACGCTTCTGAATCCAGAAGGGTCTTGCAGGAGCCTGATGCAGGAAGGAAAACGGCCCCTTCCCTCTGCCGTCCGCCCCCAGCCCCAGAGCGGCGGCGATAACCCCTCCCTGCTCCTCAAGGCGCACGGCCCACCCCACACGTGGGCTCTGAGCAGTGGTGCCCCGGGCTGCTCTCCCCCTGGGTGTCGAGCACAGGCGGGAGGCCGTGGCCAACGCTCACCCACTGGGGCGCCCCGTCGGGGTCCGCTGCTCTGGGCCGCCCAGGAGCCGGAACTGGGTGCTGCTGCAGGAAGGGGGAGGCTGCGTGCTGGCCCTTGGAAGGCCCCGGAGAGAGCCCAAGAGCCTCATCCAGTTGGGGGACTCCTCCGGTCTCAGAAGCCGCAGGTGGCATGCAGACAGGCGCGGCCCCACACGCTCAACTTCGTCCAGACGTACGTGATGCGCCCGAATCCAAGCAGGCCGCACCCCCCTTCTCAGGGGCTGCCCCTCCAAGGCACTCTCTCCCCTCGCTCGGCTCTTGATAAACATCAGACTGAAGTCAGGGAAGAGCCACGAAGATAAAAACAGAGGAAGGAAACACATCATTTCAATAAACGTCCCCGTACAGCCCAGTTAACCACGGTTCGTGCCGTGGCCGGGGGCTGGAACCCGGGACGTGGGAGACGGCCCGTCTGACATGCGGTCAGACACAACTGGCCCACACAACTGGCCGCCACTGCAGCCCGGAACAGCCCGCCAGGCCGCATCTGCACAGCAGATCAAACAGCAGACACGAGCCCCAAACTTGTTGGGCCCCTGGAGCCGGTGACCCTCCCGCCACTAAGTTTCACCAGTTCCCGCGAGGCCAGCGACGGCTCCGGAGCTCACAAGTTCCGCCCGACCTCTGTGCGCAGAGCCAGTCTCCAGCGCCCTGAACACACGCTTCAAATGCAGACGATCTAGGGGCGCCTGGGTGGCTCAGTCGGTGAAGCGGCCGACTTCGGCTCAGGTCACGATCTCGCGGTCCGTGAGTTCGAGCCCCGCGTCGGGCTCTGGGCTGACGGCTCGGAGCCTGGAGCCTGTTTCCGATTCTGTGTCTCCCTCTCTCTCTGCCCCTCCCCCGTTCATGCTCTGTCTCCCTCGGTCTCAAAAATAAATAAACGTTAAAAAAAAAAATTCAAATGCAGACGATCTGAAGTCTCCAAGTCCGTCAAAACTAAACCCCAGGCCTCTTCGGAGTGGCCTGGGCCTACGTGGCCTAAGGGGTGAGCGGCCGTTTCCCACAAGAAACTCCTGGCACTTTCCTAACTTTCTTCTCGCTCCCAAGGTGATGAATTCTCGTCACTGGTTCATCGCCCTCCCCGCGTGGCTCCATCCCGGGTGCTCCCCGTGGGGGCTCTATTCTGGATGCGCAATGGCCTGGGGCGCAGTCCGCATGCTTCCCCCCAGCCGGCCGCTCCCACACCGGGGCCCTGTGTCGGCTGGCTCTTACGGAGCACCAAACACCCCCCTGCAAGGTGAGGTGCGTTCACGACACGGATCTGGCAATCCAGGAGACCCGGGTGCTCCCCACATTCTCAGGAGGACCCGACCCGGAAGGAACCGCCCGCACCGGTGGGGAGGGAACTCCAGAGGTGCGGACCAGTGACGACGGACTAGCCGCACACCCGGGGCCACGTCAGGGTGAAAGAAAGGGTCCGATGAAAGGGTCTCGCCATTGAAAGCACACAGGCCATCCTGGGCCAGGCGGGAAGGCTCGGTGAGGGTGTGGGGTCTGAGCAGGCTGACAGATGGGAATGATCTGGAAGGATAAAGCCGAGTGGGAGGGCTTTCAGCGTGAGGGGGGGCGGTCTGCACAAAGGTCCAGAGACAGAAAAGCACAGGGGATATTCCAGGGGCTGCGAGGAGCCGGCCGGGGACACAAAAGGTATTCACTCCTTCTTTTCTGCAGCGTCGCCTAATTAAGCCAAAGGGCAGGGCCTGGGGGGCGGCGGCAGGAGCGGTCACCCACGCAGCTGCCTCTGCACTTCGTCCTGGGGCCCAATTATTCCCTCTGAAGCTGCTCTCAATGGCGACCTCGCCGGGCGAGGCCAGAGGAGAGAGCTCCGAGGAGCCGGGGTCTGGTGGCTTTGCTACGGCAGGCTGGGCCACCACCGCGTGCCCCCTCCTGTGTTGGCCTCACGTCTGTTTCCTCGGCCTCCGAGGCCCTGTGAGAGCTTCTGAGAGTCTGTCGTCCCCCACACGGGGACAGGTGCTGACCTCTGGAGGAACTCAACACTTCCAACGGCCCTCGTGTGACACCGGTGAGGGTGCCGCCCCGTGACTCCGGAGCGAGGGCTGTGGGGCGGGCTCTGCAGTGGGCAGGAGGTGCTGACAGGGTCCGGGGCACCGGGCCCTCGGGAGGCTGCCCGCCACGCACGGGGGGCCCCGCTCCGCCTTGCTGCCTGGCGTGGAGAACATCTGGGATCTGCAGACGTGCCCAGAAAACCCCCGGACACAGAGGCAGGGAGGCCACCGTCTGGAAGCACGGCGGGACCTGAGGCCAGAAGACGACGGCTTCAAGCAGCCGAGAATCTGAGGTTTGGTCCCGGTTTCCCCTCGCGTCTCGGTGTCAAAGTTTGGGGCCACCGAACTCAGGGTTTTCATTCTTCTTGAACGTGGGAGAGGGTGGCAGCACCGAGGAGGGGAGACGGTCCCGAAACACGGAAACAGGGTAGACGTCCCTTCCAACCGGTTTTTTGGTGTCATAAACCTGTATTTTGTTTCCCCTACTCAGGAAATCTTGGTTTCTGGTTAGAGCATAAGATTTTCGGATTTGTGGAAGGTGCGATCCTAGGAATACTCCTTTTTGGTTATTCTTCTGGTTCACCGTCTTCACAGAGAATGAAAGGCATAAAATGCTATACTTACACAACAAATCCAAATGTTTAACTTTAATTAGAGAAGTTCAGTCCAGCTACGTTTGGTGCTGACTGCCTGTGCGGGTTTATCACCCAAACTCCTTAAACTGATTTCTGTCGAACGCCACGAGGTCAGTCCAAGTTTAAAGCTGTGTTTCGTGTTCACATTCTTCACACCCTGTACGGGATTACACGTGTTAAAACCTCGGCCTGACCTGCTAATAGAGTCACCTCTGAATCTTCCATTTCCTGTTTTCCGAATACTTGTGTGCAGGGGCACACGCACCTACACCCAGATGCTTTTCCCTGGTTGCTTTATTTTCAAAAATTGAAGAAAATTTTTTTAATGTTTATTTTTGAGTGAGAGAGAGAGAGAGAGAGAGAGAGAGAGAGAGAGAGAGAGAGAGAGAGAAAGAGCACGAGCAGGGGAGGGGCAGAGACACAGGGAGACACAGAACCCAAAGCCCGCTCCAGGCTCTGAGCTGTCAGCACAGAGCCTGACATGGGGCTCAAACCCACGAACTGTGAGATCATGACCTGAGCCGAAGCCGGACGCTCAACCGACTGAGCCACCCAGGTGCCCCTATTTTCAAATTTTAAATTAAAAATGTTTTGGGGGCGCCTGGGTGGCTCAGTCGGTTGAGCGTCCGACTTTGGCTCAGGTCATGATCTCACGGCTCGTGAATTCCATTCCCGCAACAGACTCCACGCTGTTAGCTCAGAGCCTGGAACCTGCTTCAGATTCTGTGTCTCCCTCTTTCTCTCTCTCTGCCCTTCCTCAATTCATGTTCTCTCTCTCTCTCTCAAAAATAAACAAACATTAAAAAATGTTTTACATTATCTTTAAGAAAGGCAGACGGCCAGCAGCATGTTGTTTGGACATGTTTGGAGTCTTGGAACTGCACTGCCCCACGTGCTCCTGCAAATAGACCTTAGAGCTCGTCTGGAGGTCCCCACAGGGGGCACAGCCACTCGTGTGCCTTGGACTCTTCACGTGCAGCTTCAGGAGGGGCGCACGTGGAATGGTGAGGGAGGAAAGGGACGCCTGCCTCCGCAGCCAGATCGGCCGGGCCAACCTTGGTGGTCCACGGGGTGGCCGATGTCGTGGCCCAAGTGCCCTCACGTCTTTATTTTTCACAACCAAAACTCTTGAGTGAATACTTTTCCCACCAGTCACCTTCCTAACTGGAGACCATATATGTGAATATGTCGTCCTTCCTTCCTAACAGAGAAGATTCCATTCTTAATTATCAGCAATTCTTCCAAAGCAGAGAACCCCGATGGAGACTGAAATATTTTGAGCAACGAAGTTTAAGAATGACTAATTCGATGGAGAAGAGAAACCCAGTTACGTAGCTTTTCCGACGTAAGAGAGAACGTTGTTACCGTTAGCTTCCGTAGGAAATGGCTGTGATGCTGCCCAGACTTCAGCCAGGGTGGGAGGAGGGGAGCAGAGGGGCCTCGGTTGAAGGGGAGTGATGCTAACATAACATGGCGTCCTGCCCCCTGGCAGGACAGGCAGCTGAACCCGCAGGACTCTCGCCTCCGGGGGCTCTGCTGGCCGAGTAGTTTTCCTCTCGTGATCTTGAATGTTCCTCGTTTGACATTTGGAGATGACAGTCATCTGCCTGAGTCTCCTGGGTCTGATCGTGCATCTGCTGTTTGCAAAGCTCTCCCTGCTCGTAAACACACATCCTGTGTGCCTCTGAAGGCTCCAGTTAGCCTTCCCCGCCCCGCCCCCTGTGTAACTTCTTACCTTCCTCGTTGTCGGTGTGTGTGTGTGTGTGTGTGTGTAAGAGCCGGGCTCGGCGACTTTTGACAGGCTCATGCACTGCACTGCACCTAATGCCCTCAGTGCGGGGCACGCTCCCTAAGGCCACCAAAGGCTTGGTCCCCTTGGGGCCAACACCAGCCTCCCGGTGCGGGCTCCGCTCAGCGCGCACCAGGCCGTTCCCAGGACAGGCTTCCCACAGGCGGAGAGCCTGGCTCTGGTGGGTAAACGGCTTCCCAGAGCCGCCCCAGGCCTCTTCCCCCGCATCCACACACCGTCCCGCCTGGAGGGGAGGCAGGGAGGCATCGGGAGACCAGCCTCTCAGCTCTGGGCCTGCTGCTCTTCATGGTGGGGTCTCTCTCCCCCACCTGCCCTCCGCCTCCCGCACCTGCCCTCCGGAATGCCTTCCCCACCTCCTGGCATTTTGGTCTAGATCCCTGTGAAGCCCATCCTGCACACACCCCTTTCCTCTCGCAAGCTTCTCCTGCTGGCGCCCACCTCACTCAGGGTAGCTCGGCATCCTCTGAGGACCTGGGCAGCTCATCTCCGGGCACATGTGGCCCCGCGCACGACAGACGGCTCCCTGACGGAGGGTCCGCCACGCTGGCGTGTGGGGCGTGAGGCGGCCGGGGGGAGGGCAGTCCCCTTGGACCAGTCCACCCCGCGCTGGCTCATAGCTGAGGGAGGACTTGATCGCTCTCTGGTCCGGGAAGATGAGCGGAGAAGCCCTTCACAGAGGCCGGTGGGACCCTCTCTTCGCACCTGCGCGTCCTCTAACCGACTTCACGAAATGTGCTGAGGCTTACAGAAATCTGCACCTCGCCAGACGCGCACGCTTTGTTTGCAGATCGGGTGTCTTAGGTTTCGGTTGAGACAATGTGCCCGCCTGGGGCGCCTAGGGGCTCAGCCGGTCGAGCATCGGACTTCGGCTCAGGCCGTGATCTTGTGGTTCGTGAGTTCGAGCCCCGCGTTGGGCTCTGTGCTGGCAGCGAGGAACCTGCTTTGGATCCTCTGCCCCCAGCCCTGCTTGTGCGCTCTGTCTCTCAAAAATAAATAACATTAAAAAAAGAAAAAGAAAAGAGACTGTGCGCACCTGTGTGAATTGGGGCCTGGAGGAGGGGGCCGCCCGTGCACAGGAGTGTGTGATGAATACACGTCTGAAAAGGGAGGGATGCACCGGACGCGGGCGGTTCAGCCGGGCCCACGGCCACCAGCAGACCTGTGTCAGCGCCTATGATCACAAAGAGCTTCCCCTCCATAGAACTGAGATGCGTTTGTACTTCCGTGACCTTCTCTGACCTTCAACAGCCCAGTGAGGAGCATACAGCTGCTTCTAGCCCATTCTGTGGGTGAGGTGCCAAGAGGTACGAGGCCAGAGGAATGGAAGTATTGTGGTCTCTATTTTCCGTGTTCAAATATTGGGGAGGAGAGACTTTTAACACCGGGGGTGGGCCGTGAACCACGGGAGTGGGAGGGCATGCTGCACGCAGCTCCCCCCACCCCTCTGGGGCTGCCCTCGACACAGGGAGGCTGGCCTGGCCCCCTGAGGACACACGTGTCCCCAGAGTAAGCTCGTGGGCACTGGCCCTGTCTCCAGTGTGGTCACTAAGGATGACCCCTGCTCTACAGGCCTGAACCTGTGCGGTCTGTCAGCACAGTGACGGGGACACCCCGGGCCCGGCTCGTTCTCTCTCGAGGATGTGCTCCCCCATCCGTCCGTGCATCCGGCCTTCATGAGCCTGACCTCAGCGTCATGACCTGTGGCCTTGTCACTACGATTGCTTCCTGTGGTTTTAGGACAAACTCCTTGTCTAGGAGAAGTCGGGAACTGAGCACAGAAGTAAGTTTGACCACTCCTGAAGCCCCCGGGCGCCTCACACCATGAAGAGAGGGGCAGGGGCTCTGGAAGCTTCTGCCCTGTCCTGCAAGTGAGTGCTCCCTGGCCCCAGGACCTACTCCGTGCCGCGGGAGTACTTGCCTGGGGCCTCAGTGCTACAAATCGCCCTCACCTGGCCCTTCCACCACCAGCCACAGGACCTGGGACAGGGCACAGCCCGCCTGACGCTGACTTTCCCGACGTGGCCGCACAGAGTGACCTGGGGGTCCCGTGTGGCTTTCAGAGCACCTCCGTGGGCACTGCCGGGTGACTGGCCGGTGGCCGGTGGCCGACGGGGGATGACCGGGGAGCCTCCCAAGCGCGCAGGGGGCCCCTGCCGTGCGGAAGCACGCTCTCTGACAGGAAGCCGCGTTCAAGCAGATCAGAGGTGCCGTCGGCAGCCGCCACCCAGACTGGCCCTCGCTCGGCAGCCACGCAAGGAGCCACACAAGGACACGCACCCTCCCCTGCAGGCCTCCGAGGCACGCCCTTCCGTGGCGGCCGCGGACGGAACAACAGCACCCAGCAGATCCGCGGTGGCCGGGCGGCTCGGGACACAGCACAGGCGAAGCTAATGCTCCCGCCCCTCCCTCGTCCTTCCTTCCTTAAGAGACAGTTATCCAAGTAACACCCAGATCGACTACCAGGCTACAAGCATGAAAACAAAACACAGCAACACAGTTACGAGAAGAAGCCGTGGAACCCAGGCCCCGGGACCCCCAGCATCCGCCAGCCCGAGCCTTCGTCTTCCAGCATCTCACTGAGTGGTCTGTTATTTTCAATTAAGTCTGATCTAATTATTATCGTTTGATCAAGGGAGGTGGCTTGCTGAGTTAGGACAGCAACATGTGCCTCACTTTTGTGTTTAGATATGTTTTTGGCAATCTTTCCAGCCTTCCGCCTCCTCTAGATTTATTTCCAAATCTCAGGAGCTATTTTTGAGGAAACGCGTTGCACAGAAACTGGAGAATGGGCATGTAGCCGCGGCTTCTGGGAACTGCATATTTGAAAATTTAAGACCGAAGAGAAAAATGCACTACAAAGTCACGCCTTACTGAACCACGTTCAGACCCAGAGTGGAAAGTATCTAGAAGATCTAAGCCGAGCTCGTCGGCCCGCGTGCTGATCGTTTGAAATCGAGTGCACATACACGTAGATGCATGTTCTCGAAATGCTCAGGATGGACAGATTTCTTTGCTCTCGGCAGGGCAGAAGCCTGCGGGTTTTCCTAGGTCTGTGGCGTGGCTGTGTCAGGAGGCAGGTGACATTTGTGCTTTTGGGAAACAATACAGCACCTGCGGTGAAGCCTGGGCCTGTTCCTGGGGCCGTGGAGCACAGCACGCCGGGACAAGGCCTCACCCTCCCACCGCACGAAACGCCAACTCAGTACGTACAGAGCTTCTGGACAATTCTACCTACAGACACAGGTGCAGATAGCTGCTTCCTGCAAGGGCAAACTTCGCAAAACTCCAATTCTCAGGCTTGACTGATTAGGAAAAATGTGAGGTCTTTAACATGATTTTAGGGAACTCGCCCATTTCTGAAGCAGGATAGATTTCACCTGCTGGGAAGTCGCAAAAAAAAGTTATACTGATGTGAAAACTTAAACGTAGAGCCAAGAAAAGCCGTTCTAAGAGACATCGTTGACAGAACAGGCGACTTTAGGAGCTCGTGGTGGGGACCAGGCAAACCTCAGGGGACTCACTGTTGTCTACCTGAATCGGAAAACGCTTCTCTAGCTGGTGAGTGCAGATTACGAAAGATTAAACCGCCGTGGAAAAAGAAAGACCCCCCCAATTCAAAGCCCGGGAGAATACACCACACCCCCTCTGTGAGCGCCTGGCTCTCCCTTGTCCAGAGGTGGGAAGTTAGGACGCGTCCGGGCCACGGGCCCCTCAGCCTGAGCGGAGGGAGCCCCCCGACAGCAGCGGCCACAACACACCTCATGTCACACTCCCATAACCACTCGCGAGTGGGATGAGCCCCCGGGGCCGTGTCCAGGCCGCCCACACCCAAATGCGCTCTTGCCTCTGGCTCCAAAGGCCTCCAAGTAACAAGGAAACCTGGGCGTTGTGAAATAAACCATCAAAAGAGGCTTGCGGAAAACTCCGCCGGGGTCCGTGCCCTCGAGTGGGGTGGGAGCGCGGGCCGGTGGGCTGCCGAACTGGCTGCTCCAAGGTGATCAGAGCCTCAGAGAAATGGACGCGACACTCAAAGACGCTCAGAGGGAAAAAGCCGGGGAACGTCTACTTATCACCTAACGACTTCTCTCTGCACAGTGTTGCCCAAGTGCCTTCCACGGAAACAGGACACCCACGTGAGGTGGGGCCCCAGCGCCGTGGGTTCCACCTCCTTCCACGTGAACCGGGTGCTGCTACCCTGAGTGACCACGTGTCGTGAGTGGGTGCACAGGCATTCCCGCCATGTAAATGTTACATGTTGACAGGCCAACGTGGGGAAAGAAAGAACAAAAGTAAAGAAATTACCTTTCCAGATAACAAAGCACAGACTTAATCCAAACATACTATGGTTTCCGCATCTAGAAGAAGAAGTAATATCTACTAAAACAACCGAGAAAAGTTTGGTGACCATTAAAAAAATGACCTTCCCAAACAGGTTTCAGTTACTCTGGAAGTTCTTCCAAGTTTGAGGAAATTAAAGTACGACAGATTGTTTGGTAAGACTGATCTCTTGGTAAGTGTTGAAGCGTGAGAGTCTATCAAGAAATATTTGATTTTCCAATGGGTAAAGCAAACAAAAATCTCACCCACATACACATCCGTAAACTAAGCTTTAAGATGCTGACTCCGTCTACGAAATAGTTCTATTCCGAGGAAGAAAAGGAAAAATGTTTAAACGTGTCTGCATTAGGATCTAATAATGCAAAGTACTCACTGTTTGAAACAGTGTGAAGAAAAGCCCACTGATGATTCAGGAACACTCCATGAACACACTGTAACCCAAAGCCCCGAATCATGAGTTATGAGCGCACAGGTCTCTGCACGGACCGCCAGCAGCCTGGGAGGGCAGACAGCACAAGGGTGAGTTGTGAGGGCTCGCGCAGACCACGGCTGCGTGGGGGCCTTCCCGCTCCAGGCATGTTGCAATGAGGCCACTGCCGTGCCGTGTAACTGGGGACACATGGATTCTCCTCTCAGCCTCTCCGGGAAGAAGAAATCCCAGTCCAGAGGCCACCAGAGCCTCGGCTGGAGCAGACCCCCCGAACCCCATCCTTCACTGCTGGCCGAAGGCTCCCTGTGTTCTGACGAGGACACTGACTTCGTCCATCGGAAGGGTCAAGTCAACCTGTGTTCTGACGAGGACACCGACTCCGTCCGTCGGAAGGGTCATGTCATATTCCAACGCTGATAAAACTTGCTACATTGCCACCCGCCACTCCTCATCCCCAGGTCAGCTACTTCTAACCTCACGCACACTTTCTTCCGGAAAAATTATAACAATGATTATTTTCATCGTCCCCAAGAGATACGGTATGATATCAAATCGCTCGGTTTTCCTCGTCCAGTGATGGGACTTAGGGGAGGTTTATCCAAACTTCCCTTCCACTGTAGGGTTAACCGCGTGCAGAAGGCCAACGATGCAAAAATAAAAAAGCATCAAAGCAGCTTTTCCTGAAATCGTTTTATGTTTGCGATACTTTGGACAACTTCTCAGACAGACGTTTGCGTTCAAAGGGGGTCTCAGGGGTCGCTCTAGAAAACCCAGGTTTAGTGCGGACGCATTAATGAGCTAACTCTTGCCTCATTTACAAATGTAAACCCCCTGTATTGGTAGCTATGCTTTTAAGAGCTGGTGATACATGAGTCAGCTAAATCTAGAGGGAAAAGTCCTGAAACCCCATCCCCGTGTGCTGAGTCCTGCCCTGCTAACCACAAACCACAACAACATAGCTGCTCAAACAGCAGCACCTTCTCCCCGGCGAACAGGCCACTTCGGGACGATGTCCACATTTAATCAGAGGCCTTCCCTAAAACGTATACTGGAGCGACAACAAAACCAAGCCCATCCGAAAATCTTTACAGTCATTTCATTTCCACATTTCCCTAAATCACATTTTTAAAGGAAAAGTTTTTTCCCCTGTTTATTAATCTGGATTGAAGAAAAGTACACATTTCATTTATTGTCTGGATTACAGATTCTTATTAAACAAACCAGAGCTCATTATAAAATCAATATCAACTTAACCACCATGTCCCCAGGAGGAACAACAAAAAGGTCACTCCAAGAAATTCAAACAATTTTCCTGCTGGAAGGGCATGATTTTAATTACAGATACTATTAATTAGAGCTGTCACTGGCAAGATTTTTTTTTTTCTGTTAATTATCGGAAACTCAGTTCTCAGTGTGCAATTTCAACCTGCGTTTTTGCCAAACTTAGTCATTTCTGCATGCAAGCCCAACCTTTCCATTCTATCAATATTTTATATTTGAATTTCAAAGTGTATCAAAGGATGCTGTGCTTTCTAAAAATCCACCCCTGTGTGATCTCCCGTCTCTTGCACACAGAACAGAACTGGTGTGATAATTTATTTATGTCCCGGCACAGACCTGGCCATCCTACACCGATGGTCTTGCTCAATAGAATTTCTGGATAAATTCTTACTAGTTTATGTGACATTTTTTCCTAGGCTTCTTCTTCAAACGTGGTTTGTCTTTTGCTTTGAAGCAGAGCCGTGCGCTGGGGCTGAAATGTCACCTCCCACACATTTGAAGTTGCCATTTCTTTATAAGAGACGATCACGCTGACCAGCCTTGTGACCTCCTCCAGAAAACCGGAGCGTTTCTCCTCCGTTCAGCGACAACACCAAGAATTTTGAAATGGTGGCGGGGCGGGGGGGGGGGGGGGGGGGAGGTGGGAAGCTATCTCCTGGTGTCTTTTAAGCATAGTGGTTTTAGAAAGTCATCCCAGCTCCTTCCGTGGGCCAGCGTCAGGGCAGCCCAAGGAGCAAAATCAGGCAGCACAGGCCAGTCCTAGAGGGCACCCAGGGGGCCAGCTTGGGCGGGGGAGGGTGGTTCTAGAAAGAGCAGGAGAGCCCCCCGTATGACTGTCATGACAGGAGAGTAACATTCAACTTATACACGATTGTAAATAGGATGTGTCGTACAGAAGACAGACATATTCCACGGCACAATCATGTCACTAGACAAAACAAAGCATCTCGTCCAGTGGGAGGGAATCTTCCACAAATACATATCGAATGAATTTTTAAAAGGATGATTAAATGTTTTACCTTCCCAAATGGGAAAATGTACTTAGAGTTAAATGCCATTTTACGTTAAAAGGAATCCAACGCCCCAACTAGTTCCTACCGTGGGCTCGTATGCTGTTACAACCGAAGGCACATTTTCATTACAGGACATTACCGAATATGAAGCGTATGCTACGGCACGTCCAAACATTCTGGGAATTTTCTACCAGCTCGTGTGGTCTGAACCTGCCTTCCTGACATTCTCTTTGGCTTCTGACTTGTCTCCAGGTGGGTCTGGGACGTCCCGTGTTACCCGCGGGAGGCCGCCGCCCTGGCTCTCAAGGGGACGTCCTTGGCTTACTTCCCACTTATCGGCATTAGATTTCACTTTATCCAAATAATAGCAGAGGGCAGCAACGGTTCAGGTCAAAGGATCCTTTCATATGAGACCCCGAGAAGTCGACAATTTAAGAGACGTCTTCAAAAACCCACACAGCCAACGTATCTCGCAACTTTGGCATTTTTTCATTAATAGTGGCCAAACTAAGAAAAATAAAGATATGTAATTCACGTTTCTTACTTCTTCCACATTTCCATCGAGCAACCTGCTTTCACAGCTGAGACCAGCTGAGAACAGAGTAAGTCTAACACGAAGCAGTAAAACTGTGGGTTACAAGGGACTCGTGTGAACGCTAGTGAGGAGTTTCCAACCGTCCTCCTAAAAGAACCCAAACTATGGGTAAGAGAGCCGCTGGGCGTGGGGAAGGGCCTCAGGCAGTTAACTGATCTGTATGTCCAGTGGGTGAACGGAGCCCCTACCTGGTAGGCGGCCGTGGCGTCCGGGCCCGGGTGGTCCCCTGGTCCCGACAGCTTGTCCTGCAGCCTGGCGCGGGAGGTGTGGCGGAGACAGTAGATGACGCCGGAGGCCAGGAGGACCCCCACCATGGCCACGACGGAGACCAGCGTGAGCACAATGAACGGGGTCGAGTCCCCTTGCTTTGCCCGGCGTGGAGGGAGCTTTAGTTTGCTTTTCTGCAGGACAGGAGAGAAGGAGTGTGTTAGTGGCCAGCAAATAGGACCTCCTGGAAACCACCCTTTCCCAGCGGATCCAAAACGTGACAGCTCAGCGCAGCGGGCTGTGGGCCCTGCCCCAGCGGGAGGGCCTTCCAGAACAGCACCCCCAAGCAAGGAGGGAAGTTATGTCTAATTCGCATCTTAAGGATCGCAGCGTTTTCAAAAGGAAACTCAGAAGCATCACTTTTATTCTTAAAACCACCGATTTTCAAAACGTAAGGACGTGAACTCTCTGGCCCGCATCCCTTGTCCAGACAAGGGTGAGAGAAATAGTTTATCCAGAGCACGCACCACAAATGTTTCCGCCGGGGGTGGGGGGGGGGTGTGGTTCCTGGGGCACAGAGACGTCAAACAACCCTACAGCGCACAGCACAAAAGAGGGGCAGGATCTCTGAAAGTTTCACCTCAACCTTCCCGGAGACACAGCAGGGGCGGTGCCTCCGAGGACACTTGGCGAGGCATCCCCACCGACCTGGGACCCTCCGTGCGCGCCCGCGGGACACAGACCGCCGCCGCGCACCTCACGCTTTTCCTGGGAAGGAGCTGCGGGGCGCTGGGGAGGCCGGGGTCCAGGAGGCCGCCTCCCGGCGGTGTGGAAAATGGGGAGACAAAGCATCAGAGTCCCACTGTCTGGGGGGCAGGCTTTGGGCGCATCTCTCCGGAGTCCCCTCCGGGCTCAAGGAGCGTGGTGCTCGCGGGGCAGCCTCGTCCTCAGTCAGGTGCAGCGGCCGCGGTGAGAAGCGGCTCCGGCCAGCACGCCCCCCACCACCCCCCGGGCAATGAATGGAAACGCACGCCCCGCCTCGGTCCCGGTTGCTACAAGATGAGAACAATTAGCAAACTCCTTTCCACCACCTAATTTCGCGTGGTAACAAAATGGATTTTTCCCCATGAACGCCTGGCCGGCCTATTCATTATCTCTCTTCGTCTCCGAGTGTACACAGGGCCTCTTATGTCGGGCCGGGCCATTTTTATCTTGTAATCATAAAGGCCACCAAAGCAATTACCGCCGGTCTTGACTGGAAAAGCTGGTCATTAATTAGCCTCCTTTTGCCTTCGGTGCCGCGGATTAGCTGGTGCCGGGACCGAGTTAATGGAAACGCGGGTTAAATGAGAAAAGACGCCGAATTTTCTTGCCTGGACGCCCGGCTCCGAGGAGGACGGCGAGGCTGGCAACCGGCGGGGAGGCACACGGAGGGTGGGGAGGGCGGGGAGGGGGCTGGGGAGGGGGGAGCGCGCAGGGGGAGGGACCCGGAGGGGCAGGGGCGCAGGAGGGGCGCGCGAGGGGCCGGAGCTGCGGTCCCGCGGTCTCCTCTCCCCCCACCCCCCCTCCCCGGCGCGGACCCCTCCCCTCCGTCCCGCTCGCCCCTCCCTCCGCGCCGGCACTGCTGCCTCCGGAAGGCTCTGGCTCCTGGAGCCGCGGACCCACCCCCGCCGCCCGCGCTCCCTCCGCACCCCTGTCCCCGCCCCGCGCGGGGCGAGAGCCGCAGCCCCATAAATAAACCGGAGGACCCCACCCGGCGCGGCGCGGCCCAACGGGGCGGGAGGGACCGCGACCTCCCCGGCGCGGCGCGCAGGTCAGCGCCCCTGGGCGCCCGCGAGGCTCCGGGCCGGGGTCTCCGTCCCCTGACTGCGTCCGGCGGCTGGGGCGGCCTCCCCCTCGCGGCGGCCCCTCCGCCCCCCGAAAGAGGCCTTGCCGGCACCTCGGTGGGGGGGGCGTTTCCAGGAGGACCGCTCGCTCCCCCCGCGCCCCCCGCGGGACCGCCTCGCGTCGGCAGACCGAGCCGGGACAACAAAGGAGGCGGCGCGGCCGAAGGAGGGGCGTCCGGCCGTCCCCCCGCCCGGGCCCGGCCCGCCCGGCCTTCACTACGCGTCCCCCAACCCCGCCCTCCGTGCCGGCGACTGTGGGTCCCCGCGTCCCCGCTTAGTCCAAGCTCCCGCGCGGGGGAATCCCGCCCAGGCCTCGGGAGGACCCCTCGCGCCCACGTGGTTGACGGCGCCCGGGAACGGGGACTTCCTGAACCTTCCTGCCTGGCGGCGTGAAGCGCACACGCGTGGGGTGGCCAGCTGGCTCCAGAGGACGCGCCGCGCCTCGAAGTGTGGTGCGCGCGTCGGTGCGCACCCGACGGACGGTCGCACGCGCGCCAGGGGCCAAGGCCCGGACTGTGGGTGCCGGGCGGTCGGGGACGCGAGGTCCCGCTGCGCAGGGCGCTCGCCGGGGAACCGGCGCAGAGGCGGCCCGGTTGTCACTCGGTTCCAGGTGAGAGGCCATGCAGGCAGGCGCGGCGCCCACACGTTCTGCTGGCCCAGGCCTCGGGCGAGGAAGAGGTCGCACCGAAGCTCTTTTCAAGGAGGCAGAGTGGCCCGAACACCGCCGCCCCCGGCCGGCTGGGTTCCTGCCCCAGGAAACCGACGGTCACCGTGACCCACGATGCGCTCGGCACGCGCGGGTAGGGGAACAGTGCCTCTTTCGCGGCGCGCGTGGAGTGGACTCAAAGGTCAAAGAAAAACGTCAAGGAGAGTGACTGCTCCCAGAGCTGAGGTCCTTCCTCTCCGGATCCCGCTCTCCCTCCTCCCAGCTGCCCAGCCCCCGCTGGGTCCCAGGTGCTGCTGGAGTAGAAGGGATGCAGGGGAGGGAAAAGGACGTGACCCGGTGCCCACTGAGTCCCATTTTCTATGGTCTCTCCTGGTTCCAAGCTGTGTTGGAACCTTCTCCCGCGGAGAAGGGCCACCGCGGTCCCAGGCTGGGAGGGAGGCGCCCAGACGTACCTCCCGCAGCCTATCCGCAATCCCAATCCTGCAGCCAGGGGAGGGGTGGGTGAGGCTGAGGACTCCCGAGCCTGGGCGTGGGGGAGAAGAGGGTGTGACCCAGAGGAGGACTGCGGTGTTAGGGCCGACGGACCCGCCGCCGCGCTTCTGACGCTGAGGTTGCCGGACCCTAGAGCCGGGCTGGGAACGTCCCTCCAGCCGGCCCGGGGGGGGGGGGGGGGGGGCGGGGGCGGGGGGTGCATCTCAGCCAGAGCCCGAAAAATCACTCTTCCTCGCTCCCCCCGCCCCCAGTGGTTCCGACCTACCCAGCGCCGGGCGGGAGGGTCGAGCGGGAGGAAAAACTGTTGCTGGCTGCAAGTCAGGTCTTAAGAAACCCGGAAAAAACTAAAATTTATGGAAATTAAAAAAAAATTAGAGCAGGTGAATTCCTTCTTTGGCATAGTGACTGGGTTTTAAAATCTTCGTGATTATTTTATTTTCTTTCTTTTTGTGGAATTAAGAAAACAAACAAAACTTCCAATCCCTGCTAACCAAGAGCTTTAAGAGAAAAAAAATGAGCGTGAGTTTGAGCCAGGGCCCCGCTGCAGGTGTGACCAGGGCGGGGTGGGCCTCAGCCCCTCCCCTCCTGGGTCCCTGCTCCCCAAGGCCGAGCGACTTGAACCCGTCTGCGATCCCCCAATTTTGTCCTGGGCCCCGCCTAATAGCCCACGACTAATTAGAGGCATCCTGTCAGTCTTGACTGGAAATTGAAAGAAAATAATGTTTAAATATTTATGACTTGGACAGACACGTACAGTCAGGCATCTTTTAGAAGCAGAACCCCTCCTTCCGGATGGCGGCAGAGAGAGGCGCACAAGGGGCCGGGACGGCTGTGGGCCCTGGGATGCGGGGTCACACACACAAACGCTGAATGCGGAGTTTCAGGTGCAGGAGAAGTACGAGGTTTAAAAAAATAATCAGGAATAATTAAGTCAACTTTACATCAGGTTAGATGTGTCTTGACTGCACAACCATTTCCACCTGCAGCTCCTTGAATTTGGAATGTAAAATATTGCAAACGCTGTGATTTGAAATAAATGCGACCAGAGGCAATTTGTGGGTCGCTCATGGAAATCGGAATCTACAGACGTTGTCCTGACCTACTTAAACTATTTTGATCTGCGCTTGTGAGTGGAGGTGCATGGGGCTTCCTTTGCATGATCTTCTGAGCCATTTATGGCAAAATATCTTCAAAACTTTTTTTCTTTAGCTGTCCATGTGGTGAGCTTAAAAGAAAAGAAGAGAAAAAAAGAGAACATTTTATACCCAAACTTGGTTGTGAGAACTAAGGCAGCCGCACAATTACGAAAGTTTATGCTAACAAGTATTTGTTGACAGGTAGCAACAAAATTGAAAATCTGAGTATTCTTCCAAGACTGTGCGTCGTAAACAGCTGACAATAGCAGTCTGTTACCTAAGCCACTGACTTTGATTTGAAAATACACTTGTACCCCAAATTTATGGGCACAGGCATTTAAGTTTATTAGTAGGAAACTTCTGATATGTGGATGCTTTCGTCCGAATCATTCCTAAAGAATCTGTTTTGGAAACGCTGTCCCTCTGCACTCTTACGTCACTGTAATTGTCAACATCCCTTTCCCTGTAAAATTTAGAAATTGATTTTAGAGACTACTAATGAGTTGCTATAACAAATCTGTCTTTGGTTTCCCAGATGAATGATTTTAGAATTATTTGAGAGTTTCATGCTAGATTTGCTAAAATGCATTCACGAAAACATATGATCACTTTAAGGCAGATAAAAAATTTTAATGGTTTTCAGGCCATGGGAATGACCGAACTTAAAAATATGGGGGGGGGGGTGTCTTAAAATATTTTAAAAGTATTTTTTAAAGCTGTTAACTGAACTATTTTTAATTTGGAATTTGCCACAGAATTCTCATAAATGAGAGAAGTCAGGCGGAAATAATCATGTATTAATTCTCTGCATTACAAAATCTTTTCAGAAGCTATTATCAGAGCAAGAGGCATTTCGGTCTGAATCCAGGGTGGGAGAAATCCTTTGTGCAAGTGAAAGCCATTGTTCCTCGTGCAGATGAAATTGTACTTGCAAATCTGCCATTCAAGTAGCCAGCCTAGATAGGCAAGAGAAAAGAATGTCCAAGAAATAATTATTCTTAAATAAAAATAAATGGGGATACCTTGTTTTAAAATAAGCCATTTGTTTATTTTTTCAGGCATAGACAAAAATAAATATGCAAAAGATAACTGTCTATTTGCCGCCTTTGAGCGCTCCCAAAACATCAGTTTTGGGGAACTACTCTGTTTTAAGACATCAGGAAAGATTTACGATATTTATGTTTAAAGGGGGAGGACTACCCTTGTGTGAACTAATTTTTAGCAGAGCTTCATACACAGCAAATTGTCTCGGGGAGAACAGAGAGCGACCAGCTGAGAACAGAGCGAAGAAGATGGGCCCCCCCAGGAATCGTGCCCCCGGCCGTCTTTCAGATTCACCGCTGGAGTCTCTATTACACCCCGACTCCTACTCGGCCGCTGCACTGATGCGCCCGCTCCCGACCCGTGTTCTGCGCGCGCAGTCGGGTCCCCGAGGCCTGATCTGACGCGTGCACACACGCGCTTCCTCGGGTAGGTGACGCCGTGGTCGTGAAGCAGGAGTTTCCCCCGCAAGACCCAAATCCCCTTCGGGATGCCCTTCCTCTTCCTCCGAGGCTCAGAAGCCCCATCCTGGCCTGGCCCGGCGGCGTCGCGGGTCGGGACCCCGGCGAGGCGCTCCTTGGAGCGCAGGCCTGTGTCGGGCCCCCTGTCCGGCTGCAGGGGCCTCGGGCCTTCCTCGCCTCCCGGTCCCGGTCCCTCCTGCTCAGTTACTTAAAGCAGCCCACGGAGGTCCGAAAGGTCAGGCCGCAGCGCCGGACACAAAGGGGCCAGTGCTCCTGGGGGCCGACAGTACTCGCGGCAGGGCTTTCCAGGAGGTCCCGGCCCCCTCCCCTAAGGGGACAATGCCCTGGCCCGGCCTCCCCGCCACAAAGCGCGGGCCGCGGGCCGCGCGCGCACGTCCCCAACGACGCCCGCATCCACCCATCCGGGAGCGGCGAGGGCCCACCGCGCACATCTCTGCTGCGCTACCCCCACCACGGCCACCCCCTTCTCGGGAGCCAAGTGGGTGAACTTGGTTGGGTGGGGGGCGTTTCCTCTTGGGTTGATAAAAAGAAATGCGCTTCCCTCCCCCTCGCGCACACAGACCTTCACCTCGCATTTTCGCTCGCGTCTAAATTCGGGGAAGGGTGGCTGGGCAGAGACCACGTGGACGAGCTGCGCTCCGGGCCCCAGGCGGGAAGGCTTCGGGCTCCGCGCTGGGGCCTCTGTCAGCGGACTTAGCTCGGGAAATGGACCCCAGAGTCGGCCGACGCACAGGTGCAGGCGGCAGGCGGCAAGGCCCGAACAGCAGGGCCGGCCCGCAGGGACCAACGCGGACAGGGTCCTCACTGCCCTCTGGGCGCGCGTTTCGGGGCCCTGGCGACAGTGACAGAGTCATCCCCCCCGCCCCCCCACTGTGGAGCGCGGCCCGTTCAGCGCACTGGTGACACAAAAGGGCGGGAGAGTCTGCTGAGGGTTTTACCCCCTAATTTTGGGGTCCATCTGACTGTCTCCAGACTTCTCTAGACCCTCAAAGCAGGCTGCAGCTCAGAACCGTACAGGTAGTTAAGGAAGGCAGGAAATGAAGTCCCTCCTTCAGAAGTTTCTCTCCGCGAGCACGCGGCCGCCTCACCTCGGGGGTCCGCGAAAGCGCAGGTTCCCTTTGGGGGAGGGGAGGTGGCCACAGCGAGGCATTTCTCTAACTGGTGGGGGGAGGGCGCGGGGGGGGGGCGCTCAGAGCACCCTGCGGCCTCACCCACGGCCCCACCTGCCCCTCGCTCGCCCCTCCTTGCGTGCCCATCCCAGGTCCTCTACCCGAAAGGCCCCGACGGCACAACGTGTGCTCCGGGACAGAGAGAGAACAGTGAAGAGCGCCCCAAGACGCGCTGGGAGGAAGATGCCCCGGCGGTGGGCCCCCCTCCGTCCTGGCTGCTCATCCCCACGCTTCCTCTCCTGTTCCCACACCGCTGCCCCCACACCCCCCTCTCTCCCTGAGGGTCTGAACTGCCGGGGTGGCTCCGGACAAGTCCAAGAACGAGGGCCCCAACCCAGTCCTGCCAGTCTCCAAGGGGCCCAGGGGGGTGGGACAGTTGCCACCAACGCGGTCACCCTGGGATGTCCAAACCTGACCCACTGGGGGGATGACCTCAGACCTCCCCCGCCAGCCAGAGCCTTTGACAGGTGTCCTGCTTCCAGTCTGAGTTAGCCCCCCGCACTGGGCTCTCCGGACGCCCAGGTTGCCCAGCCCAGCCCCCGCGCGCACCCTCCACCCTCCTCAGCCTCTGGTTCCGCGCCCCACCACCTACCCGCTCGGCGGTGCCCTCCGTAGGTCCCTCCTGCTTTCTCCCTCCCCCACCCCAGCCTCTCTCCTTTCTCCTACAAACCCGCGGATGCCCGCGCCCCCGGCCCCCGGGCTCCTGGTTACCTGCGGAGGGGCTGGCGCCCGGCGCCCGAGCCGGAGGAGGGGGGGGCGTGCGCCGGGCCGAGCGGCCTCGGGGCGCGGCGGCCGCGGGCAGCGGCGGCGCCATCACCACAGCCAGCCGTTTCCCTGCTCCCGATCCACAGTCGAGCGGGGCCATCCTGCTTCTGACCACAAACTTCTCGGGAGGCCGGCGTAGACAAAGGTGCCGTGCGCGGTGGCCCCAGCGGCGGCTGCGCCGCCGCTCCCCTGGACTGTGTGCGCGCCGCTCCGGCCGGGCCCCGGGGCGAGGCGCTCGGGGCCGGGGCGCGGCGAGGACGGGCGCGGGGCCGGCGCGGGACAGTCCCCGCAGGGCCACCGGTCGCGCGCGCAGCTCCATCCAGAGCGGCCGCCGCGCCCCGCCTTATATCCGGCCCGGCGCGCACCCGGCCGGCGGCGGCGCGGCTCGCGGCCCAGCCACCGGTTGCTATAGCGATGTCCCCCCCCCCCCCACATGTTGCTGACAGCAATTGGCTAAGGGGCCGCGGCTCTCCGAACACCCTCTCCCGCCCGAGACTATGAATGGACATCGGCTTTGTCAGTCATTCGTACAACGCCCGGGCCTTCGCCGGCTCTTTCTTTCCAGCCGTGTTCCCTTCCACAGCTCCCGCGCACTTCAAACTGGGCAAGTTCAGGGCAGCGCTCAGGGGAGAGGGGAGAACCATCGACCCGCATGGCCTTACTATGACCTCTGCGGTGGGAAGGGTGGGGGTGTGGAAACTCTTCGCGAGAGAAAAATTCAGGGCAAATTATTGTTTCCAGTTAGTTTTTCCACTTTTGCCATGGGGGGCTCTTTGCTCTCCAAATTGAAGCAGACCGAATTACCCCAGTAAAAGCAAGCGAGGAAATGCCCTCCCCACCCCACCCTTTACTCGCAGTGTTCAGGTCTGGAGTTTGAGTACAAAGCGTCTCGCCCGACGTGGGAAGGAGAACTTTGCCACCAGAGCCGGCCTGAGGCCGCGGTGCAAACCGCGTCTCAGCCTCCTTCCTCGCCTCCCTCAGGGGAAAGGCTGGGCCTGGACCACTGCCTCTGCGGCACGGAGCGCAGGGGCGCCGCAGGGCTGAGCTCCCAGTCGAACGCTCCTCCCGAGCTCCTTGACCCGGCAGGAATCTGGGGGGCGACCAGGCCTCCCTCGGCCAATCGGCCACCCCATCACGCGCCCCCCTGGCCCCTTCCCCCACATTCTTTCTCCCCAAGCCCTGGATCCCCGGTCTCAGCTACAGGTTGGGGCACCCCGGTGCGCGACGCCCCAGGCGAGCAGCCGAGAGCCGGGCGCTGAAACCCAACGTCTGTGTGGACAATGCCCTCTCCGAGGCCCACAGCTGCAGGAACAAGAGGAAGAAAGGAGCTGGGAGAGACCTTGTCACATGCAGATGACAGTCTGCGCTGGGCTCTGTGGTTTCTCCTTTTCTGGAAACCCTGGCGCCCTCCTCCCAGTCCCCCTCTCCCACTGCCTCACCATTGTTCCTGCGTTCGGGACAGCTGGAGACGGCGGCCCTTCCTAACCCGACGCCCCCCCCTCCCCCCGCCCTGCCCCACAGCCGGCCCCTCCAGGGCCCGCTGCACCGCCCCCCCCGCCCCCCCCCCCCCCAGTCCCCGCCAGCCAGCCCAGGAGGAGCCTGCACGTTTCCCCTCTCCTCCCCACCCCTCCCCTGCTCGGGCTCTTCCCTCCAGGAAGTGCGGGGGCCAGGGCTCTCAGGGCAAGGGGTCTCCACAGACCTGAGTCGAGTGCCTGCGAAGTGCTTGCCTCTGTCTAAAAGTGTCCTAAAAACTCGCTTCCACTGACCCAAGGCCTAGGCCGAGTTCTGCTTTGATTCGGTGTTTACAGCTGCCGGGAGCCCAAAGCGCCACAGAGCCCCGGGCACAGAGGTGGCGCCCCCATCATCAGCTCCCGGAGGCGCTCCTCGCGGGCTGGACTTCCCAGGCTTCGAGAAGCGCAGGTCCAGCGGAGGCCAAACGTGGAAACTGTGCTGGATTATACACCCGCAGAGCACGCACCGCGACCCCCTCAAACATCCAGCAGGCCCGAGGTGGGACGCCCCCGGGCTCCCGCAGCCCCGAGCCTGGCAGGGCCTGCAGAATCCCACCTCCCACCCCCAGCAAACTCGCCTCGGGCCGGCGCTCGGCCGCCCGCTGGGCCTCCCGGTCGTCCAGCCCCAGAGACCCGCGCCTCTAGCCGCTCTCTGGGGGTCCTCCTCGGGCAAAGCCCTGAGTGGTGGTGGTTCCTGTCCCTCCTGCTGCCCTCTTCGGGGCTTGTCCCCCTCCCCGGGAGCCCGGGGCCTCGGCATACTTCTCCAGCCTCTGGGGCGACCCCAGGCGCGGCCCTGGGAGGGGAAAGAGGAGAGGAGGGGTTGCGGGCTGGGGCCGCGGAGGAGGCGGGAAGGGCCCCGGAAGCTCCAGCGGGGCGAGGGGGGAGGTCGGCGGAGAGGGGGCGCAGGCAGGGAAGGGAGGCCTGGAGGAGGGGACGTGTCGCCCTCAGCCTCGTTGGTAACCGGGCTCTCCATAGCAACGGCCTGCGCGCGCGCGCGCGCCTGTGTGTGTGTGTGTGTGTGTGTGTGTGTGTGCGCGCGCGCGCGCGTGTGCAGAGTTCCTGCGCCTCTCCAGTCCTGGGTGGGGGACTCAGCACCGGGGGGCGGATGAAGGGAAGGCCCCTCCAGGACGCGAGGGCCGGCCTCCAAGGTGCTGGGGACGCCGTGGGGTCCCGGGAGACCGCGCGGGGCGACGGGCGGGGCGCGGGGGTGGGGGACGCTCCCGGGGCCCGCGCCCGGCCGGAGGGGCACCGGGGACGTCAGGGGAGTGGCGCTGACCGCGCGTCTCCGCCGAGACCCCGCGCGGCGCCTCGGGAGGCGCGGCGGGTGGGGGCCCCGGGCCCGGGCGGCCGCTCAGGCTGCGCCTATTTCCTAGGCCGCCGGGACCCGCGCTCAGGAGGGACCCGGTGCCGGAGGGGACCCCGCGCCAGCCCCCAGCCCGCCGCGACGCGCGGCGTTGCTCCCGGGGCGGGCCGGCCCGGTCCCCAAGACGCGGCCTCGGCCGCCACCCTCCGCGCGGGCACGCCCCTCTCGCTCTTCTCACCGCGACCGCCAGGAACCGCGAGCAGGCGTGAGGATCCCGGGGCGTCCAGCTCCTCGGTCACCAAGGTGGCTGGGACCCCACGCGGCCGCCCCGGCTCTCCCGCAGCGAGAGGAGGTGCCCGGCCGCGTGATCCAGGGGTCCGGGGATGGTGGCAGAGTGTCGGCGACCCCAGGGGACGCTGGAGCGCAGGACAGGGCGCGCAGCTCAAAGCCAGATAGACTATTTTGTTTCCTTACAAACCTGATGACATAATAAAGAAGTAAGTAAACAGATAAATTTATTTTCTTTAGGTAGTCTTTCATTGGTCCCAAAGGTTTCATTTCCAACATCAAAGCGCCCCATTCCCAATTTAATCTGAATTGGACGAGCTACCTGGGTTTCTCTGCTTTCAGGAAGAATGGGGGGGGGGTGCGGGGGTGATACCACTGGAGTTCGCTTTTGGTCACTTTTTAAATGGTTAGATGGGCCTTAAACTCTTAATGCAGGTATTTGTAAGTACAAAGTGCATCTCCTCGCTGACACCTTGGTGGACATAGAGCCTATTCTTTTTGGCTGGGTCACCTCAACACGCCCCCCCCCCCCCCCCCCCCCCCGCCCCGCGCCGTTTGGTCCACGTCGACGCCTGTTTAACCCTCCAGCTCCGAGCTTAAAGATAAACGGATTGCCCAGGGAATTCATTAAAAGAACGCGTTTGTATTTTAGGTGCTGATCCGTTTAGTCCCCTGTTTCAGAAACTGATAAATTAATCCACCAGATTTCCATTTTATTTTCCTTTATTTTAAAATCCTTTATTTCCAGGGCAGGAAAAATGTGTCTTTTAATTCTTGAAAAGACTTTAGCAAAGTGTCTTTTCAACTAGACTCAGCTAATGTCTTGAAGAGTGAATGATATTAGGTGGTGGGGTTTTTGTTTTGTTTCGTTTTTGTCATGAGAGCTCAGACTTCATTGAATAATAAATTTCAATTTTCGATTTCAGTGACATTTACAGAGAAAACTTTTAAACATGATGCAAAATGCTGTAGAGAGGCACGTTGATGGAAGTCATTTATATGTGATAAATGAGTACATTATTCATATGAACTTAGGGCTGTTTGACTGATGAATAAAAAATATAGAGGATGTAAAATCCCCCAAGATCTACAAAATATTTAAACAATATAAATAGTTTGAAAGGATGTGTTGATCCTGCTAATACTTCTTCCAAAGAGCAGTTCACATTCGTTATGTGTAAAACCTAATGTTCTGTGATAAGAATCTCATTTTCAATTTGAGAAACACCAAACTATTATATATCACATATTTAAGTGATTAGGATAAATTTCCAATGTTCTAAATTATTATCAGAGAAAACGTATTTTTAAACAAAATGGAGAAAGACTGTCATGGAAAGCATGGTTATTATTAAGCAAAACAGCACCTAAAATTTCAGGAATTTTAAATAATATGGTTAGATAGAAAATTATTTAAAAAAAAAACACCTCTGGGACACCTGCTTGATTTCAGAAAACCTAAACCAATTTTGTTTTAAAAATAAGGTACTAATTTGTAATCATGGTGCACAAATTATATTTAAAATCCTTTTGATTTGTACATCATTTATAAAAATGACTTTAAATTATCGCAATGAAATTAGGTGCTCTTGAATATTGTAGTTATATGTATGCGGTATTTCCATGCATAGTTAAATGTTAAAGACAATAACATTTCAAAAACGTCAACGAGTGAATTTTGAAAAGCAAAGATGTTTTAATTGGTCAGCTTCTTAGTGAGATGGTAACTGGTGCTGTGATCGTTTTCAAAAGAAGACACGTGCACAGGTTAGGTCTAGATGGCTCTAAGTTGGAGTCCATAAACTGTCAATAAATAGCTGTTTTCAACGACAGTGTTTGCAAAAGCATCCGAGACCGGTGACAAGTCCTTATCCACCATGAAAGAAGACACGTCCACCGTGGGGCACGGGGCCTACGTTTCAGGAGACTGGGCACCCACTCTCTCTCCTGCTTGGCAGTGAGGACAGATTCACTGACTGGGGAGAATCATCAGGGTGGTTTTCCTGCATTTCTTATGCCACCGGCTGTAAGATGTTCCTATTGAATTGTTATCCTCACTTTAAAATGGAAAGGAATGGAGAAATGGCAAAATTATTGGCTCCAATGTCTTCCTTTATTTCAAGAAAAAAATGTGAATTCTGTACCCTAAACAGAAAAATACAAGTCATTTTTTTTTGGTTTTGAAAAACAATTACCGACATTATTCAGCCTTTATAACTGTTCTCACGTTGGCTCGTGTTCAGATCGACCTACACGTTTTAAAGTCCAGAAATAGGAACTTTTTTTTCTTTTTACAAAATAGAGTTGATATCCTCTTCAATGGCCTAACATGAAACCATGTTATGAAAAACAAACAAAAAAAAAATGTATTTCACCAAAAGTTTATTCCTGAAAGATTGGTTCACAAACATGTAGGGATTTTTATCTGTCCTTTTTAGACTTTGAAATCGCAATTCCTATAAGAACAAGAAAAGCAAAGACTTAGTGTTGCCTTCCTGCCCTCCTTGGCTCCTCTGGAGAGGTAGCATTCCGAAACGTTGCTGCTCGCACGGACAGATGTCTGCAGACAGACAGTCTCCCTCCAGGCTAACCCTCCAGGTTCTAGAATCTAGACGGTAGAGCCCTTTCAGTCTGCTTCTTTGTAACGATCTAACCTTAGTTATCTGCAAAATAGTGCTAAAAAATACATATTTAATAGTTGGTGCTCAGTATAGTGTGTGTGTGTATAACATGTTCATGATGAGATTTTATTCTTTACAAAATTGAGCTAAAATTCCTTAGAAAGGACTGGCTTCGTGAAAAAGAATCTAACTTTTCTTTGCCATCGCCTCCAGATGATGGGAAACAAAATACTGCTGTGGAGAACACCCAGGTTTTCTCCATTTTTCAGCCGGAAGGTGTTCATACATTCTGTCAGTTGCATGCCACAGGTCCATGCGATTGTTTGGAAACAGTTTTTTTCCTTAAGTTGGGTTGGAATTAAAAGTCGAACAACAGTTGACATCGTGTTTATTTCACAGTGATATAATTCACCGTGGTGCTGTTTACGTATACTTTTAAGGAACACTCTGATGCCTGCCGTTCTGTGTGAGAACCGGCCAGTTAAATGCAAGCACAGGCTGACAGAGCCCTGGTCTCTGGAGTCGCCACGGAGTGTTTTCCGATTCTGTACCGCAAATATGTGTGCATGCGCTTAGATCTAACAGGGACACAAGTGCTGGAAACGGCTAGTCGCCTGTCATTCTGACACACGTGGAGCCATCCTGGAAAGTGCAGGGTCAGCGATCGCTCTGGAAAATTCGGCGGTGGCGCTTTGGCATTCCGTATGAACGCACCCAGAGCTACCAAGTAGCCAACTGAATGAAAAATAGTCAGATCTGCTCTGTCGATGCGGCATGACGTGCGTTGGCATTTTAGCACGTATGTCACAAAATCAGCATCGGTGACATAGGATGCTCTGGTGTACTGGGACTGCTTTTAAAATCCAGGATGTATCTATCCGGATATCTCTCAATTCAGACGCTTTGCGGAGTTTTTATATGTTCACTTCAGCCTTTCTCCGTCATGTCTAAAATTCCCATTTAGAATTATCTGGAATATGCTCAAACAAAACTAGAATCTCGTCTTACACCTTCTCATGCTTTCTGACTTCTGGTTCCTCCAAAACCTTAGTTAACCTGATTACCTCCCATTTCCTCATCCTTATCTCCGATGGCCCTTGCGCATTTTAAAAACTGAAATCAACCTTTAAAGAAAGATCACTTCCTACCATTAGGAATATATCTTGAAAGGCGGTTTCACAAGAGTGAGGCCCCAAATATGGTAAAGTCATGACGCCGTGGTGGCGCGGAGTGGGCGGCTTCTCCAGGGGACAAGGCAAGAGCAGAAACCTCACCGGGTCTCAGCTCCGAAGAGCGCCAGTTCCCTTTCCTCCGTGGGGGCTTCTCGGTTTCCGTGACAACAGGCTCTCTGACCTGCACGGGCACGGTTCGGGTGGGGCTGGAGGCTTCTCCACCCTGCCTTCCAGCAGTCAACTCCTGTTCCTTTGGAGCCCTGACTTGGCCCTTACTCCTGGTCCCCACAGGTGCTGACGGTGGTGACCCTCACTCCTCAGAGTCCCCACCTCTGTCCATGAGATTCACTTCCACCACTGCTTCCTGATCCGCTGCAGGCCGGTTCCCCTCTCGCCAGCTGGCCAGCCACGCGGTCCTGCTTCCTGAGCGCCCGGGCCTCTTGGCTCCGCACAGGGTCTGCCCTGGAGGTGGGGGGACACGGCCCCCGTGCCTCTCACCTCCGCCTTTCACTCACCCGAACCCAACACTGAGTCCCTCGCCTTCAGGGTATTTGAACGTCCAGATTTGTTGTCCTGTCACACATATGCACACACGCCACCACACAGGCACACAGGCGCCAGCACACATGCACACACATATATATGCACACGCACCAGCACACAGGCACACACACGTATATGCACACGCACGAGCACACAGGCACACACACACATATGCACACGTGCCAGCACACAGGCACACACACATATATGCACACAGGCACACACACGTATATGCACACGCGCCAGCACACAGGCGCACACACATATGCACACACGCCATCACACAGGCACACACACACATATGCACACGCGCCAGCACACATGCACACACATGTATATGCACATGCACCAGCACACACACGCCAGCACACAGGCGCACACACATATGCACATGCACCAGCACACACACATATATGCACACACGCCAGCACACAGGCACACACATATATGCACACGTGCCAGAACACAGGCACACACACACACCAGCACATAGGCGCACACACATATGCACACGCGCCAGCACACATGCGCACACACGTACATGCACACACGCCAGCACAAGGCACACACACATATATGCACACGCGCCAGCACAAGGCACACACACGTATATGCACACACCAGCACACAGGGACACACACGTATATGCACACGCATCAGCACACAGGCACACACACACGTATATGCACACGTGCCAGCACACAGGCACACACACGTATATGCACACGCGCCAGCACACAGGCACACACACATGCCAGCACACAGGCGCACACACATATGCAAACACGCCATCACACAGGCACACACACGCCAGCACACAGGCGCACACACATATGCACACGCGCCAGCACACATGCGCACACACATATATGCACACACGCCAGCACAAGGCGCACACACGTATATGCACACACCAGCACACAGGGACACACACGTATATGCACACACCAGCACACAGGCACACACACACGTATATGCACACGCATCAGCACACAGGCACACACACGCATATGCACACATGCCAGCACACAGGCACACTGACGTATATGCACACGTGCCAGCACACACATACACACATATCCAAACATGCCAGCACACAGGCATACACACCGTCTACACACATGTAAACATGACCACACACACGAACTGCATCACACATGAATGTACACCATCTCGCAGGATCCTCCCACGCACATGTATGCACATGCCACACAGATCACCTACCATCTCACACACACACGTAAGACACGCACACACAGCATGTCACACACGTATATACTTTCGCACGTGTGGATCACGACTTACTGAACGTGCATATGCACGCCGAGCCACGCGCGCTGTTTGTCACTCCTCCGTGGACGGCCTAGTAGAACTCCCACAGATACCCCATGGCTTGTGCACGGTCACTGCCGGTTTCACAGATGAGGAAACCGGTTTGAGAGGCAAACGGGTTTGCCCAGGCTGGTCAGCGCCATGACCTCGATCAACACTCACCCCACCTTACCGGGGGGAGTTCCGTTTCTGGCCCCGGCCCCGCCTTCTTCCCAGGGGCTCCGTGTGGCCGCTCTCCCTTCATCGTCATGAGACCCCCAAGCACCCCACACAATAGTAATAGCTATTCTTATTAGAGTAATGCTTCAGTAACAGTAATTGTGTTTGAAAAAACACAGTTGCTTTTTATTCTTTTTATCAGTTCTACACACCTATGGCTTTAAAGATTGATTTATGTTAAATGCAATATACACAACCAGAAAAGTATAATTGTGCCGTCCGATCCATGTTACTGGCTCCCCACCCCCCTTCTCCGTGGCCCTGGCCCCCTCAGCCAGCCTGCAGGGTGACCGCCGCTGGGTCCCTGTCTCTCCGGAAGGCGTGCTCACCTACGAGCCAAGGATGGGGTGTCCACAGGAAATCTGGAGGGGCCCTCACACCTCAAGGTGATCAAATAACTTTTTAAGCCGCTATTTTGGAACAGGACTGGTCCTGGGAGAGGGCTGGCGATGGCAGTGTTCGTGCAAGACCTTAAACTAAAATAAAGGAGAAGAATATAACTGCTTTTACATTCCAAATCTGTCACAGGAAGCCTGCAACATGGGGGAGTACAAAATAGTTGTAAGTCTGAATGGCTGGGTGGCCGGCAGCCTGAGGTGGGCCGGACGGGGTGACGGGTCTAAGGGACGGAAGGCGGACAGGTGACGAGAGGTCTCAAACCCTTCCTGCTCCCAGGGAAGCCGGCACCACCATGAAAGCTGCTCTTGGACAGAGCCTCTCATGGGGCCCGTGGCCACACGCTCGAGGCCACCGGCCACTTGGAGCAGACCCCCACCTGCAGCCTCATCGGAGGCCTTGCCCGGAACTCCAGCTTGCCGGGGGCCAGGCCCCCGGCCCAGACACTGGGAGACCCCCGGCGAAAAATGTCCGCTGTTTTCCCTGTTTGGTTTTGGGACGGTTTGCTGTGCAGCAAAGGAATGACCCCGAGCACACCCATGCTGTCCAGCGAGGACCCATCAGAAGCCCCCGATGCCTTCACTCTCAGCTGAGCGAGGCCAGCTCTGGGCTGTTCCCGCAGGGTCGGCCGGGTGCACCTGCATGGCTCCCCTCGGCCTCGTCCTCTGCCCTCTCCCGGACGCTGGACTGCCGCCAACCACTACCGGGAGGCCAGGCCAGCCACCGGTGGTGTTTCAACACACAGGCGCATGCACACACACACACACAAGCACACGGCTGCTGGCCAGGACCATCTTCTTGAAGCCACGTTTCCTGTCACCAGATAAGTGATGTAGCTGAATGCAGCAGCTCTGCCGAACGCATCTTCACCAGGGGGCTGGGGCTCCCCTGAGACTTCCCCCGGTGTGAGGCCCCGCGGTGACTTTTCCCGGTGGAATTTCTCCTGCCGGCCTGCGTGGGGCTAAGGTGAGCGGCGTGCTCATTTTTCTTGCATTTTCAATGCTGCACGTGGAGAAAGTCCTCACGCTTTGCCCGCCGTACGGGGGGGGGGGGGGGGGGGCCGGAGGCGACTCGGCGCGGTGCTTCGTCTGAACGGTTCGGGCCTAGTTCTGCCCGACTGCGTGGCCTCTGTGGCTCATGACAGCGGCCAATCGTGCCCGGTCCGTTTCCTCACCTGGAAGTGGGCGCAAAATCGCAGAAAGGTCCTGGGTCTACCGGAAGGACCGAGGGGCCGAACGGCGCAGGCGCGGGCGGCGGGTCGCCGTTTGTTCCTGTCGCTGTCTCTGCCACGTGTGCTCCAGCTTCCTGTCCTTGGGAGCAAAAGGAAGCGTGGCTTTCAGGTGAAGGCCGAAGCTGGACCTGAGGCTCTAAGGTTCAGTGCAAAAAATACGGGGACGACGACCCCCGACGAAGCTGCCTCCGTCTGCACGTTCGTGTTTAGGCTGCACCTGCAGGGCCCCGCCCCGCTTTGGGGAGGGCGGGGCCCCGGCTGCTCCCTGCCGGGTGCTGGTCCACAGCCCGCTCGAGGGGCCCCTACGGGGGCGGGGCGAGAGGGAGAGGGCGAGGTCCCCCTCCCCGCGTGTTAGCACCTCCTGGGACGGCGCGGGCGGCAGCGTCTGGAGCCTGGCGCCGCGGGGCCGCTTCGGATTTCCGGGGGCCGCTTCGGATTTCTGGCGTGCTCGTCCCAGAGCAGAGTCGCGTCAGCTTGGAACCGAGGCACAGCTTCATTTCCCCGGACTGAGTGCGTCCGCGGGCCCGGGAGTCCCCGCGGTGGCCAGCGTCCCGGCCCCGCGCCGTCACGCGGGGGCCCCCTCCCGGCCGCGCGCCGGGGTCATGCGGGGCCCTCCCCGACGCTGACGGTTGCCTGGTGGTGGCGGTGTTAGCATCTCTGCTCCTGGACGAGGGACGGGAGGTGCAGGGACAGGAAGCGGTGAGGGCTGGCGCTGTGGCCGCGGGCACTGCTGCCCCCTCGCTGAGCCCGCCCCCCCCACCCCCCACGATGGCACGCGTGTGGCGACTCTCGTGCCTTCGCACGTCCGGACGCGTGGCCTTGTGCAGCCTCGCCCGGCACCGCGAACCGTCCTTCTGCGCTCGCGGGGACAGAGTCTCCCTCCCCTGCGTGGACGCGGCATTGATTAACGCTGCAGACTCCTTGGAAGACGCGCCCACTGCACACGTCCGGGGCCACCGATTACAGAGCCACAGGGAACAGGAACTAAGGAAGGCACTGCGGGTCTCGCGGGTGTCAGCCGTGGCCGCGGGCCGGTCTTCCTCCAGCCCGATCAAGGAGGCACACGCCCGTGCGGCTTCCAAGCAAAAGTACGGGCAGGTCTGATGCCTTTACCTTGTATTCTCAACAGCAAAAATCCGGGGGGCGTCCAGTTTCAGCAAGTGTCCCCCAGGAGGTGGTGGGAGCTAGAGTCCCTGGGAAACCCACATCTGCTCCAGCGGCCCGGGGAGGGGCGGGTGGCGGGCTAGGAGGGCTCCTGGGAAGAAAGCTGCCTTCAGATGGCCGGGAGCTGGCGTGTGCCCGACGTCAGGCACTCGGGACACTGGTTTCCTGAACTTCACTCCTGGTGCAGAAATGCACGTTCCCGGTCGAGCGATACTCCCTCTCCCTTCCTTAAGAGCGCGGTCTGCCTTCTGTCGGAGGCGGCGCTGGACTGGAGAGACCCAGCTCCCCTCCCCACGCGGGTCCAGACCACCACTGAGGTTGTTTAAACCACCGGCATGCGGCCACGGTTCCCGGAAGATGGCTTGGAGATCAAAGCAGAGCGACCCTCCCCCGCCCAGGCGGTTCTTAGCTGAGCCCGAGAATGGCTGTCACTGTCAGTCCTCATCTGAAATGACCGGAGCCGGGACATACGTCACGTGTGCCCAGAGTTTCACGAAACCGCAGAAGCGTAGTCCAAAGTGAGCGCTCTTTTACACGTTTTCAAGCAATTTAGACTTCTACGTTTAACGTCAGCCAGGAAGGTGGCTTGTGATGGGTAACTCCCTCCGTGGGACTTCGAGGCTCATAAACCAAAGAGTGCAATATAATCACCCGTAGGCATATCATCTCTTTATCCTTTATATCAGACGTAATACGGGTCGTAGTCACAGTTTAATAACAAACCAAGCAGGGCTCAATAAAAGTTATCATTAAGATGGAAACATCCTTCCATTAGTTTTGCTCTGCCAGAGCCTGGCTGTCACACATTGTCTGAATAGAGATTAATTGTCACCCACGAATGACACCCCTTCCAGGGCACTGAGGGTCTACCTGGGGCCGGACGCTCAGACCTGGTGCCCCCGCAGCACACTCTTGCCCGCAAGCGTCGCAAAGGACACGCTCCTGCAGCGGCCACACGCGGGGGTGGCAGAGCCCAGGCTTCACGGGGAAGTATGACGCACTTTCATGCGCGTCCTGCTCAGGAATTCCTGGTGGGCGTGTGGGCTGCTTACTTTCATCTCCGAGAAAACCGCAAAGATGATCTTACCCTCTGACCGCCCTTTCAGCCACTGCCCCCTCCCCTCCCCTCCCCTCCCTGCAGTAACGAAAGCCTGGGCCACGTGAGGAAGTGTGCACCCCGGGAAAGTGTCCGCAGGAGACGCTGCAGCCGGGCCGTCAGCCCTCCAGGAGATGCGGGGCCACGGAGGCCACGGGACCCTCTTGCTTCGAGTGTTTTCATCGGCGGTGCTACAGCCGTGTGCTCTAGGGAGCCCAGGGTTTAATGGACCTGCTCCATTAGAGAGCCAGGCAGCACCCCCGTGCTGCTCAGATTCACCCCGACGTGCGGGGGCTTCACAAGTCCCAGAGGGCAGGACGCGGCCATCTCTCATGGGGCCGGGACATTCTGAAGAGCTAGAATTCAGGGACGGACCTGGAGACCCAGAGGGGCCGTCACCACAAATGGGCCTCACCGTGCCCAGCGGGACTCCCAGCTTCAGCATTGGGGCCCGGTACATCCCTGCCATCTGAGATGTGGGGCCGCAGGGGCCGGAGCTTGGGACGGCTGGGGAGCCAGCGCCGGGCCCACGCCAATGCGGGGCCACATCGTGAGAGGCGGTGGCGGTGCGCAGAGGAGGAGGGAGAGAGCTTGCCCGTGAGGTAAGCTTTGCTCTGGGTCCCAGAGGAGGCCAGGGAGGGGAAGGCTGGAATCCAGGCTTGGCAGCCACAGCCACACGGACGGGACGAGCCCAAACCGTGAGGACGCCGAGCATCCACGTGCTGGGGTCCAGACAGTGTCTCGGCGGTGGGCACTGGGGGAGTCTTCCCACAGCGAGCTAAAATGTCAGCTTTCTGTCCTTTCCCCACCGTGGCTTTCTGGGGCGCTCAGAATAAGCCCCCGTGGAACATCACCCGACCTTTTAAACCTGTAAGGACACGATCATGTGCACAGCAAACCTTACTTTCCCTGCTGGGCACAGACTTACAGCCCTCTCCCCGAGTGCTCCGGGCTCTGTCCCATGTCCCAGGACTCTGTCTGCCACGTCCCCAGGCCATGGGGTGAGTGCCTTCAGCGAGTCCTGCCTGACACCTCACTGCTGGTCTCCCTCTGAGTACAGGTAGGACTGAAGATGTGGGGAGCGGGGAGGGGGAAGGGGGGAGAGAGGGCGGGGCCGTTGTGGGATGGGGGAGCAGGGCTCAGGACATTTCATGCCGAGGACCCTTGACAACTGGCCCCGGGGGGAGTCCGAGGCAGGCAGCCAGAAGCATCCGGAAGTCTGCTCTCCAGCAGAAGCCCAAGCCCACTGGGAAGCCGAGATCCCAGAGAAGGGAGACGCCCACCGACCTTTCTTCAGGGGGTCGAGGCCAATGCTCTACCACTAAACTTCCAAATGGGGTCAAGAAACAACACTCAGTTTTAGCCACATTCCTGCATTGACTAGATTAAGCTCTCTTTTTCCCAGCACGTTGGTTAAAGACTTCTGTGGGACTAGTAAACGCTGGTAATCCACGTCCCCCAAAGCATTAAACTAAGAGTATTTTTTTCTACTTGACTTCTATCATATTGGTGCTGTGTGTTGACATTCTGTCCACCGTTTCTCTTGGGTAAGAAGAGAGTCGTCTTAAACACAACCTAACAGTGAAAGTGCTTTGCACTTTTCACATCTCCTACTATTTCCACTTCGCAGATGAATTACAGCTGCGCTAGCAGGGGCTGGGGTCCAGACACGGGCCTGACTCCGAATTCCGCAAGGCCAATGGTCCAGGACCCAGTGCTTGACTCAGGTGGGAGGGCCGGGTCCTTCTGGAGCCGCACAGGGCAGAGCGCGGGTGCCCGTGCGCGTGTGATTTAGCCTCTCCCCTCAGGGGCATTAGTCACGTGCAAGAACAGTTTCGGCAGCACGGCTGGAGGGGAGATGCTCCAGGCGTCCACCGGGTGGAGGCAGGGGTGCTGTTAACGCCCTGCAGTGCCCAGGACACCCCCACGGAGACTCACTCGGCCCCCAGGGCCCTAGGGTCAAGGCTGAGAACCTGGCGTCACCAAACGGGGACTTGGGAGGTGCCACGCCATCTTCCACATATAATTTCGGGTCTCCCAGGCTTCTGTTCCCTCCCATGACCTCGCGGACCCACTGGATCATGTCTCTTCTGCTTACCCCTCCCCTCCCCTCTGTGCAAATGCTATCCGTGTTGCCCTGGCCACTCGGCCTGGCCACGTCCAGGGAGGGGCCTCCCAAGGCAGCTGTGTTATTACTGGGAAGCTCCAAATGCTAAAGAGCCTGTGTTTGTGGCCCCGAAATAAGGCTTTTTTATTTGTGCTTGTAGGCCTTCTTCTGCTCTCTGGAGCAGCCAGGAGCCTCTCCCCTTGGACGCGAGTGGCCATCGGTGACGCGAAGACGCTAATCTCTTGCCTTTACCTTGGCTTCCCCTTCCTGGGGCGCACACGGCCCCGTGCAGGTCCTCCCGTCTGTTCTTCTCCAGTTCTGATTCTCTCCTGGCTTTCAGGCAGAGCCCAGAACTGAGGGAGGCCCCGCAGGTGGCCAGGTCAGCCGTGTCGCAGGGCCCGGGTCCCTGTCACCGGGACAGTGCAGCTGTGCTAGGCTGCTTGGGTGCCCAGTGCATTTATGACTCCCGAGGGCACAGTTTTCTACTCCTTTTGCTCTGTCACTCTCACTTGGGGGCACACAATCCTTTTAAGAGAGGCCTCAAGTCCTTCCTGGGGCTGAGCAGGGTGGCAACCGGGGGCTGTGGCCGCCAAGCTCCCGGGGGCCGGGCCGGCGCCATCGGGGACGAGGCAGGACGAGGCCGGGCCAGCGGGGCAGTGCGCACCCCCCTGAGGGGCCCCCACCCCTGCTCGGCACATCGGCCAGGAGGGAAGCAGGCCTGCGGGCGCCCAAAACTTTAGATATTTTTTTAAGTAAAAGTCGGCCATCTGGATTATTTATGTAGAATTTCTCAATTGTGAAAACACGAAATGGGAAGTTATGGGTTGAAGTCAACATTCGGGGACGTCACGGGTGCCCCTCAAATTCATATGTGGGAGTCCTGACCCTCAGTACGTCCGACTGTGACCGTGTGTGGGGGTGGGTCTTTTCAGAGGTGATCAGTGAACATGAGGTGCTAGTCAAGGTGACTCGTGTCCTGACAACAGGGGAGATTTGGAGACACACACATGCCAGAGAGAAGGTGATGGGCAGGCAGGGGGGTGGGGCGAGGGTTGGGGCAAAGCCTCTACAAGTCAGGGGCCACCAAGGGTTGCGGAGCCACGGGAGGGTTGGAGCCGTCCCCGCGCCACCTGGATCTGGGGCTTCCGGCCCCTACGACTGAAGGCAGTAGCTGGGTGTGGGGGAAGCTGGTGCCGGGACATCTGTGGTCTGCATCAGCCTGGTAGGGGCCAGTCCACATCCTCTGGTGTGAACGGTCCATACGGGGACTCACTCAGAGCTGAAAATTCGTGAAGCCATTTCAGCAGAATCACTGCTGGTCCCAAGTGACACCTGGCTGTCACCCGTCTTGCCCTACTCCTACTGCTCTCCAGCCTGCATCGTTCAGACGTGGAACACACCTGATGTCACGTCTTTAATTATCCTGGACAAAAATGTTGCCCGGAACGGAACCAAGGTGGCGTGGCCCATGAGTTTTCCTCAGTAAATGTTCATCTAGTCAACAGCCTGCAAGAATGGGCTACTTTTCGTGGCCATATAGATTTATGGCAACCAGTCTGCTCCTTCATTCTTTGCCTCTGGAGATTCTGTTAAAAGCCAATCCCCGGAAGCCTACGCGTGACGTCAACGGCACACCCCCATCTCCAACAAGTCACACCCTCAAGGAAGGTGGCCACCGTCCTCGTCCCCTCGGGTGCTCAGAGGCCACCTGTTAATGGCAGCTCCCGAGCAGGGCTCAGAACAGGCACGCTGGCGTGGGTTCCCGGGACCACCGCCTGCTCTCCCGGTGACCCCGAGATGCAGGTATGAGCCAGACGCTGACACGGGACCTCACCCCGGAGAGCACACGTCCCCGCCGGCAGGCACCACCGGCCAGGCCCGCCCACTCGAGGGACACGCCCTTCACGATGGACGCAGAAGGAGCACTGGTGCCACACGGCCTGCCCCGAGCTACCATTGGTGACTGTGTACTGAAGAAAAGAACTACATAAATGACAAAATGCCACATTTTGAGGTGCCCAAGTCCCAGAAGTCACCAGAGCACGTCTTGTGTGCCCGCTCCTCGCGACCAGACGGCGGCCTTCCTTAGGTGAGCCAGCGGGCTTGTGTCATTGTTTCCGAGTCATTGCACAAGTGACATTACAATGCTACGAAAGATAAAAACGGATGGCGATACTTTAAAAACCTATGTTCATGACTGAGTTTGCCCGAGACGCTCCGGATGCCACATTAGGTGTCTTTCACGACCGGCGTAATACGATCGGTTACACACGCTCAAATTTTCATTCATCCTCGGGACTGAGGCCGGGACGGCCAGGCGGTCCCTCCTCTGCCGCACGGGGCTGGGCTGTGACCACAGGAGGCCCTGGGGACCGAGCCGGCGGTCCCGAGACGAGCGTCCCCTCGCCTGGAGGCTACGAGCAGGAGGCTCAGCAAGAAACAAACAGAAAAACCCACGAACTCAGGCCTTGTGCCGCACGGCTGCCACTGAGCACAACTTCAAAGTATTTTCTTGCTCTGAAAATGGGTATCCGACCACCTGGAGGAAGCCCGCCTCGGCTGGCACAGGGGCGCTGGCAGGCAGGAGCGCGTGTGAGCGCTGGGAGCCGGTTTCCCATGGAAACATCCGCGGTGCTGGGCGTGTTCCTCCTAAAAATATTCTGCGTCTCCAGCTTTCCAATGACACGGATCTGGTGTCTTTTGTGTCACCTTCATCCCCAATGACTGAAGGTTCACCGTGCTTGAAGCGATGTTTCTCAAGAAAAGCCTCACGTGCAGGTGGGGAGAGGAACGTGTCAAGTGGGAGGAGCTGGGAGCGGCGGGCCAGTGACACGAGCCATCGTGGGAACACGCGACGGGGCAGGGTCACACGGAGTGGCCCTGGTGATGCGGGAGCCCCTCCCTTGGAAGCCCCCCACAGCCCAACCAGCCGAGACAGGAGGCCCCGGGGAGGCGGAGGCCGGGAGGAAGCAGCGGGGCTGCTGTCTGGGGGCTCTGCTCGCTCACAGCCCTCCTTCTGGTAGTCGCTTCTCAGCTCCACCGACTGTGGGTTTGATCGGAACCCGCGGCCCCTCCTCGGACGCCGCGGGGCGTGGTTCCGGTCCGGGATCGCCCCCCCGGCCCCGACCGTCCGGAATCTAAGCCGCCCCAGAAATGGGCCAGCCCTGGCCCAGCAGAAGATTCATGGGTGACTTCCAGCAAATCCGCCAGGAGCCCGGATCGCGGGGAGAGAAGGCGGGCTCTGTCGCCTCGGGGAGCCAGCGGAGGACACGCCCCCGCTCTGCAGACGTGGTGCCCCAGCACTCGGGAGAACTACTTCTCCTCGACCCCTGCCACGGTGGAGGGAGACAGGCGCCCCGTCGCCGGTGTGCCGAGATCACGTTCCCAAGGGACATGACGTGGGTTCCGAGAAGACTAAGGCCCCTGGCAGGGGGTGTGCGTGGAGCCCGGAGGGCCGACTTAGCCCGAAAGAGCGGGCTTCGTGAACTTTGTGGCTAAAGATTTAGCTTAGCCTTTTTTCCAACCCAAACCAAACAGACACCAGCGTCCCTGACAACTAGGGATGAGAACCGAACCCCCCCCCCCCCCCCCCCGGGCCTGCACGGACTAAATCAACAGCCCTGTGGCCTCCGAACGTGGCAAAGGCGGCCCCTGAGCTGGGCCGTTGGGAGCCCACAGGCTGGGGGGTGACAGTGGTGGCCCCCAAGGTACCCCCAGGTCTCCCGCTGGGAGGGCACTGACGATGGATGGACACGTGGGCCGAATGCACCTGCTCCTACTTTTCACCGGCCTGGAAATCAGAGCCTTCATTCGTGGGGATCACTCATGTGCCATCAAAGCGGAGTCATGACACTTTTCGCTCAAGTATCTGTAAAAATATGTGGTTTGCTCGACGATGTCACCCACTTGCAATCCTGAACCCCGCTGCGGGGGACAGGAGGGTGGCCAGTGACCGGTGATGGGACAGCCTGTGCTCCGGCTCTGGGCTCTCGGCCCACGTTCCGGAGACGTGTGAGCGCAGCGTGCACGGTGTGGAGCCTCTCCCGGGAGCGGGGCACAGCTCCTGGGCGTCTGCGATCTCTTCCATTAGAGGGCACCCGTGGGTGTCCCCACACGGACACAGATTTGTGCTTCCCTGCAGGTGTTCACACCGCTAAGGTCCACTCCTCACTCGAAGGCGATTAAGCGCCCTGCCACCTCTCGGCTCTAGGACGTTGATACGAAGCCGTCTGTCAGCGCTCCTCCCAGTGACCGGAAGGCACATGAGCACGTCATTTATCTCCACGCTGGCGGCCACGGGGCCCGCTCCGACCTCCTCAGAAACCCGCACCCCACCTCTGGTCATGGGCCACGGTGCCCCGACTTTTCTGTGGGTGACGTCTCCTTTTTAACTGCGTATCAATGACCTTTTGTAATCTCTCCTAAGCCATTACGCAGGGAGGGAGGGGGCCGCCGCCAACAATAAATAAATCTGCAATAAAGGTGGGATTTGGGAAGGGTGATAAGATCAGAGTAATTTGAATGAACTTGGCAAACAAGTTCAGAGTTTCTGAACTATCAGCTAATTCTACAAATAGTCACTTGTAGAGAGAGAGGCTATTTTAAAAACAACCCATTTTCTCTGCTTTCACGCACGCTACATAAAACAAGAGATTAATGAAAGCGTTCTTTCTGTGCTCGCTTTCCCAGAATGCACAGACCAGGCTAGAAGCTCATGGCTATTTAAGGTGGCTCCACGGGCGTGTGTGGAAAACCCTGGAACTTTGGCGCCCCTCCCCCCGGAGCCTGCCCTGCGGAGGATTCTTCTCGACTACCCTCTGGTGACCACGGCAGGCAGTCTGGCCCTTGGTGTCCGACGGGCGTCTCCAACGCATGGGCCTCCACACCCACGCAACCCGCCAGGTCCCTTCCTCCTCCAGCTGAGGACCGGGTAGGGAGGCCCGTGTCCACTCCTCAGCCCCCCTGCCCTGGCTTCTGACCTGCGGGTGGCTGCCCCGAGGCCTCGTCCTCCTGCAGAATGTCCGACCCCTTGGGCGCCCCCGGACACGTTCACCCGCCATTCACGAGCCCCTCCGCTTCCAGCCACACCGCGGGTCCAAACCCAGGTGCCACGTGCGTGCGCTAAGCTCTGGGGCTGATTGGGCTGGGTTTTCTGCAGATGGGTGTCTCTGCCGGGTCCACTCCAGCTGAGGGAGCTAAGAGTTCGGGCTTTCCAGGGGACCCCTGAGCCCCGCTCTCGAGGCTGGGGGCGGGGAGCCTTCCCAGTGCAAGTGGAAGGAACACGCAGGAACGTGACCCCGGGCCGCACAGAGGGGCTGTCCTCTGCCTCCTGCAAGAGTTGTGCCCGGCACCTCCACTGCCAGCCCTGTGTGGGGGCCGGCCCCTTGCTCTGGGACGCAGGAGGACTTCCCACTTCCCGCTGGTTCTCAGCATCCAGGAGCTTCCGCTGAAATGGTGGGCCAAGAGAACACGACGCTAACAGGCTGTGCAGGCTTCAGGGAGGAGAGCGCCTCTCTGGGGGCACGGCCCCTCCCCTCCAAGGGGCTCTGGCAGTCAGGGCGGGCTCCAGGAGGGAGGTGTGGGGGCTGAGTGGGAAGCTGTTTACAGGATGGGGATTCAGGGCACTCCAGTCCTATTTAGGTTTTTAGCTGTTTTTGCCTGTCTCCCGTCACAGTGGAGGGCAGTGTGGTCTCTGGGGTGATCGAGTCCCACGGTGTCACTGTGTGGTGGCGTGTGGGCCAGCTTCCCCCAGTCCCTCCTCTGATGGGGCCGAGGCCCGGCAGAGGCCAACCAGGTGGGGTGGGGAGAGCGTCACAAACTTCCTTTCCCGTGAAAACCTTCTTCAGGGTCTTGACTTCTGCACCTCTCCTGCTATTTCCCTCACTCTGCAAAGGCCTGGTCAGTTTGTAGTCGGACTGGGCCGAGAGGCGCGTTGGACGTGCCACCAGGAAGGCAGCCACGAGGGGCGCCTGGGCGGCTCCGTCGGCTGAGCGTCCGACTTCGGCTCAGGTCGTGATCTCGCGGTCTGTGGGTTCGAGCCCCGCGTCGGGCTCTGCGCTGACAGCTCGGGGCCTGGAGCCCGCTTCCGATTCTGTGTCTCCCTCTCTCTCTGCCCGTCCCCTGCCCACCCTCTGTCTCTTTCTCAAAAATAAAATAAACATTAAAAAATTTAAAAAAAAGAAAGAAAGCAGCCATGAGATAGCCAGTTCACTGGCGCCTAGTATCAGTCAGACCTTTACTGAGTCCTTATTTTTTAAGTGTGAGGCCCCATGACGGCACCGTGAGAGCCGTGCGGGTGGGAAAGACATGGGGTCTGTCTCTAAGGACCTTTCCCTCCAGGGAGGCAGGCATAGACCCTGATAAATGGGAAGATGTGATAAATGCTGTAATAAACGGAATTCCTTTGGGTTTAGAGGAAAGAATAGCACCTTTGGCTGGGGGCAGATATCCATTCACATAATGACTTCTGACCAGCCTCGCCATACTGCCAGGGCTCACTCCCAGACCCCTCCGGTGTCGAGCAGGCTGAGCGGTCCACCTTGGACCGTCTGGGCTCCAGAGCAGGGCGCGGGCTGGGGGGCGGGGGCAGTGCCGGTGAGTGTTGGAAGCTACCTCCCCACCCATTTGGAAACAATACTAAAATATCAGAATGTATTCATGAATTTCTCTCCCTCCTACAAGACCAGACAGCAAGTGCCCTTAGCTGAGTTATGGGTTGAGTCGTGTCGCCTCCAAGGAAACAGACAGATCCAAGTCCTAACTCCCGTGTTACGGGCTGAGTTTGTGTCCCCCCAGGATTCATGTGTTGAAACCCTCACACACAGGGTGGTGGCATTAGGAGGTGGGTCCTTTGGGAGGTGGTTAGGTCATGAGGTGGGAGCCTCATGAAGGGATTAGTGTTCTTCTCAAAGACGCCCCTTCCCCTGGGTGGAGATGCAGTGAGAAGACGTCGTCACGAACCTGAAAGTGTGCCCTCACTGGACACCGGATCGGCTGGTGTCTCGATCTTGGACTTCCAGCTTCCAGAAGTGTGGGACGTAAATGGCTGTGGTTGAAGCCCTAAGTCGGTGGTGTTTTTGTTACAGCCGCCCAAACAGACTCAGACGCCCCAGCACCTTAGAATGTGACCTCATTTGGAATAAGGTTGTTGCCGATGGAACTAGCTAACATCAAGTCATAGGATGGGCCCCAACCCACTACGACTAATATCCTCATAAGAAGACAGAGAGTCGCAGGGACAGCCCCACGTGAGGGGGCAGGGCCTGCAGCTACACGCCGAGGAACGCCAGGGACCGAACCTGGCAGAGACAAGGAGGGTCCTTCCGAACAGACACTTCTCCAGAGAAGACGTCCAGATGGCCAACAGACACGGGAAAAGATGCTCGACGTCACTCACCATCAGGGAAACACAAATCAAACCCACCATGAGACACCACCTCACGCCTGTCAGGGTGGCTAAAATCAAAGACACAGGAAACAACAGGTGTTGGTGGGGATGCGGAGAAAGGGGAGCCCCCGTGCGCCGCTGGTGGGCACGCAAACTGGTGCAGCCACCGCGGACGACAGCGCGGAGGGTCCTCGGCAACTTAAAAGCACAACAAGCATGTGACCCAGGAATCGCACTTCTGGGTACTTCTCTGAAGGAACTGGAATCGGCATCTCGAAGAGATATCCGCACGGCCACGTTCACGGCAACATCGTTCACCGCAGCCGAGATATGCAAACGACCTCGGTGTCCGCTGATGGCTGAGCTGCGTGTATTCAGTGGAATATGACTCAGCCACAAAAAAGAAGGAAATCTTGCCATTTGCAACAACACGTATGGACCCTGAGGGCGTTATGCTCAGCGAAATAGGTCCTATTTGGAAAGAGAAATGCCGTTGATCTCTTTATACGTAGAATCTAAAAAAGTCAGACTCACAGAAACAGAGTAGGACGGTGGTTGCCAGGGGCTGGCGGGAGGGTGTGGGGTGGGGGACGTTGGTCAAAGTTATGAAATCTCAGTTAGAAGATGAGTAGGTCCTCGGGTGTCCTGCACGGCCCGGTGACTGTCGTCAACGATACTGTACTTTATACTTGGACGTTGCGAAGAGAGTAGATCTCAAATGTTGTCACCATAAAAACAAACGGAAAACCCCAAACGATCATCCAGAACTTTGAAAGAGAGCGCGGCCCTGCTGACACCTTGCTTTCAAACCTCCAGCCTCCAGACGGAGGAGTGCACGTCTGTGGCCCCCCCGCCCCCCACCCTTGTGTGGTGGCTGGTGCAGCCCCGGGCCCTGATGCGGGCGGAGGACCCCTCGTCGGCACGTGCCCACTTGCCAAGCCATTCTGTGATGCACACTTGTATTTACAGCCAGTTGAAAATCCAAAGGAATAGTCACCCGAAATTCTTAAACCAGACGGTGCTGGCATCCCCAAACGAAAAGGAGGTACGGGTGGAGGGTGGCGGGACCTGGGGTCCGTTCCTCCTCTGCTCTGGTGTGCGACCTGCACGTGATGGTGGGCCAGACGCACTTTTCCAGCTCGACAGGCCCCTGCTGGGCGCTCGGCAAACAGCCACCAAGTCCAGGCTCTGCATGCGTGCAATGCACACGTACGCACACGCACACAGGCACACACCCCCCGCTTCTGTGTCTACTAGACCAGACACACGTCACACCCCAGCTGCACCGCAGAGCGTGACCCTCAGATCTCCATTAACCCGGATTTTCTCTAAGTCAGATGACCACCTAGCTCTGGTTAACGAGCGGAGATTTGCCGAAGTTCAAAATTGAATGAAGCGATGTTCAGAAATCCTCTTTCAGGGAGAGCTCACTCAATCAGGCTGGAGACCGGACTTCTGGGAGTTGGGACTGTGCCAGGACAAAGGGGTCCCAGCTGCCGCCTGCTCGCTGTCCCGGCGCTTGGGCGCCTGACCACCTGTGAGCCACAGTGCGCCCTACGCCAGGCTGGCTGGACGCCTCCCCCAGTGTCCCGGGCACGTCTCGGGATGCGCATCCCGCTGGCCCCGCCACCCAAACCAACACTCGGAGGCCCCGAGGTCACCACACCTAGACACCTTCTCCCTCCTCCGTTCCCGCTACCCCAAGTTCAGGCCTCCGCATCTCTTGCCTTGAAAACGGGGGCAGCCTGATCCCTGCCCCCCCCCCCCCCACTTGGATGGCTCATCCCGGTGCCGAATGATGCCGACAGCGAGGGTTTGATGTATGACGGGCTCTGGCTTGCCGTTTTGACACTCGGGGCAAGTAATGACTCAGCTCTCGGAGGGGAACTGCCCACGGCGGGGGATGGAAAGACGGTGGCACGAAGCAAGCTCGTGGGACCCCGAGCGGCCGGATATAACGCACACGCACCAGAGTGGCCTCCATCCAAAATGACTCTCATGCTTCAAAAACAGTGCTCCAAATGGAAAAGTTAAGGGTGACTATATCCCAATGGACTTCTAATTGATGAAGAATTTAGATTACCCACGACCGAAATGTGTTTATCTGCAGAGGCTTGCTTACAAGGAGTAGCCTGAAACTTTTCATTTTATCTTGTAATTCATAAATAAAACACAGAAATTATAAAGATAACAATTTCCCATTTGAAAAAGTCAGAACTTTCAAATATCAGGTCGTTGAAGTATCTTTTGTCTATCAGAGCCATAACCCCTAAATTTCAATTTACATTGTAATACGTATTCAGTTCCCAAGTAAACATGACATATTATTGAGTTTACTTTTCATGAATTATGCTTTTTCCTACATCATTCATCTAAAACAAATTAAAAAGTACTCATCGTATGTTAAATGGGGCAAAGTCAATATTTGGCTTTATAGATTATCAATATTTTAAAGATCATATAAAATGAACTTTATAACAATTTTTAAAAATAGAGTCTAAAATAAAACTCTTTTACTTAAAAATTACCTGCTTTTTCCATATACTATATAGAAATAAACTGACATTTATTTTTTTTTATTATTTTTTTTATTTTAGAGAGTGTGAGCATGCTCGCACAAGTGGGGGAGGGCAGAGGGAGAGAGAATCCCAAGCAGGCTCCACACGTAGCACGGAGACCTATGTGGGGCTCGAACTCACAACCGTGGGATCAGGACCCGAGCTGAAATCAAGAGTTGGATGCTCAACCGACGGAGCCGCCCAGGCGCCCAAACAATAAATTGTCTTTATTTTTTTTTTTTTTAATTTTTTTTTCAACGTTTATTTATCTTTGGGACAGAGAGAGACAGAGCATGGACAGGGGAGGGGCAGAGAGAGAGGGAGACACAGAATCGGAAACAGGCTCCAGGCTCTGAGCCGTCAGCCCAGAGCCCGACGCGGGGCTCGAACTCCCGGACCGCGAGATCGTGACCTGGCTGAAGTCGGACGCTTAACCGACTGCGCCACCCAGGCGCCCCAATAAATTGTCTTTAAAAGAGCTTTTCAGCGGGAGAACAGTCTTCTCCAGAAACGGTGCCAGGACACCTGCACGTCCACACGCAGAAGAATGAGGCTGGACCCCTACCTCACGCTAGGTACAGAAATGAACTCAAACTAGATCAAATACCCAAAGGTCAGAGAAAAACCATGAACGTCTTAGAAGAACACATAGGTAGGGGCATGAGTTCTTGGATATGACACAAAAACACAGGCAATAAAAGAAAGAAATAGACAAATTAGACTTGACCGAACTTAAAAAGTTCACCACTACCCCAAGTTCAGGCCTCCGCATCTCTTGCCTTTTGTGCAAGAGACTTTTGTGCAAAGAACATCATCAAGAGACTGAACAGGCACCCCACTGAATGGGAGACAGTAATTGTAAGCCATGTCTCTACTAAAGGATTAACGTCCAGAACGCATAAGGCATCCTTACGACAAACCACCCAGCTCAGAAGCGGGCCGAGGACCCGAATGGACATTTCTCCAAAGATGAACAGATGGACAGAGAGCGCAGGAGAAGATGCCCAGTGTCACGGTCATTAGGGAAGTGCAGACCAGAGAGAGACACCGCTTACAGCTGCCGGGATGGATACTACGCAACAAAAACAGAGAAGGATACGCTTTGGGGAGGACGCGGAGAAACTGCACTGTCCGTGCATTGCCAGTGGCAACGGAAGCAGGGGCGGCCACCGTGGTGATTCTGGAGAAAAACGCATACCACGCCCAGCAATCCGCTTCTCGGTGTGTACTTGAAATGATCGAAGACGGGTCCTCGAACGGATACTAGCGTGACAATATTCACAGCGCATCCTTCACGATGACCCAAAGGCAGAAGCAGCCGAGCATCCGTCGGCTGGTGACGGTAAAGAAAACGTGCTACATACAAGCGATGGGAGGTACCGCCTCGGGAAGGAGGGAAATGCCGACACCCGCCGCAGCATGGACCGACCTGGAGGACGTCGTGCTCAGTGAGCCACGCCGGTCACAAAGGGACAACTGCCCTGTGATTCCACTTCTAGAGGTCCGGGAGCCGTCATGTCCACAGTCAGAGCAGAAGGGGGGCCGCTGGGTGCAGGGGCGGAGTCTCAGTTGGGGACAATGAAAACGTTCTGGACGCAGAGGGTGGTGACGGGTGCAGAAGAGTGCGAGTGTACTTAATGCACTGAGCTTTACCCTCAAAAATGGCTGAAATGGTACATTTTGGGTTACGTGTATTTTACCACAATATAGATAAAAAAGAAAGAAAAGATATAATAGTGGGCAAAGCGCCAAATGGGGGCTTCTTGGGATTAGGCATCGTTGAGAGAGGGTTTGACAGGCGGGAAAGCAGACGGTGGAACCAGGAGGTGCCGGGGGGCCTCAGGGCGGCCGTTCTGCCCCAGACTGTGCCCCGCCCTTCCGCCGGCACCCCGGGGTCAGAGCCCGGAGCCCTTCTGGCAGCTCAGCCCTCCTCTTCCCCCCGGGGACCCCGTGGGCCCGCGCTCCTTATGCCACGGACGGAGGCTTGGCGGGTGCCCGGTGTGTGCCCCGCACCGAGGTCCTTAGTGAGGGGGCGTGCCCGGTGAGCCCACTCCTCTGCTCTGCACCCCTGAGCCGGGGCCCCGGTGGCAACAGCCCGCTTATCCCCAAGGGTCTTCCCGATGAGGCCAAGGTCGTCCAGGTGTGCTTGACCTCGCGGGTAGTTATTAAGCTCCCAGGCTCTGCGGCCCACGGGGAGGGAAGCTTACAGAACCCTTGTTGGAAAGAGACAAGCAGTGTGGCTTCCAGAAGTTGTGACATCGGCCTGGATGGTTCTCTTGGCGTGCGCCGGTCGGGGGTGAGGCAGGAGGAAGGAGGGAGACCGCACGACGCCCCCTATGACAGCCTCACACGGCATCTTTTGGCTCAGTAGACAAAACAGCTTTAAAGTTCAAGGCTAATTCAAATTGGATTTTAGAAACACAGAGTCTTAAAACATCTGTACCAAACGCAGGGATCACACTCTTATCGTGTCCCCAGAAAAGCTTTTGAGGACGTGGGAGAAATAAGGGAAGCTCCCATTTTCGATTGGGCCCTCAAAACTCGCCTGTCTGCCGCCCTCCCTCCGCCGGCTGCCTATTATCAGAAGGCAAAAGCCTTAGACTATTGAAAAAAGGATTTGCATAAATTGCTTTCACCTGCTTCTCACATGAGGTTAATGAAGTTGGAACAAGAAGGAACGAATCCCCAGCCCGGTGCAGACCTCAAGGCCCCAGAACAAACTTTCAGGAGCTTCCCCCACCCAGGCCCCACCTGGGGAACTGCTTCAGAGAGGGTCCCGCGAGTGGGGGTGCCTTCATCGTGGCTCTTCTACAGACCTCCCCCCCACCAAGGGGCCGGGGAAGGTCAGCCTGGCGGGGCCTGCGCTCACCCCAGGCGGGGCTCCACGCACAGCCGGGGCTCGGCCGACGGGTTCCGGGTGGTCACCAGATAATAACCCTGGGACAGGGAAGCAGACGGGGAGGAGCTCGAGAAACATGGCGATGTTGGTCATTACCTTGATGCGTGACTCTTCTCGGGGCAGAAGCTTCGTTACATGCAATGCAGAGTATTTTCTTTCTCCACCTTCCCACCTTTGAATTCTCATATATTTATTTTTTAAAACACTTTTGTAACATTTTAATTTAGTTTTGAGAAAGAGTGCGAGCAGGGGAGGGGCAGAGAGAGAGGGAGACCACAGAATCCGAAGGAGGCTCCAGGCTCCGAACTGTCAGCACAGAGCCCGACGCGGGGCTCGAACCCATGAACCGCGAGATCATGACCTGAGCCAAAGTCGGACGCTTCACCGACCGTGCCCCCCAGGCGCCCCGAATTTTCATATATTTAAAAGAAGAAATTTGGGCCGCTGGTGTAGGTCGGGTTTGCTCAGGGGCCACGGGAACCCCATGCACTGTTTCCGGGGCGGTGGCTAGAGGGTGCATGCCAGCCCGGGGTTCGGGCCGCCCCCTCTTTTAACGAGCCTGTGCTCCGAGTTCCTAGGAAGCTTCTCTTGAGGAGTTTCACGTGCTGAAACTGCGTGAAGACTGCCGTTAGCCACAAGGGCAGATTCAGAAAACCTGAGTGGGGAAGAGACCTCTCCCCCAGTGGCCTCTGTGGGTCCGGAGGGGCGCTGGCGGGGTGCGTGCGGGGGTGGGGGGGGGTACAGCCTGGAGGGGGCTCTCTTTTGGGAGAAAACAAAATACGTGCCGTAAAGAGACAGTCTCCCAAAGGCGCGTGAAGCCCCGAGATAAACGTGTCCACCTTCCTCGAGGCTCGGGTTTATGGAAGATTTGGGGAAATTAGTTTTGCTCTACAACCGGGAATGGCCACCTCACGTAGTGGGACGTCACAGGCACACACGACGTTAGCCAGGGCAGGGAGCGGTCAGGCAGTTGTGGGTTCTGGGGCCCGCGTGTGGCACAGGGGGTGTGGACCCCGCGGGCACCGGCCCGGAAGCCAGGCCGCTCCTCAGGGGCCGTGTTTCCAGGTGACGGCGGCCGCCTTGGAGCTCACCTCACAGACCAAGTACAGATCGGTCCCTGCGACCTGTGCCGAGCGTCTGGGAGGCCGGGCACGTAAACGTTCACAGGGCCACATCGAGCCCAGGCCCGGCGTCTCCCGGGCCCCCTTCCCGGGGTTTGAAGGCCCAGAGCGTCGCTGGAAGCAGGTCAGTCGTTCTCTTCCCTTTTGCTGTGGCTCTCTTACCGAGGATTAGAAAATCCCTCAACTTCTCTGAAATGCTGTGGGCCGCTTCTGATAAAGGGTATGACTGTGGGATTGCACAAAATGTAATTAGGTCTGGGAGGACCCACGAGGGTTCTTTGCAACAGCGTGTGCGGCCTGCCTGGAAGCCTGAGCTGGCCGCCGAATCCCGCTCCCCAGGCGGAGCCCGCTCGGGGCGGCCCCTGGTCTCCGCGGGTCCCCAGCTGCCGTCTCCCAGCCGTTACTCCTCCCGGGGCATCTCTCCCCTTGGGGCCGCTCCCAGACTCCCCACCTTCCCCACGGTGGCCTCACCAGCCGCTCCCCATCATCACTCCGTCCTCCCATGTGGTTTCCTCTGAGATGCACACCATGGCCCCTCATCCACGTCTGTTCCAGGCTCCTGCCGGGCACCGGCCCCTGGCTCACAGCACACAAGCTCGTGGGCTAATGTCAGAACCGAACCAACCAGCACACGGAAGTCCAGGCACGAATCGGTCTTGGCCCCGGCCTGTCCCTGGAAGGCCATCCGAAGGCAGAAGACCTGTGGCCAGAAAGCAGGACCTCGTCGCGGGGGCGCCCTGCTGTGGCCGCATGCCCGGGATAGTTCTTGAGACTCTCGCTTTGGGAAGGCTTGGGATCCCATCTGCCGCACCGCATGACTAGTAGGTCGGTGGTTAAGCGCGTCGTCCTTCCGTCTCGTCTGCTCCTTGTATCAGGTTGGGAGCTGTGGCCGACTCTCGTGTTGTCACCTCACATGACGTGTCTCTTACGTGCCCGCACCTCCTCTTTGTCCCGTGAGAAGCTCTGCCCGGTGCCGACCCGGTGCCGTGGGGACGTGAGGTGGCCTCGCGGCTTGCGCTCTCTGTGCCACGAGACCCTCTCTGAACTTTTCTACTGGCTGCATTGCTCTCACCGGTTTTGTTCTTCTCTTCTTGGTCGACACCATAGCCCCTGACTGGCCTCCCTGTCCTCAGCCTCCTTCACCTCCAGCTATTTTCCAAGCTTTCCCCCGAGTTTCCAAGTCTTTCAAGTTTTTCCCCAAGATGTTCGTGTTACTTTTTGAGCAAAGAGCCCTTGGTGGACACGTCTCAGCTTCCCGACATGGCCGGGATGACCACGAGCCCACCTGGGTGTTGTCTTCTAGCCCAGTCTCTTGGCGTCTTGTCTCAGTTGGGCGCGTTCCCCCGAAGGCAAGATCCTGCCCCCGAAGGCGCCCTCCGCGCCCCGTGGCGCCTTATGACTCTGCACGTGGCTCACCATTGCTTCACCTCTTACCTACAAAGCTCCTGCTGGCAATGTCCCCCTGTTAAGTGACTCTAACATTCGAGACCCCGCCCACCTGCTGACTCTTCCTCCAAGTCTGCCCCGAATGTTCCAGGTCGGCCGAGGCCGCTTTCTACCATGTCTGCACCGTGTGGAAAGCTCTACTGCCGTGAGATCACACTGTGTAGCAGCCGCCGGTTTGTAGCGTGAACCGTGCAGCCGCCAGCACGGCACCTGGCGCATAACAGGTGCTCAGTGGAACTCTCCTGAAGGAATGAATGCGTTAGTCATTGGGGTCTCCTTGGGGACAGACTCGATGTCCCTCATCTTTGTGTCTGCGGCATGTAGCACAGTGGGGGACAGTGAATGCTCTGGAAATGGGTTTTTCCAGGAAAACACAACTTAGTCTTGAAAACAGACTTCTAACCCACTTCTACACACACACTTTGATAGGAGTGCTGTATCTTGAGAGTAAATTACCACTGCCTGGGTCTGCGGCAGATAGAGGGGGAGCAAAGACACCGTTTCAACGTCTTCCAGTCCCAGAGATGTACAAATATTTTAACAACATCCCAGTGATTAAGCGGTGACTCAGCCAAGACTCCCTGAATAGATAATTTTTTATTCCTGACTCTGCTCCCATCTTACTAAAACCTTACGGGGCTGGACTTACACTTGGAATTCAGCCATTTCCATTTGGCTTCGAGACGACGGCACGAAGCTGTCGCGATGACCTGGAACCACGTGGACCACTGGGGGTCGCCCATCCACCCACCCACATCGTGGATGCAGAACGCAGGGCCAAGTGGTCCTCCAGTCGGAGGCAAATGCAAGGAAGGACCCAGCTTGGCTCGAAGCCAGTACCTTCTCCCCACACCAGCGGTTCCCGCATTGGTGCTGGCACGGGGGCCGGCCACGCGGCGGTCGAGGTGACGGGCACATCTTGGGCTACCAAACAGAAGCCACGCGTGCCCCACGGGAGAGTCGCCTCCCCAGGGAAGGCTCAGTCCCGGTACTGACCGTGCATCCAGGGGCATGCTGATTTAGGGCCTCCAGGGGATCTACCTCGGTAGACCTGGACAGAGCCGTGCCATAGCCGCGGCCCGGGGGCTGATGCCAGCCAGCCTCCAACTGTTAGCGGGCTTTGGACACAGGCATGCCTCTCACCCACGTCAAACCACCTCTTACAGACCGCTGCTCCCCGTGGCCCCATCACTGCAAGCCGTATGAGTAACTTGGCTCAAAATCACAATCTCACGACAAGATTGGCTGTCGGGACCAAACAGACAAGTCGAGCAACCCTTGACCGAGTTTGGCTGGAAGACCCATCACGCTTGTTAGCGGGCTGACACGTCAGTTGGGTAAAAGCGACCCCGGCTACGCTGGGGTCATCGGTGGGCCCTGGCCACAGCTGCCTGTGTGGCCGCCTGGTCACTGGTGTGGCTCAGGGAGGGTCCGCTGTTCCGGCGGTCTGCGTCCTACCCGGGAACCCGGTGCGTAAGGCTTTGAGTCCGCCCTTCGGAAATGATTAGGGCATTCGAAACAAAGTGAGCTCTTTAAAAGGAGCACATGGAACTAGAATAAATGGAAGTCTTATTTTTAAAAATATTTTTGAAAAATATGAAGAGATCAAGTGACATCCAAACACTTGGAATTACAGAACACGATCCGACCCCTGGGTTGGTCCTAAACTCTCAGGGCGCGGGGCGGGCACTCTGTGGGCCGATCTCGACGTCTCCTGTGGGGAGGTGTGCAGCACGTGTGAGGGCTGGTGAGTCCCCTGTCCACACGTCTGTCCAGAGGCATCTGCCTCCCGCCACACGCCTGGGTCATGATGACTTTGGGGACACAACGGCACCCTGGACAGTCTTGATAATGACGGTGATAACGACCCGTGTGCACATCCGGCTGTCTCGAGACAAGACTGCTGTGAGTCCATCCAGGCATCAGGGTGGGAGGTGAGGTGGGTGTGTCAGACACGGCTCAGGAGACAGTGGGAGACGCCTCGTGCCCGCGTTCCAACTCTGGAGGCCCGGCGTTGTGCCCGGGGCGGGGGTGACCCTGTGTCCTGGGTGCGCCGGGCGGGCCTGCTGCCTGTGGCCCCAGTGCGAATGTCAAGAGCCTCTGTACACTGTCGGCGGGGGTGGGGGGTCTCTGGTGTATGGACTGAACTGTGTCCCCAAGTCCTCATGTTGATACTCTAACGCCTCACGGATCAGTATTTGAAAATGGGCCTTTAAGAGATAATTAAGGTTAAATGAGGTCATAAGGCTGGGCCCTCATTGTGACAGGAGTGGTGACCTAATAAGAGGAGGGAGGCCAGGGACGCTCACGTGGAGGGACGGCCACATGTGGGCGGGGGAAGGTGGCCGTTCGCACGTCAAGGAGAGAGGCTGTGGGAGGAACCAACCCGCCCACCCCTTGACTTTGGACGTCACCCCACCCTCCCACCCCCGGACTCTGAGGAAAGGAATGTCAGCGTGTTTGTTACAAGGCTGCCCAAGCTGACTGAGACAGAGGGTGTCAGGGAACACGGTGTCCACCTTCAGACGGCAGAAGGCCCAGCATCTTCCTCGGGACCATCAGAGCCGCGATTTACGATGCCTCACGTTTTCGCGTCCTCTGTGCTTAGCGTGTTGTCTACTTCAGTGAGGTTCTCTCCACTTCTGGAGAAGAAACAAGAAAAGAGTATGATTTTACCAGGCCGGGCTGGGCGCGCGTGGGCTCTGAGCCAAGGGTTAGCACCTTCCGTCTACACGGCAGTTCCTTTCCATCCTGGCGAGACCGGAGGTGACACGTCTAAAGGGTAGACTGAATTTGCTGCGGCTCCAGCTGCCCTCTGCAGAGGCCGCGGGGGTGCTCCCCAGGCAGCGCACCCCCAGCGGGAAGACGCCTCGGTGAGCAATGACACCAGGCATCCGGGACGGACGAGAGCGAGCTCAGGTCCTGGTTCCAGCCGCGTGAATCCCACACATTCATGAAGAAGTTAATTTGACAAGGGTCCCGTGAAGCCTTAATGCACATGTCAGGTCTGGCACTGATGTTTCCCCGTACACATCTGCCCCCCAGCCCTGGATAGCCTGGTGGGATTCTCCCCCGGGGATGGGCTAGGAAACCCCATAAGGCTGGCACTGCCTGGTGGCCGGTAGGGTCTTGCGCTCAGAGAGCACGTGTGCACGAGGGCACGTGGGGCTCCGTGACCCTCAGCCCGCATCTGCAGGCCGTGCTTGAACTTGGTAGCTGGGGAGGGGCTCCAGACGACGGCCTGCCTTCGGCAGTTAGCTCCTCGACCACGGTCAAGTTACGAGGCCTCCTGACTTCCATCTCGGCACCCCGGGCATCTCTGTCCTGATTCCGTGGTCCCCAGTGACAGCAGGGCACAGAGCCCTCTTGTGACGGTCGTTACGTGCAGCTCAAGCGGGACACTGACGTTCGTCTCGTGTCCTGGCCGAAGACCCAGCCGTGACGTCCAGAACCGCATTCTGAGTCCCACGCAGGCTGCTTAGAGTCTGGGACAGGCACCTGCGGTGCACCAAGGACACTGCGTGCTGATCACCAAATACCCCCACTGAGTCTGGAGTCCACAGAATCTGTGGCCGTGACAGGGGGCGTGGGGCGCCTGTGGCTCCTGGGCCGGGCTAGGCCAGCAGCCTCAGGGGACGTGGCTCACGTGGACACACTGGTGAGAAAGGAGAGGCCCCGCCTCTCAGCTCGGGGCTCGGCCTGCGGTTAGGGCCCTGCCTGCACGTGCCACGTCGGGATCGGTTGCTGGAGGCCACCGCCCAGGCTCATGGGTCTCCGGTGCCCCAAAGGGCCTCACTGTTCTCCTGGATTTTAGATTTTATTTCACCACAAATGCTTTCACTTTTAGGCAACATTAAGCCCTCTTGGTATTGCACTGCTTTCAAAAGATCTGCCTATTAATTGTTTATTGCTTCGATTAGAACCAGGCGGTCACAGCCAGCTGACTACGAAGCCGCGGGAACGTGGCTGTTCAGCAGTGGACCACACGCCACGGGCAGACGGTCGGCCCACAGCGCCGGGAAGGCTGTCGCGGCTTGGGCTCCAGTGTCTCTGGCGTCGGGAATTGCCGGCAGAGCCATGGAGCAGGAAGGACACGCGGGTGTGTGGGGTGCGATTCTGTGGAGCCTCCGGATGCCAGTTTGTCCTCTGAGCCCAGACCCGAGACGGCGAGCCCGGCCGGGGGTGAGGGAGGGCTCAGTCTGCGGCGGCCCAGGGTCACCCAGGTGTGGCCGACGCTGCTCATGGAGACCCAGGAGACCCAGCTCACGCTCTGACACCCACACTTTGTTGTAAGTGAAATAACTTGGTGTTTGGTGCTTTAGGCGTCGAGGTCAGCACTGCGCCTTCTCGGGCAAGATGAGAACTCTGTGCCACTTCTACCCTCGTGCAGGGGGACCAGATCCTCAAGATGTTCACCAGGCAACACACGACTGTTTGGCCAGCGGCTGCCACTGCGGGTGGACCTCGGTGTGGAGGAAGTCGGGAGGCAGTGGGAGCGCAGGGGGGAAGTGCAGGGAAGGGAACCATCCTCGACCGTTGGAACGTGAGGGTTAATTCCGTACGAGGTGATGGTAGGCACTTCCTGTTTAGATGGCATCCTTTCGCCAAGGAGCTCCAGCCCTTCGCTCGTGAGTTTTTGCTTCTTGTCCCCAATTCCCTGTGACCCAGGGACATGTTTTACCGGAAAACATTTCAGGGCCGAAGACCAGTGACTTTCGCGGGGCCACCCAGCTGACCTGCTGCTTACCTCGTCCTCGGGGTCCTCAGCCCGACTGAGGTTTCATTTCTCCTCGTTGTCTGAGTAACGGCAACTCAAGACAAGTAGAAAAGCCACAGCCGTAATGTTGGCCTGGGCCGGCCCCGGGGACGATTATAAAATTTGCGCCCGTGCCCCAGCCTCCTGTGCCGGGTCCCCCTTACTCTCCGACACCTGCCTCCAGAGCCTTACCCGCTCTGGAGACGGCCGTGTCGTGAGCCCTTCGCACCTAGGGCTGCGTTCCATCCCAGTCTTTCCTGAGCGGAGGAGACAGGCTCTCCCTGTGGAAGAGTGGAAGGTATCAGCAGGAAGCTGAGGGCCGCATTTCGGAGTTTGGGGACGACAGCTCTTCCCGAGTCCTCTCTGCCGATGCAGCGGACGCTGTCGGCCCTGAGCTCTTTCTTCGCAAGTGCTGACCCCACAAGGTTGTTGCTGGATCGAATACTGAGTCCGGGAGATGCTCGTTTCAGTCACCACACAAACACATCACCTCCGGTGCCGCCATATTGGTTTTTGTGGGAAAACCAAAGGTGGATGTGCTTTGGGCGTTGACCACAGAGAACAGGTGGACGCCTCGCGAAGTGATCGTTCCGAGGTCTGAGCTCTCACTTACGTGCACAGCCAATCTCTACATACTCGTCCGACGGGCCACTCACCAGTGAGCGGGGACGCCCGCTGACGGGGCCCCCGCCAGAGAAAACGGTCTTCCCCACTGACCTCTGCCTCGTTCAGGAAAGCAGAGCCAGCAAGCTCCCAGGCCGAGCTGCGGCAGCCCAAGGTCGCCTCTAGTGCAACCAGCATCGCTCCCCGCCGGAGACCCAGCTCAGGCTCCGGCACCCTGGCTTTGTCATTTCAAATGAAATAATGCGATATCTGGTGTTTTAAGCACCAGAATCACCTGCGTGAGTCATCGCAGGGGAGATCAGAGCTCTGCGCCACAATGCCCGTGGCCACGCAGGCTCCCACACTCGCACAGTTGAAAGTTTTTGTCATTGATTTTCACATTTACATTTGTTTAAATGTGCATTTTAAGGGTGGTTTTTATTTTTGGCTGATTCGGCCAACAGGACTGCCTTATTCCACGTACCCTCTATCACTTCAGCTTCACCACACTGTGCACACAACACACTTTTTGAAACACCGTGACCTACTTTAATTCCTGTTCCTGCAAGTGGATATATATAATTCACACATCTCCTAATTTAACGTCGTCTCCAAGACAAGAGGTTCTCACGGTGAGCGAGACACACACCTATCGGGTCGCTGTTAGCGACCGAGCTGCACACGTGCTGGGAGACGATCCTTCAGCTGTGCTTCTAGAAAGTGCCCCCTGCGCCCACTGCCCGGGGGACCCTGACACGGAGCCTGATGGCGCAGCCCCGCGGCCGCCACCCAGTGCCGGGTGTGGGCAATTCCCAGGGCAAACAAAAACGCAAGCCAACCAGGATGCCATCACTTTCCTGTTCTGCTGGGCGGGGGCTGTCTCTGGAGAAGGCTCCGGCTCAGAGACTAGCTGAAAACTGTACCCCTCCCTCCACCCACCCAGAGGCATCGGCAGGGGAGTCGCTATTGTGCTATCTTCAGTGTCCGCCTCTCTCGTGCTTAACGGAGATAAACATTTCCCAGTGGATGAATTAGGTTCCTGGCGAGGACCTGGAAAAGACACTGAAGAGATGCTACATGTGTCTCCCTGGACCAAATGCGGTGGAAGCGACTCAGCCTCGCCACGTCATGTGTCTCCCCGTGGAAACTGAGGCAGCTCTGGAGCAAGCCAGGCACCCGTTGGGTCTATTTCTTGTGGAAAGACTCAAACAGCTGTAAGACAGCCAACGTTTGATGCCGTCTGGATAATTTTTATGTTTGCCATTTTTGTGCCAAGTGCTTAATTCCACACGTATTTAGTGAACAGCTACTACGTGGTAGACGAGCTAATTCAACACGTCTCCTCCACCAGAGCATAAACCCCCAAGCACGAGGTGGCCAGGCGGGTAAGGACAAACAGAGCTGCTGTGACAGAGGACGAGGGAGCATCCAGCTTACCGAGAGAGGTCAAAAAGCATCCCTAGACACTGAATTAGAGTCACAGAGTTGGGAATTCCAAAAATGGGAGATACTGGAACTCCTCCCTCAGTGTAGGGAGACTGAGACCTATCCACCGACCGTTCGGTCCATCACGTGGCAGCCATGATAAAAATGGAATCCGTTCTAGAAGTAACGAAGGGCTCTTCTGTACACATGCCCAGAATCTCATTTTCATATTAAAAAGTTGAAACAAATTCCTTATTTAAGACGTAGACAATGATAACATCCTTCCGCTTCCACCCCTTGACACCCCAGGCCGTCCCAGCCCTCGCACCTGCTCCGGGAGGAGTTTCTCCCACTGCAGTGGCCCCTCTAGAACCTGGACGCCTGCTCCGTACGCGGACGTGGGGGTGCACAGCTCCAGTGCACGCGGAATGATGGTCGGTGAGGAGGGGGCCCGGCAGGCAGGCAGAGGCTCCCAGCTTCGCCCCTTCTCGCCCCAGCTCATCTCCCCCTGCACAGCGGCTCCGTGGCTGCGGGGAGGGTGAGTGCGCCAGCGCCCGAGGCCCGGGCCCTCTGTGGGAGAACGTCGGCGGCTCCTTCGGCACCCACGGCCTTCCCAGGGCGCGAGTCGGTTTCGTGGCCCTTGGAAGCCCCTGCGGGAGGGGTCACACCCTCTGCTCCACACCCCTGCAGTCCACGTGGCCGGGCCTCCCCAGGAGGGCTGTATGAGGGCCCCGGGAGCAGGTGCACGGGCCGGCAAGCCCGTGGGCCACGCCAGACACGGAGCGGGTGGCACCTGACCTTGTCGGCCTCAGGCTAAGGCGTTCTGTTGTGGCAGCCCGTGCCGTGCAGACCCCCACCACGGGACCCTCCTCCCAGACGGGCGTGGGAGACCACGGCATGCCCCTCCCGGGTCCCAGGACCTGCCGTCAGGTCCCAGCTTCTCTGTGCCGCCTGGGACCCTCACGTCCCAGGGTTGGTGGCCCCAGTGGCTTTTAGTCACGCACTAGGTGAGTCCCAGGTCCTGGCAAGCACCGAGCTCCAGGACGAGGAGAAGCACTCCTGCCTCAAGGAACAGGGTCCTCCCCACCTGTGGGTGGTGCCTCTCGAGTCAGAAGAGGAAACAGCTCAGCCTCGGGATGAGTGACACTTGTAAGTGAAGAGTCCCCTTGTGCCCCCGCCCTGTGCCCCCCTGGCTCTGCTTGCAGGGGTCTCCCGGGGCAGCCCCCGCACCGCAAGGGGACCCTCACCGCCCCAGCCACTGCAGCACATGCCATTTAATCTGGCGTTTGTTGGAGTATGTTTTCGTTTCTTTTAAAAACAGGTTTGGCAGCTAAAAATGTTCTAAGCGTCAGACTCCTTTTGGTGTCTCCCTTCCCTTCAGCTCCACGGCCGGGCGTCTAACCAGCTGTTATGAGGAAGCACCTAAACGTACCAGGGGGCGTGCAAGGCCTCAGTTTAGAAGCAGCTAGGGGCGCCTGGACGGCTCAGTTGGTTGAGCGACCGACTTCGCCTCAGGTCATGATCTCACAGTTTGTGAGTTCGAGCCCCACGTCGGGCTCTGTGCTGGCAGCTCGGAGCCTGAAACCTGGTTCAGATTCTGTGTCTCCCTCTCTCTCTGCCTCTCCCCCACTCATGCTCTGCCTTCTCTTTGTCTCAAAAATAAACGTTAAAAAATTAAAAAAAAAAAAAAAAAAAAGCAGCTAGAACCCGCATGTTCCAGAGCGTCTCTGAGACCACAGGAGAGAATGGAGCCTACTTCACAAAGACACATCTGCTTGTCACCAGAGTACGGCTGCTGCCCAGGCTTGGGGTGCTCAGGGGGCTTGGGGAGTTTGGGGGGCTCGGGGGGATTGGAGGGCTTGGGGCGCTCGGGGGGCTCAGGGGCACTCGGGGGGCTCGGGGGAAAGGGTATGTCCTGGTCCTGCTGGACAGGATGGGCCCTGTCCCCCCCAGGAGGGTGGGTCGTTCCGGGCCATGCCTTATGTCTGCATGGAAAGGGTCGCTCGACCAGAGCTCCCACAGAGATCGCTCTCGAACGAGCACCCTACCCCCGCTGGGTAGAGTCATCCCGACACCACTGATCACGGAGGCGTGCGGGGCGCTCGCGTTCCAATGCCCATTAGCGGGCTTGGGGGCTTTCGCGCGGCAGCAATCCCGGGGAATTGATTTCTGTCTCGGCTACAAATTGCAGATGGAGACACCCTGACGCCCAGAGGGAGGCCCTGGGATAGGGGTGCACGGGGGCGACGTCCAGCGTGAAGACACGGCCACAGCCCCACTTGTGTGCGCTGGGCCAGGGGAGGGTGGGGTCACCGAGGGAGAGGGGGCAGGAGGAAAAATCCATACACGCAGGGCCCTGAGCGCACGGCAGGGCTGGTTCTGAACGAAGGCGCCGAGCATTTAAATGAAACGTCAGATACAATTTAGCAGGGAGGCATCACGCGGCCGAGGGGCCGTGCGCGGCAGGCAGCCCTTCCGAGGGGTCGGCCGCCGCGCCCCGGGTGCCCGTCACCCGGCCCCGCTCGGGAGGTGAGCTCTCCGCCCGCTTCCAGGGGAGGCTTTTGGCAGAGGGCAGAAGCGGGCGCAGCGGCCGGAGCCCCCGGAGGCGGCCGTTCGGGGGCCCGGCTGTCGGGGCAGGTGGTGTGGGGCCGGAAAGGCCGCCCTCGCTCGGAGCGGAAGCGGCAGAGCAGCAAGGCGCCCTTTGTTTCCACCGTCGCCCCAAACAGAGAGGGATGAGAAAGTCGTCCAGCACTCCTGAGAGGAGAGGGGCTGACGAGGCGGAAGGGGAGGGACGCGCGCGCGCACACACACACACACACACACACACACCTCTGTGGCGGCATGCACACAGACACACGTGGGGCTCAAATCCGTGGGGAAAACCTGGCCCTGCAAGATTTCCAATCCGATTTGGACGTGTTCAGATAAAGTCCGGCTTCCGGGCTCCACGCTGTTGGGTGCTCACGCACAGAACCTGTGTCTGCACTCTCAGGGCCCCCAGCACTCATTCGGACGCCCCCCAATGTGCACCTGCTCTCGGGGCCCCCCGGCACTCGGACCCCCCACCCCCCGCCACGTGCACCTGCTCTCGGGGCCCCCCGGCACTCACTCGGACCCCCTACATGTGCACCTGCTTCCAGAGCAGACACACCAGAGCGGGGCCCGTGCACTGAAGAGGCTGGGCGTCACTGGTGTGGGGAGACGGTGTGGAGGGGGCCCCTGGGGCTGCCCAGGAGCGTTGTGACTCCCCTGAACCTGATCCACTGCCTTCCACGGGAGGCAAGGCGGCAGGCGTGTGTCCACGAGTCGGCCGGCCTCGGCGGTCTCCCCTGGGGGCCGTGCTGGGCCCTGCTCCCACACCTGCCCCCAGGCTTTGGGCCCCCACATGCAGTTCCTGCCCGTTCACACCCACCTTGACCAGCAGCGCACCCACCCCAGGTGCAGTCACGCTGCTTGCTCCCATCTTCCCTGGACTCTGGCCCCTGCTCTCTGGCCTCAAGTTCCAGCTCAACCCTGTTTCTGCGACGCTTTGGGACAGAAGAACAGTCAAAGGCAGCCGACCCTCGGCCCTCGAACCGTGGTCACCAGAGGTGGGCGGTTCTGTGGCAGGGCAGCGGGGGCAGTGGAGGGGCCCGGCCGTCACCCAGACCCGCTCCAGTGCAGGGTGACTGGACGCAGTGCCCAGCGGCTCCTCTGGGGCTGACAGCGTTGGGAGCGGACCGCAGGGCTGGGCTCCTGGGTGCTTGCAGGTGCCCCTCCCAGGCCAGGCCAGACGTGCTCTGTGTACAGCCCGAGCCCTGTGTCCTCAAGAAAGAAGGCGGCGGGTGCTGAGTGGACCCCTACGGAGAGGAAATGCCTCCGAGGCTGTCTTGAAAACTCCTCGCGCCAGTAACATCGAAACATGAATAGTTTGCTGCTTATCAATCCTGCACGTCCTGTGCCATCAGAGTATCTATCGCTCTACAAAAAGCCCACCGTACTGACGATCAATACACCAACTACTCCTTTCCCATCAAAATCCGGGTTGAGATTCTAGTCCCAGGCCCTTACACACCCGAGCCTGCACCCCTGGGAAGCCTGGTCTCCGCCCTCAGCCGACAGCACAGGAACCTGCCCCTTCGCCCTCCTGGCCTTCTGCTCCGGGAATTCTCCCACTTTTGGTCCAGCCAGGGTCTCTCTCGTGTGTCCCCTGGGTCACTGCTCGATAACTGCTGACGCCACATATCTGCATCACTGCTCGGGTCTCCATTCAGCACGTCGTGCCCGCGGGTCCGCTCTGGCCAAGCTCTTGGCCCAGCCCCGCTGCCCACCCTCCCTCGGGGACCCAACGTCTTGACCCGCATTCTTGGGAAGCCTGGCTGCCGCTGCCCCTGCCCCACGTCCGCCCCGCCCGTGGTGGGTGATGTGAGGGGACAGGAGAGTCGGGCCACTCAGCAAGGAGTCTGCAAACCCTGGGTGCTAAGCAGGGTGATGTTGAAAGTGAACGTCTGCTTGAGGCCCGGCCTCCAAGTGCCTGAGGACAGAGCCCGGGGATGGTCTTACTCCCCGGGCGGAGTTTAAGGATCACGGGTCCCTGAACAAGCACGGCAGAACTGGCACCTGGAGGTCAGGCAGGTGTGGGAAATGCCACCGTCCCCGCCGAGGGCTCCCGAGGTCCACCGTCACAGATAAAAATCAGAACAACCATCACCCAGGTGACGGAGTCTGCAGCCATGGAAGCAAGTCTAACGTTACCTGGTTTCACTTTACAATTCCTTACGGAAGTTTGGATCACGCAAGCTGGAAAGACAATCACCCGGGAGCGTGGCGTCTTCCAGTTGTTGAGGACACGGGGAAAGCTGGAACTGACCTCCGACAGCTCAGTTATTTGTGAGCGGTTTGGTACTAGGGTACCAAGGCGAGTATTCTAGACCAGCTTTCTTTGGGAAACTTATAGGACCTCTGGGCCTCATGTTCACAGCTTTCCCTCCCGGGGTGGGTTCTGTACACGCGGAACCTTTTCTGTTTGGCAGGGAAACGGGAGCATTTTCAACTTGCTGGAAGCCGACCGCACGGCGGGGTTGGGGGCAGGGGCAGCGAGGGCAGGTGTGGTGGGCGTGGGCAGCTGGCACTTACTGCTTGGACGTCTTACGGGCAAGATTCACACAGCCACATGAGAACGGTTTTAAGCAAAAATACACGCGTAAAAATGGTAAAAACATAGTGGCAAGGTAAGCCTTATTTACGGTAAAAATAGTCACACGAGTGTATTTTTTAAGTCGATCCTCTAACATGGTATTTCCACAAGGCATTTCCATAGTGAATAAACTTTGGAGACAGGTGATAATTTCGGCTGTGGGTGGGGTTTCGGCTCTCTCCTGTGTTGTGGGGGCAGCGTGAAGGGCGACCGTACTGTGGTCAACGCAAGGTGGCTCCAGAGCCTGGGGGGGGGGTGGTCAGATGCGGGCGGAGGTGGCCATCAGCACAGTGACCACAGGCACCAGCGATAGCTTCAGCTTTGCAAGGTCCAGGGAGGGTTCGTCGGGGCGAGGAGGGCAGGGCACACACAGACCGTCCTGTTGCTGAGGGAGGAGACACGCTTGCGAGAAGGAAGCAGTCACTTCCCACCCCACTGCTCCTGTGCCAACGCCCGAGGGACCGAGGCGTGCACATCGTGGCTTCAGCGACGGGTCAAAGGCAGAAATCCACCAGGGCTCAGAGGTCGGGAGGGTGGGGCAAGGGCCCACCAGACAGGAGGACTGAGGCTGCTGGCAGGAAATGGGGGACCTCCATCAGGGGAGGTGGAGACACCCGAGGGGTGATGGGGGCAAAAGGAGACTGACACTGAATTCTCCAGGTGGGGACGGCCTCCTGATGGGACGGCGTCCCACCCATGGCTGGGCCTCGTGACACAGCAAGGCCAGGCCCGGGGGGAAAGACCCTTGGGGGGGAGCATGGAACCTCCCGGAAGCTGGGAACGTCCCCCCAAAGCCGAGGCCAGGGCACTCGTGTCCCTAAGGCGACCGCTGGAGGAGCAGGCAGGGCTGAGCTCTGGACGAGTCCCAGGCAAACTTGCAAAGGCCGGGAGAAGGAAGAGTGTTCCGGATGGGACAGAGGTCTCAAGATGAACGGCATTTAGGGAGGCCGTCCGCCACGAGACCCCTTCTATTTCAAGGATGTACGCCTCCGCCTGTTATTAAACTCGTGTTTTGTGCTGCTCACAAGAGGAAGCTGCAGATGTCAAACATCTCACTTTCACTGATTAGATTATTTCCCAAATAAAAGTTTTTTTAAGACCCCCCTCCCACCATCACTATCTCATGATACCAAAACACGTAGGCCTGCAAACAGGGTTCCCCGAAGGAGCTGGGCGCGGCGCTGACGCCCATGACCCGGGAGCGGCAGGCAGTGTGCCCCCTGGCGGGCCCCGCGGCCCCCCCCCCCCCACCCCGGTGCCTTTAGATTCGACCCCGCTAAGGTGGCCGCCTGCCAGGTGCGAGGTGCGTGCGCTGCCCGGTGTGGCCCCTCCAGCCCAGCAGGGGGGCTAGCGCGTGTGGGAGGTGACTTCACGGCTCCCTGTCACGCAGTGGGCTGCCGCAGGGAAGAAAGGCCCCACCCCGATAATGTGGCGAACGTACGTGAATGAAAACTACGTCTAAGTGTGGATTCTAAAGAACACAACGGCTAGAGCAGAGTCCGAGTCTCCCCAGGGAACACACTGGTGGGTGGCGGGTTTGCCCGAGGCCATTCACCGGTCCACCTGGCCGAGCGGGGACCGTGGCCCTGGCACCTCTGCCCCTGCAGGCGTGGGTCCGGGAAGGCCAGAGGAGCCCGGCATCCCTTCCCGCAGGCCATCCCGGCTCGCTGGGCGCCCCCTGGAGCCCCGGGCTGGCATCCACGAGCCAGGTGGGCTCCAGCTTTCGGGCCAGTGTCCCTTCCTGGCTGCCCGTCCTGCTGACCTGCAGGGCCTGGGGACCCTCCATCAGATGCACAGGCGGCAATAGCCTCAAACGCTCCTTCTCGGGTCCCCTGGCCCTGGAGTAGCGACTTCTAAGTCACATGACCGTGGATCCCTATTCCAAACCCCCGCGTCACATCCCATCCAGTCGGTTTGCTTCCCAAACGGAACCCCAACTGTTCCAGCTTTTCAGCCCTGGAACATGGTCCCCCCGCTCTGAGCCAGCTCCCACGTCAATTGACCGTGAGGTTGTTGTGGAATAATTAAGGGAACGAAATCGTTCCTTGATTTTTATATTTAGAAGTACGTCTCACTTTCAAAGTTATACGACTCACGCTGACTAATTTTGACATTTCAGGGAAAAGGCGAGTGACTATTCCTTTCTCTCTTTGGGTCTGAAAAATCACCTGAACCTTTTCGGACTAACTTGGGGCTCCCTCGCCCCCTCTTGGGGGCCTGGCCGCGGCCTCACTGGGTAGGTTTGGCCGAAATGACGTCCTCTCTGCTCAACTCTTGACAGCTCCTGAGAAGGAGTCACGGCCGTGTTGTTTCCTGCGTGCCTCTGTCTCAGGGTGATTTCTTAAAGAAAATGATCAAAAGACTGAATTTACACGAGCAAGAGGGAAATTTCTCCTGCACGTATTTCTTTAGTTAATTCGTGTAAGTCAGCCCTCAGTGAGAACTGGTTTCAGCCCACCTTTGAGAAAGCGGTCGAACCCAGCGGACCCCCGTGTGTGGCCGGTTTTGCTGAGAGCAGGGGACGGTTGGCGACGTTGGCGAGACCCCCCGCCATCCCGTGGGGTGAAGCGCGGCCCTCACGTGCCCCGGGCTGTCGGACATCCGTACACATGCTGGTGTGCCTTCCTTTGTCCTGAGCCATAGCAACGGCAGAAACCACACACAGCCAGCCTTTGATGTCCGGAAACTAGGAAATCTGGACAAAATCTGAACTTCCTTCTCTGCGTGGAACCCAGATCTGGGTCTTGAATTGCTGATTTTCACCTGGGTGTTTGATGGCAGATGGCCCGCCAGCCAGGGTCGTTCTGGTCTTTCCTTCTCCTGCACTGATTTCGGGTTTAAATTGCGTTTAAAGACGTGTGGCTGCATATAATTTGGCCAGATTATTTATCAGTATTTTTTAAAATCTTTACTTTTGAGAGAGGGTGAGAAAGGTAGAGAGAGAGGAACCCCAAGAAGGCTTCACGTTCAGCGCAGAGCCCGACGGGGGCTTGAACTCACACACCGTGAGATCATGACCTGAGCAGAAATCAAGGGTTGGACGCTTAACCCACGGAGCCACCGGGCGCCCATAAATGTTTTTAAGTCAAAGAACTTTCAGAAAGGCCCAGGTCCTTTGAGTGGTCATCTCAGGGCGGGGAGGGTGCACAGCCCGAATGCTGCCCTGCTCACCGCGTACTATGTGGTGGGAAAGCCAGGTGCAGGGCGGCTCCCACCCCAAGCCCTGGGGCCCCAGCCACACGGGCGCCAGTGTGCCGACCACCCCGTGGAAGCAGCGCTTTTGGCCTGGCGGGGCCTGAGGAGGCTTCTGGGTCAGACACATCCTCGTCTTACATTTTGACTCGTCTGTTAGTTCTCTACCGATACGGCTCCCGAGACAGAACGTGGGTGCCCGCTGCCCATCCAGAAGATGGGGCGCTCCGTGCTGCCCCCAGGACACCGCGAGGGCGTGGGGAGGTTGAGGGCGATGGCCTGGCGTGGGACTGGTCCTGCACGTGGGAAGGCGGCCCCTCACGGAGTGTGTCCCGCGGTGCCCCCGCTGCAAGCTCCCGTGGGGACGGGAGAGGCTCACATCACCGCTAAACTGAAAGCCACGCTTCAGACAAACGGTCCCCTTTCAGATGCCTCCTTCCGGGGGGAGCCGGGCCGGCCCAGCGCTCGGTGGGGCTCCCTGGGCACGGCCCCCGTCAGCTCCTCGCCTTCAACCTGTGTTTACTTGTCGATGACTTTCACCCTCAGACCTGAATATTTTGGACTCGTGACTCAGGTTTAAAAAAAACACTGTTTAAATCCGTGCACACTGAGATAGGCACCTGGGCAGCCCCTGGGGCCCAGGGCCGGCGTGTCCTTCAGAAGGCAGCAACTTCAGACCCCGCCCGGGAGCACCTGTCCTGACCGGCCCCCTGCCCCCCGCCCGCCGGCCTGGATGCGCCAGTCAGACAGGCCCCGTGTGAGCTGTGTGCACTGAAGTGCCCGCGGGCACCGTGGTGGGCACCCCCTGTGCCGGACAGGCTGTGCCCCGTGCAGTGGACCTGCGCGGCCGTGGGGAGCACGGTCCCGCCCTCCAGAGACCGGGCGCGGGCGACGCTGACGCCTTCTGTTCCGGGTGCCCCCACACTGTCCACTGATGCCCGTGGTCTCCCTACAAACAGCGGTCGCCTCCCCACTTGCCCGCTCTCCCCCTCTGCCGTGGTGCAGAGAGGGGGTCCTTCTAGGCCTGTCCCATACATGGGGCACGTGGAGCACGTGCTCTTCCAGAGAAACAAACCGGGCACAGCTTCCTTGTTCCTGGGGGCCGTACGCTCTCCTTGACGCACGTGACCCTCAACCTCTTGGACGCTCCCAACGGGAATGAAACCACCGCCGTCTGCCCTTGACCTGACCGCTTCCTGGGCAGGGGCAGACTCAATACAGCTGTGAAGGAGGCAGATAAGGAGGGCGCCTCGGCCGTCTCCTGGCCTCACCCCGCTGCCCCTTTCATTCAGGGGTCAGCCCCCCACGGGACCTCCCGGGACACCTGCCTTTGAACAAGGCATCTGGAATGCAGGAAAAGCGAAGGCCGGAGCCGTCGGCCTCACTCTGTTCCGTGTCGCGCACACAAAGGCCAGAGTGGGGACGAGCCTTCGCCATCCCGGTCCCCCTCCCGTTCTCAGAGAGAGCACCTACTGTGTGCCGAGCGCCTGCTGCTGGGCACGGATATCAGGGGGCAGCCGAACGCTGAGCTCCCGGGAAGCCCCGGGACTTGGGGGGGGGAGACCCCAGCAGCGGGCACTGTGGCCGTGCCTGTGGCCCGGTTGCAACTCCTGCTGTGTGCGGGTGGCCCGGCTGGGCGGGTCTGGACCCTCGGGTGCTGGCTCTCACCGGCAGCGGTACATCCCGGCCCCCCCTCCCCGAAACCTCCTCTCTGCCCATCCAGAAGGTGGGCGGGAGCAGCGGACCCCCGTGCCCATCTGGAGGGTCAGCGCCCCCACCAGCCCTGCGACGGCTATCTGCCACCAGATTAAAATCTGCTTCGGGTCTTAGCGGTCGTCACTGGTTGCTTCTCCTTCATTAGGAACTAATTTTTCACCTGGACGGTGGGGGGTGGGGCACGTTCTCTCCTCCCCCCCCGCCCGGACTCACATTCGAGAGAGTCGGCCGAGGGCAGGAGTCGCAGGGGCCTCACCTGGGGAGGGAAGAAGGCCGCTCGCTGGGGGGTGGGGCGGCGCCTGCTGAGGGACCTCGAGGGTCCACGGTGGGCATGTCCCCTGACATTCTCATGTCCCCGTCGTGCTTGCCCGGGGCTGGCTACACCTGGCACAACCCTGTGGCTCAAACCTCAGAAAACCACAACAACACCTCATATTTACTCTAACACATAACCTTCTCCTGAGTTCTTCTGTGTTCAGTGGACCTTCACGGCGTCCTCCAGCATCGCGTGGCTTCAGCTGTAACCACGTGAGACGAAGGAGCAGATGCCCCCCAGGAAGGCTGTCATCGGGAGACGAAAGATAGGAGACGACAGGGGCTGGCGAGGACGCGGGGAGGGGGCCTCAGAAAGCTACAACAGAACCACCCTGCGATCCAGTGATCGCACAACTGGGTAATTACCCCAAAGAATGGAAAGCAGGGACTCAAACAGGTATTTGCACACCCATGTTCACGGCAGCCTCATTCACAGAAGTCAGGTGGTAGAAACGACCCAAATGTCCATCGCCAGATGGATGGATGGATGAACAAATGTAGTATAGATGTACAACAGAGAATCATTCCGCCTTGGAAAGGAGGGAAATCCCGACACCTGCTACAGGATGGCCGAGCCCGAAGGACATGATGCTCATTATGTGAGCAAAGCCAGTCACAGAAGGACAACTGCCCTGTGATTCTACTTCTGTGAGGTCCCTGGAGCCGCCAGATCCATAGAGACAGAGAGGAGAGGGTGGGCGCTGGGCGCTGGGGAAGGGGGATGGGGAGTTAGGGTCTAATGGGGACAGAGTCTCCGTTTGGGAAGATGGAAAGTTCTGGAGACGGTGGTGGGACCCCCACGACTGTGTGAATGAGCGGTACACTTGTAAAGGGGTAAGTCACAAATGTCATGTTATGTATTTTAGCAGAGTAGGAAAGCAGGAGGGAGAGACGAGACGGGGGTGGCTGACTGGGAGCCCGGGTGTCCTGCTCTCGAGCCGCAACATCTCGGGGCTGCAGGGACACCCGGGAGAGGGCCTCTGGCTCAGCAGTCCCGGGCTCGTGGGCCCTGCGCCCTGGAAGCCACCAGCCGAGGGAACTCGCTTTGGTGCCGTTGGAACCTGGGCTCCAGGAGGCTCTGTCCCCTGCGTCCGGGAAGCTATGCCCGAGTCCCTACGCCTGAGCTGCACCGTGTGTGGGTGAGGCTGGTCTCGGCCCTCATTTCTGGAGAACGCAGCCACTCTGATCCCCAAGGGCCACAGGGCTCGAGCTGTGCCCAAGCAAGCTGTTCTCAGAAGGGTCCGACGGCCTCGATCCCACTGCGGGCGGGTGCAAACCCTTAGGGGCGCCGCTGGGTGAAGGCTCCCAGCACCCTCTGGACGGCCAGGCTCATCCGTGGGTCACGGTCCCCGGAGAGGCAGCGGCTGTTTGTTCCCCGGAAGCCACTCGTTCCGCCAGCCCGTCAGCATCTTCACGGCCGATGCAGCAGCTTTTCAGGGAGCTTCCGCTCCAGGGACAGGTGTTGTCACCGCAGAGCGTGTCTGTGCCCGGGGCCCCCGCGGGACATGGTGGCCCGCACAGACCCTGGTGCTCACCACGCCGTGCGGAGGGAAGCCGGCCCGGCCGGAGAGCCGTTCGCTCGAGACCCCTCAGCATTTGACCGAGACACGGGTTCATGGAGGCCAGGAAGCTGAGCCCCCAAAGGCTCAGTGACTCACAGGACATTCTGCCCAGACCCTCCAGACTCACCCCGAGCCCCCCTCCCAGCTTCCTCGGAGAGCTCATCGAGGAGCCACCCAAAGCACCCTGAATTTTGGCTTGCCTCGTTCATCCTCTCACAGGGTCGACTGCACCAGAATCCCCGTGTTTGGGTTTATGCCCCACGTCGTGTGGGGGGGGTCCTGTCTGCCCCGCGGTCGGAAGCGCCTATCTGACCTCAGAACCCGACTACATCTGGCGGTGACACCAGGCGCTGGCTTCCCTGCTTTCCTCTTCGGTGACCGGCCAGGGCCTGGCACACGGCACTGGAATCCTTGCCAGTCCCCCTTGTAGACGTGGGGCTCCAGGGAAGCGACGGCCCCCCCCGTATTCACGGCACAGGCCCACCGGCACCCGACCCTGCTCCGCGCAGCGGGGCCAGGATGGCGGCAGGGGGACACGCGGCACCCAGAGAGCACCTGACAGTCTAAACATCACCTTTATTCATCTACATTGGCCGTCACGGGCATAGCCGGGACACCGAAGTTGGAGCGACCGAAGGGCAGGCTTCCGTTTCCTTCGTGGCGCTTGTCTGTGAGCACGAGGCTGGCCCTCCGCAGCGTCCGCCCTCGGAGGTGAGCGCCTTTCCCGCGGGGGCCGACACGTCCTGGTTAGGGCGCTCCTGCACACGAGTGACAGAGAAGTGCTCCCGGCAGCCACCTGTGACGCACCTGGGGACTCGCTGGTGCCCCGTCTACCTGCTAAGCAAGGGGGCCGATCGGTGACTGAGCCGGGCTCAACCCCGCCCCTCAAGTCCAAGAGGAGCGCTCCTGCACCATCGCACGTTAGCGCTCTGCGAGCAAGCCGGGTCCGGGCCTCGGGGTGCCGAGGGAGCTCCTGGCCCTTGCACGCTCCTGCTCCTTCAGAAAGATGGCAGGGGGACGAGGGGCTGTGCCCAGAGCAGGCAGAGCAGGGATGCCCCGCGCCGAAGCCGCGGCATCTAGCGACGTGTCCCTCGTGGCCGGCTTTTTGTACGCGGAAGGTAGGGAGGACGTGACAAGGGAGCTCAGCTGAGGGGCACCCAGGACCCGAAGACGCGGAACATGAAGGACACACGAACCCCGCTGAGGGCGGGAGCTGCGCTGGGAGGACAGCGTCTGCGTGACTCGCGGCCTGCAATGTGGCCGCCGCGCTGCCCTTCCAAAAACACCCGCGAACAAAAGTATCCGAAGGGCCGGCCCCAGCTGCAAGTGCAAGTGTGCGAGCGCCTTCGTTCACCAGAAGCAGCAGCTGCAAACCCCACGTGTAAGGCTACCGCCTACACTCGCAGCGAGTGTTCACGTAAGCTCCTGTTGGCAGACAGTGTGACATCGGCGGTGATTCGACACTTGCACACGTCACCCGGCGCTCGTCACGACCGGTGCATCCCGAGTCCCCATCGCCTGCTTCCCACCCCCACCCCCCGTGACCAGGAGTGTGTTTCCTGCTTTGCGTCTCTCTCTTTTTTGCCCCTTTGCTCCTTTGTTTTCGTCTTAAATTCCACATGCGAGTGAACGCATAGGGTGTTTGTTTTTCTCTGACGTTTCGCTTAGTGTTATACTCCCGCTCCGCACACGGTGCGGCAAAGACTTCACTCTTTTTTATGGCTGAGGCCTATTCCGCTGCACACACACCCTTCTTTCTCTAGTCACCGGTGGCTGGACGCCTGGGCCGCCGTGGATACAGGCGCACCCCTGCTTACGGCTACAGCCTACGTTTGCGAATGTCCGCGACCTCCCCGAGTCACCGGGACTTCAAGTCCCGCCCCTGCAGACGTGCAGAGTGGCTCAGCAGGTTCATTTGGCAGCAAATCGATCGTCACCTGCTCCCCTGCCTGGCTCGTTCGCGTCACGGGTGTATCTCAGCGCGTCCACTCGAGCGTGGCACGCACGCGCAGGGCCCACGTGTGCTCTTAATTAGGGGCCACCAGGTGACCCCAGCCGGTGACAGCGTGGCTGTGGCCCGGACACCCACCGCCCTGGCCATGCCGGCACGCGGGCAACAGTGTCGCCGTGCTCGTCTTCCCAGGCGACGCGACTGCGCACAAAGGGCTCTCTCCCGGGCTCACGGGGTGCTAAGGGGGCCGACGCACTGAGAGGGGCAACCACCGTCCCCCGCCCCAGATGCACCCCTAATGCTTCCATCGAGAGAGAAAAGCCATTAAAAAAACTTGCAAACACCACCCCACAGGAAAAACCCTTTGGAAATGAAACCGATTTCCTTAAAACTTTAAAAAGAGTTTAAGTCCTCTCGTTCCCCCTCATTCTCCCGAGGGGCGCGGCGTTTGCTTTAACTGTGGTCTTTTCTCCCGCAAACGACGAGCAGAGGCTGGAGGTGCGGCTGGGCACCCATAGTCCGACGCCGCCTACCGAGGGCTCGAGGAACAAAGAGCTCGCTGGGAGGAACGGCTCAGCTGAGTCAACGCGCGCACCTCTGAGTCGTTTCCCGGCATCTCTGCCCCATTTGTCAAAGCACAATTACTGTCACCACTGTGTGGTGCCACCGGGCGTGAGGTTACGTGTGCCAGTCAGCGTGCAAGAAATGGCCGCGATGTTGGCATGATTTTTCACGATCGTCTTCATTAACCATAGCTCGCGGGAGGAAGTTTGCCCGCGCCCCGTCATCGTCATGACAACGCTTCCAAAGCTCGCCTGCCCAGTGTCCACCCGTGAGGAGGCCTGAATGTCCTCATTATTCCGCCTCCCGCGTGCCTTGCCCGTGCCAAGGCGGAGACGCGGGGCACGGGCCGGTGATTTATCCCCCGCGATTCCTCTTGACAGCCTGGTGTGGTGTCTGGGCTTAAGGCGCTGGTCTGATTTCACAGTTTAATTACCGCCGATCTGAAGGGGGGGAGGTGCTAATGAGCTGCCCACAATCCCAGCAACAATGGCACCACTCGCCCCGCTGGCTCCCCAGACGCCCCTTCCTCCGACCACCCCACCCCCGAGCAGCTCCGTTCTGGTTCCAGGAAGTTGTTCGTGTTGATTTTTAGGCGTGAGGGAGGACGAAGGCTGTAAAACCGTAAAGTCAAACACGCATCAGGACAGTATCAGGAAGTGAACGTGATTGCAGGCGACTGGAACATCTGCTACTATGAGCCTCACTGGGGCCCACACGGGGCAGTGTGGGTCCTGGGGGACCCGAATCTTCAGCAGATGTTGGACAGAAGCATGGTTTAGCCACGCGCGCGGCTCCTGCATAGCCAGCATCCCCCCGGGGTAACCGGCAGTAAAACAGACTCACGGCCACCTCCTCTGAGTGGGACCTCGCCCAGGGGTCCGTGTCCCGGATGCCAAGGGTCACTCCTGGCTTCCCCAACTGCCCCCTGCACCACACCGCTTCTCTCTCCAGCTCTTGCGAGACCCCCGACAGGCCTCCCTCCCTCCACTCTGCCCCCTCCTCGTCCACTCCGACTTGTTCTTCCTGGGACCCACGGACGGTTCACGAGCACACAACAGATCGTGTGGCTCGACTGCTGTTTGTGGATGAAGACCCCCCCCGATCCCCAGCACGGCCCATCAGGACTGCACTTTGACCTACAAAGACCCGTGGGCTCCAGCGCTCGGCGAGCTTCGTGACTTCCGGGCCCCGAGCTCCGGAAGAGCCGCGTGTCCCTCTGCCACGGCCTGTGCAAATGCGTTTCCTCTTCTAGAATTCTCCCACTGCCTCCTTGTCACCATTTGGATCTCAGCTCCTTCCAGGCCAGTCTTGGTCAAGTGCACCGAGTCTCACACCGAAGATGGTCTTTCCCGCTAGATGCGAAGCTGGGACCGGGCCCGTTGTCACCAGGACCTGGCATCTCCGGAGTAGACAACGGTTATTTGTTGAGCGAATAAGTCCCTCGTATGCTTCCCACATTGCCTTAATTAAACGCCCTCACCAAAACACACTAAAGGCACAACGGGTACCTGGCGCCCCAGACCCCTCGTACAAGCGTTGCCAACATCTGGTGTCCTTTCTTATTTATCAGTTCATTCATGCACTAAAACTCACTCACTCCTTTTCCCAGTCTACAAAGACCACTTTGAGGAATACATATATTTTATTAAATGGAAAAGTATGTAAGTGAGAAAGCAGGTCCAGGGGGAGCTATTGACAAAAATAAGAAACTTAACGGAAGACCATGGGGGAGGGGAAGGAAAAAAAAAAAGAGGTTAGAGAGGAAGGGAGCCAAGCCACGAGACTCTTATATACTGGGAACAAACGGAGGGTTGATGGGGGTGGGGGAGAGGGGAGTGGGTGATGGGCATCGAGGAGGGCACTTGTTGGGATGAGCACTGGGTGTTGTATGGAAACCAGTTTGACAATAAGTTTCATATTAAAAAGAAAAAGAAAAAGTCCAGCTGATGGCTTGGGCTGCAAGCCCGTCCCGTCCAGCTGCCAAAACCGAGCTGAGAATTTGATCCCGAGCTTCTGACGAGAATGAGAAATAACCAGCACACGAGTCACAGGATGGGTAAAACTATGCTCCCCGGTCAGCTGTGACTCAACGGTGAGGCCATCAGTGCTAGTCCAGCAACAAATGGAGGGGCGGGCCCCACGAGGCCCCTCAAACAGGAGCCCAGGAAACGGGGACACCGCAGTCACGCGTGGGAGCGGTGGCGGGGCCGGCGTCAGAGGCGGCCGCTTCGTGTACGTCCCGCGCCAGGTGACCTGCTAGGGGTCTCGTGCCAAGGGTGGCTCCAGGCCGTGGTTATCTGGGGGGGAAAGTGCCTTTCAGTCCCGCGACGTGTGATTTAGATACGAAGCTCTGGCACCCTCGATTCTATTTGTTTAATCCAGTGAATTTAATTTCGGAAACGTATTGGAGCTGTGCTTGGCTTCGGAGCAGAGTTTATAGAGACAGAACTGGAGGCTTCTGCTGGCTTCAATGTATCCGTCACAGAATGCATAATGTCATTATAACGAACTATTACTGCTTAGTGATAATGCTGATTAAGTATTCCTAACAGCAACATGTAGAGAGACCAAATTTTCAATTAAGCGTTTTCTGTGTTGAAGGTCTTAGCAGCTTTTTCCTCTCTTTCTTTACGTTGAATGGTGAGGTTCTAATCGTTAGGCTCTGTGCTTCCGAAGAATGTGGGAATTGCGAACGCGTGAAGCTCACTTCTTTTCATTCTCCTTCAATGGTGCCGTGAGCTTTCCGAAGGCGTGACTCTCTCCTCTGGGGAGACACTTTTGTGACAAAGTTATGAAGCCCTGGTGGGGGCGCTGTCGGATGACAGGACAGCGGGAAAGAAGGTTCTCCAGAATTCCGCCTTCGTGTCCTCCGGCTCGTCACCCCAAAGCGGCCACGCCAAGCTGGCGCGCGTGGAGAGAGCCGCTCGGCCACTCTGAGTCCGAGCCGGACCTCCGTCCTCCCCGAGCACCAGCGGTGTCCGCGCCTCAAGAGGCCTCGCGGTCCGCCCCTTGGACACCTGCCCCCAGACACTCCTGCCACCCCGGCAGGGACCCCCGCGGCCCGCGGAGGCGGCCCCACGGACCAGCCCTGTAGGCGAGCCGTCCAGCCCTGGCCCGGCGCGAGGGGCCGTCCCCACCACCCCTGCCCAAATTGCAGATCCGTGAGCAACACGGGCCGTTACATCAGCCTCTGGGCTTCGGGATACGTGTTATGTGGTGTAGACAGGTTACCGGCCACCACCTTCCCTGTCTCATTCCTCTGCACTAACACTACCTGTGACCCCACGGCGGATCCGACCTCCCGTGCTTCCTCCCCGTTCCACCAAGATGCATAGCGTAGTCCCACGTCAAAGTCTGTACACGGGGGTCCACGGGTGAGCAAGGCACGGTCCTGCCCTCGAGGAGCCACGGAGTGGAAGAGACATGAGCATGACGCCTAGGGTGCTGATAAAGCAAAAGGTAGAGGCAGAGACAGAGAGATAGGGACAGACAGAGACAGAGAGAGAAACAGACAGAGGGATAGAGAGAGACATGCAGAGACAGAGACAGATACAGAGAGACAGAAACAGAGAGGCAGAGACAGACAGAGACAGAGACAGAGAGATGGGAACAGAGACAGACAGAGAAACAGACAGAGGGATAGAGAGAGACACGCAGAGACAGAGACAGAGAGAGATACAGAGAGGCAGAAACAGAGAGACAGAGACAGAGAGATAGGGACAGAGAGATAGGGACAGAGACAGACAGAGACAGAGAGAGAAACAGAGGGATAGAGAGAGACATGCAGAGACAGAGACAGAGAGAGATACAGAGAGACAGAAACAGAGAGGCAGAGACAGAGAGGCAGAGACAGAGAGATAGGGACAGACAGAGACAGAGACAGAGAGAGAAACAGACAGAGGGATAGAGAGAGACACGCAGAGACAGAGACAGAGAGAGATACAGAGAGACAGAAACAGAGAAGCAGAGACAGAGAGACAGAGACAGAGAGATAGGGACAGACAGAGACAGAGACAGAGAGAGAAACAGACAGAGGGATAGAGAGAGACACGCAGAGACAGAGACAGAGAGAGATACAGAGAGACAGAAACAGAGAAGCAGAAACAGAGAGACAGAGACAGAGACAGAGAGAAACAGAGGGATAGAGAGAGACATGCAGAGACAGAGACAGAGAGAGATACAGAGAGACAGACAGAAACAGAGAGGCAGAAACAGAGAGGCAGAGACAGAGAGACAGAGGCAGAGGGACAGAGAGGGGAATTCACCTGAGGGACAGGAGAAGGCTTCATGCCTTGGAGAGAAGTCGGGTCTGGACAGACAGACAGGGACAAGGTGGGGACTGCTGGACGCCCCGGCCTGGCACGCGGCTGAGCACGTACAGGTGGTCTCAATACCATCCCGAAGCGGCTCCTTCCACTAGCCCCGGGCTAGATGAGGAAACTGAGGCCTGCTGCCGCACCCACCCAGCCCGGGGGGAGGAGGGCCACACACGTGGGGACACCCCGGAGAGGGAGGGAGGCGCGGCCAGCGAGCCCAGGACACTCTTGGACAGGGGCCCGAGCCTGCCTGTGCTGACGAGGCTCGCTCTGCCTGCGGGCTGGGGATGGTGTGGGGATGGCGGCGGTGGGAGGGCCCCTGACGTGTTCCCAGGGCCACCAGGCTCTGCTGTCTGTCCCCGTGGACGGCGTTCGCTCAGACCTCCCACATCGACAGCAGGTGCCCACCCTCCCCAGGCGGGTTGTCCCTGCCAAGCCCCAAGCGAGAGGGACAAACAGGACAAGAGATAGCTGATGGCACAGAGGACTCCTTCAGGCCCTCCCGGCACACGCCGGCCGAGGGTCCTGGGACTAACGGCTGGGAGGGTACAGCGGTGTGCTTCCCGACAAACACACAGGCCAGCCCCCACCGACGAGCTCCCTCCAGGAAAAGCAGCTGGAAACCAGGGCAAGGGCAGCCGGAAAGGACAACGCGTGTTGAGGATACGGGTTCCCGGTCCCAGGAGCGGCTGGCTGTCCCTTCAGACGGATCTGTGAGTCATTGGCCACTTTCTTGCATCAGCTCTTGGGACTTCTTCCTCTGGCCTCCACTCTCCGGCTGGCTGCTTCCGAGGCCCTGTGCATTTGGGGGGGCAGCATGGCGCCCCCCCATCAAGGCAGTCCCCCACCAGGGGACGTGCATCACAGGCCGCGGGACACAGGGCGCCATCTCGGGGGTCACGGAGCGGACATGAGTTCAGCCTTGGCCGGAAGCTCTGTGTTGGATGTCGGGTCTCAGTCCAGGTGTTTCTAGAACAAGAAGGGCGCTGGTTCCCTCTTCTCGGACTCTTGGATCTTCAGCACACACACACCTTGGTCACGCTCCAAGGCGGTCTTCCGGGATGTTCTGGCTCCACGTTAGCATCAGGAGCATGCACCGTGTGGAGCGCTGTCTGCAGAAGGTCCACTAGGTGACACGCAGGACAGACGGCTCCCACTGCCAGGAGGTGGCGCTCTGGTCCCCCCGGGCCCTGCTGCCTGCTTCCCCAGCGTGGCCCACGTCCTCACTCAGGGGCAAGGCGTCCACTCGCCCTGAGCGCCCGACACCAAGCACAGGTGACGGCAGGGGCCCACGGCAGGCGTGGCCTTCCTCCCCGTGGTGCCGGTAGCGTGGCACCATCCTCACCTCAGCCGCCGGCTGGCAGAGCCCAGGGCCATCCCGTCCTGGCGACAATAACAGCAAAGGCTAGGCTGGTCTGGGCAAAAGTCGACTGGTCGATGGACAGACGAACCCCGACGCAGAGCGCCACGCGGCCCTCCCCAAGTGCCACACGGCGCTTTATCCCTCACGAAGGTAACGGAAGAGATCGAAAGAGACGCGTGTGTTCCAGGAAAGCAGAAGCGATGTGTCAACGGTGGGTAAATGAAGATCAAACAGAACGCCAAGCAGCTCGGGAGACGAGCACCCGCAGATCGGACGGGCCTCCCGGCGGCCACTGGGAAGAGGGCAACGTGCTTTGCCACGCTTCTGTGCCAAAACCCGCACTCAGGTATTTTTTGAAAATCACAACTATCCCGGGATCGAAAAAGGAAATATTGCAGGGGTGCTCAAGAGACGGATGAATTTGCAAGGGAGCAGAGAGGGTCCTCACCGGCATCCTGACAGGACGGCGGTGGGTTTTGGGCTCACTGTCCTCCCGCCACGCAGTAGAGCAGCTCAGCGCCCACGGAGGCCCGGGAGTTGACCAGGGGCCGCCCCGCTTCCTCAGGCTCCGCTGCCCCAGGGTGACTCTGAGCTCGAGAAGCTGTGCGTCCAGCAGGACTGCACGCCCTCCGGCCCCTGGGTCAGCGTACTCTGCAGGGCTGGAGGAGGCGAGCAGCTGGGCTGACGGGGGCTCATGGGGGCCGGGGAGGCTGAGGGGGCTGACAGGGGGCTGAAGGAGGGTTGAGGGGGCTGCTGGGGGCGGAGGGGGGCTGAGGGAGAGCTGGGGGGCTGGAGGGGGCCGCGGGGGCTGAGGGGGGCTGAGGGGGGCGGCAGGGACATGCCGCCCTCAGTGGAACCGGCCAGCACCGGGCTGTGTCTCCTCGGGAGGGGCAGTCGCCGGGGGGCACGCTGACTGCCAAGCTGGGGACAGCGAGGACCACCAGCGGAGGCACGGCGGCACTCTCTTGAGCGTCAAAGCCCCTCAGTCCTGGAAAGACGCCCGTGGAAGCATCGAACGGCCTCCAAGAGCTTCACTCTGTAATGACTGTGACGTCCTAGCGGTGACTCAGAGCTGGCTGGTGTCGGGGCCCCCGTCGCCGGCGGCTGGCGGGAGCAGGACAGTCTCGAGACGGAAACTCAGACATTCTGCCCCTCCCAGCGGCATCTGAGCTGCTCGCCTCCGCCAGCCTGGATGCCGGCTTGTCCTTCCCGGTGACATGACGGGGGGCCCCGGAGCCGACCTGTCCTGGGGGTGCCAGCGAGTCCGGCAGTCCCAGGGACCGAGCGCGTGCGGGTTTCTGTAGGGCCATTAGCGTTTGAGGGATCCGTTTACGCACAGACGCTAGACTGCTCTGCTTTCTGGGATGTCAGTGCAGAGCCAACTGCCTAATGGGGGCCTCGCTGGGGGACAACACAGTCCTACAGGGGCAGAAGGTGACCGATTCATCCACCCTGCCCTGTGTGGACTGTACAGATCATTCCTGAAAGGAGCAGGGGGAGAGGGGAAGAAGAGGAGAAGAGGGAGAGGGGGAAGGGAGGAAGGGAAGGGGGGAAGGAGGAGGAGGAGGGGAGGGAGGAGGGGGACAGGGAGGGGAGGAGGGAAAGGAGGGGAGGAGGGGGAGGAGGGGAGGGGGAGGGAAGGAGAGGTGAGGAAGGGGGAAGGGGAAGACGTGGAAGGGGAGGAAGGGGCGGGGAGAAGAGGGGGAGGGGAGGAGGGGAGGACAAGGAGGGGAGGACAGAGGGGAGGAGGGAAAGGAGGGGGGAGGGGGGAGATAAGGAGGGTGAGGAAGGGGGAAGGGGAAGAGGTGGAGGGGGAGGTAGGGGAGGAGAGAGGAGGGGGAGGAGAAGAGGGAAAGGAGGGGAGGAGGGGAGGGGGAGGGAAGGAGAGATAAGGAAGGGGGAAGGGGAAGAGGTGGAGGGGGAGGTAGGGGAGGAGAGAGGAGGGGGAGGAGAAGAGGGAAAGGAGGGGAGGAGGGGAGGGGGAGGGAAGGAGAGATAAGGAAGGGGGAAGGGGAAGAGGTGGAGGGGGAGGAAGGGGAGGGGACAGGAGGGGGAGGGGAGGAGGGAAAGGAGGGGAGGAGGGGGAGGAGGGGAGGGGGAGGGAAGGAGAGACAAGGAAGGGGGAAGGGGAAGAGGTAGAGGGGGAGGAAGGGGAAGGGACAGGAGGGGGAGGGGAGGAGGGAAAGGAGGGGAGGAGGGGAGGGGGAGGGAAGGAGAGACAAGGAAGGGGGAAGGGGAAGAGGTGGAGGGGGAGGAGGGGAGGGGAGAGGAGGGGGAGTGGAGGAGGGAAAAGAGGGGAGGAGGGGGAGGAGGGGAGTGGAGAGGAGGGGGAGGGGAGGAGGGGGAGATAAGGGGAGGCAAGGAAGGGGGAAGGGGGAAAGGTGGAGGGGGAGAAGGGGGAGGGGGAGGGGGATGGGCGGAGGGGAAGAGAGGTGCCAAGCACCCCTGCCCACCTGTGGCCTCCAGGACGCATCCCTGCAGCCCATCTCCCACAGCAGGGTGAGGCCAGAGCCCTGAGGCCAAGGGCTGTGGGGGCGTCCGGTGGGCCGGCTCTCAGGGGGGTCCAAGGACCTGAGTGGGGCCAGGCCGCTGTCCTGTGGGGCATGGCCCCCGGCCTGTGCCCTCTCCCAGCCTGTAATTCCCCGGACGGCAGGCAGCTCACTCACGAGTCCTGATGCTACTCAAGCTGTACTTCCTGGGCTGTTGGAGCAGTGCCGACGAATACCCTACGGCACAGCCGCGGTGACACGGGGGCCGGGCGTGCACCTGCCTCGCGTGCACCTGCCTCGCGGTAGGCTCCTTCCCTCCCAAATGAAGACACCAGAGGTGTGCGGGGGGCCTGGGGGCTCGGAGGCACGGCCAGGGACGGCCGGAGGCGGAAAGGAGGCCAGCTCCAAGCTGGCCTGGGGGCACCCACGCCCCCTGGAGCCCCGTGCCCCAAGGCATCCCAAGCCATGGACTAGGGGTAAACTGAGGCCTGTGTGCCCCGAGGCAAGGAGAGCTTCCAAATCGTCAGAACTGGCTCTCAGAGCTCCACGCACAGAGGCAGTAAAGTCACCAGCAGAAGGTATTTGAACCAAATTCTCATGGGCTCCAATTACGGGACTTGCTGAGGCCAGGGCGCTTTCTGCCGAGCCCCGATACCCCAACCTTGACCCAAGCGAGGGGCACCGGCTTCATCACGCCCGAGGGTGGGCAGGGTTCCTCTCTGACCTTCGGGATCCCTCCCACGTGCCTGGCCCTGTCCCGTGTGGGTGCCGGTGCTGGAGGGCTGGGGGCCGCGGGGCTTTCGCCCCTTCTCACGCGTGGCGACTCCGGCCGGGCCCGCCCTGGGCTTTTGCACACGGTTCTCTCGTCTGTGAAGCGGGGACAATGCCCCTGCCTCCGTCGCGGCAGCACCGATCACTGCGATTACCGGTACAGGCTCTCCGTTTCCCTTACCCGGCTGTGGCTCCAATCTGATGCTCAGAGTTGTACGGGGTCTGTGATAAAAAGCGCCATCTGGCCCAAGTCGACTTCCAAAGAAGTTACAAGCACGTAATCTCGTGGTTCGTTCCTGCACAGCTGTGGCCCAGGCACCTCTGGTTCCGGGTCTCTCCGCGGACCCCCGCGCCGCTCTCTGCCCCGCCGCCTGGTCTGCACCTGCCGGGCCCCCCGTGTCCCGTGGTCGGTCTGGTTCCAGGCTGTGTGGGCAGTGCTTCTCTGGGGGCTAACGTGCGGTAGGGGGGAGGTGTGACCGTCTGGCCGGGCGGCTCAGGGCCAGCAGGGGCGCTGCCCGCACGTCACAGGGGAGCCAGCGGCTCCCTGCCTCCTCCCCAGAGGGACGAGCCCAACAGGAGAGGTTGGCAGCGACCTCTGACATCTCGGAAGACCAGGGGCCGAGCACCCGGGACGGGGAGGGCCCCGGCACCGATTTTGCCCCCCCCCACACCACAGAGGGCAGGCAGTTCTTAGATCGGGGTGGGGGGTGGGGGTGGAGAAGGAGGGGGTCCCCTCAAGAGGCTTCCTCAAGCTGCACATACCCACTCCCTCTGCTCCCGCACCCCCACCCTCTTCCACCTGCTTCCTCTCCCCCTTGGTTGGTGTCACCACATTTCGAGCTGCACACACGTCAGCAATTCTGCGCTGAGAGAGATCCAAAGGAAAAGGGGTTTCTCCTAGGCTTGCAGCCTGTTTCCTTTACGTCGTTTTAACTTGAGCCCGCATGTACTCTGCTGGCTGGGTAATCAGTCTTTTCACCGTTGCAATTCCACCATTAGAGATGCATTCCTTTGGGTGTTCCCCTCTTATAACATCCCTCCTCTAGACAGGTGCTCCTGCCCTGAGGTCACAGCGTAGGAGGGAGAGACAAAATACAAGAAATCGCAAGTGATACGGTGCTCTCAGGGTGACGGGGGCCGTGGGTGACGGGTTTGGGGGGTGGTGGGGGCTGGGGTGCAGGCTCTCATTCTCGTGTGACCACGGCTGTGCGGGAGGGAGGGAGGGGGGCCCGGGGCCTGCAAGTGGGAGCCCCGTGGAAGGAGGGGGCAGGTGAGGAGGCCGGGCCGGTGCACGGGGTGGGGTTGGTCGTCTTGTGGGGAAGAGCGAGGCAGGGGCGGGTGTGCCGCACAGCACCCCGTACCTCCTGCTCCGAGACGCAGCAAAGAAAGCAAGCCCGGGGGGCCCTGAAGTTGGAGGGATACGCTCATTCCCTCGACACGGCAAACGGACAAGGATTCGGGATAAGGATCAGGGTAATTCCAAAGAGCATTGTCTCCGGAATAAAAATAACAGGATGACGGGAAACCGCCCACAGCGCGTCGGCCGGAGTACCGGCGCCCTCGCACCTGTGCCCCCGGTCGCACGGCCCGACCCCCGCTCTCAAAACACCTCTGACGCTGCCCTGGTCTTGAACAGCATCCAGGGGGCCGCGGACGCAAGCCACTCGCTGGCTAGAACGTGCCCGCGCCCGCAGTTCCGCTCTGTATACGGACACAGAGGCAGACGTCTGGTTCATCTGGAGTTCTGGGTCTTGCTCCTGTCTGGCATCCATACGACGAAAACAGAACTCGGGGCCGTTTTCATTGTGCGCTCGTGGGGGCTGGGGCTGAGCCTCGGCCGCCTTTGCACACAGGCCTCTTCTCCCCCAGACGCGGGGATCCCAGACGACACCTGCACCGGCCCCGCCCCTGCTTCTCCTCCCGCTACAGCACAGGCCCAGCGCCCCCACAGAACTGCATCCAGACACCCCCTGCTGATCAGCCGGGTCTGGCCCTCCTGGGGCCGCCCCCTGGGGCCGGCTCCTGGGGCCACCCCGCAGCTTATGAGCTAGCACCAAAGCCCTAAACTCACCCTGGGGAGATAGCTTAACACTTTTGTTTCCCCACTGAGCTCCTGTCCTAAAGGGATTCTGTCCCGAAAGGACTCAAGGTACGGAAGACGCTTGGATACACGCGCTAAACTGCATCAGCTTGTGACTCAGCAGGGCACAGACACAGTAAAATACACGTAACTTGCCGCTTTAGGACTTGTGTTTCTGGTTTCAAGGTGCCCGCGGTGGCACGGCCACGGTCCCGGGGTATTTAGAGTGCGATGAGACTCTGCTTCGTGGCCTGGAGACCGTGTGCGGAGGAGGAACGTCATGGACCCGGCCGGGCGCCCTGTGTGACCCCAGATGCGGGGGGTGGGGGGGGTTCAAGGCGGCTGAAGCCTCTGGGGCGACACCCATCACGTGGCCACACGTCTCCAGAGTGCCTCGTTCACCCAGCCACCATGTACGAAGCACCCACTGTGTGCACACTCCATTCTGGAGGCTCACATCAGCGAACATCGGGGAGGCACACGCTCCCCACGACCCACGCGTGCTCCGTAAGAGCGAGAGCATCTGTCCTGCACGAGCGGTAACGAGGCTGATTCCGTTCGCCCCGAGGTCTCAGCACTTAATCTGGGTAAGCCGGGCTTGATTACAGAAGGAAGCACACCAACTGACGGCTCCTAACCCACAGAATGACGGTGGGGCCGGACGAGATGCTGTTTCCTCCCAAGTTCTCCAGCACGGCCTTCGGGGCGACGAGGCCAGCGGGGAGCCGCCCTGTTGAGCCCGAGAGCGCGACGAGTCCCGCTTTCTGCCTTGGTCTCCCCTCTGGGGAGGCGGCGACAGCTGGGGAGGGAGGGCCGTCCGCGTCCTCTCCTGGCCCAGCTCCTGCCCGCCGGCCGCTCCCGGCGGGGTGTGTCGGCCGGGGACGTGGCTCTCTGATGGGGTGTCTGTGCAGGAAGTTGCAGGCCTGAGGCGATCCTTGGCTGGCATCTGGGAACTTGGCTCAGGACAGTCCCTGCACTGATAAAGCACTGATGGGCTGTTCCTCTGGGAATCTGGAATTTCCACAGGTGGGGCTGGTCGCTGTGCCTGTGTGACCAGCTGCCCGCGAGACCGTGGGCTCTGAGTCTCGGGGGGCACTTCAACACGGCCCACGGGGTGCTGCATTTTGCCGTGGGGAGGGGTGCGGGGCTCAGGGAGAGCCTGGGCGTCTGGACACAGATGCCTCTGGACTCGCCCGACGGGGCCTTTCTCTTTGCGAGCGCGCTGTGAGTCCTGCCCACAGACCCTCCGCACGCCCCCTCCCAGGTTCTCACGGATGCCGCCCCGCCGTGGTCCGGCTGCGTGGAGGGTGCCCCGGGGTTCGGCCTTCTCAGCTGTTCTGGGTTGCGTTTGGAGACAGGGGCCAGCTGCGGGGCTGCTGGGCAGGGCTGGGTGCCCACACGGTGGACATGGGGGTAGAGCACCGGGCTTGCAGCCTATACAGGGACCAGGGTGAGCCAGAGAGCTCGCCCTGATCCCGGCCCCTCGGATTTACAGGCCGAGTTCACGGACACGAGGAGCAGCAGCTGCGCCGCGACCTGGTGTCAGAGGACCCCAAGCCGCATCCCCTTCCCGGCCACGGGGCCGCCTAGGGAGCCACACAGGAGGGGGCCGTCGCAGGCAGGGAGCACGTTCCTTAAGAAAGCGCGGACACCCGCGTGGCCGGGACGAGAACGAATTCTTCTTTTGTTGGGCTGTTGTTCTGCTGTCCGGCGGGGAGGCGGGGGGAGGAGGGGGCCTCCTCTGTCTGCACACGGACCCTGAAGTGTGAGGCCTCTGGGCCCCGGTACACACGGCCGTCGCGATGACACAACGCCCACCGAGGAACCCCGAGCCCTGAGAGGCAGACCAAGTCTGGACCGTCACCGCTCACGGCCTGAGCACACGTCCCTGGTGCCTCTGTCCCACCTCCCTGGAGGTGAGCGGAGCTGTGAGCCTCTCCCGCTGGCCACATGGGCTTCCGTTTCTGCTTGGTCTTTATTAATATTTCTCCAACCGTGTGCTCCCCGGAGGAACGGACCGAGCTGGTGTGTGGGCTCCAGACCTCTGGAGTAGCTCCCAGGTGTGCCGCCCGGCTGGGCTCTGAGGACGCGATCCGTCTGTCCCTCTGGGCATTTTCATGTCCGGAAGCTCTGCTCCCGGCTCCAGCCGGGACCCATGTGGGGCGGGTGTGGGTCGAGTATTACCGGGGCCAGACGGGAGGGGATGCCTGCCACCAGGGGTTCACAGGCAGCACAGGGTCTGGTGCTTCTTGCGGCCCCTGCTTTAGTTCGCCAAAATACCCCATTTCCTTTCTTCCCCTCCAGGCTGGCGTAAACACCTCTTAAAAGCAGGCACCACCGCGCACACGAACACATCAACGTCTCTTCCTCCTCCGGGGTTTTCTCACTCGGCAGGTGCGTCAGGCCGATGAGGAGGCTCCCGGCCTGGGCTGAGGTCTGACACCTGTTCAGATGCAGGCGCTTCTCGGCGGAGGTGCGCGGTGGGGTTACTGGCTGGCGCCGGGTGCTCTGAGAGCAGGTTGGGCGGGGAGAGCCTTGACGGGAGGGTTTCCAGAAGGAGGCGGCAGGGGCCGCGAAAGGAGGGGCCGGAGGGGCAACCGCGTCCAGACGGGCTTTCTGCGGCTGACCTTTCGCGGCCAGGGCACCGGCCGGGTCACACCCTGCCTCCGGGGGAACCGCCGGCCCGACTCACATGTCCCACCCCTTTCCCTGGGTGGGTGTGGGGAGGGGGGGGTCTAACGGTGCCCCCGGCAGTCAGGAGGCACTGAACAAAAATGCCTTTAAAAAGCAAGTTATTTGTTTCTCATTCAGAGAGAAAGATACACTCAATGAGGAAAAACTGAAAAACACAGGCGAGTACGATAAAAATAAATGATACGCATGTGCCCCCCCTCCAGGTGTTTTCCCGCTCATGCACCACAGCCGCGCCTCATGCACCCGTCTCCGGGCCGCGTCCTCGTGCGTAAGCGACAAGAACAGTGACCGTGAGTCCCTCACGAACCTTGTCTGTTTCTTCCTTGCTCCTGCTTAGGCAATTCCTGCCCTGGGAAGGAAACCCCACGGAAGAGACAGGGCCATGCACGCTCCGGACACACGGTGGGAACATCTCACGACATCGACGTGTCTATTCGTGTCCTCGCGACTGGGTTCAGGCCGGGGGATGTTCGGGAGACACAGGGCACCTCCTCACACAAGCCCGGAGTGACCGGAGGGTGACGCTCTCCACCCCCACCCCCTACAGCTCCTGCCAGCCCTGCCTGGCACGGTCACGGTCACGGTCACGGTCACAGTGCTGCTGGAGGGACTGCATGCCTCACGTGGAAGGAGACTTGTTTAAAGATGCAGGGAAGAAAAGACACTGAAAGTAAAGCAGGGAGAGGCGTGCGAGGTCTATGTCACTTGGTCTTGGAGAGGGGACCCAGGCCCCCGACAGGCCGGGCCGGCAGTGAGCGGCGCACCCCCCAGCGCCTGGGGGACCCCTCCCACCCAGACGGAGGCGGGTCTGGCATCCGCACCCACCCGCTGCCGCTCCCTCTGCTTCCCCCTTTCCCTCTTTCTCTTTCTGGCATTTTCTCCCCAACATCTTCCTATCCTGCCACACGCAGTACGGCCCACGGCGGGGCGTGGGATTTACTCGGCGGGCTCCTCGGTGCCGCAGGTCAAGTCACGCCCCCCGACTGGTGAGTCCAAGGACGTGGCCAGACCCTGGCAAAACCCAGGGATCTGCCTGGGATCCAAAACCCAAGGATCCAGCCCAGTCCCCCCGAGACGCCAACACAGGCAGGTCTTCACATGAGGACTGGATACGAACTCCAGAACGGTGGACGTGGCCGTGCACACCATTATCCTCTGCTGGGCCACTGCTGCCGTCCCAGCGCGGGGCACACTCTGTTCATTAACGGACAGTAACCCTGGGTACCAACGCCAGGGTGACGCCTACCGCTAGACCCCGAAATAGAAGCGAAAATTCATTTACTGTTCTTTACTTTTACTCTTTAGCTTCGGTGTGTAATGTAGAGACAGCGAAAGACCTAAAGAATAAAATGTTTCCCTAAAAGTCGGTTCCTTCCAAGCGCCGCGGAGGAAAATGTTTTAGTCGATAACATTGACGCACAGGTGACTTTTATGGTGTTAAAGCACCTTTAGACAAATCTTTACAGCACAGTGCAGCGTGCCCAAATTCAATCCGAACCAGAATAAAAATGAACTCGGACGAGAGGACAAGCGCCACCAAGGGAATGGAAAGTCACGGAACGAGAGCTCAGGGTGGACGGGCCAGCGCCTCCCAGGCATGGCGCAGATTTTGAGTATCCTTCTGAGGAACGGCTGATGCGGCTGATCAAACACGTCCAAACCAAGCCTCCAAGCCTCCGTTTGGTTCAGGATGAACTGACACTCACATTTGAACATGGGCGCCAACTTCCCCGAAGGAACAGCCACGGGGGGCGACTCGGTGCCTCTGCTGTGCCCCGTCGCTCTTCGGTGAACCGACAATTCCAGCCACCACGGTGAAGCCTGTGACTCAGTTTCCCCTTCGTTACCCCAACTCCTCTTCCTGGAAACGGACCAAAACACCCGCTTCCGGCGAGCCTCGCGGAGGGCACGCCGTCTGCCTCGTCAGTGGTCCCCGGACCACCCCTCCCTGGGGTCTCGGGACCCTCAAGCAGGTACCACTTAGAAGCAACACTTCCTTTTCCCGGTCACCAGGATGCAGATCTCCACGGTGAAGCCGTGTATCCAAGCTGGAGAGAGTAGGTGCCCACGCGGAGAGTGCCGGAACGCGCGGCCTAGACTCGCAGAGACCCGAGACCCTGACAACCCGCCCCTGTCCCTCCCAGAGGCTGCGAGCAGCTCTTCTCTCTCCGGGCGGCCGAGACAGGAGGCACCTGGTCACACGTGGTCACCCAGCCTGTTCCTCACGTGACCGGAACGGGAAGGGTCCAGTTTTGTGGGGGCGGGGGACCCCGCAGGTGCCGGAGTCACTCCCCTCTCTGCTCCTTACTCGCTGCCCGCGTTCCCATCACGCCGGGCGGGGACACCCACGCCCAAGCACCCCTGTGACCAGGCTTTGGTGCCACTGGCAGGGAGGAGGTGGGCAGCGGGCTGTCCTGACACCTGCCTCCTCCAACAACCCGCCCCTCTTGCTCTGCCTCTACTCCCAGAGTCTCAGGAGCTCAAAGACCAACCCCAGACTTGAATCGCAGATGTGGGGGTCAGGAGACCCCGGCCTGCAGGCCATTGTCAGCGGTCCCCACTCCGGCAGCTCCCGGTTCACGGCAGATGAAGGTTTCAGCCTGATTACAGACGGGGCCGTAAAGTCACCTCTGACGTTGCTCTGCCTCTGGCGTCACCTCCGAGACCGTTCCACCAGCAGGGGGTCACTTCCAAGACTGCTTTGCCCATGGGGTCACCTCTGAGGTCACTCCGCCCGCGGGGTCACCTCTGACATCGCTCTGCCTGTGGACATTCACCGCTGACTTTATTCTCCGCGGTTAAAAGTGAGCCACGTGCACCGTCAGCGGGAGGCTCGAATGTCATGAGGAAATAGCCTGAAGTGGCTCCTTCGATCTGCCCCCAAATAAGCGGGTCGGCGGGCAAATGCGGGGGGCCGGGGGCCCGGACGACCCCGCGGCCTGGATTTGCGTGGCCCTCCGCGTTCCTCCCCGCCGGAGCCTCAGCCGTCGGCAAGCGGGCCGTGCCGGCTGCGAGCCTGAGGACGGTGCTGGGGGCCCGCGGAGAGGGCACGGTGTGGCGGAGGTGATGACCAAACTACACGTCCTGTTTCCAGACATCCTCCCACACAGATGCTGTTAGTGGTCGTGGGTCCTCTCAGGTGTGGACAGCAGAGGGACGCTGGGTTTTAAGTGAGGAGCCGCTTTGTTGAATTGATATTAGTTAAAACCATCAATACTGTCTCTGAAAAGAGCTTTCAAGGCACGGAGAAATGTTCCCCACCATCGTGTCCGTCCCTGGCCCAGGGCGTCAGGACCCCGTGGGAGCAGGGGTCTGCCGGCCTGTCCCGGAGCCCAGCGCCTCGGCCACCGCCCGCCTCGGGGAAGGCAGATGGAATAATGTTCAGTTCACATCCGACCACCTTAGGTCCCGCATGGGGGGCTCCTGGTCCCCCGGGGGACAGCGCTCACCCCCGCTCGACCCTCCCGTGCACCTAGAGCAGGATGGGGAGACACGGAGTGCTCGCCCAAAATGGAGTTTTCAGGTGGGGTTGGAACCCCACCTTGCCTGGGGGCCCAGGGGGGGCCGCCAGGGAGAGACAGGGCTCCAGCCTGACCCCTGAGGGGCCAGCACACCGCCGTGCTCACACAGGCAAATGGGGGCAGGTGACCCCTGTGAGTGTGGACGCTGCCCCCGTACACAGGGTCAAATCCTGTTCTGCTGTTCCAGCCAGGGAGACCCGGGCCAGGGCCCGGCCCCCTCTGTGCCTGTGTCCTCACTGTTCGTCTCACAGGCCGTCATGAGAGCTTCACGGGTCAGGATGTGTGACAGAAACACAGGGACAGGGCCCAGCACGTCATCCGCCCCTGACAGTGCTGAGTGGTAACTGAGCCTGAATCCCCAGGAAACACTGAAGGTTAAGAAACCTCTCACCCTGTGTTCTGAGAAGCCCCCGGCGACCGTGACGTGGGGAAGATTCGGGCGCCCCCTGTTCACTTAGGACAAGGCCAGGCCGTGGCCCCGCAGACCTCCACCATTAGTGACTGATTTGTGCCTGTCCTATCGACCGACCGGAACAAAATGCCTGCTCACCCACTGGCTAAGACTGGCCCCTCCCTCCAGGTCCCGAGCAGAGGGCAGCCCGGCCTCGGTTGGCCCGGTCACACCAGCCGGCCACCCCTGTCTCCAAGGGGCTCTTCTGGCCTCGTTCACAGACACCGAATCTGCCGGCAGTAGGTGGGCCTTGAGGCACCAGCCTGCCCATCGAAGCCGCCCCTGCAAGCCAGGGGTCCTTCTGAACTCAAGTCCCTCCTTCCTGAGTCCCGATGGTGTTTAGGAGGCACACTGCACAAGCACTGGTTTCACCGTCACATGATCACAGCAGACCCCCAGCCCGCCAGTCTGGCCAGATTCGCAAACGCTTCTGCACCGGTTCCCGATGCCAAACCCTTTGAAGAGGCAGTCCCGACAAACACGAAGCTTTCATGCTTAGCCCGGGTTAGCACAGCGGACTCGGCCTCACCAGGCCTGGCCCTCGCCTGAGATCAACGGTGTTCCTTCACGTGGTCTGAGGCTTCGAGGCGAGATGAATTTGCACCACCCTGAGCAGTGATCTCGCTTCTTCCGCGGAATCCCAGATGCCCTCTTGTTTATTGTCATGGTTCCTGTCACAGAGATCAGGGTACAGACGTAGAAGCCGCCTGGGCAGTGCGGGCGGGGGGCTCCTTCCTAAGTCGGCTTGCTCCCAGGCTGATTCCTCCCCCTTGGTGAAATCATCACTTTTACCCTTCTTATGAAGTCATCTGGCTCCACGGCACTCACAATATCCCGTGTTGCTTCAGCCTCAGTAGCCGACGCCAGCCTCCGGCCGGCCCCGAACACATTCCTGTTCACGCCCAACTTCCGCCGCCATTTTCTCAGCTGTGGGAAGTGGCTCCTAAGTACCCACGAGAGTGGCCTCAGAGCGCGTCCCTGCAGACCTCACGAGGGTCTTGCCTTTTCAGCCGCTCCTGCCCTCCAGGCCTGGCATAGACGGACCTGGATTTCTGGGTAGAGGGGAACAGATCCGCCCTGAACACATTGTACTCCTGTGTTCTTTCCTGCACGGGGAATCGGCCTTGGCTACGTTTCCAGCCACGCAGGCCGACTCACCAACCACCTCGTCCAGCCCTGAGCAGGCCTGGAGGCTCCCGCTGGGCAGCAGGGCCGGAGGGAGGGAGGGAGGCTGGCGGGCCGGAGCTCGGAACCGGAAAGTAACTCGCGGGTTCATGACAGAATTAAACCCGGGACCCAGAGCTCCCACCAGCTGAGCTAAGTCGGCGAGGCTGGCTCCAGGGGCTGGAAAGGCCGTGAATCACCGAGAAGGCGGCGCAGTCACGAGGCTGTGGCTCCAGGACCCCGCGCTGACCCCCCAGGCACGGACAGCTGTGAGGGTCAGACACCCAGGCTGGACAGCGGAAGCAACTGGGAGGGAGACTCTCACACTGTGACGTCCCAACGGCTGCCGGCCGTCCCTCTGAGAGAGAGGCACCAGTTCCGTCCCCAGAGAAAGCATTGGGGAAACGAGGATCCAAGAAACGATCTCACAACAGCTCGTCAACGTTCAGCCCCTTTCCGGCACGAGAATGTCCAGTTCAGAGAGAAGAATCAGAGGAAAACGCGATGAGGGGAAATGCTTAGTCCTCTTTCCTTAGAGAGCAGAGGGGCCAGGTGGCGGAACATGCCGGTTCCTTCAACAGGACGCGTGTGCACGGCGGTGTCGGCCTGCGTGGAGTTGGTAGAGCGCACGGGTTTGCCGTGGTAGCAGGAAGTGTTACAATGGAAACTTCCCGTGAGACGCAGGAAACCCTCGGAGCACTGTCGGCAAACGGCCCGGGCGCTCTGACCGCGGGTACCCCGAGGGATGCGTCACACGCACATCCGGACTTGCTGTGACTCAGGACGGGCCTGGCCTGAGTCGAGTGGCCAGGTTACATCGTGTTTCCATAACTGAGCAGGAAACAGTCTCGACGGCGAGAACTCCTCGAGTTCGGAACATGCGGTATCCCACAGACAAATAAGGTTCCGGCACCCGCTAACCGCAGGGAACGCGCCTGGCAACATCACGCCGCACCCACGCGCACCCACGGCTCGGACCCCTGCTTCCGCTTCTCTTCCACTTCTGAGTCGGAGAAGCGTTCCTGCCCCCTGGTCTTGAGCGGCGCTGGAAGGTGCTGCCCTCGGAGGGTGTCCTCCGCCCTCCCTGCGTTCCTCCAGGTAGAAGAGCGCGGCCGAGGAGACTGCGTCTTGCGGCGGAGGGGGGGCCGGGCCGCGGGGCGCGTCTGCTCTCTCACCCCGTCGCGGAGCGAACGCCCCAAGCGGAAGACACATAAATGCAGAGGAGGAGAAAGAGGTGGGGGTGGGCACTTGTAGTCCTTCTTTCAAGGAATATTCCTAAATTCTGCTTTCAGGGCAGGACACAGGGCGGCACCTCACACGTTCCGTGGCTTCTGGCCCCGAGTGGCTCTTCCTGTCACAAGCTCTCGACAGACGCGGGAAAGGCGGCCCGGGGCACAAGAGGCACAGGACCAGGTGTCGGGGGCGGGCACCCGCCCCCACCCCCAGGGAGTCTCGATGCCCTGCCAGTAAGAGGCCGGGGGTGGGTGACACGCCTTAAGGGCTCTGCATTTCCCCCTGTCCACCCCTCGCCTCTCTGCACAGCAGGAGAAGCCCCCGAATGATGCCACGCCCGGCTCAGTGCCACGAAAGGCGGCACACAGGGAGCTGAGCCCCGCCTCGCCGAACAAAGACCCCCGACCACGCCGAGCAGCCTCAGCTGGCTGACACGGACCCCAGAAGCTGGTGGGCAGGGAGGGAGCCCGATGGGGCCACACACGGGGTCCCAGCACAGGGAGGGAGTGCACGGGCGTCTTGGCATTTGGGAGCAAGCCCGCCAGGCCGGTGCCCGGCTGTACGCAGAGCTAACAAACCTGGGGCGTGCGGGCTCAGCGCGCAGAGTGGCCAGACCAGTGACGGGGTCAGGATATTTTCCAGAGTCCGTCGAATTGATAGGTGACCGTTTTCCAGGGGAAACTCTTGCCTCCCCAGACATGAAATCAACCAACTGAGCTTGTGAAAAGGCGTCGGTGGACAGGCAGGCAGCAGGGTTGCGGAGTGAGCACGGAGGTGCAGACGGAAGAAACGCAGTCTGACCCGGGCGCCGGGGTGGGGGTGGGTGGGGACCGGGGTGACCTTGGGTGAGCAGGATCGGGGACAGCGCGGAAGGGACCTCCTGTCTACGTGCAGGGGTGGAGGGTAGGGTCAGCACGCGTGTGTGTGCACACTGCCCGTGCCCTGGGAGCATGACCCTGGTGTGGGGGCTCCAGAACCCGTTGCCCCTCCGGTCTCCTGTGGACTTTCAAGGGTAATTGTCTTAGTCGGTGCCGAAGTTTCTGGGTGGATGCTTCACGGTCAGGGAGGGGGCTCGGCACACGGTCTGGCTCGCAGGCGGGAGGCAGGAGGCAGGAGGGGGGAGCAGACAGGCCTGCTGGGGTGTCAGGGTGGAGGGAGTCATGGGGTGGGGGCTCCCCACCCTCCCACCTCCAGAACCCGTTTCTGTCCCTGAGGGCGCGCCCCACGCGCCCACCCCTACCCCCACCCCCAGGCGAGTGCGTGCTCTGCAAGCATGGGCTTCGAGGCACCAGGAGCCAGGGCTCCGCGTGGACACATGTGTCCACGTCACGGACCTGCCACGACCGATGCGTGATCTTGGCAGGCTCCCTGATCCCTGTCCATTTCTGTTTCTGTGTTTATGACCGAGCAATTGTAATCGTTCTTTCATAATGGTCTTGTAGGAGCTAAATAAAATCACATATATGAAAGCTTGGCACAGCGCCAGGAAGAGCTGCGTAAACATTGGAAAAGCGGTGGGAACAGCGGTGGGAAAAAGAGGTCTGTTGTGCTGAGTTGGACGGATGTTCGGAGACGATGCTCCAGGCGCTGCCTCGTCTGTAACTGCGCCTTCACAGAGGTACCGGGTGACCCTGCCCACTCGGGGCGTCCGGGAGCTGCCCCGGCCCTGAGCGCGCACCCCCACCCCGTCACCCGTGACACCCACCCCCGCCCCCGGCAGACGGCAGAGATGGCGAGCAGGTGCTCCCTGAGGCCAGAACGCACGCCCCTCCGCCCCCGCCCGGCCCCAGGCACGCCTGGGTACTGAGCCACGGTCAACGAGCACCCATGTCACTGCCACAGCCACGGCACCCACGTGAGGCGGGGGGCAGACGGCAGGGGGTCGCAGACGGCCCCCACACAGCCCGCCGAGGGGCCCGTCCCGGGAGACCGGGGTGCAGGGGCGAGGGCCAGCCTGGCGAGGGGAAGCCTCGGAGACCCCCGTCCCAGAGCCGAAGATGCCGGCCGCGGGGGGGCCACCTCGTCCACCAGGGGACAGGTCGGTGCGGACGGGGCGTCTGGTGCCCGGCTCCAGCCCCGAGGCCAAGACCAGGGACCGGTGAGGCGACAAGACGCAGGTCCAAGGCCCAGCGGGCACCTGGCCCTGCAAGCCGGGGTGGGAACCAGGCAGGGGGCGCTGCCGGCCCTCCGCCCCCACGTGCCCCTGCACTGCCCCCCCCCCACTCCCCCACTCCCCCACCCCCCCGCGTCCCCATGCCCCGCCCCCGCCCCCAGGCCCACGACCCTGCGCCACCCCCCACCCCCAGCCCCACGCCGGGTCCTGCAGCCCGTGCTCAGCTCCCCCTGGACTCAGGTTTCCGACATGCGTGTCAAGCAGCCCCTCCAAACGTACCAGGTTTACAGATTATCCCCGGACTTGGGGAACGACGGTCTGTGTCATCACCGGCCACAGGTGGCAGAATCACTCAGCTTGTGCTTCTTTCTGCTGCCTCCCGACTTGTGCGAGGACCGGGATTTCCTCCTTCCCCAGACTTTTGCTTTTCACGGGGTCAGTAGTCATTGCCACGAGCTATTGATTGGATTTGGATCCCCCACTCGGTCACCTGGGCCTCCGTCACCTGGGCCTCTGTCACCTGGGCCTGTCACCTGGCCCCTCGGTCACCTGGGCCCTCGGTCACCTGAGCCTCGGTCACCTGGGCCTGTCACCTGGGCCCTCGGTCACCTGGGCCTCTGTCACCTGGCCCCTGATCACCTGGGCCTCTGTCACCTGGCCCCTCGGTCACCTGGGCCCTCAGTCACCTGAGCCTCGGTCACCTGGGCCTGTCACCTGGGCCCTCGGTCACCTGGGCCTCTGTCACCTGGCCCCTGATCACCTGGGCCTCTGTCACCTGGCCCCTCGGTCAGCTGGGCCTCTGTCACCTGGGCCTGTCACCTGGCCCCTCGGTCACCTGGACCTCTGCCACCTGGTCCCTGATCACCTGGGCCTCTGTCACCTGGACCCTCAGTCACCTGGGCCTCTGTCACCTGGGCCCTTGGTCACCTGGGCCTCTGTCACCTGGCACCTGATCATCTGGGCCCTTGGTCACCTGGGTCTCTGTCACCTGGGCCTGTCATCTGGCCCCTCGGTCACCTGGACCTCTGCCACCTGGCCCCTGATCACCTGGGCCTCTGTCACCTGGCCCCTCAGTCACCTGGGCCTCTGTCACCTGGGCCTGTCATCTGGCCCCTCGGTCACCTGGGCCTCTGTCACCTGGCCCCTGATCACCTGGGCCTCTGTCACCTGGGCCTGTCACCTGGCCCCTCGGTCACCTGGGCCTCTGTCACCTGGGCCCTTGGTCACCTGACCCCTCCAACGGGGAGGCCGTGGAAGCCTTTGGTGGGCTCAACTCTTCTCCCCGGGAAGCAGCCCCTGGACGCCAGGCTCCTCTGTTCCCGCCCCCGCCACCCCCTCCCTGGCAGGAGGCCAGGGCAGCCGGGCGAGGAGGGCTCCAGATATGGCGGCTGGGGTGTGCGACATTAGCAGCACAAGCACGTACACCAGACAAGCCCCAACCTCCTACCTCCCGGTGCTTCTTGCTGATTTTTCTCACCAATTTAATACCAGTCCAGTATCATTTAAATAAACACGGTTTTGAAAAGCTGCCTAAATATCTAACTTGTCATAAAGTTTGAGGACCGCACGGTTTAAGCATGGGGCTGGTTTACTCTGACTCTGGGGTCAGACTCCCGAGGGCACGGGCTAACTGCTTCTGTCCCCTGAGCAGAGCGCTGATGCTGGCGTGTGTGTTGATCAGAGACCCTCGGTGGCGGCAGGGGCACTCATGCCCTCGGTGCGGTTTATGGGACCGCGAGCAGACAGCTGGAAACGATCGGGCCCCCTGGGCTGGGCAGGTGTCCAGACCGCGCTTCGCCAGCCCCCTGGGAGCCGTGACAGGGGCACGGGGGCCGCCCTGCTCCATGGCCGCACGCCTGCCGTTTCCGAAACAAAAGCAGCCCCTCGCTTCCAGAGACTTGGAAACAGGAACTCGCACGGCAGAAGCACACTTAGAAGAGACGCCCACATCCACAGTGGCAAGGGTGCTCAGGACCTGAGCCCGCCCGGCTTCCTCTCGCTCGGCCGCGGGAGCTGGCAGGAGCATCACACACGTCCCGGGGCTGCGCCTGGGGCGCAGGCGGCAGCGAGGTCCTCTGCTGGCCCCGCACACGATAGCACGAGACCGCGGGGACCTGGGGCCGCCGCTCAGAACCGGCCTCGTCTACGAACGGGTGACACGATTCACACCCAGGACCGGGGTAGGAGCGAGGCTTCTCCCGTCGTGCCCCCCACCGCCGGCCCTGCAGGGGCTAAGCCAGGGAAGGTGGCAATTCCTCGGAAGCTGGGGGGCCCTGACTTGGGGGCGCTGGGGGCGCCAGTGGCCGAGTTCCCCAGGGAACCCAGCAGACTGGATCTTGAGGTCAGGACCGCCTCCTCTCTGCCACGAAGAAAGACACTCGGGCTAGACCCCACGCCTCCCGCTCCTGGGGGCATCACGTGGTCAGATCACCCTGCCAGGATCTGACCCGGTTGGGGGCGCTCACCACAGGTCCCCAGGAACTGCTCACAGACATGACGTCCCCTGCAGCGTCCCCAGCACGGAGGGCCCCTCCGTGGACGGCAGCCACACACGGAGGCACACCCCCACGCGCACACGCAGGCACATCCATACGCGAGAGCCCACACGCACACACCGCGGGGCCCCTTCCCCGCGCTTGGCTTCCTGCCTCTGTTTTCCCTGCTGGCGTGTGAAAGTTGTGGATTTGAGTAGAGTTGGTGGGAACCTGGAAACAGTACAGATTCTAGGAGGTCAGCGACTTCTAAGTAATGCCTGCATTTGATGGGGAACAAAATCACCATTCTCTGGCGAGCTGATCCTGTTTGGTGATATGAAGTCGGAAGGTCCTGAGACTGATTTTGTTACCCGAGTGACTCTGTAAGATAATGGAATGGTGGGGGGCCTGGGTGGCTCAGCCGGTCGAGTGACCGACTCCTGATTTCGGGTCAGGTCGTGATCTCACGGTTCATGGGTTCGAGCCCCATGTCGGGCTCTGTGCTGACAGTGTGGAGCCTGCTTGGGATTCTCTCTCTCCTGATCTCTCTACCCCCACTCTCAAAGTAAACTTTAAAAAATAAAATGAAGTAAAACAAAACCAAACCAAAATAAAACAAAATAAAGGGACAGAACTGTCCAGGCCAAGTCCTCGGCGGCCTCTCCGGGAGCGGAGTCGTGGAGGAAGTTCTTCCCGGAAGCCGACCCGTGGCCACCAGGACCTTCAGCCCTGCTGGCAGGAGGGTGGAGACACGGGGTCAGAGGATAAGGAAACATGGCTTATGTGTCCCTGAGCCCGGGGTGCGGACGCCCTCACCATGGCCCAAGGGGGCCGGACCGGGCCACGTCTGTATTTCAGGCCCTCCTGTCCTTCGCACCACGAGTGCATTGCAGGCAGGACGCAGTCTGGGATGAAGGACCGGAACCCAAAGCGTGGAGACAAACGGGACAAAGTGAGTCGGGACCCGTGGCTCAGCAGGCCAGCTGCCCACGCCGTGGGTGCGGCTTGCTTTAGTGGACGAAGCTCAGGGGCACCGTGGCCGCCCGGGGTGAGGGCGAGTGGACGTGCCTTCCCGCCTTGCATCGGAAGGTGAGGGCCGCACAGGGCTCTGCGCCGCGGGGTCCCGAGTGGAAAGCTTATGCCACGGGCCCTCCTCTGCCTGCCCTGTGCCCTTGCTGGATGCTGGACACCTGTCACCACGACCTAACCGCTACCTCCGTTCTCCCTCTCTTCCCACGGCCACTGGAGGATCTTTCTGGAGCACACACCTGACCATATCATTTTTACCTGCAACCTTATAGTATGTGTAGGACCTTAAGCAAAGGCTCACACGCCTGAGTGGACACGGCCGGCGGGAGGAGGTTCCCGCCCCCTTGCCTTTGCTCCGGCTGTCCCTGTCCACAAGCCCACGCAGGCACACCTCCCTCCGAGGCCCGGCCTGGCCACCCCTCCTCCAGGCCCACTGCGCAGACCACACTGCATTGGAGCCTCTGTCTCTACAGCAGGCTCTGAGCTCGGGGGTGGGGTGGGGGGGGCAGTGCATCTTAGCCCGTGACACTCGGAGCCCTGGGTGCAGATGATGGAGGAGGAGCTCAGCGCTGCGCCCCAGTGCGTGCCACCCGCCCACCGAGGTGCCGTGATGACAGGGACCAAGGGGGGCCGACCCTGGCTTTTCCACTGTGTCCTGAAGGCTGTGGGATGGGCCTGGATCCCGGGAATGGCTCTGGTGCCCCGGTGCCAGCTGGCACCCACCGCAGGTGTGTGTGCTGTCTGATCCCTGGTGCTGGGGTGGACGGGGCTAGAAGTTCCTTCCATCCGTGCCCCGTGGCCGCCCTCCCATCCGGGCTGTTACAGAAGGGACGGGTGCGGCAGCCCGTGTAGGAACGAGGACCTTCCCAGGACAGCCCGGGGCCGGATGCTGTGTGCCGAACAGACAGCCCTCGGGCCCGTCTCACCGTGGCTGAGAGCTGCCCCCCCCCCCCACCGCCCGCAGGGATTTCAGGCCACCAGGCAAGGCCACCTGGACCGACGCGCTTCTGCCCACGTGCTCGCTGATGCTGAAGCATCTTTAATACACAGCAACGCCCGTGTCCCCCGGTAAGGAAGGTGATCGAGGCTGAAGGGCCGCGTGATGGTAAATTTTATGTACAAATGTGACTAGTACTTAGGTACTCGGTAAACCTCAGTTGAGATGTTGCCGTGAAGGTATTTTTAGATGAGAGGAACACTTCAATCAGGGAACCTAGAATAAGGTAGGTTGCCTTCCACACTGTTGGGGGCAGGGAGCGGGGCTGACCTTACCTGGGGAAGCCCTGAACAGAGAAAAGACGGACCACCCAAAGAAGAGGGAGTTCTGTCTCCAGGCGGCCTCTGGACTCGGCTGCAGACCAACTCTTTTTGGAGTCTCCAGCCTGGTGGCCAGCTCGGCCGATTTCAGACTTGCTGGCCCCCACGACTGCATGAGCCAATGCCTTAAAATACCCACCCCTCCCTGGCATCCATGACTGGTCTTGTTTCTCTGGAGAGCTTGGGCTCATGTGGCCAGTTTTCTCAGGACAGGTGGCCGCACCCACAGAAAGTGGCATCAGGGACAGGGCTGCTTCTGGATCCCTTCCCGAGGAGGGGGCCTCGGGCATCTGTAGTGGTACCACAGGGAGGGAATAACACAGAAGGTGCCCCAGGCCAGGGCACAGAGAGGGACCGTGCGCACCCCCAGTTTGCCCAGGGCTCGTGCTGAGTGACCTGGAAGTTACTGGAACACACTTGGTAACGCACCAGGTTGGATTTCAGTGGTTCTACTGACACATCAGGAAAACAACTGCCAACCCAACCCTCCCGAGAATCGGCCACGTGGAAATGCAGGATTTCTGCAGACTTCTGTTACAAGGACCCACAGGGCAGCCGATGTGCTGGCGGTGGGCGGCCACATCTGGTCCTTCAACGATAACGTATCTAGGAACACGTCTCTCTGGAAAGGTAGAGATGTCTACAAAGAAAGCCACAAAACTGTATCAAAGCCCAAAACAGGTTGTGTATAAATGGGACAATTAATCACGCTTCCGTATCAAAAGACTTTCAATTGTGAAAGGTCAGTCCATTCCACAATAACTTCTTAATTTTAATAATGAAAATACATTTCTAGTGAGACTCCTACTCGGGTGTGTTTTGTGTGTGATTGTGAGAGCACGTGTGTGTGTGTGTGTGTGTGTGTGTGTGTGTGTGTGTGTGTGTGACTTGATAATCTGGTTCTGAAGATCATTTGGATTCCAGCTCTGGAGGAATAAACATTTAGAAATGGCCAAGAAATCGCGGAAAGCCGAGCGAACAATCTGCACTATTAGAGCGGGTGGTGAGGTACGAAGGTGACGTCAGCCGCCATGAGACTATGCATTCAGGTCAGTGGAATAGATCGTCCAGAAGGAGATCCGATTACACAAAGGGATTGAGAGACAAAAGTGCCATTTCACACTGATGAGTAAGGAACGAATTACCCAGTAAATGCAGTTGGGAAAATGAGATACCCTTTTGCAAAAAAATGAAGTGTAACTCCTACCATGGTCCGCGTAAAACAGATCAAAATATAAACGTAAAAAACAATTAACTACAAAACGATTAGAAGAAAATATAAAATACTTGTTTACCTTGGGGCTAGCTTATCATAATACTTGAGCTATTTTTAAAATTTTTTTACTATAATTTATTGCCAGGTTGGCTAACACACAGCATATACAGCGTGCTATTGGTTTTGGGGGTAGATTTCCGTGATTCATCACTTACATACAACACCCAGTAACACCTGAGCTATTTTTAAAAATCCAGGAGTCTTGGGGCCCCTGGGTGGCTCAGTCAAGGAAGCATCTGGTTCTTCGTTTCGGCTCAGGTAGTGATCTCTCTGTTTTGTAAGTTCAAGCCCCACATCAGGCTCCGCACTGGCAGCACATAGCCTGCTTGGGATTCTCTCTCTCTCCTCTCTCTCTCTCTGTCCCTCCCCCACTCAAGCAGTTTCTCTCTCTTTAAAATTAAATAAATAGGGGCGCCTGCGTGGCTCATTCAGTTAAGCATCCAACTTCAGCTCAGGTCAGGATCTCACGGTTTACGGGTTCCAGCCCCGCATCGGGCTCTGTGCTGACAGCTCAGAGCCTGGAGCCTGCTTCGGATTCTATGTCTCCCTCTCTCTCTGCCCCTCCCCTGCTCATGCTCTCTCACAAATAAATAAATAAACTTAAATTTTTTTTAATAAAAATTTTTAAAAATCCAGGAGTCTTGAAAGGTTAACATCTCTGACTTACAAACGGCTCCTATAACTCAGTAAGGAGAAAAATAAACGTGAGCACAGACTGTGATCAGGTCAATCACAGGAGGGGACATACAACCAGAAATAAGTGCACAGAAAGATGTTTAACTTTGTAATAATTTAAAAAAAATTAAACGGTATTTTGCCCATCACATTGAGAATAGTTAAAAAGTCTGATAATACCTCTTTTTTCATATACTGCTATCACATGCAGAAACTGGTAAAGCCCTCTTACAGGGTAATTTTGCAGTAAAAATGCACAACTCTATGAGCAAAAACCCTGTGCCTCAGAGCCTAATTTATAAATACGGTACGCATGCGCGTACTCATACAAGAACAACAGCCATCTGCAGCCGCACAAAAGAAGCTGTGATGTCACCAGAAGGGACACCTGCGTCCAGGCTCCGATGGGAAGAGAGCTCCACGTTCCACTGCTTCTTGTCAAGGGTCTTAAGCAAACATAGAACAATAGCCAACAGCCGATTTCCTTTGGAAAACAAAACAAAATCCAACGAGAAATAACAATCCGATCCCAAGGCCCCTGGGGCAGGGCCTTGGGGACCTGAGGTGCCCACTGCGCGTGCGTTTCATGCTTGGGATTAATGTGGGGGGGCCTCGGGCTGCGGTGGGCTGGGGGCTCGTGGGATGAGACCCTTGGCGCTTGAGACTCAGAGTACGGCGTGCTGGGGGCTGGGACCATCTACCTTCTCTGCTTGTGCTCTTCTAGAGTTTTTGAGGGAGAGGCCTGGCCCAGGGCAGCGAGACACTGGGGGAAGTGCGCGGTGGGGACACGGCCGTGAGGTCAGGGCTTGCGTGGCCAGAGGTGAGCTCGTCACGTGCTGCTCTTCAAGGCACGTGCCCCCGTGCAGGGGAGGCGGCCCCAGGGCTGCCCACCGAAGTCATCCTCCCGCTGCTTGGGGACCTCCTCCCCCAGCACTGGCCATAGCTCACAGGCTCAAAACGAAGGCAGCCCCTCAGGCTTGCTTATTTTCCCCAAATCACCCTTTTAACCAAGAGCTTCCTCTTGGCTTAAAAAAAATTTTTTTTTAATGTTTATTTGTTTTTGTGTCTGTGAGAGAGAGAGAGAGAGAGAGAGAGAGAGAGAGAGAGAGAGGAGGGGAGGGGCAGAGAGAGGGAGACACAGAATCTGAAGCAGCTCTAGGCTCTGAGCCGTCAGCACAGAGCCCGATGTGGGGCTCGAACCCACGAGATCATGACCTGAGCCGAAGCTGGCCGCTCAACCGACTGAGCCCCCCAGGCGCCCCTCCTCTTGGCTTTTACGGTAATTTGGTAAGAGAAAGAGTTTCAGCTCCAACCTTGCTCAGAACTTACACCACTCTTGCTTCTGCTCCGCGGAAAACACAAATGACTACTGTCGGCATTTTCTGCCGCTGGGCCATCTTTCTCAGGGGCCTGCTCTTTCCAAAGAAGCCTGGCATCCGAGCGGCCCTCCATCTGTCACCTTCCCAGTTGGGCATTTTCCGGCCTTGAGGGGACCTTATTCCCTGTCCTCAATGGAGTGGCTCCTGGCAATGGCTTGCTCCTCTCTTGACTTCTGCAGGGCCTGGAGACTGGCACCAAGACCCCCCCCCCCCCGCCCCCACCCAGGGCCCCGAGCTGAGGAAGGGGCTCAGAAGTGCCCTGCAAGGGACCGGATCTGGCGAAGAGTCCTCGGCTATTCCCTTGACCTTCACCTACCCAGAGATCGGTGACGTCCCCTCCCTCTGGGCTGTGTGTAGATGGGGAGAGCGAGGGACCAGAGGGCTGTCGTGTGCGGACCAGGAGCAGACCATCCTCCCCGGGGGCCCAGCCCGGGTAGCTGTGAGGTCTCTGTGTCCCTCCCCGCCCTGGCCACCAGCTGGGGCAGGGCCTCGGGGACCTGAGGCACTCACCGAGCGGTGTTCACATGGATGGATACACATCTCTCCTGGCAGCCACGTGGCAGCGAGACCTCTCTGCCCCACGTCGGGTGTGCTGTGGCTCCCGTGGCAGGGTGCTCCCTGCCAGCACAGGGTGTGACCTCCCAGCAAGGAGAGCCAGAGGGTCTGGAGACCACTGGGACCTGTGCCTTCACAAAACGGCACAAGCTTGGGCACTTATTCATGAGCTCTACGTTTTAAGGCATCGCCAGTAATGTCACGTAAGGAATCAATGCACGCTCAGCTCCAACCGCAGAGCCCCGCTGGGGCGGATGGATTTCTCTGCCGCGCTCACACGGCCACAGACGCAGTTTTAAAACCCACCTCTTTTTTCGAAAGCTGAGGCTAGGGACCTGGGCTTAGGATTAATCAACAGTGATGAGGCAGATAAACGGGATAAACTTTCTACATATGCTGCGGGGTTTCCCCTCCAGTTTAACGGAGCCCCTCTGCGGCGTGCCGCTTGGGGTGTAGTGCTGTCTGTGACCCGCTTTCCGGGTGGGCATGGGGACAGCCATCCAGCTGTGAGTCTCTGGAATCTGAAAACAGCAAACACGCTATTCTCCCTGAGAGTGAACGTCACCGATGAAAATCAACTGCTGGGTTTTCCAGAAAAGTGTAATCGCTACTTTACATGAGATTGCAGACATCAGCGTCCACGTCAAGGATGGTGGTGGATGCCATGTTATTTTGGGGGGCTCCGTGGGCTCCCCTGCGGTGCCAGCATGAGGTAGCTGTGTTTCTGGAGGTGTGGTTTCACTCTTGAGATTGTTCAGAGGGACGAGGATCAGAGAAGCCCAGAAATCTTGGGCAGGACGGGATCGAGGGATTGCCCAGCAATGGTCGGATTGTGCGTGTTTTTGGGAGCACACCTCCCGGCTGAAATGGGCGACAGATCACAGTCATGTCTGGAGGGGGACCCCCCCCCGCAGGGGCCTGCCCTCAGGGCCCTCCCGCCGAGCGACACCACCAGGGGACTGACAGCTTGTGGCACGGTCGGTGGGGAGGGGACAGGCTGGCGGTGTCTAGGGCCCTCACCAAACGAGCTCACACCTCCCTGCCCATGAACTCCCCCCCTCCCCTGTGCACCCACGCCCCCAACCCCCTGCCCGGCACCAGCTTCCCAGGCATAGTGGCAGTGAGGTCTCTCCCCCGACGAGCCCGCTGCACCCTGCCCTGCTCTGTGAGGCCCCGCGGCTCTGCTCAAGGGTGGAGACGGGCTCCCCTCTCTCTGAGCGCAAGGCACAACGACACAATGGGACCAGGGCTGCAGCTGTCTCCCTGCCCTGTTTATACGTTGGGATTTCACGTCCTCCCTGCTTGTACGAGCACACAGTGAAACCACAAACGGGAAAAAGTGACGCCCGAAGCTTTTTATATTTTTTATCATGCAATTTCCTCCAAAGCAGCCCAGGGAGCCTGAAGACACCCTGCCCGAAAACAGGGGACTTGTGGTGACTCCTGCTTCTGCCTCACCAGCACAGTATCGCCTCACCTTTCTTCCTCTGTGACCTTTTCCAGCACAAACGGCTCTGAGACATCACAGGGAGACTGACGTCACACACACACCCCGCCGTCTTCCTGCGGAGCATTTCCAGGCCGGCAGGCAGATGTGGACGGTGCTGCGGGGCCCGAGGCCTGGAGCCCCAGCAACGCCCAGGCCAGAGCGCGAGGCGGCCAGCTCCAGGGGCCCGACCAGCCTGTCCCCGGCCCTGCTCGGGCAGTTCTAACCACAGCCCAGGCGGCCAGAGCGTGGCCGCCTCTCTCTGTGCGGGATAATCAGAGGAAACAGAATCCTCCCCTCGCTCCAGAAAGGGGGGGTCCTCATCCAGGGACGGGAAGCTGTCACCCGTGCATTTTCCTACAAGAGACCACAGCTTCCATCCACAGCAGGGGTCTCTGGCCTCCCTTCTCCCAAATTAAGACTCAACCAGTCAGGAGCTCAGTGTCTGCTTCCCACAGCCCCGGGGCTGAGGCACAAGTTACGTGAGAATGATCGTTCTTCCTCAGGTGGGAAGAGCTGCCCCTCTCTGGTCCAGGCTCCTTCCAGGGCTTTCCACCACGGCCAGGTGCCCTGACCCACCCCCTCCCTCTGATCAGCACGCACACCGTTGGACAGCCAGGTGCCAGGCTCCCTCGGCCGCCGAGTCAACGTGTCCCTGCCCTGGTGGCTGCCTGATCCCTCGGGAGTCGGTGAGGGCTTCCAGGGGTGAGGATCTGGGGATCCCTCGGGCAGAGAGGCTCAGTCTTACGCAGGCCCTACCCACCCAGCTGGTGACCAGGTCGAGGGACTGGAACTATTAGCCGTCCCAGTCACAAGGGCGAGAGGCCCAGAGGCCCCTGGCATTGCCCCTGAGAAATCAGTGAGACCTGACTGGGCAAGCCTTCCGGGCGACTCACCTGCCCAGGGCAAAGGGCAAAGGACATGCAGCTCTCAGCAGGGTTGTTGCCGATGCTCAAACAGCCAAGATTCAGGGACACAAAGCAGGCAGGGCTGGAGGTGGAAGCTGGGGTGGAGGCCAGGGGTGGGGGCCGGGGGTGGAGGCTGGAGGCGGCGGCCGGCCTCTCCGTGAAGGTCCCCTGCCCTTTTGCCCTCCTGAAAACTGCCCATGTGCCTACAGGAGGAGGGAGTGCCTGGAGGCACGATGGCTTTGAATGGAGCAGAGGCCTGCTGCCTCGTGTGACAGCTTGGGGACAGAGGGTAGACCGCAAAGGGGCGGCTCTGGATGACGCCGCACGGGCTCACAGCCCAGCCGGCCCGGCTGGAGAAAAGTTCCCAACACAAGAGGAAATAAATGCGCAAGAGGAAATAAATGCGCAAGAGGAAATAAATGCGCACATCCCGGGCCTGTGGATAAAGCTTCCATGCAAATCAGAGGGCCTGGCAAACCCCATCAATTTTCCACCAAAATGACATAAACACGCACATTAGGTTCAGGGCGGAGCGAGAGCTGAACGCAAGGGTCACGGCTCTTCTCTTCCCCACGGACTTTCCTATCGACGGGCGCCCCAAGTGGATCGTTCTATTCGCCGACGGCGCCCGCGCTTTACCGGGACAGCACCGCCACCTGCAGAACATCAGCCAAGGCCGTTCGCACTCACTCACTCAGTCACAGTGCCGCTGCCCTACGAGGGAACACGGGACCCAGCCCCGGTGGCCCCGAGTCAGTTGGGATGGTTTATCAAACACTCAGATGTGGAAGTCACTGTCCCTGCTCCCGGAAGCGCAGAGAAGCGTCAGACGTAATCTTGCTCCCAAAAGGAAAAAAACCATACGTGAACGGACACTTTTCTAAAGAAGACATCCGGGTGGTCAATGGACACACGAAAAGACGCTCAACATCACGCAGCGTCAGGGAAAGACAAATCAAAACCACAGTGAGACACCACCCCACACCTGTCAGAATGGCTAATACCAAAACCACAAGAACCAACAGGTGTTGGCGAGGAGAAAGGGGAGCCCTCGTGCGCCATTGGTGGGCACGCAAACTGGTGCAGCCACCGCAGACGACAGCGTGGAGGGTCCTCAAGAAGTTAAAAGTAGAACGACCCTACGGCCCAGCAATTGCACTAACTAGGTATTTATCCAAAGAATATGAAAACACTAATTCAAAAAGATATATGCACCCGTATGTCTATTGCAGCATTGGCAACTGTCAAACTACGGAAATAGCCCAAGTGTCCACTGACTGATAAGTGGATACAGAGGATGTGGCTTCCATACAGTGGGTTTTTACTCAGCCGTAAAACATGGAATGAAATCTTGCCATTTGCAATGACGTGGAAGGATCCGGAGTGTATTGTGCTAAGTGAATCAAGTCAGTCAGAGAAAGACAAACGCCGTATGATTTCACTCGTGTGGAATTTAAGAAACAAAACAAATGGACAAACAAGGGAAAAAAGAGACAAACACCAGACTCTTAACTCTAGAGAAACAAACTGCTGGTCACCAGAGAGGAGGTGGGAGGGGCAGCGGGTGAAACAGGTGATGGGGACTAAGGAGGGCACTCGTCCGAGATGAGCACCGGGTGATGTGCGGACGTGTTGAATCACCAATTTGTACACCTGAAACTAATGTAACGCTGTAACACCGCATGGTGATTGTACTGCAATTTAAAAAACGACGAAGAATCTAATCGGAGTAGGGATGCGGTCAAACTGGAATGATCTTGCGGAGTAAGAAGCGACCCAGAGGATGTCGTGGCCACGGTCCAGACGAATCCGTAGATCAGTGACAGGACACGTCATGGGAGGGGGATTGACAAGGGGCTATTGCTCGAGTCAGTGTGCTTGGGGTGTAAGAACACCCAAATCCCAACCCTCACCGCCGGCCGTGGCTGTACCGCCGTGGACTTGTAATAACAATAAAAGAAAAAAAACCCAAGAGTGTCCCATCCTACAGTTTCTGTGGAATATGAGGATCAGTGAAGCCTTCGGAATGAAACTAAATGTGTGACACTGAATTAGCCAATGTGAAAAACCTAAAATCAGCCCCAAAGACCGTCTTACTGCAGACTCATAGCCAACGTTAAGGTTGCTTCTCAGGAAGCAGAGCCGTGGCCTTGCTGCTAACAAGGTGACCGTGTGTGATGCCCCCTGCGCGGGGACAGGCTGCCGGGCCATCAGCTAATGGCACCGTGGCGTGGGATCGTCCCCTGTGGGACAAGCGACTCTATGGACGGAGTCGCTCCACGGTCCAGGCAGGAGGGGGCAGCAGAGAGCAGCCGGAGGCGCCGTGGGATGTGGGGTGTGCGAGGCTGGGCTTCGGGGCGGGAAGTATGCGGCCAGTCGGGCACACCGGACAGCGGACACTGGCCGGGCGGGGGCCAGGGAGGGGGCACTGGGAGAGTGCCTTTGGTTTCGGTTCCTTGGTTCAGGGTCTTCCGAGAGTCTGATTTCACGTCTCTTTTCTTAAGAGGAGTGGCCGACGGTGCATACTTCCTACATTTTCATCTGTGTCCCTGATAAAGTGGTGACAGAGGCCGCCCTGCAGCGCGCCCGCGGGAAGCCCAACTGCTGACATCAGCCCCTGCCTGGGACCCTCCCGCCGCGCCACCGTCCGCGAGTCTGCGTAACCGCACCCGCGACTCTGCTTCCCTCCAGAATATGGTAGATCCGGAGAGCGTCTTCTGAACGCCCAACGTGGGAGGGGTGTCGTCTGAACTGGAGAGCGAGGGAATGAGCCTAGCGCGACTCAGACCCGGTGAACCCGCGTGGGCGCCTCTTCTCACCCGCTTCTTTCCGGGGCCTCACCCGCCCCCTTGAGACGCCCGGTTTCACCGCTCGCCTGTTGCCTCGAGGACCTCAGGTGTGGTTTTCCAAACTCCGTGCTCTCGAAAACAGCCCTCACCGGTGTCTGTCTCTGAGCAGCACCCGCCCTCTCCCGTTTCTCAGACATCGCCGAGAACAGTTCCCACATTTTGTCAGGGGGTTGTCTCAGTCCTGCGAGTCCTGCTCCCGTGGGACAGGAGCCCTGGGCTCGTCCGTCCACCTGTCTGTCCACAGACGTCCGTGACCTGTCGCCGTGCTCTGCCTTCTGCGATCCTCGTTTATCCTGGCAGAAGAGAGGGAGCCAAGTTGTGCCATCTCCCTGGGCACATGCCGCGTGCATGCCTCTGGGGGCAGGCGTCTCTCTGCTCCTTCCTTGCTCTGACCACGGAGTTTTGGTGTTGGTGCTTCCACGCGGCTCTCAAGCGCACTTGGGCGTCCACCTGTGGCCAGGTGCAGCAGGATCGACCTCGCTCCTCACTCTCAGGAGAGGGACCCTGGCCCCATCCCAGGGACGCTGACCCCAGACCCGGCTTGCATCACAGAGGAGGGTCCCTGTAAGACGGAGCAGAGGCTTTGCAGGGGAGGCGTGCACGGAGCCGTCTCCCTTCCTCACCCCTTCCAGTGCCCGTTGCCTCCCACCCCATCCCCACGAGGCCGTGCCAGACAGTCCTGCTGGAATCGTGGGGAGGGGGGGCCTGTGGGATGGGCTTCCGGGCCTGGACCGGGAACAGGGGCGCTGCCCGCAGCTGGACCCTCAGCTGTGCCGGACTCGGTGGCAGGAGGTTTCCATCCAGCAGTGCCCCCCCAGACCCCCACTCCAGGAGCACAGCCAGGGGAGCCAGCCACACTGGCTTATTCCCTTTACTTAGAAACGTTTCTACGTGTCCCTGCTTCTTTGGTTCTTTCGTCTCCACCCTCACTGGTGTCCTCCGTGCTGTCATATTGAGAACACCGTTCTGGGGACCCCCCAAACCTTCAGGGCCACCCCAGCTCCCACACCCGAGACCTTGGGACTGTGCCTGTCTTTCCTGGGACCCGAGGTCTGTCCTCCCTGCCTGTTCTTAAGAATTACCTTCCTGTCTTTGGAATGGGAAGTTGCCTCTGAGATAAACTTGTGACCTGTCACCTCCAGGAGGCAGACTCTCGTGCCCTCGGACTAAATATGTGGCCACCACGCTGGCTCTCCCGTGTCCCGTCTCTGCGACGCGGTCGGTGGTGCCTCCTCACACGCCCGCACACACGCACATCACTTCTGGTTCCATCTCCTTGCAAAGCCCGTCGCTCCTCTTAGTGACGCTGCGCAGAGACATCTGCCCCTGTAATTAGAACTCCACGCTCATTGTATTGATTACGTCCTTCCTGATTGCCGAGATGGAAACGATCGGGCGACGAAGTATGACAGACGCAGGGGCGCCTCGGTGGCTCAGTCGGTTGAGCGTCCGACTCTTTGTCTCGGCTCAGGTCACAATCTCATGGTTTGTGGGTTCGAGCCCCACGTGGGGCTCCACGCTGACAGTGTAGAGCCTGCTTGGGATTCTCTCTCCCTCTCTCTCTGCCCCTCGTCCTCTCACTCCCTCTTTCTCTCTCTCAAGAATAAATAAATAAACTTATATAAAAATAAGTATGACAGACGCTTCTCTGCTCTGTGCTCCTGCAGACGGGGAGTCCGGTCAGCGGACTGTCGGGGGCTGAGTGCTGGGCGCTGTCGCCCTGCTGCCCTCTGGGCACATCTGCTCCTCGGTGGGGTCGTGTCTTCCTACTGTGTGCGTCCCTGTCTCGAGTCCCTCTTCTGAGAATGCAGCCGTCCAGGCCACCCATGCGGCTGAGGGCACGCCCCACACCCTCCCCCCGGCCCAGATGTCCAGAGATGCGACCACACGGTGACCTCCAGTCCTTCTGGTCCTTCAGCCTGTGACCGCCCCCTGCCGTTCGTCTGGTCCCACGTCTCAGACAGTGGGTTTCCGAGGCCGGCTCGCCAGCTCCTCTGTGAAATGCCGTTCGGGGAGATGGGCAGGGTCTGCCCGGCTGGGGCCCGACGAGGAGACTGCCTGGGGCTCCTCTGCCGGCCCCACTCGGCTCTCCCCCTGCTCCCTTCTCTGCGCACACCCCCTTCCCTGCCCACGCGTCCCGGGACGGTGCTGCCCTGGCCCTGGAGCTCCGGCGCCTTCCCCTCCTTCTCCGACACGGGACCGGCCCTTTAGGTGTGGCTCATCGGGCATTGTCACCAGCATCCCGAGCGTGGTTCCTGTGGGGAACCTGGATGCACGTCCCCACCTCGAGGCCTGTGATGGCTCGATGCGCACGGCCGGCCGACGGCGTGGGAGACGAGCGGGGAGTCGTGCGGGGAGTCCAGCACTGGACGTGCGCTATGGGAGAGGGGGCAGCCGGGGTCCCGTTCGGCGTTCTGCTCCTGCGTGGGCGGGGGTGGGCTCCCGGGGCTGTGAACGCTGCACACAGACTCGTGCCTGCCCCTCCCTGGGCAGGGACACAGCCTCACAGCGCGTCCTGAGGGAGCCAAAGAGGCCTCTGTGGGGCGGGGAACCTGGGGGCCTGGACGCCCTCTGCGCGTGTGGCCTCAGGGGTCTTCTACTTGTCGCCTGCACCTCCGGGCCCACCGCACCTGCTCCGGGGGACCGTGGAGAGCAGGTCTGTGGGGGCAGCAGGAGGGTCAGGGGCTGTGGACCAGCCCGCAAGGACGGCCCAAAGGTGCACGTGCTGCGTGCTCGCGGTGCAAGGAGAGGCGTCCCGCGGAGGGGCGGGTGTCAGGAGCCGCCCCGGGGTCAGAGGGCTCACACCCCAGGTGTCGCCAAGGCTGCTCCTGGCGCCTGATGCCTGGGTTTCAGTCTCTCCCTCACCGTCTCGAGACCACCTCCCCGACCCACCCCACCCCGATGCACATGACCTCCACGCGGACACCTCCAGCCTGAGTCCCTCCACCAGGCCCAGAGTTTCTGAGAACATCCCGAATGTGCCTGGCCAGGCCCTTCCAGAACCACCCGGGGGCTTCCAGTTCTCCTGCCCCTGGGCCGACCTCCACACTCCATGCGCACATGTACTCATCCCCCACATCTGTGCACAACACCGCCCTAGGGCTACGGTCACCGCCGCCCGTCTCCCGCGGGCCTCCTGCTTCCCGCAGCCCCTCCCCCGCAGTGATCGCAGGGACCATCTGAAATCGTCATCTCAGGCTCGCCCTCTGCGGCCCGAACACCCCTGTGGGCTCCCCGTGTTGTGAGTCGCACAGTCCGAGGCCCTCTGGTGCCCCCCGCTCCTGGCTGCTCTTCACCCTGGTCGCCAGCCACGCCCCCCCCCCCCCCACGGGCCCCAACTCAGCTCTGCGTTCTCTCCCCCCACCTTTCCCCAGCGGGCTTCCTCTCCTCACCCCTGTGCAGCTTGGAGCCGCCTGCGGCCAGCACCTTCCGTCACGCCCCCTCTGAGCCTGGTCTGCTTCCTCGCAACCTGAGCCCCACGACGAGACGGGGCTCGCCGGGAGCGTCCCCCGCCCTCAGCACAGACGTGCAGAGCCACTCACGCGGGAGCCCCGGGTGGAGACCTCTGTGGAAACAGATTTTCCTTCTCCAGCTCTTACGCCTTGTTCACCTAGAGCTCAGTCGATGCCTTGGTAAAGAGAGAGGGACGTTCAACGTTTGAACAGCCGGTTCGCGGTTTGCTCCTCGAAGGGGTGCTCACCGGCTGTCAGAACGCAGTCTGTGCACCTGACCTGTCTGTGCTCCGGGAGCTCTCAGTCCACACGGGTCCTGAGCCGAGAGCAGGGCCGTTCTGCCCAGCACCTCCTCGGGGACCCTCGGACCGTCCCGTTCGGGGCGACGGCGGCACATCGGAACGACCGCCGTTGCTTACGGGACACCGTTCCCGTCTCAGAAAGAAGTGCGGTGACTTCTTCGTCAGGCTTTTTCCGCCGTGAGGACGTGTCACGAGAGTTATTCACTGATCCACTTGAGGGAGATGTTATGCCCCCCGGTGGGTGCAGCGGCAGAGTTTTTTAAATGCCAAACTCCACGTGAAAACAGAGCACAAACCCCGTTTCTGCCACACTGGGCTGAGAATCTGCGGGGGGTAGGGTGTCATAAGAAACCAGTACTTTTTAGGCTGCTTGACAACAAATCTCATCTTGGAAGAAGGAGGGCAACCGTCTTACAGAAGAGCCCACAGTCACTCTGGGGAGCATCCGATGGACCTGATACTCTGTATCGCTCGTGATGTTTGGGGACTGTCACTGGAGGTGTGGGGGCTGCTGAACAGCTCGAGAAGCACGCGTCTGCGTCACCTGGGACAGAAAGGAAGCCACCGGCCTAGGCAGGAAGCAGAGACGCGGGGGAGCATTCGGTCCGGGGCCTCATGGGATCCCTCCACACCCGTGTGGCCTCGGCGGAACTTGTACCATTTTTTCTGTGGCTAAAAATAACCCAAATTTGCTCTCGTATCGCTTTGGAGGGGGGAGGTACAAAACGGATCTGCCGGGCTGCGGCACGCACCCCCTCGGCCTCCAGGGGTGGTCTCTCGGTCTGTGGCTCGCGTCTCCACCTCCAGGCAGGCGGCGTGGTTTCCTCTGACTGCTCTCATCCCCCGGCTCTTGTGCGTGGCAAGGGCCCTCAGCCTGAGACCCGCCCTCTTGCTGCACGTGTCAGGGCCGTCTCGTCTGGGCTCCAGCGTCCAGGCCTGGGTCCGGCGCTTACTCGGCCCGCCCAACCGGGCTCCGCGCCCCGCGCCTGGTGCCTCCTCACATCCCCCTCCTCCCCCGTCGTGCTCTCCGCTTCGCCGAGCCGGACGACTTCAGATGCCTCTCACGTGAGCGGGCTCGGGCAGCCGTGTCCCCGGACCGGCTCACTTCACTTGGCACACAGCATGTTGTCACACGCTGCAGGGTTCCATCCCTTTTTGTGGCGGAACAGCGTGCCGTCGTGTGCACGGGCCACGTCCTCTTTGTCCACTCGTCCACGGATGGACGCCGACGTCTCCACATCGTGGCTCGGGCAAGCAGCGCTGCAGCGAACGTGGGAGACGAGACGGCTCTTCCAGATCCCGACTTCAATTCTTCTGGATAAACACCCCGAAGTGGGATGGCTACAGCATATGACAGTTCTAATGCGGTTTCTTGAGAAATCTCCGCAGCGTGCACCATTCTGCACTCTGGCCGACGCTGCACGCGGCTCCCTTTCCTCCACATCCTCGCCAACGCCTGTCATGTGCCGTCCATACCAGCCACCCCGGCCGGGCGCGTCTCCTGACGAAGAGTGAGGCCGAGCACCTTTTCATTGGCCTGCTGGCCATTTGGACGTTTTCTTGGACGAAGTATCTACCCAAGTCCTGAGTCTCTTCACCGTTTTAAAATCAGGTTACTCTTTTTGTGTGTGTGCTTGTGAGTTGTAGGAGGCCCTTATGTACTTTGGACGTTAACCCCTTGTCTGATGTTGCTTCGAGAATCTCTCCTCCCGTCCTGGAGGCTGCCTTCCGCTCCCCAGACCGCTTCCTTTCCTCTGGCCTTTCTCTCCCCAGACCGCTTCCTTTCCAGCCGGCCGTGCCATGCCACGTGCCTGTTTCTGTTTTCAACCCTTGCACTTCTGGCGTCATATCCAAGAAATCATCACCAGACTGGGAGTCATGAAGACCTTTCCCTATGTTTTCGTCTAGGAATGTTATAGATTCAGGTCTCATATTTAAATCTTGACCCGTTTTGAGCTGGTTTTCGTGTGTGGTGTAAGATAAGGTCCTGCCACCACTTCCTGAAGCCACTGTCCTCCTATGGCGTGTTCCTGGCTCTCTTATGGAAGATGGGGTGGCCGTATACATGTGGGGTTATTTCTGGGCTCTCTGTTGTGCTCCACCGGCCTACGTGTCTGTGTCTATCCCAGTACCATACTGTCTTAGTTACTGTAGGCTTGTAATACGTTTTGAAATCAGGAGGTGTTGCGTGATTAATTGGCATTCTGGGCAGGCCTTTCGTGACAGAAAAACATGTCAACTTTTCCTTTCGGTGTAACGTCTTTACTGCCAACTCACATTTTCCTTAGACAGTAAAATGAGCATTTTCTAAAAGCCCCTTGAGAGATGCTGCGGAAATCACTTGGTATAAATATGTGCGAGAATGGGTGGTAAGTGTAGCCTGAACACGCTCCGCTTTGAAAGAAAAGATCTCACTAATGGACACAGAGAAATCGTGAAGCCTGGAGTTCGCTAAGAAATAGGTGTAGCCCTTGGTTTCTATGGCGCATACGACCCTTTGCCGTGTGTAGACCGGCCCCCAGAGAGGGTGCTCCCACGTGCTACAGTTTCGTAGTGCTAAAACACTGAATATCCCAATTCACAAAACAATTTCATGACGTTGGAAATCGCTCCCGGAGAGAATCTGTGGTTCCTCGCTCAAGTGCTCTTGACGAGGCCTCGCTGCACACGGGTGAATACGCAGGCACACAGGCACACGCACTCACACGCCCCTCGCCCCTTGGCTCCCCCTCCGCCCCTTCTCACCACGTAGGTGGCCAGGAGGTGACGGTGGAGACCGACGGCCCGTCACTCTATCAGAATTTGAAGACCCGACTCTTTACGGTGGTATTTTTTGCACACAGGTCCGATGCCACCTTTCTCCCTGACCCTTGTCCCCACTCCCACCTCCAGCGCCCAGGTCTGAGCCTACCCAGGGGTGAGGACTCACTTTTCTCCCTACTGCGTGAGCCTGGCCGGGTCCCACCCAGAGACTTACTGTGATTCACGCCCCCTGTTGTCATACTGGTTTCCACTGTCCTGGGCTCTCAGAGGGACCAAAGGGTCCTACCAGGGAGGTGGGGGGGGGGGGCTTGAAGTGCTAACTGGACCCCTCCCCACAGTTCTTGAAGACAACCACAAAAGTCGCAGGAAACAGCAGCTGAATCAATGCTCTCAGATATGTTTTCCACTAGCACCAGAAAACTGCAAATTCCGGTAAGAAGAAAGAGCTTTCGTTTTCCAATAATAAAATTATTAATCCCCCTCCCCTACAGTACTTTTCATAGCGCGCATTTGGAAGGTCTTTTTAGAGCTTACTGTTTCTTTAAGAAACAAAGGAAAAAAAATCAGCAATTCAAGATTTGAAGAAAAGGAAATGGATGTGAGCTTATCAAGAAGAAAAGGTAGCTTATTCTTCAATACCTTAGTTAAAAGTTCAAAGTACATTTTTCTTACAAATTAGGCCAGGGTACAATTCAGGAAAATGGGAAAGGAGGAAAAAAGATTTTAGAACACGCCAAGAACTTAAATGGCTGACAGGGAGGAAAGTCAGATTCACGGACCACTTAGTGGACATGTGACCCTTGGCATGTCAGGCGCATGACAATTATTTTCGGTGCTGGTGAGCGGCGTCCTGGCCTTATTTACTAGTCTAGTCAAGGGGGGAGGCGGGAGCAGGATTCGGTGTTTGAGTCAGAGTAGATCTTAATTCGCTCAACGATGTAACTTCAGGGAAGAGACGGCATTTTGCAAAGAGAGCAGAAGCCACTGCACATGGAGAGAAGCAGCCAAGTGAGAGACGCGGGGCGGTCCCACTCTGGGCAACCACACACAGAGGACCCGGGAGCCCGGCTTTGTGCAAAATGGCAGCGAGGGCCCCGCGCGTCTAGCGTGCTCCATCCAGCTCTGCTGTTCTGTGAGGACACCAGGGGCTCCCATGCTCGGGTTCCGCGGGCTCTCACAGATGGCGAAGCCCCAACGCTAATCGAGAGCCTTCCCCACGCACGCCGAGACCCTAGCGCACGGCCCAGGCAGCCGGCGAAGCCCACGCGGTTTCGTGTCCTTTACTGATGACGCCCCAGGCACACGAGAGACCCGCTCAGCTCCCTACGTGAAGAGGAGGAGAAAAACGCACACGTTGGAAAGCAGAGTGTTGGATGCCATTAAAAAATGTGTATCTGGAGGCGCCTGGGTGGCTCGGTCGGTTAAGCGTCCAACTTTGATCTCAGCTCAGGTCTTGATCTCGGGGTCCTGAGTTCAAGTCCCGCGTTGAAAAACACAAGTGTATCTGTGCATGCCTGCATGCACATTTGTGTATGTATGTACATGCATCTGTGTGTATATTGCTATATATGTGTGTGCATAAATGTACATGTGCACGTGCATGTATGTGTATGTACACACATACACATGTGCATAAATGTCCATGTTTGTGTGTGTACGTGCACACACACGTGCAGATGTGTGTGTATAGACAGATGTACGCATGTGAGCATACGTGTGTACAAACGTATGTATATGTGTGTACATGTGAACGCAGACATGTTCGCGTGTGTATAGGTGTATCTGTGTGTGTGTGTGTGTGTGTGTGTGTGTGTGTGTAAATATAAAATGCTCTCGGTTTTAGCACCGAAAGTCCCCCATCTGGGAACCCGTTCAGCCCCAGGCCGGCCAGGACGGCTGGTGCCAGAGAACTCCACCAGGTGCTCCAGCGGCCAGGCGGCCTGTGACGGTAGCGGGGCCCGAGCTGCTTGGACAGGACTCGGCACCTGGCTGGCCCCCGAGTCCTCCGTGTTCCGTGTCAGCCGTCCGGACGCTGCACGGGACGCACTCAGAGTACCACAGGTGATAAATGCTCACGTGTCGCCGAGTCCCAGAGCTCTGTGTGCAAACAAGCATTTCACGTGCTCTGGAATGGCTACGAATCAGAGAGAAGGCAGCAGGTGAGTCTGACTTCTGGCCAGGCCCTGTCAGGACAGCGTCCTGAGGGCAGTCACAGCACGGGACCTTAGCAGGTGGCCCGGGTCCACTTTCCAAGCCCATCTTCTCCTCTTGCCTGAGGCACGTCCTGTCTCTGATTCAGGCCCAGTTTAACGCACTAAGTTGGACGTGGCCGGCGGGGCTGACAGACCCCTGTGGGTCATGGGATGCACAAGACTGGTCTCAAGGACTGGGCACGAGCGATGGAAGGTTCTGAGCGTATCGCACGGTAGCAGGCGGGTCCTGCGTTCGGGACCCTATGAGCACAGACCCGCACACACTCAGGCACAGCAAACCCAGCCCCGACGGGCCCTGCCGGGCTCCTTCCGTCAGTGTGGCAGCATCAGTGGACACGGTGGTTGGACGAATATGAGGCCAGAGGTTCTCCATTCACCAGCAAACCCCCTTTCTGGTGGAACCCAGGGCACCCCCTTTCCCCGGTCAGTGTCTCCACCACGTGTGGAATCATCAGCAAAGCCGTTCCCGTGCCCTCCCTGCCCGGCCCTGACCGAGCCGACAGCAAACCCCGGGACCCTGGGTCTCAAACCCCCTGCTGCTCCTACCCCAGCAGGGGGCATTCCCTCATTGGACGCTGCTCTGCCCCCTGCAGGCCGCTCCCCATGGCCCAGCCTGGCCTTTCCTCTGGGCTCCGCGGCCCCCCAGGTGCTGATCCACACCTGCCCTCCCTGACAGAGCCCCATCTCCCAAACCTCTCTCCCGGCAGGGGCCCCGTGACCAGAGCCCCCACTCTCGACACCCCGACAGTGGCCTGTGCTGACCCTCGCTTCTGGCCCCCACCTGACCTCACTGGAACAAGCAGAAAGCAGGGCTCCCGTTGAAGGGCGGGCCACCTTCTGCCCACGGACGGCACATCTTCCTACGCTTGGTCCCCAGCAGTGGCTGTGTCTCCAGGGGCTGCCGTTCTACGGTGCAGAGCACGGGGGCGTTTTTGACACGGCCGCGCAGGACGCCTTGATGGCCGTGGTGTCTCTCAGAGCCCACAGGGCCTGAGCGAGACCCCAGTCAGCGGCACCCTGCAGAGCTGAGCCCACGTGATACCCAAGTGCTCGAGAAAGGGCCCCGGCGTCTTCCCGAGTGTCGGAGCAGAAGCCTTCTTCCGTCCAGCCCTCCCCGGTGCCCAGGCCCACAGGAAGCAGATGCATGTGGAGGTGTCACGGCTGAGGCTGCAAACACATCTTCCCCAGCTTCCCAACCCACTTTCTCGCTCAAAGGAGAAAGGCCCGGGGATCCTTCCTCTGACTCCTGGGCAGGGATGTGCTTCCCAGAGGGACACGGGACCTGGGATGCGCCCCCTGGTGGGACAAGGGACCTGACGAGGGATGAGGACAGCCCTCTGCACAGGACGTGGTGGCCAACAAGACCAGAGTCTGAGTTCCAGAGACTTCGTTGGCCACCACGAGAAAGAAGAGCACTCTCCACATGCCCTGACGCCCTGTGCATGGTATTAATGAGAAGCCGAGTGGCGGTATCTGGAGTTTTCCCGATTTGTGAGAGGAGAGAAGTTGCCGGGAAACTGAGGACAACACTGTGGCGGGAAACTTGCAAGCAGAGGGACGGAGGGACAGCAGGCCGCTCCGGGCCGTCGTCCTCTGCTCCAGCATCGCCCCGTGATACTGCGCGTGCGGCCAATTCCCCTGAGACTTACGGCAAGGGGGGCCTCAATTCCATCCACCTGACCTCCAAGCGAAAGAGGCAGGGGTTCGTGGGGAGAGACCGAGCTCGTGGAAAAGGGGCCCAAGGTTCCTGCCCTGGTGCCGTCCCTGTGTTGACATTTCCCCGTGGAACCGGCGTCGTGGACCGGGTCCCCCCTGACCTGCTGGGACCCAGCGAACCTTCATCTCACTCAGAAGTCACCAGACCCTGCTCACTCTCCAGCCTCTACCCGGCTGTTCAAAGGGGGCGCCCACCTCTGAGTGAACTGTAATTTTGAGGGCAGCATCCACAGGGCACTGCCACGTGCCAGGTGCCACCGTGCCTACGACTTACAGGGAGTCTCGGAAGCCAGGATGGGAGAGCCCCACACGTGGCCGCGAGAGTCGTCCAGGAGGAGGCGGTGACAGGTCCCAGCGCCCCGCGGGCTGGTGAGATGGGGAACTTCAGGGGGCCCAGCCCCGCCAGTGATGCCCCGGCCGCCACGCCCCCCTCCAGCCCGGGATGTGGCAGCCGTGTGTCCGGCACAGCATTTTTGGTTCATCTTCAGAAAGCAGACGTCAGCCCGGGCCTGAGCGGCCCCTGGGGCACTTGCCACTGGAGGCCATGCCGGATCCCGAGACCAGGCCTGGAGGTCAGAAGCCCAGGTCGGAGCGTCCCGGGGAGGTCGCCTCTGGGTCTGGGGCACGGCGCGCCCTCTCCTTCTCAGCCCTGCGGAGGGGAGAGGCCGTCCTCCGGGCCTGGGGCCAGGCCGGGCCGTCGCAGGGCCTTCCGCCGACCACACCTGGTGGAGGCCAGATGGGACCCGAGTGCGAAGCTGGGATCTGCGGGTTTGGCCGGCAGGCGACCTGAGTGTCTGGGCGCCAGGGGCGCGGCTGTGCCCTGTGGCCCTCGAGGGGATGCGGACCCTCCCAGCTCGGCCCGGAACGGAGAGGGACTCTGGTCCTCCTACTCGGCCTCGTCGTCCCCGGTGACCTGGACGCCTAGGCCGAGGGAGCGAGGAGATGTGGAGCTGAAACTCGCCCGCGGAGGGGCTGCGGTCGTTCGGCAGAGACCGGCTGCCTGGGGTGGGGGCTGGTCTGGAACACAAGAGGGGCCGCCACTGCCCAGAGCGGCAGACACAGACTCGCCACGGCCACGCCGCAGGAGGCCACGGGAGGCCACGGGGGGGGGGGGCCCGGTTTGGAAGAGGCGTGCAGGGGAGAGGGCGTGGGTGGGCCGCGGAGGCCCGGGGTGGGGACACTGAACTTGGGAAACGAAGAGACGCAGAGACGTGAGGCCACAGCCCGGAGTCACCGCGTCACAGCAGGAAGATGGCGCTTCTCACCGCCTTCCGCCACCGCGAGCCGACTCCCGAGCAGGAGGGGCCTCCCGGGGACTGTCCCGTCCCCCTTCCTCGTCCCACGGGGCAGAAGTTCAAGTGAGCTTCCGAGCGCCGCACGCAGCGGTCGAGGCCCGTCGGGCAAAGCAAGGCTCCGCTTCACCGTGCCTGGCATGTGGCCGCACGCCCCAGGCTCCGAAGCCTTGGTGTCCCACCGTCACCCGAGGGCACCGGACGGTGTGCAGATTTGGTGCTTGGCCTCCGACTTCTCGGGCTGCCCGTCACACGCTGAAGCGAAGGTCCTCCTGCCACTGCGAGTTGGAAAACACGACCAACGTCCCTATTTGCAGAGATGTTGGGTCCCAGCCCATGGTGACACGTCCCAGCAGGTGGGAGCCCTTTGTGCCGTGGCCGCTCTGGCATCCAGACCCTTGGAGCCAGGGTTGGGGTGTGGACGTGGGCAAGGGCAGCGGGGAGGGCTGGGAGGTCCGCAGAGCCGGGCCCGGGAGCCAGAGGGCGTCCGGAGCGTCCCAGGCTGACGGCCACCACGCTTTCTGCCCCGAGGGGATACGTTGTTTTTAAACGAAAATTTGCTTTACAAGCAAATACAATGGACTTCAGCTGTTCCGGAACAGGATTAGCTCCTTTCCAATTAAGTCTAGTTTGCAGATGACCAAATTTACGCATTTTGACTAAACGCTCCCAAGCTGTGACCTGGAGGCTGTGCCTCTCCCTGTGTGACGGGAATGCCTCCGACACCAAAGACGCTACGCCAGACGTCCTGCGATCAGTCTGTGCTCACGGAGCACGAGTTTGGAGTCCAGCCTGCACGCGCGTGTTGGCGACCGTGCGACCACCTGCTGCTCGGGACGCGCTCGGACGCCGGGTGGACGGGCCGACACGAGCACGCACGTGCGAGAGGCGGGCGCCGGGTCTCCCGCGTGCAGAGAGGTGCCATCGACCGAGAATGATCTGGGAGGTGATGCCGACTCTCCAGACCCGCCAGGACCAGGGCCTCGTGCACTGCCTCCACAGGGCCCTCTGCGTGGAGAGGCCAGCACAGAGCACAGCTCCCCGACTGCGCCTCCAGCGGGTGGCCGCAGACCGCAACGGAAGCGGGTGGTTAGACCCCCGGCTGCAGGACTGCCCAGATCCCAGCAGTGCGGGTTTGGGGGACGCGGCCCCCCTCCCTGCTGACCGACCCGCTGGGTCACCTGTTCTGTGAGGCGACGGGCCGTGTGCACGTCTCGCTCGGGTCCAGAAGCGTTAACGGATACAGTAGGTGACAGGGAAACATCCGTAAGCCTGGAACCTAACTAGGCGAATCAACACAGGCTGGTGACCTGGGTGTGAACGTCACCCTGGAAGGCAGGACGATGAGAGGCCTGCGCGGGAGCGGCGGGGGCCTGGGCGCGGGGCCGGCCAGGCACAGCGGGCGCTTCGAGAGGGGCGCGTGGACCCCAGACGGAGACCGTGCTCTCTGAGAGGAGTGCCCCGGCAGGGCGGGCACGGACTCGTCTCCTGCAGTGACAGCACCATCTGCCAGGCCCGCCCGTGTGGCTGTTTACGCCCCTCGAGCACGCTCTCCAGCGGTTCTGACACCCGAGCAGGTCAGTCGTGGAGGTTTGTGAAACAGCCCTGAGTCGTCAGGTCCGGGGAGGGCCCAGAAGCTGAGCTGCCACCAATTCCCGGGGCGCTGGCGGTGCCGGCCCGGGGACCCTCTTTGAGAACCAGCACACAAGCACTGGCATCTTGAGAGGCCGCGTCGGACCCCATATCCGGCCTCGGTTCCACTCGAGTCGGGGAGACTGTGCCTTCTGACGCCATTTCCAACCCCAAACCTCCTGTTTGCCCCCAGACGCTTGAAGCCCTTTGTGTGCGTGTGAGAGGATGTGGCCATTCCTCCGATGGGACCTGGGCTGACCCCAGAGTCACACTGCGAGCACCTGGCCGGGCGTGTGCCACAGGGCGGGGTGTGGCTGGAGGACCCACAGGGCTGAATCGTGTCCTCTTGAAAGACGTGGGATCCCTAAGCCCCAGGCCCCGCGAGCGAGCGAGACCTTATTCACAAACAGGGTCTCTGCCGACGATGCACTTAGGTTGAGCTCATCAAGGTGGGTCCAAACACAGTGTCGCTAGTGTCCCCATGGGGGGAAATCTGGACGGACACAGACCCGCAGAGGGGGCGGGATGTGAAGACACAGGGGAAGCCACCTACGTGCGAGGGCCATCTGAGGCCACCAGAAGCCGCACGGAGGCCTGGAAGGCGGGCTCCCTCCCGGGACTGGCCTCAACTTCGGCCTCCGGGACCCAGAGGCGTCACCTGCCCAGTGACATTCAAGCGAAGGGTCAGGCCGGCCATCCACACCGGAGCTATGACGGGGGCCTACTCACACAGCGATTCTGAGTCTCGTTTTCTCCCATTTCACAATAAATGTTGCAAGGGCTACTTAGCATACCCGAGAATGCCGGGGGAGGGAAAACGTGCCCCTTGGTGTGGCATGAGGACATGGGAGGCACAAGCCCGCGCCTGGCGCCCCGGGAGCACTGGGCTGCTGTGCTCGCGCGTCAGGAAGCACAGGTGTGAGCAGGCTTTCCGCTGATGGCTGCAGACAGCATCCCGCTTCAGGGAGGGCCCGATGGCTCACGTGTGCACACACACGCTCGCTCGTCCACCAATGCGTGGTGTGAACACATCCTCTTGCTCGCGCACATACGAACACGCTCTCGCCTGCGCACATATGAACACACGCATTCTTGCCTGTGCGTATATGAACACACTCTCGCTTGCATATGTATGAACATGCACTCGCCTGCACACGCATGAACACGCACATTCTTGCCCTGTACACACGTACGGACACGTATGTGCTCTTTCGTGACCCTTGCTCATGGCAGCACCCCAGGGGCCTTCTCTTCTCCATGGAGAGAATCACAGGCACGCAGTGCTGGTGGGTGTGGTGCCCACCCCCCGGACAAGAGCTCTGGCACGACCAGTAGCTCACACGGCATCTGCCTTGTTCCTGGGCCACCGCCACCTCGTGCACAGGGCGCCGGCCCCTGGCCTGTGAGCAGAGGCCGTCCCGCCCCCGGCCAGGCCATCACCCTCCCCATGCACGTTCTCCACCCCGACGTGAGCTCTGGTGGCAAGGGTAAGCTTGGGAGCCCCAGGACAGCGGCGCCCGTGCTGGGCTGGGTCTCAGAAAATCAACTGGGTTTTACGGGAGCAACAGAACAGCGGTTACGGGCTGAGTCCCGGAGACCCTGGGGCTGCCTCCTGCGGGGTGGGGTTCTCTTCACCACACTGACTCTGCGGGAAGCCGTCAATGCCCGCGCCTGAGTGCCATCCGTGGTGGGCGGCTCCCCAGCGTCCCAGGCACAGGGGGGCCCGGGACCCTGCCCTGTGGCTGGCCGTCTTTAGTTCTGGTAGATGGCACTCTGCTTTGCTTGCTAGCTGTCCGTGTCCTTCCCCAGCAACACAGAGCGTCGTGACTACCTGTGGTCTGTCCCCTCCCTGCCGCCCCTCCCCTTCTCTACACTCAGGAATACCGCCCCTTCGTCCTGAGATGGGGGATGGGGTCTCCCAAGACCTGTGACAGACACTCAGGGCATGTCAAGGGCCTGCTGGCTGTGACCTCGGGCGGCTGCCACTCCCCGAGACCACAGGGCGCACAGAACCCCCAGGGCATTAACGCAACCGTGAAGACAAGAGTGAAGGTGTCGCCTGGCACCTGGGGTGAGCTCTGGGGACAAGCCACGCTCCTCTTCCTCCCAGATGCAAGGGCCACCGGTAGATGTCATTTCAACTCGAATCCCTGCAGGTAACACTGTCCCCTTGCGGGTGCCCGAGAGAAAGGCACGTTGGGTCTCTGTGGTTTTGTCCCTTCTGTTACCTGTTGACAAGGGACACGTCCAGCCTCAGGAGCTCCTCACCGTCAGGGTTGTAAAGGTGGTAAGGTTGACGTGGCAGCCCCCACAGCCAGGGTGCGGGTGTGCACACACACGTGCGTGTGCCTGTGTCCGCGCGCGTGCGTGTGTGTGTGGGGGGCTCGGGTCAGTTCGGCAAACACAGTCCGCATAGACTTCGCACGGAGCCAGCCGGCAGGGCGCCGAGCTCACATCCCAGTTGGAGGGGAAGCAACAGGTGACGGTCCCTAAAATGAGGTTGGTGTCACAGGAGGCCGGGCGTGAAGTGAGCGGGGCAGGGAGGAGGGGAGGCGGGGAGCAAGCCTGCGCGGCCGGGCCTCGGGGAGACCTCTTGGAGGGGACGGTTCCACAACAAGACAGGCAGGTGGGTCCGTGGCGGGGTGGCCTGGGCTGACCACTGCTGGGAGCAGCTTCCAGAACGGAGCCACCGCAGGCCGGTAGGCACTGTGTCCTCAGGGCGCCAACATAACTTCCCTGTCCCTGAAGTGAAGCGAACACAGCACTTACCCCTCAGGGAATCGCTGGGAAGATTAAATGTCAGTTTTATCGAAAACCGCGAAGCATCACGCAAACGCTTTCATTACTTAATCGGTCAGATGTGTGCGGACAGTCCACCACGTCCCGGGCACCCCACGGTCAGCCCCGGCCGGGATGGGCTGGCCGCGGCCTTGTGTCTGTTTGGGTGGCATGGGGCGCCCTCACCTCAGAGGCCCGGCCTGCTCCCCTGGGGGCCGCACCCCTGCCTCTCTGTCTGCTCCTGGGGCTGGGCCTTCCGAGCAGGGCCTTGGAGCCTCGTTAGCAAACCCTGACGCCTGCTGGGGGCGTGAGCCGGGCTTCCCAAGGGTGAAGCGGATTTCTGCCTGTGGCTCTGAGCCCATCAGTCAGTGTCAAGGCCGTGGCCTGGCTGTGGGTCCCGTCCGGGTTGCAGCCCATCTGCACAGCTCAGGGCCTGTGAGGAGAGGTGGCCCAGGGGCCCTGACGCGCTGACACCCAAAAGGCACCCGGAGAAGCTGAGCTTCAGGCTGGTCAGAAATGCTCTCCATCTGCTGTTCCCGCAACACAGACGCGAGTCAGAGCGGGAAGGAGGCGGGGTTCCCTGGACACGCGGGCTCACACGCACACACAGGCGTGCACATACATTTACCTGTACACACACTCACATACGTGCACCTGCACATGCGTGCACACATGCACCTGCACACCGTGCACACACGTACCTGCACACATACTTGCACCCGCACGTACAATGCACATAGCTGCACACATGCACACGCACACACGCACCTACGCACACACATGCACACACGTGCACACACATACATGCACCTGTACACACATACATGCATATGCACACACATGCACCTGTATACATGCAATGTATACACCCATGCACACGCACACACGCACACACACACACATGCACTGGCATACACACGTGCTGACCTGGAGCCAGGCCAACGTGGAGGGAGCGGAGGTGCTCACGGAGATCCTGCAGGGTATTCCACACTTGGGGTTTCTGATCTGAGATCCCTGGGCTGTCTTGGCATTCGTGGTCATTCCACGTGATACCAGGAAAGGTGAAAGCAAACTCGTGTTTGGAACAACCCCGTGCAAGGGCAGCGGCACCGGATGCGGCCTCCCAGGGCCGTGCAGGAAGAGCGGGCCAGCGTGCGGCCCATTGGAGCTGCGCGACACCGTGGGACATAAGCGAAGGCGGCTCGGAGGCGGCAGACGGCTCTCCCGAGGCCAGGAGGAAGGTGGGGGGACCCAGGCTCCATCCACTGTCACCCGCCATCCTGGAGGATCTCCGCGGCTCAGGCGTGGACAGGACGCCCTCCTGTGCACGTGCCTCCTACAGGTGAGAGGGTGGACGTAATCCTGTCCTCAAGGCCCCAGGTGCTGGCAGCTAAGGACGACACCGCAACAGTTACGACGCGCCCCATTTACTCGAGCACCTGCCGTCCTCATTCTCAGCACGCACGTTCTGCTGCCCACCTTCCAGGTGAGAGCCTCGGCCGTGTGTGCAGAACCTCTGTGCAGAGCCAGAATAGTGAGCCCGACGCAGCAGGGGCGGGACCCGGGCAGCCGGCTGACAGGGTGGGGCTCGGCGGTAGGAAGCCTCAAGACTGTGGGACGACGCAGTGAGCAGAGGCTGGCTTTCCGGAAGCTACGTGGCCGCGTACGCCCCTCATGCATGTGTTTAAGAAACACGCGACCCCACAGGCAGCAGAGGACTCTCTTGCCCCGCTCCGTGCATGGGCCCCGCTGAGTGTTTTAATGATGGGATGTGTCTTCAGCATCTCCCCAAGGATGCTGCATGGACCATGCTCTCAGAACAGCCTTCTGGGCTCAACCAGGTGCTGCCGCCTTGGCGTCCTGAAGTCCCCGTGCTTTCTGATCACGCTGGCAGGCTCTGTGGTTTTGCGTCTAAATGTCACCTCAAACCCAACTCTAACACCTGTATCAACATTTCTAAAAAGTAAAAACTGACAGGAACCCCTACATCAGTGGTGTTCAAGGATTCCAGGACTGTCTGCAATCACCTTTCCCCAGAGAGTTTCAATAACACCCAGAATTTGGGCCCCCTGTCCGCTCACCTCGTGGTGCTCCCATAGTGCTCCCCATGCCCTTCCAGTAGACTCCAGGTGGAGTGCCACTGCCGGGTGAGGGCGGGCAGACGCCACAACACGCCCAGACTCAGGGCCATTTGGTGGCAAAGCCGGGTCCACACCCCACGGCACTGAGAAAGGGCTCAGATCTGGGCACCCCCCCCCCCCCCGCCCCGTGATATTCTGGAGCCTGCGATCCCCCGCCACTGGCCTTGATGCTCTGGTTTGGGATTACTGCCTTCTCACTATTTTCAGGGGATCAGTGGGTGCCTTGTTTGGACGCACTCTTTGTTCACTTTCCTAAAAAGCTTAGACCACAGAAACCCCTTGTGGGTGGGTGCAGCCCAGGGAGGGTCGCCCAGGGGTATCTGCCGCTGGTTTGGGATGCATGTACACAGGGTGATCTGAGAAGCCTCAACCAGGACTCACGGGCATGGCCAGGCAGGTCATGCCCTCCCAGTGCCCGGCACGAGTGCCTCAGTTTACCTGTCTGTGAACAGGGCTGCACTGGATGTGCCAAGTTCCCTGGGAGGCTGGGACTCGGCACCTGGGGTGTCAGCCCACAAAGTGTCTGCACCCGCCCATGTCCTGAGCATGGCCTGCCTGGAGATGAGCGCACACCCAGGGCCAGGAACCTGCCTCCTAGACCCTCGGTGCCCACAGAGAGCCAGGTGATGCGCAAACGCGGTGAGCGGGGGGAGGAACGGGCGGGCAGTTTTCCTGGAAGGCGACACCGCATGCCGGGGAGGGGGAGACTGCTCCGAGCAGCACAAGCAACGGACGCCCGCAACAGAGCTCACGCGTGCCGGGCTCCGCAGTCAGAGCTCTCGCGCTGCGGTCCGCTGTCCCTTAGCACCCGCGTGCGCCTTGGGTGCCGGCCAACCCTCGTGGCCCCCAGGTCCCTCTTCTGTAATGCGGAGTGAAAACAGCGACCTGGTGGGTGTGTGGTGAGCGTACGGTGAAATAACCCGCGAGACGTGGCTGCGGTGCGCACACGACGGTGTGACGGCTCCCGGCGCCTCCAGGGCCGAGACCCTCTGCTTGTCGCTCGGGGCACCTGCTGTGCGGTGCTGGGGCCGCTGCACCCCGCCCCCCCCCTCCGCCCGGGGCGTCCGCTGCTGGGTATCCAGGCCCCGCGCAAGGCGCCTGGTAGAACGCGGATGCCCCGAAACTGGCCCGGCCGGCAATATTTACCCCGTGGAGACAGGCGACGGTAGGTCGGGACTTACCGCAAAGGGTGGGTCTGCCAGCCCGGCCACCGGGCGTGTGCATCCTCGTGGGAGAGACGTGGAGAGTGGTAGGTGATCGAGCAGAGTGGGCTCCACTGGCAGAGGACATCTGCCGGCCCCTCCGGGCATCAGGGCCCGGCTGTGTCCTCTCTGTACCTCCCTCCACCCACACGTGCTCCGGCACACCCCCTGTCCCCCCGCCCTTCCTCTCGGGTCCTCCCTGCTCCTTCCGTGGGTCACCTGGTGTGAGCCCCTCGGGGATAGAGTGGAGCCCCAGCCGGAGGAGCTCAGACTCATGGGAGGCTCAGGGCAGCGGCGACGCGTGCGGGGCGCACCGCGCGGGGCGCCAGGCGAGCAAGTGCACGTGGTCTGTGCAGCCTCGCGGCCGGCGACGTCCCATCAGGCAGGCCGAGGCTCCTCAGACACATCCCTGTACGGCCACAGCCTTGCCTCTCTGACCCGTCTGGACACCGCGGATTCCTTCTCTGTGCCTCAGACAGCGTCTCTTCGCACAGGACGCAGACCTGTGCGCCGTCACAGGCTGAGCAGCGCAGGAATCAAGCCGTCGAACAGGTAAACCGAGCCCACGGGAGCCCGGCCCGCCCGCTGCCGTGGCCGTCGGCGTGGTCAGCACCCAGATAATGGGGCAGGGGAGGTGAGAAGGCGTCCCGGTGGCTCAGACTGCGACGGGGCTCTGGCCGTTGCGGGCACGGACGGTTAAATCAATGTCTGCTTGTGAGAAGAAAACAAAACCGGGCCAACATAACTCTAAGGCCAATGACCAACTTCCTGCAGGACAGGTGACAAATTACAGGGAACCTTCCGGGTCACCGGTTCCCAATTGCCCCGTTTGAACTGAGAGGCGGTCCTGGGTGGACAGCTGACTGATGGGTCCCGCTTTTACTTGCGTGGTTGCTACGAAAAATTGTCACCCGGGTAGGCTGCCTGAAGTCATGAATTCGGTAAAAAAGATGGCGTCATGGTCTTCGGACTGCGTTTCTTTATGCGTTCCGGTTTTTATTATTTTCTGAGGGAAATTGATTACATCCTCGTCTTGAAACTAAACACAATTTTAATTTCAAATGCACTTAGAGTGTTTCCTGTCGTGCTGTGTGTGCTGATGGCAGCATAAGATGCGACCAAGCACGGCGTGCTTGTGAGCCGAACTTTAATTTGAAATCTGTAATACGTTTCTAATAAGGACGACGCGATTTGTTTCCTTAGAAATGTATTTTAAAGAGTCTGTAATAAACTGTCTCCTATAAACAGGAGCTATTTAAAGCAAAAATCAGGCATCCAAGGACCCCACTCCCCAGTAACTGTTTGGACAGTGTTACCTAAACACCAAATTTGTTGGCACACAGAAGGAAAGACTGATTTCATCGGTGATTCACAAAGTTGGTTGGGAAGTAAAAGCGTTTAAAAATGACAAACATGGGGAGCTTGGGTGGCTCAGTCGGTTGAGCGTCCGACTTCGGCTCAGGTCGTGATCTCGTGGTTCGTGGGTTCGAGCCCTGCGTCGGGCTCTGTGCTGATGGCTCGGAGCCCAGAGACTGCTTTGGACTCTGTGTCTCCCTCTCTCTGCCCCTCCTCTGCTTACACCATCTCTCTCTCTCCCCCTCTCTCTCAAAAATGAATAAACATTGAACACAATTAAAAATAAATGTGGCAAACACAGGTCTCCCACCTCAAACAGGTCACGATCTGGGGAAAAAGTCATACGTGTGACCAGGTGAGTTTGAAAACTGCTGGCCAATCTGGGCTCGATGGGTTGTCGCTAAAGGCAGGTTACGTAAAAATGCCAGGAAAGCTCTATTTTTAGAGGCTCCGGCAAGATTGATGAGGACAGTCTGGTGCTAAGTGACTTCATGGAGGACTCGTTAAAAAGTGCAAATGGTAGCGTAAGTTGGAGAGCGACAGCGTCTCTACAGCGATGCGAAGGACGGCATCGGCCGCACGTGTCGCCACCGCGTGTGCCCAGCACGGGCCCTGTCACGTGCTGGCCGGGAACGCTGGTCTGGGGGTCAGCGCACCGGACCTGGGGCTAATGCGTCCCCACCCGGACGTGGACCCCGGAGCCGCCTCTCCCCTCCCCGGCAGAGTGCACCCCAATCCCTCGGCAGGGCTCTTCGAGAGACACCGTGTCCCAACGCCCCCGGAATCTCTGTCTGCACAGCCCGCTCTCCCAGCAGCAACGCCCTCCTGGTCCTCGCCGTCCCTGCCTGCCTCCGCCCCGGCCCCGCGGCGAGCTCCCACCACCGGGGAGACTGGCTACCGGCTGCCCGGTGCCCGCACGTCCGCCTCGGGGCACCCCGGGGGCCTCTCAGGGGCCCGTGCAGGGTGGTGGCCTCGTCCTCGGAGCCAGAAGCTCCCGCCTGGCTTCCCCGCTCTGCCTGCTCTCCCAGCAGCTCCTTCCCAGCCGTTAAAGCAAGTGCACCCACAAAGGACCGGGGCACAGGATACCCTCACGGCCTCAGAGCCACGCACAGATTGCTCGCCAACGGCCAGGGAAAACGTTGTCTGTGTGACGGAGTGAGGAGTCCACCGCCATCACCAGCTGATACTTGGCACTGTCCAGACTGGGCAGAGCCGGCATCTCCCGCCTCCGGACGGGACACGGCGGGAAGGGATGCCATCGGACTCCAATCTGCGCAGGAACAGGCAGACCTAGATGGAGAAATGTGCCCCTTGACAACTGGCCGGGTGCGTACACTGCAGATTACGAAAGACCAAAAATGAAGCAAAACTAAAAGGCAGGGAGGGCATTTGAAAGTAAAGCAGGAGACGCAACGACAAAAGCAGCTTGGCTCCTGGACTGGAGCCTGGATGAAAGTGAGAGCCGGCCACGGGACACGTGATCCAGACAGCGGGGACCCCGGCCATAAGACACATGATCAGGACAGCGGGGACCCTGGCCATAAGCCATCAGTTACACATGATCAGGACAGTGGGGACCCTGGTCATGAGACGCATGATCAGGACAGTGGGGACCCTGACCACAAGACGCGTGATCAGGACAGTGGGGACCCTGGCCACGAGCTGTCAGTTACACATGATCAAGATAGCGAGGACCCCGGCCATGAGATGCGTGATCAGGACAGCGGGGACCCTGGCCATAAGCCATCAGTTACACATGATCAGGACAGTGGGGACCCTGGCCATGAGACGCATGATCAGGACAGTGGGGACCCTGGCCACAAGACGTGTGATCAGGACAGTGGGGACCCTGGCCATGAGACACGTGATCAGGACAGCGGGGACCCTGGCCATAAGCCATCAGTTACACATGATCAGGACAGCGGGGACCCCGGCCATAAGACGCATGATCAGGACAGCGGGGACCCTGGCCATAAGCCATCAGTTACACATGATCAGGACAGTGGGGACCCCGGCCACAAGACGCGTGATCAGGACAGTGGGGACCCCGGCCACGAGACACGTGATCAGGAGAGCAGGGACCCCGGCCATGAGACGCGTAATCAGGACAGCGGGGACCCGGGCCATAAGCTATCAGTTACACATGATCAGGACAGTGGGGACCCTGGCCATGAGACGCATGGTCAGGACAGCAGGGACCCTGGCCATAAGCCATCAGTTACACATGATCAGGACAGCGGGGACCCCGGCCATAAGACACATGATCAGGACAGCGGGGACCCTGGCCATAAGCCATCAGTTACACATGATCAGGACGGTGGGGACCCTGGCCATGAGACACGTGATCAGGACAGCAGGGACCCTGGCCATAAGCCATCAGTTACACATGATCAGGACAGCGGGGACCCCGGCCATAAGACACATGATCAGGACAATGGGGACCCTGGCCATAAGCCATCAGTTACACATGATCAGGACAGTGGGGACCCTGGCCATGAGACGCATGATCAGGACAGCAGGGACCCTGGCCACAAGACGTGTGATCAGGACAGTGGGGACCCTGGCCATGAGACGCATGATCAGGACAGTGGGGACCCTGACCACAAGACGCGTGATCAGGACAGTGGGGACCCTGGCCACGAGCTGTCAGTTACACATGATCAAGATAGCGAGGACCCCGGCCACGAGATGCGTGATCAGGACAGCGGGGACCCTGGCCATAAGCCATCAGTTACACATGATCAAGACAGTGGGGACCCTGGCCATGAGACGCATGATCAGGACAGCGGGGACCCCGGCCACGAGACGCGTGATCAGGACAGCGGGGACCCCGGCCATAAGCCATCAGTTACACATGATCAGGACAGTGGGGACCCCGGCCACGAGACGCGTGATCAGGACAGCGGGGACCCCGGCCATAAGCCATCAGTTACACATGATCAGGACAGTGGGGACCCTGGCCATGAGACGCATGATCAGGACAGTGGGGACCTGGCCATAGCCATCGTTTACACATGATCAGGACAGCAGGGACCCCGGCCATAAGCCATTAGTTACACATGATCAGGACAGTGGGGACCCTGGCCATGAGATGCATGATCAGGACAGTGGGGACCCCGGCCACGAGACGTGTGATCAGAACAGTGGGGACCCCGGCCATGAGACATGTGATCAGGACAGTGGGGACCCTGGCCACGAGATGCGTGATCTGGACAGCAGGGACCCCGGCCATAAGCCATCAGTTACACATGATCAAGACAGTGGGGACCCCGGCCACGAGACGCGTGATCAGGACAGCGGGGACCCCGGCCACGAGACGCATGATCAGGACAGCGGGGACCCCGGCCACGAGACGCATGATCAGGACAGTGGGGACCCCGGCCACGAGACGCATGATCAGGACAGTGGGGACCCCGGCCACGAGACGCATGATCAGGACAGTGGGGACCCCGGCCACGAGACGCATGATCAGGACAGTGGGGACCCCGGCCACGAGATGCATGATTAGGACAGCGGGGACCCTGGCCATAAGCCATCAGTTACACATGATCAGGACAGCGGGGACCCCGGCCATAAGACACATGATCAGGACAGCGGGGACCCTGGCCATAAGCCATCAGTTACACATGATCAGGACAGTGGGGACCCCGGCCACAAGACGCGTGATCAGGACAGTGGGGACCCCGGCCACGAGACACGTGATCAGGACAGTGGGGACCCTGGCCATAAGCCATCAGTTACACATGATCAAGACAGTGGGGACCCTGGCCATGAGACACATCATCAGGACAGTGGGGACCCTGGCCATAAGCCATCAAGTTTACACATGATCAGGACAGCGGGGATCCTGGCCACGAGCTGTCAGTTACACACGATCAAGATAGCGGGGACCCCGGCCACGAGACGCGTGATCAGGACAGCGGGGACCCCGGCCACGAGATGCATGATCAGGACAGCGGGGACCCTGGCCATAAGCCATCAGTTACACATGATCACGACAGTGGGGACCCTGGCCATGAGACACATCATCCGGACAGCGGGGACCCTGGCCACAAGCCATCGTTTATACATGATCAGGACAGTGGGGACCCCGGCCGTGAGACGTGTGATCAGGACAGTGGGGACCCCGACCACGAGATGCATGATGAGGGCAGCGGGGACCCTGGCCACAAGCCATCGTTTATACATGATCAGGACAGTGGGGACCCTGGCCACGAGCTGTCAGTTACACACGATCAAGATAGCGGGGACCCCGGCCACGAGACGCGTGATCAGGACAGCAGGGACCTTGGCCATAAGCCATCAGTTACACATGATCAGGACAGTGGGGACCCTGGCCATGAGACGCATGATCAGGACAGCGGGGACCCCGGCCACGAGACGCGTGATCAGGACAGCGGGGACCCCGGCCATAAGCCATCAGTTACACATGATCAGGACAGTGGGGACCCCGGCCACGAGACGTGTGATCAGGACAGCGGGGACCCCGGCCACGAGACGCGTGATCAGGACAGCGGGGACCCCGGCCACGAGTCGTCGGGTTACAGAACACCACTTCACGGATGCTGTACTGTGGGGGCGATGCAGAACGTCTTGGTTCTTAGAAAACACACTTGTAAGTAATTTCGTGGCACAGTTTCATAAGGTCTGGAAGACACTTTTCAAAAGTTCCATCCAGAAAGACAAATGACAGAGTTTAAAACCATGGAACAGAAAGCAAACGGTGCCTCTGGATGAAGAGCGAAGGGTTGTTTCAATGTGTTGGAAAGTCTGGAATTTGCAAAATAAAGGGTGGGGGAATAAAAGGAGAAACTCAGGAAGAAAGACCTCTCTGCCAGGAGCCCGGCTGGGGGAGGAGGGGCGAGCGGTGCTTGGGGCCACCACACCCGCTAATGACCCCGGGGGACAGACATGAGGACAGCTGACACAGAACTGGCCGCTCTGTGGCCACTGTGCCCCGGGCTTCCTGCCAAGAGCAGTGACGGAGGCCAGTGGGCTCAGCCCATTCTCTCCGGGCTTGGCCGTATCTCTCCCGGGGCGCCTAGCTGATACGGGCTGATGTCTGCAGGGAAGAGCCAGGCATTTACAGCCACACCTGGCGAGGGCCGGAGAAGGCGCGGCAGCGACAAGGGGGCTGGGGGGCGGGGCCTAGGCGGTATGTTGCAGACAGCCTGCGCCCCCCCTGTCATAAAGCCACCTGCGCCAGGGTTCCGTGTCGAGGGCCTCTCGGCCCCAGGGGAGAACGGTGACCAAGGAAAGTACCTGGGCAGTCCCTGGGTGCAGGGAGTGACCCGAGGCGGCCGGATGTCCCTGCTTTGTGTCAGTGTAGCCCCGATCCTGTGACAGATGCCTCCACGTTGGAGCCCCCCCCCCCCCCGCACGTCCCACGAGGCGGGTCCCGTCACCCTTCGGAGGGAGCCGCCGGCAGAGCCGAAGCTGCGGGTCGCGGCTGATTCACCGCCGTCCTCCAACCGGCGGGGTCACCCGAGTCCGGAGGGCCGTGCTTGCCGACAAAGCGGGAAGCAGCCGGTTTCCCGGCTCCTGCCCGCGTTTGCGTGAGTCGGGCCGGCTGCGGCCCAGGGCCTGGCGGGATTACGAGAGGTGCCCTGCGCCGCTCACGGTATCTGGTGCCTCCGCTAATTCCTGGGGATGGAAACTGCTCCCGTGACCGTGGGATTAATTCTTCTCCCGTCGCTCCCAGACGGCACCAGGGAGCCGAAAGCGAGCGGTGAGGCTGCGCGCTGATGCCTGGCTGGCCCTCGGCTTGCCAGGGTGGCTGCCGCTTTAAACCGTGTCACCGGTGTAATTGGCGTCGGGCTCGGTGCTGCAGTTCACGTTCTGTTTTATAAACAGGAGGATTATTTCAGATTGATCAGAGGCGACTGCATTTCGCAAATTACCTTGGGCCGCGACTGCCTCACACTCCGCTAAGTGGGCTCCACTGATGGAGAAGCTCTAATCCATTTGGGCCTGTTAAGGATGGCTGCCTTTTTGGAAACTGCAGACGGAATACTTTGTTTTTATTTTAAATAGAAATTTGAGGGGCAGGTGGGAGGCAAGAAAGTGGAGTGGCTCAGCCGAGCGGACAGATATACCCGCGACGTCAACGTTTTATCCCGACTGACGGACGCTTTCAAGCTGTCCTCAGACCCAGAGATTTGCCGCACTTGTTCCCAGACGCCGCACAATCAGCCGTTAAGAAAGGAATAATGGTGGGAGGGAGGGAAAAAGGCACAGTCCGTCCCAGGTTTCGAGAGCGCGTGTCTCGTGCAGGCATCGGGCGGATTTCAAGGCTGAGCAGGGAATATTTTCTAGCTCCCTTCCTTCCACAGCAAAGGCAGGAAGAGACACCGATTCAATCAGGGGCCCGCTCGGAGGGCGGCAGGGAGAACCATTATCAAGCCTCTCACCCAGTGGGAAAAACGGACAACGGGGCACAAGAGGATTCATCACGCCTGGATTCTTTTTTTTTTCTTTAACTTTTTTTAATGTTTACTTATTTTTGAGAGAGAGAGAGAGACAGAGCATGAGTGGGGGAGGCACAGAGAAAGAGGGAGACACAGAATCCAAAGCAGGTTCTAGGCTCCGAGCTGTCAGCACAGAACCCGGGATGGGGCTGGAACCCACGGACCGCGAGATCATGAGCTGAGCTGAAGTCGGCACTGAACCCACTGAGCCACCCAGGTGCCCCCCAGATTCTTTAGGAGGGACGAGAAGACACAGTTAGTTACCCAAGGCACCAAGAGGCAGGGACGCTAGGGTGGTTGCAAACGTCACTGAACATAAGCAGAGGGCAGTGCTAATGGCATCCTCTAATTTGGGCTCAGTGTCCAAGCTGACTAAGCTCTGAGTGTATTTAACGAACATACTTGGGGTCTCCTCCAGATAGAAATCAATGTTTTGCATTTCTCATTGCACGGACATTTTAGGACCAACAAGTCACTGGCCCCTCTGCAGCCGCATGAGCCTGTGAGTCCAATCGGGGCAAAAAGCGGGTAGACTGAGCACACAAAGGCATCCTTGTGCCTGAGGAGTGCTCTGGGACAGTAAGGGGACACAGAGCCAGCACTGAGCCTCCAACTCCTCAGCCTGCCCGCCGAGGTCCCTTAAACCTTTCTGTGACCCTGCTCCCCCCATCCATCCACCAATCAGCTCTCTCCGTGCCCCCTCCCCGACCCACCAGCAGGGAGAGGGGGGCACAGCTCAGCCGCCCGGCACCGGGAGTCAGGTGTCGTCGGAGCCGCACGGCAGAGGGAAACACACGCTGGGCGGCGTGTCCCAGAGCAGGGGAGAGGACGGGCGGAGCCTGCACTGAGCGCGAAGACCGCTACTGGAGGAAGGGGCCACGCAGGACACGAGCCCAAGCGTTCTGTGGCTGAGGCGCGCGGGAGCAGTTATGCACGCGCCTGCGGCCCCCAGTGCCGAGGCCGAAGCCCAAGGGGCAAACGTGCGTCAGCGCATCTCTTGTGGCCGCCGCCGTCTGGCTGGTGCCCGGCGAGGACGAGGCGCGCGGACAGCCGGCCACGGGACTCGGGGCCACGCTCCCTGGGTGAAGGCGGTCTGCTCCCGCCGCGGAGGAAGGCGTGTCCCACACCCGCCCTGTTGTCCTTGCTCAGTGCACAACCCAAGGCTGTTCATGAGCGGCAGTAGCCCCTCAAGGAACCCGGCTGTCGGCGGAGGCGGGCTAGGCCCACCTGCCCTCAGAGCCTTCTCCACGTACCCGTGCCCGCCCCCACGTTCTGGCCCCGGGGCGGTTCAGAACCGGGCAGGAGGCTCCGCCAGGGACCCGCAGGAAGCAAAGCGACAGCGTGGGGAATGTCCGTGGACCAGGATACGGTGCAGCCAGAAATGGGGAGGGCTTGGGGGGGCCCTGATCTGCAGGAGTGCTTATCAAAACTCATCAGATCAGTGAATTTTATCATGAGTAAATTTCCCCTCAGCAAAGCGGATTAGCATACACTTTGGAACGTGGGGGCTTTCCTAGGAGCCATGAATATCCAGCTGTCCCTCCCACCCCAGCACAGCCCCCCTGGGGTAAGAACCAGCTAGCAAACCAACAGGCCACAGGGCAACACACTGGCTGTCCCCGGGCAGAAGACTTATCTTTGTTTGAAAATGGGCCAGAGCAAAGGGAAGGACCAGCAACTTGGGAGCTCTGAAAGAATGTTCTAGAACAGGAAGGGGTTCTGCATCCAGAGCCTCTGTGAGTGGACTTCCAAACACGACTAGTGGTGGCCAGAACACACGTCAGGCAGCGATGAACAATGGAGGACGATAGAGAACAAAACATTCTATGAGCAGCTGTGAGCGGACCACAGAGGCACACGTCAGGGCGTGGGCACATCCTAGGGGATACAGGTGTGTGGGGGGACGAGACCAGAGCCGTCAGTGCAAACTCCAGTAAGCGCCCACCTGAAGAAGGCATTTCAATGCTGAGAGAACGAGGGTATGAAAATCGAAAGGATTTAAAAAAAAAATCCAGCCTGATCTCTCCACCAAGAAGCTTGTTTTAGGCAAAATTAGCGACAGGGCTGAAGGACACACGGCTAATCAAGGGGAGAGGACGGATATTCAACAAATGATCCATGTTTATCCCTCATTTCACGATATAGAACAGTGACAACCAAAAGTGACCCCGATGAATTAAAAGATTGAGTGGAACAACATGAACCATTAGAAGAAGAAACAGAAAAATTACTATTTGTCTGCTCAAGGGTGACCCAGGACTTTCTAAACACGAGAGCGGTTGGTGAGACCCGAAAGGAAATGACAAACACATCTGAACCAAAGCTTAACATTCCCAACTTCGAACAGTGAAACTGGGGAGCTGGGAAGCAGACACGCCTGCCTGAACATTTGCCACGAGGAAGACAGACGACAAAAATGCATGGACCAATTACTCCAGGAAGTAGGCGAGAAATGATCGAGCACAATAAATAAGTTTATGCCACATGAAAACCACAAATTCAAGCAATGATGAGACGCCACGATTTGCCTTGAAGAATGGCAGGAACTTTGGCCAAGGGCTAGCCCCTGGTGCTGTTGAGGGTGTGCTCACAGGCGTGTGTGGTCAGGGCGGAGGTGCGTGTGGTTGGGGCTGGGACACTGCCCGTGGTCAGGACAGACACTGACCCTGGTTGGGGCTGGAACACTGCCCACGGTTAGGACAGACATGGTCTGTGGTCAGGGTGGATGCTGCCTGTGGTTGGGGCGGACACTGCCCGTGGTCAGGATGGACACAGCCCGTGGTCGGGGCTGGGACACTGCCCGTGGTCAGGACAGACATGATTCGTGGTCTGGGTGGACATTGCCTGTGGGTGGGGCGGACACTGCCCGTGGTCAGGACGGACATGGTCTGTGGTCGGGGCAGACACGCCCCCAACTGGATACTCAGAACCAGAGACTTAAAAGAGCTTGAGCCTTCTAGCACAGTAGTTACATTTCTAGAAACGGATCTTAAGTAATAAGCCACGTGGGTCAAATCTACGTATAAGGGTATCAGGTCAGCAAGATTTGTAACAGTGAAATTCTGCAAATACCCTGAATATCAACAACAGCAGCCGGGTTACACGCATCAGGTACAAAGAACAGTGTTTTGAAGACGAGTTGATAAGGCCAAACGTGCTGAGTGAAGACGCGAGATGAAACTGATCGTGTACTTATACGTATATTTATAAATATGTTACACTTTCATGTACGTATAATACAGCACACATACATTTCTAAGAGAAATGCCAAACAGTGAGTAAATCGGGGTGGCAGAATGATAGTGGTTTTCACTTTAAAAATTTTATTATTCTGCTTTTTTTAAAGTCTTCTACATGAGTATTCAATAAAACAAAACGAGTATTTTAACAAAAATATGCATTTCCTGACTCTGAAAATGCAGAAGGCCGCCTGTGGTCCATGCTGTGACTCTTGTGCCGGCCTGGCCCATTCTTCTCTCTCCAGAAACTTTCCACTTGTGTCCCCACATCTACGTTTGTGTGGTTACCCCTTCAACCGTCCATCCGCCTGCCCAGCCGCCTGTCCACCCCGTGTCCTCATCCTCCCCCCTCCCTCCTCCCTCCCACCAGGTGAAGCTGTACTTGGGGTGTGCCACGCGCAGGCCGGGTTGAAGGATGGCTAAGAGGTCATCTGTGCCCTCCGGGAAGGCAGAGTCTAAGGGAGGGACAGCTGCGGTGAGCGTGCACAGGGGCCACGGGAGCACGGGGCCAGGGTCCCAGCTCAGGGAAGGTGCTCAGGTCGTCCCTACACACACTCGCCAGGCACACAGGTACCGCTCACCGTCCCCGGGCGCATCCCCAAGCCTTATGCCTTTCCTGCTTTTTGTCTGTGTCCTCAGTGCCCGACCTGGAAGGCAACTCACAGCAGCCACCGAGACCCAGCACGGACGACCCCTCCGTGACCTGGTGGCATGCTGTCCTATGCATACGTGTGCGCTCCCGCATCGCCACGGGCACGCGACCCTGGGACCTTCTGACACAGGGGCTGGGGGGCCTGCACGCCTCGTATCCCCCCGCCTGACATAGAGTCCGCAAGCACCTCCTTGCAAGTCTGCCCGGCGAATGGATAGATCTCGTCCCTGAAACACGCCTCCTCCGCCACTGTGTCTGCTCACGCCCCTCTCATCTTTCTGGCAGCCACAGAAATTCTCATGTCTTCGTGGAGTTGCCTCTGGCCACCCCAGGCTTTTCTGGTCACACCTCCTCTAGAAGCCAATAACTCATATGCAGCACAGGCAGATTAGCACCTAATTGTTCTCCGATTATTCAATTTGTGTGTGGCCGTGGGAGTATGTGGACGAGTGCGTGTGCACATGTGTGCGTGTGTTGACCGGTTCTGGGTGCAGACGGCACACCTTCTTTATCACAGACTCACTTTAGTTCAGACAACCGCGGGTGTCTGTAAATATGTCCAGCAGGGTGGCAAGGAGGGACAGTCCCCAGGTCCTCAGAGGGCAGGGCCCGAGCGCAAGGGCTGTTCCAGCTAAAGAGGTGACACTGTTCTGGACAAGCGTGATGCTCAAGGCCGCTACTCCTCTCCGAACCCCCACCACCAGTGCCGGGGTCAGCAAAGGAGTGCTGGCCGCTGGGAGGGCACAGGGCAGGGGTGTGGCCCTGGGAGGAACCCGGTCTCAGCCCCCTCCCCCAAATCGGAATCTGTCCCCTCTCCTGATGCGGTGAGGGCTCGTGGTTGGCCCTCCTCAGTCCCTTGGGGAAGACGGGAGGCAGCCGGGGTGGATGCTGGCCGAGCGGTGGGCACAGCCAGACCTGGTCTGGGCTTCCGGGGGGAGCTGCTGCCCCGTCCGTGTCTGTTCAGCCCTGCTCACCCCAGGGCCCCTTCACTCCCCCACGCGGCACAGGCCGGACCGGGGCTGACCGAGGGCTGCTGAAGGGTTAGCGACAGACAGCCTCTTGCAAAAAATGGCCCTGTCACCACGAATGCACAGGACGCTGGCTGGACAAGCAGGACAGGAACTTTTAGGCTCATTTAGGTACTTTCTGGAGTAGGTGACGGGGCCCCAAATTGCCCGCCACATTGTCCCCTCTGCTCATTGCAGCTGGCTGGGGGGTGACCAGCGGAAAGTGCCAGGTGGAGGACACTGTCCTCACACACACACCGCCAGCCCGGGGACACGTCGAGGCCACGTCACAGGGCTGTCCTCTCTTTCCTGACAGTCTTTTTAACTTATAATCTTGCATTTGGATTTTAAATGAAACTCATGTGAAGGTCTCCCCCACCCACATGACAAATCTCTCCTAAAGAAACCCTAAAGTAGCCTTTAAACACACACACATATCGGGGAAACTGCCCATTATGAACCGTAACGGCCACCGAGGCCGCAGAGGAAGGGGCTCCCCGGGCCCCCAGCTCAGGGACCTTTGTGTTCCCTGGACTGACAGCGCCCTGCTCATACATTATTCAGGAGCGTGTGGGACAATAAATGAAGCAGGCTTTAACAAGGGAAAGGAAGTGTGGTTAAACAGGGGAGCGGGAGTTAATAAAGGATACTCAAGAAACCCTACGATTTCCCCCACAATTTATGAAAAAATTGGCAGGTTGTAGGGCGCCGGGCCACTCTCCCCGGTTGTCGCGGGCACACTTTCAGCCGGGCGTCTCTCTGCCCGGCTCAGGCTCAGGCTGCAGGGTCCCCGAGGCCGCTCAGGGCGCCAGTGGACGGTTCCCTCCCCCACCCCCTTCTTCAATGCAACGCTTTGTCAGGCTAATACTTTAAGGATCAACATCAAAATTGGAACTTTCTCTTTCTATAGCCACATCCAATTAAAAGTATCTTAGACCTCCCAGCGGCCACCCCTTCGGGGCGGCCTGGCTGTCAGAGCACTGGAACCACACAGACATTTGAAATCAACGTGAGGGGCTCTGGCCCGTACACAGTATTATAAACGGCATTACTCACCGGCCCCTTTGTGCGCGGAGCTGGGAATCGATGCTGCTAAATCACACGATTAAACTACACCTCCTCCCGCACATTCTCAGTTTATGGAGTCATTTCTGTGCAATCCAATCAGGCGTCTTGTCCACCTGACCGTCTGTTGATTACAGATCTATTTGCCCTTATTTTTCCTGGGGGAAGAGGAGAGATTTCGGAGCGTGAAGGTGCAGCAGGGCTCGAAAGCCGTTGTGTGAGCAGCTGCAGGAGCCTGGACGTTTTAGCTCCGACCCCAGCTCACAGCCGCGCAGCGAACGGGGCCCCACCAAGTCTCGCCCCGTCGTCAGCCGTGTGCGGAGCCTCCCTCCTGTCTGCAGGTGCAGCGGGCACGCGTGGAGGGGGGCAAAGGCACCTGCGGCTTCACATCCTCTTTGGGAAGAGGCAGCACGTAAGGAAATTAGGGCAGGGTGAGTGCCAACATCTTTTTCAGGGAAGGGGTGTGACCAGACCGTCCGAGTCAGTAGACCCGGGACCGGTGCATCTGGCCGGCACTCTTCTCTAAAACCACGCTCTGTGAACATGGTCGCGACGGTGAAAAACAAGAATTTTCCCTGTAAAATTAAATGTCACTCTTGATAGCGTAATATCTGCAACATCACCTTCGCAGGTCCACGCCAATACCTTACACAGAAAATTAAACCCTCTCTGTTTATTGAGTGGATAATGTAGCCTTCCAATGTGTGAGAACCCCTGCTAGGTGAGAAATTAAAAAGCTGCACTATAAACCCTAATGGTTTGTATGAAATACAAAAAAAGGTAACTTAATTGGTAATCAGAAGAAATCATAAAACTAATCATGCAATTAATGTCTTCAAAAGCAAGCGTACGAGGTGTGTATAATTACAAGAAAACAGTGCAGTGGTGGTTTGGAGCATTAATGAATTAATCGTCCCGAGGGGGCTGTCGCGTGGGTTTTATAGGCTGGTTTTCAACTCGCGAGCACACTGCTTCCTTGCTTTGCGCCCCCACCGTCCTGCACCTGGAACGCGGACAAGGCAGAGCGGCCCCCCCCTCTGGCGAGTGGAGGGCCCAACCTCCCTCGGCGTCCACCTCCCCCGGCCCCTGGGTGTGGACATTCTCCAGGGGGGTCTGGTGCTGCTCGCTGAGCGCGGGTGTCGGGGAACACGGACGGATGTGCGTTAACACACGTGCACACCTTTTGGGGTTTTTCCCCAAGTGCTGCACACACAACAAGCTAACAAGTACAGTTCTTTGTTTCGTACACACAGTTTGAAAAGAAGCATCTGCTTGGGTGTGACTGGCCGTGGCTGAGGTCTAATGCATAGGACGGTCACATGCTGAGACCCAGGGGTCGGGGACTCGCGGCATTCCTCCCAGACAACCCTCGTAATGGGTCCCCTGCATCAGGTCCCTTCTGACCTGACGCTGTTACCATAGCTTCCCCTCTGGCGGCACCATGAGCCGTCCGCGGACCGGGAAGTGGCCCAGGAGAGGCTCTGGGCCTCCCGCGTGCGGGAGATGCTGCAGTGAGGTCTGCAGGGTAGACAGCGGGGCTGAGGGCTGGGCAGCCACACGGGCTCTTGGCAGAAGCCCTGGGTCCCCCGACGCCAGCTGCTCCCTCACTTGCCCGGTGGTCCCGGCCGAAGCCCCCGCCCCAGAGCAGAGGCACAGGGAGAAGAGCCCGCATTTGAGCTCAAAGCCTCGGGAGGGCTGTGGGCTTCGGGCCAAGGCCTGGACCCACCTGGGGTGCTTCGAGGGCAGGCATGAGTCAGGCCATCGGGGACGTGGGACCCCAAAGCAATTCCTAAGAAAGGGAATTGTTTCCACACTATGAACGTAGCCAGATGAGAAAGGTACGCTGTTCGCACCGAATAAAACATTACTATTTTATCACCAGTCATAGGAGGGCTCTTCACTCTGTGGCTTGGTCCACGCTCCCGACCACGCACCATCAACCACTTCCCGGCCCCAAGCTCCGGTGGTGGATCTGAGTTAACCGCTCTGCAGGGCTGGACCCACGCACACCTCCACGGTGCTCTGGTTACCTTGAGACCCCGGGACCAAAGAGGGGGCATGTTTCCAGGTGCCGTTAAGGACCGCGTCGCTTGGCTTTCTGGTCTACCCAATGGTGTGTCCTCTGAGACAGACGGACGGATGAGAAGCAGGGACAAGGGCCGCAAGGGTGTGCCATCCTGACCCTGCAGGGGCCTCGAGGGGAGAGGCTCATTGCCCGAGAGACAGAGGGAGACCGCAGATGAAGCCCCGTGTCCGTGGAAACTCGTGGATGGCAGTGGTGGGCCCATGGGCCGGCAGGAAGAGGAAGGACCACTCAATACAGGTCCGTACATAACATCAGACTGGACCTCAGTTTCCCATGATACTTGAAAATTCATCCCAGGCAGATTAAAGCCTGAATATGAAAACAGAACTGGAAATGTTTCGGAGGAAATTTAGGAAAATATCTGAACACCGTCTCCACCGAGGAGACGAGAGGGGAAGGCGGACGAAATGTACTTAGATTACCCGGCAAACAGCACGGGGGATGGGGGGCAGGCACGCATCATACGTCGGGGGCCTGTGAGAACGAGGGCCGCTGCCCCCTTGTCCTTCGGCGACAAGACAGAGACACTCAGAAGGGGGAGCTGTGTGTGTGGCAGAGGAGGCTGGCGGCAGCCAGGACAAGAGCACTCCTGAAGTCCGTGATCTGGGAAACAGAGGAAGAGAAACCCAGACCCTCTTAATTCGAGTCCCCTGAGAAGAGTCTGTCCGTCCTTCAGGGACACCTGGCTGGAGGCCGTGCACGAAACGCTGGGAGCCTACCAGGAAGGGATGGCCGAGAGGCGCCAGTGTCTTAATCAGCAATGGGGGAACGCCCCGAGATTCCTTGGGGGACCCCTGGCCACAGCTCTGGGGCCATAACAGGGAGGCAAGTCTTCACCTTCCGGAGCCGGCCCTCTGCCCGTCGCCACCTCGTGGCCACGCAGCCGCGGGACATGCTTGTGGGGTGTCCACCAGGTGCTCCCGTGACCTGGCTGCACCTGTGCCACAGCCCTGTGTGCGCTGGGCGTGGCGGCCCCACGCGACAGGCGGCAAAGTCCACCCCAGGCCTTCCGGCGCTCGAGTCCCGCCTCCCCCCCCAGCGGCGCCTGCTGCGGGGCTCTCACACTCCCGTTGCCCGGATCTGCGTGGTCCCGGGGTGCCGCCCACGCCTCTCCTTGGCTGGGTTCTTGCCACCTGGCTGGGTGTCCACAGCAAGGAGGCCAGAGGCCAGACGGCCCTCTTGGGACTCTGACCCCGACCCCAGCTCTGACCCGGCTCTTCGGGGTCACGTCGGCGGATGGGCCAGCCTCCAGTGGGGCTGGTTTCCACAAGTCCGCTCCGTAATGCCGGGCGTCGTGTCCCTGGACGGACAGTGGTCTCCGGGGCCTCGCAGCGAGGCAGAACCTCATTCCCACGGGGCTGTGGGTGGGGTCGGGGCGTGTCCTCCTACGTGTTAGAGCCGGCGCCACTCGGAGGTCCGGGGAGATTGCAACTCCGCTCGAGGGCACGAAGCTGAGTCCTCCAGAAGGCCAGGCCCCCACCCCAGCTGTGCCAAACGGCTTCCCTGCCTTTGGAATCCAGCTCGACCATGAGGACGGCCAGCCCCGGGGGCGCTGGGATCTGGCGGAGAGAAGCAGGGAACATCGTTACAGGCGAATTCAGCTGCAGAAGCAGGAAAGTGCGAACGATGCTGGCCCGTTCTCCCTCTCCCACTCTGCCACACTCCTGGCTTCGGGCCTCCAGCCCCCGACCTCTCAGATGGCCTCCAGAGGTCCGGGCGGCAAAGGGGAGCGACAGGTGAGCGTGGCCTGCAGTGAACCAGTCGCCCACCTAGACGGGAGCGCCCGCAGACCCTCGTGTTCCTGTAGTTGTGCGTGGGGCCCAGATCAGGGTTCTGTCAGCAGGGAGGAGTGGGGGGCACGGACGGGGGCCATGTGGGCACGCTCCCCTGCACCTCGGACTAGACTCTTCCTGCGTCAAGCCGGGAGAACTTTCCTTGTTTTGGTTCACAGCGCCTTCTGTTCCGATGCTCCCGTGTTAAATAAATGACCAGATCACATGTGTTTAAGCGGGGGAGGGAACGTTCATAATAAACAGACGGACCATCTCCCTCCACCCAAAGAGCGGGAGCCGCAGGTGGTATTTCCAGGAGTTTTGAGAAAAGCCGAGGGGGGATCCGACAAAGCCACCCTGAGAATTTCTCATCCGGCTAAGGGTCCTGCCGCTGCACAGGAGCGTGGCTGGCGAGCGGCACGCTGGGTGTCCTCGCCCACGCTCCGCAGGAAGCCGTCGCCACGCCGCGTCCGGAACGCCCCTGCCCAGACCACGGACGGACTTCATCACTTTCCTCCATAGGCGTCCGCTGTGGGGGCCGCGAGAAACCCTGGCCTCCCAACTTCCCGAGAGACCACACGGCCTGGACACCACGGGCTGGCAGGCGTCTGGGGGGCCCGGGGCGGGGGGCAGGCCCAGCCCGGGGCTCGGCGGAGCCTTCAAGGGTGGAGAGCAAATCAGCGGGCACGCTCACACTGTACCGGCCACGTGGCACCCGTGGGTGGCACACCACACTTCTCTCTCGGGAAAGCGGCCGATAGCCTCTGAACGTGTTTTGCAAATCACGGCTTTGCAGCTCAGCAGTCCTCGTGGTCTGCCCCCAGCACGGTGAGTTGTCGCGGGGCCGGCGAGGGCCGAGGGCCAGGACTGCCAGCAGGCCTCCCCGCCCCCCCCACCCCGCACCCCCACGTGTCCCAGCCCTCTCCCTTCCCTTCTGCCTGATGAACGTCGCTGGCAATTACCTGCCCCTGGAAAGGGCTCTAAAAGAGTCCTTTCATCATCGTCTTAATGAGGCCATTTTGGGTCCCCCCTTCATGGGGTGGTCGCTGCGCTTCATAAGCACGTGCATTACTTATATAATACAAAGAGCATCGGCTGCAAATCTAAATTATCCCTTAACTTCCTAAAATAATCATCACATGTATCTGAAAATTCACACAAATACCGCTCATGAAGAAAAACCTGTACTGACAGAAAGGCCCCGAGAGCCCACCTTAGGGGTACCCCCTCAGCCTCGAGCCCTCGTTCCATCCCCGGCCACAGATCCGGGAAGATAAACCTAGTCTGGGTCGCAAGCCACGATTTAGGTCCCACCGGAAGGGTAGCCCACACCCACGACGTGGCGCCTCTGTGGCCGCTCTGCCGTCGGCATCGGGGCCGACACCACAGAGGGGCTTGCAACAAGGCGCCTTCGGGCTCTGCTTTCTTCCGCTGTGGCTGGCACTGAACAGAACCCAGGAAGCAAGCAGGCTGTGTGGACGCAGAGGGTCCCCGGGAAGCAAGCAGGCTGTGTGGACGCAGAGGGTCCCCAGGAAGCAAGCAGGCTGTGTGGACGCAGAGAGCCTCTCAGGAGAGCCCGTGTCTCACCAGCATCCTGAGGCGGCGGGATCTCACGCACAAAAAACAAGATACCCGTGCTGCAGACTTTCTTTCCTTTGGCACAAAACCTCCATGCTCCTGTATTTATAACTGAACACAAGATTTTCTTTTTGTGCTGCTGGGACGCATGCCTGCCTCGCTCTGGACAACACGCACTTCCCTGGAGCCTGGCAGGTACCCTCGTTATCAGAAGTCTATTTTGAGTGTGATGCGTAACTGCTTGGTAAACAAAGAAAACCCTCTGTGCTGAAAACCCGAAAGTTATCAGATTTTAGAGTCAACTTTGCTCAGGGTGATGCCCATCTCTGGGTCTCGATCCTCAAAATAGGCCAAAAATATCTCAGGGTCACAGCAAATGGAACTGAGAAAAGCTGTGTTTATATGGTAATTATTTTGTACAACAATTCTCAAACGTTAGCAAATTCTTTGCCCGGTTATTTAAGCTTTCACCCCAAAGCACCAACATATTTTTAAAAAGTTAAATCTCAGTTGGAACAAGATGGCAACAGGTATGAAGCAGCCATGACCCTGGAACCCCAGACGGCTGGGCACAGACAGAGCTCCAGAAATCCCAGCTTTGTGATTTCTGAACCAAGCCTCCTTTCCCCTTCAAGTGATTACTTTTGTTTATTTTTATTTTCTTAATGTTTATTTATTATTGAGAGGGAGACAGAGAGAGACAGAGCACGAACAGAGGAGGGGCAGAGAGAAGGAGACACAGAATCCGAAGCAGGTTCCAGGCTCCGAGCCGTCAGCACAGAGCCTGACGCGGGGCTCGAACTCACAGACCGCGAGATCGTGACCTGAGCTGAAGTCGGACGCTCAACCGACTGAGCCACCCAGGTGCCCCCCGATTGATTGCTTTTAAATTAAATGCTTAAATAACTTTATCTTAAAAAATATCCTACCCAGGAGGGGTTAGGGGCTTCAAACAGGGTGGTTCAGATTTCTTCTCCTGCTTCCTCGATGATCACTGGTGACGTTTAATGACAGAGGAGCCGCCAACAGCAAGCCACTGACACTGTGAGGTTCAGGGTAGTTTATGCTGATCACTCGGTTTGCGGGGGGAACTCTTCCTGTGGCCGCCTTTTCTTTTCACTGGGAAAAGTGTTTACTTGGAATGCAGGTGTTTCTCTCACTGGGAGGACAAGGACGAGGGTGGTGGCCAGCTTCCTCCTCAGGACCCCCCGGCAGGCGTGAGGCAGAGAGTGGGGGTGCTACTCCCCCGCAAGCACCCAGGGGCTGCCCCCCCAAACCATCAGACTCATCTCGATTAGCCGCCGGGAGCAGGGCTGGGCTCTCCCGCGAGTCTGAGGGGGCTGCGTTTGTGGAGGGCGGGACCCCACACTCGATCGGTGTGGCCGCCAGCCCAGTGCTGGGTGCAGTACCAGAGGAACACAGCTCTCTTCTCCAGGACGATCCCCGCGTGAGAGGTTGATGGGAGGCCTCGGATGCCCCCTGACTGCCACGGTCCCGGAAGAGGCTGCCTGCTGAGGACCCCGCTCTGGAGAGAGGCAGCCGGCTGGTATGGGGGGGCTGGGCTGGAAGCCTGGAAAGGGGAACTTGCTTCGTTTGGCCTCCTCTCTAGCCCCTAACACCTCAATTCACAATTTTCTCTGTGTTTGACCTTTGTTTAAAGGCCGAAGTGGGAAATCTTGGAAATCCACGCCTTCAGCCCCTTCCTGACTGGGTGGAGGTGGCCTTTTGTCCCCTCAGGCGATTCTCTACCAGGAACGGGTCTGGAGCATCAGACGGGGCGGGAGCCCTGCGTGGGAACTGTCTCACATCACAGCTTCTGTCCCCATCCATAGCAACACCTGCCTCCCACATGGCAGGGGCCCAACCGTGTCCCCAGCTATGCGGGAGCCCCATAGGACCGCACTTTTTGAGAAACGGCAGAGACACGAAGATGAACACGGAAAAAATCCCACCCCTGAAGTCACTATAAATCATCTGTCTGGCTCTGTTTTGAAATGCTTCCTACCTGTGATTTTTGAGCACATGCCAATATTCATTGATTCATCGACTGTGCATCTGTCTGCTCCTGTGCGCACCATACATGTTGCAGCACGGCTAGGAAACAACTTGTACGAGCGAGCCAGATGAAACGAGCATCGGTTAGGAATGTCAGTTTGTAAGGCACACACGTCATTTTGCTCTAACGAGCACTTTAACAACCATTTTTGCGACAGTCCTATGGCTGCCGGTGACTCATTATTCTTGCTGAGGCTGGCTTTATAGTTGGTCCTTCAGATGCTGGAAGGTCTGATCCTGAGACCGCATCAACCCGACGCCCTGCTCCGGAGGCTCCGGTGGCCGCGGGGCCGTTGGCGAGGGCACGCGGACCAAGTGGGAGAAGTCAGCTGTGTGTGCCGAGCCACGGCGTTCACTTCCACGTCCGAGTCACCAGCCCCACAAAGCTCTTTCTCCTTGCCTGATGTCCACTGTTTTTCAAAAGCATTGGAACTTCTTACATTTTCACGGTAGTTTTAACACAGAGTAAGCGCACTGAGCACATCGTTTGGGAAGATGCTGAGCCAGAAAATCCCCAGTTGTTTAGAAATGTAACTACGGAAACTTCAGGACGGGGCACACACTGGTGTCCGTAACTGCCTCACGCGGTGAGGGAAGTACTTACGCTACCACAGGGAATGCTCACGACACTCACGCCACCCACGGGCCGGCACCCCCGGACCCCAGGCCACGTGGCTCTTCAACTGGTAAATATTTGTCACGGACACCCGGCACACCTCTGTGTGGACACAGCTGTGTGGTTTCTTCCTATTTGGTTATAAAACGTATTGTAAAGGTTATTCAATAGTTTAAGAGTCTCATTTATAGTCTACAAAAGTTACAATATATTAAATATAAAGTCAACTTTTGGCCACATTAATTTGTACAGGATGGTTTGTACAATGGACCAGATGGATTTCGCGTGTGCTGCTCATTCTGTAACTTCAGCCAGAACCTTCCCTAGTACTTTTGCAGGGGCAGCAATCACTTCATCCATGATTACTCCGCCTTGAAGACACTCACTTTGCCCACAGAGTGCTGCCGTTACGGGAGAAGTCACTCACTCTCGAGTATGTCTGGTCCTTTACATCTTCCCTTTGGAGCAGACGTGACGTGGAATCTGAGACTGAAGCTGACTTTATACATCGAGGAAGGTCTGGAATGCCTGTGTAGTCAGACAACCATCTGGCAACCTCCACAGCTCATCATCTGTTTGAGAATTCATTCCTGCAGATTTTTCGTACTCCCTTCTACACGTCTCCGAGTGTTTGCTGACACAGGGAGGTGGTCTGGACGACTATCGAAATGGCCCATCTTCAGAGAAGGCAAGGCGGGCCGGTCGGTCCCCGGTGGTGGGAGAGGTGGGGAAGCCCACACCCGGACGTTGGCCACCATGGGGGCGACAAGCTGAGGTCAGTGTCTCCTTGCTCTTCCCACCGCGGGGAGCCACCCTGAGTCCACGCCACACTGAGCCTCACAGTCACTGGTTTGCACACACGATGGGTGGGAGGAGAGAAGACGGGACTGGACCGTGGCGGCATCCGTCCCCTCCCCGCCCCCCTCCCCGTAGGCCTGTAGTTCAGCCTCCTCAGAGCCCCCTGGCCACCTGCTCTGCTTCGGGGGAGCTTGCCCCAACACGTGGGCCCTCGGCCACTCTGCCCCTACCTGTCCCAGCCCATTAGTGCCCCGCGGTCAACATGATGACCCCCCTCCCCCACCGTAAGAGACAGGCCACCGATCCTCTGGACTCCGTCGGCATTTCCTCCTGAACAAAGGCTTTGGTAGGGAGGGCACATTGCAAAGTAGTTTTTGTTGGCTCAGGGTTGGGAGCCATCTACTGGAGAAGCATCCCAGCTTGGAGGGGTCTCTGTCTCACCGTGATCCAAACAAGGCCGCACCGAAGCCTTAGTTTTTGGTGGCGGTCTGTAGGATGGACAGCCGCTCTTCCCCGAGGGTTCCTCAGGTTGTGGTACCCGCCGCCTTGCTTTCCCTGTGAGTAAGGACTACCCACGCAGGCTCAGCATGTGCTTGGCACGTGTGGTAGGACAGCATCACATAGCTGTGTACAGCTATGTGCACAGCTGGGATGTGCACGGTCGGGATGTGCACAGTTGGATTGTATACAGTCAGGTTGTATGGAGTCGGGCTGAACCTAGTCCCCCACATCACATTCATCATCAAACACTTACTTCCTGAAGATCCACAACATCACATTTTTTTTAATGGCAGGGCTCATATTTCTTTGGGACACAGTAATGAATTTTTATCTTTGTTCTCGATACAGATGTTTGCAAGCTGGGCCTCTCAATACCTAATCATGTGCTATGTGAGTGCATTTCTGGTTTGGAGTTAGATATCACTTTACACAAATCTCATTTCTGTGCTGTAATGATGCCTTTTAATATCTAATCTTCAGCTGTAATATCTCACTCGCTAATCGCGTCGAGATAATTAGGTGGCAGGAAGTAGACACTTACTCTGTGGGCCGAGCACACAGTTTCTCACATTTATATAAATACACATGCGTCAAATAAAATACAAGTTGACTGCACTCGTGGCCGTCGAAGCCAGGCAGCTTGAGAAATCATATGGCTGCACTGGCTGATCGATTCAATCAGCAACCGGCCGGTCAGACTCATTTTCAGTTTTAGTTTTTCATGGAACTGACCGGGCAATTCAGTCAATAGCTGTCACAATTGGAGTCCGGGAGAGGCACGGCTGGATCAGCCTAAAGTTAATTAAAAATCAGAGGAGGATAAACGAGCGTGGCTCCTTCGAGGCAGCTGTGGGCAGAGGGGGACACGTACCTCTTCTTCCTCGGGGGCGCGGGCGGGCTCAGCGCGGCCGCAGGAGCACGGGGCCCTGGGCCTCCCCGCCAGAGCCCGCTTCCAGGCAGCTGGGGGTGTGCCTTGCGGCTCCCCAGCCCTGGGCGTCCGGGTGCTGACAACTAAGTCTGGCAGGGACACACGTCCCGCCGTTGCACGCTGTCCCCGACCCTGCAGGTCCCTGCAGCCCACGTGTTTCTGATCCCGCAGCCACGGGGCTTTGTGGAGCAGGGCCTGCCGGCCTCCGGAACCCCATGTCCACCAGCTCCTCGAACCAGCCCCGGGCTCTGGGACGGGCCTCCTCGCCGGCTGGCTGGGCCCTGGTGGTTTCTAAGCACGGATTCCCGTCCGTGTCCCTGGCTCTTCCAACGGGCAGTGACGTGGGGCTGCCTCCAGGGGCTGCCGTGACGAAGGCCCACAAAGAACAGAAACGTGTCCTTTCACTCCAGAGGCAGGACGTCTGAAATCAAGGTGTTGGCAGCGGGCGGCCGCCCTGTGAGGCCCTGGCGAGGCGCCTTCCTGCCTTTCCAGCTTCTGAGTGGCATCGACCATGCTGTCCTGGGTCTGCAGACACATCAGCCGTCCGAGTCTCTTCCGGGTGCCCACATTCCGACGTGGTGTTGTCCTCGTCCCGGTGAGGACGCAGGTCCGCAGGGTCAAGGGCCCGCCCCACTCTGGCGTGAGCTCATCTCAGTGACATCTGGAGCCTCCTGTCTCCAAGGAAGGTCACATTCCGAGGTGCTGGGGCTGGGGCTTCAGCCCGTCTCTCTGGGGGCACAAGTTAACTCACAACAGCACGTAAGGAAGCCCCCGCCGCCATGGGCCCCTTCTGAAAACAAATTCTTGTTTATTCCACTTGTATGCTAATTCACCTTACACTGTCGACCTAGTTTCAGATTGTACTTATTCTATTTCTTCCACTAGATTACAAGCTATTTGAGGGCAGGATCCATGACTTTTCACTTGTATTTTATATTCAGCTCTAGTTTTAGAACATAAATCGGCACCCAGATGGTCAACAGGTATTTTTTGCCTTGAGAATGAAACGCCCAGCTTGCGTGTGGCTGGCCGAGAACCCTGTTCTATTCACCATGGTTCCTGAGATCAGCACGATGCCTATGGAATGAATGAATGAATATTTAATACTCACAAACTGGGGGAAAAAAGCCCAGAGCCTCCTATGCAACATAAATACTTTTTTTTTAGAGGAGGAGAGAGAGAGACAGAGAGAGAGTGTGCGCATGCTTGGGGAGGGGGTAGAGGCAGAGGGAGTGGGAGAGAGACGCCCAGCCTGGAGCCCGACACAGGGCTCGATCACACGACCCTGGGATCGTGACCTGAGCCGAAAGCAAGAGTCTGACACTCAACTGACTGGGCCCCCCAGGCACCCCCATAGAATGCTTTTAAAGAAAGCACTTTCCCACATGTGGGAAATGCCAAAATATGCCCCCTGACAACCTTTTCCTGCCTCGTCTGGGCGGGGACACATCGTGGTGATCCTTGGCCAATCCTACCAGCGTCTGAACTTTGAACTAACGGTTGATGCCAACATCAGCTGGGCCAGATTTGTGTACAACGGGACTTTATACTAAGAGGTGGTTTTCAAAAGGAAAAAAAAATAATTTGAAACTCTGATAACATGAACACGATTCTTTAAAAGACAACCATCGGGGCAGAAGGTGATGTGGTTGTTCTTATAGTTGGTCCTGTCCCCAGATTCACACGTTGCTACCCTGACCTCCAGCCCCACAGGACGTGGCTATATTGAGGATGGGCCTTTCAGAGGTGATGGAGGGAGCACGAGGTCACTGGGGTAGACCCAGGTCTGGGCCTCAGGTCACAGAGCACAGCATTTGTGCTGTTTTGTTCCAAATCCACTGTGCCTGACGTCTCCCAGGCCTTGGGTCTCACACACGGGCAGCCCACCGGGGTGATGGGCCAGGAGCCTCGTCCCTGCACTCGTGCTGTGGCAGCAGAGAATGTCTTTGCTCCCCTTCTGGACACACGGCTAGAGGGTCCCAGCTCCCTAGGCAGGCAGCGTGGCCTGAGACCAACCTCTGGCTTTGGAATGCGGCAGCCGCGTGCCCCCTGGGTCGGCCCCACACACCTCCTCCTGCTGGCCCCCAGAGCCCTTTGCATCTACGCCGCTTGGAGGCGGTGACTCCAGGGGAGCCAGGCGCCCTAGGAGGGCCCCAGGGCCAGTGCAGTGAGCGAGAAGCCGCCTCTATTGTGTGTGGTAACACCTGAGTTCAAACCTCGGGGCACCACTAGCGAGACGGCCGGTGGACAGGGGACTCACCCCAGCCTCGGAAGCCTTCCAGGCGCAGGTCAGGGCTCTTGAGGCCCCGGAGCCGATGCAGGTCTCAGCTTCTAGGAAGAAACATGGCCTGGGGTCCAGTGAAGTTTGGGGAAGCTGGCCCCCTGACCGAGCTTGTCAGGCGGACACCGAATGGGGCTTGAGCGTGGCACCCAGACGCTGCCAAAGCCACTCCGTAAACTCCACGGGCGCCTCTCGCTGGGTCTCTCTTGTGTTGCTGCTTTTCTGGTGGATGAGGGCTTCTGCGTCTCTACCTGTTTCTGCTGATGCCCCCATGTGCCAGGCCGGCGGGGGGGGTCACACATGCTCCCTGCCCATGGCTGAGAGCCCAGAGGACCAGCCCCATGGAGTGCACCGGGCTGGAGGGGCCTCTGCGGGAAGGCGGTGCGGGGGGAGCCATGCGGAACGGAAGGCTCTGGGCCACACGACGGGGTGGGACCTGCGGCCTCCCGCCAGGCCCCTCGCCAGCCGGGCCGCATGACAGGGCCTCGTGTGCTCAGCGCTCTCCCCTTCTCGGTATCGACGCACCGGAGCCTGTGCGTTTCTGCCATTGTCATTTCCGTTCCTTTTATTCAAACAGGCGTTAGTGGGTGGGGGCTCGGGGCCGGCAGCTCCCCACACCCCTAAGAAGGAGCAGCCCGTGTGCCCAGAGACAGTCATCACAACCCTGCTCGCAACACAGCGGGCACGACCTGGGTGTCCTCAGTGGGGGAAAGGACAGATACGCTGTGACTTGTATTCAAATTGAAACTGACGGCCGGCGGAGGTAAGAATGAGCTAGACACACGTGAGTCAACGTGGAAAATCTCAGAAACAGAAAGCAGACGGACAGGCTGGCAAAGTCTGTTCGTTAGCACTCACGCCGGCTCGTGCACACATGCACACATGTGCTTACACTCACATGCACACGTTCACAGGTTCGTGCACACACATGATGCACACACGTGCTTACACTCACATGCACACACATTCACAGGCTCGTGCACACACGTGCTTACACGCACACACACATTCACAGGCTCATGCACACACATGCACACATGCTTACACTCACATGCACGCACGCACACACATGCTTACACTCACATGCACACACATTCACAGGCTCGTGCACACACGTGCTTACACTCACACGCACACACATATTCACAGGCTCACGCACACATGCGCACACGTGCTTACGCTCACATGCATGCACATTCACAGGCTCGTGCACACACATGATGCACACACGTGCTTACACGCACACACATTCACAGGCTCATGCACACATGCACACACATGCTTGCACACACACATTCACAAGCTCACACACACATGATGCACACACACATTCACGGGTTTGTGCACACATGCGCACGCGTGCTTACACTCACACGTGCACACACACGTGCACAGATAGGTGGAAAAGTGCCGTGGGAATTCCTCTGCCGAGGGCAGGGTCCCTGCAAAATGAACACTCATCGACTTCACCCACTTTGGAGACGGGGAGCTTGGTTACGGGGCTTCCCGTGGGGGATCCCCGGTTCCTCAAACAAGGGGAAAGCAGAAGGTTCACAGGTCTCCTCTGGCCGGAGAGTGTTGTTGCGTCCTTCCCTTGGCTTCAAGTATCTATAGCAGGAAATGGGAAGATCCGCGTCGGTCATTTCTGGGAACCCTGCCAGAGGCCAGGCACCATCCTTCCGGTGGGGGGCGATGGGGACTTGAACGGGAGGAGGGCTGCCCAGGAGTCCTGAACGCAGGGCCGCCCAGACGGCCTTTCCCAGAGCCCGGAGGGTGTCTTTCCTGTTCGCCGGCACCATCTGTCCGTCGTGGCAAATCCCGCCAGCGTGTGGAGACCGGCCCCCCGGGGCCCCTGACACGGGGAGGAGAATGCAAGTGTGACCCCCGGTGGCTGCGGCGGGCCGGCAGTCTGGGCCGGCCCTGGGGGCCCGGCTTCCCCGCGGGGTCTGGTGGCAGACTGCGGTGAGTTCTCGCTGTTTCTCTGTCTGGGGAAGCACCGGCTCGAGAGCCGCTCGACAGATCCTGCTTCCGGAACAGTCCACTTGCACCCGCGCTTGCCTGCCTCCCGGATCCTCTTCCACAGCAGCACCCGACAGGCCGGGCCACGTGGACAGGCGCCCACGTGAGCTCTAGGAAAGTCCTCGTCCGTGGCTCGCGGCAGCGGGAAACCCTCAGGCCGAGTCCTCTCCTCGCCAGGCTTCTGAGGGCAGAGTCGGTGCTGGAGAAACACGGTCAGCACCACGGACGCTGGATTTGCAAGTGTGGTCTTGGGACAGCCACGTGACGGGGCCGGGGTTGCGGGGTGGCCGGTCCACGCGACGAGGCCGGGGGTGGGGGTGGCTGGCGAAACGCTCCTGCCGGGCGTGTCCCTGTCGTGCCTCCAGAAGAGATGGGAACGAGGAGGCGCGGGAAGGTGGAATTTGCCGTCTGCGAGACTGGGACACGCATCTCCTCCCGCCCGCGGTCATCCCGCCGCCGGGCCTGGGCCTGGGGGCTCAGGGCGGGGCTTCGGGCTCCCTGCACCTGCGGCTTGCAGATGGCGGGTGGTGGGGACTTTTCGGCGTCCACCGCTGGTGGTCAATTCGTAAGAACCGCCCCCCCCCCCCCCCCCCCCACTTACCGGCCCCGCTCCTCTCAGAGCCCTCGCTGACACACGGGGATCACAGGTGTCGGCACAGCACTCGGTGGCTTCAGACAAGGGGTTCAGCTCGCTCTTCACCTGCCACGGGCAGCGAAGGCCAGGGCCACACTGGGAGGGTCGGACGCAGGGGCGGCGCTGGCCCCCGTGCGCGAGGAGAGGCTGGGGGGCGCCCACAGGCTTGCAGTGCGCACACCGCCTCCCACGTTCTGTGTTCCAGGCGGAGGAACTTGTCGGGGTGGAGTCGGGGGCGGCCGTCAGGACGCGGTACCTGTGGGTGGTGGGCGCACAGGCGTGCGGAAGCCTGCTCCAGCGACCCCGGGGGAGGACAGTGGGTGGCAGGGACACGCCCCACACCCGACTTGTAGGAGGAACGCCTTCTCCTGAGAAAGACCCATGAATGCGCCGTCCGTGTAGGAAGTGATGTGGACCCAGCCCGGGGGGCCCAGGGGACCCGACCGTGGCGAGCTCCTTCTCTTGCCTCTCAGTCCCTGGCCCCCCTGCCAGCCTTAGGATGAAATATCTCTGGACCACATCAAACCCGAGGTCTTGAAGGCGCACAGGAAGGCAGGGCCGCAGGGGAAACGGGACACAGCTCTTGTGAAGGCAAGACCTCCACGTCAGGGACACGCACGGAGCTCCAAGCAGCACGTGTGGAAGGAAAGCTTTTCCTTCCTGCCCCGGCTTGGGAGGGGCTGCGGGAGGAGACCTGTCTCCAGAAAACCTTGTCCCGAGAAGCCACGTTTTCCACGGGCTTTCCCACAATAATCCGCTCTACTTGAGTGAAGGGATAGAGTGAATGGAAAGTATGTGTTGGGGTCACAGTTTTAAAATACACGTCAACGTAAACATTCTGCTCTTTAACATAATTACAGTGACCTAGGGAAAATCCTGCTTATGGAAGCAGGAAACATTTCTGATACGCCACGAGGCCACTTGGTTACTCGGCCTCTGGCGTGCTGAAGAGCGGTATCTGGTCCTTTGCCAAGGATGCAACGGCGTATCTTGTTCTTGCTCTCCAGGAATTTGTAAGTGTGGGCTGTGGAAGGTTCTGCTCCACTTGGGGGCCCGAGGTGTGAGGGAGACCCCTGAGGGCTGGGGGTGGGTTCTCAGTGGCCTGGACCGCTCGCGGATGGTGAAGACAGGGTGCCTCGATGGGGCCAGAAACAGTGGGACCGGCCTGCACTGTGTTCAGTAATGAGCGCCTGCTGGGTCCAGTGTTTTCAAATGCTTGTTGAAGCAGAGACAAAAGTGTAGTCTTCAAGAAAGTATCGGGAACACATACACAGAGACAGACACACACACTCACCCACAGACACACACACACACACAGACACACTCACACACACATACGCCAGGTCACGGGCACACACACACCCACAGACACACACACACAGATACACACACAGACACACATAGACAAACACACATACACTCACACACACAGACACACACACCCACAGACATACACACAGACGTAAGCTCACACACACACTTACAGACATACACAGACACACACACACAGACACACACATACACAGAGACACTCAGACACACAGACACAGAGATACACCCACACAGACACACACACAGACACACACCCTCACACACACAGACACACTCACAGACATACACACAGACACAAGCTCACACACACACACAAACACACACACTTACAGACATACACAGACACACACATACACAGAGATACACTCACAGAGATAAACACACAGACACACATCCTCACACAGACACACACCCTCACACACACACATAAAGCAGCATCCTGCAGCTACTATCTTCTGTTTTAAATCATGCATATTTCATTAAGCTTCATGCAGAGCGTCTTCTGATTTATGGTAATTGTCAACAAAAGCAAAAACACAGATGATTTTAACCCTGCAGTAGCTACGAGTTAACTGGCATGAAATTATGTTGTGTTTTTCTTAAAAAGGAGAGGGAGGGTCCACAGCACTCCATCTCGTTAGACACCCAGGACCCTGAGCGAAGCGAGATGCTGGGTTCCCACGCTGGCGGTGGCTGCGGTCTGCAGCCCCACCGCCGGAGCAGCACCTGATTCCGCGGACGCCCCACCCCTGATCCTCCCGTGCTCCCAGCCTGGAGGACTCCAGTGAGACTAATTTCCATATCAAACCCAATTTAGATGAAACGTCTTGGTTAAAAAAAAAAAAGCCAGCGCATCAATAGCCTCTTGATTAGATTTTCATCTCCTGAGCAGACAAATATGAATATTTATTACCATGAATGCAGACTTTCCTCTTTCCATGGCTCTGATCTTGAATATTATCCACTGCTAATTTTTATGAAAATTTGGGCAACATAATGTTTTCACATAAACTGACAGTTCTTGAGATAATCCCGTTATTGTCTGGTTGAAAATGACAGCTTCCGCTTATTCATGTGTTAACGAGGGATTAAATATTGTTTTTCATCCCCATAATCTAAGATGGACTGGAAATTAAAAATTGAACATTGTATATTAGCAGGGCTTTGAGGACCAGAATTTGTTTGCATTCACTTAGAGAAGATCTGTAAATTAGCAGTTTAACAATCAGTCCCTTTTATGTTGCTGCCGAAGGCAGCATCATGAAACATCACTGACATTTCTAAAATAAATTCATTACTCTACCTGCTGCACACCAAAATGAAAAGGCTTCCATCAGTAAATAAGCCACAAAGAAACAGACAACCCTTCGCCAAAGAAATAAAATCGCAACACGATCGATATTGTTTCAACGTCAAGAGTTTTATCCAGGGGACCCCAGGCTGGAGGGGAGTGTCTGCCTCTGGCCCTGGCTGTCACTTCCCACTGGAGGAAGGAGGCCCCTCGGGCCAGTCAACCATGGCCAGCCCTCCCCTGCTGCTTAGGATGCCGGGTTTCCCACCTGAGCACCACCACTGGTGAGACCCCCTGATTCAGGCCATGTGGTAACTTTTACTCCCTCGCTGTGGCTGGATGTCCCAGATGATACCACGGGTTTGGTGGCTCTGTGCACAGAAGTGTCCCATTATCTTTCTAGAAATGCACACTGGTCTTTACCTTGTCTGTCGCTCACTGGCTTGGTATTATGTTTTACTCTTCTATCAACTGTTAATTGTGGTGTAGAACACGGCGAACACGTGTTTCTCAGAAGTGAGCTTATCTACACACTATCTTTGGGACTCTGACACAAACAGGCCAGGTTTGACCACAGGGCAGCATCACGGGCTGAGTTGTGCCCCCCTCGTATCCTGAACCCTTGCTCCCAGGACCTCAGAACGTGATTGTATTTGGTGATGGGGTCTGTGCAGACATGATTAAGTCAGAATGCGGCCCCTGCGATGGGCACTGAGCCGATCCGATAGGCGTCCTTCGAAGATATCAGGACACAGACACACACGCACAGGAGGACCACAAGAGGACCACAAGTGGACACAGAGGGAGACGGCCATCCACAGGACAGAGAGAGGCCTCGGAGGAAAGCAACCGTGACCTCACACTTGTGGCCCCAGGATGTGTGACCAGGAAGTGGGTGGTTCAGGTGCCCCGACTGTGTGGCAGGAAACACAACCCCTCAGGTATGCCACATGTGTGATCGCACGGTGGGTCCCCTCACGCGACGGAGGAAACAAGCTTATGCTTTCAGTGCAGCATTAAATCCGAGTGCTGGTCAAGGGAAGAAAGTTCCCTGTTGAGAATTTTCTTTTTGCTTTACATTCTCCGTAAGAACAACAGCTATAGTCCCATGAAAGGGTTGTGCACGCAGGAGCCTCACTAGCCAACCATTACCTGGGGCCCCTGTCGCACAGAAATGACGTCCAGCGGCCTCGGTCTTTCTCCCTTCCGAGGCGTGTGGGGTCTGTCTGCACCTGCCGTTCTGAGGGTCCCCTGACACAGGATTATAAAGCATATCGTGTGGTGTGGACAGGAGGGGCTGCCCTCAGGCCGGGGCTGGGCCCGTGTTCAGTACCCAGGGAGGGGCAGTCCCGTGGCTGCAACAAGACTCACCCCTCCCTTCTCTATCCCCGGTGACCAGACCGCAGTCAGTGCCCTGCAGGGTCCAGGTGTGGCTCGGAGGGGCTCCGGGTGCTCAGAGAGCAAAGTTCTGGTTGGCAGCGCAGACGCACCTGTGGGCTCCTGAAGCTGAGTTCTACCTGCTGACCCTCGACCACACGTCCAGAAGGTAGTCACCCACTCGCCCCGACCCGGGGAGGAGGGTATAGCTTGTTCAGAATCTGGAAAACTTGGGTTTTGCTCACAGCCTCGTGGGTGGGAGTGTTGTGTGCCTAACGTACCCTCCGGCTGAAAATTACTTCATATCACAGAGACCTCCGGTGCTCACGTGTCTGAGGGCTTTGACTCTTAAGAATCTTGATGAGAAAAAATAACTTAATATAGCAATACAACAAGAATTAGCTAGTTTAATAAAAATTTGGATTTCCTTTTCACATTTACCTGAAAACATGGAATCACGGGAGAGGCCCACGAATGGGCCACGTCCACACACTCTTTACTCTCTCAGGTTTCACGGGACAGGTGTGAACCGTGATGACCCCAACCCTGGATGCTGACACTGGGTCTCCCCAGTTTTGTCAGCACCGGGCAGACAGGGGTGCGCGCACGTGTGTGTGTGTGTGTGTGTGTGTGTGTGTGTGTGTGTGTGGTCTGGGGGTCAAACTAGATCATTAAAGGGGAAACAGATCAGGCTGGAGAGGCCGACTTGGTCCATAAAATCCCATGAGCAAAATACCGTGTCCCCAAAAGGAGAAAAATTCAGTGGGAGGTCAGTCAGCCATCAATCCTGGGGCTTCAAGTCAGGAGGGGAGAGGACATCTGTGATTTCAGGGTACTGTGGATCAGATTTGTGTCTCCCAAAGAGGCACATGCAATTCCCAACCCTCGCTATCTGAGAGAGGCCTCATTTGGAAATAGGGTCTTTGGAGACGTGATCAGGTTAAGATGAGGTCACACCGGGGTAGGGTGGGCCTCGGTTCAACGTGACGGGTGGGTGTCCTTCTAAGGACAGACGCATGGGAGAAGCCAAATGGCCACAGAGGCAAGGCTGGAGAGATGGGTCGAGAAACCACAGGCCTCCAAGGATGGCCACAAGACCAGAAGCTGGCAGAGGCAGAGAGGCTGGAGGCCTTAGAGGGAGCACAGCCCTGCCCACACCTGGATTTGGGGCTCTGGCCTCCGCAGTGCAAGAGATCAATTCCTCCGTCTTAAGCCCCCAGTTTGTGGCCCTGTGTTACAGTGGCCCCAGGCTCCGACACCCAGGAGTGGTGGCCACCATCCAGACAGGAGACAGAAGGGCCACGGGACCCGTGCAGACCGGCTGTGGGGGCACCCCACTTGTGGCACGCGGGGTGCCATGGCCTGCTAATGAGGCCCCGTCTTTGGGATGTGGAGACATGGCAGGACCACGTGGCCCCTGATCTCAGGGCCTGGTGTGGACGGCCACCCTGAGCCTGGGAGCCCAGGTGAGGGAGAAGGAGGTGCGTCCTGCTGGCCCCGATGCCCCCCGGCAGGGACCTGTGACCCAGCTCCGGCCACAACCCCCACTCGCAAGCACCGTAGTTAGAGGCGGGTTCACGGCCGCGGCCGCTACTGCAGTGTCAGTGGCTCTGCTGGGTGTGAGGCAGGCTGAAGAACAGGCCCGGTTTCAGGGGCGTCAGGACGGCGGATCCCCCTTCTCGCCGCAGGGGGGTGTGGACACGTTTACCTGCACCATCCTGGACGACCACTGCGTGGGTCTCATGTCTGTTCTGACATGAGATTGCTTTAAGTTTAGCATTTGATGATATTTTCTGTTATATTGATTACTAATTATCTCATACGAATGGAAAGAGCCTTTTTTTAAACCCCTGGATTAAGCAAAGAGGAGGTATTCAAATCAGCAATTAAGGTATTCAAATCAGTTGTCATGGGGACGCAGCCTAGGACTGCGGTGAGGAGCACGGTCCTCTGCTGTTTCAGCGACAGCAGACCCAGCCCACACAACGTGCAATATATTTTCTACGGGGGCTTCAGAGCCCCGGGAAAGGCAGTCTGAATGATCCATGAAAAAGCGAGCATAAAGGGACGGAACGTGCCAATAAGGGGCGTCTGCCCTGCAGCCAGGGTTCACGATTCAATTCGCTTCAACGAGTGTTTATTGAGTTCCTGCCATATGTCAGGCCTTGTGCCGAGCGCTGGAGACACCGGGGATGATTAAGACACACGTGGATTTTACTCCTGAGCGCACGGTTAAAGGGGGACAGACATGAAATCACATAACTCGACTACGCTCTGACAGATGCCATGGGAGCCCTTCACGGGGAGGAGGAGGCTGCCGAGGGACGACGCGCCCCCTTGGCCCCGAGGACGGGGCGTCTGTTCATCCCAGACAGCTCCTCCCCACTCCTGACTTCAGGACCCCTGGTAGGGAAGCAGCTTTCTAAACCCTGAGCGCTTGGGTGGGGTGGGGAGGGGAGATTGCCAGCATGTCCCCCCAGATGATATGTTGCGGTCATAACCCCCACTACTTGGGGGGAACTTATTTGGAGACCCGGTCTTTATAGAGATCCCGGTCCAATAGGAGAGGTGTCCTTATGAAACGGGGAAGTCTGGACATGAGCACAGACGTGCACGGGACAGCAGGTGCAGGTGGTCAGAGCCTAGAACTGATCCTTCGTCACGGCCACTGGGGAACGACCCGGGATGCCAGTCCGGAGCTGTGACACACACCTGTGCCGTCTGAGCCACTGGCGTGCGGTGCTTTGTCACAGCCGCCCGCAGACCACGCCGGGCCGTTCCACCTCTTGCCCAAAGCCCAGGCTGGCGCAGAGGGCTCAGGGCTGGCAGCCGCTGGGACTCTGTCCGAAGGGTCCCACAGGGGGCTGGATGTCCCCTGGAAGGCACCGTCACCGTGGATGCCGGGGCGGCACCATCTGGGGAGTAAGACACAGGCTTGGCATCAGACCGTCCCGGCTGAAACCTGACCGCCGCCCCCATCACTGAGGCTCTGAGCCTCGGTTTCCTCGTCTGTGAGCCGCGTGCGGCTGGTGGCCAGGGCGGCTGTGTTGGGTTGGGCTGGGGATTACTCCCTCCACGCTTCCTCACTTTCTTTCGAGCAATTCCAAGTCTTACCGCTTGAGCCTTCCAAGGGGTTTCTGAAACGTTACCCTCTGAGAGCTGGAGAGCTTAGTGTCTCTAGAGCTTAGCTCTTTCACTGAAAATACCCTCCTGACCCCCCACTAACTCAGAGGAAGCCACGGAGACAATACCCCACTTTAGTGAGACGGACCCACACGCCTTACGGGGACACCCTCAAATCCCAGCCATAACAGCCTGCGAGGGAGACACGTACTGGGCACACTTCCCCCCAGAATGCAGGGGGAGGCGCTGGGAGCAGGCGCGGGCGGGGCGGGGCGGGTGAGGTGCCCCAGGCGGACGCTCCTTATTTCATTTGACGTGACTGTTTGCTCTGATGTTGAATAAAAATTGAATCTGTCACTATAGCAACTGCCACATCACATGGCACCTCTCCTGCCTCTAAACCACAAAAAGTATTGAAAAGACATTCGTGGCCCACGTGACGTGGTACTTACTACAGCATTTCAGAAGGAGAAAATGCTGTTCCATAATAAACTCGTATCTGTCGATACGGCAAGTGCTGTTAATTACATCGAACACAGTTCTGTGTGATTTTCTTCACTTTTAAGAAATGAGAACACAGTGTGGAGAGCAGCAGTGGGGCCTGGTGGGCCGGGCGGGGGGAGAGCTGAGCTCCAGCAGAACTCAGAGCCCCTCAGCATCTCTCAGCTGACCTCTGACCCCCATCACCTCTGCCCAGCAGGCTGAGAACAGAACAGATCTGGGAAGGCCCTGCCAATACTTTAATGCAATTTCATGCAGATCGCTCTCATTTCAAACACAAATTAAGAATGTTGACAAGTAAACAGGCTTTTCTTAGGACTCATGCACTTTTTGCTTTAGGAAGAACAAATTCCATTTTCTGGGTTCAGAAATGCACATTAGCATAACCCAAGGTGACTCCTGAACCAAAGGACAAACACGGGGAGCCCAGATCTCTCTGGAACCGCCCGAGCCCCAGCAGCCAGTCAGCCACGGCTCCCAGAAGCTTGTTGGGGGCCTGGGCACTGGGTGGGGACGCCATGCGTCCCTGGAACCACCCTGGCGTGCGTAGGAGTGTGTGTGTTTCTGCAGAGAGGTTCCAAGTTTGCCCTGGGCTCTCGGGGCGCCTCTGGTCACGGAAGAGCCGTGGGTGAGCCGTGGGAGCTCGGGCATGTCCAGGAGAGGACGCCTCGTTTTTCTACAGGTAGCACGGACTCACGACAACACAACGTTACCGTCTCTGCCCGAGAGACCCTGTCCACCCTGACACCCCCATCTTGCCCACCCGGCAGACGTATCCTCCGCCCCGCCGTCCGTTCTCTCACGGACTCCCCACCTTCGACGGCACCCATCCCCGAGCCCCCCGTCTCCACGTTAGGCTCCCACCACCTGCCCCCACCAACCGCCCACAGCCAGCACCCCTCCCCCGGGATTCCCAAGGTGCGCCTGGATCCCAGCAGCAGGGATGTTTTATATCACTTACGGCGTCCTCCCTGTGCGACACAGTGCCGAGGGAGATCCTTACAAACACATGATGACCTGAGTTATTTTCACCCTTCTCTCTCACATTCTGTGAGGTCGACAGGTGAGCAGGGGCTGGCGTGGCCACACGGAGCCCCGGGACGTGCACCGGGGTGTCTCCCGTCGCGCCCTCACAAGTTTGTACACGTGAACGCGCACTCTGGTCTTCTCCTTATTAAAACCGTGAGAAGGGCATCAAAGGTAAAAAGACACAACTATGCACGTGCTGAGCGAACATCAGCCTCCTGGTCTGGGGGACACGAGGTGAAGGGCAAACAGGGCATCTTGGCACCGTCTCTCCAAGTCCCTGCGAATCTACAACACGTTCGAAATAGACAAAAATCGCATTAAAGACATTTCTGGGAAAGGAGAGAACTCGCTTAGCATCCCCCAGCCGTGCGAGGGACCACATGCGTGTATTTGCACGTTGCCTGTGCAAACAGGTGACGTGGCTGCCTCACCGTGAGAGGCCTCAGAACAATTTTTAATGAAATCATCACATTCTGTTTGATTCTTCCAGTGTAATTAGTTACCTTCCTCTGGCTTTGTTATTTCTCGGGTTTGATTTTTCCAAAGGTCCTCTACGACAAACCCCTGGGACGCGGGGGGGGAAGCTGTCTAGGCTGTGGGCAACCACCCTCATGAGCTCTCTACGAGCTGAGTGCGTGACTTTGAGCACATTTGATCTTTGCTAAAGAAACCACGCGACTGCCTGCAGACGAGACTCCAGATCACGCTCCAGGCCCCGTGAGACTGGCCCGTGACCCTGCCTCCCTGGTCGCCACGAGGCTGACTGGCCGGACGGTCCCCTGCCGGCAGGGCCGTGGTCATACTCCTCGTGCCAAGAGCCCCGTCAACTACCCTGTGAGTCCACCAGGCATGACGAAGGCAGGTCCCCGCGCCATCCACGACATGGAAGGGGACAGCCTCCCCCAAACCTGAGGTCAGGTGGTGCTCCTCCCCCATCTCTGTTTTTGGGGACGCTCACCCTGATGGTCACGCTGGGCAAAGGTCCCTCTATGTCAAGGTCAAGTCATGTCCTTGTCCAACCGGACCCACCGAGCAGGGCATCTGGGGGTGGGCAGGGTCCCAGGGACTCAGCCCAAGTCTGCATGTGGTGCCCACGTGCGCCTCAGCGGTCCCTGTGGGGTTCTGCGGAGGAAGGGGCTGTTTTCTCAAACATCCGTCACACCGCACGGTACCAGGTATCACACGTGCACACACACCGTGTGGTGAACGCACACTGATTCCTGGGGTCGACACACGAGCACAGCGTCACGGACTTTTAAGGGACATTTGGGATCAGCATAGTCTTGGCCCCGGATTCCTTTCTTTGAACAAAGTCGTGGCCCAGGGGCCCAAGAGGTGACAGAAGCGAGAGACGTGCACAGGTAAGCAGAGGGGGGTGGCGATGAGGGCGGGGTCCACCTCACCTCCCCCCCACGCCCCACACCCCACCACACCGGGATGGGGCTCAGGACACGCTGCCCCAATACGGCGCCTCGACATGCAAATATCTCCACCCGAAGGAGGTCCCGACGGCACCAGAGCGGGAAGGTTCCCCGGCCGCCCCTTCTCCCTGAAGCAGGTCACGGACCCTCACCAGAGAGGGTCTTCTGTGTCCGGAGGAAGGGACAGCCTGTATCTCCTAGACAGAGGGACACTGAGCAGATCCCTGCAAACAGGCCTCCCTCAGTCCCCCCACGACCGCCGTTCCCGCACAGCCCTCAACCTACCGTGCTCCCCACGGCTGCCCGTCATGTCAAATCCCACAGGAAATACTCAGGTCTGCATTTCCTTATGCCCCCGTGCCGTGTGAAACTTGTACTGAACACACCTGTGTACCTTTCTCCTGCTCATCTGTCTTTGCCGGTGTAACTGTCCCTATCCAGGGACCCTAGGAGGGTGAGGAAAACTTTCTCCTCCCTACACTAGATGGAAAGATTTCCTTTTTCAGAATCTGAACAGATGGCCGTCTCTCTTCTGCCTGAATCTGCCGGGTGACGGAGAGCTCATTACCATCCTGGGCTCCTTCCGTGGCAGGCCCTCAGCGCTCGGTCTGAACCAGGACCACTGTGTGGTGCCATGTGCTCTTCTGAAGCTCCCTTGCTGAGTTTCCGAGCCTCGGGAGCAATGCCGGGCTCGAGGGGCAGCCACTCTCCCACTGAGATCACACCGTCACGAGATCAGAAAGTAACTCCGTATTTCACATGCACTTACGGGAGCTAGACGCAGGGGTCTGCCCTCCCGGATCCCTCCCAGTGACAATCATCTAGATGATTTTCCTTCTAAATGTTTGAATTTTTCTTGTAATATTATAATTTTCCTTTTGAAGAAACATGACTTTATTAATTTGAAGAAAATGCAAACCCTTTCAAGATGTCAGAAATCAGATCCTGAAACACGACAAAATACCCCCGATCTACTAGGAATGTGTGCGTGTACTGTAATCTGTTCATTTCCTTTAAGTTTTGTTTCGAGGTATTTCCATTTGGCTTAAAAGGCTTTGGCTCTGCCACCACGTGTGTGAGTCTCGAGCACCAGGGAGAGAGACCGCGACGCATTTAGCAACCACCGTCCACCGCTCGCTCCAGACTCAGAATTAGCAGATGCACAGCAAACACATGGGAAAAAAAAACCCCAGAATCATCAAAATCAGCCCTAATACGGCACGACACGGTTAACGTCAGAGAAAGAGACGTTAGCTTTTAAAAAACACCTCCACACTTGCCCCCTTTGTTCCCATTTTCACTTTCCAAAACCAGCTCCAAACCCACCGGCACCCCTGCCTCCATCGGGGGCGGCCTCTGAATGTGCTCGGCTTTGGCAGGAGTCCGGGGAGGGGGCGGGGATCCCGGGCAGGAGAACCTGCCAAGAACGACCTCAGTCAACTTCAAGGTGAGGGAGCACTGTCTTCTGAGACCGCCATGAGGACAAGGACAGGCGAATGGAGAGGTGGTCTCCACACACGCGGTGCAGCAAGAAAGCCCTGGGGCTTCAACGAGACAGGGCTTGGGGGGCAGCCAGGATGGCAGGGGAGTCTGCACGGCCGGGTCCCAGTCCCTGGGGGTGGTTGTTTCCGCCCCTGAAGGTGGCGAGGTCAGGCTCTGGCCACTCAGGGACCAGAGGGAAATGGGTCAGGTGGGCGGAAAGGAAGGAGCCAGTGCTGTGGGCGGGGGCTTGCTGGCACCCCATCCCCACCTAGCAGGACCTCCCCGCCTTCCCGGGAATCAGGTCAATCCAATGCCTAGACCGCACTGCACGGCTGACAGTGACACCCTTTCTGTCTGTGGGACGCAGAAACTCGGGGACGGAGATGGGGTGGCAGGGAGCTCGGGTGTCCTGCTCTGCCCTCGTGGGCTGAGATGGCTCGCCACACCTCCAGGTGCAGAGACGCAGGGGTGACTGGGGCACAGTGAGCGTGTCGGCCTGGGGAGGGGAGTCTGGGGTCACCATCCTATGGGTAACAACAAAGCCAAGGCCTGGACGCGATCCCTCGGGAGGCAGTACAAGGAAGAAGACTGTGCCTTGGGGTCGTCAGAGCGGGACCTCAGTGGTCAGTGAGACCTGCCTGGGGGACAAGGGACTGCGGTCCAGGAGGGGGCGGCTGGTGTGGCAGCCGTGAGTCAGAGGTGGCTGAATGCAGAACCTGCAACAACCGGGGAGACCGAGCGGTGACAGGGGTGCAGGGAGCAGGCGGGGGAGGCGCCGTGTGTGGGAAATACGCACCGATGTTGAAGCTTTTGCTGGGAAGGCATCTCTGGCGTCGGGTTTTACTTAACAGCGCGGGAAACGCGGGAGCGGACTGCGTGCTGACAGCCACGAGCCGGAGAGGGGGGGAATGATGTGCTAGTGCAGAGGGGGCAAGAGCGGAGGGGACCCGACATTCGTCCCAGCTGGCAGCGTAGACACGGGCGGGATGCAGAGCTCTGGCGCAGGAGGCACGTGGCAGGGGCGTGGACGGAGGGGGCGGGTGTGTGCGCTCACGAGGGAGGGGAGAATCGCCAAGGGCGCGCATGGGGAACGGCCAGTGAAAGCGCTTGCAAATGACCGTCTGGCGGGTGCGGAGCCGTCCCCCGAGATCCGTGCCGGTGAGTTTGTGCTCCCCCGGCAAGAGGGCGATGGCAGAGCCAGCGAGACACGCCCTTTGACCCCCAAGCCGCAGCGCCGCGGGGGCGGAGAAAGGAAACAAACACTTGCGCCGAAGCCCGGAGGCTCCCGACAGCGCCGCCGCTGGCGGACACGGGAACGGACGGCACAGGCGGTGACGCGGGTGGCGACCGAGGAGGTGAGTGTGAACCTGTGTGCCGGTGGAGAGAAGGGCAGACGTCGAGGCCACGGGGCTCCGAAGCCCACGGGTGAGGAGGCCAGGCCAGGAGGGAGAGGGGGTGACGGCAGCGGTGAGGCTGTCCGGACGTGGACCTGATTCGTGGTCGCCACGCGGACCCGGCGTGAGGCTTGTGGCACGGAAACGCAGAGATGGTTTGTCCACGTGAGACAGAGAGACAAAACCAGTGGAGGTGACGCAGGGCTCTGTCTTGACAGGGGACAGCGAGCCCGGTCCCTCCGTGGGCCCCGGCTCCCAGCGGGAGGGGAGCTCCGCCAGGGGGAGGTCTGTCTGCTCCCCGCCCCCCACCCCGCTGCAGACCCGGTCCTTGGTGCCAGGCGCCCACAGGCACCCCGTGAGAATCTTTACGGCGAGCGAGCGAGCGAACGGGGCGTTGAGCCCAGCGGCGGGGGGGGGGGGGGGGGGGGGGCTCTCACTGTAGACACAGAAACAGGAAAGAACACACACCCACGGAAAACCACACAAAACCGAGGCCAAAGAGGGATGGGGAGCGTCCAGATGCCAAAATGAACGGAGAAGGGAAAAGCTGGGCACGACTGGGAGCCGCTCGCCGGAATGTGGCAGCTCCACGTGGGTTCAAGGTGCGGGTCGGGCCACACGGGGACAGCACACACCGCCGGGGGCTGCAGGGGCTGGGGAAGCAGGGAATCTTCCTGTGAGGCTTCCCAGGGACCCAGCGAGGCGGATGCCGCGATCACCTCCCATGACAGGGCAGGAGGCGGAGTCGTGTGGGGGGAGCCGAGACCGGGAGACACGAGGTTCAGGGAGAAGACAGACACGAAGCTTGGGGGGCTGCAGCAGCACATCACGAGCTGGGTCGGTGACCCCCAAGCCACCGGAGGGCAGAGGGGCTCAAGGAGGGGAGCCGACCTAGGGGAGGAAGGGACCGGAGCAGGGTTTGGCCAAGATGCCGGGGAGGCGCGAGGACGCGAAGTCACAACGTCCAGAACCCCGGGTCTGAGCGGCGTCCCCCAGCAGGTGGAGGGCTGGGGTCCCACCGACAGTGCTGTTTGCTCTCTGCTGTTCAGCAGCCAGCCGGGAGGGCGCCTCTGAAACCTCGCTCGGCCGGAGCGAGCCGGGGGCGCAGCCCATCGCCGTGTCCCCTCTCTTTCCCGAAACTACAGGAGACGGTGTTTCCCTCAGGAAGAGGGCCCCCAGGTACCAGGCCCCGCACTGGGGTCTGGGGGGGCCGGCAGCCCCACGTCCTCACGTGGACCCTCGTGGGGGGGGGGGGGGCTCCTGGTGCCAGAGCTTTCCCGGCAGAAGCAGCGTGGACGTTCTCCCGAGTCACCTCCTGCGGCAACGACTCGACACCGAACAGGACCCCCCCCCCCCCCCGCCGTGAGGATGAGGCAGGAAAGGAGGGCAGGGGCTCCCCGTCTTTGCTGCATCCCAGACCGGCAGCACGGTCGGAAGCTTCCATCAAGACTCCGACGCTCCAAGCCATCCTGGCCCTTTCTGCCACTGGCCCCGGCTCCTTCCTCGGGGGCTCGGCCCTTTCCGGACCCCCGCGTCTCCATCTCCTCCCCTCACTGCCAGCACGCGGGGGCGGGGTCGAGTGGGACGTCCTCCCTGACACACGCTCACCCTCGCGGCCCGAGCTGGGAGTGAAGGGACCAAGCACAGTGGGGTCTTTCGGTCCCGCGGAGCCTTCGCCGACGAGTTTCTGCCTGTCTCCTCCCCACTTTGCCGGTCACGCCAGCGGAACACGGATGCGGGCGCTTTCTCTGCAAGGCCCTTCCTACCCGCCCGCCACTCGGCAAGTGCGGAAAGGAGCCTGTTTGTGAGGAGCAACTAATTAAAATTCTCATTTCGAGAGCCAGGACTCCCAACTGCTGAACGGCAGATTTCCCCACGAGAGCGGCTAATCTTTGAGTGGCTCCGTGGAGGGCGTCTCCGCGGTTAGCGAGGAGCACTCATAAATCAGCCGCCCCCTAGCAGTTAATTATCTGTAACGCCCCGGGCCGTGAAATCTACAGTTTCGACGCAATAGCACCGGTTGGTTTGGGTCCACCCTGCCTTACGAGTGGCAGGCTGCCACCCTGGCGAGGAACCACGTCATCCCGTGTGCGACTCACGAAGCTGCCCTGAGACGGGGAAGCGGGCGCCAGCCAGGGGGCCCAGAGGTGGGCGCCATCAGCAGTGGCTGCCGCGGGAGTGTTTGGCCGAGCACCTCTTCCTGAAGCAGCACGGCCACCCAGTCACAGCGCGGAGGCGCTCCCGCGTGCGTGGTGTCCCAGCCCAACGCGTGTCTCCATGTAACACGGCACAGGCTGCCCCCCCCCCCCCCCACCGAGTCCCTGGAGGGTACAAGAAATGCCTCTGGCTGGGGCACGTCCACAAACTTAGCCACCACAAAACCTCTGAAGAAGGAAGTCCGTGTTTTCTGAAGATTCAGTGTTTTCCGACCCCATGGCTGCGTTCTCAGGGGGACACTGAATCACAACTTTAAATGCCACCGAACACAGCGTCACATTCGCCAGGCTCCGTGGACCAGTGTCTTCAAGCAGCGGGAGGTAACAACTCCGGCCTCTCCCAGGTCAGCATGATGTCACACGGACCGTGTACGGCCATCCCCCAGGTCCCCACACGGACGGGAGCGGCACCCCAACAGGCGCGTCTCAGAGGGCAGCCCCTCCTGTACTCACCGACCCGCTTCCCGCCTGAAGAATCTCCAGTCCAGATGCTTTTTCCAGTTTGTCCTTGTTGTCAACTGTTAGGAAAAATTAAGAAGCACAGGGGTCAGCTTACAGAGCTCATCGTTCTCAAGACACTCTGAGCATTTTCTTCTATTGAAAAGCATTTCACGAAGTCACTGTGTGCAGACGGCCGAATTCAACAGCCCAGCTGTGAACGAGCCTGGAGCTGGTCCCGCTGGGCACGAGGCCCCTTCCGCCGCCCCCCCCCCCCCCCCCGGGAGCAGACGCACAGGGCGAGCGTCATCACAGGGAGCTCATACGGCTATTGCAAACACTGCACGAGGCGTCGAATGCAGACATTCTCTGCGTACTGTGAAGTCTCATTTTAGAACTATCTGATGGCCATTCAGTGAGCAATCATCGGGAGACACCCTAACCCTAGCCCCTTGACCAGGGTCCGAGCTCACGAAGAAGACTCACTGGGAGGCGAGCCTGAGCGCGGGCACTGACTCCAGCGGTGCCGGGGGCCGCCCCGTCCCTCATCCGCGCCCTAGTTTGCCCCTGACTTAGAACGAGGGGGACCGGCAGAGGACGATGACCCTCCATATGAGACCAAGGGAAGTGAGCTCTGGAACAATTAGCAGATGTAAATGAAAACCCGGCAATCCTAACGCCCGCACCGCAAACCCACCTGCCCCCACTTTGTCAGGAAGAAGTCGTGTCATGAAGCAATGGACCTTGGCTTACAAATCTGCAGCAATGTTCTTTCGGGTAAAGCCCATGTCATTTTGGAAATGAATACCAGGAAAAACACAATTTTATTGCAGACCCTAAGAATGAAGAGTGTCTTGCAATTGTGGTTAATGCCGAACGAGAACAAGAAAATAGCAGTTACTTCCAACTCCTACTGTCCTGCACCCACATTACTCTTGGGTAATGGGATTACATCTCGTAGAGGGTTACAAACGGGAGCCCGCTGTAGCCTGTCTGCCCACCTCGGGGCCTCTCGTCGTCTTGTACCAAGTTTTTCCCCGTGAACAAATGAACATTATTTTTTACACGCAGGTAATTATCCCCGCGCTGAGAGAACGAGGCAGACACAACCCCATCTGGGCTGGAGAGGCAAACGCTTTCAGACCCTTCAGCGGGTGAGGGGCCAGAGAGAGGGCAGGGGGAGGGGGTGTCCCAATGTAAACCCCGAATGGAGGGGAACAGTCTTGAAGAGCCAGAGTACAAAGCAATCGATCTTAATGTTCTTCTGCGAACAAAGGAAACACTTTACTGAATGTCAAGCTACTTTTGGGGGGAATAATAGTGAGCTCTTAAATAGGCTGAGAAGGAGAAAGCGCATGAAAAGGGTATTTTAAAGGGACTGCACTTACTGCTACAGAGGAGTACCCGATATTTCAGGGTCAGGGATGAAAAAGCCGGTCTGACAATAATAACGCGGAGAACCCAGTCCGAGGGTCAGCAAACCTCCTAGAGAAGGCGGGGTGGTAGGTGTGCCGGGCGGGGCAGGCCAGGGGTCTGCGGGAAGGCACAGGGATCCTACCCAAGTGGACGTCCTGGTCGTGTCCCAACAAAACCTCCTCCACAAAGCCGGTGGCAGGTGATCTCCCCCCACCAAGCAGAGGGCCGCACGCTGGCCATCCTCCTGTTTGCAGGGCAAAGTTAGGACCCTTCCGCAGGCTTGCCGACCAGTCTCCTAGGCCCCAGGCCCTTTCCTGCACCAGAAATGCACGCTGGCCTCAGCTCGAGGGAAGCAGGATCGGCCTCCAAGCAGCCCAAGCCCCGGGTGCTGGGAGGCCTTCCCGGCAGCGACTCCTGCCCGTATCCCCACAGGTCTCAGAGCCACGCGGCGCGGGCTCACCACACCCCCAGGACACTCGGTTATCCAGCCTTCCCACTACCCGGAAACGGCAACACAAATGACCTCCAGTGAGCAGACGACAGTAAAATGCGGTGACTGAACCATGCAGGGCTGAGTGGGTACCAAGTCCTTTGGGTTTTTTTGACTGTTCTAATAAAACTTTATGGACTTCACAGCTTGAATTTCATATGATTTTAATGTGTCACGAAATACTATTATTTTGATATTGCACTAATTTAAAATTCAGAAATTATTCTTAGCTCACAGGCCATACAAAAACAGGTGACAGGTTAGATTTGGCCCATAGGTCATAGTAACGGACCCCTATTGTAGATCCAGCAAAAGTCTTTTGTTTTCAACGGCTTTAAATGTGAGTGGGTAGAACGTCCTTCAGCTGCGTTGAATGCCTGGCTCCCAATATCCCTGAAAACAAGGAAAGGAGCCCCAGGGAGCACGGCAGCCCGCCCCCACCCCAGCTTCCAGGAACTCTTGCCCCGTTTACAGCCTGACGTGTCCTGTTTCCTGGACTCCCCCACGTCTGACCCGTCTGACCACGTGCACGCGTGGCCCGTGGACCGGCTGCCGCCCGCATGCCGTCTGTCACAGGCCTTCTGAGGAAGGGTCTGCGTTCCCCAGTTCTACCAGACCACTTGCCACTGGCACCTTCTGACCAACTCCAGAAAGTTCTGGAAGGGGCACTGGCTGCTTGGTAGGCTCTTTGGGAAACGCTGCGTCACCAACACCGATGGAGAAGCACAGGCCGTGTGTGGGAAAGCGGTGCTGTCACAGCCCGACCCACGGCTGCACTTGCAGGTCGATGCGGCTGCTGGTTCTGACACAGGTCGTCGATAAACACAAAGTGAACTGGGGACCAGGGGGCATCACAATATGGTTTAATCGCTGGCACGCAAGACAAAATGATGGCCTCTGAGAGCTGGCGCAATGCGGTGCCCACGTGTGCCCCGGGTCCCCGTGATGCCCCGGAGGCCGCTGGGACGGTGCGTCCGCTTCTCAGGGCCCGGGCGGCGCTCGTGAGGCTCCGCCGGCCCAGAGCCTCCCAAAGCCGTCCTGGCCTTTTACAGAGGAGGTCACTCAGCTCCAACCAATCGGCCGCTGAGACACGCAGCCCGAGCCCGGGAGTAGCGGGCGCAGGGCCTGGTTCAGGCTCCTGAACGGATCAAAGTGAGACGGAAGCCAAAATCCACATAATCAAACCCCAAATCACAACAGCAGCAAGATGCCCTGCCAGGCACCAAGGAGCAGTCCGTAACCTCAGTTAGTCCTAAACCACCTGGGATTTGCATCACGTGGTCTCCTCCTCAGAAATGGGGAAGCCAAGGGAGCACGGTGTGTGGCCCGGAGCCATGGGCAGGGCCGTCTCGGGCCGTGTGGGCTTGTCAGGAATACGGCAGCCCCACGGCTTAAGGACGGACATCGACTTCCCACAGCGCTGGGGGCCATGCACCCCACGCGGAGCGGGTGGTGGGCTGCGTGTCTGGGGAGGACCCTCTTCCCCACTGCAGGCCGCCACCCCCCAAGGTGCCCACACGTGGTGGAGGGGCTCTCCCTTCCTCTTCTCACGTGGACCCCAATCCCGCCGGATTAGGGCCCCCTCCTCATGACCTCGTCTGACCCTTACTATCCCCGTGTCCGTAAATACAGTCAGCCTGGGGGTGGGGGCTCCACATATGCATCTGGGGGCACGAGCCGGCCCCCAGCTCCAGGCCCGTCGGTAATTCTGTCCAGCGACGCCCCCGGGCTGACCCGCCCAGACTCCGCGTCCGGCGAGTGGCCAGGAAACCCCAGGCCGATGGGATGGCTGCGGGGAAGGACCTGTCGTGAGACCCTCAGGAGTCTCAGGCATGCTCGGGCGCGTGGGCACCAGGCTCTGGGCCCCAGGAGCAGCGGGCTTCCGCTCCCAGAATCCCCGCTGTCCAGATTCTCTGTCCTCCGTGCTCTGCAAATACCAACGGTCGCCGAGGGACCGCCATCCCGTGCCAGCCACCCTTTGTGGGCCACTCCTGGCCTCACCGCGCAGGGAGTTTCCAACGGCAAGCCGCGGGCACACAGGAAGACCGGCTGTGGTCCTGCGCACGGTCCTCTGCCTCACCCAGCCTCGGTTTTGCCCTCAAGCTTGAGGACAACGTCTGTTTGCTCATTGCTCTAAGATGCCAACAACCTGTGGTCTCCAAGGCTATTGATGTGTTCATTGATGCTTCTCTGCTTCAGCGTCTGAATGCACCTGAGTGTCCCTCCGGGCCGCCTGCTGGGTGACCTGGGTTAAGGCCCAGCTTCCCCATCAGCATCACTGTGTCCGTGAACCCCCCGCTCTGAGCCCCACTCGCTCTGAGAGCCACGCAGCCACCCCTTCCACACAACGTGGCTGCCGGCCGGCGCCTGCTCTCTCTTTGTCCTACAGACAGCTCTCCTGTTCTTTTCAGCACAAGTGGCCCTGGAACGGAAGCCATCCCAGCCATCTCCGGCACGTTCCGTGATGCCCAGGCCACTCGGACATCCTCCTCCGCACGGCCCCACACGTTTGCCGTTTCGGGGAATTCGCTCCGAGGGTGCCCCCAGCCAGGGGACCTCCTTCCAGAAATCCCTTCTGCCGGGTGCAACAGAGACACGAACACCCTCTGCCTCACCCTGGACCCCACGCACACGGCGCCGCCCCCTCAAGCGTCTGGCCTGTGCCCACACCGCTCCCTGCATCGCTGTCTAAGCGAAGGACCACTTTCTAGGCACGCCACGGCAACATGGCCGTTTTGTTTGGTCTCTGGCTAAAGGATTTTAAGAAAAGACAAACCTACTAGCGTTCCAGCAGATGTCAGTTCCACGCTATTTTTGTGGCCTCGCGTGGACTCTGAGCCGGTGGGTCCGAGCCGGACGGCAGGGCCAGGGGGTGGAAACCCTGCGAGAAGCTGTTTTAATAAAGCCGAGAACAATGCATAAAGCCCATTTTTATCTTCGAGGGAGACGAAAAGGAAGTCCTTTAAAATTAAATTCACCAGATGAAGGATATGCAAATTACCTGGAGAAGCAGAACCCTACAATGTTCTCAAAATTCTGCAATAGCCTATTTAATTAGTGTTTTAATTTATCAGAAAAATTCCCCGCACTGGACAACTGGTGTAGCGTCCCTGTAATTAGGCACGCAGTGACAGCACAGCGCGGATGCATCCTTGGCCCCGCCACTTGAACTGAAGGGTGGGCAGAAGTCTCTTCTGAGAGCTAAACCGGGACGGGACAATTTAACGGCTGTGCTCCGTTAGAGGGAACACAGAGAGGGAGCAGGGGCGGGTGAGGCGGGTGGTGGAAGCTGGCCCCCTTCAGGGTGGCCCGTGGCCGCTGCAGGCACAGCCCACTGCCGGGGGCACAGAGCCGCACCTGCGCACGTTTCCATGGAAAACCTCCTCCACTCTGACACCCACAGGGGCATCTGTGAAAGGGAGTGGAGCTTCTGGCTCATCGGGGGACCTCAGAGTGGACCTGCTGGCTCCCCCTTCGCCTGGGGGTGGGATGCCACACACTTTCCTTGGGGATGTCTCCCTGCTTGGACCCTGCCGGGCTGCAGCCAGGGCTGGGGAGGGGAGGAGCAGGCCTGAGAGGAAGCTGCACCTGCCAGGGCACCACCCAGGAGCTCCGCCAGCCCTTCCCACGTCCTCCTTTTCTTGGTGGGGTGAAGAAGTGTTACAGGGCAGGGGGATGAGCTGAGCACCCCCAGACCCCGCCCTGGGGCGAGGGATCAGCTGAGCACCCCCAGACCCCGCCCTGGGGCGAGGGACCAGCTGAGCACCCCCAGACCCCGCCCTGGGGCGAGGGACCAGCTGAGCACCCCCAGACCCCGCCCTGGGGCGAGGGACCAGCTGAGCACCCCCAGACCCCATCCTAGAACCAACATTGCAGCCCAGTCTTCTCAGGGCAGGGGATCATTACCGGAATTTAAACAACAACAAAAAGGAAATGTTCCTGCTTAATATCAGTCCATTCTTTTTCCACACAAGCCTTTCCTAGGAGGCCAGAGTCGGAGGATGAGGCCCGTGGACATGACTCCTCTCCCACCTCAGGGTATCGGCTGAACGCTGGTCTGGGGAGTCACAGCTGCCCCAAACTGTGTTCTCCTGGATGGTAACAGGTATCGGGCAAAATGGGGTCTCTGTTCAGACAAGTGTGGGAAACGCAGAGCTAAATAAAGCCGAACACACGTAAACACACCCGTTAGCCTCCTCAGAGCCTTTAATGTGCTCTAGTGCCTTGTGGCCCCCCTGAAGGTACATGGGACTGATGGCCACGCCGGATGGGCTGGGGACCACGTCAGACCATGGGGAGGGGCCGGCGGGGGGAGGGGCCGGGAGCCGCTCATCCCCCTGGCCTGCGTCTCGGGCTCCTGATGCTGGGACCCTCTTGCGGGCGGACAGGCACCCACCCAACCCTGCAGAGACCTAGACGCTCACGCAGACAGTGCTGTGGCTTTGTGACAAAGTGGGATCACCGGAGCACCTGGAGCCCAAGAAAACTGACAGGTGGTGAGGGGGCCGCTGTCACCTAGGGAAGGAGCAGCCATGTGCAAGCTCGTCATGGTCACTGTGGGAGCAAAGGGCCAGGGGGCTTTGGGGTGATGGGGGGCAGATGTCCCAACCATGGACAGTGGAGGGGGGTGCAGACACAGGTGCAAGGCCTGCGGGGTGTGGAAGGGGCGACAACGGTGGATGCCAAGCCCAGGCCCCACGGCTGCCCACTTCCTGTGGGCGTCACGGGGCCCTGCCAGCAGGCGGTGTCCCGATGCTGGTACTACAAAGAATTCTTTGGGCTTATCATCTGGCCATGGCTCCTTCAGAGTTTTGTGCTGCTCTGATCTGAGCGGTTGGCTGGAGGCTGGGCCCATCGCGCCTAGAGAACGTGCTGGCCTCTCCCATCCGCTCTGTGGCAAGCCCCGTCCTCGAGAAGGGGGTCTTGGTCCTTTGCAAACAAGATGCCCTGGGGCGGGGGAGGCGCTGGGCTGGTGGCACTGAACCCCTCACCTGTGGGTCCCCTGTGGCACGGGCCCAGAGTCCTGGGCCGGCCCTGTCTCTCCCCTGCCCCGCAGACGGCCCCGGGGCCGGGGCGGCCATGTGCCCTGCAAACCCCCCACGAGGGACAGAGACACACGTGGGACCCCTGACCCAGGGGGCCTGGCTCGCAGCCCGCACCCGCGGCCTCTGTCCTCTGAAGGTGACACGTCACTGCTGCCCAGACACAGAGTGGCTTGTCAACCCTCTCCGAGCCAGAAAGCAAGATTCCTGCCTGAGAAGCTTCATCTCCCTGCCACGCGGAGCATCCACACGCTCCTGTACCGCGTTTGTGGTTCTGGACTTTGTGTGGATGAGCGCCGGACCTCAGCAGTTGCACACGCCGCGATGCCGAGCGAGCCCTGTTCCCGACCCCCTGTGTCAGCCAGTCTAGACAAGCATGCAGGAACCACGTGCTGCCTCTTTCCACCGGCGACCAGGTGCCCACGGAAGCCAGAAACCCACAGGCTTTGTTTTTATAACAATGACTACAAGCGGATCAAATTTGCAAAACACAGAATTAAAAATTCATCTTCATTTGAACACTTGATTTAAAGCTTTGTTATCTATTATTATATTTTGTCTTCTGACCGTAATAGACCATTTTGAGTATTCTTTTTTAAATTTTTTTTTTCAACGTTTATTTATTTTTGGGACAGAGAGAGACAGAGCATGAACGGGGGAGGGGCAGAGAGAGAGGGAGACACAGAATCGGAAACAGGCTCCAGGCTCTGAGCCATCAGCCCAGAGCCTGACGCGGGGCTCAAACTCACGGACCGCGAGATCGTGACCTGGCTGAAGTCGGACGCTTAACCGACTGCGCCACCCAGGCGCCCCCATTTTGAGTATTCTTAAAGAAAAATAACCTTTTTGAAGATATAGACATCGTTTTAAGTTTCAGTTTGATACGTATTTTATATTTTTGATGAAAACACCTTTATGTTTTATACTCTGTGTGCAGTTATACTTGGATCATTCCTGTCTAAATGCACAGATTTTATGAAAATCTTGGTAAACAACATAATTAGTGATTTTCTGAAATAAGGGGAAGAAAAGACACAAGTATGCAACAATTAGGAATTATATTCTTTAACTTATTACTCACTAAACTCTGCTAGTCCATCAAGAAAACAGCCAAACATACATGACAATGATTCAGTCAGCTGTCTTTTATTATTTGCCTGATTTTCAGAAATAAAAACTATAGCTCTATGCATATTTAAACAAAATTTTTCATTATGAATATATATTTCAAAGTATGAAGATAAAATTTTAGAGGGAGACAGAACACAAGCAGGGGAGGGGCAGAGAGAGAGGGAGACACAGAATCCGAAGCGGGCTCCAGGCTCCGAGCCATCAGCACAGAGCCCAACACGGGGCTCGAACTCATGGACCGTGAGATCATGACCTGAGCCAAAGTCACAGGCCTAACCGACTGAGCCATCCAGGTGCCCCCAACGTTTTTTAATGTTTATTTACTTATCTTGAGTGAGACAGAGAGAGAGAGAGAGAGAGAGAGAGAGAGAGAGAGAGAGAGGGCACTCACAGGCAGGGGAGCAGCCGAGAGAGACGGAAAGAGAGAATCCCACGTGGGCTCCACAGTGTCAGCACAGAGCCTGACGTGGGGCTCGAACCCATGAGCTCATGACCTGAGCCGAAATCAAGTGATGGACTCTTAACCTACTGAGCCACTCAGGCGCCCCTCATGATCAATTTTTTTTAACAGCTTGTTAACGTGATGTAGACCCTTAAATCTTAGAAACTGGCGTGGGGTTGCTGTTCGCACTACGCCGCGGGCCCCTCCAGCGTTAGAGGCGGGCTGACGGCCAGCACGGCAGACTCACGGTCCTGTGAGGACGCAGGTCATTCCAAAATTCCTCCCTGCAGAGCCCTCCTGGGGGGTCCCATCTGCACGGGGTCCCTGCCACAGGTGCAAGGCTTTCGCCAGCTGACCCTAGTCATCTGTGGCTCCTTCCCTCTTTGAACACCCCCCGGAGGTACGCTCCTGCTTCAGGGCCTTTGCACATGCTGTCTGTTCCCGGGGCCCAGTATCCACAGGGCTCCCCTCCCTCACGTGTCAGTTTATTGCTGCCCAGTAGAAAACAGCACCATTGCCTGGACTGCCCACCTGTCTCTGCTTTCTGCCCCCCTCCCCCCGCAACTAGGGTGCAAACCCAACAAACCCAGCAGGATTCGGTCCGCGTGGTAGGATTGCCCCGGAGCCCAGGACAGTGCCAGGCACACGGGAGGGCATCAGTGGCGACTTTCGCTTCATGGAACGAGGAAATGAGTTCAGCCCCCAGCGGGAGGGGGCACCGTGACCACGAACACTTATCACTGCTACTGTGGCTGCTGCCGGTGGACGATCTCACCCTCCCCATGCTAGTTTTCAAACCAAAGTGTGGCCCAAAGAGACGCCTGAGGATGCCTTGTTGTCACGACGCTCTTCAGACGGGACCTGCTGCTCCCTGAGCGCCGGTTCAAGACTGCGTCTGAAAGCACATGCGCTCTCATGTACCTGCCGGAGCATCGGGTCTCCCGTCTCCCTCGCGGCCACACGGAACTGATTGTTGGCGCAGGAAGAGAGCCTCCTGGACAGCCGTGGGCAGCAGGCTCTCGTGCTGGCCTCGGTGAGCCCCCGGCGGCAGGGCACGTCTCGGTAATGTGCCATAACAACGCGAACACAAGGAAATGTTTTGATGTGAGTCATCTCAAGTCAAAAAGCAACTGCTGAAAGTCACATGTCGCCACGATATTTGGACATTTAATTTTGTTAGCTGTCAGGAAGAATTAAAATGACCCCGGAACGTGACTGCTGTCCCGACAATTATTTACTACCAGAGAAGCCATTTAAAGCCTAATTCTAAGAGGGAAAACAGAAGGGCGGTGGGCGCTCTCTGTTCTTTCCCCGGCCTGGAAATGGAGGTCTCATCAGCTTTGTCCTGCAAGGAAATGGGTCCTCTGTCTGCTCTGGTCTCTGGAGGCACTGGACGCAGGGAATGGAGACTCGCCCGTTCCGGGACAAGAAGAGTGATGGCAGGAGGAGCCCCCATCCCTGTGCCCGAGGCTGGTGCCCGACCGCAGGGCGGCGTGGGTGTGCCCTGCACAGGGCCACCCCCCACGAGGAGTCTGCTCGCCGGCCAGTCTTTCCACACACCCGTGCGCAGTTGGAAAAGATGGCTGAAGCAACCCGTCAATGCTCGTTTCTTTTTTTAAATTTTTTTTTTTGACATTTATTTATCTTTGAGAGAGAGAGAGAGAGAGACAGAGACAGAGCGTGAGAGGGGTAGGGGCAGGGAGAGAGGGAGACACAGAATCTGAAGCAGGCTCCAGGCTCCGAGCTGTCAGCACAGAGCCCAACGTGGGGCTTGAACTCACAAGCTGTGAGATCATGACCTGAGCTGAAGTGGGACGCTTAACCCACTGAGCCACCCAGGCGCCCCCCAATGCTCGTTTCCACACACACAACCAGAGCCTCACTCTGCTGGCGAGGGAAACAGTGGGGTTCTTTTGGTCGATAAAATAAACGCATTTTTTATGTATGTGCAGTATGTATCGTTTTACTAAACACGTCACGGGATCCTGCAGATATGTCCCCAGCTTTCTCCCGACGACTTTCCCTTGAAGGTTAGAAATATTTTTTGTTAATTTGTAATTCAAAAATATCAACGTTTTATATTTATATTTAATTAAATATTAGACACCAATGAATATTTATAAAGCACGTGTTGTGTATGAAGAATAGTGACAGCAAACGCCCGGGATACCTATGCCCCGAAAAAGACATGGAACCTTACAATCCCGCGAACGCTGCATGGTCACACCCCTCCTCCCCGTCAGACACGAGTTCCCTGGATTTGCGTGGATCCTTTCCTTTCCTGTAGACTTTTCCACACGTGTAGGTTGCTTAGTTTTGCTGGGGTTGAGGGTAGCACGGTGGGATGATGACGTGTATGTTCTCTCGGACTTGTCTCTGTTGCTAACGTGCGTCTGAGGCCGTGAGCTTCTGTGGTTCTGTGAGGCACCGTGGTATGTGCATCCTCGCTGCTGCGTGGCCATGGTCCGTGTGTCCTCGCTGCCGTGCGGCCGTGGTCCGCGTGTCCTCGCTGCTGTGGTCCGTGTGTCCTCTCTGCCATGTGCTCGTGGTCCGTGCGTCCTCGCTGCCACGCAGCTACATCACGTGCATCCATTCAGACATCCAACCCAATGGGCAGCCCGGCGTTCCACCCGCCCTCCCGCCACCTCCCACCTGGGGCCGCCGGGCGCATCCTTGTCTGTGTCTCCGGCCCGTGGACAGACTTTTCTCCGGTGGAACCACTGGAACGTGCCTGTCCCACAGTGGTTGCGTGAATTCGCACGCCCGCCCCCGGCAGTCAGCTTGTAAGAGTTTCTGTTGCTCCCGTCAGCTTCCAGACTTAACACCGTTGCCAGTCTGGTGGGTGCAACGTTGTGTCTCACGGCGCTCTCCAGGTGCATTCTTCTGGGCCCCGGTCGGTGTCTTCCTGTGCCTTACTCACACTCGTGCTTCCTCGGGTGTGACATTCTTGTTCGTCCCTCTCGCTCATCTCTCTGTTGGGTTACTTGTCTTTTTCTTATTGCTTTGTTGTTCTTCAAACATTCTGCACACGAATACTTGGTCAGCTGTGTGGGTTACTCAGAGCTTAGCTCAGGTTGTGGTTTGGCTTTATAAATTTCCTAATTTTAATACGCTCCGATGTATCATTTTCATTAAGATTTGCACTTTGGGCATCTTGTTTAAAAATTCTCCTCTATCCCAAGATCATAAGGATATCATTTTATATTTTCTTTTAAAAGCTTTAAGTTTTGCCTTCGCACGTGAGTCTTAGATCCAAGAACTGATTGTGTATGAGGAAAGGTTTTTGCCCCTAATTGGACGCCCAGGATTCCCGGATGGTTTACGGAAAAGGCCATCCTCTTCTCTGATCTGCTAGCTCTCCCAGCTTCTGTCAGGTCCTCAGCAAGCTGGGCCTCCTCCGCCCCGGGTCCTGCCTCCGCCCCCGGCCCTTCAGGGTCACGCCCCTTCACGGGAAGGCCGAGCCTGACCCTGTTTTCTTCTGCCTGGGTGCCTGCGGCTCTGGCTCTTTGCACTTACACTTACACTTACACTGAGCTGGTCAACTCTCCAAATAAATATAAAACAAATTTTTAAACACCTGCTGGGATTTTTGTTAAAACGTTATTGAATCTGAAGGTTTGGGAGACTTAACATCGTTATTCTCAGCATGTGATGTTGTAAACCCCACCGCCTATGTGGGTCATCTTTCACAGCTTCTAGTACGGTTTTATAATTTTCTCCATGAAAGTCTTAGACATTTAAATAAATACTCCTGGTGCCTTCTTTTTTTAACGGTAAATGATGATCATTTTTTGAAACTGTACTTTTCACTTTTTTCTAAGTACAGAAATGCAATTAGCTTTTGCCCATGATCCCACATATGGGGGCCCATCTCAGTGCCTCACGGTAGTAATTTATCTGGATTTTCCTTTGTGTTTTTGAATAAATAATGAGATCCGCCTGTAAATACTTATGGGTTTTTCTTCCTTTCCGATGATAACTTCTATTTCTTCCTCCTGCACGATGGCAGGACCCTCCTACAAGATACTTACTAAACGCAGTGACAGCACACATCCTTAGCGTATTTCCACTGCTAAAGGGAATATATTCAGTGTTTCACTATGAAGGAAGATATTTCTGTAGGTTGCTTTTAATCAAGTTAACAAACATGTCCTATTTTAAAGCATTTTCATTATGAATGAATGTTAAATTTTTTATCAAAATCTATTAGGAAAACAGTGATTTTTCTTCTTTAATCTATTAATGTGGTCAATTACATTACCTAGCTTTCTAATGTTAGAACTTAAATTGTTCGTGATGTATTTAAAAAAATTTTTTAATGTTCAATGTTTATTTATTTTTGACAGAAAGAGACAGAGACAGAGAGAGAGCGAGCATGAGTGGCACAGGGGCAGAGAGAGAGGTAGACACAGAATCGGAAGCAGGCTCTAGGCTCTGAGCTGTCAGCACATAGCCTGACGTGGGGCTCAAACCCATGAGCTGTGAGATCATGACCTGAGCCCAAGTCAGACACTCAACTGACTGAGCCCCCCAGGAGCCCCTGGCCACCAGCTTTCTTAATGCTTATTTATTTTTGGGAGAGAGAGAGAGAGAGAGAGAGAGAGAGAGAGAGAGAGAGAGACACAGAGCATGAACGGGGGAGGGGAAGAGACAGAGGTAGACACAGAACCCGAAGCAGGCTCCAGGCTCCGAGCCGTCAGCACGGAGACCGACGCGGAGCTCCAACCCGTGAACCATGAGATCATGACCTGAGCCAAAGTCAGACGCTCGACCGACTGAGCCACCCAGGCACCCCTATCGTGTATTTTTTAAATAAATTGCTAGATTTAATCTTTTGTATTTGGTTTAGTTTGCGCATCTATGTTTTTGAGGGGCACTACTCATTTCTCTTCCCTGCACTGTCTTTATTAAGTTTTGGGACCGGGAGGACTCAGCTCAGGAGCAGAGCAGTGGGGTGCTTAGTGTTACACTGGGTTTCTTTGGGTGTGTGAAACAAGATCTCACACAAATGTGGGGCTGGGATTTTCTTTGTGGGAAGACTTTTAACTACTAATTCAATTTCCTCCTCACTCGTAGGACTGTTACGGCTTTCTAGTTCTTTATTTTGGTCACATTATCTAAATTTCTAAATACAGCACCCCTTGTTCACGCCACCCTCAATTCCCAATGTTATTTCTGTCTTTTCTCTTTTGTCCTGATCATTTACACCAGAGATGTTTCAATTCTATCCATTTTTTCAAAGGAGAAACTCGTACTTTGCTTTCTTCTTTGTTTGGTCTTTTATTTCTGCTTTTGTATTTATTTCCTTCCTTCTACTTCACTTGAGTTTATTCTGTTGTGTTTTTCCAAATTCTTAACTTTAAAACTTAATTAGTTTTATGTTGTTTCTTTTCTAATATAAACAGTCAATGTAATAATGTTCTCTCAACTTTCTACTCAGGGCAAACTCTTTCACGTACCGAAACAGAGTCCAACATTTCCATTATTGTTGACTTACATTTTTTACGCTTCTGTTTCGATTTTTTCTTTGACCCATTGCTTTTCAGAAAAAATTAAAACTTTCCAAACTCATGAGTGAGATTCTTTTACTCATTTCTGTGAGGCAATATCATTGCTGTCTAAGAGTGTGGTTTGTGAGATACCAGTTCTCATAGGTGTGCTGCCCGAAGAGAACACACGTGACCTGCACGTGATGTGTGCCATCTTCCTGCTCCTGGATCGTGCTCGACACCTGAGCGGCTGAGACCTCCCGTGCCCTTCTGACTTTTTGCTTGATTTTCCAGTTACCGCGGGAGGCATACAAAACCTCGCACTGTGAGGGTGAACTTGGCGATGTCTCCTCGTAGTTCTATCAAATTTTGTTCATATATATTCAGACTATGTTATCAGGACACGGATTTGAGATTTAAATATCCCATCATTATATAGTGATCCTATTTTTCTCTGAAGGTTTTTTTCTTAGATATGCTTTATCTGTGTTCAGTACAGTAGAGCAATATTCTTTGGTCAGTATTTGCTTTTGCCTTTCACAAACTTATTTATTTGTTTTGCAGTCTATGAATCTCTGTTTTTAATTGGAACTTACATTATTGTGATTTCTGATATATTTGAAGTTATTTCTAGCATCCTATGTTGTCTTTTTTTAAAATTTACATCCAAGTCGATTAACATATAGTGTAATACAGGTTTCAGGAATAGAATTTAGTGATTCATCACTTACATGCAACAACACCCAGTGCTCATCTCAACACGTGCCCTCCTTAGTGCCCATCGCACATTTAGCCCATCCCCCCACCCACTGCCCTCCAGCACCCCTGTGTGCTCTCTGTATTTAAGAGTCTCTTAGGGTTTGTCTCCCTCCCTCTTTTCATATTATTTTTGCTTCCCTTCCCTTATGTTCATCTGTTTTGGATCTTAAAGCCCAAAGTGAAGTCATATGATATTTGTGAAGTCATATGATAGTGAAGTCATAGGATATTTGTCTTTCTCTGACTTATTTCGCTCAGCATAATACCCTCTGGTTCCACCCACAACCTGTGTTGTCTTTATGCCTGGAAGTTACATAGTCAATTTCTAACTCTTCATGGTTCCCAGAGACTTTAAAATCCACATGCACAAATTCTCATTAATTAATAAAGCTCTGGGCTTTTCCCCTAAAATTACAGAGACCTTGGAACACTTTCACTCAATCATGCTCATCTCCGTGAAAATACTGTCGTTTTGTGTTTGCTCCGTGAAAATACTGTGTCTGGTTTTCAGCCTCACGGGACACTATGATTTTACAGTTTATTTTGTTTACATGTACTCCCTTCTTTACTGTTTTCTTTGCTGGTTGTTCTCTGTATCTCAGGTCTTCCTTATGGGATCACTCTCTTTTGTCTGGAGTAAATCTTGTAGAATTAACTTAAATGAAGATCTGTTGGTGGCAAATTTTCATTTTTTTGAAGGTGTCTTTATTCAACCCTTCTTCTTTCCCTTCCTCTTTTCTTTCTTTCTTTTTTAACCTGTCCTTGTTGAGATGGCCTCTGCCAGTGTGACTGCAGGCTGACAACTGTTTCCCCCCCGAAAACGGAGACCTTACTCCCCTGTCCCTGGTCACACACTGATGGCTGTTCCGTGGCCTCACCGTACGAGTCTGGGGCCGAATGCTTCCCGCTCCAACAGACTTCTTGAGTCTGAGGACCAGCATCTTCCAGCGGGAGGTCCTTACCCATCCCACTGTCAAATACGGGCTCCGCCCACTGTCCCCTCTGGGAATTCCCGGTAAACGTGCATTTGTCTTTCTGTGTTTTCCATGGAGTTCTCTCTCTCGGCTACATTCTCGATAATTTCTCAGTTCTGTCTGTGGGTTCTGGTTCCCTCCTCAATTACATATAACCTGTTACTAAACTCACCTCCTGAGTTCAGAATTTCTGTCTTTCGTTTTAAAAAATTCTATTGTTTGAGAAACGCTTCTTGGCTATTTGTGAGACTCATTTTATCTCCCTCTGGTGTTTCTTTCGCAGACTGACATGCGGGAGTTTATGTTCTGGGTCTACTGCTCACGCTGTCTGGAGCTTAATTTTGTTCATTCTTTCGGGTCACTTTGCTCACGGTATCTCACTCCCTGGCACGTCCTGACCCCTACTTTATCGTGGACCCCTACTTCTTGGGATCTTAACTATGGGGATCCTTCTCACTTCCCTCTCTGGGAATCTGGAGGCCCTGCCAACTCGCGATCACTTTAAAAGAGATTCCTCGCTTGAGATTTCCCAGACCACGCAGGGGTTTGCCTGTGGAAGGCACGCTGCGGTGCGGGCTGCCTGTGGTCAGCGCCCTGAGGGGCACATGCCCTCCCCCTCACGCATGTCCAGGTCAGATGGAGGGCAGCTGGGGTTGCCACGCAGTCCCCGCTATTCTGAGGTGGTCCTATGTGACTTTCACTTGGGCGAGGGTCTCTAAGAATTTCAGTATCGCCAGATGCCTGATGTGATTACTAAGGTATCTGTATCTTTGCACTCGGCATCTTGGGCTCTTTTCTGAAGGAAAAGAAGGGTCAGTCCTGTGTCTGCTCCTCCAGTGCACCGGTGGGAAGAGGGACCCCCAGCAGTGCTCTGAGAAGCCCCCACCCCATCCTCAACCCCTCTGCTCACGGAGCAGTAACCAACCTACTCTACTTTGACCAAAACCCTGGGAAGCTAAACGTAAAGTGTGTAACACGTTAAATAACCTGGCAATTGTATATCGTATGAAACGTAACTATAAACAGATGTGTATGAAATTGTCAGATTACTCAATGTTTGTATGCAATTTGTGCAGGAACTCTTGCTGGGACGGTGGAATAGCAAAAACAATCGCGCCCTCTCTGCAGAGCACCTCGCATGCGGACACCCCACACCCCGAAGCTCCCACTTATCAGACGGGCAGACTTATCTCCTCTGAACGTGGCGCTGCCACATTCTCAGCGTGGCTCAAGGACGTGGGCTAGAGGCCGCCTCCTGCCTCACTCTCCCACGGATCATGAGGGGGCGCGTGTCTCACTGTGACAGACCTCCCCTTTAAGTATCTTTTATTCATAAAACAGAGATGGGAGGACGGTTCTGGAAGCAGGTGTTTGAGAGGCACGAAAGGAGGAGCGTTAATGCCGCCACATTTGCACTCACCAAGTGCAGGGCTCCCTGACCCACCGCGTAGCCCCTGGGGGCGCACTTCTGACGTGCCTCCCGGACCCGCTGGCCAGTGGCCCCCGAGCGGGCAAGCTCGCACTTGACATTCTCTGCCCTTCCGAAGCCACTGATCTCTCTCTCACGCCCTGCATAAGGTGAAGGCACAGGGCATGGTCCAGCCTCACTGGAACAGCGGGTCTGGAGTGCATTCTCTCCTTGCAAACTGAAAGGTCGATTTGTCAAATGCCTCAGGGCCCCAAGAAAGGGTCTCTAGCCCTTGTTTTCTAGCCATAACCGAGTAAATAAATGAGACTTTTATCTGCCGGTCTCCTGTGAAGTCTCTGGAGAGCGGGCAGGGCTTCCGTGAAAATGCAGCTTGGCTGTGTGGTAATAATAACGACAGGCTGGTAAAAGCTAATGTCAGCTTCAATTTCCAAGTCATTTTTCAAATTATTTTAATTAGATATTGTTTCAATCTCACTTACATTAATTTAATATCTGATATCAACATTTCAGTTTTCAATTTGTTCAAATGATTTTTTCCAGTCTGCCTGGTTGCCTGCAGTAATTTAAAATACAATGTTTATCTTCAGCAATTTTCGGTGCGTGGGTCCTGGTGAACTGCTATGTTCAATATAAGTGACAGGGAGGGAGGGACCACGGCGCTCTGGAAAGATGGAAATTCACCTCCTTCCCATTTCTCTCTCAACATTAGAGTAAGCAGGTAAAGCTAGAGGTAGGTGCCCATAATAAGATTTTCCACCAATTTCTCTGTGTAATTGGCTTTCCCAATGCAAATTTCAGTGAAATCTGATGAAGGTTTTATTATTATTATTATTATTAAAAATCCTCTGGACAAACAGCCATATCTCCTTATCAACACATTTTCTGACAATTTTCAGCCATAAGGCCTGGAGCCTGCCCCCCAAAGAGCCTTCTTTCCAGTTGCACCGTAGCGGTTTTAGGTTCTGAGTTTTGTTATACCTGTCCCTGCCCACATATTAGCACAGACTTTGGTAAAGACACCCTTTGATCACAGCAAACATGAGGTTAAACTCAGCCTCCACATTACCAAGTGAGAGGAGGCAGGGATCTGTAGGTGCCCAACTAAGACGAGAGAATTTGTTTTCTCCTGAAGTTGATAGTTAGAATATGCAGATCTAAGCTATGCTTGAAACTTCTGAAGCACTTACAACAGTGAGTGCACGTTCCAGGTCACTTGAGAGCAATATAAAACAAAACGTGATCCACACGAAAGAAATAGAAAGGAGGCACAGAAAGTGGAGAGCACGAAAGAAGGTAATGAATTAAAAACACATGCAGTTACAACAATAAATGTAAATAGGTTAAATTTTACTCCCAGGACAAATTCTCCCACTTAGGCCAAAAGTGTTATCTACAAGAAAGACACCTAAAACAAACCAGATTAGAAATATTAAAAACTCAAAGGGTAGGGAAAAAAATAAGGTAAATATAAACAGAAATGAAGGAAGGGCCATAGTATTCACATCAAGACGATATACAATTACATAAAAAGTTATTTTTAAGTGAAATAGAGTAATTGTATGTTAATGTTTTAAAAATCCAAAATGAAGGTACGGTGTGTGTGCCAAGAAATCAAACAAAAACACTGCACTTGGTACAGGAGAGTTGATGTGCCTCCCATGGCTTGACAGACAGAAGACCCAACAGACACCTGCTTCCCATGCTCTGGGGACTGTGCCCAGCACTTTCTCCACCTTATACTATGTGCCCCACAAGATAAGGCCTTTCACTTGTCCCCTTGCACTAGGGAGGAACACTGAGCTCGCTGCAGGAAATAAGTTCCCTTCCTAAAGTCGCACAACTAATAAGTGGCAGACCAGCCTTGATGCTCTCCCCAACCCACACGGGGGACATACAGAAGACAACTCAGTAGTGGCTGGTCAAATTCTATGGCATAGAAACAAAAATATAGCCGATCAGGTATTAGGTCAGGCATTAGGTAAAGGAGGTCTTCATGATTTCCAAATAGTAAAATTTACATAAATAATCTAATAAATTAAAAACTAGTAACCACATAAAACAAAACTGTCCAATCAGTTGGGTATTTAAAAATACATTTTTCACCAATTCTTAGCTTAAAGAAGAAATCAAAACTATGATTTCAGAATACTGAGCAAATAATGATACAAACACTGTAAATCTAAACCATGTGAGGTAATCAAAGATTTCATCGTGGTGGGTGTGGGCCAGTGATGTTTTCATTGCCACTTAAGAAACAAAGAAAACAAAAACTAGGTGTTCACATTATGGAGCCAGAACTTGAGGAAGGAACATGAATAAGAAATAAAATTATAATTAATAAACTATAAAAGAAAACCAGGACTGATGAATAAATCCAAAAGCAGGAGTTTAGGCAAAAAATACATAAACTCTTACCAGAAGTCTAAAACAGAAAAATAAGACACCTCCAACCCTAGGACTACTAAAAATTAATAATGAAACAGAAAATATAAGCAAAGGTACAGTGGAAATTTTAGAGTTACGAGGTAATACTACTACTTATGTATAAATATTTGGAACTCTTAAGGAATTGAACTATCAGCAAAGAAAATATAAATTACTGAACTGGCAAAGACTGAAGAAAGAATCTGAATAGACAACTATGAAGAAACAGAAAACATTGTCAAATCTCCTTGAGGAAACGGATGAGCCCAAACGTGATGGAGCAAAGTTCATCGGGAAATTTGAGGGGTCAGTGACCGTGTGTGGGCACCTCACATGCCTGTGGTTGAGTGAGGAAGCCACAGGGCACACAGGGTCAACACCAGGGGCATGCCCACTGTGGACTGAGGGCAGTTTGGGGCCCTGCCAAGTTCCTCTTCCCTTTGAATGTCCAGGATCCGAAATGTTCAGAGCCTCTAAAGCCTCTTGGGAGAAATACCTTTCCTGCCACACCTTACGAAGCCGGAAGCTGAGTTGGCCAAACCTGTAGGCCAGCAGCTGGTCTTGGGTGGATGGGCAAAGACAAGTCAGTGGGGGAGGGACAGTCTTCCCAGCAGGCAGCACTGGAGACACTTGGCGTCCCCATGCAGGGAACAGAGCTGGCACAGACCTCACACCTTCCACGCTGAAACCCAAGTGTGAAATGCAAAAGTATGAAACTCCTAGGGGAGAGGACTGGAGAAAATCTAGATGAGCCGGGCTGGGGGTGACGTTAGATACAACACCAAAAGCATGATCCATACGAGAAAAAATTGACAAGGGGAACTTTGCTAAAATTAAAAACTTCTCCTCTGCAAAAGACATGATTAAGAGAATAAAAAGACAAACTAGAAGCCGGGAGAAAACGTCTGCGGAGGACACATCTGACAAAGGACTTGCGTGTACACAGAATGTAAGCAAATCACACAACACGTATAAAAACTCTTAGAAGTCAACAGCAAGAAAACAAACAACCCACGAAAAAAAAGAGGGCTTACGACCGGGACAGATGCCTCACCTATGAAGGCACACAGATGGCAGAGAGCATGTGACAGGACGCCCCACACCCCGCAGCGTTGGGGAAACACACGATTACTGTGACAGGAAGAACAACTTTCACTCTTCTGAGCTGCTGTCCGGGCCTCTCACAGCATGGCCACCTGCCCACGCCCTGAGCGGGGCACTTAGATAAAGACTGAGTTCCTGCTCTGCTTTTCCTGGGGGCCTTTTCCAAATAGCCACTTAGAGCTGAGCCTCAAAGAGCAAGTGTCCCCCACGCCCACCACCTTGTGGGTAAAAGGCTCGCCAGCCTGCTCTCCATCTCTGGTCACTGGTGACCCGGGACGGGGACGCCATCCCTCGCTCCCTGCAGCCCCGTTCTGAGATCTGCAAGAAACGATGGGTCTGTGTGGGTGTAGTGAAACCACGTCTTCGATCAAAGCGACCCTGTGGGTTTCACTTCCCAAAGTGGGAGCCAGGATGCTGAGGGAGCCACCTGCCTCCTCGTGGGGGTGGCCGTGCCCTTGTGCAGCAGGTCAGGATGTGCACATTCCCGAGTCAGTCCACCAGTTACGGGCCCCCCGGCACTATCACACGCCGATCAGAGCGGCCAAAATCCAGAGCCCTGATGACAGCAAGAGCCGGTGAGGATGACAGGAGCTCTCGCGCACTGCTGCTGGGAGTGCAAAGTGGTGCTCAGTTTGGAGGCTTGGAGCCCAAGTTTGGAGGCTTCTCACAGAAGTAAACACTCTTGCAGCACACGGTCCAGCATTTACCCAGAGGAGGTGAGAAGTTACATCCATGCCAACACCTGCGCATGGATGTTTCCAGCAGCTTTATTCATAATAGCCAAAACTCAGAAGCAACCATGATGCCCTTCAGTGGACGACGGGGGAGCACGCTGTGGTCCGTCCGGACAGCGGAGCATTATCGGTGCGGAAAAGAAATGAGCTGTCAAGTCATGGACAGACACGGAAGCACCTTAAACGCGTATTACAAAGTGCAAGAAGCCGACCTGAAAAGACAGCGCGCTGTGCGATTCCAACTCCATGACGTTCTGGAAAAGGCACAACCCTGGAGTCAGTACAAAGACCGGGGTTACCGGAGGTTACGGGGGAGGGATGACAGGTGGAGCACTGAGGATTTCTAGAGCCGTGAAACCATGAAGGGAGACGCACGCCCTTGTGCATCTAGAGAAACCCACAGAACGCACAGCACAGGAAGGACCCCGAACGTACACCACGGACTTGAGTCGACGGCGATGTGTCAATATTGGCTCATCGGGCGCAACCGACGTCCCACACCGACGTAACGTGTCCATAACGGGGCACCTGTGGCAGGTGGGAGCGACGTGGGAGCCCTCTCTACTTTCTACACGGCTTTTCTGTAAACATAAAGCTGCTCTAAAAATAAAGCCCATTGGAAAACTAAAGGTTAGGAGCCTGTTGTTGTTATTTGCGGTACAGATGACCCTGGGAACTTCAGGTAAAGGGCAGCCAACTGCACAAAGATTATTGCCGCAGATTATTACTGGTCAGCAGGGGTCTAAGCAGTAGTTACCACTGTCCAACCCAACTGACTGGCGCTCTGTGTCTATCATCGCATTATGGGATTTAAAAAAATTGTTTAAGTTTATTTATTTTGAGAGACAGAGAGACAGCAAGTGGGGGAGAGGCAGAGGGAGAGAGGGAGGGAGAGAGAGAGTCTTAAGCAGACTCCATGCCCAGCACAGAGCCGGACACGGGGCTCGACCCCTTGAATTCGGAGACCGTGACCTGAGCTGAGACCAAGAGTTAGATGCCCGACCAACCGAGCCACCCAGGCGTCCCAGGGCTCTTTGATTTCCAAAATCCAGGAGACAGGGCAGAGGAGGAGAGGGGCCCTGCAGGTGGGCGTAGCCCCGGCTGCCTCCCCTCTGCTGCGCCACGGGGCCCTGCACCGCACCCCAACACGCGGCAAGGGAGGAAGGGGACATCTGCCCACGGGCCGCGGTACCAGAGGCTGGCTCGAGGCCGGCGGCGGGTCCTGACTCTGCAGCACCGGGATCCCCCGGGAGACCGTATCCACTGCTAAGTACCGAGCTAAGCAAGATGAACGTTCTCCCAGCTGAAGACAAGCTAGCAAGTGTGATTTGCTTTGACCGCTTTGTCAACGTGAGCTTTCTCTCTGGGCGCGGCAGAAGCCGCACTGTGTAAGGTTAGGTCCCCTCCCTTCCCAATGGCGTGAGGCAAGCGGTCCTCACTATTCATTAGGAAGGGGACGTCGCGTCCTTCTGCGGCACACTGAAATCAGACTGAGTTGGGAAAACATTTTCAATATTTCAACTGACTGCTTCACTAAGTCACAAATAACACAGCTAATCCATAAGGTCACTGGCTCACAAAAACCTATTTGCTCTGCTTCAGAGCAGAGTGAAAATATATGATACAAATGATGGCACGGGTATCAAGCCGGCTCTGGGACCCGCCATCCCCGTGGATGCCTATCGCCGCAGGTAACCAATTCCTCCTTCTCCTTAACGTCATTTCGATAAAGACCCCAGAGACTGCTTGCTCAGGTGAACACGTTTCTTTGCAACCAGGGTTTAATGTAAAGTTTAGCCTAAACTGTGTTTTCATACGGGTCTATAAAGAAAACATCGCTCTGGGTTTTTCATGTTTATCCTAACGCTGTAAGGTGCACAGTGTTACACCCACCCCGGGGATGTTTTCCAACCCAAACTCGGAAAATCAGGTGAGTCACCAGGAGTCCGTGCAGGTCGGGTGGGAGCAGCCTCAGGGCCTCATCGCTGCTGTTGCCTGCGACCCAGATAAGACCGGGCTGGTGCGTCTGGGGCAGGACAAAATGGCCCTGGCTCTTCAGGGACCATCCAGACCTGGGGCTAATGCTGCCTGAGCCACAGGACACGCCAGGCGGAGCCCGGCTCATTCTTCATGAGAGGTGGGGGAGGGGGGCCGTCAAGCACACTTGGCCTGGAAAAGATGCAGAGAACGTCGTCCGTATCTGCACGAGCCCGTTGGTCCAAACGGGGGCCCAAAACCAACCTCTGAAGATCCTGCGCGAGTTCAACGGGCAAAGTCAATGATCATCAAGCTTCTCGGGGTCTCACACCCCATCCCCTCACCCAACAGATAAGAAGCCAGGGACACGGAGAGGTCGGTTCTGCGAAACGACTCTGACAGGTAGAGCTGGGGTTCCAAACAAACCAATGGAGGGTTTTCAAAGGATACTGTGAAATCTCTTCAAGAAAACTACCTGGACATGGCTTTCAATTCGATGGCAGCTTGTTAAGGGCCCCCTGGCCCACGATGGCAGGTGGCAGGAGAGGAACACCAGGAATGGAGGGGTCTGGAAAGCCCATCCTAAAGGCTGGACTGGAAGGGAGGGGCGTCGGGGGGCCCACAGTAGTGCATTTCCCATGCCCGGGGTGGGGGCAGTCGGGCCTCACGCAGAAGCCCAGCTCCAGGACAGGGGAGGGCAGGGACGTTGGGGGGGTGGGCGGTCCCTGGGCCTTCTCAGGGTGGCTCCCGCTGGAACCCACGCACTGTGCACGTATAAGGAGGAATTCTCAGCTGAAGCATCGTCAGCAACAATCCTGGGTTTCAATCGCGGTCGCAGCTGACGAGGCCAGTAGGGTCTGGCAGAGGCAGCGCCTCCTCCTGGACGTTGTCTGAACCCCCGTCCCGGGATGGCCTCGGGGGCCCCAGGGTCGGTCCGGGGTCAGAGCTGGACACAGAGCAGCCACAGGTGGCTGTCCGCTCGTGGCACGAGGCTTTCCGAGCTCAGAAAGAGGATGGAAGTACAGAGTTCACACGGTTATGGAGAAGGCGCCCTGGCTTGCTCTGGCGAGGCCTGCACAAGCACCCCCTGCACCGGCCGGCCAAGGCCCGCCCTGCCAAACAGGCACTCGCCCCTGTATGCTCGCTGCCCAGCTCGCCCGAGTTTGCATGGTTCACGTTTGCAGTCCTCACTGTCTGTAGCTGACGGGAACAGCAGCTGACGCCGGGAAAGGCCAAGGCAGCGGTCGAAGTGCATTAAGTGTCTCCTTCTTCCAGAATCTTGAAGAGTCCCGAGTCCACGCGGCTGCCTCTGCTGGGCCCCAAGGGCAGAGAGGGTCCCTGCACGCCCAGGCCAGCTTGGCTCCACTCTGTCCAGCGGCTAACTCTCTGACTCCCCGCGGCTGGAGGCCGGCCCTGCCTGGGTGGGGGTGGGGGAGGCCAGCGGAAGCCAGGAGGTGCCTGGAGCTGTCACGTGCACAGGGATCGCCTGGGATCTTGTGGAGGCGCAAGACGGTGACCTAGGGGCTGTGGCAGGGATCCTGCATTTCTGGCACAGTCGGGCAAAGCCAGCGCTGCTGGTCAGGGCCAGTGAGGTGTCAGAGAGAAGCTGGCACCAGCAGTCACACCCTGGAACAGCCGGAAAAGCACGAAATGACATTTGAAAAGGGAAACCTTGGAAGAAAGGCGGGCAGTCATTTGCAGCATTCTGCGCCAGAAAACATCCCCAGATTTCTCTTGTTGTGCGTAATTCTAAAACCTCTTCTCAGTTTTTAGGAGTCTCTTATGTTTTGGCTCCCTCCCTCTCTAACCATCTTTTTTTCTTCCCCTCCCCCATGGTCTTCTGTTAAGTTTCTCAGGATCCACCTAAGAATGAAAACATATGGTATCTGTCTTTCTCTGTATGACTTATTTCACTTAGCATCACACTCTCCAGTTCCATCCACGTTGCTACAAAAGGCCATATTTCATTCTTTCTCATTGCCACGTAGTACTCCACTGTGTACATAAACCACAATTTCTTTATCCATTCATCAGTTGATGGACATTTAGGCTCTTTCCATAATTTGGCTATTGCTCAAAGTGCTGCTATAAACATTGGGGTACAAGTGCCCCTATGCATCAGCACACCTGTATCCCTTGGGTAAATTCCTAGCAGTGCTATTGCTGGGTCATAGGGTAGATCTATTTTTAATTTTTTGAGGAAGCTCCACACTGTTTTCCAGAGTGGCTGCACCCAGTTTTCATTCCCACCAACAGTGCAAGAGGGTTCCCGTTTCTCCACATCCTCTCCAGCATCTATAGTCTCCTGTTTTGTTCATTTTGGCCACTCTGACTGGCGTGAGGTGGTATCTGAGTGTGGTTTTGATTTATATTTCCCTGATGAGGAGCGACGTTGAGCATCTTTTCATGTGCCTGTTGGCCATCTGGATGTCTTCTTTAGAGAAGTGTCTATTCATGTCTTCTGCCCATTTCTTCACTGGATTATTTGTTTTCGGGTATGGAGTTTGGTGAGCTCTTTATAGATTTTGGATACTAGCCCTTTGTCCGATATGTCATTTGCAAATATCTTTTCCCATTCCGTTGGTTGCCTTTTAGTTTTGTTGATTGTTTCCTTTGCTGTGCAGAAGCTTTTTATCTTCATGAGGTTCTAATAGTTCATTTTTGCTTTTAATTCCCTTGCCTCTAGGGATGTGTCAAGTAAGAGATTGCTACGCCTGAGGTCAGAGAGGTTTTTCCCTGCATTCTCCTCTAGGGTTTTGATGGTTTCCTGTCTCACATTCAGGTCCTTTAGCCATTTTAAGTTTATTTTTGTGAATGGTGTAAAAAAGTGGTCTAGTTTCATCCTTCTGCATGTCGCTGTCCAGTTTTCCCAGCACCACTTGCTGAAGAGACTGTCTTTTTTCCATTGGATATTCTTTCCTGCTTTGTCAAAGATGAGTTGGCCATACTTTTGTGGGTCTAGTTCTGGGTTTTCTATTCTATTCCATTGGTCTATGTGTCTGTTTTTGTGCCAATACCATGCTGTCTTGATGATGACAGCTTTGTAGTAGAGGCTAAAGTCTGGGATTGTGATGCCTCCTGCTTTGGTCTTCTTCTTCAAAATTACTTTGGCTATTCGGGGCCTTTTGTGGTTCCATACAAATTTTAGGATTGCTTGTTCTAGCTTCGAGAAGAATGCTGGTGCAATTTTGATTGGGATTGCATTGAATGTGTAGATAGCTTTCAGTAATATTGACATTTTAACAATATTTATTCTTCCAATCCATGAGCAGGGAATGTTTTTCCATTTCTTTATATCTTCTTCAATTTCTTTCATAAACTGAGGGTTTATGGGGGGTGGGAGGGAGGGGTGGGTGGGTGATGGGTATTGAGGAGGGTACCTATTGGGATGAGCACTGGGTGTTGTATGGAAACCAATTTGACAATAAATTTCATAATAAAAAAAAATTAAAATAATTAATGAACAAAAAGCTTTTGGCACAGTATCTGGTACGGACCAGTACTCAATAAATGCAAACTGGAGATTGAGGGTCAAAAAAAATAAAATAAAATAAAAAGGAAACATTTATTCTCTAGGTAAATAGGAAAATAGTTCAAGAGAATATTCTTACTCTCTTCCCTGATGCATATCTGTAAGATTTTCTACTTGATTCTCTGTAACCCTAGTGAAACCCAAAACTAGAATGTTCAGCAAAACCCCCAAACATCCTATTTTCAATATTTTTAGAATTCAAACTTCTGTTTAATAAGTAAATAATTAGTCATACATATTGGTGATATGAATAAAATTTCCTGAAATTACAAAAACAAAACAAAACAAAACAAAAAAACCTCTTCTCCCACAGATGAGAGCAGTATTTGCCTACGAAACATCTCATGGTTTTGCCATGGCTTTCAGTACACACACCCTAACTAGGGCAGGTTGGTATAGACTTTCTTGAGCTCTCGAGACATATGGATCCATCATCTGCCTGTCCGTATACTTACTGTCCGTCTACCTATCATCTGCTTCCCACCACGGCAGCCACAGGAAGCTGGAGATGAGAAACCCCTTTGATCGAGCACAAGCCAGGTGCCATATTAGAGCTTTACGTATATTGCCACGAATTCTGAATTCAAGCGAGACAGTGACAGCTCAGTGGAAACAATGAGACAGCAAGAAGGGATCTTAGAAGTTGCCCAATTTAATCCCGATCCCATTAGGGAGCGGGCGGTGGAGGCTGGGCGGGCCTGGCTCTGGCCACGGGGTCTCTGAGCAGCAGCCTTGGGGGAGGTCTCCCGCATCCACGCGCCCTCAGTAATCGGGAGCCACGTCTACTCAACGCCCACAGCTGACATAAAGGAGCCCTGGGTGAGTGCTAAGCCCTCAGCCCTGGGCAGGATGCTCTCTGCCTCCTGCCCCTGGAGGTCGTCTGCCCCGTCCGCTGGCGGGTGGCCGAACGCTGCTCCATCGTGTCTGGGACTCTGGCTGCAGGGGTCCCCCCACCAGAGTGCTCCCGGAGCAGAGTCCCAAAGACAGAAAACCCAGTGACACTGACCTCCGAGGGCAAAGGCCGGCGGTGTGGCGCGGCGAGCATGGTGGGTGGGAGACGGGGCGCGAGGTGGGCCCTTGTGAAACGCAGATGCTTTTCTCAGGGCAGAATTAACATTTCGCGCTCCCTTCTGCTGTGAAGTCTGTGGGTTGTGACGAGGCTGAGCGTTCACCCGTGTCTTCTGTGCAGGACGTGTGTCTGACTGGCTCCTCGTGAAGAATGGGGGGCAGCCGTTACCTTCACTTGGGAACTGGAGGACTGGAGCGTGAGCTCTTTGGGCAAGAGCCACCAGCCCAGCCAACACTTACCGGGTGCTTACGGTGGACACGCTGTGCCAGGGCGGCATGGGCATCTCCCCATCTGAGTCCTACAGCGACCCAGGAGAGCAGCGAGGCCTCCCAAGGTCACGAGCTGGTGGGGAACTCATACCCCAGGGCGGGATCTGCACTGGAGTCCCCCCTCCAGCTGCCTGCAGGGAATGACTTCCCGCCTCCTGGGGGTCACTCACTCACCCACGGGTCATGCCCCGTGAGCCAGGAAAGAGGAGCTGGTCAAGAGCTGTGCCCTGAATTTGGGAGACCTAAACACGAAGGTCTGTGCCCCCTCCCCAGAAGCGCTCTCCCTCTCTGTCACGCCCACCCCGTGGCTGCCCAGGCCACGCAGATCCGCCTTGGACCACCGGGGTCCCGAGCAGCTGGGGTGGGGTTCACATGCCCCAGGATGGAATGGTCTCACCCACATGCGCCCTCAGAGCACAGGCCGCCTCACCCCGATTAGCACGCCTTCCACCCCTCCCACCTCCCTGCCCCATGAGCCTCGAGGTGAGCCCTCCCCGTCACTCTCACCAACTCTGTGGGTCTCCCGGGTCAGGGACGACTCCCCACGTGCAGAAACCGCCCTGTTTGTTGAAGTGACTTGTGCCAGAGGCAAGCTTCTTCAGAGAGCTTCCCCCAGTACCCAGCGTCTCAGGGGGACTCCCCCCCCCCCCCCCACACACCCTGCCCAGCACATCTCTGAGTAGGAAGGCAGCCACCTGGGGCCAGGCCCGAGGTCAAGACATGCCACCCAACCACGTGCCCCGGACACACACGAAACTGACGGTGCCCACCGTGAGCTGCGGGGGGAGAAGCAGGTGAATCATACCACGAACACAATCCCTGGTTTGCCCCCAGGCCAGTCAGGATGCCCCGCAGAGAAAGCCGGGGCCCTGGGGGCGGGGACGCAGTCCAGGGCGCCGGGCAGACCCCAGGACAAGCTCTGGGCTTCCCCGCAAACAAGCCCAGTGTCACTTCCTTGCCACGTTTCCCTTGACCACAGCTCTGGACTATTCCGAGCGCACGGTGCGTTAAGCGATCGCAATGACAGCACGCTCGCATCTGTGACTATTTGGTCACAAACGTCTCATCAGCCAGTGTCTCTGGCAGGCTCTCCTGCGTTGCCGCGTTCGGGGTGTAGCGCCCTGCTCTTTACCTTTGTGGGTCAGCATCCTTTCCCGAATGTCCGCGAGCTGTTTCCCGTAGGTGAACTCTGCAGATGGACGGGCTATGAGTACCGCCGGCCTCCCCGTGCGAACGGGGCCGGGATGGGGCGGCGGGGGGGCGTTTGCTTCCTTTACTTCTCCTGCTTCCCGCTGCCTGATGTGGTGCTGGTAATACCTTCCAACTCCACCCCTTCTAGAAGGGGCTTCCCTGGGCCAGACAGATCAAGGAGCAGACAAATGTCACCCGGGCAGGGGCAGCCTCCGAGGAGGCCAACAAGTCGATGGAAACGCGGGGCTACTCACAGAGCAAGTACTGTTTGGATGAACTGAATCTTTTCGTGGGAATCTAAAAAGTCTTCGTTCGTTGCCCCCAAAATCTGAATCGCCTTCCTGCTTCTTTCGGCAAGAGGCGGGAGCCCCGCCAAGGGTACAGGCGAGCGTGCGGACCCACGGAAGGCCTCCTCCTTCCCTCACGCGAGGGGGCAGACGGCACATGTCCTGACGGGGCCGGGGGTGGTGGAGAGGAACCGAGAGCCCCTTCTGCAGCTGCGGGGGCCGCAGCCAGACGGGGCTTCTCCGCACCGGCGCTCAGAAGGGCAGCCACGGCCGGGGGACGTGGCCGTCTTCCGAGCTGTCTGAGCCTGGGTCCCCGGCTGTGCCCGCCAGTCCGTGCACCAGCCAGCGGCTTTTCCAGAGCTTCGCGGCTCAAAGCTGGCTCTGTCGCTTACCGGCAGGAATTCTGAGAGAAAGCAGAGGCCTGGGCTGAGGGAGGGCTCCCCAGAGGGTGAGGCTCAAAGGCCAGTGCCCTGGCACGAGAAAGGCGGGCCCAGGCACGCTCGTGTCCTCGCTCTGCTGAAAGGACACGCTGGTCCGGGGCCAGAGGGGGACCGCTGTGAGGGAGCCCCCTCTGCTCGTGCACACGATGGCCCGTGTGTTTCCAAATGAATGCTGGGAAGGCACTTCAGGAAGGGCAGTTCCAACGAGCCGGGCCATTAGCCTACAACCCCGTTTTCAGGAAGCGTGGCATTGGCGCAGAGCATGGATTCCTGAGCGATGCTCAGAGCCCTGCAGGCTCAGCGGCCTCTCCGGGGCTCGTGAATGAACCAAAAAGTACGAGTCCTCTTTGATTTATTTTGATGGGCAACTCTACATTTTTAAAAACGTTTATTTTTGAGAGACAGAGCAGGAGCGGGGAGGGGCAGAGAGAGGGGGAGACACAGTATCCGAAGCGGGCTCCGGGCTCTGAACCGTCGTCACGCGGCCCGACGCGGGGCTCGAACCCACGGACCGCGAGATCGTGACCTGAGCCGAAGTCGGACGCTCAACCGACTGAGCCCCCCAGGCGCCCCTATGGGGTAATTCTATAGACTCTTTGTTTTTAAATATGATTAGGGATTGTTTACAGTAAGTTGTGAGACCGTTCAAAGTTTAAGCTTTAGTAAACTCAACTTCGCAAATGCCTAGAGTTTACTATTGATGAACTCCACGTGCCAGTGAGAATGGCTGCTGTGCACAGCATGTGTCAGAGCTCCTACTGTATACAAGCGCACCAACACTGGCAGGAAACCTTTCAGTGGGCCGTAGTTGTCTATTGCCATTTTAAACGGCCCTCCCCCCTTATTTTTTTTAAACATGTTATTTTGACATATATCAGAGTTACAGAAAAGTTGTAAGAATACCATGTGGGACCATGCATACCTTCATCCAGATTCCCCAAATGTAACTTGTTTTTTCACTATGCTCTCCTCCAAATTCCCTCTGTAATTTACGCTTATATTTTAATTTCATTATTCTGAACCATTTGAGAGGCAGTTGTAGACACGTTATCCCCACAAAGGCATTCTCTCACATAATCACTGTACAGCTACTGAGGTCAGGAAATTGACATTTACTTGGTACTAATATCTAATCAAAAGAATTCATTCATATCTGTCCAATCGTTCCCAGTACCATTTTTATAACAAAACCAAAGCCTCGATCATTGTCACGTCTCTGTCCTCCCATAATTAAAAAATAATTTTCCAGTCTTTCTTTGTCTTTCATAACATTGAAAGTTTGAAAGAGTGCCCATCAGGTATTTCGGGGAGTGTCCCTCACTTTGAGCTCTTCTAAGGTTGCCTCGTATCAGATGCAGTTTTGCACTTTGGCAAGAGCAGCACAGGCGTGGCATGTGTCCCTCTCAGTGTGTCACATCAAGAGGGACACGGCTGACTCGTCCCACTGCAGGGGCCGTGCACTTGCCTCACGTACAAAGCCGCCGTCCGCCGGGTCTGTCGCTGCGAATGTCATCGTGTTCCCACTGCAGCTGACACATGCCTTAGGTGAGACCCACCCTGATGTGCCTCACACTTTTACCCCCTCATTTCAGTATTATTGACGATCCTTGTCTCAACCAAATATTATGAACATTTATTTGATCTTAATATGAAGAATATCAAACGTGAGAAGATTTCAAAGGCAAATATGAGACACTCATGTTCTTACTGCAACAGAGTAAGAGGGGAGGAGAGGGCGGGGGGAGTCTGAACAGGAGCCGATTCACGCACGTGCTGTCCTGCCATCATTTGTACGTGAGCAAACATTTGGGAGTCTCGGGCATACGGGATTCTTCTTCCGCTGAAGCAAAGTCTCCCTCTTGTTTTCGTCTTTTTAAGGAAGCGAAGCCGAGCTCCTTCCTGTTTCCCGCTCCTCTGTGCACCGCCCCTCAGGCGGAAGCCTCCTGCCCCACGCGGCCAACAGCTCCGGGGCGAACAGGGCACCACCCGCCCTGGCCGCCTTCGCTGCAGGCTCCCCTCACCTCTTTGAGCATTCGTGTCTCTCCCGCTGGGCGGTTCTTAAGGGTTTCTGGCTTTGAGACCTCGGCAGCCTGGCTGGGATGTCCTTGACTCTTCTCTGCTTGCTCACATGGCTTGGGGCTCCCTGGGCTTCATCTTCCACGGGGGGGGAGGGCAATGGAGGGGGGCGCTACGCATCACCCTTCTTTCCCTGCTCCCCGGGACTCCTGTTATGCATGCGTTTGTCTGCTCGACACTCCTCAGGCCCCTGGGGCTCTCTTGATTTTTTCAATATTTTTCTCTGTTCTTCAGGTTGGATGGCTTCTATTGATCTGGCTCCGAATTAGCCGATCCTTTCTTCTGCCGTCAAGCCGATCCAGCGAACTTTTCGTTTTACAGAGGCTTTTCTTTTCTCAGATCTCTATGTGGTCTTTTGTATAGTCTAGTTTTCTGCGCAGGTTCCCCATGTGCCCAATCGTACGATCGTATTTTCCTTTTAAATTCTTGGGCATATTTGTAATAGTTGTTTTAAACTCCAGAGTCTGTCTATTGACCACTTTCTTTTTTTCTCCATTATGGGTCACATTTTCCTGCTTCTTCACATATTTAGTGATTTTTTTTTTTTGTATGGTGGACAGACATTCTGATTGGAACAGTATAGGAACATAGTTACACCTTATTAATTACTTTTTAAGTTAGAAATAACTATTTACTTATTCATTAGTATCTACTTGTCTTTCTTTAGAGCCGTTTACTTATCTTTACACTGTGTGCCAATAGGTTTTGTAATCTGAAAGTTCCCGTTACTAAAGGAAATGCAAACACTTTCTCCTGCTTTATCTTACCCCACGTTTTTCTGAAACAGGGATGCTTAACGCCATTGGATTTTACTGCAGCTACTACACGGATGTGTGAAGATTCGAATGGAAAGGAAAGGTATTCTGCCTCAACTAATTTTAAAAAATACTGGGAGTCACGGGGCTTAGCTCTCTGTTTTGTTGCGGAGATGACACACGACATCATGGGCCCTGTGGGTTTCACGGCCATCCATGTGACTTCTCAGACGAGAACCTGTTGGCCATGTGCTTTCCCTCTGCTGCACATCCAATCATCGCCAAATCCTGCTGAGGGTCCCGTCAGTACCATCCGGTCACCCATCTTTGCCTCTCCTGCAAACAGAAGCCAGAAGGGTGCCTAAAAGGCAAGGCTGGCCACGTGAAGCCCCCAGAGGTGCTGCACACGTCTCACCAGACAGTCCTAAGCTCCCCGCCTGTCCTTCCGGGGCATCGACCACACCCTGCCAGGTGGCTTTTGGGGCTTTTTGCGTACGTCTGCTTCTGGCAGAGGGCCCTCCCACCTCCCTCACCCATGCCAACCTTCCTCACTTGGGGGGTTCCATCTCTTCATAAGTCACCTTGTGGGAAGCCCTTCTGGCACTTCTATGACCCTAGGGCAAAGACTGGTTTTTTGTGAAGGCCACCATGCAGGTCCCTAGCAGAAGTGGAACGTGGATTCAGAGTCACTCACATGTGAAGCCTGGAAGATTGTGGAGGGGGACGCAAGGTCTCTTGTCACCTGGGCACGAGGGGCCCCAAGGGTGTCAGTGAGGAAAGGAAAAGGTAAGAGAAGACGCTGATCCTTGATTTCTGGGGCAGATCGTGAGGGCTCTCATTCCATCCACGTCATCCTGGTCCAGAGCCTGACAAAGAGCATTGATGGGAGCACAAAGCCATCCATGGAAGGGTCCCCAGTGGCTTAACACCTCCAAGTGTCACACTCTAGGGTGACTCAGGTGAGGAGGTCACACTGAGATCTTCATCTTTTTCCTCTGGAGAAGATGCTTAAAAAGCTCGAGAGGTGCTGGACCCATTAGTCCACAGGTCCTGCTCCCGTCACCAACTCCGTTCGTGGAAGAGAACGAGGTGTGCCCCCTGAGCTTCAGGGCGAGTCCTGGCTTGAAAGGGACTGACCGCCTTCAGCCCTTAAAGCTAGAAGATGCGAGCGATGCGTGTGGGAGGCTGCACCCCTTACATCTTCTAGCTCTCCCTCGCCCCGTTCTCACGATCAGGGGACGTGAGCCTTGCGGCCATCTTGCTCAACGGCACCATTTTCAACCGCTGTGACTTGGGGCTTAATAAGTATTTGACACATGTTGTCTCTCGTGCTGGCACAGTCAGGCTGAGATTTGGACGTAGTGTGACATGTGGAATCTTCCAGATGTGAGGCAAAATGCATGGTGGGGCTATTTCGATATGTTTTCATGGTAACTTGAGCCCGGCTGTTCAAAGACAAGAGCCAGTCTCCGTGAGGACAGAGGAGGCGGCCGTGGAATGGGCCGGACACAGTAGGAAGTCAAGTGTGTGGCAGAGTCATGAGGGGTCTCCTCTGCCGGCCAGAGGTGGCAGTCTCAGGGCCGGAAATTCCTGCACTGACTAAGGTGAAAATGCAGGGAGTGCAGTGGCCGGATGGGGGCCATGATGAGAGGAAGGACACGTGAGCTGAGCAGGTGAGCACCGCCCGGGGCCGTTCCTGGGGACACTTGGCTCTGCCTGGCCTTGTGGCCACAAGTCCTGAGGTGACCACCCAGCCGTGTCGACACAGGAGGGGTGGGGGCAGATGTGAGACACATAGCATCGCATGAGCAGACGGCCGGGTGGCCCACCTTCCACGCGCTCCCGTGTGCCACGAGCTCAGGCCGGCAGGTGGGCCCAGGGAGGGCCTCTGTCTTCTCGATGCCACACGCCAAAATGCAGAGTCAGGATCTGAACCCACAGCTTTCAATGTTGGAACTATCATCTCAGCACACCACACATTACATGTGCAAGGCGTGTCAAACTGATGGAATTGTGGGTAACCATCTTCCCAAAAGTTCTATTTAACATCACGACACATCATCTTTCTGATACACTGAACGTGATAAGGTTTTTAAAAACTTTTTTTCTTTAATGTTTATTTTTGAGAAAGAGAGAGAGACAGAGCATGAGAGGGGGAGGGGAAGAAAAAGAGGGAGACACAGAATCCAAAGCAGCTCCAGGTTCCGAGCTGTCAGCACAGAGCCCGACACGGGGCCCAAACCCACGAACCGTGAGATCGTGACCTGGGCCGAAGTTGGACGCTCAACTGACTGAGCCACCCAGGTGCCCCTAAATGTGATAATGTTTTTAGTGAAAATAATCACCTTTTGGGGGGCTCAGTACTTATGCAGAATGGTTTCATTTCTGATGGTGAGACAGGGAGCTTTTACATCTGTGGGTGTGGTCCAAGAGAAGAATGGCCACATCAGGACGGGCACAGGGCACTGAAGGCCAAGGAGCTGGGCTCTTCAAGGCCACCGACGCACCACGAGCACAACACGAGCTGCCCTGCTCACCACTGTAGCCGCGTGACTTCACATTAAGTGAAAGAAATCAAACAACCTAAAAAATGTATCTCCTCAGTTACGTCAGCAACATCCCACATGGCCGGTGGTTGTCACATTAGAGGGAAACATCTAGAGCATTCCCATCATCGTGGACAGTTCTAGGCCAGTGCTGCCCGAGGCATTGGTGCTGGCCCCTTGCTAAGTGCTGGGTCTGGTGGGTGGAGCTCAGCAAGGGGTAGAAATCTCTGTGGGCCGAGCTGTATCTACAGTGAGCGCAGGGACATGAATCCAATTTGCCAGAACCAGTGATCATAGAAGGGCGGAGCAGTCCAGAGGCCTCGCCCGTAACATCCAGTGTCTACCACAGCTCAGTGGGAGAAAGGGACACAGATTTTGACCTCCTGACTCCTTGGTCCTACATTCTCTCTGGTATAACCTGCAATTTATTTTTATATCCAGGTGTTTAAAATGTGTATGTGTACCTCACACTGGTAAGTACGGCAATTATCCAAAAAAAAAAAGACAAATTTTGGCAAAGTGGAAAAATTGAGACCCTCGTGCCCTGCTGGCGGGAATGCGAGACAGCGCGGCTGCTCTGGAAAGCAGTATGAAAGGTCCTCAACACTGAAAATACAATTACCATGGGATAGGAATTCACTCCTGGGCATGTACGAAAAGAACTGAGCTCAAGTTCTGGAAGGAACATTTGCACTCCCTCGGCAACGTCAGGACCAGCCCTGACTTGACTAACCACGGAAGACGGACGACCGAAAACTGGTCTGTCTTCCGGGAAGTGGCTGGTAGCCTCTGACTGGGACTGGGTGGTTCTCTGCCTTCCGGACAGCCCTCCCGGAATCCCCCCACAAACAAGGTCATTTTCCGTGCTCGGAGGAGGTCTTTGGGAGTGTAAGAAGGAACAGTGGACCCAAAAACCTGGATGGGGTGGGGAACTGAATTCTTTGAAACAAGAAAGGGCTTACAATCCTTAAAATCTCCAGTCTTATAGCAAATTGACTGTGAGGTGTCGTCTCCCCACCAAGGACCGTGGCCGGGCGCAGCCTGTCCCAGCCTGTCCCCATTCCCCACCAGAGCTGGTGAGGCCCCGGGAACCTTTCCACCTGCCACACTCAGGCCTCCGCCGGACGGGCTCGGGGCTGGCTGTGCCTCCCTGCCCAGCGTCACTGTGCTCCCACCGGCAGAACCCAGATCCATGCCTGTAGGCAGCAGTCCTGGGGGCATGTTGACTGGGGACCCCCAAAGACAGACGGGGGCAGTGAAGGGATTGCGCGTACTGCTGGGTTCTGGGGTGACAGTCTCCCTGAGGCTCGTGCTGAAATGGCAACGTTCCGGTGGGAAGCAGAGGTGGCCTTCCCCCTGGTGCCCTGGGGGAAATGATGTGTGTGGAGTCCAGCTCCGGCTGGCATCCTGCGGGATTTGCCCATTTAGGTCCACGTAAGGATGAGACCCGCCTTCCCCACAGCAGAGCCCCCACACCTGCCCCGTGCCAGGCACCAGTTCAGCGAGTTCCAATCACTGCTCGTTAATAAAGTGTTTTTCAGTCTTCTTCCTTCCCTCTTACACACTTCTCAGCAGCCCCGCCATCTTCCCGAGGTTGCCCTCCCCCACAGGGACCGTGTTCTCTCCCAGCGTGCAAGCAGGCCGTGGCTCCTTGTGCCCGTTGTGCCCGCCCACCACCCAGCCAGCGGGCGACGTACTCCCTGTTCGCTGGACCGTGCCAACTAGCTCCCCCTGAACATCAGGACCACTGAGTCGCGGGACCAGGTTGAGAAAACACGAAACGCAAAGACAAAAGGCAAAGGAGAGTGTCAGCGAAGAGTGAGCGGCCGGGGGCAGGGAGGAGGGGCCCATCAGCCCCCCGAGACGGGCTTGGCTGCGCTGAGAGGCCCTGCAGAAGACTCCTAGACCCCAGCCACGGCGCCTCCTACGCGCCACCCTCACCCCATGCTATGCACAGTTCCTGACATGACGCCCTTTGAGGCACGCTTCTGGGGAGGAAAAGCAGAGAGCACCTCCCTGAAGGAGCTGAAGCCACGTAAGAGCTAAAACAAACGTAGGATGTGCTGGTCACTTCAGCAGTCTGCACAGATGCAGCAGGATGCCAGGCTGGCCAGCGGGGGAGAGTTCTGTGTCCTGCCCCCGTGGGCGGGTCCCCCTCTGCACGGACCCTGGTCCTGCCCCCGTGGGCGGGTCCCCCACTGCACGGACCCTGGTCCTCTGTTGGGTCTACGTGCCCACACGCTGTACCTGCTCTGAGAGCACAGGAATTACTGCCTCTACCCCCGGCAGCAGCTCTAACACTTAGCACAAAACCCGAAGCACAGAGGTGATCGGTGACGCATGCAGGCGGACGAAGACCTCTGACGGTCAGTGCGATCCTTCTACAGAAAGGAGAAGGACCAGTCGCAGGGCCCGATTCCCTCAGTTCTACCCCCAAATGCTGACCCAGCTGTCAGGAACCACCACGTATAGGAAATGGTCCCCCGTCTATGCCCCAGGGCATCAGGGTCTAGGGGTCCCTGGAGAAGTGGGAGTCGGGACAGTGTGGTTTCACAGCACGTTTCAGGGCCCCCTGCCTCTGTTCTCACTGAGCTGACGTGAGCTTCCAGAAACGTAGCTCCCTCAGTGTAAGATGAAGGGCTTTGTGAGACAATTCAAACAGCCTTTCGATTCGAAGATTCCAGAAAGCAGTCTGCGCCACGTTCGGGTGGGTTCACGACGAGCTACCCTTCCAGGTGCATGCTGGCTGCCTGGGTGACCCGCCAGTGGCCAAGTGACACAGAGTCCCCAGAAACGGAGCGAATTGCGGGCAAGACCACAGCTCCGGCCAGCCCGCCCGCTCCCGCCGACCGGGCCTCATCAGGAGCCCTTTCCACGTGTTCTGACAGTGCTGGGCTCCGTGTCCCCTGGAGATAACTCAGGAAGGCTTTTGCTCTCTGCTCTGGGATTTCCAGGAAGCACGTCACAATTAAAATGCGGAAGGGAACCCCATTTTCTCAGCGGTCCTCAAAGGCCCAGTGGATGGGCCTGAACTACATCGAGAACAGTCGCGACAGAGACTCTGCAGAGCAACACGATGACACGCGGTGACTCCTCACACAGCCTGTCCCAGAGGCGGCTTCTCCCTGCCGCCCCAGCAAAGTCATTCCCGACGGCCTGCAAATCCACTGTGCGGGGGGCACAGTGGGAGGCTGGACCAAGGCCGCGCGGGACCTCCACGTTCGCCCCTCCGCCCACTGTGCGCTCTGGCCTCGCCACCGCGGCCACCGCTCCGGAGCGCACGTGGGGTTCCTGTCCCCGCTGAACGCGGGACAGGGGACCGGCAAAGCCCAACGGCACCCGTGGATGGAGACGCCAGAGAGAGGACGGTGCCATGTCCCCGAGGGTCCGGCACACCCACTGGAGGCAGCTGTGATCTCGTAGCTCCGGACCCAGCGGCCACGAGGTGACCTGAGTATTGCCCCGGAGGTCCTGCCAAGTTTACCCGACCTCCAACTCTCACTGTGCTTCCCCACGCCGTGCTCGCTCTTCGAACGTGGGGTTGTCACCCCAGCCTCAGAAAGGAACAAGAGAGTGACTCTTAGCTCCTCCCTCCTGGTCTCTGGTGGCCGCACATCACCCACGCTTCCTCCTCTTGGACCCTGTCCTCCCTTTCCGTTCCTTCTGGAATCACGGGGCCACTGCGGTCGTGGCGGGACTCCCAGTCTCCACCCTCCACTCCCCGAGTCAGAGCTGCCTCCACGGCCCCGGCACCCCAATTCCTGCAGCACACAAGCGCCCCTGAACACCGCCGGGAGCCAGGCAGTGACGGGCAGCGGGACCCACACCGGGCGGCAGCTGCTTGTGCCCACAGTCTCACGCTGCGCCCTGCACACTCTCGAAGGCGTCGAGGCTCCCAGGAGCCTTGTTCCCACGCACCACGCTGACCACCGCGCGCTGTTTCGGGAGCAGACTTTGCGGGCACTCACCTCACTGGCGGGCAAAGCCGTGAGGCCACCAGGCGTCAGGAGGGGAGGAGGGGAAGGCGGGCGAACAGCCTGGCAGCCTCGCTCGGGCTGGAAGTGACGAGTCCAGACTCTGACCGGCCTCGGCCCCGGGGCGCCGACGGGACTTCCAGACTGCCCACCCCGAGGTCTGGCAGGCCGTCCGGCTCTGAACCCTGAGGCCTCCCATCACTGCGACGGGAACCCGAGGCCCTGTGAGGGTCTCTGCATCTGTTTTCATTTCCCATTGTTTTTTTGTCGCGTTTCATCTTTTTATTCATTTTTAACCCCAATCCACTCAGATTATCTTATTTCCTTCTCTGCCATCTTTAAAGGGTGTGTCAGGCTTAATCGGACATTTCTGGTAAGTACCTTAAATTGTTATCACTGTGCTTGACAGTTCGGGTCCGGAGCCTCAGGCCCCCGGGACAGCGCGTCTGCTCTCCCGTTCGCACAAACGACCTCCACAGAGAAAGTCTAGCCTTCTCTTCTTGCCCAAGAGAACCCTGTACGGGCGCCCAGACAAAAGACTGCGTGGGGCACGGCATCAGTAGCCTGCTGCCGTGGTCACACCCTGGGCTCAGCCCAGCCTGGCGCCTGCCCATTAGGCCCGGGTCCACCGCCCACAGGTGTCGCCGCCCAGCAGGCGCGGTCATCAGTCTGAGTCCGGATGCTGAGCGGCCCCGAATAAACCTTCCTCCGAGAGCCGGAAATTGTGACGAGAGGGTCTGCTGACAAATTTTCTTAAAGAAAAGACTGATGGAAAACGATCCCTGCAGGCATATTCATAACGTTGTAAATCTACAATTGTTTGCAAAAACCTAACACTTAAATCAGAAGTAGAGCTCGACCCGCTGGCTAAGAAACAACCTAAAAAGGTCAGAATGTGTCAGGTGGAGCCTACGCCAGAAGGGGCGCGAGCATCCCGAAAGGAGACTGGGTGTCGAGGGACCCGCTCTCCGGGCGGTCGGCCAGCGTCATGCTGGTGTGGAAGGTGCCTGGCCTCCCCTGGCGTCTGCGTGCAGCCTTCCCATGGGCCCACTGTCCTGGCCACACGTCCGTGCCCATGCTCCTCCCGGCGGGGAGGGGTCTGTGCACCTGCCCCTCCTGGGAGGTCCCCTGAACCCACCCGCCCCTGGGGGGGGGGGCATCTTTGCACCTGCCCTGCCCAGAGGGCGTCTCCCCACACCCACCCTCCTGGGGGTCTCCCAGCGCCCTGCCCAGGTGTCCGGGCCTCTGGGGCCACAGCTGCACATACTATGCCCAGTGACACAGCCGTACTCAGCGCTGCTAAGGGATACAGGCACGTTTAGGGAGTTAGTGCGAACTTCGAAGTAAACACTGCATTGAATGATCCTTCCAGCTCCCAGTTCTGGAATCCCCCCACACGTGGAAAGAAGGATGGTCACACATCTGTTCCAGATAACAATGGTTTGATTTTCCATCAGTTTTCACAATTCTCCCGAGTTAGGACTACAGGTTGGTGCCTCCTAGATGCTGGGCATGTGTTTTACGGTGGGAGGAATAAAGCAGATGGCCGGCTGCCAGCTGCCCGGAGATAGAGACGGGGTGACGTCCACCCAGCATTGGTGGAGGCCCACGCCCCTCCCCCAGTGGTCCCTCCAGGCCACGCCCCTCTCCCTCTCCAACTTGTGGTTCCAGGACGATGACCACACAAGCCGGTTCGACCAGCCTCGGCCCATCTCCCAGACGCCCCCCCTTCGTTCACGGCCACCACCTGCCTGTCATGCACACAGCCCACATGGTCCCCCAGGGCCCCATGGGTCCCGAGACCACGCTCTTCTGTCCCGGCTCCTTCCCCGTCAGCACGTCTTGCCCACCCCAGGCATTTCAGGCTGCTCCCTCCCTCACCTCTAGTCACAGCCCTGCTGGAGCTCACCCGGTCCCCACACCTGCCCTGCCGGCTCCTGCGCGACCGCTTTCTCGGGCCCACCCAAGACGGCCCTCAGAAAGCAGGCGGCCACCACGGCCTGGCTTCGGTGGCCCCACCTTCAGGGAACAGCTGGGGCGCAGCCTGACGATCCTCAGTGGGGCCCGGAGCCTCCGTCGTCGCTCTCCCCGAAACCCAACGGCACCAGGGCCAGACGGTGGGGCTGGGAGCCTGGGCCAAGCCCCCCAGGCTCTGCCGCCGAGGGACCGAGGGCACTGACCGCCGGGGGACACCGGGGCGGTGGCATCTGACACGCTCCTCCCCAGCTGGCTGCTGGTCCGCATCGGGAGGTCACCCACTGGCATGGACGGGAGCCACGGTAAGTGGACCCGGGCTCTGGTTCGTTGTGTAAACTAGACGGCTTACGGCAGGGATTTTGTGGTTGTTACGCCCACACCCACGCCCACACTGGCAGCTACACCCACACTCACACAGTCACGCTCATACCCACACACCCACACTCAGGCGAGAACCCCGGACTGGCAGCACGGGGTCCCCTGAACCAGGGAGGAGGCAGCCCCCTGGGACAGGCCCCCACTGGGCAGGGGAGAAGCCTTCCGGGAGGAAACTGAGATTAGCAGCGATTTCATCCGAGAGCAGAAAATCACAGCCGCAGAGCATGTTGGAGAGAACAGTGATGAGGAACATTGGAAAGCGTCCTTGCTCCCCTGGGTCCACCCGGTTCCACCCACGTGCCCAGTGAGCACGTGGGGGCCAGCGAGCTCTCCCTGCGGCACCTCGTGCCCCAAACCTCTGCGAGGCTGGCCCTCAGGACACAGGATGGGTGCGGGGCGTGACGGCAGGAGGAGGGCTCGGAGGCCGGCAGTGCCCACGGAGCAGCACTGGACACGGGAAGAGCCTTGCCATGTTCTAGAAGGTTCTGTGTTCTGTTTCTGGTATGCATCCTTCCTCTGAGTGCCAGCCCTGGGGGCCTTGAGGGTTGATCTACCGGGAGGGGGATTCCCAGTCTTCCCGCAGACCTGGGGGCCCCCGAGGCCCCACCCCGGCCTCTAGCCTCGAGCTGGCAGAGAGCTGGTGCGGGGTTCTCTGTAGAAGCAACGGCAGGTGCCATGCAGCGTCCCCCATTTCTCGAGTTCTAGGATCCTCGCTGCCTGAACATCTGGGCTCCGCTGGAGCTCTCACGGGCTCCACACTGATCTTTCTGCTCTCAGAGGCTCCTGTCAAGAAGAAAAATCACTAAGACACCAACTTCTGTCAAATCATAGCCGAACTGCCTGCTGCCGTGAGCCACCAGGAGAGCAACCAGCCAGAACTGGTTTCCGTGAGCCTCCGGCTGGCAGCTCCCGCGGCGAGGAATGTGGACACGGCCGGCGGAGGGTGTGAAAAGCAGTGTCCGTCAGCAGGAGAGAAAGCAGACGCCGGGGGGAGGGGGCCGTGAAGCCAGCAGAGGCGACGGATCCCCTACACGGAGTGCCCGTGCCGCTCGGGCATCTACTTCCCGTGCCCAGGTGCACCTGCCGGGTCCGGGGCCCCACTCGGTTTGGTCCAAGACTTCTGGTCACGGCAGCCAGGTTACCAGGCTGCAGCAAAGCCAAAGCCACCAGGAAAGCCTGCTTGCGGGTGAGTGCTCTGCACCTGTCTGCCTTCACCGCCCACCACGCCCGCGGCTGCTCCCCGCGTCCCGGTCCCTGAGTGGTGGGGCTCAGGGCAGGGCATCGGTCCCCCAGCACAGAAGGGAAACTCAGAGCACAGCCCTGCCTGGGACCTGCGACAGCACGGACCTCACCTCCCAGCAAGAGGACAGAAGCCCAGAGGGAAGGGAGGACGGTCTCATCCATTTCTGGGAGTGACGCGGAGAGGGAGCAGCTCTTCCCACCTCCAGGACCCGGGGGATGTGGGAAAATCCACTTTTCTGCTCTTGTTAAGTAACCAAACCAGCCAGCTGAAGTCTCTCCAGCTGGCTTATACCTCATGGGAGATTTTATAGATCTTTCTCCCAGGAAGACACTCAGAAAAAAAGATCCAGCCAGTCCTTAGGGAGAAAGATTACTTCAATCAGCAGGGAAAACATTGCTTATGCGACGAATGAAGCTACAGACACTAAGAACACTTCAAGTTATTTTTTCCACACCATTTCACACATGCCTATTTTTGTCCCAAGGCAAGGATCCTGACATATCTGTACACAAATGAGAAGCTTTTAATTATTAACACATAACCCAGATGCCAAGGCCCACAGACAGCAACCAAGGGTTCACAACCTTGAGGAACAGGCACGGGCCGCCTGCTGCCGCCGCCGCTGCCCCAGGCCGTTTGCACGAGGCCTGCTGCACCGAGCGCTGCTGGTGAAGATGACCCCACGAGCCACAGCCCCTGGGATGTCACCACCGGAGGACTGAACACGGACAGATGGAGGCAGAAGCTGCTGTAGTTTGGGTTTCCACGTGATATGAGAACGTGGCTGGAAGCGGCTTCTCAGAGGCCATCCCGGGAAACACCCTGGTGGGGGCAGGGCCCGGGGGCCGGGGGCCGGGAAGGGGTGCTGGTGAAGGCGTGTGGCGGGCAGTCAGGGGGCCCGTCCCGCCGCACGCTCTGCGAGACGGCTGCCTGTGCCTCACGCTGTTCTCGGAGGGCCTCTGTGAGGAAGCTAAGCCCTGAGCAGCCCGTCCTTGGGCACGGGCCACACGTCCTCGGTGAGCCCGACAGACGCCAGGACCCACCCAGGAGGGCTGCAGGCAGCCGGGCCGGTGAGTCTGACGCGGAGTTCTTCCAGGGCGGGCCGAAAGGCGCCATCAGCTCGATGTCACCGTGAACCCGTCCCCCCCACTGAAGTGACAATGCAGGTGATGGAAGTGGACAGAGCCGACTCTCGAGAACACCGGCACCTGGTGAAAGTAGCTCGCGGCGAGCAGAGGAGCGGTCAGGGAAGAACGCCACCACCGCGTTCGGTAGAAAGCACCGCTTACCTACCTGCCGTGCCCCCAAGCCGCCAGCTCGGCAGTGGCCCTGAGCGCAGTGGCCCGCGTTCCCGTGTGGCTCGCTGGGGTCAGGGGCAACACCGACCCTGCCCTCCGGAAAGTGGCAGTGGGTTTGACCCGCCGGCGGTTCCGGGAGGGACCCGCGCAGGGAGGGAGCCTTGTTCCGCATCGTTTGGGCCGGACGGGCTTCCCGGGAGGCGTCTGTGGGAAGAGATGTCTCACTCCGCCCGGAGTGAGAGATGGCGGAAGAGGCAGAGAGACCCAGAAGCTGGGGAAGGAGGAGGCGGGGAGAAGACTGGGGGCGAGAAGGGTTCCGAGGGGCTGCCGCCCACCCCGGGGGATTCAGAGTAAGACACGCGTGCCCAGGGCCGACACGCGCTGAGGAGACCCGAGCGGACGCAGGCTGGTGCCTCTGGCTGGCCTTTGGGAAGCAGGAGGTGAGGGGAAGGCGGAGACGTGGGTGGCCCGGCGTGGTGCTGAAGGGGTGACCAGCCAGGGCCGGTGTGCAGAGGCCGGAAGAGCCCTTTCCCTGCCCGGCTCCCAGCGCGTGGGGGACCCTCCGGCCACAGAGAGAATGGCCGGTGCCATCTCAGATCTGACGACAGACGTAAGCAAGCACGGGCATCCACGGAGCTCAACAAGCCCAAGCGGGATCAAGTTAGAGATCCACACTGGCCCGCTATAACAAACTGTCCTAAGCCAAAGACGAAAGAGTCTGGAGGGCTGCCAGAGAGAGGCAGCTTGTCACCTGCAGGGGCCCAAGAGGATCGACGGCCGCTCCCTCACCAGAAGCCGCGAGGCCAGAGGCAGTGGGAGGGCATATCTAAGGTGCCTCAAGAAAGACACTCCTCCAAGAATTCTGTGTCTGGCAAAACCATCCTCCGAAAATGAAGGTGAAATGAAGACATTCCCAGACACACGAAAACCGAGGCAATTTGTCGCAAGCAGCCTTGCTCTACAAGGCGCGCTCCGGGGAATCACCGAGGCCGGTGCGAAGGCACCGGAGACGGGACCGTGGAGCCTCGGACAGGAACCCAGAACCCGGGGGAGGGGGGCAGCTCACACGCACGTAAAGCAGGCAGGACTGCATTTAGTCGGTGCCTCTTTTTGTTTCCCAAACGGTCAGAAAGACAAACGCATGACACGGTGACTATGCATCTAAGGGAGACAGCACGCAGCTTACAGAGAGCTCACATGAGGCCGGCACGGGGAAGGACCCATGCACGAGTTTTACAGGCTTTGAAGCCAGGTCGGTATTAATTCCAACCGGGTCCTTACAGATCTGGGCATAAGTCCCATGGTATCCACTGAGAAAGTGACTTCCTCAACTGCAGAGAGGGGGAGGCGGGGCGGGCTGAGGGGCAGTACAGGGGTGAGGCAGGGAGGATCCAGCAGGGAGCAAGCTCACCTCACCTCACATGGAGGGGGTCACCTCCGCAGTGGAAAGCCAGACTGGCAGGATCGATTCGAAGCACGACCGGCTCCGTGCGCTAAGACCCGCTTTAGACCCAGAGACATGGGCCGGCGGCGAGCGAAAGGGTGCGTTTGGGGGAGGAAGCATTTAGGGACCGGTGGTGGCTGCTGACACCATGGAACTGTTCACCGCAAAGTGGTCCATGTCACGTGAAGCAAACTCGTCTCAGGGGTTTCTGAAGCTGCACTGGTTCAGCTGTGCTTTGCTGTGTCGTGTTTACGGACTCCCCCGGATTATGAGTGTTTCCGAATGCCCTCGGCTCGCGGTGGCACCCCTTCGGTGCCTGGCACGGAGCACGTGTGCTGAAGGCACCGATGAGCACGGAGCCTGACGTCGCTGGACGGCTCAGGCCGGCGGCTGGGGCATTTCCACCTCACAAGCCGCACGAGGGCTTGGCCGGGGCTCAGCGCTGCCCGTGCCCGCAGCCGGCAGAGCGTGTGTGGGGCGGAAAGGCTCCCTGCACGGGCCTGCCCATCCCCCCCGCGCCCGTCTCCCTGCACCAGCTCATCCGTGAGCCGCGGTCCCGCCAGTCGTGGCCCCAGAAAGGCACAATCGTCAGGAGGTTCCGGAATGCCCGTGTTCACGCCACACGTCTGTGAGCCCCGCGGGCTCTCGTTTACTGGGCCGTCCCCACGGCACACAGCACGGGGCGAAGCCTCTCCGTGACCCGGCCAATGAGCAGACGAGTGAACACACACGGTGCCGGGCTCGGCCCGTCCTCGCTCCGTCCTCTCTGTGCCGTGGGAGATTCCGAGTGGCCCCTGCTGTTATGACTGATCTTTGGTTGTAAAAACTAAACTGTAAAGGATCAAGTGTTCGGGAACCACCAGGAGGGCAAGCGGGCCTCCCTTCTCATAAACACGCCCGCGCAAGGCAGATGTGGGGAGAGGGACACCGTGCATATCTGGAAGCTGAAAAATCACGTACTTTTCCCACAAATTATGTTCGTTCGACAAGACCGTCTTCACTCAGTCAATATACCAGCCTTCCTGGAAGCCACAGACAGGTAGGGGACGGGATCAGAGTCAAAACACTCAGCTTCTCTCCTAAAAATATTTCCTCATGACCGAGATTCATTCACGGCCTTTTAAATCTTAATATTTAACTATAAGAAAATGACGGTCTTGCTCACTATAGAAACGTGGCACTCGAAGAAAACAGAATACATGACATGTTTGACAGGTTCCCAAAAAGACTTGTTGTCATACAGACGTCTGGGAAGCAGGCCACAGGCCACAGGCCACGTGGACATCTGCAGAGGAGGCCACCAGGTAAGTATAAGGGAGACTTCTGGGCTTGCTGTGTTCCCAAATCAAGGAGCCGGTGTGGCTGGAGAGGCGGGGGGTCTGAGAAGTGGGGACACGTACCCGTGGGCTTCAGTCACTGTAAGGAATTTGGCTTTGACTCTGAGTGTATTGGGAACCTCTGGGTGACGGTGAGGCCATGTCCCTAGGCTGCCCGGGTGGCTGTGTGATGGTCACTGTGTTGGGTTATGCGTGTGGCACAGAGACCAAACACGTGTGCCTGATCTTGATGGAGCTTATGGTTTAGCGGGGAAACAAGACAGACGAGGGACAACACAAAACAGCAGAGAATGAATGGCGAGTGGGTTCAGACAGGGAGGGCACACGTCTCCCTGGAGTGGCCCGGGAGGGGTGCAAAAGGGAGGGGGTGGACCTGGTGGGGCTGTGGGGTGGGCAGGGGTGAGGAAGGGCGGTGGTGGCCCCGGTGGGGCAGTGGGGTGGGTGGGGTGTGGAAAGGAGGGGGTGGCCCCGGTGGGGGCTTTGGGGTGGGCAGGGGTGAGGAAGGGAGGGGGCGGACCCTGTGGGGGCTGTGGGGTGGGCAGGGGTGTGGAAGGGAGGGGGTGGCCCCGGTGGGGGCTGTGGGGTGGGCAGGGGTGTGGAAGGGAGGGGGTGGAACCGGTATTGACTGTGGGGTGGGCAGGGGTGAGGAAGGGAGGGGTTGGCCCCGGTGGGGGCTGTGGGTGGGCAGGGGTGAGGAAGGGTGGGGGTGGCTCCGGTGGGGGCTGTGGGGTGGGCAGGGGTGCGGAAGGGAGGGGATGGACCCGGTGGGAGCTGTGGGGTGGGCAGGGGTGCAGATGCGAGGGGCTGGCCCTGGTGAGGGCTATAGGGTGGGCAGGGCCATAGGGAGCTCTGTCAGGAGGTGGGCAGGAGACAGTCTAGGAGCCAGCTCCTCCTCTTGTGGTCCAGAGGTTAAGCCTCCAAGGGATAAAGCTTCTGGCACCTTCTGGATCCCGCCAGATCCAGCCCCGAGCTGGGATGGGATGTCGGTGGGAGCCAGGCGGCACCTGCAAAACTCAGGGCCCGGCGCCGCCGCAGCTGGAAACTCGACGGAGCGGGGCGTCGTCACATGGAGAGCGGCCGCGTGGGGCCTCCCTCTGCTCCGCCCGCTGTTGGGGCCACCCAGCCCCGTAAGTTAGTTCCGCCGCCGCAGCATTTGCACAGTGTCCGGCCCGGGGTGAGGGACGCGCCCTGCACTGACGCACGGTTTCGGTGCCACCGTGAGAGCCCACACGTCATCGTGGACCTCTCCCTGCCACACGCAGGGAAGTGGGCAGGATGGTCTCCGGGACCAGAGCTGAGAACCGTGGTTCCGCGTGGCCTCCTAGAGTGGGCCCGTGTCCGCGTCCGCGTCCGCAGACGGTGTTGTGCCCGAGACCAGACGGGGGAGCTCGGTCACAGCGCCAGCTCTGTCACTCGTGGCTCAGATAGGACAGACGGAACGGACAGATGGAAGGCGACAGGGAGCTGACCGCGGGAACAGAGACGCGGCTGGGGAGATGCGGAGTCATGGACAGGAGGCTTGTCCTGAGAAGAGGGCCTTCCTGCGTCACCTCACAAGTGAGACAGGAGATACGGGGCGGCTCTGTCTGTGATGCCGTCACATCCGGGGAAGCGGCCCTGCCTTCCTGGCCTGGCCTGCGGGATGGCTTGTTGTAGAAGCATCGCGGCCCTGGCCTCCCGGGGACCAGCCGTGTCAGGCCGAGGCCAGGTTGCCAAACCCTGAGAGCCCAGGTGGGAGCCCCTCTTTGTGGGGGGACGCAGCACCACCTGCATCAGGTTCAGCCGGACTTGACACGGCCTGGTCCTTCGATGGGCCGACGTGCTTCTGTGTGCTTTTGTTTTTTTTTTAATTTTTTTTTTAATGCTTATTTATTTTTGACAGAGAGAGCATGAGCAGGGGAGGGGCAGAGAGAGAGGGAGACACAGAATCCGAAGCAGGTTCCAGGCTCCGAGGGGTCAGCACTGAGCCCGACACGGGGCTCGAACCCACGAACCGTGTGAGATCATGCCCTGAGCCGAAGTTGGACGCTCAACCGACCGAGCCACCCAGGCGCCCCTTCTGTGTGCTTTTTAAGATGATATCAGGGGCGCCTGGGTGGCTCGGTCGGTTGAGCGGCCGGCTTCGGCTAGGGTCATGATCTCGCGGTCCATGAGTTCGAGCCCCGCGTCGGGCTCTGTGCTGACAGCTCGGAGCCTGGAGCCTGTTTCGGATTCTGTGTCTCCCTCTCTCTGACCCTCCCCCATTCATGCTCTGTCTCTCTCTGTCTCAAAAATAAATAAACGTTAAAAAAAAAATTAAAAAGACGATCTCGGACTCGACCTCAAGATGATAATGCGATCACAGGGCAAGCAGGGCCCCGAGTGCCTGGATGGCTGGCTCGGGGTGCCCCACCTTCAGGGTGCTGGGTGTACAGGGGTGGGGTGGGCAGGGCCGCCCGGGCGGTACTATGACCGTGTGTCTGTCTCCGCGGTCCAACCGCCTGGGGGTAGGGGCCGAAGGGACCCCCTGCTAAGTGCTTCCATCCCTGCTCCCTGGAGACGGGGGAGGCCAGGTTGTGCTGAGAGTCGTGGAGCAGCGCTTACATTTACGTGGAAAACACCACTTATACACACCAGCGCACAGCACAGAGAGAAGCCTTCAGAGTGGAAACCGGCTGGGAGAAGAAAGGATGCCGGTACCTTCTCTTCCGTGGCCTTCCCCCATTTTAGGAAGGAAGGCCGGGGGTGAACCGCAGGAATGTCTTACAGCGCAGCTGCGGTGAGCCCCGGTGTCCGCAGCACCTGCTGGTGGGACGGGTGGACGGGGAGGGTCCTTCGGGGGCCATTCTGAGGGCGCCACGGGGGCACCGTGTCCCAGGGGAGGAGGCAGAAAGGGGGGCCTGAGGACAATTTCTAAGCGGATTTCTAGTGGTGCTGGGGCCAGGACCACCTTCAGTCTTCATCTAAATCTCAGAGAACCATCAACTAAGGGTTGTGTCCCACCTGCCGAGTATAAAATACGGCAGAAATGGAGCCCAGAGACCGCGGCTATGCCACACGCAGTTCTATCCTTTGAACTGGGGACCGCGGAAGAAATCCTAATAACCAGCCCCCTAACAGGGGCCCCTTCCCTCAGGTCAACAACCCAGATGCACAGTCCTGGGGAGGGCGGCCCAGCAGCCAGCCACGTTAACAAACTCCACACACCCGGAGCTCAGCGTGCCCATGACAGGGGCCAGGCCTGTTCCCACAGGGTGGTGGCCAAAGCCATGTGACGTGGTGACAGACCCCATCCACGTTTGACGGGAGCGCCTCGGCAAAACAACACGCACGTGAGCTGTGCCAAGTGCCGGCAGCCGCGTGGCGAGGCCACGCTGTGTGCGTCCTGAACGGCGTCAACGGCGGCCCGTGTGGACCTCCTTACAGTAAGAGTGGGGGTGAACGGGGCCATCCCGAGCCCCCTGTGTCCCCAGCCTCCTACGCTGCTTTTCCCTGGGGGTTCCCTCCCTGCATTCAGGCACCTGCGATGTGGCTCCTCACCGGGCATGGCCTCCCCATGCAATGACCACGCTCTGGGGACAATGGCCGCCCGTCGGCCAGGGCTTCTGGGAGGCATTCGTATCGTAATAAGCGTTTCGTCTTTGGCTGGGGAGTGAAAGATTTTGTTCTCTGCGCAAAGGATTTCTGGAAGTTTCCAGAAAAGGAGGAAACCATTTTGGTTCACGGTTTGGGGAAACCCCCAAACCACCAAGTCCTCGGGTGCCGCCCTGCCCTGTGCCAGGGACCCTGCACTAGGACGGCCGGGGGCCAGGGTCCTCTGCAGGAGGTCCTCTGCAGGAGCACTGACCAGGGGCCTCCTTCAGGCCCTGGGCTGCAATGCGCCGATGAGAGACCATGGCCCAGTCCCACATTCCCAGGTCCTCATGACCCCCCGCATCTGTCCTGTCATCACCGAGACGCCCCCATCTTCGGTGTAGTCTGTTTGAAGTCCCTGCTTTCTACCCCTTCCGCCGAGATGCCAGCCTGGTCTTCCTGATGTGGAGCCCGTCACCTCCCCTCGTCTACAGAACCCTGTCAGAGCCTCTGCTGCCCGCGGCTCCTTGACCCGGGCCGCGTGGCCGTCCGTAGCAGGACTCCGGAGGACACGAGCTCCCCGGACTGTCTCCCAACAGGCCCACGCTGAGTCAGTGTGGGGGGCAATAGGACCGTTCGCAGGACCCGGGGGGTGGCTGTGGCCTGGCTGCGGGACATGGGTGGGGACATGTACATCTGATCTTTCAGGGCCAGGGTCCCCTCTCCTCCCCTCTGCTCCCCCAGGGTGATGCGGACCCCCCCCCCAGCCCATATTCCATCAAGACCCTTAAACACAAACTGCATCATTTACAGGTCAGCCCCCCCGGACCAGACGCTCCCCCTAAGCCCCCCAAACACTAAGGTTATGGAGTCCGTGACCGCGGGACTAAGGATGCTTCCAGACTCTCCAGAGTCTGGTGGGCTGGGGTCTCCTCGAGAGTCCCATTAGGATTCCCACTCCTTCAAGCCCCACCAGCTACTTTCGGCTTCGTGACGAAGTTTAAGGCAGAACAAAAGTTTTAAAAGATTGAGTTAGAATCAGTCCTGATTCTTTCGTGTGTGGATCACCAAGTTTTTATATTTTACTGAGAAAAACTGTAAGAAATTCTCAAGTTTATACTTCAACAGATTAAATATTTAATGCTATGCTGTGCGCACGTCAAGCAAAGTGATTTCCTCCGTGCCTGGCCAGTGCGGGTCTGCTGGCCTCCCTGAGACTGGGAAGCCCCGTGGGGGAAGGGCCCAGCGCCCCAGCCTGTGACCTCCAGGCCCAGCCAACACCTGGCCCCGAGTGGTTCTGAATGTGCGCACGAGCACGGCTGCTGCTGGTGGAGCGAAAGCCGGCCCCGTCTCGTCTCTCACATTCGTGTTTGGTTGTTTGACAGCATTTAGCGGTACTTTTGGTCTGTGACCCCCCCTTTCTCCAGTATCCCCTATGCTCCTATTGTCTGTGATTTTATTTCTGATAATGCGCCAGCCTGCACCCCCTTCATTCACGGGGCTGCCTTTCCCCCAGAGCCGCTTTCGCTCAGAACTCTTTCTTTTCCAAAGTCGATGCTAGAAATGACAGAGACAGTGTTGTGATGACAGTCTGTCCAGGAACTCCGGAGCGGAAACACATCAGGGCGCCTGCAACGTGGCCCGGGCGGCGGCAATCCTTGACCAGTAGTCCCCCAGGGGGCCCCTCCGCGTCCGTGTGACCATCTCCCGCGATGGAAGGGCTCCTCGTGCATCAACAATAAAATAAAATAAAATAAAATAAAATAAAATAAAATAAAATAAAATAAAATAAAATAAAATAAAATAAAATATAAAACCAAAACTGTCCCATCTTCCTCCACGTAGCTGCTCTCGCAATTCTTCATTAGGAATATTCCTGGGTGCCTGACTTTCTGCCAGGTAGATTAATTTCACCCTACGCAGCTGTATTTTATGCCGTGGCCACTCTCCCACTTGGAGAGCACCTGTGGGTAACCGAAGACCCCCTAGGACAGAAGACCCTCCTGGGTCCTGCTCCCCAGAGTGGCCAACCTCACATTCCAATTGCATTCTGTTTTTTTTTTTTTAAGTTTATTTATTTATTTTGAGAGAGACAGGGACGGTGCAGATAGGGGAGGGGCAGAGAGAGAGAATCCCAAGCAGGTTCCACACTGTCGGCGCAGAGCCTGACCCGGGGCTCGAATCCAGGAAGGAGCCGTGAGATCACGATCTGAACTGGAACCGAGAGTCGGATGCTTAACCAACTGAGCCACCAGGCGCCCCTCCAATCACTCTCTTTAATCCAGGGATGAATCACCCAGCTCAGGGAGGATGGCCTGTTGTCTGAAACCACTACTGTAAAACTTTTTTGATTAATCTTTCAGGAAACTAAAATTTTACTCCTAACGGTTAAGGTGTTACTGAGGATTTGCAAAATCAGCAAACAAAACCCACAGGCTCCCTCCCGGGGCAGTGCATGTTCTACGAGGACTGTTTTCCTCTCCTGAGCCGAGATCGTCCATGCTGGAGAACCATGTCGGACATGCTCAGGAAGACAGGGACCCAGCCTGGCTCCTCACGACTACAGGTTCCACTCTGGTTCAATTACGGTCACACGAGCTGCTTCTAACGCCAGACAACAGACAGATGCACTTTAACACCATCTCCACGAGGATTAAGACAGATACACTTTATTGTTATGTGACTCTTGTTTAATCAGAATTAAAAACGCCCACAGGCTGAGTCTGATAGATTTGATGGCCTCAGACGCTGTCCGTGACTCACAGCTGACTCTGTCCGTCCTGCTTGACCAGATGACATCTCAGGTTTGCCTTTTGCAGTCTCCCGTTTCCCGCTCTTTCCTGCCTACGATCTCCCCCTGGTTCTCTCTGGTTCGCACACTCGTCCCCCAGCCCCGGGTGGAGTCAGAGTCTGGCACGGGAAGCCAACGGCACACAGCTCTTGATGAGATGCTGGCTGGAGTGGCTCCCATCTCCTCACAACCGACTTGCTGATAAATACTTGGCCAGCTCACCTCCCCGCCGCCACTTTCATCCGGGCTATCTGTGGGGCTGATTATATTTCTCCAGATGCCCCGTTTTACATTTTCCAGATTGGGTCTCGTTTTGTGATTTGCTGCCATATTTCTTCAAAGCTCAAGAGCCGGCTGCCATATGCCTGCTACGCTCATTCTCCGTCAGCCTCAGCACGCCTTGCAGCGAGGCGAGGGTCACACCGAAAAACAAAAACCAAAGCCTGGGCAGGGAGTCAAGGCCGGCTGCACGTGGCGCCAGCAGAAGCCCGTCCGTGAAGCTCCCTTGGGGGATGTCTGCCGCCCAGACCTCGCTCTGCACTCGCAGCAGATCTGAGGCTGAATGCCTGGCCAGCAAAGCCTGGAGAGAGCGAGAGAACTGGAGGCAGCAGGGACGTGGGGGGCACGTGTGTGACGGGGTGGGGGGGGGGAGGCAGTGACACCAACGCCGAAATAGAGTATCGGCAAGAAGCTACAACTGCCCATGCGTGAAAGATGATACTCAAAGCCAGATCCCTGCGTGCTCTGAAAACATCTCTCCTCTCCCCGGGTTGGGTCACTTGTGTCTCCTGTGTCGACGATGCAGGCAGACCTGATGTTAGGTGCGCAGCCGCCCCCCTTTAGGTACTTGAACGGATCTCCTGTCTGCGCGCTGCTGGATGTGACCGCCACCGACTGCCTCTCCGCCCCACGTACAAAGCCAGGGGAGGATGGGAGAGCAAGACAGGTCCCCTTCCGGAGCCGGCCGCCTGTTCGGGCCACAGGAAAGGCTGAGTGGGAACGTGTGGGCGTGAGCACGAGGCACGCACGTCCCGATGCACCCCCCCCCCCCCACGGCCTGTCCACCTCTCTGCAGATGGATTCCTTTGTGGGTCTTCCTACCTTCTGGGTTTACGTTCGCCCCCGCACCGCAACCCGGGGTCCCCGTCTGGCATCTGCAGGCCCCACTGCCCATGAGCCCTTTAGGACGTCCCAGGGACCACTCCTGGATTCCTGTCCCCACAGGGCACACACCCAAGCTGGAAGGAAGACGAAGAATCGTCCTGCCCGTCCAATCTTGTATGTCTCCTGCAACACCGCCCTCTGTGAACACCCCTGTGGGGCCCCTGGTCTCCCGGGGCAATGGACCCTTCCGCGTGCACAGCCCTGACCAGGACCGTCTCTCTCTGCACCAGCTGGTCCTCGTGGGTCTCTCTACCTCTGTGACTTCTCTGTTAGCTCTGCTGTTTTCTAGGCCACAGCAGGTCCTCAGAAGGGTGTCCCACATCCTCCAGGGCCCACCAGGATGGACGTGCTGTCAGGAATACACAACATAGTAGGGGACACGGCGGTGGCCGGGCGGCTGTCCTCACACATGGGATCAGCCCAACGAGATTTACCGGGAGGAGGAGGAGGTAAAAGACAGGACTGGGAGGGGGCCGTGGCGTCACTGAGGGGCAGAGAGGAAAGCGGGGCTGGGGAAGTTCGGGAAGGCCGGCACTCTGAAGCGGAAGTCACTGCTTTCCCTTGACGTGTGCACCCTTTGAGGACACAAGCATGTGAGACCAGTTTCATCTAGAGAAGCCTCTTAAAAGGCAGTTCAAAGAGTTATTCTTTTAAACGTCATATCAGTGCAAGCTCCAGCAACGGAGAACAAGTTTCGGTATCTGGGCCGAAAAGTGAACGTGACGGCGTTGGTCTTAAATTGTTATTTTATTCCTAACTGCCGAAAGGACCTTTAGATAGCGGGGTCGGCAGGGAGGTGATGTCACCAGAAATGAAGAGTTGGGGGCCCTGGTGCTGTGGGGACCCCATCCTGGCAGGTGCGACTGTCAGGGGGGCAGAGCAAAGGCGTCCCAGTCACCCTTGGGGTTTCTCGCAGAGAAACATCGAAATCCTTTCTCACATCTTTGGAACCAAGTCAGGCAATGTGTTTAAACATTCTGTATGTTTTTCAGTCATAATTCCGACCTATTTCTGCAACGCTGTCTTTTAAAATAAAGGAAAAGAATAATACATCAAAGGAGTCGATTTAAGATACAAAAATTTGAGAGTTTCTCCTGCTTCTCTGTTCATCCCGCACTCTGCGGTGGGGTGAGGTGACATGCTGTGGGCTCGTCGCAAGCAAGCCTCTTTCTTCAGTGAGAAGCCCAGCCCCGATGGTATATTCCAGAAATGTTGATTTATTGCGGCCACTCTGGTGCATAAGAGTAGTGCACGTATAAATGGCGCTCTGTCGTGGAACTAGAAATGAGCTGGTGTGACTCAGTACGCTCCAGAATTTTCTATCCAGGCACACGGCGTTACTGCTGATTAAACAACCTCTTTTTGCCACGGACACCCTAAACTTTTGCCAGATCCTAAGTGGTTTGGTGGGAAAAAGCAATTCTAAGTACAACGGCAAGAGGGATGGTTGGGTTTGTGATTCTTAAGATTCCTTGCAGCTGAGAACCTGTCGCGAAACATGAGACAGGCTCACGTCTTCCCTGGCGGGAGCTGCCAGTGCATATAAGCAACGGACACGGAGGCCCTGCCGGTAATTCCTAAACTGTTTCAACTCCTCTAAAGGCAAAACTCGGGAAAGCACCAGTAGCCCAGCTCAGATCCCCTGAGGAAAAGAATCCTTGTCCTGCAGTGTCCCTGCTCCGGAAAGTACATGGCAAGGTGGGGAGGGGGTCCCTGCTCTGGACGGTACATGGCGGCGGGGGGGGGGAGGGGGGGTCCCTGCTCTGGACAGTACATGGTGGGGTGGGGGGTGGTCCCTGCTCTGGACGGTCCACAGTGGGGGTGGGGGTGGGGGTGGTCCCTGCTCTGGATGGTCCACAGTGGGGGTGGGGGTGGGGTCCCTGCTCTGGACGGTCCACGGTGGGGGGTGGTCCCTGCTCTGGATGGTCCACAGTGGGGGTGGGGGCGGGGGTGTCCCTGCTCCAGACGGGAATGGTGTTGGGATCAAATCCCTTCTTCAGACAACTCCTAATCATTGTTGTGTTAAGCACAGGGCCCAATACAGAAGGGAGGGCGAGGTCAGTGCTGAGCTCTGCTCGCTGGGGGGCTGATGAGGGGGGCTCCGCATGGTTCAGAATCCCAAATAGCACCTCTGAGACGATTTTTCACAACGGAAAGTGGCCTTGGCACGTTTCTAAGGAGAGTCAGGGGTCAACAGGAACCCAGGAGACCAGAAAGGAAACGTGAGTTTTGACAAAAGCGTTCCCTGATCAGCACGCCGGCTGCCGGTCACCTTGGCCCGTGCGCGTTGCCTCTAACGCCACCTCGCGTCTCCGGTGTTCGTATGGCGCAATTCTCCCCACGCGCCGACACCCAGCGCACAGCTCTTGGCGGCTATTTCGTGAGAAACCTGGGGGGACCGCTGGGTGGCAAGCTACGGGCACTCGTCGGGTTCTCCGAGCGCGGGGAGCGGCCCCGTGGAGTCACGGCGGCAGGCGCAGCCCTGCGTTCACGGCCGCGCGCGGTCGGCAGGAGCCGGGCGGACGTGGCCGCAGGCGGGGGCCGGACCGGCGCCGGGCACGGCAGCTCCCGTCCTCCCCGGGCTCGTGTGGCGAGTGGGCACCGCGGCCGCGAGAGGAAGCTACCGGAAGTGCCGGAGGCAGGGCTGGCGGGCCCGCTCGGGCGGGCAGCGCGTGCTGCGAGGGGCTGGGGCCCTGCCCGAGAAACGGACGCCCACGGGGGCCGGTGCCGGGAGAGGCTGCCGACGGCGGCTCGTCGGGGCCGGCAGCCCGTGTCCAGCCACGGCCCGGGACGTGTGTGTGATGCACGCAAGCGGTGACGGGGCCCACGGCCCCGGGGGCTGGAGGCGGGATGGCAGGGGAAGGCGGAGCCGGACCGCCCCGCCCCCTGGCGAGGCCTGCGAATTAAGGGCCGACGGCGGTCGCCAAGTGTCAGGGGTCACTGTTTCAGCGGTTAATCAAAGTCTTACCTTCCCAGAGGACACGTTTTTATACGTGGCGCCTGATTTATTCTGGCTCCTGGGCCTGCAGGTTGGAACTTGTGTCACGAATGCATGTCAGGAATTCACAAAAAGGACGTTTCGATCGCCACGAACTGAAAGGGGAATTTAAGTATGCACCTGGCTGGCACACCTGACTCACCCGGCCACGGAAACCTGCACTTCGCTTTCTGCTTTTCAGTAAGGGTCCCTAGAGAACATGGGATGGGCGATCCCGCCTGGCGGAAGGGGGAGGTAAGCAAGCAGCCACTCAGAACGCAGTGTCGGGAACTGTCATCTGGGGGGGGGGGGGGGGGCAAGAGGCCAGGGAGTCAGCAGCTTAGGGGGTGTCGAACCCTTGAGCCCACAGGACACTAGTGCGGGAGACGAGAACCATGCCAGGCATCTTTAGATCTCACGTCATCCGGCGTTCCCACACCAACTCCCGCTCACTTTGCACCGTGCCACAGAGTGTCCCAACCGTTCACTCGAGAAATGCTTGCATTCGGCACCTGGGACTTGAGTATCAATCCATATGGATGAGTCCTGTAGCTAAAGACCGTGCAGGGAGTGGACGAGAAAGCCGAAGGGAAGTGTACTTACAGGACGAAAACGGGATCAGATTAGGGTGAAACAGAACAATCTCTAGAGAAAAATATTTATGCTCACAGATGAAAAATTGAAAACAATCAAATGGACTAAGCAATATTTTAAAATAGTAATATTTGATGCCTTTACAGGTATGGTAAGAAATAATAAGTGTCATAAGAGGATACTATGAACCAGTGTATGCCAGCAAATTGGAAAACCTAGACGAAACGCACAAATTCCTAAAAACATACAGCCTTCCCAGACTAAATCATGAAGAGACAGAAAGTCTGAACAGACCGACAACTAGCAAGGAGATTGAATCAGTAATCAAAAACCTCTAAACAAACAACAAAATCCCTGAATCAGATGGTTGCATGGGTGAATTACACCATTTAATTTTTTTAAACATTTATTCATTTTTGAGGGACAGAGCAGAAGTAGGGGAGGGGCAGAGAGAGAGAGAGAGAGAGAGAGAGACAGAATCCGAAGCAGGTTCCAGGTTCCAAGCTGTCAGCACAGAGCCCAATATGGGGCTCGAACCCACGAACTGCAGTATCATGACCTGAGCCAAAGTCAGCTTAAGTGACTGAGCCCCCCGGGAGCCCTTACCAAACATTTAAAGCAGAAGTAACCTCAATCCTTCCCAAACTCTTCCAAAAACTGAGAAGGGGACACTTTCTAACTCATTCTATGAGGCCGACATTATCTTGACACCAAAGCCAGATAAAGACACTACAAAAAAAGAAAGTGTATGTCAGTATCCTTTATGAACACTCATGTGAAATTCCTCAACAAAATACCAGCAGACAGAATTCAACAGTTTATTAAAAGAACTATACATTATGACCAAGTGTGATTTATTCTCGGCAGGCCAACATGTGAAAGTTGATCAATGTGACAAAATGAAGAGGAGTAAGAAAAACTCGACATATCATTTCAATTAATGCAGAAAAAGTATTCAACAAATTCAACACCTTTTTCATGATTAAAAAAACTCAACAAACTAGGAAGAGAAGGATACTGCCACATACTAAAGGTCACATATAATAAAGGCCACATAGAAAAACCCACAGCAGACATCATACTCAATGGGGAAAGACTGAGAGCTTTTCCTGCAAGGCAGGAAAAAGACAAGAATGCCTGTGTTTGCCACTTCTATTCAACACAATATTGCAAGTATTAACCAGAGCAATTAAGCAAAAAAAAAAAAAAAAAAAAAAAAAAAAAAAAAAGAGAGAGAGAGAGAGAGAGAGAGAAAAGAAAAAAAGGAAAAAGAAAAAGAAAAGAAAAAAGTCATCTAAATTGGAAAGCAAGAAGTAAAATTATTTGTTTGCAGATGACATGATCCTATATGTAGAAAACCCTAAAAATTCCACAAAAAAAACCTGTTAAAACCAGTGAATGGATTCAGCAAAATTGCAGGACACAAAATATATCCTGCACAATGAGTTGTTTTTATATACTAACAATGAGCAATCTGAAAAGGAAATTAAGAAAATTCCATTTACAATAGCATCAAAAAGAATAAAATATTTAACAATAAACTTAGGCAAAGAAGTGAAATACTTGTACATGGAAAACTACAAAACATCGTTGAAAGAATAAAAGACCCAAATAAATGGAAAGACGTCCCATGTTTATGGGTAGTAACAGTCAATAGTATTAAGATGTCAATCCCACCCAAAGCAGTCTACAGATTCAATGCAATCAATCCCTGTCAAATCCCCAGTGATGTTTTTGCAGTTCCTTCACTTTTTGCAGTGCTGCCATTTAGGAAAAAAATCCCTCCTAAAATTCATATAAGATCTCAAAGAATCCTGAACGGTCCAAACAATCTTGGAAAAGAAGAACAAAGTTGAAATCACCAAAACCTACTAAAAAGTAACATTAATCAAAGCAGGCAGGTATTGATTGGCATAAAGACAGACACACAGTACAATGGAATGTAATATAGTTCAGAAACAAATTCTCATATACATGTCAAATGATTTTGACAAGGTTGCCAAGATCACTCAATGAGGAAAGGGCAACCTTTTCAATAAATGGTGCAGGAATAACTGTGTATCCACACATAAAAGAATAAAGCTGGACCTATACCTTACACTATATTAAAAAACGAACCCCAAACGGATCAAAGACCCAAATGTAAGAGGCAAAACTATAACTCTGAAAAGAAAACATAGGAGGAAGCCTTCACGACACTGGATTTAGCAAGGATTCCTTGCATAGGACACCAAAAGCACAGGTAACAAAAGAATAAATAAGTAAATTGGGCTCCATCAAATTTAAGATCTTCTGTGCATCAAAGAACATTATCAAGAAAGTGAAAAGGCAGCACTCAGAATGGGAGAAAATATTTTCAAGTCATGTGTCTTATTAAGGATTAATATACAGAATATATAAAGACTCACAGACTCAACAACCAAAAAGACCAAATGATTCAATTTAAAAAATGGGCAAAGGATTTGAGTAGACATTTCTCCAAAGACATACAAATGTCAAAAAACACATGAGAAGATGCTCAACGTCAACAATCATCGGGGAAATGCAAATCATAAGCACGATGAGATACCCCTGAGGACACATATTATTTTAAAAACCCCACAAAACCCAGAACAAAGCGAGTGTTGGCAAAGATGTGGAGAGACCGGACCCCCGGCGCACTGCTGGTGAGAGTGCAAAATGGTACAGCTGCTGTGGGAACACGGTGGCAGTCCCCCACCCTCGCCAGATTAAACTCACTGCCATATGATCCAGCAACGATACTTCCGAGTATATACTCGAAAGAATTGAAAGCACGGACTCAAAAAGATATCTGTACACACGTGTTCATAGCAGCACCGTTCACGACAGCCAAGCGGTGGAAGGAACCCAAGTGTTCATGAAAGACGAACGGATAAACTACCTGTGGTTGCTCCACACATGCAGTCAAATACCTTGAGGACGACGTGCTGAGGGAACTGGACCAGATGCCAAAGGGCAACCACTGTATAATCCCACCGATACGAGGGACTGAGAGTCGTCCAATCCACAGAGAGAGATGGTGGAACCGTGCAGCCAGGGGCTGCGAGGGAGGGGAATGCGGAGCTAGTGGTGAATGGGGACAGGCTTTCAGTGTTCAAGATGACAAAGTCCTAGAGACGATGTTGAGGATTGCTGCGAAAGAAAAATTTTACCATGACATTTGTCGAAACGGTAAGGAAGATCTTGTCTGGGACTACTGCGATAGACGCCAAGACCGCCGCATTAGGGGAGAAAGGCCAGGGTGAACTCTGAAGGTGGCGAAGACATCTGGGGACTTACAGCCGAGGGCAGAGACAGGGGGTAAATGGGTAGGAAATTACTAAGGGGAGACACGAAGGGTAGGTTACGCCATTCTGGTCACGCCACCTTAACAGGCTTCTTGCTGAGGAACGGCCAGGGGGGCCAGACCTCACGGGGAGGCTTCCACTCACAGGGGCCGCTAGGCTGCGCCCTGCCCGCCCCCTCCCTTGCCAGGTTCACCGATTAAACCTGTGTCAGCATGGACACCCCGAGTACCGCCAAATCTGGGGCATCCCAGGTCCTGTGGAACGACGAATCCATAGGCGCCCCTTGTAATTGTACCTTCTTATTCCTGACAAAGAGGCCCTGGTGCCCTGTGGTGCACACATGCTGGGGCAGACACTGAGTGCTGGGATTCCAGAGCCTTCCGCCTGCCCCCAGAGGCACCCGGCACACGGGAGGATTTTGTGAAACAGTTTAAATAAATTAAGGAGGAAAAAAAAGTGGATCATTTACTTAAAAAAAAAAAAATCACAAGGTCTTCTATTTTTCTTGGTACTTGAGAGGGAAACAACATGCTTGAAAATTTGTTTGTGGATCAGCATAAACAACCAAAATTTATTTCTGTTTTCTGGTTGTGATGGGAAATCATGGTGTTAGTAGGATGAGATCTGAATTGAAATTTACACATTTACTAAGTTAGAGAAATACAAATACCCTATGATTTCACTCACATGTGGAATTTAAGAAAAAAAACCAATGAGGAAAAGGAAAAAAAAAAAAAGAGAGAGAGACAAACCAAGAAATAGACTCTTCACTACAGAGAACACACTGAGGGCCACCAGAGGGAGGTGGGTAGGGGGTGGGGAAGCAGGTGATGGGGACTAACGATGCACTTGTGATGAGACCGCGTGTCGTATGAAGTGTTGAGTCACTACGTTGCACACCTAAAACCAACATCGGGCCGTATGGAAACTATACCGCAGTTACATTTTTTTTAAGTACACATTTAAGAGTAGGAAGACCATTCCCTTCCAATTTCCAGTTTTTTGGTGTTGATTTTAATGCAGTAATGCTCAGGTGCACAGAGTAATGGTAGAATTTTTCAGCTCCGTCACCAGCAGGTTTATTTTCAATAATAAGTTTTGACATTTGAAATCAGAGGGCATGCTGATGAAATGTTGAAGCTCAGGGGTGTTTACTTTAAGTTTTGGGAAATATTTGATATGTGGATCATTTTATTTTTTTTAATTTTTTAAATGTGTATTCATTTTTGAGAGAAAGGGAGACAGAGCACGAGCAGGGGAGGAGCAGAGACAGAGGGAGACACAGAATCAGAAGCAGGCTCCAGGCTCCGAGCTGTCCGCACAGAGCCCGACGCGGGGCTCGAACCCACAAACCATGAGATCATGACCCGAGCCGAAGTCGGACGCTTAACCGACCGAGCCACCCAGGCGCCCCTGATGTGTGGATTATTTTATGTATCTCAAGAGTAACAGCCCTGAACTCAGAGCCTTGCCGTTTGATTGATCTCTGTGTGTCGGAGCCCAGTGCTGCCTGCACATAGTAGGAAGTCAATAGATATATGCTGGCAGAGTGAAGAAAGGACCCTCTGGAAGGGTTTCGGAGGGCAATGGCTGCAGCGTTGACAGCTCCTGATACCTGTCCCCACTTACAGACGTCATGGGACAAGTTCGAGAGGAAGCAACAGGACTCATCCCAACCACAGCCCAAAAGGGTTTACAAGGGCCAAGCTCGTAGACCCTGTTTCTGGAGAATTTACTATTATCCAGTGTGGGGACGTACTGCATGGACTATGGAGTCACACAGACCTTCTGCCGTTCTCGGCCCCATGTCCCACCATTTGAAGGACCTTGGGCATTAGTGTGTGGCCCCTGAAATGGTGACAAGCAACCCTATTGGCCACGTGATGCTGATATATTATTAAACTGTTCCTTCCACAGTTTTCCTGTCTCAAAGCTGGGGATGGCCTTCCCATGTCATAAGAAGGCATGGGGATAAATGAATTAAATAGCAAACACTTGGTGCAGGGCTGGGCACACAGCGCTCAGTACTCACCCTCACCTCCTACAGTCTCGGGAATGTGTCGTGTGACCACGTGGGCAGCGTGACCACCGACAGCATGCTGTTCCCGCTGTGCGGTCCAGTGGGGGAATCAGACGATTCCGTCATGTGGGAAGAGTTAATTCGGGGAGTATTGTCACTAGGGACAGAAGGTGTTTTCGTGAGCGCATCCCTGCGATCTAGGACTGAAATAATTAAGAACTGATTCAGTTTTATGATTTCTCTTTAAGCAGAAAATATGCCGTGGTTAAGACTCCGTTCTTAAACAGAGTTACAGCGGATATGTGTTATAGACATCAGTTCAGTTGCGAAATAGTCCATTAGCTTGGGTTTAATTACTTAACATTTTCTCTAGAACGCGTTCCGCAGACATCAAGGATCCCTGCGACACCGACGTGGCCCCGACAGAAACTGTCCACACTTGGAACATGAGTCCCGATAACGGAGACCTGGGTCAGGCCCACACTCGTCCCCAAAGCACAGTGACACCTCTCCACAGCTAGCCTACCTCACTTAGCACCATGGCACGTCTGTGCCAGCAAAGAAAGTCCGGACCGGAGACGCCAAACCAGTGCTGACACTAGTCACTAAGAGCATTTACCTTTCAAGTTTAAGAACGGTGACCATTACACGGATGAAACGTAATTTCTATCATTAAATCCCACCTTTATGTCACGCGCCCTGGTTAAGTTCAGACAATATATATTTTTTAGATGAACGCTATTCCCAACGCATGTTACTTCTTACCTGTAAGAGGCTGTTGAGGGTCGACCTGTGGTCTTCTCTCCCCTGTGGGACTCAGCCGTGTGTGCCCCGCGTACCGTGGGGGGCGCGGGGAGCAGCGCTGGGAGCTCAGTCTGGCTCCCCATCCCCTGCGTCCAAGCTCGCGGGCCCTCGACACAACTCCTTTCTGTAAGGACACCAGACCAGACAGGGGCTCTTGTCCTGGGGCGCGTGGTTTCGGGGCACAGAGCTGGACCCTCCCGCTGCAAGTCTGGTTTATTCGTCAGGGGCTGGGCCCTGGGTTCCAGTATTTTAAAAGTCCTCCCAGGTAATTCCTAAGCGTGGCACGAGGTAGAACTGCTGGGTTGGGTGGCTACTAAGATAGGAAGATGCTTTGGGGTCTAACATTTTGCTTCTCAGCCACTAGAAAAAGCAACAGGATCACTTGAATTGGTCAAGACAGGAAAACTGGAGGACACTTTGAGCTTGAGAGGAACTCATCCATTTGCACTTAAAGTGATTAAATCTGAAGCTTTCCACCGTAACGATCAGGTAATGTGGTCAAACGGTCCATCCGGTAACCCTGTGCAGGCCACGGTGCAGGGTGCAGGCACAGAATGGCCGTGGGCGTCCCGTCTCCAACACGTGTCGCTGCCATTAACAACAGCCTGAGGCAGAGCTGGCGAGCTGACTGGGGCTCCTGCAGGCACACAGTCCCCCGTCCCGTTCTTGCCCTCGAGGGGCTCCAGGGGCAACCACGATCTGTATACATACCCATCCTCCTCTCGCCCATTTCTCAGCCACATGGTGGGCGTGGGATTCGGTTTCCTGGCATCTGTTCGCCGCAGATAGGGCCACAATATCACGCACCTTCCAGAGACGGAAGCTTTGAGAGCGGACGCCAGCATAAGCCAGTGCTGCCCCAGCCAGACTGGGGCATACAGTGACCCCGTCTGCAGGTGACATTCCAGAAAGTGACGGGCAGAGGGGGCGTGAGAACGGGTGAAGAGGAAGGTCTGTGTAAGAGAGACTGGAAAGAGCTGGCATTCTGTGAGCCAACACTCGTTTAGCCTTCCGTGTGAGGCGGGCATTGCTATAGTCCACTGATCCCAAGACACACGGCTCTCCACATTTCAGCATCTCTGGAGTGAATGTGCATCACACTGCCAATGGCGAGACAGGATATGGCCATTGGAGCAATTTCTTTCTTGATGATAAATAAAGTAACGATCATCTCGCAATCGACCGTGGCCGGGACTGGGTGGACTACAACGTGTACAGACACTTCACCGTGAAGAACCTGAAGAAAGTACCAGAAAGTACATGTGGCTTCCCCAAGTTCACACACTCGAAGTGCCGAGGCCAGCGTTCAGACCAAAGTCAGCCCCGACGGAAAGTTCTGGGTACTTCTCTACACACCCAACACCTACCCAGCCTCAATTACCCTGTGGGCCAGGCACAGTCAGAGCCTGACAAGGGTCCTGGTCCCAGACAAGCATGGCTTCTCCATCTCCCTCTTTCCCAAATTACTGCCACTCTCTGCTTACACCCAACGCAGCATACCGATGCTTTCCAAAGACCCCCTTGCTTTACAACCAGCCCCCGCCGTTACCGAACAGTTACAGTGTGTTTCCCAGAATGTGTCTAAAGGAAGATCACGGACCGTCCATTAACCCCCGGGCCCCCCAGAACCTCCCATTCCTCCCGTGTGCCCTAGGAGCCAGCCCTCACTGACCCATGCGTGGGGACACTGGCCCCGTGGCCTCACCCACGTGGGCACCCAGTCGGGGGGCTCGGGTCACACCCAGTCACAGGAGGACCACAGTTTACCCCACAGGGTCTGACTCCCACCCTGGGGCTCTCCCGGCTAACCTGCCTCATCAGGAAGCGAGGTTTATGGTCTAGAAAACCTCCAGAAGGGACTCTGAACACAGGCTCTCTCCCAGCAGACCACTGTCCCTGGCTTACATGCCTTCCCACGGAAGAAAAAGGTCCTGCTTTGGTCCCTTTTCTCCTCCTTTTCCTCTTTCTGCTCCCCACCACCATCATCATCATTGATCATAGTTTTAAAAGAACTGAATTCTAAAAAGGCCTGGGTTTGGATGGGTCTTGTCCTTCTGTGACTGAGGCAACACATCCCCACCAACTTGGTCTGCAGGTGTTGGTGGGGCTGGCTCCCCTCTGGAGGCTCCAGGGAGAACCTTTCCCTCTTCCAGACCCTTCCTGCATCACTTGGGTGTGGCCCTTCCTCCAGCTTCAAAGCCAGCAAAGCCGCATCGCCCTGTGCCTCCCTCCCGGTCCCGTCTCCCACGGACTGCACCCTCTTTCCACCTGACGGACCTCTGTGAACTCTGGGTCTGTGCGGACAATCTCCCCTCTCAAGGCCCTTAACAATCTCATCTGCGAAGTCCCGTTTGCCACGTAAGGTCACACACTCACAGATTCTGGCGGTTAGGAGAGGACGTGCGGTTACGCTGGTGGGTAAGAGCAGACAAGGCGCTGAGCTCGCTCTACCAGGGCTGTTCCTCATCACTGAGCGTCGGGTCTCTGGCCCTGCCAGCAAGGACAAGGGCCACAGCACAGCGACCCCCATTCATCCCACGGCTGTGGAGGGTTCGGGTTCAGCTGAGTATCCTGGTCCACACAACATCACCCAGAGGGCAGGCGCTTGGTCAGTCGTAACTGCCGAGTGGCTGTGCCCTCTGCCAGCTTCCCGTGATTCCCCAGAAGTTGCTTGGGCCTCCGAGGCCGCAGGGCTTGGCCCCTGAACGCAGACGACGCCTCTGCCTCGTTCGTGTAGTCGGGATTCGTAAGTAACATTGGCCGCTCCTGTGCTTAGACCTTGGCAAGCTGTAATTGGAGGCTCCGGCCAGGGAGCTGCGGGCACCCTCCCTCAAGGGCCAAACACACCTCAGGTGGAGAAGGGTGCTTACTGGCTCCCAGAGTGACCATTAACTACATGCTGTTCACGGTACGCTCAATAAAGCTGCCAGAAAGAGAGAGCGAGCGGGAAAATAAACGAGTAGGAGAGCGGAAACTCAAAACAGTGTCCGGCTGGTCTTCTGTAACGGAAGACGATTGACCCGGGGACGAATCATCAGGGGAAATAAAGGTAAAGAGGAGTGAAGATAAACACACAGTCATAAAGGGCCCTCACAGCTCCCTCGGCCAGAGCCCCAAAGCCCAGCCGGCCCTCTGTGTTTTGAGGTCTAGCGGCCAGCAGCACCCGGGGCTGGTGGGACGCGAAGCCACCTGGAGGAGACGTGATCGGGCGGAGCGCAGGGCTGGGCTGCAGGTGTGGTCCCCGGGGCGGCGCCTCGCCCCACCTGTTCCTCCCTGCACGGGGAGCAGTTAGCGCACGGTCTTGGGGCAACGCTGCTCAGAGCACGTGCTTTGAACGCCTCTCACACGCGGTGAGTCCCGCGTTCCCCACAGGCGTGACCACTCCCGGGGCCGCCCGGCTGCTTTCGCTGTGGGCAAGGGTGTGGGGCCCACCGCCAGGCCCGCCTGTGGGTTGTGAGGGTCCCACCTCCGAGCCAGTAGTAAAGACAGGTGCGTGGCATTCCAGGCTTTCCAAAGTGCCTCTGCCTCCCTTACACCACTTAATTTAATGGTGAGAAGAGGCAGCCTGGCCCAGCCCTCAAGCAGAACCCTCCACAGCCAACTCTGGGAGTCGAGAACTTCCCTGCACGGTCCACATTCCACTCACTGCCCAGCGCGCCCGGTGGGCGTTTCGGCCACGCTCCAGAATGCCGACCACTAATCCTCCCACAGGGGGATAAGCAAAGCGTGACTGATCGATGGGGAGCACGTGGCCGCCACATCAGCCCAGTGGGGGGGGGGGGGGGTGTTGCCGTCCAGAGTTTCCACAGGCTTCCGGGGGTTCGGCGCTGCTCGTGAGGATGGGGACCGGTACGTTCTGCTTTTCAGATGTTCTGCTTTCCCAGATGCCTGGGATCTCAGGGGTGGAGATGGGCAGAGCCCAGCAAGGGTTCCAACTCTGGGGAAGGGCATCTTCTTTCGCATCTTTGGTCTTCCATTTTCCTGGTACGCGGAGGCCGGGGAACCCCAGCTCTGCTGCTCTGCACCCCCGGGGGCACCAGCACAGGGAAGGAGCCACCTGTGCGTCTAGAGCCCCGTGGTGCACACTACACATAGTTTTGTTGTTTTGTGACCGAATTCCTGGTGTCCCCATATCTCCACGCACACAGCGGAGAAGGTAAGGGAGGCAAAACCCAAGTGGATACTTGTCATCTGGACGTGTGGGAGCTCATCTCATGTCCCGGGGAGCTCCGACGAGCGGGGACAGTCTCCCACATACCTCTGTGGGGTGGTCCAGTGGAGATGGGCTCTCTCCTCAGCTCAGTGGAAGCTTCCAGAGAAGAAAGAAGACGCCTGCCTGTCCCAAAGGTCACAGAAGATTTCCTTTTCAATCTGTGCTTGTGGAAGCTTCTGATCCAGGCCAAGTTACGAGTCTGCGCTGCCCCCAGAGAAGCTGTGTGAGGAAGCGGAAGGCCTTCTCTCGGCCACCGTGTCTGAGTGCCCACTCTCCTTTCTGGGTTTGTCCACGGATTCTCCCTGCCTCCTAACTCCGGAGATGAAATCACAGCCCAGAAAGGTCTGGCTGGGCAGGCTGGCGTGGGCTGTCTGCATATCACCAGGCTACGCGAGGAGGCCTCCAGGGACCAGGTGGTAACCATGGCAACGAGGAGGCATGCCTACCTCGCAGAGAGGCCGAGCCTGTGGTCTGAATTGTGGGTGCAGAGGGGAGGGAGGGTTGACCTGGGGCTCTGGTCACCGATGGAAATGGGCACCTGGGGAGCAGGCATGTTGCTGAGTCCGGCTGCAAGGAAGCTGGGCTGTATTTGGCAGGGAGGTGTCCAAATAGAAACATTCGTGCAGCATCTGGAGCTTGTGGGCACGCGGAGGCCTGAAGGGGCAGACACGGAGAGTCATCACAGCGGCCAGGAGAGCCCGAGCTCCAAAGGGAGAGAGGAGGCTTTGGGGGGGGTGCCCCCGGGAGTGGGGGGGTGCTGTAGCCACAAGCAGGGCAGGAGCGGCGCTGTCACCAGGCCCGTGGGGCCCCCAGGAGGTGCAGGCGCTAAGAGGTGAACTGTAGGGGGGGCTGGGGGGGGGCGACCCAGGAAAACACCAAACGACAGGAATTAATGTTCCCTGTGGCAAAGGCTGCCCAGCTCACCTCTGTAGAGAACACGAGGGCCAGGCTGTGGGAAATCACAGTTTAAGGGTGGTTTCAGGGGCACCAGGGGGCTCAGTCGGTTGAGCATCAGATTTTGGCTCAGGTCACCATCCCAAGGTCATGGGATTGAGCCCTGCATCGGGCTTTGTGCTGACGGTGTGGAGCCTGCTAGGGATTCTGTCTCCCTCTCTCTTTCTCCCCCGCTGCCTCTCTCCCCTGCTAGCATGCATTCTCTCTCTCTCTCTCAAAAGAAATAAACATTTTTTAAAAAGGGTACTCCAATGCTCCACGACAGCTCCCAGACCAAGTGCACGCTTGGGAAAGAGCTGGGCTGTGGCGACAGCCTGCTGACGTGCACTTGAGCCCTCTCCTCAGGTGGAGCCACACTGCCCTCGGCCCTCTGCCCAGAGGGACTAGGAAGCCACGATGTCCCAGACGGGAGGGACACGGGGGCAGGAAAAGTGATGGTCTCGACTCCCACCCAAGATCTCAATGTTACGAGAAGGAGCAGAGCGCCAGGAACGTCTGGGCGGCACCTGAGTCAGGAAGACGAGCAGGCTGTCTCCACCGGCGCCAGCCTCGTGTTCACAGCCTCTCAATAGGCCTAAAGGGCCCCAAACCATCAAAACCACACTCTGCAGGGCCATCGCGCTAACAGTGCGTTTCCTTTCCCATTTCAGCCAGCTGGCTTCCAGAGTGCGGTTCAGGACGCCACTGGCGGTCCACAGGCCGTCACCAGGGCGGCAGCTCGGCAGTCCCGGCAAGCTCAGGTCCACAGCGTCCACCCCCACGCGGCCGCGACACCCGGGCCCTGCCGGGCTGGCCGTGAAGCGGGCGGGTGCGCAGACAGGGCGCGGGGTCCCCCGTGCACAGCCTGGCTGGAGCTTCCTCCGTGGGTGAAGGGCGGGAGCGGCTCACGCCTGCCCCGTGGCCTTGCTGCCTCCGGCCAGGGGCTCTGCTCCCCGTCACACGTGTTTGTGCACACACCCTGTGCTCCAGACACACTCAAGGTCATCCTGTCCCTGACACATTCAACTCCGCACCTCCTCTGTTCTCTTCTATCTGACAAACTCCTCATTTCCGGAAGCAGCTGAAATTTCGTGGCTCCCATGAAGCCCTCTCAGACGGTCCAACGCCAGCTCCCCGGCCCGTTCACGCCTCTGGGCGTCTCCAGGACAGCTTCGATAACACCTGATCATAACTGAGCTTTTATACGGGTGCTTCCTTCCCTGGTTGTTCAAGGAGAGGGGTCATGCTACGTTTATCTTTGGTCTTACCCCCGATCACATAGCTCGAGGCCTTGTGCAGAATACGTATTTGTATTTGTACTTAGCATTCTTGGGAATGAATAAATGAAGTTTAGAAGCACTAACCTCTCAAAAAAAAAGAAAAAAAGACCGAAAAAAATTTTAACCCGTCATGAACCCAAATTTGAAAAGCTCCGGAAGAAGAATGAACTGAAAAGCGAACGTCACTTGGCGAGTGTAGGGACCCGCCGTTCAAGTCCAACACGTCCAACCTGTACATCAGAACACAGAAACCAACGGTGGTGGGTTTTCTTAAAGCTCTTGTAATGAGTAAAGATCTCTCAGTCTTCAGTGCCACTTGGAAGTAATGGCCTAATCATTATTAATTCCTTTGGTATTTCCTATGATAACATTAATCACAGCAAACTCATTTGATGTAAATGGAAAATCACGAGTTTTTCTGCAACATTCCGCAGCAATTCCGCATTAATTAACTGGAGCACCACGTAAAAGTGTCACCGTGTCTGACGATTAAGCACATTTCTTGCACACTTTGATTAAGACACAAATCCCAAGCCAATAGAGAGAAAAGGTGGGAAAAGAAAAAACCACACTTTATTGGAATGCAGTAATGAAGGCCTCGGGAAGTGGCTGGCCCTTGCTGCCGGCTAGGTGGCCGCCCCTTGAACTGGAGACAGAAGGAGCCCCCGGGGAAGGGGTGAACTGGAAACACCTCTCTCTGTACTTTAGCTTATTAACCGCATGTGTACAAAAGCAATTTTAAAACGTGTTTTAACGCTCTCGTGATATAAAAGGATGACTCGCAAAGGTACACATTCAGTGTCCGTGAATTAGAAATACGGAGGCAGAGATTTATATGCAAACTTATCTCAAGGTATAGAAAACACCTTCTTTACCACTTACGGTAAATGTTCAATTTCTAGAGGGTAAATTGCACACTACCTCATTCAGTAGCATAATTTTCTTCCCGGTGATTGGCATTTGGATATCAAGGTGGGAGGAAAGGGACGGATGGCAAGACTGCACAGCTCGCCAGTGTAAAAGGCATTCATTAGAACAGGTTCTCCAGCAAATGGCATGCCTGCGTCTTGACAAAAATCATGTCAAAAGTCACGTCAATCATGCTATTTTTTTCCCTGCTGGTTCAAATGCGCATCTTCCCAGGGATGACAGACACTCACAGAGGCACCTGCAATGCACCAAATAATGCCTCAGATCTTAAAGGACGAAGCCGGAGCGCACGGGCCATGCATTAAATTGCTGACTGACAAATACCCAGGACAAGAGAACACTGACATCGTCCAAACAACAGAGGTTGTGTGGTCCCTCTGGGGAAAACCCGCTGGAATTGCACAGCCACAACAGGGGCCATACAGAACCGTGCTCTGGGCCGGAGCCAGGATGCCCGCCCATGTGCAGCAGAGGTGGGGGCGGGGGAGGTGCATCCTGGCCCCCACGCCCCGAGGTGGCTGAGGTGGGGGTGAGCGCCCAGGCCCACAGCCGCCGTAGGGTTGCACACGTGGGGCAGGTTCACAGAAGAGAGTCCTGTCCTGCCTCTGTTGGCTGATGGGTCGACAGGACAGATGGATGGGTTTTAAAGGGTGAATATTTTAGAAAACTTACACGAGGGAGATAACCAACAGCATTTGGTGAGAGGAGGGGGAGTGGAAAGGGGAGAAAAATCACGAGCACTCTTTTACCGTGAAAATCTGACGTGTCTCCAGACTTACGTCGTTTTCCTAATTAGACGGAAGTCAGTTTTCAATATGTATGCACATAATCACTTAGGGTGATTTTACAAGATAATCAGAGGATTTACAGAGCAGACTTGCATAGAGCCACACGAGCCGGTCCACGTACGAGACCGAATAACTGTTAGTACGATGTGTCCTGTGACGAACGGCCATGCACAGCAGCAAATGGGGGAGGCAGTGCCCAGTGTCTCTTACTTGAGGCACCGGGCTTGCCTTAACACCAAGTGCCCAGTCCTCAGGCAACGGGCAAGATGCGAATTTGTACGATGACGTAAAGCATTGTTGTGAGGTTGTAAAAATCTATATTTAATTTTTTTTCGTGGCAATGTAAAATAACAAAGAGTAAAAACAAAGACAAAATATTTTGGGAAGACGACGAAGAATGAAAACCGACCTTTCGATGTTGTGATCTTGCTGGAAATCCATTTCAGAGGGTTCACCTACGAGCTGCACTGAGAGCCTTTGCGAGCTTTTCTGTAGAATGAATACTGGACGACACCTTGCAGGTAGCCCTCTCTGACAGTGCCCTTCACCCTGGAGGCCGGCACGGAGGCCTGGCGTGGAGCCCGTGCCGTGCCAGGGTTCGATCAGGAAGGGGTTCCCGAGGGGCCTTCTCCTCAACTTCCAAAGAAAAGTCCCACATTTCAAACAGCAGCTCCCTGCTTTGCTCATCTTTCCCTAGGAAAGCCAGTCTTCTGTGGGCGTGGAGGGGTCTGTTTTGAGAAGACAAAGACAGTGAAGTGTGAGGACGAAACCCGTAACAGCAGAGAGAGCTACAGGGTCCGCCAGCAGAACTCCATGCGATGTTGACACTGCAGCGTTAGAGGGGTGCCCCTCCAGCCTCAGTGTGGACATCTCTGGGTTTAGCCATCAGAGAGGGCTTATGTGAGTAAGACCTCAGACCTCGGTGGGTCACGGGACCGGGTTGCTCTGTGTGTGGGGTAAGATCTGGCCTGAGCCGGGGCGGGGGGGGCAGGAGGGGATGGAGGGAAGTCTGGAAAGAGCCACGCTGGCAGGTAGGATAACTGATCCCCAGGCAGACAGGGCCTCGGGCAAGTGGAGAACAGGTGAGCACCTGACGGGTAGAGAAGAGGCTTGGGGTGTCCGGGAGGCCAAGGAGCTGGCCGCAGACTGGCCTCCCGGCAGTGTGGGACCCCCATCCGTTCCTGTGCGTTTCCTACATGCTCTCCCTGCTCCTGCTTGCAGACTGAGGGACTCTGGGGGAGGAAAGAGGCAGGACACACAGTTCCATGGGGAAAATCCAGGGTGTGCAAAACTGCGGTCCGAAAGGCTTCCTGGAGCAGGCACCCTCCCAACAGGGCTGGTGATGAGCCAAGGCCAGGGCCGGCTGAGGACCGGCACAGAAAGGCATGGCCCCGCCTTGACATTCTCCCAGCCCTTGACCTGCCGGTGCCCTTCGGTCCTGGAGCAACTCACATTCTGAGCTTCCCCTGCCCTGGGCCCCTGACCTCAGCATCCGTCCCCGAGGTCTGTCCACTGCTTCTCCTTCTGCCTTTGCTGCTGCTGTCCACACCCCATTTCCAAGCATCTGCACCCTTACTTACTTTGTAGCCCCAAATTCCCTGCCAAGTTTCAGACGAGGCACATCTGGCCTGACGACTCGGGAGACAGAAGAAAACACCGGCCGAGGGGCCCAGAAGCCAGGGCTCGGGGCGCACCCCAGATCCTCGCTGCCCCGGGCACGGGGGTCCTCGCTGATCTAAGGCCCATCACCTACATCCGCATTGCTGTAAGGCTGGCGAGGAAGCACGGTCACAGCACAGACGCACTGCCCGACGTGCAGTCAGACCGACCCTCAGTCAGGGACCAGCTCAGCTCAGTTTCTGCCACGTCCACGTCCACGTCGCGAGTGCACAGGCCTCCCCAGGGCAGAGCTCCGACCCCAACACTTTTCTGACCGAGAGTGCTCCGTGGCTGCCCACTAACTGCTGCTTATGCACGAGCTGTGTGGCCTGCCTGCCACGTTCCCACGGAGCAGGCCTCTCCCGTACACCCTGCGTCCCCTGAAACAGGCCTTTTCTTGTCCCCAAACAGGCCATGCTGCTCTCTGGGCCTCTGCCTTTTCACCCCTCCTGTCCAGAGCGTCTGTCCTCAGCTCCACCGGTCAGACTCCAGCCACGTGGCCTCCCCAGTGGCTGCGTTATCCTTCAGGGCCCCCCCCCCCAACAGCGTCAGCCAGGAAGTCTAGGTCTGCTCCCAGCACTTGGCAGGTCTCACGTGGAGATGCCACCTACACAGTCCTTGGTGCACTGACTCTCGGCTCCTGTGGGATCCTGAGGGCCCAGGCCTCAGACCGCTTCCCTTCCCTGGGGTCTTCCGGGATCTTCCATAGCAGCTGGGCGGTGCCTGGCACACACAAGGCTTAAACACACAACAAATAAATGGCTGAACTACATCTCCTTAGAGCAGACAATTAAGATAAAACGTTCAAGATATGATTAATAGAACTAAGTAATATTTTGTTTTGAACTATATCTAAACCCATTTTATCTTGTTTAGATCAAACCGTGTGAACACGGGGAGAGCATCTTACCAAATCATTAGAGAACAGAAATACCTTTGTTTCAGCCCCAGAATTCTCAAAGCCAGGCTTAGGAAAAGCTAGTTGAATCAAATCAGAGGTCATTAACAAAGGTAACATATGTTATGAATTGTTACAGACGTCACCAAATTTCAAAGGCATATGTAATTATGAGCAGAGCAACAAATACAGTAGTTTCAATCAAAAACCATTAGTAGATACGGAAAATGAAATATAGATGCAAGGAGATGAACAGCTTAATAGTCCTTGCATCTAATTAATCAGTGAGCTGATTAATGAATTGGACATATTTTAAATGTGTCCACAGAATCTTTTAAAAGCGAGCGCTCTTCTGGGCACCAAACCCAGTGGGGGACCCCAGGGAGACCCGGCCGCTGTTCGCGACTTGCATGGAGCTTCTCCTCTACGGCAGTGCCGACCCTGAGCAAGCAGGTCGATAAGTGCACAGGACAATTTCAGACCATAGCAGGGCTCTGAATCGAGGAGCAGAGGTTTACATGCTGGGGGTGTATGGCAGGAGGCTGTGTGAGTTTGGAAGCCAGGACAGGCCCGCTGAGGGACAGCTGGCTGGTGCCCACAGGACAAGGCCAACTGAGCAGACTCCGGAGTATGCTCTGCGGGCTCAGGGCCCAAGGGCGGAGGGTGGGGATGGGGGTGAGCGGACTGCTTGGTCCACGAGCAAATGCGGAGGGGATGAGGTCAAGGTAAGGGCAGGGGTCACTGTGGTGCAGGGTCAGGCCCACAGGTCAGGACGGAACTGGTGCAAAGCTTTAGCAGGGACATCACGAAACCTGATCATGCCCTAAAGGTCCCCGTGGTTACGAGCCGTGAACTACTCCAATAAGAGATGGCACAGGAGGCGGGGAGGAGGGTGGATTCCAGGCGTGGCGAGGGGGGCAAGTGAGGGGGGCAGTGGACCCCGGGCTGTGCCATACTTTCGTAAGTAAGTTAAACATCAGATCCTGACTCCCAGTGTTTCGTGTGAACAACCTACAAGATTAAATTCCAAACAAGTTTACAAAAACGGAGGTCGACGATGGGTCAGGTGGATCTCAATTGCTGTCACTAATTAGGACGAAAGGGGTTAACTGGATGTCCTTGGCGAGGGGGCTCTTGGAAAGGCTACAGCCCTGGAGTTGCCCTGTTCCGTCCACGTCACGCCTGCTATGAGGAAGGGCGTTAAAACGTCCCTTCTTACTGCTCAAACACCCCGAGTTGGAACGGCTCTCCCTGAGTTTACAACATCAGGCATTATAATGATGTGATAACTTGTTGTATTTATCACATTTTCCTGGACCTTCCTTTTCAAGAGCTAAACCTCGCCTCATAGACAATATCTATCGAAATATTTTGACTTCACATTCCCAAGCAAACAGAACACTGAGGAAACTGACCACCGGAACTCTGAGTCTTTTCCTCTCGAGAAAGTTTTGAGTGCCACTGTGTCCTCGTTTCTGGCCAGGTGGCCCATTCATTCATGCCTGAAGATTCACCATGAAAATATTAGAAAAAAAATGAATGCCTATTTATTTTTGAGAGAGAGAGAGAGAGAGGAAGAGAGAGAAGGAGCAGAGGAGGGGCAGAGAGAAGGAGAGAGAGAATCCTGAGCAGGCTGCTTGCTGTCAGTGCAGAACCCGACAAGGGGCTTGATCTCACAAGCCATGAGATCATGACCTGAGCTGAAATCAAGAATCAGATGCTTAACTGACTGAGCCACCCAGGTTCCCCCACCATTTTTGAAAATAATAGGAAGGTCTTAATTTTGGCACCTTTCACAGACCCCTGCAAGTGACAAAACCAGGAAAAAGGCAACCAGAGCTAAGCTTTTCAAAGGTGAAAGCTGACAACACCCTACATATTTTTAAGGACTGATGCTTTACAAAACAGGAGAGATTCTTTCAGCTCCCCCAGTTAAACTCAGGGACGATGTGCTTTTTATTTCCTTCTTCAAAACAGGCCCTCTGTCCTTTCCTCCCATTCTCCCTCAAGATGTGATGCAACGTTTTGTCCCTGATGAAGTCTGTCCTTATTGCTCGAAGCCAAGTTCAGTAGTTGCCCTGCATGACCAACGTGCTTCCTCCGTACCCCCTGCAGCACAGCCACAAAGACAGAATGCTTCAGGTGTGCCTGGCTCTGTGCTGTGAGACAACCTGAACTTCATGACCACTCTGTGAGGCCGTATACTGTACCTCCCTTATAGACAGCAGGGTCTGAGAGTCAGGGAAGCACACTGGCTTGCCCACGTTTGCACACCTAGAGTGCTGTTATGGTCAGAAGATGGACCGTGTTTACTTGGGTTACTCCCTCCTGAGTCCCACAGGGCACTCTCATTGTCAGGGGTATGTGTTTCTCACCAATTGGGAATTCTCACTATTGGGAATTTTTATTGGGAATTTCTTTCCCAATAGAGACACATATTAACTACAAGGTACAGTTTAGAAAATATTATCCATACTTTCATGGTTTTCTCTGGAAAATCCACCACTCTTAAAAACTTTAAACATCTGAAAAAACACTCTTTGTGGAACTGTGGCTGCAGCAGCAATAACAATGGAAATAGCAATGATCGTGATGGTGATGATGGTGAGGATGATGGTGATGATGGTGATGATGATGGTGGTGATGATAATGATGGTGATGGTGATGATGATGGTGATGATGGTAATGATGGTAATGATGATAATGATGATGGTGATGGTGATTATGGTGATGGTGATGATGATAATGATGGTGATGGTGATGGTGATGATAGTGATGATGGTGGTGATGATGGTGATGGCGATGGTGATGGTGATGACAGTGATGATGGTGGTGATGATGGTGATGGTGATTATGGTGATGGTGATGATAGTGATGATGGTGGTGATGATGGTGGTGATGATGGTGATGGTGATTACGGTGATGGTGATGATGATGATAATGATGGTGATGGTGATGGTGATGATGGACAGTGATGGTGATGATAGTGGTTGTGATGATGGTGACGGTGATGGTGATGACAGTGATAATGGTGGTGATGATGGTGGTCATTATAGTAATGATTATGGTGGTTATGGTGATGGTGATGGTGATGATGATGATAATGATGGTGATGGTGATGGTGATGACAGTGATAATGGTGGTGATGATGGTGGTCATTATAGTAATGATTATGGTGATTATGATGGTGGTGGTGATGATGGTGATGGTGATTATGGTGATGGTGATGGTGTGGGTGATGATAGTGATGGTGGTGGTGATGGTGGTGGTGATGGTGGTGATGATGGTGGTGATGATGGTGATGGTGATTATGGTGATAATGATGGTGATGGTGATGGTGATGATGGACAGTGATGGTGATGATAGTGGTTGTGATGATGGTGATGGTGATGGTGATGACAGTGATGATGGTGGTGATGATGGTGGTCATTATAGTAATGATTATGGTGATTATGGTGATGGTGATGGTGATGATGATGATAATGATGGTGATGGTGATGGTGATGATAGTGATGAGGGTGGTGATGGTGGTGGTGATGATGGTGATGAGGGTGGTGATGGTGGTGGTGAGAGTGATGATGGTGTGATGGTGATGATAGTGATGATGGTGGTGATGATGGTGATGGCGATGGTGATGGTGATGACAGTGATGATGGTGGTCATTATAGTAATGATTATGGTGATTATGGTGATGGTGATGGTGATGATGATGATAATGATGGTGATGGTGATGACAGTGATGATGGTGGTGATGATGGTGGTGATGATGGTGATGGTGGTGGTGAAGGTGATGATAGTGATGATGGTGATTATGGTGATGGTGGTGGTGATGATAATGATGGTGATGGTGATGATGATGGTGATGATGGTAATGATGGTAATGATAATGATGATGGTGATGGTGGTGGCGATGATGGATAGTGATGGTGATGATAGTAGTTGTGATGATGGTGATGGTGATGGTGATGACAGTGATAATGGTGGTGATGACGGTGGTCATTATAGTAATGATTATGGTGATTATGATGATGGTGGTGGTGATGGTGGTGATGTGATTACGGTGATGGTGATGGTGATGATGATGATAATGATGGTGATAGTGATGCTGATGGTGATGATAGTGATGATGGTGGTGATGATGGTGGTCATTATAGTAATGATTATGGTGATTATGATGGTGGTGGTGGTGATGATGGTGATGGTGATTATGGTGATGGTGATGGTGATGATAGTGATGATGGTGGTGATGATGGTGATGGTGATGATGGTGATGATGGTGGTGATGGTGGTGATGGTGATGGTGATGGTGATGGTGGTGATGGTGATGATGCTGGTGCTTATAGTAATGATGGTGGTGATGGTGATGATAGTGGTGGTGGTGATGATGATGCTGATATTGGTAGCAACACTATTTTTCTGAGTGTTCACCATGTACTACTCATTATTCCAAGTTCTTACCTCATACTTAACTCATCAAAATCCTACGAAGGAGATACCCTTATAACCCACATTTTATAGTTGAGGAATCTGGAGTAACCTGTCCAAACTTATTTGGTCGATACGTAGAAAAGCCAGCATCTTACCCCAGGCGGCCTGACTGAAGAGTAATATTAATTTCCAGTTCCTTTCTCATTGGTATGTGTAGTGGTATTATGATGTCCACAAATTGCTAAAAACTGCTCCCATCAAGAGGCGGAGTCAAATTCTCCTCCTGGAATGTGGGCTGGACCTAATGACTCGTGTCTGATGAATGGAATCTAATGGAAAAGACTACATCATAAAAGGTCTTATGACTTTGTACTAGTTCTCTTTCTCACTTGGCTCACTTGCTTCTGGGGCAGGCAGCTGTCCTGCCATGGAGATCCCTCTGGAGAGGCTCATGTGGTGAGGAACTGAGCTTTTGGCAACAGATGCGTGAGGGAGCCACCTTGGAAGTGGCTCCTTCCGCCCAGTTAAGCTTTCGATGGGAGGTCAGCCCGTGCCGGCAGCTTGACCATAACGTCACAAGTGACTCTGAGCCGGAACCATCTGACTGAGTAGCTCTTGGATTTCTGACCCACAGAAATGCTGTGAGACAATGAATGTCTGTTGTTTTAAGCTGACAAGTTTGGGGTAACTTGTTATATCGCATTCGATAACTAGTGCAGTATATTTCCTTAGTGGATGAAGGGAGCTTCCAGGAAGCTCTGTGAAGATCATCATTGGGCGTTCCTTAGCCTATGTGATATAATCCTACTTTCACTAAAGTTCAATGACCATCACATTTAGATAACTTGGTAAAAATTCAGCAGTGGTGGAAATGGTGAGAGTATTATCACATTATTGAGATTTTGTTCTGCAAAAGATGAAACACCGTGATGGGGGGATTCATTGTACGCAGTTGTGACTCTTCAACCCACGGGCTAGGCTGGACATTGAGAGCTAGCCAGTCTTTCTGCCTCTGGGGAGGGAAGTTCTTAAACCATTTGTTCTTTTCATGTCAACTTCTAGGGAAGAATATTCTTCAAATATCTTAGAAATGCTGTCGAGTTTTCCTAAAGGCCAAACTGGATTACCGCGGCTCTTAGTGGAGGGGAAAGAGAGAACTGTAGGGCTGGGCACCTCTTAAGTTCCGCGCGACGGTGCTGGCACGGTGCCTGTAGGGACCCTGTACTGACGGGGCTGCTGGGCCGTGGCCAGCCAGCGCCCACACACAGCGAATCTTGCGCCTCTACACCAGGCCCTCCCGGGTTTTGGTTGAAAGCAGAGGCTTTTCCTTTATAAGCGGACCTTATTTGCATGAAGGGTCAGTCCTGAGTTTATATCAATAATGCAAAGAAGAAACATGTTCCCCCGGGTGCAGCCAGCCCGGGGCAGAAAGAGGTGCTGGGGTGGGAACATCGGGGAGGCGGCACACCCGGCTCCAAGCCTCCACACGAGGACGCACACGGCTACCGTCACACCTCTCTGGAGCGCTGTCCTTAGGCCCCAAAAGTCTGGATCGGCAATGCACGGAAAGGCTTTCCCCACGCCGAAGTCTGGTGGATAAACAGGCTCTTACCCAAGAGCGACCTCAAAGTTTAAAAGAACCCCTACATCTCTCGGTCTTTCCACAAATTCTGGAGAGGCCACTGCAGACAGTGGCATCCAGGGAGTCCCCAAGAGGCAGAAACGGAGGACGGGGACACCTCCCCATGGTGGCAAGAGCTCTATTCTAGCTCCAATGAAACTCACTTCAATAAAACCAGCCAATAAATTTTAAAACACACAAAAAATCTGACTCCAATCATAAAGAGGAGATTTTTTTTCAACAATAATTTCTTTTCTGTTTTCAAAGTAATTTCCCCCTTAGACCTCACTTCACCAAGGAGCTGTTCCATTTCTTTCTGTTTTTTTAATAATGAGGTTTACCAAATTAAAAATAAATTCAGTATGCCAAATGATTTAACGATTCAGTGCAATAAAATTCTACTGGCTCCTAGCTTACCAGGGCCTACATCTACTGCACAAAGTAAGCCTCGCTCTAAAATTGCCTTTGCGTATCATGAGTGATACATCTCCTAGTTAATTCACAGCACTTTTAGAATGGCCCAAGTTAGGGTCAGAAGACCTCAAGTTAATGTAATTACAGCTCCCTTATCGAACGAAGCAGGCTAGGGTTTTGTGAAGCAATGGTTCTCCCAGGGTAGCCCCTGCACCAGGCATCACCTGGGCACTGTTAGAAATGCCACCTGTGGGGCCCCACCCCAAACCTACTGAATATTACAGCTTGGGGAAAGGAATCGAAATCGCTGTTTTAACAAACCCTCCGGAAGTTTCTGATGCAGCTAAAGTTTGAAACTGCTATTTTTAAATTTTTTTTTAAAGTTTATTTACTTATTTGAGAGAGAGGAAGTGAGAAAACGGGAGGGGGAGAGAAAGAAGGAGAGAGGGAGAATCCCAAGCAGGCTCTGCAGTGCCAGCACGGGGCTCGAACCCATGAACCGTGAGATCATGACCCGAGCTGATATCGAGGGTCAGACGCTTAACTGACTGAGCCACCTAGGCGCCCCTGAATACACCATCTTAAAGGACGTGTGCACTCTCCCCTTCAGGTACCTTTGAACAGCAAAGGGCCTCTGGCCATACCAGCCCCAGGAAGGAGGGATTGGACAGGGCCTGCCTGAAGGTGCTGGCAGGATACTCACTGTGTGTGCATATGTACGTACGTACGTACGTGTGCGTGAGTTCACGCATATACCCACGCACGTGTGTGTCTGGAGACAGAACACGAGCTGGTCACTGTGCTGACCGTGGTTCATGGGATCTCTGGCTGGCGACGGGCCGTACGCATGCTCAGGAATGGAAAACGGACATAATGCAGTTCACGGACTGAGAAGGAGCAGGCTCAGCCCCGCGTGCAGTTTTCTGATGCTGCCCCGGAACACGGTGCCAGGTGCCCCTCCCAGCTTCACGTGGGGGACACTAACGAGGCGCCAAGCGGTTTTCCTGGCCCCAGTGGGGCCCTAGGAGGTCACACAGCTTGTGTCTATGCACTTGTGTACGTCCCAGTACAAAGAAAGGTAACGTGTGATTGTCTGTGGAGACAGCAAGCAGCACCGTGTTTCTTGGTTTCAGACCCTATTTTCTCAGGATTCGGAACATAACGTCCAGCTCACGGTGACTTCGTCTAAAAGACCACCACCTGCCTCCGGGACTCTAGGCACCCTGCGCTCCATCCAGGCCCGGGCCACCCGTGCTGGCTGAGACCCGGGGACGGGGGCTCAGGCAATTAACGCAAGGCCCTCCAAGTACCCATGGGACCTGCACCGTGATGACGGGCATTTTGCGAACACGCCCCTTGGGGCTCCTGACCTCCAGCCACTTCCCGGGCACTGACGATCCTCGTCAGGAACAACGCCAGGCCCGCCGGGCGCTTCTCTGCGAGCTCATCCTTCCCGCCGGCGTATCTCCACCCACGGGCCCCCTCCTCTTGCCTATGGTCTCCGTGCGGTGCAACGTTGTGCCAGGTCGCACCTCTGGCTCTGGGGCCGCACCTCGGCCAGCCACACTCACGTCCCGCCGGTCCCCCGTTCGGACCCCTGGGCCTCTCTCTGCTGAGACAGGGTCCCGCATCCCTCACGCCGGCACCTACCACCCTGCTCCTACCCTGCAGCATCCCCCCCCCCCCCCCGAGCCTGCTCCCTGCTGGGACGTCCACGTGTCTCTTCCCTCCAAGTCCGGCCCATCCACGCAGGTCCCCACGACGTCCCTTTGCTCCCGGAGCCCTCACTGAAAACTTGCTCCTAACATGATCTTTCTGCTGTTCTGAAACACAGTGGTGTGTCCACTAAAAACTCCCTTCAGAAATTAATGTGTTCTGCACCCCATTCGCTTTTAAACCACGCCGCAACCTGTGTAAAAAGTCCGCACCTAAGGAAGACCAAATACCTTAGTCACGACAATCGCGCCCCTGGCGACAAGCAGAAGCGGCCTCCCCGTAGGCCACTCTGTGGGTCTAAACGAGAGGCCAACACAAGCCATCTGTGTCTGGCAGGTTCTAGCACGTCTGCCGTTGGTTGGCGCCCACACTTCCGGAGAGGAAGGTATTCTGGGCACGTGGTTTTGCTCTCACAGATCATTTCTATGGAAAACAGCAGTCAGACAGTAATACAGGCCCAAGGTGACCTCATTACCAGAATTTGTTCTAGTTGTCATTAGACATACCACACTGTGTCACTCAAAACGCGAAGGAGAGAAAAGATACTGACACGTAGCAGCCGCGATTAGAGATGAGAAACGTAGTTATGCCGCAGAACCCCTCGGTTAGACGGGAGTGTGCATCGTGCCCAAGACTCAGTCGCCTTCAGACCTTCCCTGTGGTCTCCGAGGCTCTCCCCTTCCACCGTCCTTACTTTCTCCTTCTATGCAGGGCACGCGAGGGCGTCTTCCGCGTGCCGCAAGGCCAGCGCTGTTCTGGAGCGCACTCCTGAGACAGGTGTCTGTGAGGGGCCGCCAGGCCAAGTACCGGGAGCAAGGAAACCCAGCCCGACCTCCCCCACGGTGAACAAGAATGACTCGGAACCCACTTCTGCCGACCCTGTTTGTGAGCACTCTAAGGCCCCCCCAGGTACCTGGAACACCCCCCGCCCCGACCGAGGTACTTGGAGCAGAAGTGTGGCAGAGGCGGTCCAGCCCTAGCGAGAGAATTCCAAGACGCCTACCCCACGTGGGTGACGGCACTCGGTTCCCAGCAGGCGTCGCTCTACGGTGCCCTCACCCACAACCAAGTGAGGCCTGGAAAGGGCGCCGCAGCGGCAAACCGCGCGTTAGGTTAACGCGTTAAGCAGCTCGTGGGCTCTACCGCTGGATCCCACTTACAACTGCAACGCCCCCAAACCTGCACGTGCCCCCAAACCTGCATTCCTGCCAGAACAACTCCATTGCTTTGGCTTAAGTACTGTACCTTCTCAGAGAGCTGAAGTGGGTGGTCAGCAGGGCAAGCTTAGCAGAGGTGAGTTTGTCTGACCTTTTTAGATGTGGTTTTCGCAGGGGTGAGGCTCAATGAGGCGGGTGGGAGGAGGGGCAGTTATTCTGGGAGCCCTCCCAACCCAGCACTGCTGTGGCCCGAGGGGAGCGGGGACTCAGCGCTGGGTGGCTGGGTTTCCCTGTTTCCCCAGAGAGCCAGAGCCAGCAGCGGAGCCCAGACACGGATGGGACAAGACAACTCTGCCCAGCCACCCCCAGTGGAAGGAGGGAGGGACGGAGGATGACAACTAGGTTCACAGGCACCAGAGCAAAGAGCCCAAGCTGAACGTGTACTAAGGAACACGGTGCTTTCCAGCGAGGAGCAGTGACGAAGGACCCGGAGAGTCTCACCGAGAATAGAAAGCTGGTTCCAACTTTGCGTCTGTGGCCAGCTAGCCCATCGGACCACGGCAGGTGTCCAGGAAGCAGGCCATGCCCGGGCCCCCTGGGGGTCCGGCTCGAGGGGCAACATGCTTGCCTGGAGGTGCCTGTGGTGTAGACGCCCGAGCGCACGCACCCTGGTCTGGCGCAGCCTCACTCAGCACGTCCCTTGCTTGTGGGGCCTGGGCCCCACGGATGCGTTCCTCAGAGGCACTGGCTACCTCACAGGAGGCAGGCGCCAGCGTCCCCACGTCCCCGGGCCTGAGGCTCTCTCCAAGGACGACCCTGCAGGCCCCTGACAAGCCCGGTGCACAACCAGGCGCACATTCCACCTTTCTCAATCCTGTCTCTCTTACGAGCGTGGACCCCAGGGTGGCTGTGGGCTCCAGGAGTCGGTGCGTGAGGAACGCACGTGGAAACCACCAGCCTTCGGAGATGCCGTCTTTTAACCAGAAACAGACTCTCTGGATTCCTGCTGCTGCTGCTGCTGCTGCTGCTGCTGCTGCTGCTGGCTGTTCTGAATCACTGCCGGACACACGTTCGCCTCTCCTGCTGTGGGATCTGGGCTCCGGCCCAGCCCTTCCCGGGAAACGTCCCTGTCGGCCTCTTGGTCACCGGCACATGCTCCCAAAGCACCAGGGGCTCCGGCACGGCCCCACGCGTGTTCAGAATCAGGGCGTGCCTCTGCCTCCTGACGACCCAAGGCTCACGGGGCCCCCGTGGGAGCACGCGGCCTGACTGCTGCCACAGGCCCGGGGCTGCTGAGGGACTTGCCCACGGGGCAGCCGGTGAGCGCCAGCACGCGGGGCCTGGGCCAGGAGGGGAGGCTCCCGCGGGGGGACCTGAGCCCTTGCAGAGCCCCCTGCTCACGAGGGGCCCGAGACACCAGTTGGAGGCTGTGGTCCCTGCAGGCCTGGAGAGCGGAGGGCCTCGTGGGCCCCACGGCATGGGGCCCACAGCAGACCAGGGACGGGCTTCAGAATAAACAAGTGGACACGGAACCACGGCTGTTTCGGAAGCCACAGCCCCACCCACCTGCCACCTGAGATACTACGTGTGATATTTTTGAAAATTTCACTTGGTAATTAAATAAATTAATATACGGGAAAGTTGTGAAGGCAACTGTAAAGATGAGAACAGTGAAAACCAAACAGTGCTATATTAAACTTTAGAAAACAATACAGTCCTGCAAGATAAGACCTTCCCCAGCAAGTAACAAGGGCTGGACCTTCCTGGCCTCTGAGCGTGAAGTCCTCTGTCACTGACGGACGTGGACAGTGTGACGTCGGGAACGGAAACAGGCAGTGAGCCCTCGGTGGCCTCTGACCCTCAGGGCGGTTTGGGTGAAAGCCTCCGTGGTCGAGCGTGGAAGAGGTACCCTGTGGAGTGCGTCAGCAGGATCTCACGGGGCCACCTCATCCCAAACGGCCATACTCGTGAGATCACGGTTCACCGTGCTAGGTGTTTAATAACACGTTAAATAATACACAAAACCGGAAGTCAGAGCTATTCACAACCTTCCTTCTTGGAAAACACCAGCAGAGGTGGGGTCTCATCTAGGTTGTAGCTCACGGTCCCCGCGCCAGGGGGTCCCTGGGTCAGGTGCGTTAGCGTCTGTGTGGTTCCCAGGCAATCTCTTGAGATGCGTCAGGAGTCTGGGCCTGATTCCCACAAACTCCTAAACTTAAGAATGGACACCAAATAAAAAGATCCTTTATCATTTAGGAAGCATGAAAAAAAAATATCTTCTGTATCGTCGGCGTGGCCACCTTCCGTGGGGAATGAACAGCACAGGGGGAGTTACCCCTCCGGTGGAGGGCACGGGCATGTCCCCACGGCCCCTCTCTGGCAGGCGGGCTCTGTCACAGGGGGGGGTGGGGCGCTGGGCCCAGACCGTGGCCCCTCCTCGTCTCGCAGGCCCAGCTCATGGGGCCACGTATGCAACTCCCATTTTCTGACAGCTCTCTCAAACTCATTTTCCCACAATGTATGATGGTCCGCTCACAAGATTTTCCATCAGAACATAAACGGATTCAGATTTCTCTGAAGAGTAGGTTTCCCGTATCGGTGCTCCGGTCCATGTTACGATTAAGTCCAAGGACGCAGAGGAAAATAGGTTTTCTTCCTAGGTGGTGTGCTTGATGAAATGAAAATAGTATCTAAGCACCAACCAGCATCTGTGGGAAAAAAGGCCTACGAGCCCGTCCCTGCACTTGGTCAGAGCTGACATGCTCACTTGGGTTTCGGTTTTGTTCCTTCTAGAAAAGCAATTTCTGCGATGTACCCACCCGGGACCAGGGGGCTATGGAGGAAGCAGCACGGCAGCAAGCCTCCCAGGGCTCCCAGAAACATACCAGCTCAGTCATCTCTCCGGCCAGAGACTCCGAAGTCACCCAGGCAGGAGGGCGGGCGCTCCCTACCCCTCCAGCCACGGCTTCAGCCCTTCGAGGCCACTGCCGGCCAGGACCCCTATGCAGATTCACACTGCCTATCGGAGACTCGTGTTGTCCACCGACAGGACGGAAGGGTGCAGGGCTGAGCAGAGGGTCCCCCAAACACCCACAGCCGGTGGGGGACCGCACACCGTGGCAGGCTTGGTGATGATCCCCGGCCACCATACCGGCACTCAGTGACGTGCCCACAACGTGACGTTACTTGACTGCCCCGTGCTCACAGGCACGCTACAGTTTACACACGAGATGGTGACCTGAAAAACCCATCGTTAGGCTCAGCATATTAGCGAGTAGTGTGCTGGGTGGTACTTCCTTGAAACCAGCAGAACAGACCCGATATATCAATGTTGTTTTCATCCTCTTTAAATATTTGCAACACAGCAGCCCTCCACTACAGGCCACCAACCATCTTCTGCTTCTAGAGGGAAAGTAATTACGCAGCTTAAGGGCAGACGCGTGCTCTGAGCTGTCTCAGCGAGCTTTATTGGGCGCAATTTACAACCTACCATTGTTTCCTTTCCAATTCATTTCAATAAGAAGCATAGTGAAGTTTCTAGTATTTCCATCCTTAAATCTGACGAAACACAAACAAGCTGACAAACACCAGCATTGCCTCCCCGGAGGGGTTCGGGACCAGGAGAGGCAGGGAGGTCCTGGAGGGATGGGGCCCGGGAGCCACAGGGAGGGCCCGGAGGGGTCAGGACTGGGAGCCACAGAGAGGTCCTGGAGGGTGTGCGGCTGTCTCGCCACTGACACGTCTCTGCACCAGTGGCTTCACCTGTGCACACGTCGGATCCCTCATTCGCAACATTAACGGCCATGCTCCCAGCTTAAAAATGCCGTGCGATAATTCTACCCTTTCTATCCACTTTATTCGCATCTGACTTTCCCAAGACCTGCCTGTCTCCGAGGGATTAATTTCACCAGCCTGGCCACATCTGGGAGATAAAAATGCCCTCTTGCACCAGGAAAATTGCCCACCTCTACTCAAACAGCATTTAGTAAACACATCTTGACATTTGGAGCCATAATCCCGAATCCCCGTCGGGCAGCAGCTGCAAAGGACCAGAGGCACCAGTGCTTCTCGATCCCTAGAAAGCACGTGGGGACAGCTCACAGGCGGTTCCCTGTCCACGACAGCAGGAACGGCCCGTGGGGTTCCGGCCCTGGGCTCACCCGTGAGCACACGGTTTCGCTGCCCGACACAAGGACAGACCCGACATGCTCACACCTGGACGCATACAGGAGAAACCATCCATCAAAACCCGTTCTCTGGCGCATACTGAAGTTGAGGAAAAACAAACTTTTAAAGTAGACTTTCAAGAATATGATTAAGAATTACCTATTGGTTCGATCAGATTGCTTTGATAAGGCTCACCTAACACTGATGCAGACTTCTATGCACAGAGGTTTTGTTTTCTCACTGGGCCTACACTCTTTCCCTCCCACGGCCAAGCCACGAGGAGCCACGCAGCCCATTAAAGACCGAAGTGCCCTGGTGAGCCACAGCCCCTGCCACATCCGGGGGGGCTGGCCGGGCTCCACACCCAGTTTCCGAGCTCCCAAGCACCCCGTGGGGCAGCCAGGCCGGTCCGATTTCCTCGCATTGCGTGGGGAGGACCCCCTTCCTGGGCCTGGCCCCGCGCTCCTGGCCCGGTGTCGGCCTCTTGGCCGTTCTGCTCGGAGCAGGGCAGCTCGGGCCCGGGCCTGTCCAGGTTCGGATCTAGGCTCCCACGGGCTGCTCACCCTCCCTCCGCAAAGGGCAAACGGGACCCCACCCGCTGCTTTGTGCTGGTCACAGGAGCACCGTGATGAGGGGCCCTTGGGGTCCAGGCCCTGCATCGGCCCCCTGCTCATGAAGCACCCCCCCTCCCCCCACTCCCTGTGCCCTTCTTTCCCGGCACGTGGCTCTGCCAGACGAAGTTAATGAGAAGTCAGTTCAGATGCCACGGAAGTGGCACGGAAGGCCTTCCAGGAAGTGTCCGGCCCCAAAGACAAGCCCCACATCTCCCAGCAGGACATCTGCACTCTAAGTCAGGCGTTCAGTCGCTGTGCCTCTGCGGACACAGGCCTGAGTGCTGACGGTTTTTGTTTTCATTGTAAGGATTAGCTAGGGAACCTGGAGCCCATTTGCTCCTCCCTCCTTCCTCCCTCTGAAAGCCCGTGCTGTCTATCCTGTGCCAATGAACGGCGAACCTGAAGAAATGAACCTGGGGGAGACGGGACCCTACTCAGACAGGGAAGCTGGGAGGAAGCCCCAACAGCTGCCTGGGGCACGTGAGCAGTTCCCAGAGGAAAGGGAGGTCCTGCTGGGGCTGGGAGGGTGGGGGTTACCAGGACTGCAGGTGTCAGGGCAGAGGGTGGGTGGGAAAGTTAGAGGCCTTCGGAATAGCATGTGCAAAGGCCACGGGGTCAGCAAGGGGCATGTCCTTCATCGCAGACCCGCCTCCATGATGACACTGCTTTGAGAAGCCCGGCGCAGAATCCTACTGTGAGCCCGACCGAGGCCCTGGGCCCTGGGGGGTTGTCACCAATTCTAGCCTGCCCCAGCCTGGTACTCAACCTGGATGTGAGGTCCTCTGACCAGAACCCGTTCAGAGTCCACGAGGCCCTGACCAGACTTCATTCTCCAGGAACACTTAAATGTCTGTCTGTCTCACTGCCCCAACTTCCTCAAAAGCAGTGCTTTCTGAGGCGCCTGGTGGCTCCGTCGGTCGAGTGTCTGACTCTTGGCTTCCGCTCAGGTCATGATCTCAGGGTTTGTGGATCAAGGCCTGTGGGGGGCTCTGCGCAGACAGCAAGGAGCCTGCTTGGGATTCTCTCTCCCTCTCTCTGCCCTCCCCCCTGCCACTCACTGTCTCTCTCTTAAGAAGTAAAATAAATACATTAAAAATAAAGGCCGTGTTTTCTGCTGAGTAAGTGGGCCGCACGCTCCTGACCGACTGCCGTGTCACAGAGCACTGTCCGGTGAGCTTTCTGCCCGGACGGGACGCTTTATGACCTGGAGCATCGTCAACACGGTAGTCTCTTGCCACAAGTGGCTCTTGAGCGCTTGGAATATGACTGGTGTGGTGGAGGTAAGTGGCCACGGGTGGCTCGTGGCTGCTGTACTGAACACCACAGGTCTAGCACCTCTGGTCCGTGGAACGAAGCCTTAAGAGCTAAGATAAAGGGCCATCCAGAAGCCATTAGCGCTGCGCCTTGTACTGGTAGCCACGTTACTCGTGGCTGCGTCTGTGAAACCGTTCATTCTCCCGTAGAAACACCGTCGATGGTCTCTCAGGGCCACAGATGTGGACTCCTGTCCCGGCCACCGCTGGGCAAGGACGGCAGCTGCCGGTTTTATGGCTTCTGCCTGCCTCTTGGCAGAAGACTGTCCCGACAGCAAGCCAGGATGTCACCTGACGAAACACTGGAGGGGACCGGCCCCACACACCGAATGGCAGGACACGGAGGAGACGTGCACACACGGGGACTGGGAGAGACAGCCCAGGTCTCAGGTTTCTCAGACATGAGCTTCCGTCTACGTGGAAGTCTCACCTAGAACCTCATCTGAACGCTCAGTACTTAGCGGGTGAATGACACCATCGGGCTGCGTCGTACTCGAGACAAGCTGACTGCAGACCCTCGGGTGCTGCGACTTCAGAATACGTTTGTCACACCGTGAGCTAGATTACCTGCATCCAAACCTCAGGACTCGGTCATTTGTTTGTTTCTGAAAGACAGAGCAGGCAGGGGGAGGGGCAGAGAGGGAGAGAGGATCCCGAGCAGGCTCCACACTCAGCACAGAGCCCGTCGTGGGGCCCGATCCATGACCCGGGGGTCATGAGCTGAGCTCAATCCCCGAGCCGCCTGGGTGCCCTGGGACTCGGTTGTTTAAATAGAAGATGAAGGCTTGTGCCTCATTCTAAGAGATGGCATTTATTGCTATTTCCCTCTGAGTCAAGACCACGGGCCGCGACGACCCCTGGCGGTCGGCCGTCGAGCGGGCTCGGCCAGCTGTCCCTAGCGCCGAGGTGGGAGCCACGTTTCTTCGTCACATCCTTTCACGGGAATCGTGCGGGAAACTGGCACACAGGGGCCAGGCTGCTCCAAGTCACCCGCAGCGGGGTCGGCACACAACCCCAAGTCGGGCCGGCCCCACCTCACGATGACGTCCCGTCGCACAGAGGCGGCCTGCTAGCTCTGCGTGCCACACGCGGACCTGCAGTCATGCGCTCGCTCGTTCATTCGGTCAGGCAGCAGCGAGCACAGCTGGTGACTCAGTTGGGACAGAAGGCGCAGGGGCAGCGCCTAGGGGAGGAGGTGAGAGGATCAGCGCGATCGGGTCCTTACCCAGGCTGCCGCTTGATAGCCGTGGGGGGAGATGAGGGACACTAGAACCCCTTGGGGGCAAATCACTCTGTGTCCCACGTCCCTAGTGAGTAGACGGCACCTCTCAGCCACACTCGTCCGACAAACGCACGAAGGAACAAGGAAAGACACAACTGAAATGACCACGTGGTATGTGAGGCTCAGACCAAATGCGTCGAATGTTGGAGGATGGAGGAGAAACAGAATCTCGTCGCCCCCTCTCACCTTCCGGGCTAACGTAGGAGTGAAGAGAAAGCATAAAGGACAACGACACACCGTGAGTGGCAGGTCGAAGAGCCCAAGGCTGGCTCAGGGAGGTGCTGCTGGGGTCATGAGGGCCGGGCAGGGGGCAGATGTGAGCACGCCCGGGCACAGGCTGACTGGGAGGGGGACAGGCCCCTTCAAGGGCCTTGGCCAGTTCGTGGAGCCACGGAGTCGAAGGGCCCTCGTGGACAGCCCAAAATCGAGCTGACGAGGCGGGCTGGAGCACCAGCCTGCCAGGTGAGTGCCCTGTCCGGCCCCGGCCTGGGGCCTCTGGTGGCACACACGACTGCCTGCACTTCGGTGGGCCTTCCCAGGCAAGGCGGGACCTCTATGGGGCAGGAGAATTCAGCCGAGGGGGAAAGACAGCAGGAGAGGGCAGTCGGGTGAAGCCGGGGGCCCGCCGTGGGCTGAGCTGTGTCCCCTCCCCAAGTCTGCCTGTTGAAGCTCGGAGTCCCAGGGAGACAGGGCTTGGAGACCTTCAAAGAGGAGACTGAGGTTGAGCGGGGTCATAAGGGTGGGCCCTGGTCCCTTGTCACCGGTGTCCCTTCTGGAAGAGGAGGGCAGAGCACGTGAGGACAGAGGCGCACCGCATCGCGGACCTCCAGCCCCGGACTGCCAGCAGTCACGTCTGTTGCCAGGAGGCCCCGACTGTGGGCGGCCATGCCAGCCCCGAAAGACGGATCCAGCAGGAAAGAGGCTTAACCGGGAGTTTCTGTCTGTGCCTCACCAGCGAGGGCCTCCTTCGTGGGCAGCAGCCGCGTTTAATTTGTGCTTATCAGCCTTCCCCCCACAACACTCCTAAGGTCACTGATAAAGGAGAATAAAATTTCCCCAGGCTCGCTCTCTCTTTTTTTAAAAAACAGCTTGCTTGTCTAATTACTTTGAGAGTATCTATTAATTTCATCATCCTCGCTGACTTAATCAGCCAACTGCATTTACAATTCTATAAACTGCAAAAATCATTCTACTGTCATATCATTCTAGGAACTTGTCAGCGCCTTGTAAAACCCAGCCGGTGTTTCTCCCTTCACTGAATTCCAGAAACTCTAGACTGAGCCAGAACAAACTGGGTCTAAACGGAAGCTGCTTCTTAGTTTCTCATTTAGAATGCCTTGTGACTTGAATCCGTGAAAAAGGAAGAAATCGTTCCGTTAATGCTTCCGGTGTCCAATGTGGGGGTAAATGATGGATTTTTATCACCAAAAAAAGAGACTGTTCGTGATGTTTGTGCCTGAGAAAAGTGTGCAGGCCTTCGGCGGATGAGGGGTGGAAATGTCCACGTACCCGCGTCCGGCCCCAGGGCAGAACCCTCGGACACGTAAGACGCACTCAGAACGGCCCTTAACGGAGCCCACATTTCCACACTCGGCTCCCACAGCCACGTGCTTGTCTCTTAGAAGCAGATATAAGTGAACCAACACATACCTGTAACGGGCCCTGTGCACTTCTTTGCTGCGGATAACACCTTACTTCACACACACACAAAAAGTAATTAAAAAAAAAAATCAACCTTGGTTTTCACCATAGGTCTGCTGATCCCCTGCGTTACACTTCTCTGAGATAACAGATACAGGTGAATCTTCTCACTCTGCAGGCAGTCTAACTTTCCGGATCATATAATACTACATGCTCGTGTGGGGAATACTTACCCCTTGCGTTTTGCTCTCCCTAAATTTGTTGCCATCTTTAAAAAATTCACGGCAGTATTTGATTCCCAGAGGTTGTATATACCATGTCCTTCAAGCAAATAAATGTGCATTTCACTTCTGTGACTCTGCGTTCACTTTCAAAGAATGGGTTAGAAGCGTCACCCTCCACGCGACCAAATTTCATCTTTAAAATGCTCCCTTCCGTTCTTGCGATGGCGGAATGCGTGATGGATGGTTTGAAGCCTCTCAGAGTATAAAATGTGGCGTGGAAATGCTAAATGCTAATATTCCACCAAGGGGTGGAGCAGGAGTGTGAGAACATGTCATTTCCTTCCCTCCTCAGACCACAGAATTTCCAACTGGAGGAAGCCAGTCTGCATCCAGGCCGCCAGAAAGTGCCAGGACCTGAGGCTGCCCGACTCTTTCTTAAGGTCAGCGCAGCTTATGATAATGAACATAGAAAGGTTACTATTGTTGTCTTTTGTTGATTTCTTCTAAAAAATGCAGAGAAGAGAAAGGTCACTAAGCAATGTGCCTAAGCTAGTTTGGAATTCACTAATCCAACACTGACTATAATAAAAAAGAGTAGGGACTGATAAAGCCCACTTCAGACGCAGAAAATAAGATTAGAAGTGGCGTTCTGATTTTCAAGCTGTCTTTGGAGACTTCAAAGATGTGGGGCAGGGAGCCAGGAAGGGACGGAAGCTCATGGAGCTTGGCCACAGAGCCAATCCGGAAACGCTGACCCACCAGGAGCGGCCGCCTGGGGAGTGGCAGCCGGCCACGTGGTGCACATGCTGAGCCACGAAACATCAGTGTTCGGTGCACTTGGTCCGAAGGGCCCGTAGGTGCAAATGTGTGTATCCAGAACGTGCCACGGCAGCCAGGTGGAAGCCATGTCTTCTACAAAATGTGAACGGAAGCAACCCCTCAAACGCTGAGGTGGTCCCACGCCGGACTTGAATCCGTCTCCGTGGAGCACTTGGCAAAAGGCATGGGAGTAATCGTGGCTGGGGGGGACGGCTGTCCAGGTAAACGCTGTCCGGCATCCCATTCTTCAGGCTCCTCTCTCGTTTCTGACATTAGCTGCTCGCTGCTCCCGCAGCCCCTTCCCTGTGGCATGGCTTCCCGTCTCGCGCCTGAATCTCCACAGCCAGGCCACCGGCTAGGTTTACGGGACATCCGTAAGACAAGGTCCACGAGACATCCGTAAGAAAAGGAACCGACACTGTTATGTTTTACGTGAAGTTACTGTAGTCCACACCCTTTCCCTTTTTACGGAGAGGTAGAGGTCATCTAGACAATATGAATGGAAATGACAAAGAATGTATCGAGTTTTACAAACTTCTCCAAGAAGAGCCTGATCTGCCCTCCGGTGCTGCGTGTGGCTCGAACACCACCCGAGGCGCAGTCAGACCGACTTGGAGGCTCCCTGGGCAGAACGCGGCTCTCACATTCCAGAAACGCCCAGGAGTTTCCTCCTGCCCAACCCCTAAGTGCCAGCAGAGGCTGGTCCGGGGCAAAAACAAAATGACGGAGAACGTCTCTGTTGCAGCCATTTTTAGCATCCCCGCTCCTTCGCTAGATGTTTCTTCCCAATCGTGTGTCCACTGATGCTTTAAGAGCCTCCAATCCTCTTTCAAAGTAGCTGAACGGCGTGGAGGTGAGGGTGTGGCTGGGAGTGCTTCCTCGCACGGCAGCGTCCACGTCCCGGCTCCTTGTCAGCATAAGGGCGATGGCTAGACGCAGGCCCCAGGAGTCTCGCCTGGGTCCAGGACAGGAACACAAACTGTGGCCACCTGGATGGTGTCACTGGTCTCCCGGGAGGAAACACCGAGGCTGCAAGCCACAAAGACACACACCCCCGAAAATTCAACAACTATCACGAATAATGATATTTTGTGGTATAAGATGACCTTCCAGGCAAAATCCGTGGCACGTAGGTGGTTCCCCATGTCACCCATCCACCAGCTGGCACTGGTCAGCTTGGGCCACCGTAACAAAGGGCCACAGAGGGGGATGGGGGCTTGCACAATGACACTGATCATCTCCCCGCTGTGGGGGCGGGAAGTCCCAGGTCGCGGGGAGGGGAGGGTCACTTCCTCCGAGGTACTCTCTCCGAAGCCATCTTCTCGCTGTGTCCTCACAGAGTCTTTCCTCTGGAGCGTCCTGGTGCCCGTATGACCAGTCTCCTCCTCTTGGAAGGAGGATGCCAGGCACACCCGTTTAGGGCCTGTCCACAGGACTTTAACTTTTCCCCTCTTTAGAGGTTCTGTCTCCACGTATATCCGCTCCTGAGCTATCGCGAGTTAGAATTTCGACACAGGAATTTTGGGGACACGCAATTCGGCCCACAACAGATTAGTTCACAGGGAGCCGAGTGATCTGTGCTGACCTGGTGGGGGTGGGGTACCGGTGGGGGTGGCGACGGGGCCGGAGGCAAACGAAGGCCACAGGGAGGTGGGAGGTGTCGGTGTTTGCTCTGCTTCCCTCCGGCTGGATGTGCACCCACGCCCATCACTGGAGGCCACGCCAAGGGTGGAGGACGAGGAGAGCACGGCCTCACGGACGGGGAGCAGCAGGATGAAAGGTGATGGGGAGACCCCGTGGGGTGCTTTCAAAAGTAAGTGCGCACAAGGCATCGTGGGGATCGGGTGATACTCCCAATCAAGAAGGGCCTTACGTGCCCGGAGAAAGGATTAAAACAACCCAGTGGTCACGGAGACGTGAGGCAGGGGGACACGGGGAGAAGACACCAGCAGGGAAAGACGTTCAGAGCATGGGGTGTCCGGGCACGTGCAGAGTCCCCCACCCCCCCACCACGTGCTTGATGAGTTCTGATGAATGAATGAATGAATCCAGGATTACAGCAACCACGTGACGGCCCACGGGGGAAACACTGGGGGCCGCTCATGCCCCTTTCATCCCGCAGAGAAGGAGAGCAGCGGTGGGGACACCCGGGCACAGGAGCCGCTGCCCCCACAGGGCGTGTGTGTGTTCAGTTCGGTCCCCCTCTGCGAGTGGATACACTGGGCTTGCCACGACGGCTTCATGTGTCCGGAACAACTAAGGTGCTATCTTATCGAAGGCTGTTTTTTAATTTTGGTTTTTATTTTTTTAATGTTTATTTTTGAGAGAGAGAGAGAGAGAGAGAGAGAGACAGAGCGTGAGCAGGGGAGGGGCAGAGAGAGGGGGAGACACAGAATCCAAAGCAGGCTCCGGGCTCCGAGCTGTCAGCACAGGGCCCGACGCGGGCTCCAACCCACAAACCGCGAGATCGTGACCTGAGCCGAAGTCGGACGCTTAACCCACTGGGCCACCCAGGCGCCCCTCAGGAAAAGATTTAGAATTCTTATTTATTTTACAAGTTGCACCACAGCAACAGAGAAAATTGTCTTAAAAGACGAAAAATAGCCCACCACCCTCCATGCAGAGTTGATCTGTCTCCACTTAGGGCCATGAGGGCTGCAAAGCCACAGCCTCTTCATTTATCTTCGCGCACTGGCACATAGTAGGCACTTAACAGATGTTTGGGATTTAGACAATGCCTCCGTAAACGTTTACTTCTGTATTCTCTTCCCAGCGCGTGTCTCTCGTGGTCTGTGCATCATAAGCTGTTTTTACTGTTAACTACATGTGCCAGGAAGTGTGAGAAGCAAATATTTGTGATGATCAGTGAGTTGTCACCGATGCCGATGCCTTCAACCTTTTTCTGGAGTTGGAGACATAGACCTTCTCCTTTTACCTGAGTTTGCAAGTGACTCTTATTGACCCCAAAGTCGCTGGGAGGCTGGTGCTCGCAGACCCGTCCGGCCAGCCCGGGGCCCTCCCCCCTCTCAGAGCAGCAGCCCACAGCCAGCCTGCCCCAGGTGCCCTCGGACTCAGTGCCCACGACATTCCGTCCCAGTCTGGACGAGCCTCCTGGAGGGACTCACACAGAATGTGGTATTGCAGACACTTTATAACATTCTCTCCAGGCTGGACTTAAAAATACCTTCATTAGTCACCACATTTGTCTACCTAACTTACAGTCTAGTGTTCCAGAGGCGCAGTCACACACCATGCACCCTATTAATGGCCACCACTCACCTGAGGTCAGTGCCAACGAGGGATTTCCCCAAAGCAGTCTCCGTTCTAATGTTTTTAACATTTATTTATTTTTGAGAGACAGAGAAAGACCCAGCGTGAGCAGGGAAGGGGCAGAGAGAGAGGGAGACACAGAACCCGAAGCAGGCTCCAGGCTCTGTGCTGACAGCTCAGAGCCCCACGCGGGGTTCGAACCCACAAACCACGAGATCGTGACACAAGCTGAAGTCGGCTGCTTAACCGACTGAGTCACCCAGGTACCCCAAGCAGTCTCCATTCTAGAGAGCTATTTGCTGTTACCCAGGAGAAAGTTACTATTTTATTTCAAATGCAAACAAAGTTGGTTCAGCATTAGGGAGTGGAACTCATGAGTGAGGGATATAGTGGAGCGTGTGATTTGGAGTAACGGCACACGGAAAATATAACAGATAAACAAGTTTCCAATGATGAGGCTTCCACAATTATTAACAATAACTGACAGGACATTTAAAAAATTTTTTTTAATGTTTATTTATTATTGAGAGACAGACACAGAGTGTGAGCAGGGGAGGGGCAGAGAGAGGGGGAGACACAGAATCCAAAGCAGGCTCCAGGCTGTTCACACAGAGCCTGACGCGGGGCTCGAACTCATAGACGGCAAGATCATGACCTGAGCCGAAGTTGGTCGCTTAACTGACTGAGCCACCCAGGCGCCCCCTGATGGGACATTCTTAACCAAAGGTCTTAGATGAATCAAGTCTTCCCACTGATGTAAAAACCATGACATCATGGTTTGAGTCTCAATGACATCACCATTGAGAGTCAGGACACGATTAACTTGTGGCCGGGGAGCACCTTTGCTGAGGACCCTGGCCGTCCCCGAGACACCCATGCTGCACCCCAGAAACCCTGTCCCTCCTCCGTCTAGGGTCTGCCCAGGTACAGGTCTAAGCTGGCAAAGAGTAGCCCAGAGCTCTCTCCTGAAACCTTGCACGGGAGACCACAGAAGGCCACGTCGGGAATTGCATCTGAATTTCAGTCTGGAATTATGAGCATTGCAACTGCACCCTCATTACACATCTGACACTTCCTTGATTTTCACTTTCTCTACTTATGTGACCCCACTTCTAGAATTCACCACGCCCTTTTCTGACCTCGACTTCTGCACCGGCTCGTCCTGCTGGGACGCCCTCTCCTTTCTGCACGGCTGTCCTTCACAACGGCTCGACGCCCGTAGGCTCCAGACCCCCTCTTCTCCGTTCCCTGTGCCCCCACGCTGCTGCGAGCACCCTCCTGTTCACACCTTCGTCCCCAAGTCCAGGTGTGGTAGGGTGGCACGGGCGTGTAAGAACAGCCCCGTGCTCGGCGGCATCCCCGGCGGGCACACGGCCGAGTCTCAGTAGGGCTTGAAAAGGACGCCCGTCTCCTCCATGAGACCAGAAGGTCCGGTGGCCCGCCTGCCTCCACCCTGCAGTTCAGCACTTAGTCCGTGCTTCTGAGGAGCCCAGGATGGGTCCACAGATACACTAACCTCCGTTTAAAGCCTAACAGCCCTGGAGGGTTCCCGGTCAGTCACACACACGACATCTTTTCTGCACTTGAAGGGATAGAATCCCAGGGTGTAGAGTTCAGGTGAAGGCTCAGGGTAGAGCCTTGCATGGAAGATTCACACAAAACCGGGAAGCTCCCACCCACCAGCTTCTAGGAGTTGGCTCCTCTTCACAGCGACTCAGGTCAACCGTGAGTTTCACAAATACCGAGAACCATGGGAAAATTCAAGTTTTAGACAATTAGCCCCTCACTTATTTAGCGTCAGTTAGGTAAAAGTTCTTTAAATCAGTGTTTGACATACCCACATGAGTGCCCATTTGAGAGGTTTTTTAAACTTTAAATTGAAGTGTGTTTTTTAAATATTGCTTAATTGCTATTTCTCTGCTACCTTAAGCAGAGTAGAAAGAACAGACACTCAGCTATTCCTGATGCCTCCGAGTCCCCATTTCAAATATTAGCAGGTGCTCTTTGGTGCCACAGCAAAGGCCTTAGACACTGTTGAGATGAGGAGGACAGTCACCCCTGTTCCGGGTGGTCCCGGATGTGAAAGTGGAAGAATACCCCACTTTAAAAACATCTTTCTGCTTCAAGAAAAAAAATCACTTCTAACTACAGAAAATTTTAGAGGCTCACCAATTTATGAACACAGATGAGATCACAGCCTACTTGAAAATGACCAGTGGTCACTACAGGCTCTGTGTGGTGTCTTCACCAATTGGAGTCCCACCTGCATGTCATTGCTCAAGAAAACGAAATATGCCTCTGCTTCTCCAGGACAGACAGGGAAGGGGGGTCCACAGAAGGACACGGTCTTAGTCCCGAGTAGATCCAGATTGTACAGGGAAGGGGGATCCACAGAAGGACACGGCCTTAGTCCCCGGTAGAAGCCTCTTGTCTGTTACCTCTGTTTTGAAATCCTTTATTGTAAATGGTATTTAAAAGTACCAATGTCCTAAATCAAAGATGCACACCTGTTTGGCTCCACTCCAGCTTGAATGACCGTCAGATTGTCCTCAAAATGAAAACAACTGCACTCAGCAAAGGAAAGGCCCACGAATGAAGTTCAGAACATAAGGATACTTGGGTTCACAAAGAGACGTGGCAAAGAAAGAAAGGAAATCACAGAACACCGAAACAAAAATGGAAGTAGGAACCACATCTTGCAGTTTGTCTGCTTTGTTGCTTATGGGAACTTACCCTCCAAGCTAATGCCGGTGACACAGCTCAGGCCAGGGGCCAGCAGTTTGACTGTGGCGAGGGTGTGGAGAAAAAGGGACCCTGGCACACCACTGGCGGGAATGAAAATTGGTACAGCCATTATGGAAGGCAGTATGGAGGTTCCTCAAAACATTAACAGTAAAGTTATCCAGAAATCCCCTTTCTGGGTGTTTGCCCTAAGGAAATACAATCGTTATCAAGGGGGTGTCTGCTCTCCCTGTGCTCACTGCAGTGTTATTCACAGTAAGTGGGCCATGGAAAGAACCCAAGTGTCTATCTGTGCATGAACGGATAAAGAAAATGTGGCACATATACAATGGAATATTACTTATCCTTAAAAAAGGAAATCCTGCCATTCATGCCAGCATGGGTGAACTTGGAGGAAATAATGTGACGTGAAATAATTTATCAAGGACTTCAGACTAAATCTGAGACAAAGAATAAAAGCTTTTTATTGCTTGTGGATGACTTCAAGATTGTAATGAAAGTCACTCCTATTTCTGTTTTATATATGGTTATTCATCATATATTAGATAAGTGTCCCCTTTCTAGAGCCTTCCCTAATAGATTATAGGTGTACAGAGGGCAGGGCCTACAGCTCATTTATTCGGGTACTTTTTCACTGTGTTTAATGCACACTTTTCGCAGAGAAGACGTTGAAAAATTCTGCCAAGTGGCTAAGTGAATAAACGACAGGATCCAAGGAAGAAAGAATGCACGCATATACCATACGCAGTGCCTAATCATGTAGCGTGTCCAGACGACACTCGAGGTGTGACCTCACACCGGTGAGTCGGGAGCAGACTTGAGGAAGCTCCCATAACAGCACTGTTTCAAATAAAAGCATCTAATGTCTAATAATCCATAGTGAAAGATTTTAAAGTAAGGGGTAACAAATCTATAGGGAGGAATTACCAAGATTCACAAAATGTAAAAGGGGGATTTTCTAAAAGTACACCATTGACTCAGGGTGGGTGAGCGGGTTCCATTTACATCCAACCCAGGCTACAGGTGCGTGTGGTCCACCTCTGCCAGATTCGCTTCAGCTGCGTGTAGCAGGGAACACTCAAATCACAATAGCTTGAACAACACAGCAGATTTCTCTCTCATGTGAAATTCGGAAGCTGGTTTATTGACGACGCTCTTCCTGGCTTGCAGGGAGGTGATTGTCCTCTCACTGTGTCCTCACTTGGGGGAGAGACAAAGGGCTTGTGTCTCTTCCTCTCTTATAAGGACACTGATCCCATGACGACAGCTCCACCCTTGTGGCCTAATCACCTCCCAAAGGCCACACCTCCTAGGATCATCATATTGGGATATTGGGTTTCAACAGCAAACATTCAATCCATAGCCATCGGAGAGGACAGTGTGCGTGCCCACCTTCCCTCACAGATGTGTTCCAGGCATGTTTACATTTGTCCTCTCGCACACAATCGAGAAGGAGCACCTACACCTATAAGAATCAGAAGAAAGTGCCCATCTGGGGTGCTTCCTGTTCGTCACCAGCTGCATTTTCAACCCGCCATCAAAAGGCATGATGTGGAGGAAGAGCCAAGATGGCAGAAAAGCATGGAAGGTTTTTTTGTGTCTCACGTCCATGAAATACAGGCAGATCAACACTAAACCATCCTGCACACCTAGAAAACTGATTGGAGGATTAAAACAACAATCTGCACAACCTGAACCACAGAATTCAGCAGGTACGTGGTGCGGAGAGGTGAACGGGGGACAGAGAAGCCGCGGAGGGCAGGGAGCCATTTTTGCTTGTGGAGAAAGGATGGAGATGGAGGGGGGTCGGAGAGTTTGGGAAAAGCACCCCCCCCTCTGCCCCCAACAAAAGCAGCTGGAGAGAAAGCAGAAAAGTGGAAACAGCTGCAGGGACTGAACTAAAAAGGGAGAAAGGAGAGGGTTTAAATTCCATTAAGACTTTATAAACAGGGATCACAGAGTGAAACTCTGCAGCTCGATACCTGGCGGTGCTCTGGTGGGAAAGGCGAATCCCCAGGAGCAGAGTGGGGTCTGGGAGATCCTCGGGCCACACAGGGAGAAGCAGTTCCACTGCTGGAAAGGCATTTGGTAGAGGCTCTGTGGCCACCCAGTCCCAGCAGACCCCGGAGAACCACCACATTTGCTGGTGCTGGAACAAGGTCATTAAAGGTGAAGCCTGGTGCCAGACGTGTGTTGTGACTTTCCATAATCCCTGAAATGCTGCTGCTACACAATTGTGTGAATCTTTTCTGGGGCGGGCTGGCACCCGGCCACAGTCGCTGAGCATCCGCAGCAGCACAGTCCTGCGAACGTTCCTGGGTGCAGCCGGCACCCAGCCATTGCTTGGTGAGACCCTCCCACAGAGGGGCAGGACGGGTCAAAGTCACAGTCCTCTAGAAGTGAGGGCTTGGGAAACACAGCTGCATTTGAGATAAAACTTAGGAGGGAGGTGCCACCTGGCAACCTGATGGCTCGGTCACAGACAGTGGACGGAAGCCAGAGACAAAGGATGGGTGCACTATTGCTGGTCAGGGAGAGCACAGAGTTCCGATACTAGAGACTGGGTAGCTGGGTGACGCCATTTTCACACCTCCCACACAGCATACACACCTAAAAGTGCCACAACAATCCATCCCAGTAAGCTAAGCAGCGCCATCTAGTGGAGAACAGAACCATTACACTAAGCCCCGCCCAACTGGGCCAACCTCACTCTTCAGGAACAACACAAATCTCTCCGCCTGCTTAGTTTATGGACTATACAGTGCTTCATAGTTTGATTTCTCGGGGAAACCAATGTAATTTCAATTGTATTTCAGTCTGTTCACTGATCAATCTATTCAATTTCCTTTTTTCTTTTTCTTTTCCTTGTTTTTTATTTTTCTTGAATACAGAAAGAGAAAAACATTTTTATTTTCTTTTATTTAAAAAAATTTTTTTTAATTTTTTTTTTCAACGTTTATTTATTTTTTTGGGGACAGAGAGAGACAGAGCATGAACGGGGGAGGGGCAGAGAGAGAGGGAGACACAGAATCGGAAACAGGCTCCAGGCTCCGAGCCATCAGCCCAGAGCCTGACGCGGGGCTCGAAATCACGGACCATGAGATCATGACCTGGCTGAAGTCGGACGCTTAACCGACTGCGTCACCCAGGCGCCCCTAAAAAAATTTTTTAATGTTCATTTATTTTTGAGAGACAGAGAGAGAGAGCAAAGCAGGGAAGGGGCAGAGAGAGAAGGAGACACAGATCCAAAGCAGGCTTCAGGCTCTGAGCTGTCAGCACAGGGCCCGATGTGGGGCTTGAACCCACGAACTGCATGATCATGACCTGAGCCAAAGTTGGACGCTTAACCAACTGAGCCACCCAGGTGCCCCTAGTTTCAATTTTTATTAAAGATATTTTATTTTTTCTACTATATTTTTTACTTTTTGTAAATTTTTCAAATTCTATTTTAGTTCCATCATTTCATTTTATTCTATTTCATTGTATTCATTTTCTCAAATTTTCAAACGTTTTCTTTCTTTTTTCTTTTTTCTCTAATCTATCAAGCTCCTTTCAATAGCCAGACCAAAACACACCTAGAATCTAGGATCATTTATTTGATTTTGTATGTGTGTGTTGTTTTTAATTTTTTAAATTTAATTTTTTTTACCTTATCAATTCCTTTTCTCCTTCAAAATGACGAAACAAAGGAATTCACCCCAAAAGAAAGAGCAAGAAGAAATGACAGCCAGGGACTTAATCAACATAGCAAGATGTCTGAACCAGAATTTAGAATCATGATAGCAATGATATTAGTTGGGGTCAAAAATAGATTAGAATCCCTCTCTGTGGAGATAAAAGAAGTAAAAACTAGTCAGGACAAAATAAAAAATGTTATAACTGAGATGCAATCCCGAAGAGATGCCACGGCAGCAAGGATGGATGAGGCAGAGCAGCGAATCAGTGATACAGAGGACAAACTTATGGAGACTAATGACCGCCCCCCCCCCAAAAAATAAGAGGGAGACTAAGGCAAAAGAGCACGATTTAAGAATTACAGAACTCAGTGACTCATTAAAAAGGAACAATATCAGAATCATAGGGGTCCCAGAAGATGAAGAGAGAGAAAAAGGGGTAGAAGGGTTATGTGAGCAAATCATAGCAGAAAAGTTGTCTAACCGGGGGAAAGATACAGACATCAAAATCCAGGAAGCACAGAAAACTCCCATAAGATTCAACAAAAACCAACCATCAACAGGGCATATCATAGTCAAATTTACAAAATACTCAGGCAAGGAAAGAATCATGAAAGCAGCAAGGGAAAAAAGTCCTTAACCTACAAGGGAAGACAGATCAGGTTTGCAGCAGACCTATCCACAGAAACATGGCAGGCCAGAAAGGAGTCGCAGGATATATTCAATGTGCTGAATCAGAAAAATATGCAGCCAAGAATTCTTTATCTAGCAAGCCTGTCATTAAAAATAGAAGGAGACATATGGGGCGCCTGGGTGGCTCAGTTGTTTGAGCGTCTGACTTCAGCCCAGGTCATGGTCTTGCCGTGAGTTTGAGCCCCATGTCAGGCTCTGTGCTGACAGCTCAGAGTCTGTAACCTGCTCCAGATTCTGTGTCTCCCTCTCTCTGCCTCTCCCCTGCTCATGCTCTGTCCCTCTCTCTGTCTCTCTCTCAGAAATAAATAAACATTTAAAAAAATTTTTTTAAATAGGAGAAATTAAAAGTTTCCAAGACAAACAAAAATTAAAGGAGTCTGTTACTACTAAACCAGCCCTGCAAGAAATTTTAAGGGGGACTCTCTGAAGGGAGAAAAGACAAAAAAAAAAAAAAAAAGGCCAAAAGCAACAAAGACTAGAAGGGACCAGAGAACACCACCAGAAACTCCAACTCTACAAGAAACATAATGACAATAAACTCATATCTTTCAGTACTCACTCTAAACGTTAATGGACTAAATGCTCCAATCAAAAGATATAGAGTAACAGAATGGATAAGAAAACAAGGTCCATCTATATGCTGTTTATAAGAGACCCACTTTAGACCTAAAGACACCTTCAGATTGAAAGTAAGGGGATGGAAAACCATCTATCATGCTAATGGTCGACAAAAGAAAGCCAGAGTAGCCATACTTAGACAATCTAGACTTCAAAATAAAGAATGTAACAAGAGATGAAGAAGGCATTATATTATAATTAAGGAGACCTAACAATTGTAAACATTTATGCTCCAAATGTGAAAGCCCCAAAATATATAAATCAATTAATCACAAACATAAAGAAACTCACTGAAAATAATACTATAGTAGTAGGGGACTTCAACACCCCACTTACAACAATGGACAGATCATCTAAACAGAAAATCAAGAAGAAAACAATGGCTTTGGATGACACACTGGACCAGATGGACTTAACAGATATATTCAGAACATTTCATCCTAAAGCAGCAGAATATACATTCTTCTCCAGTGTACATGGAATGTTCTCTAGAACAGATCACATACTAGGACACAAATCAGCCCTCAACAAGTACAAAAAGATCTAGATCATACCATGCATATTTTTCAGACCAAGCTATGAAACTCAAAATCAACCACAAGAAAAAAATTTGGAAAGGTAGCAAATACTTGGAGACCAAAGAACATCCTACTAAAGAATGAATGGGCTAACCAAGAATTTAAAGAGGAAATTAAAAAGTACATGGAAGCCAATGAAAATGATAACACCACAACCCAAAACGTCTGGGACACAGCAAAGGCGGACATAAGATGAACGTATATAGCAATCCAGGTCTTCCTAAAGAAGGAAGAAAGATCTCAGATACACAACCTAATCTTACACCTTAAAGAACTGGAAAAAGAACAGCAAATAAAACCCCAAACCAGGAGAAGACAGGAAATAATAAAGATTGGAGCAAAAATCAATGCTACTGAAACCAAAAAAAAACAGTAGAACAGATCAATGAAACCAGAAGCTGGATCTTGGAAAGAATTAACAAAATTGATAAACCACTAGCCAGTTTGATCAAAAAGAAAAAGGAAAGGACCCAAGTAAATAAAATCAAGAATGAAAGAGGAGAGATCACAACCAACACATCAGAAATAAAAACAACAATAAGAGAATATTATGAGCAATTATACATCAATAAAATGGGCAATCTGGAAGAAATTGACAAATTCCTAGAGACATATACATTACCAAAACCGAAACAGGAAGAAATAGAAAATTCTAACAGACCCAAAACCAGTAAAGAAATTGAATTAGTAGTAAAAAAATCTCCCCAAAAACAAGAGTCCAGGACCAGATGGCTTTTCAGGGGAATTCTACCAAATATTTAAGGAAGAGTTAACACCTATTCTCTTGAAGCTGTTCCAAAAAAAAGAAATGGAAGGAAAACTTCCAAACTCTTCCTATGAAGCCAGCATTACCTTGATTCCAAAACCAGACAAAGACCCCACTAAAAGCAGAACTATAGACCAATTTCCCTGATGAACACGGATACAAAAATCCTCAACAAGATATTAGCCAACCAGATCCAACAATACATTAAAAAAATTATTCACCATGGCCAAGTGGGACTTATACCTGGGATGCATGGCTGGTTGAATATCTGCAAAACAATCGTTGTGATTCATCACATCAATAAAAGAAAGGACAAGAACCACATGATCCTCTCAATAGATGCAGAGAAAGCATTTGACAAAATACAGCATCCTTTCTTAATAAAAACCCTCAAGAAAGTAGGGATAGAAGGAGCATACCTTGAGATCATAAAAGCCTATATGAAAGACCCACTGCTAATATCCTCAATGGGAAGAAACTGAGAGCCTTCCCCCTAAGGTCAGGGACAAGACAGGGATGTCCACTCTTGCCATTGTTATTCAACATAGTATTGGAAGTCTTGGCCTCAGCAGTCAGACAACACAAAGAAATAAAAGGCACCCAAATTGGCCAGGAGGAGGACAGACTTTCACTCTTCACAGATGACAGGATACTCTACATGGAAAACCCAAAAGATTCCACCAAAAAACTTCTAGAACTGATTCATGAATTCAGCCAAGTGGCAGGATATAAAATCAATGCACAGAAATCGGTTGCATTCCTATACACCAACAATGAAGCAACACAAAGAGAAATCAAGGAATAGATCCCATTGACAATTGCACCAAAAACCATAAAATACCTAGGAATAACTCTAATCAAAGAGGTGGAAAATCTATGCACTGAAAACTATAGAAAACTTATGAAAGAAATGAAGAAGACACACCAAAAATGGAAAAACATTCCATGCTCCTGAATGGAAAGAACAAATATTGTTAAAATGTGAGTACTACCCAAAGCAACCTACATATTCAATGCAATACTATCAAAATAACACCAGCATTCTTCACAGAGCTAGAACAAACAATCCTAAAATTTGTATGGAACCAGAAAAGACCCCAAATAGCCAAAGCAATCTTGAAAAAGAAAACCAAAGCTGGAGTCATCACAATCCCAGACTTCAAGCTGCATTACAAAGTTGTAATCATCAAGACAGCATGCTACTGGCACAAAAGCAGATACTCAGATCAATGGAACAGAATAGAGAACCCAGAAACAGACCCAGAAATGTATGGCCAACTAATCTTTGACAAAGCAGGAAGGAGTATCCAATGGAATGAAGACAGTCTCTTCAGCAAATGGTGCTGGGAAAACTGGACAGCGACATGCAGAAGAATGAACCTGGACCACTTTCCTACACCAGACACAAAAATAAACTCAAAATGGATGAAAGACCTAAACGTAAGACAGGAAGCCATCAAAATCCTCGAGAAGAAAGCAGGCAAAAACCTCTCTGACCTCTGCCACAGCACCTTCTTACTCAACACGTCTCCAGAGGCAAGGGAAACAGAAGCAAAAACGAACTACTGGGACCTCATCAAAATAAAAAGCATCTGCACAGCGAAGGAAACAATCAGCAAAACTAAAAGGCAACCGACAGAATGGGAGAAGATATTTGCAAATGACATATCAGATAAAGGGTTAGTATCCAAAATCTACAAAGAACTTATCAAACTCAACACCCAAAAAACAAATAATCCAGTGAAGAAATGGGAAAAAGACATGAATAGACATTTCTCCAAAGAAGACATCCAGATGGCAAACCGACACATGAGAAAATGCTCAACATCCTCCTCATCAGGGAAATACAAATCAAAACCGCAATGAGATACCACCTCACACCTGTCATAATGGTTAACATTAACAACTCAGGCAACAACAAATGTTGGCAAGGAAGCAGAGGAAGCGGAGAAAGAAGAACCCTTTTTGCCCTGCTGGGAGGAATGCAAACTGGTGCAGACACTCTGGAAAACAGTATGGAGGTTCCTCAAAAAATTAAAAATACAACTACCCTATGACCCAGCAATGGCACTACTAGGTATTTATCCACGGGATACAGGGACACATTCACCCCCATGTTTATAGCAGCATTATCGACAATAGCCAAAGTATGGAAAGAGCCCAAATGTTCATTGGTGGATAAACAGGTAAAGAAGATATGGCATATACATACAATGGAGTATTACTCGGCAATCAAAAAGAACGAAATCTTGCCATTTGCAACTACGTGGATGGAACTGGAGGGTATTATGCTAAGCAAAATTAGAGAAAGACAAATATGCGACTTCACTCATATGAGGACTTTAATGTACAAAACAGATGAACATAAAGGGAAGCAAAAATAATATAAAAACGGAGGGGGACGAAAACATAAGAGACTCTTAAATATGGAGAACAAACAGAGGGTTGCTGGAGGGTTGTGGGAGGGGGGATGGGCTATGTGGGTAAGGGGCATTATGGAATCTACTCCTGAAATCTGCGTTGCACTGTATGCTAACTAACTTGGATGTAAATTTAAAAAATAAAATAAATAAATTTTCTTTAAAAAGGCATGATGCTCACAGTGGAGATCTGGGTCTGTCATCCCCCAAGAGTTTCTCCACTGGATGGGAAGAAATAATCTATGTGACTGGCAAAAACTTAGCCATGAAAGAGAACTAATGCTACCTCCCATACCTGGGACCAGCTTTCCCCTGCTCACATCAAGGCTCTCATCGGCTGAATAGCACATTCCTTGAAGAAAACACTTTGTTCTCTGAATTTCTAGGGCAGAATCCTCACCTTATGCCTTCTCTTCTCAGCCAGTCTCCTTGTTAGCAAATTAGGCAAGTTGCCAAGATGCCATTCCATTAGGCAGGGTGCTGGCCACCACGAACATGCTCTGCGCATCCGTCCACTCACCCATCAACCGTCCTTGACCTCTATCCGTCTATCTTTTCCTTTGCTCCAAAACAAGGATGCAAAGTCTTCTTTAATTCAGAAATTTACTCTAATTTCCTAATTTTTAAGCGCATACACTCTCCAGAATATCTTTCTTCCCTGCTTCCTCTCTCATTTGTTTCTCTTTTTTCTTCCCTTTTATCTTGCAAATCCCACAGAGAAAGGCAGACGATGGAAAAGGGAGGCTTAGGCAGAGCAGAGGAAAACAATTCTAGCTGCAACGGCCCAAGGAGCCTGCGAGGTCAGCTGGCCTTTCCTCGCGGGCCAGCCAGGCGCCCATCTCGCCTCATTCCTGTTCCGTGTGGATCTAATCGCTTCATTGTCTATCTTTGAGCTTCTCTAAGCCATAATACCTTCTGTTACCTTTTCTCCGTTTGTTATTGTTTTCTGTTTATTCGTTTTGTTTGTGACCTAAAATCCTAAAGGAACAAATTCCTGATTAAAAAAAAAAAGAAATTCAAGATACTTTTAGATAACTTGTGGCAAAAGCGCCAGGGGCTCTTGACGGAAGCACGAAGCATGTGTCCCTAGGGTGAGGGTGCAGGCACAAGCACCTGCTTGCTCTCAGTTTGGAAGTCTGTCCCACTTCTGTGTCCAGCACAACCCGGCCCCATTTCACATTTTGTTTTACTCTTACCTGCTGAGGGCAGGTGCAAACACACACCTGTTCCTGCCCCCCCCCCCCCATGTACATATTTGGAATCCAATTTTAGAGAAAGCATCGCCATTTTCTCTTTACTTACCAGTGGCTCGTTTTGTTAGTTTTTAACTAAAAAGAGCTGTTTTTCGCCACTAGCAGACAACATATGAGATATTTCTTTTCTGTCAGTTAAGCAAATAGCTATTTATGGGAGTTCAAAACAGATTATAAATGTGTCTGTTACAGTTGTCTGACAGTCCCCATGTGAAACACTGGGTAAAAACATCTGTTCATCAGAGGTGGGAACTGAGATAAAAAGGTACAGAGCCTAGGGTCCAGGGGGACAAGGTGGAGGGGGGGGGCGTGGGGAGGGAGAGGAGGGAAGGCGAGGGACGAGAAGGGAAACAGTCTGGCTAATGAAATGTCATTCACATCAGGGGACAAGCTCCACCCCCTCCCTCGTGGGTCTTGTGGACTGGCCGTTGGATGGAGCGTCGTCTACACAGCCCTTCCGCCTCGAAGCCTCTGCAGGATCCCCGCGCGGACGGCACGGTTTCCTTCGCTCTAGGGGTAATAACCTCTTCCAAGAACTTTTTTATTCAAGCCAAAACGCAGCAAATCGGAGGTCACCGATTTTTCTCCGAGGAAAACGATGCTTCTCTGTAAGGCACCGTCTGCCTATTTTGAGTGTTCGGAAGAGGGGAAGGCGGAGAGGAGGCGGCTGGGCGGGGAGGCGCGGGAGGGGCTGTGTCGTGACGTTTCGACGCAGAGAAGGGGCAGGCCTCCCCGTGTACCCAGCCACGGCCCTCTCGGGTCTCTCGAGGGGGATGTGTGACCTCGCGGCGCTGCTCCCCTGGGCGCGCACACGGGGCGCTGGGGCAAGGCGCTCGGAAGGGCTGGAGGGGGGCGGGGGGCCCGGAGACACAAAGGGAGATCCAGGCGCCGCGGCTGGGGCTCCCCCCCTCCCCCCGGGGCAGAGGGTCCCTGCGGCCCACCGCCTCTCTGAAGGTCAGCAGGGACGGATCCCAGTGGACACACGCACCCCCATCACGTCAGCAGACAGAATGGTTTCCGTGGCAACGCCTGGACAGAGCGATGCCTGCGTGCGGCATTAATTTAAAATATTTTCCCCAGCCTCCTTGGAGTCGGTTCTGTGAAACACAAGTGCTCCAAGGCGTCCCGATCTGCGGCGTCCTTTGAAATTCTATCCCGTGTGTGCTGGAGCTGAGCCAATTAACAGGAAGAGAATTGGGTGGATTGCAGAGAAGCTGGCAAGACTGTGTTTACCAATTAGTTTTTTTTATGATGCAAATGTCGCGCCGCATGCGGCAGGAATAAAAGCTAGCTATGCTGAATATGAAACTGTTAATTGCATTTTCGGAGACACAGCTACAAGGTGAAACTAATCATACAAATGATAACCGAGTCTCACCACCTACAGAGCTCGGCTATTGCACCTCCACTAATCTGTGTTAAAACAGCCCCATTCGCCTTTGCAGGAAAGGAAAACACAGCATTTGGTATATAACCTCCCGTTTTAAAGAGAAAAAGTGTGTATATGTGGGAAGCAATATAAAGGATAATTTCCACTTAAATCAGATTAATAATGTTAACAAACACTATGGCAAAGGGCAGGATGATGCTTCTTGGTGCTTCTTTGCTTTAAAATTATACAAGAATGTGTTTGCAAATGAACACCGGCACATTCTGAAAACTAACTCAGAACAAGTGAGCTCCTTGAAGAAAAGGGTTGTGATAATTATGGACAGTTGATTTTCGCAACCAGGGCACATCAAACAAAGAGGCCGTCTTCTGGTCGAGGGAGACCAGACATGTCCTAGGAGTCTCATTTACTTAGTGCCCAGGTGACTAGGAGGGGCACTGGGTGAGGACCTCTGTGGCATGGGGCGCACTGGGTCCAGGCCACCCAGGGCCTCGGTCTCATTGCCGCGCTGAAGGAAAGACAGGAGCTGCCCGCTAACTCTGTACGTGAAGCGTCCAAGTCTGGGCCCACAGAAGCAGTTCTGGAAGGGGTGTGGTCACATCTGGGGTCAGGTTTGGTTTTAAAACGCCCCTTTAAGAGCTTATGTTCGTTTTCCCATTTCTGTATTAACTGCCCCAATTCTGCTTAAGTTCAAGTCAAAATGCACAGACAGTAATCAAGAAACCAACCAGCAGCGAAGAAGAGTGGGTGAGAACAGCGACCCGTCCGTCCCTCAGTCAGGCCCGCGGTCTTGTGGGAGCCCTAACTGGGGGCTTCCGTCGGAGGTGACAGGCGGACGAATAACTAGGCTTTGGGGACCCTCCCAGAGCACACAGTCATACCAAGTCATTGCCATGCACGTCGTGCACGTATTATGATCTGTCAATGGTGCCTCAATAAATGTGTCTCCTGCCTCACACTTCAGCTTACTCGGCTATTTAAGACACTGGTTAAAAAGAGAACATCGGGCCACACCTGTGGAGCACACCCTGGTGTGCGTGGGTCTCCAGTGGCTTCTGGGGGAGACACTGACTGCACTGCTTGACCCGGTGGGGCTGTGTCCCTCAGACCTTCCCCATCCGTCCCCACACCCTCTTTTTCTTCCAGAATTAGTGGGCTTGGTGGAGGACAGGCGTCTGCCCGTGACTGAGGCCCGCACTGGAGATGCAGTCAGCAGTCAAGGGGCTCGGATGGGACCCACGACCACTGTGGAGGTGAATCAGCGTGGCGTGGCGACTTCTGACGTGGCTGATGAGGTTCCCAAGCCCTGCCTGGCCAGCGTCCTGAGGATTATGGGAGAAGCAGACACTCGAAGGGGATTAGGAGTGGAGACAGGCATGGGGGGAGGGGAGGGCGACTGTACGCACGCCAAGTCCAAGAGGAGGCCGCCGAGGACTGAGGGTGAGTAGGCTCACTCTCAACACACAATTACCCTCCTTCCCCACCCTTGACCTCACTTCCTGCTGCGTCTTGGGGTGTGGGTGGCCATCGGTCTCGTTCTCCCCCTACCCCTCTGCTGAGCCCAACTTCACATGGAAGGCTTTTCCTCCATTGACATCTGGTCAATCAGCTCCTTTCTCTCATGGTAATTAAATTCGCTCTGCAAACCTAAAATAATTCTCTCCTTGGGATTGCCACACTGAAAATTCTTGGCGGTGGTTCTTCCACCGCCGCTGTCACCTCTTTGCTAAGGCAAATGCGCTTAGCTCATTTACACTTTCCTGGCAAAAAAAAAAAATCCTCCAGCTTCTTAACTGTTTCTGTGCTTTTCTCTAAATTTCCTCCAATTTGTTGACACCCTTTGGCTTCTCAGGTTTTAAATGCTTGTATTTACTTTGTCAGAACACAGCAGGTGTTAGGATAGAGCTGGATGGGATCCATGCCACAGTAATCACAACAGAAAACAAGTTTAAACAAACACCTTCAATGAAAACAGCAAGTAAGAAGGGAAATAAAGAGAGAAAGAAACTGAGATAATCACTAGTGGACAAGACGAGAAACCTAACCAACGATGTTGGTCAAAACCAAGTACGTACATTAAAGAAAGAGAACGTTAGGAAATGCTTACGGGAAACCGGAGGACATATACTTGAAACTGATAGAGAAGGCAGGCTCCCCACCCCTACCGCAGTTCCTCGGTGGTGGGTCTTCGGAGGTTTTAAGTTAACACACACTCATTACACCGTTGTAGGTTCTGAACTCAAACCCTGGTCCTTAGAAGTCATTTCAAGTTCCATATTCTTGCTTCCCAAGGTGGTGGCTAATTTTTCATGTGAACTTTCAAAGGAACTGGGGTAGCCTTCGCTATTCAACTTGGTCACTGCGGCATGAAAACGGAGGCAAAATGTGCATGAGAGAGAACTATGTTGTAATCAGGGCTGAAAATAAAAGGGCATTTCCAGATAAATCACAATTTCATGTGAATAAGAAATAATTTTTTAAGATAAGTATATTCTATGCATAACCTGCCATTTGTCTGAAATTTAACTTAATTGGCGTCCTGTATTTTAATTTGCTAAATCTGGTGTCATGGGCTGAATCGTGTCCCCTGCCAACCCAAAATTCAAATGCTGAAGCCCTACACTCCGACATACCGGAACGTGACTGTATTTGGATATACGGTCTCTGCGGGAGGCGATTACGGTAAAATGAGGCGCTCAGAGTGGGCCCTGATCCAATACGACTGGTGTCTTCGTGAGCCGAGGAGACGTGGACACACAGAGAAAAGACCACGTGAGAACAGAGAAGAGGGAGGCCCACACGCCAAGGAGAGCGGCCTCAGGACAAGCCAGTGCTGACAACGCTGTGATTTTGGACGCCCGGCCTTCAGAGTTGTGAGAAAACAAGCTGCTCTTGGTTGGTCCACCCAGTCTGGCATTCTGTTACCGCAGCCCTGGCAAACGAGTATTTCTGGTAACCTTATTTCCCATAAAACTTCATTTATGAGAGCAGGTGGCTGGTTCATGGGCCAGAATCTGCCAACCTCTGTTTTGAAGACGGTGTTGAAGCCCACGTGAGGTGATCTCGCCAGGTCCCCCGGAGGGCCGGGGAGGCCGGGGGTCTGTGCCCCCTGCCCTGGGCTGCGCGCCACAACGCACGGCAGCCCCGCGGGGCGGACGGGTCCAGGGAAGCCCGGAGAAGCACCGGCAGACCCGGCGAGGGGAGTGTGCTCTGGCACGAACGCGCGTGACGTGACGGCGGGGGCTCCCTCTCGCCCCGTGCTCACTCCACGGGTGGCGACGAGCTTCCCGTGCCGCCCCGAACCCTGCCGTCCTCACGGCACACCTCCTGTGCAAAGGCCTCTGTGGTGGGCCCTTAGGTGGGCGTGGTGTGAACCCAAGAAGCCCTCTCCCCTTCGTCCCATCGGCCCCCGAGGGCTTCAGTGAGTGGAGGGAGATGAAGCCCGCCTGCGAGGATCACCAAGGATTGGCACCCACGCCATCTGGCTTAAACGACTGTCACGGTTCAGATTTGCTTCCTGAGCACGCCCGGGGCAGGGATACTTACAAAAACGGGAAGAAAAAGTAGACCCACGGCCTGGACCTCAGGAGTGGTCTGGATGTTTGAAAGCCTGACCCAGAGCTTTAGGTAGAAGGAGGCGAGGCCTTGGGGGCGATTAGATCACGAGGGTCGGGCTTCGTAAATAGGGCTGGTGCCCTTATGAGGAAGACCCCAGAGCGCCCTCTCCTGCCAGGTGAGGACACGGTGCCCCAGAAGAGGACCCTCGCCAGACCACGCTGCACCCCGTTCTCGAGCGTCCAGCCTCCGGAACACGAGCCTGTGCCAATAAGCCACCCATCTGTGGGGCCGTTACAGCAACCGAGTGGCCTGAGACGGAGCCTCGGTCCTCGCAAGCAGGGTTCCCACCCCCGGACTGTCCAATGTCTTTGCCACCGCAGGGAGCGGATCAGAGGAGCCCACGGGCGGGAGTCTGGGCCCCCTCTGCCCTCCAGCATCCCCCACCTGTGGCGGACACAGCCTCTTTACCCGGCATCGACGGAAAGTTACCGAGGGCCCCCTCCCCTAATAAGTGAGAAATACGGCACAAACCACACTGATCAACTGAGGTCTGTCTGCCAAAGCAACGGCTGTTTTCTTGTGCCTCGTTATTGATGAACAGATTTTAAATACACTCATCGCCGTGGAAAACTGTGCCCTGGTTCCTGAGGGCAGTTCTGACTCCCGTGTCCACGCCCGTGGCCCAGGCTGCTTGCAGATGCCTCGGAAGACCTCCTCTTCTCCTTTGGATGTGTGCATTTTTTTCGGTAACTAGCATTTCTTTTTACATTTCTCTTAAATTGTTGTACTTTGAGATAACCCAGGTAGAGCTTTTCAAGCGCACAGGCCCTGTCTATCCCCCTGCTCACGCACTGAGGACAGCAGAGTGGCTCTCTTCTCCGGGGTGCACCCCACTGCCCTGGATCCGCACCAATGGATCGGAGCATTTCCCAGGCTGGGGGTGAGCGCAGGCCTCCTCAGAGCTGGCGCTCGGGGGGGATGTGCGTTCTCAGCATGCGCCTGTCTCGGAACGCTCGGCTCCCCAACCCCCCCTCGCCACCGTCTTCCCCAAGTCACTTCTGGCGCACACACACGCACCCAGCAAGGCAGCTGGCGCTTCGTATCTGGCAGATGTAACCCACAGCTCCAAACAGAACAGCTGAACGCTCGCGCCCAGTGGCATCTTCCGCTCCCCTTGGAGGAAAAGGGCCCTTCTCGTCTTTGCCAAAGCGCCCAAGTGCGCTCCCGGAAAGCCGGGCGGTGACGGGGCGCAGAACGCCTGCCGCCACTCGGCACTGACAGACCCGCGGAGCCTGGTCGGGGGGCTCCGACTCGATCCGACTGGTCAGTCCGGGCAAATGACCGGTCAGTTTGTTCCAAGAAGCAGATCAGTGAAAGGGACAGCTGACTACACGGAGCAGCCCGCCCGGCTGAGACACCCCATCGGCTCCGTGGTTTAAAGGTTTCTGGTGAAACATACGCCTCTGACGCTCTTTAGTTGCCGAAAGATTGCCAGTGGCCCTTGAAAAGGCCGTGAGGACAGGACTCGGACCAGCGTCCGAGCAGCACGCAGACACGCCCTGCAGGCTGCTTCCTGCGCACCAGCATCTGCGAGCCAGGCCAGATGTGCCTCTTCAGGCGGATGGCAGGAAGACGCCCCGGGGAGCGCCTGCCTGCGCCCTAGGGAGCACCCACCTGCACCCCAGGGAGTGCCTGCCTGTGAAGCAGAGGCTAAGGAGACTGTGACAAGTGGGTAACAGGAGGGCAGATGTCCTCAGGACCACAAGGGGGATGAGACCTCTTGCAGGGTCGAGGGCCGAGGGGCCCCAGGGACCGATGCTCAGCGACCTGGCCGCTCTCTGCACGTTCACCCAGGTGGCTTTCCACCGCTTCCTTCATTCCTGCTGCTGCACTTAGACGAACGTTACAGAGTAGTTGCTCAATAAACAACAGATGTTACCTACCAACAGAACGGGAACAGAGCAAGAACACAAAGCATTAGTGGGGTTTGGGCACCACAGGGCACCCGCTTGCTCTGGTGGTGGCTGTGCGGCTTTGTGACTGTCCCGTGAGACTACACGTCCTCCTCCCAGACAGTCGGGGTGACGGGGTGTGCAGTGCCATGCCCCCCAGGGATGCGGTTCAGGGCCCTGCGTCTGCGGGCAGGAGGAAAGACGCACCCAGCCCTGGGTGGGGAGGGCGACCTCTGCGTGCAACAGAGGTCCGGCAGTTGGCAGCCCAGAGGAGAAAGCCGCAATTCCAGAAGAGGCAGAGGCGCCCCCCCCCCCCACCCCGCACTGAGAGTCGTCAGGCTGGCAGGTGGTGATTGGACTGGTGTGCAGAACAGCAGTGCAACCGGCCACACCCTCACCTGCCCCCTTATCTGACACCTGCCCGAAGAGTATTTTTAATATTTAAGAAACGCAGGCAAAGATCCTTAAGGTACAATATGCTTGGATTGGCTCTTGTTCTCAACCCTCCCTTGAGAGAGTGCACCAGTCGCTTACTCCCCCGCAGACCTCGAGGCCGCTAGTCCCCCGTGGCCACCGCACTGGGAGATGGTGTCGGACTTTCAGACACCGTACCGCGCAGCCCGCAGACCCGCGTGTCCAGTCTAGCTGCAAGAACACAACTTACACAGCAAGTGTGGGCATCAAATAACCTCACTTACGCTGAAGTGCACACGCACTCAGAGCCATCGGGAGGACGACGGCCTGTGTGTCTGTGTCCCCTACTCAGATGACCAGGGCAACAGCAGCAAGTAAGATTCAGAGGCAGAAATGTAAAACACCGAACGAAAACTGAAGTGCTCAGAAAAGGCTTCGCGGTGTGGAGCGGGGGCTCTGTTCGGCACCTGACACACAGATCGGGGGGGCCAGGCCACACAGACTAGCGGCCCGGGCCAGGCAGTGCAGAGGGGCTGTAGCTTCTTTCGACTGTCCGGGTCTCATTTTTGCCTTCAGTCCCCTTTGTAACAGAGGTAGCGGTTGTTACTGACAATTAGCATGGTCTTCAGAGGCAGTTGCATTCGGAAGGGAGCAGCCCTCTCTGAGCCCTGCTCGGCCGCTGCGTGAACGCAGCTGTTTCTATACGCCAAGCACAGTGCACGCTGGGGTCTGTCGTGGCGGCATAGACAGCGATTTAGAGGAACCAGAGGGCTCGGGAGGGGGCAAGAAGCTTCGCAGGCTCTCACATGCTTCTGTGCTATTTAGACATCATGGTTTTATCCGGAGCAGCGCCTATTTAGGGAAAGTTACAGAATCCGTATCCCTGCTAATGATATATTTCCCCAAATACTAATTTGTAAGTAAAACGCGAGGGATTTTGGAATTCATACGTCCACAAATTAAGGGAAAGTGGCCTGGTCTGGTGAACGTCTGCTTTGAAGCCTGATATCTGACAGGAAGCCAACGGAGGAGGGTGAGCTGGTGAGTAGACGGGTGGGGCTGGGACTCCCCTCAGACCCGGGCAGGACAGGGTCCCCAGACAGGTCCTGTGGGACTGAGCTGCCGTGGCCCCTGATTAAAGGCCAAGACTCTCTGACAGCTTAGTATTGACGAAAATCCCTTCCTCACTCTTTTTAGTAAAACTACAAACATAAACTTAGGTTCCCTTATGTTCACAGTTCTTACTCCGCCATGAGCTAAAACAAATCTACAGTAAAGACAAAACCAAGAGCCTGCTTACTGTAAGCAGGTGTACAAGGATTGCAGGCCTGAAGAGGCAGCGAAATCACAAGTCACAGGGAGGATCACTGCCTGTTCTGTTCTTAACACCTGCCCTTACGTGGGCTGTCGGATGCTGTTGCCCACGGAACGCCCACCGACTCAGACATGCAGCATGCTGGGATGAAGGTTGTGTCACGTGTACATCTCGTAGACTCTGTCCCAGGTTTCCGCACAAAGGGGCCCAACTGTCTTCCAGCGGGGCCTGTGCCACATGTAAGGAGCACCAGAAACCATGTGCATGGGGGGGCGGGACTGGATGGCTGCCACCACCAAGCCCCACGTCCGTGAGTGCGGGCCACGTTACGACATGTGACAAACAGCCCCAGCGACGGCCACGGTCGTTACGCTTATGCTGATCCTTTTGACTTTCTGACCCAATTGGCCGTGGAAACCAACTATCTTTACCCTCAAATATTCCCTGTGTCCGTCTGTCCATGGCTCCAGTTCCAGCGCTCGTTCAGGCTCGCATCTGTGCCCCCCGGGGTCACTGGCCTCCTGCTATGGGTCTCCTGCCTGGCTTCTCCTTTTCTAGCCCCACCCTTCCCTTCTTCGCCCCCAAGACACCACAGAAGGGCCTCTGAAAATGGAATGCTCGTGGCGCTTCCCGGCACAGAACCTGCCGGTCGCTCCGTCTGCTCACCGGGTCACACAAGCCTCACAGACATGGGGCACGAGGCAGGCGTGAGCAGGCCCCTCCCCACACGTGTGCTTCCTGCAGAAGTCACCCCCAAAGGCCCGTCCCAGCTCCTCGGCGCCTGGAGCACACGGGACCCCCTCTGACCCAACCCCCTCTCCACTGTTGAGACCTTCCTCTGCACCCCCTCCCGGAAGGGCAGTCCTAATATTGTCCCCGGGGCCCCCACTGCAGCTGCGTTAACGTGGCTGCTCGGCCTTCTCCACCCATTTATCTAGTTAGCTTCCCTGTCCGGCTTCCGCCATGTGACGTCTGTGTCTTTAGCACTTAGCTTGCGGGACCCACACTTAGGGGTTAGGCTTTCAGGAGGGGCGATGTGGGTGACGGTGGTCTGCCGTCCGTGGGCGCTCGTGCTTTCTCTCTCCACCGCCCCTCAACCAGACTTGCCCAGGTCCCGGGTCCCTGAACAAGCGGTCTTCTGCCCCAACCACACCAAGGCGACGGAAGCAGGCCCTGGGAGGAAAACTCTTAGCTGGCGACCAGGACAGCTAATTACCGGGGGCCAGCAGCTGCCCCGTGGCTGCCACAGTGCCACGGGACTGATCTGGGGTCACCAGACCCCATCTGAACTGCTCCTGGTCAGCCCTAGGGAGCCACACCACACTGCAGAGAAATGTGAGCATCGCAGAGTAGAAGGAACCTGAGAAGCCCGTTCATCAACTGACTCCACTTCAAAATAAGGAAGAGCAAGGGCGTCTGCGGGCTCAGTCTGTTCAGCATCCAACTCTTGGTCTCAGCTCAGGCCCTGATCACAGGTTCATGAGTTCAAGCCCCGTATTGGGCTCCATGCTGAGTGTGGAGTGTAGAGCCTACTTAAAAATAATAATGGAGGGTAACTCTATTAAAATGAAATTATGGGGCACTATTTCAACAAATAAAAGATAAAAGGCCACATGTTCATTAAACCTCAGCAGGACTGGGCGGGGGGTGTGTAAATGTGGAAGGTCTCTGAGGCTTTATGTGGCTGCCTCCACCCTGTCCCGCCTCCACCCCAGTGCCAGGACACCTGGGGTTCCCAGGACATGACACGAGAGCTGTCAGCCTTGCTTAAATTCTGAGTTTCAGAGGTGAGGAAACAGGTTCAGAAACTTTAACAAGAACTTTGGGACAGCTACAATGAGAACACACAGCCTCCCTCATCACCGTCTGGTGACTTCCTACCTGGCTAAGATCTCTCACATTGCCCCCCTTGTGGTTAGCCCCACATTGCCACAGGTGTTTTGGTTACTCCCTAAAGCTTTCTGGTAAGTCAACCAGACACATTTTTTAAAAATAGTATTTTGAAACCAAGGTTCTGAAGTGCGTTTCTCCAAAAAAGCAGATGATGCTGTTATTGTGAAATACATCATAAGTGACTGCAGCCGACAATACAATAACCATAATTTCATTATTACACAGGAAATAAATCCTACACCAAGATAACCACCTAGGATGTCCTACCTCATCATCCAGGATGTCCTAACCATCTGGAATGTCCTAACCACCAGGGATGTCCTAAACCACAAGGGATGTCCTAACCACCAGGGATGTCCTAAACCACAAGGGATGTCCTAACCACCAGGGATGTCCTAACCACCAGGAATGTCCTAACCACCAGGGCTGCCTTAACCATGAGGGATGTCCTAACCACCAGGAATGTCCTAACTACCAGGGATGTCCTAACCACCAGGGATGTCCTAAACCACAAGGGATGTCCTAACCACTAGGGATGTCCTAACCACGAGGGATGTCCTAACCGCCAGGAATGTCCTAAACCACCAGGGATGTCCTCACCACCAGGGACGTCCTAACCACCAGGGCTGTCCACCATGAGGGATGTCCTAACCACCAGCAATGTCCTAACCACAAGGGATGTCCTAAACCACCAGGAATGTCCTAACCACCCAGAGATATCTTAACCACACAAAGATGTCCTAAGCACTGAAGATGCCCTAATCACTAGAGTTGTCCTAACACCCTAGGAATGTTCTAGCTACTAGGGATGTTCGGCACATACATAAGTCATCTAGAGAGTCAGATGTGACAGCACCCGTAAAATCAGGAGGAGGCTGTGTGGCCACGGTCAGGATGAAAACCTCCCATGGTGTCCTCTGTGCACTAGAGACCAGAGATTACATTTCTGAGCTGGTTATATCCAGGGCAGCATCAAAAAGCCCCAACTTTCCTGCAGTCCTAAGATTGGAGGCTTCACTTATATTTTATTTTAAAAGTGTAAACTAAACAAAGAACATATCCAATTTGAGCTTCAGACAGAGAACATATTTAGAAATAACTAGTGTATCCAAAAAACATGGCTGAATGAAAGAGTCCATGTAGAACTAGAGACCCCTACTTCCTTCCCGGGTTAGAGTCCCATCGTACCAGCCAGTGTAACCACCAGCTAGTTCCTCCCTGCATTAGAATCCCATCGTACCAGCCGGTGTAACCACCAGCTAGTTCCTCCCTGGGTTAGAATCCCATCGTACCAGCCAGTGTAACCACCAGCTAGTTCCTCCCCGGGTTAGAATCCCATCAGACCAGCCGGTGTAACCACCAGCTAGTTCCTCCCTGGGTTAGAATCCCATCGGACCAGCCGGTGTGGCCACCTGGTAACTCCTCCCCGGGTTCAAGGCCCATGTGCCAGCTGGTATAACCACCAGCTAGTTCCTCCCTGGGTTAGAATCCCATCGGACCAGCCGGTGTGGCCACCTGGTAACTCCTCCCCGGGTTCAAGGCCCATCGTGCCAGCCGGTATAACCACCAGCTAGTTCCTCCCCGGGTTAGAATCCCATCGGACCAGCCAGTATAACCACCAGATAGTTCCTCCCCGGGTTAGAGTCCCATCGTGCCAGCCGGTGTAACCACCAGCTAGTTCCTCCCCGGGTTAGAATCCCATCAGACCAGCTGGTGTAACCACCAGCTAGTTCCTCCCTGGTTAGAATCCCATCGTACCAGCCGGTGTAACCACCAGCTAGTTCCTCCCCGGGTTAGAATCCCATCAGACCAGCCGGTGTAACCACCAGCTAGTTCCTCCCCGGGTTAGAATCCCATCAGACCAGCCGGTGTAACCACCAGCTAGTTCCTCCCCGGGTTAGAATCCCATCGTACCAGCCGGTGTAACCACCAGCTAGTTCCTCCCCGGGTTAGAATCCCATCGTACCAGCCGGTGTAACCACCAGCTAGTTCCTCCCCGGGTTAGAATCCCATCAGACCAGCCGGTGTAACCACCAGCTAGTTCCTCCCCAGGTTAGAATCCCATCAGACCAGCCGGTGTAACCACCAGCTAGTTCCTCCCTGGGTTAGAATCCCATCGGACCAGCCAGTGTGGCCACCTGGTAACTCCTCCCCGGGTTCGAGGCCCATCGTGCCAGCCGGTATGACCACCTGCTACTTCCTCCTAGTGTTGCAGTCCCCGGGGCACCTAGTGGTGTTCCCATCTGCACTTCCCCATTGAATGTTAGGATCCCAGAACACCAGCTGGTCTGCCATCCCTCAGTCTTCTCCTAGTGTTGGAGGCCCCAGGACAATAGCTGGTCTCCCCGCCCAGCCATCTTCTCTCCGGGTCAGATGAAAATTCTCTGAACCTTTCTGCAGCTAATAACCCCATGAGAACACCTGCCATTACTGGGTTTTTTCCTGAAGTCTCTGGGGATCAGGTTTTGTTGGTACACTATTTTGAAGGAGTGAATCTTGCAAGACCTACATGAAAAAAAAAACAGGTGAAAAATCTGTTTGAGGGAGAAAGGAGGGGGCAAAAGAAGGAGGTAAAAAATCGAAAACTAAGAGAAGGGAAGAGGGAGCTGAAAGGGAGGCAGCACCAGGACCCATGGGTTCTTTGTCCCAAACCCTTGGAGAAAGCCGTTCCGACAAGAGAGAGAAGAAGAAAACAGGGAAGGAGACAGGAAAACAGAATACCAGCCCAGCCTACAAACAGAAAGAGACCATGAGGAATAGGATGGAAATTAAAACAAGAAAGAGAGAAGAGAGTTCAGTTAACCGACGTTAACTACGGGACAAAAGACTGATGTTTTGCAAGGAAAAGACAATTTTGAACAGCAGCCTTGGGAGGAAGGCCCCCCACTCGTGACGCACCGACGGAGGGGCTGTTCTGTCCCCAGAGCCATGTGTCCTGCCCAAAGGCCAGCACCTGCAACGGAGACCGCCCTGCACGGAGCAAGGGGCAGTGGTCGGCCAGCAGACGCCAGCTTCGAGTGAGCACCCCGTAGGGCAGGAGTGCAAACACCACGAAAGGGGAGTGAGCACAGAGCATAAGAAGCAAGCCACATCTTCCTTTCTGTTTCAGGGACCAGGACCTCTGGAAGGGGCGAGGGCCACAGCCAGGCCACCACTGCAAACGCTGCCTGCTGAAAAGCAACGAACCTGGTGAAGACAGCCATCTTCACATCCAAACCAGATCACTGGGCTGCTAACTCGACTTAGTCGACCAGTCCTCACCTCTGAAGAGCACTCAAAAGTGCTCCAGCAGAGCGCTCGTCGACGACCTTGTCACAGCACTGCCCGCCACGTCTCAGGAGGCAGATCACTGGTACCTACTGCCCTGCCTTCCCTTCTCCGTGAGGGCTAATCACGTGACTCTCCTCCTCAAGACAGCCCCCATGAGAACCCCAAGGAGACAGACAGACACATCTCTCAACATGAGAACTCCTAAATTCTGAAGGCTCCCTGTGGCCTCACAGAAAGATGCTGGGTCTTTATCCCCATTACCAGACACAGAGTTCCCAAAACCCTCGGGTCCCTTGAGTGATGAGGATGATAAGGGCATCTCTGTTCTGACAAGGTGACCTCAGGGGCCCCTGATGGCTTTAGGGTAGAACTGGTCACCACAAGACAGAACCTTGATCAGAGGCCTCGAACTTCTAGCCCCAACCCTCACTCCAGGGTGGAGAAGAGGCTGGAGACCGAGTTAATAACCAATAGCCGATGATTTAAAACAATTTTTTTAATGTTTATTTTTGGGAGACAGAGAGACAGAGTCGGGGAGGGGCAGAGAGAGGGAGACACAGAATCCAAAGCAGGTTCCAGGCTCTGAGCCGTCAGCACAGGGCCCGACGCGGGGCTCGAACCCACGAAGCGCAGGATCATGACCTGGGGCAAAGTCGGACACTCAACCGACTGAGCCTCCCAGGCGGTCCATCAATAATAGCCAATGATTTAATTAATCGTGCCATAGGAATGGAGCCTCCGTAAAAACCTCTCAACGGCAGGGTTCAGGGAGCTTCTGGGTCGGGCAGCACCCGGCGGTGCGGGGCGGCTGGTGCACCTGGAGGGGGCAGGGAAGCTCTGCCCCCACCCCGACCCCTGGCCCGTGCATCTCCTCCGTCCGGTGTTCCTGAGCTGGACCCTCTGTCACAAGCAGGTAATCTGGTAAGCGCACTGTTTCCCAGACTTCCGTGAGCCTCTCTAGCAAATCATTGAGCCAGAGGAGGGCGTCCAGAGAACGTCCGAATTACAGCCAGCTGCTCAGAAGCAGGGGGGCCCGGACTTGCGGCCGCCATCTCAAATGCGGGATGGTCCCGTGGGACTGAGCCCTCCGCGTGTGGGGCCTGAGTGAACTCCGGGCAGTGAGGGTCAGAGTGAATCGGTGTCACTGAAGTGGAGGTGGAGAAGCAGTATCGGACAGAGTGCCACGTACAGCCGAGCGTGAAGACGAGACCCTCCCTGAGAAGAGAGGGGAGCGCGTGCCCACCCCTACGTCCAGCCACCCTCAGCGAGCAGCTCCCTGTGTCCACCCAGCAGTTAGAAATAATCAGACCATGCATTCCTCCTCCCCACTCCCCCCAAAGCAGAAAAGCAGCTGACAAAAACGGGGGGAACATTATATCCGTAAGCCTGAATTAATACACCGATTTCAAATATAACCGAAGACACGTAGAGATGTGAATGATAGAATCCTGAGTCACACCGGAAGAAACACTTCCCCGAACACAGCAATACCCAGTGGGATTACGGCTGGAGGAGCCCATGGCGGCGGCTCAGAGGTAGGACCCCCACGAGGAAATTCTACCTTCTAGTGGAGGCCAGCTCCTTTTTCACAGCAGACAGTACAGAAATTAATTCCCCAAGAGGCAGGTCACGTAAGCTGGACAGACTTGAGGAGCATGGGAGACACGTGAGAGACAGCGTCACTTGTGTCCCTCCTGTGGCCGCTGAGCGGGGCCCGAAGCCGCCGTTCCCGTCAATGTGCCTCCGCCGGGAAGCAGGACGCTTCCAGAGGTGATCAAGTTAAAATGAGGTCATCAGGATGGGCCTGATGCAATATGACTAGCGTCCTCATAAAAACGGCGGACAGGGACACACAGGGAAGACGGCCGCGTGAGGACAGAGGCACACTGAGGAGACGCACCCACAAAAAAGACCCCAAGCACCACCAGCAGCATGAAAAGCTGGCGGAGTCTAGGAAGGACCCTCCCCTGAACCCTGCTGAGCCCCTGGTTGCGGACTTCCAGGCTCCAGAACCGTGAGACCGTCCGTTGGGGCTGCGCTCGCCCCTCCCCCCCCCCCCCCATGTGGCCCTGTGTCCCGTCCCAGTGCCCCCGGGGAGCCCGGCCCAGCCTCCCGGCCCTCCTGACCCAGCACTGCGGTGTGGGCCAGCAGGGGGCACTCCCAGGCTCTTCCCCAAGACCTTCTCACGTTCTGGCTCGAAGTCTCTCTTTGCCACCTTGTGCTCACTAAACTGGAGATGGGAGAGAAGGAAATAACACCTTCAAGTAGTCTGCAACAGACACTGACGACCCACAGATAACGTCGAATTCGACAGGCCGCGGTGGAGGGAGCCGAAAGGCCACAGCTGTCAGCCGGGCCGCTGCCGTCTTTAACACATTCCGGGTTTTCCAAAACTCAGTATCAGAACCGCGTACCTGTCCTAGCGGACTCTGTCTGATGACAGACTGCCTTGATCTTGGAGTGATGGAAACGTCAGTGCTGAGGCGATAAATGTCACATGACACCTGTCTGATTGTTTTCTGGCATTCCTGCACTTCCTGGGTTCCCTCAGTCGGCACTTGGGGTCTATTTTGCTTTCAAAGAAGGCCAGGTCTCACCAAAGGCAGAGCAACAAACAGTAAAAGCGCAGGAATGCCCTTAATTTTAGCAAGATCATCATCTATAACCAGCGTGTCTGTGCCAAACACTGTCACTCCACACAGTGAGAAGCCCTCTCAGCTGCCTTACGTTTCTCTTTAAAATAGAGACATATAGTGATAATGCTTATTCAGGAATTGGGAAATTAATGCCTTTTCTGACTTTAGGAAAAGATACACGAAGGGCAAGCAAAGGAGATTTTCTATGAATAGTTTTCTCACGTCAACTTTCCAAAAGGTATTTTCATCTTCAGTGGATGTTACTATCCATTTGTTTAAAAAAGAAAAAAAAGCAAAGGAAAAAGGTCAGGAGCCACTAAACAAAGTGACACATAAAGCCAGAACACAATTTAAATCATTCAGCAGGAAAGGGGGGCAGAAATCGGAAGGTGAGCTGTTTACAGTACGGTATTTAAAATGTATTAATTATCGTCGGAGTAAAACTACAAAAGAGAGAGTCTGCTTTGAAGCTGGAGGCTCCGAAGGCCACAGAACCCTTTGAAGTCTCTCCGTTTCCTTTGTTTCCTACTCTTGATTCAGGAGGACACTCCGAGCAGCCGGGCTCTCACTTTCAAGGGACCTTTGGCTGTTTTCTGCAGCACGATGAGTGGGAAGGTCTCCCGTTCCAGCCTTCGCGCCCACCCGCGAGCCCGGAGCCGGGGCCCCACGCGGAAGGGGCCTGTCTCCGCCCGCTGGCTCCGGACCAGCCCCCCACCCGGCTCCAGGGAGCAGAGTGTCTGTACTCAGGGCTCCACCCTGGGGCCTAGGACGACTTCGCGGGAAGAGCAGAGGCCGGTGGGAAGGGGAGGCCGGCGCTCCGATGCAGGTCGGTACTCTCCTCCGGGACCGCGGCAGTGAGGGTTCCATCCCCCCATCCCTCCCGGGGCAGAGACGCTGCTCTCAGGTCTGCTCTGGTAGCTCTCGTGGCAGAGTGTGGTTTGACACCCACGCCCCACGGAAGCACCTGCTGTGCTGGCCTAGAGGGGACCCAGGGAGAGCCCAGGGCGCACCGTGGCAGACATCAGCCCTCGCCACACTTTCACAGTGTGCGACCTCACCACTGTTCATGGGAAAAGTGGTCCCCGTGGGACACACCCCGAGCTCGGGCAGGAAATCGCATTCTACGTACACATTAAATGATGAGGCCGTGTAACAGGTGACTTTCCTCAGCCCCAAGAAGGTGATAGCCGGCAACTTTTATAATCTGCTTATTTATATATGTATCAAATGCAGCTCTGTGTATCAATTAACCAAACGTTATATGTTAATTGTATCTTTCAAACAAGGCCCTGTAAGTGCTTACAGTTGAAAATATTTACTAAAATAATCCTTCCAAAACTGCCTTTTGGACACTGGACAAGGCACACGGATCACTGACAAGTAGGGCCTGTCCTGTCCCTTAGGCAGGTGGTAATCCCGTGGCTGATTTTCCCTGGAGAATCAGAAGCGTAGCAAGAATACTGGCACAACGTGGGGGCGCCTGGGTGGCTCAGTCGGTTGAGCATCCGACTTCGGCTCAGGTCATGATCTCACTGTTCATGAGTTTGAGCCCCGTGTCAGGCCCTGCGCTGACAGCTCAGCCTGGAGCCTGCTTCGGATTCTGTGTCTCCCCCTCTCTCCGCCCCTCCCCTGCTTGTGCTCTCTCTGTGTCTCTCAAAAACATGAAGAAATGTTAAAGAAAAAAAATTTTTAAAAAAAGAATACTGGCACGATGTAAAAGTCAAAGTTACAGGTGTCCAGGTGCTGAGGTCACCTCAAATCTAACTCAAGGAGCCGTAACTATTTCCAGAAAAAAAGTAGTAAAAAAAGAAAGTCTCCAGTTCCATCACTGGGGGGACACTAGCAAATCAGGCAACCCAATCAGCATAGTGTATTTACAATTTCTGTTTAGGCCAGTTAGCCGTTACGCACATTTGTGTGTGTGCAGCTATGTGGGTCTCAGAGCTAAAGTCCGGAGGGAGGCAGGGCCACGTCAGAGTACAGGAGGAGGGTCTCTAGTGAACAACCCTTCAGTCCGGAAACACGAATTCAAAAGTGGTAAAGGCAGCTTGTACAGAGCACACAGGGTGTACGTGGCATCGGGTATGTGTCGGAAGTAGCTTGGGCCCGGTGAGGGTCAGACCGGGCAAGCTGAGGACAAAGGGCACTCCACACAGTGGACACAGATTCACGGAGAACAGGCACGGGCAGGGCTCGCCCACCTGCCCCCACGGCGGAGCGAGACAGTGGGGCTGGGGGGACCACGCCCCGTGTGGAAGGGGGAACGGTGAGCGATCACCTCCTGTGCTCTGCCACGAGGGGCTCCTGCGGGGTTGAGAGACATGAGCGGTCATCCTCATTTCTACGTCCTGCAGAGGAAGGAGACTTCTAGAAGCAGGGTTTCCGGATGTGTCCATCAGGTCACTCACTGATGCGATCTGCCAACTTCCACCTTCAGTGTTGTGGTCCAGGGAACAGGATTCTGGTCTGGAGGTGGGGACGGTTCTGGGCCAGAGGCAGGAGTCTGAGAGACAGGAGCCTCAGGGCCCCGGCCCCAGGTGGGCCCGGTGTGGGCTGGGAGCCCCGTGCTCACCTCTGGGGACAGAGGGAGGAGAGACAGGAGGGGCCAGAGAATCAGCAGTTCAGTCCTGCTGGTGGTTTACACCTGGTCCCGCTTTTGTCCCCGTTCCTGGGAAGAAGGCTCTAAATCCCCAGGATTCCCGCTGGAGATAGGAGAGTCTGTGCCATTCCCGGTGGCCCGCAGCCACCTTGGACCTTGGACCACGCCTGGTGGCCGGTGCTAATGAGACGGCTCAGGATGGGGGCTGACACTCCAGAGAGGCCAGTCGTGAGACGGAGGCTGAGCCACACGGTGACAGCCTGACCCCTGGACACTGTGTTTCACCCCCCAGCCACGGATAGATCGATCGTGCCCACGTAACGAAACCAATGAAGACTCTGGACGTCGGGTTCAGGTGATGTCCCGGGGGGCAGGACTCTGTGAGCCTTCCTGCGTCAACACTCTAGGAACACGGTACGTCCTGGCTCCAGAGAGAGAGGACCCACCCAGACCTCATCCTGTGTGTCTCCTCCTTCAGCGGTCCCGGTTGGTAATAACACTGTGATCGTAGACAGAGCCTTCCTGCGTTCTGAGAGTCAGTCTAGTGAATTATCAAACCTGAGGGGAGACGTGGGAACCCCACATTTACAGGGCTGGTCAGGTGTGCAGAGGCCTGGGGACCCCCGTGCTTGCAGTGGATGTCTAAGCGAGGGCAGTCATGTGGGGGTGGCGTCCTCACCTGCCAAGTTTGGCAACTCTGGGTAGTTAGGGCCAGAATCGCACCCCAGCCACTGCCGGGCTCCCATCCGTGATGTCTGGTGCGCAGACCGAGAGGCAGGGACCCAGAGACTCGGGGCAGGTGGTTGGATTCCTCGCCCCAGTACCGACACCGTCCTGAATAGAGTGAAGAGAGTCCGGGGTCACAGCAGAGGCCGGGGGCTCTCGGGCGCTCTCGTGCTGGCAGCAGTAAAGGCAGGCGTGGCTGCACAGGGCCGGTCAGCGTTCAGCAGCGTGGACGTCCACGTCCCTGGGGGCAGGCTGATGCGGGTACACACACAAACCCGCCTGCCAGTGAAAGTCCTACACAGAACTCTTGCCTGCTATCTAAGTTAAACACAATGCTATAATTGAAAGCGGGATCAATTAAGTAATTCTTCTTAAAACTATAGCTACTGTTTCTTTTGTACTGACTCAGAACACACAGCCTACCTGATACGTCTGAGTTCAGGAGAACCAGAAGTTAGAGATCAGACTGGAAAAATCTACGACATGCCATTGTCTTTATAAGCATCCATGTGGCAAAATGTGTACTTTTAAATACTCTAATTTCATAATCAACAGGCACCCTACCTATAAGACTAGAGTCAAGAGGCCTACAGACTGAGGCAAACACTAAAAACAACAGGGACGCGGAACGCACGAATATGCCAAATACAACGTAACAGACCAAGATTCTGATCCACAACCAAGCCTGAAAGGGAGGGAAGTCCCCAGATGCCCTGACCAGAGAGACGCAGGCCGGAACAGCAAGTGTGCGCTGAGAGGCTGGGGCAGGTGGGGTCTGCCCGGGTTGAGAGTGCGGGTCCTGACATCGGCACGGAGGCACGAGGCCCAGGGGCAGTGAGTCAGGCAGACTCCCCACGGCCCCCGCTGTAGGAAACAGGCCAGAACAACCCGTTCGTCCCTACCGTCTCTTCTTCATGCTCTGGATGGAAACGAAAATATCTCCCGTGAGAAAGAGAAACCTAGAGTGCGTATCACACAGAGGTGTCACATCCTAATACGATAAAATAGTCATATTCTTCGCATACTACTCCAACTGGAACCACTCCAACTAAAATCACTTTAAGGGAACCTTTCCAACAATGAGGGTTTTTGGAACTTCCACATGATTCTCCTAAGAAAAAGAAAGGCATCAAAGATAAGCTCACAATAAAAGATTATAAATAATCCATAATGAAAAGGTTTCAGCAAAATTCAAAAGGATAAGGAAACAACAGAATTAACAGCACAGGAAATCAAGATGGTGTGATAACCTGAGAGAGACGCGAACAGCGAAAATTAACGGAACGCAAAACAGTAAAGAGCACTGCAAACACACAAAGGCCGGTTTCGTGAAGAGACGAGGACAGCAGGGAGACGGCCGTCACGATCATCACGAAAGGAAACAGTAGAAACAGTAATGTCGGGGATGAAGAGGGGACAAGGCAGCACGCGCCAGGGTTCACAGACAACACCACCAAAACACAGACCTGACTGGAAAACCTCGACGAGATGCCCGACTTTTAGGAGGAAAACACCAAAAACGCCAAAAATGAATTGAAAAGAATAGAGCCTGACACCGGCATTCGTGGCCCTGCCCCTGCAGAAGCCCCGGGCCCAGCGGGCACACCCCTGCCTCCGGCGGGCGTCCACACCTGCAGATGTGACTTCTTTTATGAGGTTAGTATCACCTCGCTACTAAAACCGGACAAGAAAAATAAGTGAATTTCAATTCTCAAAAAAATGCTATCAAACTGAATCCAACAAAGGAAAACAAAACTTCGTGACCAAAAAGGGTCTGCTGCAGAAAGGCAAAAACCTACACCAGAAAATCAACATGGGGCACGTGAGTGGCTCAGTCGGTTGAGCATCTGACTTGGGCTCAGGTCATGAGCTCACGGTTCGCGGGTTCGAGCCCCGTGTCGGGCTCTGTGCTGACAGCTGGGAGTCTGGAGCCTGCTTCAGATTGTGTGTCTCCCTTTCTCTCTGGCCCTCCCTTGCTCACATGCTCTCTCTCTCTCTCTCAAAAATAAATAAATAAACATTAAAAAAAAAAGAAAGAAAGAAAATCAATGTTATTTATTTTACTAAGAGATTAAAGGAAAGAAAACCCAAATAATATCTCAGAGATTCAAGAACAAGCATTTCACCCATTCAAAACTTTTTTTAAGAAACTGCAAATTAACTTCCTTAATCCAATAAAGGTTATCTACTCAAGTCTTTCAGCAAAGATCATCCTTTGTCAAGATGAAATACTGAAAAATTTCCCTTCGAGTTTGACGAAAATACTGACACAACACTCCTTCTCTCTAACGGTACATAGAATCCTAGGTAGCTTTAAAAAAAGATACATGGGATTTGAAGAGAAGAAAACAGTTTGAAGCTGTCAGCATGCTTTCCTACCTACAGAATCTGTGACCAAGCAGTTACAACTACTACGAATTTTCTTCAGAGATGGAAGACATAAGGTGAAAGCAAAAAACAATGTGTCTTTACATGAGCAACAACCAATTACAAAATAATACTCATCTCTTCCTTCTCTCTTTTTAAAAATGTTAAGCTGTTCACCATCCCTCCAGCTTTATGGAGATATAATCGAAATATGACATTGTGTAAACGTAAGACACACGATGCGAGGGTGTGATTCACTATCCACTGTGAAATGATCGCCACGTGAGATTCGTCAACGCATTTGTCACCTCACCCAGTTCCTGTTTTTGTGCGGTGAGAACATTTAAGATCTACTGTCTTTGCGATTTCCAAGCATATGACGCAGGATTGTTAACTACAGCCCCCACACTGTACACGAGGTCCCCCGAACTTATGAATTGTATAACCGGAAGTCTGTACCCTCTGGCCAACATGTCCCCATTCCCAGGTGCCCACCCAGCCCCTGGCAACCACCATTTTCCTCTGTTTTACGAGTTTGGACTTCTTAGATTCCACATATGAGTGAAAACACATCGTATTTATCCTTCTCTGCTTGACTTATTTCACCTAGCATAGTGCCTTCAAACTGCATTTATGTTGTTGCAAATGCCAGATTTCCTTTTTTACGGCTGAGTAATATTCCATTGTGTTTATACGCCACACATATTTCTTTATCTGTTCACCCTTTAAACGCACATTGAAGTTGCTTCCATGTCTTGGCTGTTGTAAATACTGCTGTGATGAACACAGAGGTGAGCTGTCTCCTCAACATGGGGGTTTTGTTTCTTTTGGATAAATACCCAGAAGTGGGATTGGCTGGATCATATAGTAACTCCGTTTTTAAAATCTTGAAGAGCATCCATACTGTCTTCCATAGTTATTGTACCAAATTAATTTGGCATTTTTAAATAACTAGAAATTAATTTAAAAAATAGTGCATTCCCATGTTACAGTGCTTCAAAAATTTTAACAAAATATTTTAAGAATTTTCTGTAAAAATAATAAACGTCATTGGACGACAAAGGAATAACTAAATAAGTGGTAATAAAAAACTAACTATACCATGTAGTGGATGGGAAACCCAATACTGTACATATGCCAGCTCTGTCCAAAGTAAGTTATATAATAAATAGGATTCCAGTTTAAAAAATCTAACCTATCAAAATAAGTGAGGCAGAGAAAGATAAATATCATATGATTTCCGTCTTATGTGGAATTTAAGAAACACAGAGGATGAATACAGGGGAAGGGAAGGAAAAATAAGATAAAAACAGGGACGCAAACATCAAAGCCTCTTAAATACGGAGAGCACACTGAGGGCTGCTGGAGGGGAGGTGGGGGTGGGGGGATGGGCTAGATGGGCGATGGGCATGAAGGGGGGCACGTGCTGGGATGAGCACTGGGTGTTGTTGTGTGTAAGAGATGAACCACTGGGTTCTACTCCTGACACGAACCCTAACTGTATGCTAACTAACCTGAATTTAAATAAGTAAGTAAATAAATAAAATCTCGCCTGTCTTCTTTATGAACTTGAGAAGCGTGGTATTGGAAAGCCTGACAAATACAAGCAATGGAGTAGAACTGAGAAGCTAGGAAGACCGACACCTCCATGTGGGACTGGGGTGTACAAGAGATGTGACATCACAGAACAGATATGATGTCATAGGTTGGAGGGAAGAGAGGATATTTAAACCATCCAATAAAAGGTGCCAGGACAGTTGACGAAGTAGAAAGAGATAAAATTCCATCTTACAACAACAGCAAAAAAATCCAGACAGATTCAAGACTGAAATTCTAGAAAAGACTACTGGCGAATATTTTTGCGACATCACTGTAGAGAAAGATACCATGATGGAGATCCAAAAAGCCCGAACTGTAAGGAAAATATTGATCAATTTGATAAGATTAACTTCTAAAAATTCTGTGCAGTAAAAGATATCGTATACAAAGATAAAAGATAAGCTGTATCTTTATTTTTGTAACATACATAATTTACTGACAAAGAATATTCAAATATAATACCATACATTATACAATAAAATCTTATACTATATGTAATATGTAGCATTTACATACAAACTTACGGTGTTTATATACAAATATGTAACGCTTATAACATCTTATAAATACAAATATATCTTCTCATTTATAGCATCATAAATGCTATACACACGTGCTCCACTCCAGCCCGCCTGCCTCATCCAGCGGAGAAGAGAGGCTGAGAAGCACACGTGAAGTCACAACCTAGGCGCACTGGTCACCAGAAGACTGAGACCTGATCACAGGACCACAAAACTTCCCCTCCCTCCACATCAATCACCCTTCTGTATAATAATGGGGAATTATGGCTGCTAGAGCTGCACAGCTCAGACCTTATTTTTAAACTCTCTAGGGAACCCCGAAGAAAACAGGAAACAAAGCAAGGACACCGGAGGGGACTCCAGCCTCTGACATCTACGGCCAAGCGCACAGTAAACAGCCCAACTCACAGCCAGGTAGACACGAGCCCCGTGCCAGAGGCCCACTGACCCATTATTTTGTCTGGAATATCACGTCTGGCTTTAAACAAAAAGTACAAGGCATGCTACCAGTCTGAAGAGACAAAGAAAACATCAGAATCAGACTCAGATATGGCAGAGATTTTGGAATTATCGGACCAGAAATTTAAAATAACTGTGATTAATGCCCTAAGAGCTTCTATTGGAAAAAGTGGACAACTTGTAGCAACAATGAGTCATGTAAGCACAGAGACGGAAAATCGAAGAAAGAATTTTTTAAATGCTAGAAATCAAAAACACTGTAGCAGAAACGATGAACACCTTTGGCGTGCTCAAGGGCAAACCCAGGCGTGGTGGATGGGAGAGCCAGGGACCTTGAAGATATGTCCACAGAAACTCCTAAAGCTGCCTTGCACGGAGAGGAAAAGTGACCCAGACGGAGCAGGACGCCCATGGAGGGCAGGACAGGCTGTGAGAGGCGGCCGTACGTGCAGCGAGCCCGCCACAAGGAGAACAACGAAAGGGACAGAAGAAATATTGCAAATAGTAACAGCTGAGAAATTTCAAAACCAATGACAGACACTAACCCGCAGATCCAGGAAGCTCAGAGAGCACCGATCAGTATAAATCCACCCCAGCATCTACACTATGGCATCTCATATTCAAACTGCAGAAAATCAAAGACAAAGAGAATATCTTGACCAAGTCAAAGGGAAAAGCTCCTAACCTACTGAAAAACAAAGGCCGACCTCCATTTACTTTTTCAGAAACCACACAAGCAAGAAGAGAATGAAATTAAATATTTAAGGTGTACAAGAAAAGACACACACCGACCTAGCAGTTACGTATCCAGTGAAATTATCCTTCACGAGAAAGGAGGAATACTTGTACAGATAAACAAAAAATGAAGGACTCTGTCAACAGTTGGTCTGCCTTGAAAGAAATGTGAAAAGAAGCTCTTCAGAGAGAAGGAAAACAATACAGGTGAGAATCGGATCTATAGAAAAGCTATGCAAATATCCAAGGAGAAGCACTCCAAGCTTTGGGAAGAGCAGTACAAAGGCCCTGGGGCAGGGTGGGGGCAGAGGAGTGGGGAGCTTGCTGGGAATGTTTCAGGAACAGCAGAAAAGCTGAGGTATTGAAACAGACCTATTTGTTATTAAAGGAAATTAAAAATAAGAATAAAGATACATTACCTGTATAAAAATTGACTCCCCCCCCCAAGTAGTTCTCAATACCACTAACATACAGAAACAATCGAAAACTACACGGAGTCAATATTTATTCTGTTGGAAACCCTATGACCAAAGGGATAGGTGAGTATTTAGGTTCAGGAAAAAGGCACTAAGTTATGTGGGTCTGGATCCTGTGAGGTCGGCTGTCCGTCTTCGCGAACTGCTGCCGCCATGCTGCCTCCTCCCGTGGCGCTCCCCTCACACGAATGACGAAGCCTGTGTTGGAAAAGACCGTCTTGCGTCAAGCCACGTCTCCCGTACTAACTCGTGTATCTTGCAGAGCTCCTACTAACCTCACAGTCTTGAGTGCTTTGTGCAGAGACAGCACCTGTATTAGGCCTTCAAGATCGACGTCGAAAGCGAGATGTCTGTAGGGAAAGATGTACTTAAGGACACCAAGAGACCCTGAGGGGCACGCAGCTATGACGCTCCCCTGCCGGCAACAGGCACCGTCGCCCAAGCACCCAGGTTCTTCGCATCCAGAGACGTGACCGCGTGGATTTCCAAACTGTGGCACAAAGAAGCCAGGGAGGGAGACACGGGCTGAGAAAGAAACCCCACACCACGTGGTCAACTCGGTCCAGCACTCCTGCTGAGTGGCGAGTTCTGGTTAGTGATAAGCCACAAAGCAAAGCAAAACACGCCTCACAAGGGTGCGAGCTCAGGTAAGCCAGGGCCACGGTTATGACCACGCCGTCCGTGTGGCAGTCCAGGCAGGAATGACAACGGCGGAAAGAAATGAAAGACTCCCGTGCTGGAAATAATCCCGAACGTAAGGACACAATATTTCCACCTGCGCCACGGCCCTTCACTGCCTCACCCCTGCACTGTCGACTACATGCTGCCTCGGTCAGTCCCTGAAGGCCGCTCCTGCCTCCTCAGTGAAAACACGGACAACAGGCCGCTACAGGTCCGTGGTTCCCTGCAGACCTCGGGCCGTGCTGACGGACACCCGCTGTCGGTGTGCCGGGGAGGAGAGTCCTGGCGCTCAGATTTGTGGCTGGCACAGCATTGGAAGACGGGCGTTATGAACTACCTATGAATATATTTATATTACGGTCGGTTATCATCACTGAAAGGAAATCTCGCTACTGTGCTCACTTGTCAATTCCATATGTCTACACACACACAAATACATATACATCCGTGAAGTTTCTGGAAGGCACGCAAATCGTCTGGCTACCCTATAGCAGTCAAGGGAAACGGAAGACAGGAGGAGAGTTAAATTCAAGGCCCCAGGGGGCTAAGATCACATGCTGTGTGAGGGGGAAACTCTCCTCTGATCTGTGTGAACAAATGCAAGGCGCTAATACCCTGTGCAGACCAGACTGTGATCTTTACTAACGAGATTCCTCCTTGTTGATTCAGGGGGTCCCAGGTGCAAACGTGTCCCACCTAACGTGAGCAGCTACACTTGGCCTGGGGACGTGACCAGAACTTTCACCCTTGTCGCCTAAATTAAAGGGTTGCTAAGTTTTCCGACAAAAACGCGCATCGGCAAAACCATGTCGCCCGCAGCAAACTCCACGCAGGACAGGCAGCGTCTGGGTGGCACACACAGCCCAGGGAAGAAGGGTGTGACCTCGCCTCCTGGGCCACCCACAGCAGAGACCGGTTGCCAGGCAGCAGAACGTGACATTTACGAACCTGCCCACGAAACTGCCCTAGATCCGACGGCACCCGAGCCGGCAAGCCTTCCTGCAACTGCGGATGATTCCAGAAGGCCCCACGACCACCTTGGAAAGCCCGCGTCCCAGGAGGCGGATGGGCACTGCTGGCAGATGGGCACGGGTGAGCCCGTGTCACTGGGTCAGGGTGTCACCGATACATAAAACCTGCAGGATGAACCTACTATCGCTCACTCAGAACACCCGTGGGTCCCCTGACCCACGCAGCCCACGGTCCTGGACACAGCGGGGGCACACGGCGCGGAGAGGGAAGAACACGGTCAGAGCACTGCAGGCAGGGACACACTGGGCACCTGCAGCACATCTCACGTGTTCATTGTACATCGTGGCACCACTATTTTCATAAAATTAATTAACTCTCAAAGCAACCCTGTGGGATGCTCAAGATCGGGAAATTTAAAGTAACTTTATCTGAGTTACATGATTGCCTGGCAGCCTTTGGTGAGTAACAGGTGACAGGAGAGAATTGCCACGTGGCGCTGTGGTGAGGGGCTGAGGAGGGAACCATCGATAGCAGAAAGGGGCGATCTTTTCCGCTAGTTCATCTGTGTCGGACTCACACCCCTCCATCCCTGCAGACGCCTCACCTCTGCAGGAATTAGACACAAAAAAGCAACATTCCCACCCATGTCCTTGTTCCTACTGAACAGGGAATACTTGGGGCCGGCTCTAAACTATCTGCAGTCCCAAAGAAGGGACACCCACCAGGGGCTTAGGAGGACAGCCACCCCAGGTGGAGCACAGACGGGTCCCCTGGGAACACCGCAGGGGAGAAGGCATCGTGCTGGGAAGGAGGGTCTCTGGGTGCCAGCTCCACGGGGCTCAGAGCAGGGGCCTTTCCCTGCGCATGCGCCAGCAGAAGCGGCCCCATCGTGAAGGAGTGCTGGGTGGGGGGGCGGTGTCCCAGGGTCAGCCGGCTGCCTCCAGAGGAGCACTTGGAAGCCACCGTGAGGAACACTATAGCCGGGAAAGATCCTGAACGATGAACGTGGCCCAAAATGCTGAGTAAAACACTATTTTGCTTCGCAGTAAAACATGCCTGAGTTTTATAGCGATAATCACTGTTGGGTTATTGTTTCCCTATAACACAGACAAACAAGGTGCTATCGTTAAAACCATGCTGAGCTCCCACGTGTGGATCGCCCGCTAAATTGGCCAGGGGACTGACGAGGGGGCTGGCCAGGGGGCTGGCCAGGGGACTGGCCAGGGGTGGCTGTCAAAACCACACCAGCTACAGTGCAGCTGAACACCTGGCATCTGACTCGGCTGAAAACCATCAAGGGCTGTTTGGAAAACATTCGTATATAACGTGCAGCATCAGAGTTTGCTTTTGACAAAGGCAGTGATGGGTACAGAAAGCCGGTCGCTCTGAGAGGGACTTTTTTTATTAGAAAAAGTAAATGGGACAGATGTTTACGTTCATCGTATTTCCCGTGATTCGTTCTCGGGGGTAAAGACCCTGACCATCCAGCTCTGCGCCCCTTGAAGCAACAGGCTCCCGCAGCCTGGCCCGGGCCTGCGTCTTCAGTCCTCACGTCAGTGATGACATACGAGAAGCCGAGGGGACGGCGGAGGAGAGACGGGGGGTGTGCAGGCAGCTCGAGGGCCATGGCCAGCGTGTCTAGGGGTCTTTGAGTTCAGGGGACAGATGTGAGAGACTGGGCAGTAAAATCTTCCCGTCGTATCATTTCGAGCCTGAGGAATCAGGAGAACAAGAAGCTCGCTAATAGTTGCACTGCTGGTTAGGGAAAGACCCAGGAGCAAAATGCAAAATCCTGGACTTGCCAGCGCGGTCGTTCCCAACACACTGCCCCTCAGGTACCTGCAGTTGACCTTTGACCTAGAGTTGACCTTTGAGCTCCCGATGCAGCCCGTTCTCAACAGCAGACGCTCAGTGAGAATGCAGCATCACGGCCCACCCCTCGGGAGGGGCAGAGCACGGGCGCAGGGGGGGCACGGCCCACGCAGAGGGAGCACGGCCCACGCAGAGGGAGGGGCCAGAGCACCGGCACAGAGGGAGCACGGCCCATACACAGGGAGCATAGCCCATGCAGAGGGAGCACGGCCCACACAGAGGGAGGGGCCAGAGCACCGGCACAGAGGGAGCACGGCTCACACAGAGGGAGCACGACCCACACAGAGGGAGCACGACCCACAGCTCGGGAGGGGCCAGAACACGGGCACAGAAGGAGCACGGCCCACACACAGGGAGCACAGCCCATGCAGAGGGAGCACGGCCCACACAGAGGGAGGGGCCAGAGCACCGGCACAGAGGGAGCACAGCCTACACACAGGGAGCATGGCCCACACAGAGGGAGGGGCCAGAGCACCGGCACAGAGGGAGCACGGCCCATACACAGGGAGCACGGCCCACGCAGAGGGAGGGGCCAGACACGGGTGCAGAGGGAGCATGGCCCACACAGAGGGAGCACGGCCCACACAGAGGGAGGGGCCAGAGCACCAGCACAGAGGGAGCACGGCCCACACAGAGGGAGCATGACACACAGCTTGGAAGGGGCCAGAGCACAGGCACAGAGGGAGCACGACCCACACACAGGGACCACGGCCCATGCAGAGGGAGCACGGCCCACACCTCAGGAGGGGCCAGAGTGCCGGCACAGAGGGAGCACAGCCCATGCAGAGGGAGCACGACCCACACACAGGGAGCACGGCCCACTCAGAGGGAGCACGGCCCACACCTCAGGAGGGGCCAGAGCACCGGCACAGGGAGCACGTGTCGAGATGCTCCTGTGTCTCAGAGCACATTTCCTAAATCGACACCTGGGGAACGGGGGAGTGCATTTCTGCTGTCACATACGAGCTGAGCCCTCTCCCCGCTCCTAGTGTGTTAGCCCGTAGCACCAGCCCACCAGCTTGCCAAGAAGTCTGTCTAAATCTATCACGTGTTCAGTTTTAATTTAACCTTAATCCTTCCAGATCAGTAGGGGGCAGATAGGCAGACGACTAACAAGGGAGGTGAGTCGCTGACACAGAGGGGAGGTCTGCTGTCCCCCAGCTGCATGGAGCCTCCAGGTACATTCCTGCCTCACGTGAATTCGCCCATCCCCAGTGTTTGTTGCGCGCCTACCCTATTCACAGTGCACCTTGCACACTCGGACGCCACCTCCGAGGAACACGCAGAGGAACGCAATCCCTGAAGACACGGCCTACCCATGGAGCATCATGGCCACCGGAGCCAGACGGGCCTGAGCGGGAGCCCCGGCACCACGTTTGTTAGCAACGCAAGCCAAGTGGTTAGCCTCCTCTCCCTCCCAGAGGGCCTTTGATCCAGGAGGAAATGAGGGACACACATGGCAATGTCCAGAACATATTGCAGTAACTCCAAGAAAGGGCTGAGGCGTCATCCCAGACCTCAGAGAAGGGCTGGCAGCGTCCCATGTGTGGGCACCAGGCGGCGGGTCGGGGGCCGCAGGACAGAGCCAGCAGCGGCATCGCGGTGGCCGAGGGAGGGTATAACTGGTGCCTGGGGACGGAGGGAGCCAAGGCTCAGGAGCAGAGGGACTCAGAGGTTCTTGACCCTAGTGGCATCTCAGAAAGACAGGCTGGGGCTGTGCAGGGCGACCCGGAGTGGAGGTGCTGTGCACAGACAGGACCCCGGTGAGGCAGACCCTTGTCACCTACGAGCGGATGCCAGGACTGGGCAGTGACAGGGACAGAGAAAACAGGCGGCCACGGAGGGCAGCCAAGGTGGCGTGTACACGTTTCTCGTGAGGGCATTTTCTTCTCGAAACGTGTATCTAGAGAATATAACACCATGAGCATGTGTATGCACATGTACGTGGGCACACACACATGCAGGCCTACACACATGTGCGCACACTTGTTCCTAGGCACAGACACACATGCTCACGTATATGGACCTGTGTGCACACACACGGTCACACGTATATACACAAGCGTGCATGCACACGTGGTCACGTGGACGCATACACACAGGTACACAAGCACACATACACACATGCGTACGGTTAGGCACCGTTCTTTTGACTTTCCTGTTTGTGTGCATCCCTAACAGAAAGCTGGGGGACATGGTACCTTTCCAGCTCTGTGGCATCAGAATAGTCTCCTCTCAGGCCACACGTGCTACCTTCCTCTGGACAAAGCCACGGGTGTGAGCGGCTGCCCTTGTTTTCTCAGAATAAAGTTCTCCCAATGGCAAGGCGGTGTGACTGGGCTCTGCAGACCCGAATGGTTCAGTTTTAGGCACAGCGGTCACACCGCAGTGACGCAAGCGTCACTTCACTGTGACATAAGTGCCACATCCCCGCCACCACTGGCACCCCCATCCCGCTGAGGCTGAGTTCCTGGACTTCAATGTGGCCGGGTGATGGCTCCTCCATTTCTCGGGGCACAGCACGAATTGGGGGTCATGTCCTCGTCACCATGCTACCAATGGCCGGAGGAGGAAGTGAACGTCGAAACTCGGGTCTCCGGAGCCACGGCACTGCTCACACCTCCGTTTCCAGGGCTCGGGTCCCACCAGCGAACCCACCTCCCGTCGAAAGGCCTCCCCTCCTCCAGAGGAGTGGAGCTGCCCCGCCTCACCATCTCCCCAGTGGTGGACGTCCATGCTGCCTTTGCTGACGACTCCGGACCACTCTCGGCGGAAGCCGCCGTCACCCTGCCTTCTCCTGCCCCGTCTCCTCACTTGCTCCTCTAGACTCGCCTGGACCTTCCGCCGGCCCTGCAGCTCCCTGGGGAGCTCGGCCCACTTCAGGGCACCCACTGCACAGCTCGGGGCTGACCCCTCTGCACACGTCGAAGATCACTGCCTGGGAGACTCTCGGTGCTCAGTAATCACCATGCGGTTACCTTTGGTGCCAGGGGGAGCTAAAGCAGAGGAAAGTGGTCCAGGCACCACTGTTAACCATCCCGTCTCATTGCGCCAAAAATAAAACGCATGCAGAGCAGTGAGCGCCCCGACTCACAAAACCAGTAAATTTCTGCAAAGATCCGTTCAAGCCAAACTACTTAAATGGCCTGAGAAAGGTTACTGTTTCAAACACGGTCGACAGAATTACTTTGGAAGGAGTACAACCATTCAATGAGTGCACACTTTCATGGGTTATTTGTTTTAAAAACAACTGTGCTTTTATTTCTGTATTCTCTTAAGATCAAAGAAAGCCATAATTTACAGAACAAAACCTCTACTAAGTCATGCGTCGTAAGTACTTGTGGACGCGATTTTCTCTAACACCTCCTCAGCTCCGTCAACTCCAGCCTGCCCAGCAGAGATGAGCTCAGGTCGACGTGACACCTGCCTCAAGCCCGCCACCTCTGGTTATTCACAGACACGTGTGGGTCTGTGCACCAGGTACAGTCATGAGAGAACTCCTGACGCCTGTCTCCAGGCTTATCCAAGACCCACGGGCCACGCACTCTGCGCCTGGGCTCCTGGCTTTCCTCAGACGCAGGTGGCCCTGCCATCAGGTGCCCTGTGACCGCCGCAACCCCCCCCCCCCCCGAGGGCGGGACTGGTAGGACCCGTCACGGTCCTTTCTCTCCCACAGTCTTGCCGCTCTCGTTCCCCGCTCCCCACGTGCCCGCCTACCAGGGAGAGAAGTCCATCCGTCCCTGAGCCTCTCAGCGCACACAGGAAGACACCAGCAATGTCGGAGGCCGGCCAACCCTGTCTCCGCGAAGCTGCACTAGACCCACCGCTCACACCCGCGGCTTCGTGCAGAGAAGCCCACTGGATTTCCAAAAGTCCACCCCCCCCCGCACACCAGACACAGAAGGCACGCTGCCCGTGCCACGTGCCCGACACTGGCGAGCGGGTGTGTAATGACAGGGGGTAAAGAACCCACAGACGCTGTGCCCCCACCGGCGGGTGCTCCCGGAGCCATGCCACGGGTCCAGATGCCCTGGGGCACTCGCTTCCCTTCGCTGGTTTCTGACTCCAGGGATGAAGGTGAGGCGTGGGCTTGCACACTCACACACATATGCACATTTGATTGTGCTCGCACACACGTTCACACTCCTACACACACTCAGACACAATCACACCATGCTCACACTCACGCCTGCACTCTCAATGCCTGCAGAGCCACACACAGTGCTTGCACACTCAAACATGCCTGCACACATGCTCACACACCTTAGCACACCTCCACACTGGCACACACTCGCATACACCTCTGTACACTCATCCATATGCATTCACACCACGCTCACACTCACACATACCTGCACTCTCCCATGCTTGCATGCACACACCAGGCTCTCATGCACTTACACATGTTGCACACTTGAACATGCTCACACATTTGCATATACTCGTTCACAAACTTATAAACACTGATGTACACACTCATGTTCATATCCATGCTCACACTTGCACATGGCTGCATTCACATGTGCTTGCACACTTACCCACTCACATACACACTTATGAACGCTCACATACATGCTCACTTGTGCTCACATGCTTGCACATGCTCACACATGCTCACACACCCATAATGGATTTACCAACTGGTCTGGTGTGAGGTGCTCTGTTGAGTTCTTTTTTTAAAAAATGTTTATTTGTTATTTTGAGAAAGCAGGGGAGAACGAGTGGGGAAAGGGTGGAGACAAAGGGAGACGGAGGATCCCAAGCAGGCTCCAGGCTCCGAGCTGTCAGCACAGAGCCCGACGCGGGGCTCGAACCCACGGACCGTGAGATCATGACCTGAGCCGAAGTCGGCCGCTCAACCGACTGAGCCCCCCAGGCACCCGAGGTGCCCCAAAGGTTCTTGCACGTCAGCACCGAGGAGAACGACAGGCCCGTTGCAGGAGCTACTCATGGGGAGAGCCGTGCGTGTGCGTGCGTGTGTGTGTGTGTGCGCGCGCGCGCGTGTCTGGGAAGCTGGAAAAGCTCACCTGAATCAGGGCCCTCATGTTGCCCTACCAAGTACCTGGCCTCTTTATCTTTCTGCGTTTCGATGATGCACGGTCCTGATTGCAAAGTGTCTCAGCTGGTAATAAGTGCACTCCATTTTTCTTCAAATGTGCGTTTTATTCAGTTCCCAGATGAATCCAATTAGCATATCATTGTGACTGATTAAATATGCCTCATGTAAATTTACATGTCAAAACACGCTGAACTCAAACAGATAGACAAGGCCTCCAGGCGTCCGTAAACAGCTCTGCAGGCGCAGCCAGCTCGAGACACAAAAGCCGAAGTTGAAATTTGCGGTGATGACCAGGTAGAGACTGAGGAAAAGCAGAGAGCTGCTGTGACTCGTGCTGAGGGGAGGGGATGAATATGGACATTCGCCTCCCTTTGTCTCTGACGAAAAGCTATGGACAGGAGGCTCCCCGTCTGCATCCAAGGCTGTCGCATCAGATGAGCTCATCAGGTGATGGAAATTCGGCCTCTGATCCAGGAAAGGTCCCTGGGCACTGGAGTCGAGACTGTTTCAAAGAGATTATATTATCTTAGACAGCAGGATTAAATTAACATGGGAATGACTTCTACGAGAGGAAATTTTTTTTTGCTAAACATGTGCTAATGTTTATTATGCATAACATTTTCTTATCATAAGTGATCTCCTTTGATGTCCTATCCACTTGTTCGTCGGTTTCTGACATTCTTTCCAGAAGGGAGCGAAATCCCAAGGATGAACACTGGGTTGTGAATGTTGATGGAGAGCCTCACCGGATTCCTCTAAAAGCAGTGACCATGGGTTCTGTGGGTGATTTGGGGGAAATTTTTTGAGTAACGAGCGATATGAAGTCTGGTTCGGCCATTCACCACAGGAAACACCTCCTGTGGGACGCGCTGGGTCTCTGTCATCACGGGGTGAGCACCGTCACTCCTTTGCTGCACGCGGGGGCCTCCTGGAGAGCCACAGGAGCACGGCTGGCTGACGGTCAGCCACCGCCGCCCCTTCTCGCCACCACGTCTCCTCGAGGCCACACTACCCCAGGCTGCCGCCAGCCAGGACAGAGGGCGTGGGCGGAGAAGGTCTGAGACGCACCTGCCTCTGGGGCTCTGCCCGCACCTTTCCATCTGCCCGTTCCAGGCGCCCGCCGGCCTCACCCACCCCCCGCCCCCCACAACCCTGGGCTCTGGCTGACCCTACCCATACCTGCTCCTCAGCGCCCTAAGTGATGCGCCTCCTGTTACAAACAGCTCCACTCCTTTGTCATCGTCTCACGGGGAGCGTCACCCTCTCAACCACGAGCGAGCTCAGTGAAAGTGATGTCCCTTAAACGAACCCAGAAAGGGGTTCATGGCAGGGGAGACGTGTGCTCCCTGTGAAGAAATCTCAGAAGCACCAGGCCGTTAAACAGGCTTAATCCCAAGCAGGCTCTGGAGAAGCTCATGCCGGGCCGGTGCCCGCAAGCAGCTGAGAGACAAGTGCCACCAGGATCAGAGGGGCCGTGTCAGCCACGTCCACGGTTCACCTGCAGCACGGGGACGGCGAGGCCTCTGCATCTCCTCTCTGTGCAGCTGTGCTGTGGAATCTCAGCCATTCAGTCAGGGTGGAAATGGTACAGAAAAGGCGAAAACACATCATTTAAAACAGGAAAGGAAACATGTCCAAGACCGACTGTGGCTCTGACACCAGATCCGGGGGGTTCTTCAGAGGGATGAGTATTATGACAAAATGGAAAACAAGTGTTCTCAGTGTGTCTTATCGTGAAGTGTTAAAGGGATTAAATCTGTTTAACGTCGAAGAGAAAAGCACTTAAACATAACAGGCATGTTCCGGAAAGCTGCACACAGGATGCTCCTTCTCACCTGGGTAGAGCTGCAGCCTGCTGAGGGGGTTTTACAGAGACCCCAGAGCGCGTGGAGCCCTGTGAGACTCCTTTCCGATTCGGCTGGCCGTGAGCGCCCCTGTGGGGTGGGGTGGCCGTGAGGGTCGACGTGGCAGTTGCTCACGGGGCGTCCCTGTCGGGTCTCCCCTAGGCAGGTGCCAGCTCGGAAATGGCACCGCCCGAGGGACCGCGTCACCCACTCCAGGGAGGTGACGGAAGGGAGGGATGGCGCAAACACAACCAGACCTTCATTCGCTGGTGAGCGCGGTCCAGAGGCTAACAGTGTTTTCCAGGATGTGGGATCCATCCCTCGAACGTTTCAGAACGCCTTCACATGGCTGCGGGGAGAGGCTCTAGATCAGGCCAGGCCACGGGGCTGGGCTCCGCACCTCCCGGACCATCTGCTGTGTCCACCTGGAGGCACCAGGCTCCACAACCTCTGTCCCTTCTGTGGATACCGCGGCCCTGTCCCCTCTCCGCCCGCGATGGGTGCATCTTTGCTTCCTGGACTCCGCGTTGACGAAGCTGGGGTCTGGCAGCCGTTCGTTCCTCACGTTTCCCTCGCTGCCCTCTCCTCCCTCCCATCCATCACCGAATCCCACCCATGTCACCTCCCGCCTGTGTTTGCTGCTCTAAGTCCCGCATGCCAGCACCTCTCCCTGGCTCAAGGCTCACTTTTGCTCTGTGGCTGGACGGCCCCCGCCAGCCCGGCCCGCCCTCACCCCCATACGGCCGCGACGCTCGCCCACGCCCGGCTCGGCTGGACCGCCGGCCTCCCTCTCACAGCTGACATCAGCTCCTTCAAACCGCTGATCGCAACCAGGAGGAGTGTGACCCTCCACCGGACTCGGGTGGATCTCTGTCCCTGACAGACGCTCTGTACATACGGCCGTCACGGCCTAACAGCCAGCACTTATGCGTGCCGTGGCGTGACGTCTGTCTCACCACGACGGGGCCAGCCGGGGCCAGCCTGCCTCGTCGGCAGGACCTCGCAGGGTCACAGGGAACAGGCGCTCGTTCCGTCCTCCCCCGTGAGCCGCACAGAGGTCTTGGGAAAACCACTTGGTAGGAGTCACTCTGGGTAGGAGTCACTTTTGCCCTGTGCCCAGGGCTGGGCCGGCCATCAAAACCCTCTTAAGGGTCACAGGGATCAGCTGGGGGACATTTACAACTAACCCTCAGGAGCCGAGTCTCAGATCTGTTCTCGCAAAACTAAGTACAGCACAAGGGCTCTGCCAGACAGACTTCTGCTCTCTCACTCTTCCAGCGACATTTACTTCCCTTGGTTGAGCTCTGTCCGCCTCATTTCTACCTTGAAAAGCCCTTCTGGTGTGCCTGCCCAACCAATTCAACAGAATCGAGAACTCAGCCGGCCGTGGTCACTCTGTTCACACCCTCTGCATCACCGTGGAGCTGCTCCTGTAATTATTCACAGGCCACCGTCTCCCTGAGTGAAGCCACGGGACACTTGCCCGACGCACACGAAAGTCAGAAAGAGAGTGTCTCCGAAAGACTCGGGGATTAGAAGCGTTTGCTAAACCACGGTCCTCAACAGGCAGTAAGTGCACCCTTGTCTGTCATGACGTGTCCCTAAAGTTTGCAAACCGCAGAAACACAAGCCACGGACGATCGCAGTGGCCCGACAGGCTGCAGCCTCCATGGGACTTCCCTCTGCGGCAGCATGGCCGTGGGCTCAGCCGGTCCGTCCCATCCCATCCCGTCCCCTCCCATCCTGTCCCGTCGGTGCCTGTGGGCCCAGGAGCCACCGCACCCCCCGCCCCCATCGTTTGCAATCCCAACTCCTAACTGAGGATAAAAACAAGAAATGGTCACAGTCCTCCTCTCCTTCTCCCTCAGCCACATTGCGGGTGCAGCTGGCTGGGCCTGAGTGCGTGAGCCCCTCCCCGCGTGCGAGGTCTCTGTGATGTGGGCAGCCGCGGGCAGTGCGTCTGGATCCAGGCCCGCCCCGCCCTCCTTGTATTCGCGCGCTGCTGTGTCATCAGACGTGCGTGTGCACCTCCTTCTTGTCCACAGACTGTCCCTTCCCTGACACGGAGCCCCACGAGGGCAGGTTCCCTACAGCTCACGCAGCATCTGCCCCAAGCGGGAGCTCAGTAAACATCTGCTGCAGGGCCGGGTGGGGCCCAGGAGGAGGGGGAGGGGGACCACGGCTGGGGTTCCACGTTCTCACTGTTGTCAGGCTTCACGCCGAGGCCCCTACCTCCTCGTTCGCTCACTTCTCACACCTCCAGGTGGCAGGCTTCCCACTCGCCCCGCGGCCCAGAGCGGCTGTCACTTGCCGAGATCACAGGCGGGCTGTGGCCTCCCTCTTCGTGCAACTCACACGCGTCCCATCGCCTGCGTCACGCCGGGCCAGAAGACAAAGATGACCGGGACGGTTTTCCTGCTCATCCCACATGTGGTAACTGGGGCAGGCTCCCTGCTCGACACGGAGCAGCCAGCCACGGGGTTCACCCCTTTTCCTTTCTCCAGACTTTCGTGCAGGATGATGCCAGAAATAGGGCAGGAGAAGGAAGCTAACTGCACGTGGCAGTCACCTGGGCTGGAGCAGCTGGGGCGTGGCGCCCCGTCCCAGTCCTGCTGCCCGAGAATGACGCCCGGCCGGCCCAGGCGCGGTGCCTCTGAGTGTGCGACGCGGGGCAAGAGTTCCTGCCCGCGTGGGTCACTGCCGAGTCACACACACCCGTGAGCGCTCCTGTAACTGACAGTCGTGAACCCTAGGGCTGAGGATGGCCGGCATCAGAGCGGCCCTGGGCAAACTGGCGGGTCTTCAGTGAGTCCCGAGCACGGCCTCAGGCTCCCCGGGCCCGCCGGCCTCGTCCGAACCCAAACGGGCTCCTTGGCGGCGGTGCCTTCTCTAAGCAGAAAGCCTTCATCACGAAGCCCCGTCGCCGTCTCCCGCTCCAGCGCCGCCGGCCCCCGCACCTTGTGGACAACCACGGGGCCGACGCGGGGCGGTTCCCGGAGAGGGGATGCGCCCCGGGGCGCAGGCTAACGGCGCTTCGGGCGGCCTTATGTCACTGGCTTACGTGGACTGTGAGGCTCTAGAAAGTGGCGGTGGTGCCCCGTGAGCGTCTCGACCAGCACTGCAGCCGGCACGGCTCCACACGGCGGACGCGCACCATCCCGGCTCCGGAGGCCGGACTCCAGAACCCGGGTGCGCGAGCGCGGGCTCCAGCAGAGGGTCCTCCCTGCGTCTGGTGTCTGCCGGCCGACCTTGCCCTGCTCTGCCGACCCCCCACGTCTCTGTCCTCACGGGGCACCCACCCCAGCCAGCGTGGCCTCCTCTTAGCCTGGTGACATCACAGAGGCCCTGTCTCCAGACACAGGCTGGTACCCGGATGTGTATTCGGGGCTGCTTCCTACCCACAACGGGCACCGGCCTCACCCGCATCTGAGCGCGGGGCTCGGGGACGTTCCTGACACGGTGAACGACAAACAGCATGAAAGGCCGCGTCCCCCTCGTGGAGAAGGGAAGGCGCGTCGGCCACACGGTGCTCTCGGCCTCAGGGTTTACAAGCCACGCCGCTTCCTGGCTCGCTGTCGACGTGATGTTCCCGACACCAGCAGGGGACCGCTCAGCCTCCATGGGATGAACCGACCGGAGCTCTCTTCAGCTCCGAGACAGGGCCGCCGTCCCTGTCGCCCAGCCTGATCACAGCCGCGTCCCAAATTAAAGGATCAAACCGGGCCAGCCAGCGGCTCCATTTAGAGACGCACCTCTGCCATTACTGACGCGCGAGCGGCCGGGACACTGGGGAACAAGGCGGGGGCTACGCCCACGCGGAGGAAGCCAAGGACAGCTCTCCACGCGCTCGACAAGAGCCACTCCCAGCCTGCCTCTGCCACGGCTCCCATTCGGGCCGAGTCTCCTGTCCACCAGCTGCCGCCGCATGTCCCATGGTGGTGCCACGCGGGAATGGCCAGCAGAGGGGTGGCCGTGAAGCAAATCCTCTCCAGGCCGAAGCCACTCAGAGGAGAGAGCAGACCGCTCCGTGGCCGCCGGTGCCATGGTGTGAACACTCAGGAGCCCACGTCTGGGGCGTTTCCAACACCGTGTGGCCGTGGACCCAGAGGCAGCGGAGGAGGGAGGCGGCCGTGTTACGAGCTGCCGCGCGTGGTCATAAGGGCTCCCTCCTTACCAGCACCCGGTGCAGGGCAGGGACGGCTCCGTACGGAGTCCGGGTGGGAAGGCTGTTAATCTGTTGAGGTGTCAGAGTCAGAAGTCACGGGAGCCACTCTTGAGTGTGGACAACGGATCACGCGGTCCTGGCTGCTCGCGGGGAAGAGGCCGACACCGCTTTTTCGACAAAAGAAAGTGCCAGAAAACCAGGCTGTGGCACTCGTGAGGCTGCACTGGGCTCGGAAACACACCGCACCGTCCCACCTCTTTCCCCGAGGAAGCCAGAGCTCGCCGAACTCCAGCCCCTGGCCGAGCCGTGGACGTGCGGGTCCCGCACCAGCTTCCGGGAACGAGCCCAGCACAGGAGCGAGCGCGGGGGCAGCCTCGCCCTTGGAGGGAGGGGACCCGCCCCCCATCACACGGGAAGGTGGGGTTCCCGGAGATGCCGCACGGGCGGACCCCAGGTCGTGACAGTAAAACCCGTCCCACCCACCTACCTATGGGGGGCTGTCATGCGACCTCGGACAGACACACACCACACGCGTATACACCTGCACGCACCTGCACACCTACACATATCACACACCTGCACACCCACATCCTCCGCACATATCACATGCATGTGCACACCTATGCACTCTGGCACCTGCACACTTATGCATGTCATGCACACGGACTCGCTCACACATGCCACACACCTGCGCGCTCACACATATCACACACAGGTGCACAGCTACACACACTTACAATGTCACACACACACACACACACCACACACTTGCACACCTGCACACCTACACATATCACACACCACACACATACACATAGCACGTGCATATACATAGCACACAACTGCACACACACATGCCTGCACACATTACTACAGGCACTTACACAGCACATACACCTGCACACACATCCCCATACATGCATACTCACTGCTCTGTTCAGGAGGAGACGCTGGGCAGACCCTTCGGGGCGTTACATGCAAACCCGACCCTGCTCTATCCCCCGTTCTCCGCTAGCCGGCCTCAGTGGGTGCTCAGGAACAGTCTGCGTGGACTCCCGTGGGCCACGGTCCGCCTCCCCGTGGAGCGCAGCGCACCGGGCCCTTGGGAGCAGCCGCTATGTCTCAGAGCCCGCGATCTGCATTTTCTCAGGTTCTATCCTGCTTCTGGCCCGCTGACAGGCCACATCTCCCTGTGACAGCGGCCCTACAAATATCTGTGCATGCTGGCCGGAGGCAAACAGGCCCCCGCCTCCAGGGACGGTGTGAACCCTCCTACGGAACAAGCAGGCAAGAACACGGGGCTAATTCTGCACAGTCCACTAGAAAATAGCCAGGTACACAGAGCGAACTGGCTTTAACCTCGCTCAACCCAAACTAGCCTGGAGAGGGTGGAGCCTCTGGGGCGGCTGCCCGTAAAGCAGGTTCCTCAGTGGGACGACAAGGTCCCAGAGAGGAATTGCGGCTGCAGGCTGGGGGAGCCGCGGGACCGCAAGCAAAGGGCCTCTGCCTCCAGCCTCCGGGGGCTTGGGGACAAGCAGCAGGTGCCAGCCTACGCCTGTCAAGCCTCCCCACGCTCCCTGCACCCCAAGAGTGCCTGAGCCCAGCAGCCGTCCGGTGGTTGGGGTTCTCACCCCTCCCGACATTCTCCCCCCCCACACACAGGGCGAGGGGCACATGCAGAACTAAAGAGGACGGTGTGTGCAGTGCGCGCTCCTGCTCAGGACACGTGCCCCCGAGGCAGGCGCACCGTCCCGCACCCCCGTGCTCCGGGAGAGGAAGGAGACAGCGCCTTCCGGAGGTGGTCTGGAGGTTCGAGAGGACCTGGGGACAGGATGAGCAACTCACGTTCACTGCTGCTTCCAGGACCATCCCGGGACGGACAACTACCACACTTCTGTCTGCAAAGCATTTGAGAGAGTGCCGTCCACACAGAGAGACAGCTGTCTACACAGGGAGACAGCTGTCTACATAGACAGAGTGCTGTCTACACAGAGAGTTCTTCTACAGAGAGAGAGAGCTGTCCACGCAGAGAGAGAGCCGTCTACACAGAGAGCTGTCTACACAGAGAGAGTGCTATCTACACAGAGAGCTGTCTACACAGAGAGAGCGCCATCTGCCCAGAGTTGTGTACACGGAGAGAGCCACCGACCCGCTGCATCGGAAGGATGCCAATGGTTCCATCTCTCCTGGAACAACCCTGTACTTTTTCAGTGTCCCCGTCTTCTTCTCTGTAACCTGAAGTTCTCGATCTGAGTGGCTTCCCGAAGGTCGTCCACTGGGGACGTGCTGCTTGTAGGGGTCGGAACGCAACGGTCGCCTCTCCTGACGAACAGGTGGACCGCCGGCTCGATCACACCGTCCCCCGAGCGTCGTCGGCAGGGCGTCCACCCGCTCTGCGTACACACGCCCGCGTCACACGTATGTCAGGTTGTCTGGCGTCCCTGGGACGGCAGGGGGCACGGAGTGCGGACGGCGGCACAGAGCAGCCACGCTGCACCTCCTGCTTCTGAGGGATTCGGGACACAGACTCAGCCTGGCAAAGAGCGGGCGTTGAGAAGGACACGTGATGCGAGACAACACGGTGTGGCACAAAACCACGTGACGTGATGCGACGGGACACGGGACACGGAACGCGGGACACGGCGTGACGCGATACGACACCACCTAACACGTCCTCTGGGTGGGAGACACTAACAAGGGGGTCCGCGGCATAGGGGTGAAGAGGGGAGCACGGGAGGTCCTAACAGCTCCACGGGGCACCAACCTTTGTCCTGGCCTCGGGCCTCAGAAGCCAGGATGGGGTTTTCCGGCCGAGAGGCTTGGAGGAGCATCCGAATCAGCCGTGTCCTCCCCGAACACATGTCTTCGTCGTGGAACCGAGGGCATGAGGTCCCAGCGGAGCCCCGCATAGGCCTACCGAGGACTAGCGCGGACGGAGGCCACCTCAGAGAGTCTGCGGGGACGACGCGAACCGGCCCTCGGCATGTGGGCCTCCAGCACCAGCTGCCCGAAAGCGAAGGGCGCATCTCAGGTAAGCACGGAAGAGGCACGGAGGCGGACAGCCGTGGGGCCGGCCAGGACGAGAGCCAGACCAGGCTGTGCCGGGGGCCGGAGGGAGGGTTACGCCACCACACAGCCCATGAGCCATGTCAAGGGTGCTCTCACATTTCCACACAGAGCGTATAGGAAGTGGAACCATTCCCCAAACTGATGCCGGGAACTCTGTTACTCGTGCATTTAGAATAAAGTCAAAAGTCCACAAGGGCCTCCAAAAACTAACACACTGTAGATTTAATTACAGATAAAAGAAATCTGACTTCCATTAAATGATGATAAATTGCATATTTAGAATAGAAATTACCCTGGAGCATGAGAATGTTACTGTCCCTCTGTACTCCTTCAGACTAAGAAAATCACAGGAGATTCGCCCCTTGAACATGCTCCTCAAGAGAGAGAATATGGTGAATGCGTGGAACAGCAGGTGTAACGCGTGGAATAGCAGGTATAATGCACAGAACAGCAGCTATAACACGTGGAACAGCAAGTATAACACACGGAACAGAACAGCAGGTATAATGCACAGAACAGCAGGTATAACGTGTGGAACAGCAGGTATAACGCTTTCCTGGGAAAAGTCTGCTCTATGCCCCGATGTCTCACCGTGGGGCCCCAGGTTACTTATGTGCCCAAAGTCCCTTCTGACACCGAGTTGTGCTTCTGTTTATCCTCTCTGAGAACCGCCTGTCTGGCCAGCAGTCAGGTGAGCGGGAAGGTCTGGGATCGAGCGCAGCCTCTCTTCAAGCTCTCTTCCACAAGGGGCCGGGTTCCTGGCTCCAGGATGGAGAGAAGCCTCTACTGGAGGCTCCATCCCCACTCGGGGGGGGCCGTCGGGGGGCCGGAACCCGACGTAGGGCTTCTCCCTGTGGGGGCGCCTTCACACATCTCCCGCCTCTCCAGCACTGGGCGTCTTCTCTTGGGAAGATGTGCGGGTTCACCTTACTTTAGGCCGCAGGTCCCTTGAGTTGTCCCAGCCTCGCGTGGCCGCCCCTCCTGGAGGCGCCTGCCCGTCCAGACATGGTTCGGGACCGAGCAGACCCCTGGGGCAGGCTGGTGACGGTGGGGCCCGGCGCGGAAGCTGAGTGCTGGCCAGCGAGCAGCAGAACCTTGGATCCTGAGGCTGTCCTTGCTCAGCACACGCTCCGAGCGTCACGGGGCGAGCAGTCATTGTCCTAGACAGGATCCTAAGTTGGAGGGAGACAGGATGCATTTTTCCTCTTTTCCTGGAATTGCTCTCCCAGCACCGCACAGAAAAGCGGGCTGCTGCGGAGGCTGGTGGCCGCGGCAGGGGCGGCAGGGGGCGTATTCACAGGGGTGTGGGGTAGAGTCAGGGTGAAGTCTTATCTCCACGCAAATGAAAATGCCATAAACACGCTTTTCAGAGAAGACTCCTGCATTCAGGGCGTCTCATGAAACAGGGGAAACGTATTTCAAACGCCTTACAGTTCTTTTTGCTTCACGTTCATTGTTCGTATCAAACCCAAACGCTGATTGAGCTCCTGCCACGGGCAAGGCAAGTGGTGGGGTCTAAAGACGGGGACAACCTGGCTCTATCTTCAAGGACAGAGCGGTCAGGGGCTCCCAGACGTCACTGCCACCAGCCACGCCTGGCGGGCGGGTCCCCACACCAGAGCACAGGGGTGATTTGTTAACAAGTTCCCAGCCACGCTGGCAGTGTTGCCCTGGGGATCGTGCTTTGAGAACCACTGTCCCGGACCTCTGGGGTCAGCCAGTGTTCTCCATAAAAAGCCATGGTAAGCACGTCAGGCTTGGCAGCCACAGACAAGGTATGAACGGTGATGGCATTGAGGGCCAGAAGGCCTGTGTGGCCGCGGGCCGTGGCTGGCCAACTCTGGGGAAGCGGCGAGGCAGGGGCACAGGGCAGGGGGCAGGGACAGGCGGGTGCTGAGGGGTGAAAGCTCCAAGGAGCCGACCGCACTGCCCTCTAACCTCTTCCCGAACAGCCAGAGAAGATCCAGGACGTGGGCTTGAAGACGAGACGGGGAAGGCAGACTGGGCTGCAGGGGTGCGGCCAGGGATCCCGGCAGGGCTCTGCAGGGAGAGGGGAGAGCACCGGGCCGACAATGCTGAGAAGCAGGAGTGCGGAAGGCAGGTCTCTGGGTGGAATGGGGAGGCACCGTGTGCTGCTTTCCTCACTGTCCCTGTGCCGCTCTGTTCTGCCCGGGGCCCCCACGGCCGTCACAAGCCCAGCACACGGCATCTCTGTTCCCAGCCCTCCCGTCGGAAGTCACACGGCACACACAGGAAAGCAGCTGTTGGTGGGGTCGGCTAGGTTCAGAGAAGACTCATAAAACCAGACAAATCCGCGTAACTGGGACCCTTCAGACACTAAGGCTCACCCCCGTCACCACCGTTAAAGCAGGGCAGCCATCAGCTCCGTCACGAACCGTTTTGGCTGAGCCGGGGATGCCGGTGCCGTAGCGAGCCTGGTGGGGCTTCTGAATGTACCAGTTTACACCCCGGCGGGAACCGTGTCAGTGCTTTTGTGGAAGACTTTCCACGTGGAATTTGCCTCTTCGTGCTTGGCCGTCGTGAGAAAATGCCGAGCGAGCACAAACCCTTCACGTTTAAGAGGCATCACCGCGCCCTGCGTGTGGGCTCCACGCCAAGGTGCCGGAGCGCAGGGCGCCTTCCTTCCCGAGCCTCCTTCCCGTGACGTGCTGATGCCTCCGGCCGCCACCCGCAGCCCGGCTTCCCTGGTGCCACCCATCGCCAGCATCTCAGCCGTGTGCCGGCTCGCCTCTGTGGAGACGCCCAGACAGCGACGCCACCCACGCACCTGCCACCCCACCGTGGGAAGGTCCGAGCTCTCCTGTCTCCGTGCACAACCCGGGGGTCTCACCAGGCCACGAGGCTTCCACATTCTTACACACGGTATGTTGTTACCCTCCAACCCCACGACACCTGTCAGCTCCTGGGCCACCTGAGACCTTCACTGAAAGAGGCTGCGTAGCGATGCACTGGCCCAGTGTCTTTCTGATCCCAAACACAACAGCGGTCCGAGGTGAGCGATGGCAGCTAACAACACCCACGGCCCTTGGAATTTAAATCTCCTCTCCCACCAAATGCGTCCTACCTCGTTTGATGCTAAAGCAAGCCCGCGGAGCATAATCACCAGGCCTGTATCTGACAAGGAGGGAACCCAGGGCTCGACGAGACCCAACGAGCCGTCCACAGTCTCAACACAGGAAAGTAGAATCGGGACTTGGACTCTGGCTCTGAACCCACCCCCTGTCCTTCGAGGCTCTCCTCTGCCAGCCTCCGGCGCCACGGGGCAGCGCGGCGGACATCCAGATGGAGCGTGGGAAACGGAACCGGCTCTGGCCCGTTCACCTCTCGTGGGGCGATCCACGGCAGCCGACACACCCACGCTGGAGAAACAGGTGCCGAGCAGGGAAGCCGCATCGCTCTGAGCTCCACTGGACGCCTCACGCCGTCCAGCTGACCCCTGTCCGCTCTGCTGGTGGGTCGGCCGGCTGCCCGAGGGGTGCCGTCCTTGACCGCAGGTGGAGCAGGTGCCTGACGCACGTCACCGTGTGCCTCCCACGGAGAAGGACCACAGGGCCAGACGGGCAGGGAAACCAGCCTTGCCGCGTCAGTCACCAGGCTCATTTTCAAGGAGCCCTGGCAGGCGGAAAACACGGCTGATGGACAGGAAACAGGCCGTAAGGACACAGAGCCGAGCTCGGCTGGGGTTCTGAGCAGCAGGATCTGTCAATGACAAACCTGCACACGGCCATCTAGGGGCTTCTTGCCCAAGTGCCAAATAGACTCCTGCTGGCCCCAAATGCTGGGGCCCATTTCTGCTCTGCCCCACACAGCTCTGGGCTCTGACACCTTCCTGATCCTCTGTCCTTCCAGTGAGACGTCCTCTCCTGAGTCCCAGCCTCTGCAGGACCTGCCCTGGGGCCGGCCGGTCAGGTGACGGCCAGCCTGCCCATCTCAGCCACCCTGCGCGGCTGCCGCGGGCCAATGGGTGCAAAGGGCTGTGGCGGGGCCAGCCTGTCACACACCTGTTGTGCAAGAGTTCTTCAAATACCGGGCCTCAGAGAGCCTCCTGGAGCGTGACACGGGGGCGCCTCCAAGGCCTAAAACCTGGGTGTGTTCGTGGGCTGCTAGGGAGGGCTGCCCAGCGGGAAGGCGCCCTCCCAGCCTGCCCCCCACGAGCCCCTGAGGGACAGGCGCTAAGGGCTGTCCGAGCCCAGGGAGCAGCCGGGACAGGAGCCATCACGAGAAAGCCATGCGGGTGCACTGGGCCCACCACGGAATGACAGGCCGACCTGGACTAGAAATCACGCGGCCGTCCAGAGGCCACGGGGACCGCGGTTTGTGAAAGAACTCGCAGGAAGGGGGTTCGTAACAGACACCCGTGTTCCCCCTTCAAGACAGCTGGCTGCGCCGGACCCGCAGGCGGTGCTGTGGCTGATGGAAACTGCTGGAAGGGGGTGCTGGCTCGCCTGCACGGGGTGCGTGTCTGTGAGCCGTGGCCACGAGGTGCACATGGTGAGGGGTCCCCCGGCACCTTCCCTGGTCCCCTCGCACAGGTGTGGGCCGTGCTCCTCCTGTCTGGACACGTTTCTGTGCTAAGATGCTGACAGAACACCGGAGGCTCATCCGCCTATAGAGACAGCACGCACGACTAGAAGCGGACACGGGGAGGACCGGGGCTCGGACGCTCATGCTCAGCACAGCAGTGAAGGGGCCGGCCGAGGCCGTCTGCGCAGAGTCCCTCACGCCCGCCGCTGCTCACATCCCTGTAGGCGCGGAGCTCCCCGTGTGCCCTCTCAGAACCGCTGGGGCGGTGGGCACGGAGCGGCAGAGGCAGCGAAGAGAAACGCCGTGCCCGAGTCCTGCCCAGGCCACGTGCGAGTGGCCACCCGCCCGCATCGGGACGTCTAATTCCAGGGGCGCCTTGCCCCACCCGGGACGCCCGCCACCAGGTGCTTGGGCCACCCTCCGCCTCTCCTTCCCTCACCCCACATCCAGCCCCCAGCCCGAGTCCGTTGAATCTGCAAACCGCGTCCAGACCCTGAGCGTCTGGGCCGCCGTCGTCGCCCTTTCCACGCCAGCGTCACCCCAGACCAGCAACGGCCTCCCGGTTCCGTTACTTCCCTCCCCCCGTGCCCGCCGCCACAGTCGGCAGGCCGGGCAGACGGACCCTGGTAGGCGTTTCAGGTCATGCCATGCCAGTGGCTCCTTGGCCCACTAGAAGCAGACACTGAAGTCCCACCCCACGTGGGTTCCCCCGGAACCAGACCCAGATTCAGATCTGAGGGCCGGTCATCTGGGGGAGCACGCGGAGCTGCGGGGAGAGGGCTGGGCTCGTAGAAGTGACCCAGCTGCACACAGCACGCATGGGTCACCCCCGACGAAGCGCTTATCCATCCGCTATCGTGACTGTGCTCGCGCATCACCCTCATGTTACAGAAGCAGCAGCTGTGGCTCCCGGACCCGTGGCGGGAACGGAAGGTCAGCAATAATCGACCTGCTGAAATTTCAGCTCGCAGGGCACCCCGTCTGACCTTCACAGGACCCACAAAGCCAGGGCCGTGCCCCATCTTCCTGGACTTTCCCACAGTCCCACAGCTTGCAGGTGACACGGCACACACGAGCTGGGAACCCCACCTCAGCCCCCACCCCTGGACGGGACTCCGCTCCTCTGTGACCCCGTGTCCGCCCCACGCTGACGGGTCTATACAATGGGACAGAGCACTAATTCCACGCGCTGGGCTCCACATGAGACCCCTGTGCCCGTGCAGACAGAGCCTGCCTGCTGATAAAACCAGGCGACTTTCCACACAAAGCGTGAAGACCAGTGACTAATTTGGCGACACTTACTTAGCACTCCGTGTCACACGTTGCCTGTGGGGCAGGTAGAAAGGCACACAGACCGTGATCCCACCCAGGAGGGGCCCCGCCTGGTATTTCCCACAGGCTGTCAGAGCAGAGGAGAGGCTCGCCTGGTGGGCATGGCCCGGGCCCTTCCAGAAGCAGCAGGTGGCGAGGCGGTGGGCTCCCGGTCCTGTCCGTACCCAACAGGAGGCAGGGAGCCTGGGCCAGCCCGGCAAACGGCAGAAAGCAGACCAGAACGACCGGGGACCCCGGGGGCACAGAGAGTGACTGATGCCGTCAACAGCCAAAGGAGGCCAAACGCCTCCTGGAGCGAACCGGGCGGCACCCACTCGCCCCTCCACGAGGGAGAACCTGTTCCTCCCGCAAATGGTGTCGGTAATGCATCGGCTCCCTTTGTCCAGCAGCGCATATCGAGTAGTACGGTTTCTAGTATTTGGCCTAACCCCCGTCCCTAACCCCTCCCTGAGCACCGCTCGTGTATTTCTACACGGGTAACCCTGCAAATTAGGACAGACGAAACCCCTTCGTAGCACTGACTCATTCACACCCAGGGTGAAGCCGTGAGGAGAACTGGCCTTCACAACTTCTAATTACGGAAACGCGGCTCCGGGAGTCTTCTCCAGCTGGGCCGATTAGCACGGCTCCGCCACGCTGACAGCACCGCCCTCCACTCCGGCAAACACTTGTCAAGATGCCAGAAGCAATTACCTGGCTGTTTAGAGCGGAGCGATGGGGCCAGCGCCCTTCCCTTCCTCTCACCCGTCCGAACCTTCTGGAAGCCGCAGCCGTCAGGCACTTGCTCCCGGGGCCGCCAAACGGTGCTTCCTGCTGACGTGCACGGCCCTTACCGCACCCCACCAGCCCCGAGGGCCACCCACCCCACAGGCAGCCCAGCGTTTCCGGGTCCCAGGGAGACTCTGCCACGGACGGCCGACCGCCAGCCACGCGGTCGGCGAGGGAATCGAACACGCCGCCGAGCAGAAGCCCGGCACCGGATGTCCACAGCCTGCCACGGGGACAGCCCGCAAGGTGACACCTGGCAGGAGGTGACAGGAGCCCGGGGGTCGTGAGGTGGGCGGTGCCGCAGAGCGGGAGGCAAAGGTCACTTACCCACGTCTTCTCCGACACCAGAAACGCAAACATCGACTAGAAACACACTACTTGAGAATAAGGGATGTGAAGGGCAACAAAGGATTTCTCTGCTTGATCAGACGACCCGGCCAGAGAGAACAGCAGTAACTAACTGCCACTCACCGCAGCGTGCTCAGCCGTCGAGTCAGCGAGCTCTGCGCCTGGATCCGCCGTGCGCCAGCTACACGCCAGCACCAGGGCTTCCAACGCGGAAGCACCTCCTCACGCGGGACCCGGGTCCTCTCCTCGCTCGCTCACGCCGCGCGCTCCCGCGTCCTCTCCTCGCTCGCTCACGCTGGGCGCTCCCGCGTCCTGTCACCCACTCATTCGGGTTCGTAAGTGGGGCAGAAGGTCCAGGAGAGGGTCCCCTCGTACCGGGAGCAGAATCTGGACTCAGAAAACCAGCTGCGCTCATCAGTCAGGACGCACAGCAAGGACGTTTGTCGTGGGAACTACGTGCCTGTTCCTTACGTTTCGTATCACTTTGTGCGAAATTAGCCAAATAAGTTCCCTTTCAGTCCCACCGCCGGGGGTGCTTCCCCCCTCATATGATGCCTGCAGCGTCGTGCCACTGAGCCCCCGAGGGGAGCACACGCAAGCAGTCGCTGTGTCCGCAGGCAGCGATCCCCGCGGCAGGCTCTGGTGTGCAGGGTGCCGAGGGCCGCCAGCCCGCCTGACGCGGGCCCGCCCGACAGGGCCGATCAGTCGCTTGCAGCAAGGGCTCTCCATCACCTTCTAAAACAAGAGACCGCGAAAACTTCCTGTCCTTGTTAACACGTGAGGGAGTCTAGTGCTCAGAGAGCTCACTTCCCCTCCTCGGGGACGGGACCTTGGTGCCAGTCGTGCCCTTGGTACATCCACTGCCAAACCACAGAGTCCTGATGGTCACCAAGCTGGTTTCCTTAACCTTTTTCCCGTATAGCACCAGGTGCGTGCGTAACATGATAAAATTATGCACAACACAAGAGAACTAATTCTTTGAAAGCGCGCGTGGAACCTCTTGCACGTGCACGACAAGAAACCCTCCGCTTGCACAGCCCCGGCAGTCCCGTAAGTCCGGCAGGCACACCGGGATCCCTGAGCGGATTCAAGAATTCAGAAAGTCACTGCCATGGCTCTCAAACGTACACCCGGTGTGCGATTCCCGCCGGCATCTAGCATTTCAGTACGGGACACGAACACATTTAAAATGACCAGCAAACTAGATTTTAGATAAGCAACCCAGTTTCCCCAGAAAGCAATAAAAGAAATGAAAGGCCACCGCCAGCGAGTAGATGCCAGGACTGGAAACGCTGAAAAGACCTCCTTCCATTTTATACCATTCATTACTGTGCCCTGAAGTCCCAGCAAATCCGACTGGGAAAGCATTGCTTCCCAGCACTGGGATGAGCGGCCACCCGTGGGACAACCGTTAATGCTTCTGCGTAAAAAAACCACAGTCGCTGACCAGGTCCTAACTTCGTCTGACCATCTCTGCCGCGGAGACGCGAGGATGGATGCCGGAGGGAAGGAGGGGCCTGCGGCCACGAGGGCCAAAGCCACTGACGCGGGATCCCCCCCTCTTTCAGGGGGCAGGGCACTTGGAGCGAAAGCTGCCGGCTTCTTTCCCTGGGGCCGCATCAAGCCGCTCCGCTGGGAATGACACTTTACTGCCTGCCGAGGCACCTCACAGGGGCCTCACAGCGACCCAGGACACGGAAGCGAAGCCCGGGGCGTTGGGCTCTCCACGCGGTCGAAATTGGCTGGGTCTCTGGAGCAGAGTACAACTTGGCAAGGAGCTCTCCCTTCACCAAAAATCACTGGCCACTGAAATCATTACTTCCGCAAAAAGGACTACTAAGGGCACCAGGACCTACGAGTAAAATCCGGCAGCCACCAAACCAGAGAAGACTGACCGCTGACCCCGCCAGACGGAGCCCTGCCGAGGCCCGTTCCACGGCAAACGGCCACCACACGCCGAGATGACTTGCTAGGTCTCAAGGCAGGTGAGCAGGAGTCCCCAGGGCCCTAGAAGCAAAGCTAGAACAGAGCTCTCTGTTTCTCTTCGAACCCTTCATCCCGCACTGTCTTGGTCCGGGACAGACAGAAGCACGGCCGGCGTGTGCCTCTCACCTGGGACAACGCGGAAAACCTCAAAGCAAAATGGCACTTGCTCTGTCCACGCGGGGGCCGCCGCAGACACCAGGCCCTTGCTCCCCTGGGCGCCAGGCTCTTTGTCTCAGACCGAGCGGTGTGATCCTCATCCTGCACCTGCAGCCCAGCCCGCCGCGCAGTGGTGATGAGGCGCGGTGCCGACCGACCCTGTCGTCCCTGGGCTGGGCGAGCGTATGCCCACATGCGTCGTGTCGAGACAGCCTTACCTGCGGCCTGCGCGACATCTCCCGTCGTCAGGTTCTGGACACTGGCGCTCAGTCTGAAGGTCACCGCTGGGCCCACAACACTGCAAGAGACCAGGAAGAAGGAGCTCAGAACCGCTCTGCACGGCGTGTTGCTTCTCCGCCAGCTACGCGGGAAACACGGACACGCTGACGACACACACGCAGCGAAGCCACTGCTGTTCCACGCGCGACCTCCGCCAGGCTCCGGGTTTCTCGAAGCCGTGCCTCTTTGTCCCCATATTCCAGGAATTCTGTCGACAGGCTTTGCTTTTCTAACCCAGACACGGCAGCGCTCTTATAAAAAATTCAAATCAACCACAACCAACCAACAAGAACAAGCAGATATTCTTGCGAGGGAAGAAGAAAAATTGTTATGGAAACAGATTTTAGTATTTGGCTCCCACAGGAGTGGTAGGAATCAAAAGCAGCAAGGAAAGAGACGGGTATTTTTAAATCTCTCTTGACAGGAACCGTTTGAAAAACTTATCAAAGTCATTAAGAACTATTTAGTATAAAAATAACTAGCAGGGAATTGCCAGACAGGAATGATTAAAATTTTCAAAGCTTTTTAAATACTGTGTTGAACATCAGTTTCAAAAATATATCTCATTTTAAATACTTTTATTCGTCTGAAGGGGAGAGGGAAGAAGAAGGGAGGACCTTAGGAAAGGGGAGGGGGAGAAGAGGAGGGAGGAGGGGGGAGGGGAGGGAGAGGGGAGGAGGGAGGAGGGGTTGGGTCCCTTTCACCAGAACCCGTGTCCTAGCTCCTCAGGCTCCTGGCCCCAGGTGTCCAGACCCCTCCCGGAAAACAGCATCCCCCCATCTCTCATCCGTCTGGTGAATGAGGGTGTGAGGCGCAGGGCCGGTCCCACAGAGAGGAAGGTGCCGTGCAGGCTGCAGGGAGGTGGGTGCTCCCCTCCCCGCCCCAGCACGGACGCCGCTGTGCCCGGCAGGGGCTTGCAGGGCCCCAGAGGCGTCAGGGTGCAGCTGGAGAGCTGTCCTTCCTGCTGATCACCAGAGGCTCCTGCCACCGTCCACAGATGGGCTCTCACGTTGCAGTGTCCTCCCTCGGTGCAGGGGCTGGGCCACGGAACCTCCTCCGCGTGCGTGGATTCGACGACCAAAATAACACCTCGAAGAGCAAAACCACTCGTCTGCCATTGCTAGGTCTCTGCCGTGTGTGCGGGACTGTGCACATCCAGTCCTGCCCCAGTGCCGGGGCGCCGGAAACTGCGGGTGCCCGGCCTTCAACAGCCCCTCCAGCTGGCAGGTCACATCTCTCCGGATGCCTCCTCAAGCTGCCAGTCCTACCTTCTCCACCACCTTTGTCAGTGTCGCGACAGTCATTTTTAAAGGTGCTGAAAACGGGGACACGAGGAGAACTACGAAGAGTCAGAATAAAAGAGTAACGAGGCCGTGCTCCACGAGAGCCACGTGAAGGTTATCAGGACACCCTCAAAACTGGCAGCGGACCGCCGTAAGAAAACCTGCCCCCGCTCGGCGTCTCATCTCTGGCCTTCCGTGCTCACCCGTGCTCACCCGTCCAGAGGCGAGCGGCTGCTTCTGGGTCTCGCGTGGTCTCGACCAGGCCTGCTCTGAGCTCGTGCGTTCTTGTGGATTCAGACACGACCCCCACTCGGGACACCGCGGTCCCACTTCTGTCCTGCTCCTCACAGGAGTGCCTGGCTCACCTCTCGCGGGCAGCCCGCTGTGTCCGGCCCATAATGCAGCACAGGAGCCTCGGCACCCCCTCAAGCCCAAGGAGACCCTCGAATCAGCCCCAGCTTTGTGAAGCAGCCGTGGCCCAGCCCGTGGACTTTCTCTTCGATTTCTTCGTGCAAGAAATGTCTACACGGTCACAAAACTCTGCTGAAACTCCCCGAAAACGCCACCATGTCTGTCCTTCCTGCTTGGTTCCCACCGCCAGTGGTTAGAGCCCTGACCCCAGTCACGGGCTGCGTCCTGGCCTGACGTGCCCCCAGGGGGCCGTCCTTAGGAGCACGCGTCGCCCACCCTCCAGACACGCTCTCTCCACACACACAGTCTAAGGCCCAGTCTAAGGCTCCCGGGCCTGTATCTGAAGCTGCCCGGCCAGATCCCAGCGACAGCCGTCTCCCCAGCACGGTGAGCTCGAGCCTCTTCCCCTGCTCAGAGTCCCTTCTGGCCTGACCACCCCCCCCCCCCACCCATCCACACTCTGACCCACGGCAGACCCCTCTCCCAGATCCGCCGGCAGGTGCAGAGCCTCCTGGCACTGAGCACGTTAGCTGTCTCGTAGGACATTTGCAGCTTCCCAAACGGCTGGCTCTCTGGGGGCACGTGGAGCGTCCCTGCCAGGGCCTCACACACGTGGTGGATGTGACAGAGTCACAGCTGTGACCGAGTCATGACCGAGTGCAGCTGTCTTCTCCATTGAGAGGTCCTTATCCACATGAATAGGCCCCACCTGCCATCAAAAGGGCACTAATAACAGGTCTTCACACCGGGACCTGAGGGTTCTGTGTCGTTTCTATGACATTCCCCGTCTAATCTAAACGCCCAAGAATTCCTAGGCGGAAGAATTCCCTAGACCCAAATCCTCCCTCAGGTGCAGAGAATTTCCTCTGAAGACCCCCTGGGCTTTCCCGGTTCCTGGCTCACCCACGTGGTGGAGGAGAGTGCATTCACCTGCCCCCCATTCCCTGGGGGCCGGCAGGAGGGGCAGGGAGCTGTGGGTGGCAGCTTGGCCAGCAAGGGACGCAGCTGACACCTGGGAACGCGCCTGGAACTTGGGAAGCACTCAGAGCATTGGCTTCTCAGAACCCAGGTTGGTGATGCGGCACGGCCCCCAGGCCGCCCAGCCCCGGCCCCGCCACCAGGCCTGTCCTCTCTCTGGAGTCTCTCGAGAAGGAAGGAAACCCGAGTTTGCAGCGGACATTCAGGGAGGGTCAGCAGTCCAACCCGGTGCCACGACAGGGACTCAGACCTGCTCTTCCCCAATACCTGCCCCGACGTGTGGCAACGTGGAAGTCTCTACACCAAGCTCTCACCCACAAGTCTACAACGTCCCCTCCGCTAGGCCTGCAACCTCCTCGGCCTCAGTTCGCCCAGCTGTAAAGTGGGGAGGCGGGCTCTGGCCCAGAGGCTCCGGCTTTCCCGGAGTAGCTGCCGTGGGCAGCCAGTGCCCGACGACCAGTGCTGCACAGCGTCCCGGATACGAGGAAGGGAAAGGAGGGCAGGTGTGTAGGGGCTGAGCAGAGACCAGCCTCCTCCCCAGATGTTTCGCACACATGCCCACTGCACTCAGAGACCCTGCTGCCCCTTGGCCAAGCACCACCAAGGGGCACTGAGTCGTGCCGGGAGCACACGGACGCTCACTGAGCCTCCCACCAGGGGCTTCTGAAGTAAGAAGCACTGTGAGCACGAGAGCTGGACGCAGGGGCTGGGTTTTGCCGTGAACCCACCATCAGAGAGCGTCAGATCCCCAAACCAAACGAGGACTTATCTGACAGCTCTTTGCAACAACGCCCGAAGCGGCGACCGAACCCACCACGGCAGAAGCACAGGGATCACCACAAAACGCTGATTCTTTCGGGGGTCAACCTGTGATTCATTTCCTTCCCCTCTTCTACTACGTGATCCCTGGGATGTAATATTAACCGGTTGCCTTGACTTGCAATAAACTGGTGCTTCTGAGCCCAGGGCTGTTTGCAAACAGTGGGTGGACACAAACGGCTTCATCCGAGAGCCCTGAGGGCTTTCTCCCTTCCAGACCCCAGGGGCATGCAATCTGAAGGCCCAGGGGAAGCAGAGGCTGACAAGAAAAAGAGGGATTGCTGTGTTGGGAAAGAATTTAAAATATTAGCTAGAGGGATACACTCCATGCGGCATCAGGAAATGGCCAGAGAGCTCCCCGCCGCCCGCCCCGCCCTGCTGGGTCTCCTCCAGTCTCGGGGAAGCAGTATGTGCGGGAGGCGCCCCACTGGGAGGGTGTGCCTAGACCCTGCCCTATGGTCTGCCAGGGCTCCAGGGGCCCTCAGGAAGGGGCTGTGGTCACCAGCCGGGACTTCTGTTCCCATGTGGACAGCTGGAGATTGAGGCCAGCAAGACTGTCCTGAGGCATTCTCCTAATCTCACGTATCAGCTCCTCAGTCCTAACTCAGGGGCAGTCTTTCTCCCAGGCCTGGAGCAGTAAAGGTTCACCCCGAAGGCCCGACACAGCCGTCCTCAGAAACTGCCTGTAAGGCTGGCCCCGGGTTGCAGCGGGGAACTTGGCCAGCAGCAGGATTCCCAACATCCACACTCGATCGGCAGGATCTCCCTGCGCCCAAACAGTTGAGGATAAGTAGGGTGTGAGCAGGTTATGGGGTGGGAATGTGCTGCCAGGAGCTACTACTGTCTTCTAGGACCATGTGGCCTGGGCTGTCCTTACCGCCTTCTTCAGCTCTGCTTCTTCAAATACTTGGGGAAAATAGCCCCATATGCATAATGCTGGCACAGAAGGGGGAATTTTCTGTGTTTAATCAGAAAATAAAAAATAAAACAGATGCCTAGAGCCTTGCAAAACAAGCCTTTTTTTTTTTTTTTTAGAAAGTCACTTATTAATAAATAGTGAGAGTTTCTCACACAGAACAAAATATTCCAACTCTATTGATACAAAAAAATTGGTGTTTAGATCAGGAAGAAATCATTGAAACAGATGCAAAGAAAGACGAACATGAAGTTATAAGGGAAGACCTATGTTTTACTACAAAACAGAGAAACTAATTCTGTTCTTTGACTTTCAGACTCTCATTCAGATTCAACCAGTAATCGTTGGAAACACACTACGGTACATTCCTGCTATCTGCGGAGTTATGCCTTATACGGTCAACACAAGTGCGGATTTAAGGAACACCGAACCAGGGCTCCTGGGGAAGCAGAGGGCTGGGCTCTGCCCAGACTCTGGTCCCATTTTCCCAGCCAGTCAGTGTACGTGACACCTTGTTTCATGTGTGCCTCCGTTTAAAGACACCTCATTGATAAACTTATTGCTTCTTTAACATTGAATTCACCGCCTACCATGCTGTAATTTATGCCTGAACTGAGCTTTTCTAATACAGCATTTTCTCTAAGGCACAGCCCAGCCTTCTTGCACATAAGAACACGATGCACTACACTTGGGGGCTGTTCCAAACAGTGAAATCACCAACAAAAAGCACAAAGATGTAGAAAATGTAGCGCTGGACAGTGAACAGGACACGTGTTTGCGATATGAGCCGAAGTAAGAATGCAGGTGTCTCCTTGTTCAACCCCAGCTGGGAATGTACTGGTGAGAAACTCAAAACTTTCACCCCTCTGCAACAAGTCTTCGAGCGACCACACAGCGCTATATTGATTTTGGGGTTACAGGTACGTTTGCAAATATTGAACCACAAATAGGATCTATGGTGCTTCCTAGTGTGTGTTAAGCACGTTCACACACGTCAGTGACCTTATTGTTTTTATCACATTTTACAATTTAACACCGTAGAGTTTAAGGGGCTTATGACCCAGCTGTGTACCTGTCCTTCCTTGCTATGTGACATCAGCACACGACTCCCTTTCACCTGCAAGGGACAATGATGTGCATCTGGGGAGGGTGTCTGGCTGGCCGGGTGGCACAGGACCTCCCCCTTAACTGACCCCATCGTCCTCCGCCCCCACCCATCAAGGGCTGCTCCTCCAGCCTCTTCCGTGAGGTCCACATTCGCAGGCCTTCGTGGGCTCACAGTGCTTCTGCACACCATGCCGCCCCCGACCCAGGCAGTCATCCCCTGTCTGGAACAACATGGTGGAGACGAGGGGCAAGATCAGCCACTTCTCTGCCGACCCCACGGCTCGAGCATGGTGAGCTCATGGCCACGGAGTCGCTACGGGCAGACTGGTCACACACGGCACACCCGACCTACCATGAGGTGCTCTGCTGACATCACGCGTCACACGAGTCCACTTTCCTGCAGGACCACGGACTTCCCGAGGGTCAAATTCACTTACTGCAAAAGGGGACAGCTCTTTATGGTGGAAGAAATGCCGACAGGTGGAGCCCGCCTGCCAGACACAAACCCTTCCAACTCGAGGGAGAGAGAGTCTTCACGGTCTCAGCCCAGAGAACCCCGGGGGGCATGTGCGTCTGGTGCAAGGCTCCAGCGGCCCCTCCTGGAGACCATATCAGGAGAACAAAACCGCACATTATTGTTAGGAGTCAGGCTGGAAAGAATAGGAAAAGATACCTCCCCGAGATCCGGCAGCACTCACTGAGTTAGAACTCCCTTCAACCAACTTAAGCAAACGGTGTGCGTGCACGCAGGTAAAGGGTGCGTCAGCCCTGCTGTTCTAGCTGGCGGTCTCCGTCGTAGACACAAGTGGTCTTGAGCTCTAAATTCAGTGTTTCCACTCGATGCTTCCTAGTGGCTATAACCTGGTCAATATGTGACACGCTCATGTATCTACAACATATGATTATACAACATTGAGAACTATATATCGATTAGAATATTGATAATTACTCACTTTCTTTTACACGGTCACAGAACATGCTAACAAGCAAGAGAAGTAGCTTCTAGCACTTTAATACTGACATACTGCTGTTTTTCCAGAATTCCCCATCCTATCATTTAAGGCTGATGAAACAAACAACATCCCCATTAACCCGAGTGTTAGGGGTGAGAGTTACATGGTCTTTTCTTTAAATGAGGACTCTTTAGAAGTCCCTTTTCCCCCTATTTTTATCACTGAAGACACTTAACAAGAATCTAATGTTCTGTCTTTATACTGTCGAGAACCTGACATATGAATCTTCTTAATAACCATGAGTCACCAGGTGAGGCTTCTACGTGTTAATTTTCACCGCACAACAGTCAAATCTTATGAGTTATGAGACACTGGACTCAGCCTGAGCCCAGACCCACTCAGGTGAGGATGGGGAAGGCAGGTGATTCCCGGTGAGACCTTATTTTTCTTGTGAGTTAACACTGTGTCCAAAATGTGGAACACAAAAATTCCTGTCAGTCGAGGGTTCCACTTTGTTTACTTAATTTGGCTGTTGTTTCTCCTCTATAATAACAGGCTACACGTGACACAGGATTATTTGTATCAGGTCTAACAGAGAGACAACAAACTTGACTACAGTTTTCCTTATTAACGCTGGCTAAACGGCCCTTAACTCTGTACTTAGAGATAAACCTCAGGAACTAGATCCCCTTGACTTTTGGGGGATAAAAAGAAGATCACAATATCTAATTAAAATGTTTCTTACCAGCATATTCTGCCTTGGCTCAATGCACTGGCCTATGCTTTGTCTATTTGATCCTGGATTTGGGGTAAAACCTGTAACATGGATAGATGGGATAGAGGGAGGGAGGGCAGTGGGAGGGGTGGTGGAGGATGGAGAATGCATGACAGACGATGGACGGATGGGTGGCCTTCACCAGCGTCCTTTCCTGGCTACAGGGCCCAGAACCACGTTGCTCACACTTTCTTTCCCTCACACTGGTACTGGCCCTGAGTTGCTTCTGGGGGTCACCAGGTTCGTCCTCGTCTTTTTCGTCAGCTGTCCCTAACTCCACAGTTTGGTAGGGGACTAATCCAAGCCATGAACAGAAAACCAACAAAAAACGAGTTCATGTCTGGCTGTTACAGAATCATCTTTGCAGGCCTCATTCCATCCATGTCAAATTACAAAATTCTAGAATTCCATGAAATAGCAAAATAATGCTCACATATATTCCTAAAGCATACTTTCCATTACCATACTTTCTGCACAATTGTATATTCCTGCCTCCCAAACATCAGGCAATAGCTTTCCAAAATATCTAAATGGAGGGTTCACGAAAGAGGAAGGACTGAGAGAATCAATTCTTATTTGTTTGACAAAACACAGACTTACAAAATTACCGCACAATAACTTAACACAAGCCTTCATCGAAACATAATACTGATGATGCTTTATCTTCTTAAAGGGTTGGGCAATTGCTTTACTACAGGTTGTCTCCCATTCGCAATTACTGTGTGATTACGTACAGTTTGGGAATTCCTTCTGTCACTAGGGAATGCCTTCCCTGGCACTCTTTTCTTCCCATGGAGTATTTGGAAGAAAACAGATTAATCCATACTTATGTTTTGCCTTTGGACTTTTAAAGCATTTGCTTGATTTTTACTTGCTAGAACCATGTATTGTTTTCCGGCCACAACTGAGAGGTGACGTGTTTGGTCCCAAGAAACCTGCGATACACCCACAGCGGTGCCTGCACGGCCGGGTGCCCATCTGACCGGAGAGCACGCATCCAACACGTCTGCAGGGCCACGGGCCCTGGGGACATACCTTCCAAGGCAGCTGGACTCCCACAGTGCGTGAGGATTAATGAATTTCACAATCAAATAAATAACTGAATTATTAGTGTCAAACATTTAGAAACAAAAGCAGCACCTGAAAACTTGGACTCAAGTTTTCTCGTGGGGGAGGAGCAGAGAGAGAGGGAGACAGAGAATCCCAAGCAGGCTGCGCACTGCCAGCACAAAGCCTGAGGCGGGGCTCCAATCCAGGAACTACAAGATCATGACCTGAGCCGAAGTCAGACACCTAACCGGCTGAGCCTCCCCGGCACCCACTAAGGCTTTTACTTGAAGCCATTGGCTGTCGAGCGCTGCAGCAAAGCCGGGCAGGAGCCTCCCTCCTGGGAAACAGGGGTTCCCAGCCTGCCGGGCCCCTCGGCAGGGGCGTCCCCTGGCACCGAGGCTCACTGTTCTGTTTCTTGGTTTGCTTCTGTTTCTCTGGACACCCAGGCTGCCGGATGCCCGGCCTGCCCACATATTCCGGTTTGTAACCCACGACGTGACGCAACACTCGGGGCCGGTTTCCATGCAGGAACGAGTCTCTGTGTTCCCGGTTGGGGCCACTTTGTATGCTTCTCCTGTCCTTCCTTGTGGTGTCAGTTCCCACGGGTGAGAGGGGCAGGACTCCTGGCAGACGTTAAAGCCCGCCCGTCGGGACGGGGCCTGAGGAAAGCGTCCTGACTTGCCCACTCCGTAGTCGTGAGGATGCACGCGTACTCGTAGCGTCTCTGACTCCGGAGAGAGAGGCGGGTGCGTGAAAATGAGCTCTACTTTGTTCTCCTGAGAAAAATGAGAAGAAGCTGAGCAGAGAATTCTAGCATTGGCAGCACAGGCAATAAATAAAATTGCTGTTTTACCACGGTGTTTCGTTTTATTTCAGTGTAACTTTTTTCATGTGTTCACATATTTCGTGGTTTAAACAACATTTCATTTTCATAGTCTACGATATATGGAGCGCTACCCTCCACGGAGTGCTGAGTGTCTGCACACACTTAGCACTTAACCCTCCACAGCTCTCGTGCGGGCGCCATGATGCCCATCCTACAGTTGAGCAAACAGGCGAGGCGAGCTTAAGCGGCTTGCCCAACACCTTAAGGCAGTGGAAAGACGGATACAAACTTAGGCCAGACTGACTGACTCGTTTTCAGTCAGTCAGTCAGTCACTGAGCAAATATTCAGCACCTGGTACGTGCCCAACACCATCCTAGGCTCTGAAGATGCGTCGCTGAGTGCTAGGCCCAGTCCCTGCCTTGAAGGACAGCAGCCTCCCGGGAGAAATGAAGACCCTCCTCTCCTGGATCAAGGGATTATTAGGAGGAAGCACAGTGTCTCTCTGAGCCCTAAATCCTGGGACGTCTAGTCCAACACACAACTATGCCACCCACCCAGCACATCACACTCTGGGGGTTCGTGCAAGCTTGGGGAAAGGGTTATTCTTGGCAATCGGACCTATTCACAGTTAGCCATTAGAGTAGCTCCGTAACAGCAACAAAAATACTAGCGGAACAGTACAAGCTAGCCAAGCCGAATGCTTACACAGCAGGCAGCGCCTAATGAGCTCTTGGCTCTGGGATGTCTCATAGGATCTCTGCAGAGATCCCATTAGCCTTAGAACCGGTTATGCAATTTCTGGGGGCCCAGCACAGAAGGGAGATGCGGGGCCCCTGTTGAAGAATAACGTATGACGACTTTAGGGACGGCAACAGAAGAGCATTGGAACCAAAGAGGGCCTCCTGAGAGCAGGGCCCACATCACAGCCCACGCCGTGTGCTGACCATCCACATTTTACAGGTAGGGAACCTGAGGTTTAGAAAGGCTACGTAACTTAACCTGTTCTGAGCTGAGATGTCATTTCTCAACAGGAAAGGGCTCAACCAATACTTTAAATACAAACATCATCACCCAAAGCAGAGGGATTTACTTACAACGAGAAAGGGCCACCCTTCACTCAAGCGGACCCACTCCTCCCTCCCCACGGCCTCATCCTCGGTCTGAAGATAGGGCTGGGGCAGTCTCGTCATAGTGTGACACACCTTGAACCCACAGTGTAGCTGTCTCTAGCCCCTCGGTCAGACCTCGGCCATCTGCAAGGTGCACACAGAGCACGCCAGTGCCCCTGTCCCAGTTAGACAGGACCCTGAACATTAGGCCCTTCTTTCTCCGCCCCTCTAAGGTGGCGTCAGTGAGGAAGTCCTGGACTCAGGTGGAGGAAGGTGACAGCATCCACCTGTGACCACCAGAGCGTGAGGGCAGTGGACACAGTAAGTAGAGGTGCGGCCACCACGTACGGGAGGCTCCGTACGGTTCCGGGTTTTATTGCTGGAGGCTCTCAGCTGTGAGTGATGTTGTTGACCCCAAACATAATCTTTATCACTGTTAATTTGCAGTGCCCCAGCACATCCCCAAATTATCCATGGCTTTGTCATCACTTGGGCTACAGGTCAAAGGGGCCAACCCAGCGAGCTGAAGGCCACTCTGACCCTTTCTCCAACTTCCTCTTTAATGTCTTCATAGACCAGAGAGACAAGACAGGAGCCAAATAAACACAATTCTGCCCCAGGAAACGGACGTTCCACGGATTCTCGCACCCGTGGAGGGAGGCATGGGAAGGAGGGATGAAGTAGGCCTCAGCATCACTGGGACTCACAGGATCGACCCGCTGGGCATCCCCCCGGCCCTGTACAAGGAGATCCTAATGAAAAGTGTCAGTGTGCTGAGTTCCCACCGCTGCACCTCCAGGAACTGTCTCGAAAACAAGAGCACTGTATTTTCATCAATTCAGTAAATCACACAGATGGGAAACTAAACTGCTTCTTGCATCAGGAGAACACAGGAAGATTGATCACAGAATTAGGCTGGCCTCCCGCAGTGCCCTGGGCTGATCCGAGCCTTCTCGGGGCTGATCCAAAGGCTCAGGACGAGCGCCGACAGCAGCCCCCACTGACTACGGAGTCTCCTTTGTATGGCGGGTCCCACGGCACCGCCCACCTGACGGTGCTGGAGGAGGCAGCCCGTGCATCAATCAGCACCACGGTGGACAGCCGTGATTAGATTATAAAGTCATGACTGTGGCCGTCGTGTGTCTGCTGGCATAATTACATCAGCATGCTAATGCCGTTTTAATGGTCTCTAATGATGTAATAAGAAATAATGGAATTTATTTGACAGCTACATAACCATTAAGAAAACATATTAAGTACAACTGGTACTTCCATAAAAACGTAGACAGTCTCTGAAAGCGCCAGCTTGCGTGGCGGCCCCTCTTCCTCTCCTGGAACAAGGAACAGCCGTGGCCACACAGCAGCCCCCTTCCAAGGCCTCCACTGTGCTGGGTCAGGTATGCACCCCTCGGGAGGAGCGAAGTTCACAGCACACACACAGTAAGTAAAGATCCAGAGGTGTGGCACAGACGTGAGCCAGCCAGATGGGGGGCTGCAGAGAAGGCTCTGGCACCAGGAGGCCCAGCTTGAGATTTGAAACATGAACCCTATAAAGAGCAGGGAAGACTGGGCATCTCCAGCCATAGGGAAGGACCCACTTGACGGCCACGGACCGGATTCCCAAGGGCGTAAAGAGAAGGTGGTGGTGGTGTCAGATGTGGCTCATAGGACACAGGAAGCCCACCCCCCAGTTTTCCCAGCAAGGAAGAGACTGTAGCAAAGACACTTACAAAAGATTTGATCTGGCCACCAGCTTGGCCAGAAGGTGCTCCCTGGAAACGCCTCCGTGCCCCCAGCCTCCTCCAACACGAAAGGGCTTTGTGTGGGAAGGTCTGAGACCTGAAGTCAGGAGCAGACCCAAGGTACAGTCCTGGGACAGAGGGACTGCAGCCAGCTTCCAGCAGATGTCTGCACAGGACACCCCCCATCAGATGTCCTCCCACCAGATGCCCCCCCTCCACGCACACCCCCCCCCCAAAGCAGATGCCCCTCCAGTCCTGACATGCCCCCCACAGGACACCCCCTCCAGACACCCCCCCACTGGACACCCCCTCCAGACACCCCCCCCAGCAGATGCCCCTCCAGTCCTGACATGCCCCCCACAGGACACCCTCTCCAGACAACCCCCCACTGGACACCCCCTCCAGACACCCCCCCCCAGCAGATGCCCCTCCAGTCCTGACATGCCCCCCACAGGACACCCCCTCCAGACACCCCCCCACTGGACACCCCCTCCAGACACCCCCCCCAGCAGATGCCCCTCCAGTCCTGACATGCCCCCCACAGGACACCCTCTCCAGACACCCCCCACCAGACACCCCCCCCAGCAGATGCTCCTCCAGTCCTGACATGCCGCCCACAGGACACCCCCTCCAGACACCCCCCCACTGGACACCCCCTCCAGACACCCCCCCCCCAGCAGATGCCCCTCCAGTCCTGACATGCCCCCCACAGGACACCCTCTCCAGACACCCCCCACCGGACACCCCCCCCAGCAGATGTCCCTCCAGTCCTGACATGCCCCCCACAGGACACCCCCTCCAGACACCCCCCCACTGGACACCCCCTCCAGACACCCCCCCCAGCAGATGCCCCTCCAGTCCTGACATGCCCCCCACAGGACACCCTCTCCAGACACCCCCCCACTGGACACCCCTCCAGACACCCCCCCCAGCAGATGCCCCTCCAGTCCTGACATGCCCCCCACAGGACACCCCCTCCAGACACCCCCTACCGGACACCTCCCCAGCAGATGCCCCTCCAGTCCTGACATGCCCCCCACAGGACACCCCCCCCCACGAGACACACCCCCACCGGACACACCCCCCACCGGACACCCCCCAGCAGATGCCCCTCCAGTCCTGACATGCCCTCCACAGGACACCCCCCCACGAGACACCCCCCCACTGGACACCCCCCCCAGCAGACGTCCCTCTGGTCCTGACACCCCTTTCCCCAGAAGCCCCTCCAGTCCCCAAGTCTGCCTGGCCTAGCCCTGGCCCTTGCCCTGCTGCAGCTGCTCTGAGAGCCTCTTAGAAGCCGACCACCTTGCTGAGAATGTGGAGAAATCTAGGTGGCAGGTGGGCAATGTAGAAACAGGGGACATGGCATCCAGACTCTACCCAGGGCTAAACATGCTTCTGGGCCTTGGAAACCCGTGTCATGTTCTCTCCAGGAGGGGACTTCAAACCGTAGCTGCCTATGGACGTCATGGAGACGTCATCAGCAGCTGCCTCGTGTAAAAGGCTCAGTCCCGCGTGTTCTGCTCAGTGGGCGCGTCCCCTGGGATCTGCCCCTGGGGCCGGGCGATGAAGCAGGCCGCCACGGTGGGCTTCCGGCCTGGCCCAAGCGTAGTGCCCCTCCTCGGCGGTGGGCTCGGGGCCACACCCACCTGACCCACCTTGGGGCTCCCAGCCCGCCGTGCTCCCATCTGTCCTGAGGATGCCCCCCTCCCCACCCCCACCACATCAGCAGCCCTGTGCCTGGGTCATGGTGCAAACACACCCCGGACTTCTCACCCAGAAGCCGGGGGGGGGGGGGGGGGCAAGTCTCCAGGAAACACAAAGCCCCCCCCAGTGAAGGGACCTCTGCCCTCTATCTGGTACACAATCAACATGAAGGCAAAAGGAAATGATGAAAATTCAATCCATTCAGTCCCCAGTGGGCCAGACGAAGTTTTACTCTGAAGTCTCTCCGTGTGATTACGTTTTTTGTCTAATTTACTCAATAATGGGCCTGAGCCATGATAACATTCTCCAATTGTGCAGCCCACCCCGGCTGCGAGCTCCTCCTGGAGATACAAATCCTTCTTATTATTTCCTGCCCTGACTGCTCCCGGGACATTCTCAACGGTAACGACAGAGGCACCGATTCATTTACTCCCTCAGCGGCACATGAGCCCTCGCACCAGCAGGTGAAGTTCCAAGGCCTAAGGAAGCACAGGCCAGACTGTCCCTTCCTGTGGACGGAGGGATGAGGAATGTGAGGAACGACCCGCTGCTGCTGAGGGCAGTGTGGGTGCCAGGCCCACACCGTGCCATCCCTCATTCTGGTATGGGGGCATTTAAATGTATGTATTTTTATTTTTTTCATTTCTTTTTAAAATTTTTTATTTTTAAATAAAATTTATTTATTTGAGAGAGAGAGATAGAGAGTGTGCGCACGCAGGGGAGGGGCAGAGAGGAGAGAAAGAATCCCCAGCAGTCTCCATGCTCTCAGCGCAGAGCCCAGTGCAGGGCTTGAACCCATGAACTGTGACACCATGACCTGAGCTGATATCAAGAGTCAGACGCTCAACCGACTGAGCCACCCAGGTGCCCCTGTCATGGGATGCATGTCCACGCCGTGCAGTCACTGTGCTGGGTGCCTCACGTGAACATGTGTCAGTGACTGCTGTGACCCCTGACCTTGGGGTCCGGTGGCGAAGACCGAAAATGACCAGCCATGTGTGGGGTGCGGGCAGGGACGGGGTAGGCGTGCTCAGGAAATCGCCCTCTGCTTCCTCGAAGGGACCGGCCAGGACTGGCTCTCTGTGTGTGCAATCCTGTTTAACCGCAGCCTGTGGAGACCATGCAGGGGGCAAAGGGCCAGTGCCCGCCTCCCTGGGCTGTGCTCACACTGAGCTCCCGAGTTGGACAGCCTCACCCCGTCTGCAGGGCCACATACAGATGGGCAGTGCCCGGACGCCCGCACAGAGCTGCCAAACGATCCTGCGTGGAACGGAATGTGCTTTGGCAAAGGACAACCCTAAAGGGCCTGCGAGGTGCCGGGCGGGGATGGGAGCTGCCCCCGGAGGGCCGGCGTGTGGTTTTAGCAGACAGGGTGACTCCCAGTCTCAAAGCTACGGCCCACATTCATGATTTCCTCTCCGAGGCTCAAACCCCAGCCAGGATGGGGTGGGCATCATCACCTCTCACCTAGAAACCTCAGTGGCCCCAAGTCACTTGGGCCTCCATTCGTGTCCCTTGTCATTCACTGTGGACACAGCTAGAGACACACTCTCCTGACAAAAGCTGTCCAGTGGCTTCCCAGCACACGGAAGCCAAGCTGAGCTCCTCACGAGGGCCTGCGGGCCCCCCGAGCTGCCCTGGCTGTTGGCACGGGACGCAGCCCCCCTGCTTGCAGGCAGCTCCTCCGTCCTGGCTGGGCGCCTCCTCTCCAGACCTCGCGGCCTCAGTCCCTTCCTTTCCACGTGAACCAGGGCAGCCCGGCCTTTCCCAGCTCTGTCCTGCATTTGTTTCTGCTGAAATGTCATGCTCTCTGCTCCACCCGTGGCCTGGCGCTCGTAGATCCTTGTTGAAACATTGCATCTTGTGGACGGTCACGTTCGCCGGTGCGCAGATGGTACAAGGGCCCTCGTTAGCTGGAGAGAACGGGCGGACGGTCATCAGTGGCAAGGAGCCCAGCGAAGTGAATCTCGGCTTACTGTTCAGACCAGGACTTGGCCTTGGCCCCTCTCTCCCAACTTCTGGCTCCTCCCTACTCACAACGAAGGGTGACGAACTTTGGAACGAATACCAGCAGCAGGTACGGATCTTGGAAAGCCCCACAGAGTAGGAGACTCGCAGACGGTCAGAGGAACCGTATTTCCAGGACCGAAGGCCCAGGGCCAGCTTCTCGCATCAACAGATGTCTCGGCTGAGCCCTTTATCTCTGGGCCGAGTGGCTCACGGCACACGCACTGCTGCGTCCCGACGCTGCCTTCTGAACTGACCTCCAGTCCAGACCCCCCAGCTGGGACATGCTGGTCTGTCCACACCTGCTCTCACTTACTCCATTTGTTACACTTCCAGGTACCCGGCTCTGTGCAGTCCTGCCCCACACTGTGGACTTGCCACGTGTCAGCACCCCAGGCCCCAGCTGGGCCACTGATGACCAGACAGGCTGGCGGTGCTGGGGTGGCCCAGCTCTTCCCCTTGGTGCAGCGAGTACCCGGCAGGTCTGTAGGCACTCAATAAGTGCTGACTTTTCACGGACACGTGCCATCCCCTGGGCTTTGACTCATCTGCAGTGGGGTGGGGCACAGACCCCAGAATGTTCTAGAGCCTCCCAGGCAATTCTAGGTGCAGCAGGGCTGAGAACCACGGCCCCAGGGGGCCTTGCCTTTCCAGGAGATTATAATTTTTACAATTACACTCCAGTTCCTTCTGCGCTTAAATAACTTACCAAACCCACCTGGAATTTCCTTTCCATTTCTTTCCTGAACTGTTTCTCTCTGATATAATTAACAAGAACCCCAGGCACACAGTTCTTTCCCTTGCAAACCAATTTATGAAACGGAACCTGATGTGAGCAGAGAATAAAACCCCAGGGCCCCGCACCCGACACTCACACGATGTCTGCGAAGACACTCATCGGCACCTCCAGGAGTTGCGCCACGCCCTCCATCAGCTCCTTCCCCTTTTCTGGGCTCAGGGGGCTGTTGAGGAGAGCGGGGGGCAGCGTTACAAAATGGAACTCATCAACACTTGAGAAGCTGCACGTCCCCCCGTGCCCCCGCCGTGGCGCCTGCGGTATTCCCGTCACACAGTGGCCAGGCTCTCAGGGCAGCCGGGATCAGGTGCGTCTTCAGGCATGATGAATCACCCGAATTTCCCCGCGACGAGACAAACAATACAGTGCAAATGGAATTGTTAGACGCGTAATGGGCCCATGATGCAGTGACGGCTCATCTCAGCCTTCAATAAAAAATGTGATAGGGAGGGCGGAGGGGAGGGCGGACGAGAAGGAGAGGAGAGACAGGACACGGAGGGAGGCAGATGCTGAAGATCAAATTTCAGGACAAAGGAAGCACACATTTTTTAAATGGACTCGTCTCTACAATGAGTGATGTGCCAATGGCAGATATGCGAGTGGGCTACATTCGAAGGTAAAGTGAGACCGATGGGCGCCCCACAGGGACCCCTGAAGGGGGCACGCATGCTCCAAGACAGCGTGCCCCGGGCCTGCAGGACGGCCGGCTCCACGGTCACCGTGGAGCTCAGAGTTCCCGTTACACGCCCTGAATCCCAGCACACGGTGCCGTAACTCATGCCTTGCCTACGAAACCCTCTTAGCGGCATTTCGTGGAATATTCCGTCACGCTGTCCTGGAAAAACCGCCAGGCAGCAGGGGTTTCAAGCTGGCTGACTGCTGGCCCCCTTGGCAAACGTGCAGGAAGACCGGCCGGGGCAGCCAGGGGCAGACAGAGCCCTGCCCTCCCGGGGCTGCGTGCGGGCGGCACATGGGCCCCGAGACAAACCGGGCACCAAACGGTGTCACCCCAACTCCACACATGCCTACAGCCAGAGATGCAGAATGCGACCTTGCGTGGACAGAGGTCACCGCCGACCACCATGCGAAGATGAGCTCAGCAGGGTGCTTCCTAATCCAACGTCCCCGGTGTCCTTGTAGGGAGAGGACACACACAGAGGTGATTCTGGAAGCATCCAGGGTTCCTGTGGCTCCAAGGGCTGATGGGGTGCAGGGTGCAGGTGGGGCCTGCAGGCTTGGGATACGTGACGGTAGTGGGGGGGAGGGGTTGTCGACACCAGCAGGTGACCCGGGATCACACAAGACGGAGAAGCCACTGGAAGGAAAAGTGGGGGATTCCACCATGGGCACCTCACAACAGAGTCCGAACGGAGCATCTGCGCTGGGGAGGTGAGCGCTCACTGCAGCCCAGAGCCGCACGAGAGGAGACATGTCCAGGGCTGCTGAGCAGGTGGGGACGGTAGCTAAAGCGGGATTCCCTGGGGACAGAATCCCTGGGGACAGGAGGAGCTGGCAGAGGGGCCGAGGACCCCCCGAGGTCTCAGGTGGAGACAAAGAAGCCGGCCTGGGTTGGGAAGGTGTGGCTTGCCCTGCAAGTACCCCGGGGTTTCCCACGCAAGTGCGGCCGCCCCTGAGGCTGACCGCCCATTCCCCAGGGGAAGGCTGGCACCCAGCCGCCCCCCACCACCTTCTCTGGGAGGGGACAGAAGCTGGACTTCTTGTAGATGCCGGTTTCTGCCGGTGGCTGCCTCTTTACCAAGGCCAGGCCTGCTCCCCACACCTCACCCGGTCATTCTGGACCTCCTGTGAACTCCCAGGGTGCTGTTCTGTCCCTCCATCCTGCTTCTCGAGCGGGCGAGCAGTCCCCAGGGCCGGGGGCCCTTCTGTGAAGGACAGACAAGTCCTCCAAGTCCCTGAGCGCACAGGGGCTGTTTGCGCTGTGCTTTAAAATAAGGGTACATTTTCCAATCGGTGTGTGCACCCTTCCACCTCATGACCCCACCCCACTTAGAAATCCCCCCGGACATCAGACCCCATGTCACAGGCCCACCAGAGGTAGGATGCCAACTGGGGAAGGAGTCCACCTGGAACCTGTGTCTTCATCATCACTCCCTGCCTGTCCACCCGGAGCTGCGGGCTGGAGCCCAGAGCCCCGGGAGGGTCTGCATCTCGACAGTCTGCTGGGACTTTACACCACCCTGGGGAAAGGCCACGGGGGTGTGTGCAGACTCGAGAAAGGGCTCCTGGTCACAAGAACAGGGGGCAGCGATGCCAGGAAGGCGTGTTCATTAGAGGTCAGGCTCTGGACAAAGGACCTCAGCCGCACACAGCCCTGTCCCGTGCCGTGTGCGCCAGCAACGTGAGCGGGGCCTGGAGGCACAGCTCCACTGCCTCTGCTCCTCAGGGCCCCCAGCCAGCCGCTCCTCCCGGGGCCAGGCCACTCCTCCCCGACCCGGCCCTCCCGGACCCAGCACAGGGCGCGCAGCCAACGAGTATCCACAAAAGGGACAGACCAGCCTTGATGAGGCCACCCTGAGCACGGAAGCCACGTCTCCAGGCCAGGCTCCGCCCAGGACCAGGTCTCGCGTCACCGACCACTCGTGCTCTGCCTCCTGGGGCTGGCCCCCACAAGCCCTCCTGACCACTGAGCCCATGGCCTGCCCCCGCTGCCCCTGCTGCCCCCGCTGCCAGCCTGGCGGCTCCCAGAGTGGCTCCCGCTGACCTCTCAGGGCGGGCCAATGAGTGCGGCCAGGCAAGGCCTTCACACCTTAGCTCCTCTCGCCTCTCCGGCACCAAGAGCCGGACTGAGATGCAGGCTCCTCTGTGGGTCCCAGGGTCTCATTGAGGGGGGACTCGGTCCCTGCACCAGGACACCCGCATGCGGACACAGCAGGTGTGACAGATGTATTAATGGCACAAACGAGTGAATACACAGGAAAGTGTCAGAAAGTCTGCATTTAACACCGTTAACATGTACGTCGGTAAAGGAGGCCCACTCAGCAGGCAGAAGCTACTGTGTGAATCAAGCCCCTTAAAACTCGCACGACTTTCCAGCCTGAGGCCCCAGATTACTAACAGCCTAATCCCAGCCTCACAGACACACTTCTGGGGCGGCTCCATGTGGGAACTTATCTGAGCTCCTCCCTGGACCCACACGAGCACACCTGTCTTCACCCGTCTCTCCAGGGAGAGCCGTGACCTGTTCTTGGTCAGTGGCTTCTCAGGGTGGTTTTCTGTGTCATTTTACAAAACAGATAATCGACTGTCCTTGAAACAGGAGGACCTCCCATCTTCCTTTCCTGCCCACTCCACTGCCTGTGCCCCAAGCGGGGACACATGCTGTGCCCAGGCTCTGCCGGATCCTCCAACACCCCCCAGCCTGCAAAGGGCACAGGGGAGCCAGTGTCCGAAAGGCAGTGTCGAGACAAGTCCCGACAAACGCTGCTCTGGTGACCGCCTCAGACAACACGGCCTCAGCTGTTCCATTTGGGGTGCTGTTCCTCTCAGTGTCACACAACAGAGATGAATGAGGCCATGCTCGGTGTCATCCACATGCATAGACGGTAACTGCCTGCACGGGTCACCCACAAAGGCATCAGAGTCAACAGCGGGACCATAAGAAGTCTCCTACTTGTGAAAAAACCCAGAGTCGTAACACTGGAATTCCAGAAGGTGGAACAGAATGTGCAAATGTAATCCAGCAGACACGACATCCCCAGAGAGGAAGCCAAGAGCTGCTGGGTTGCTTTTCTCACAGAGAGAGGAGAGAACAGGGTCCACCTGGGGACAGGCAATCAGAACACTCCTGAAAGAAACAGCTAGAAGGGGCTTCCCCTTATGCACAGGCGCTCCCGGCTCAGAAACACCTGCAGAAGCCTTGGCTGCCAGAACATGCCCCAGGGCACTGGGCTGAGACCCTGGAAATGCACTTGGGTGGTGACCCCAGGGACACGTGCGCACTCTGGCTGCTGCTGGCTGGGCACGCTCTACTCCCCTCACTTCTCACCCCTACCCCTGAACGCCCCCCACAGATCCTCAGGACAGAGGTGAAGGCACTGAGGTTTCCACAAACGAGATCCCTTCTCCGCAAAGCGAGATCCCTTCCCACATCTGGCTCCCTGTGCGTCCAGCAAGTGGAACACAGGCGTGCTTGGAGGAACGGTCAGAACCACAGGGCCTTGGCCCCGCACCCTTGGATCCCGGAGAGTCTGAACGGATGATAGGAACACACATAAACGGCCAATGAGGTGCTTCATTTCAAGGGGCAGCAGCAGGCACAAGGCTGAGTTGAATGACCGTTGGAAGCCGGCCGTGAGATGACATCACTAGGTATTGAGGTAGGAAAACAAAGCTCAGGCTGATGCTGCATGCAATGACGGTGCCCCCGGGGCCCCACCCAGCTCACTGTCCTGCTCCTTCGTCCCCCACGTGGGGCTGGCAGCCCAGGCCGCACAGTCAGGACCATCTTTCTTCTTGTGACCTCTCAGAACACGCTTTGCCTACAAACGTGCCTGCACACCGCTGAGGATGCTGTCAGCGGTGGATGTGCGGGAGCCTCCCGGCTACCGCGGGGCCACGAAAGCTGGTTTCCCTGATGGCCTATCCCCCACCCGGCCCTGTGCTCTGAGAAGAGAATCCAAGCTGGAGTCCTGGCCCTATGGTGACGATGGGCAAGGGAAGTAGCTCCATGTGGCCCGGGAGAGGAGAAATCTGATGAGACAGTAAGGACTCCCCTGGGCTGCACACACACACCTGCACGCACGCACCTGCATGCACACACCTGTATGCACAGACCAGCACATGCACACACACACACACACAGGACTCCTCAGAGAGAGGCATCTGATGAGACAGTAAGGACTCCCCTGGGCTGCACACACACACCTGCACGCACGCACCTGCACATACACGCCTGCATGCACACCCCTGCATGTGCACACACTCACGCACATACACACACACACACACACACACACACACACACAGAGGACTCCTCAGGGAGAGGAAGTGTCTGATGAGACAGTAAGAATTCCCCCAGGCTGCATGCACACACCTGCACACACACACCTGCACACACACACACCTGCGCATGCACACCTGCACACCTGCACACACACCTGCATACACACCTACACACATCTGCACACAACACACCTGCACACATACCTGTGCATACACACTTGCACACATACCTGCACATACACGTCTGTGCATACACACCTGCACACGCGTGCGCACGTGCGCGCACACACACACACACACACAGGACTCCTCAGGAAGAGGTGTCTGATGAGACAGTAAGGACTCCCCTGGGCTGCACACACACACCTCCACGCACGCACCTGCACACACACGCCTACATGCACATCCCTACACACACACCCTTGCATGCACACACCTGCACGCACACCCCTGCATGTGCACACACTCATGCACATATACACACACACACACAGAGGACTCCTCAGGGAGAGGAGGCGTCTGATGAGACAGTAAGAATTCCCCCAGGCTGCATGCACACACACACCTGAGCACGCATACCTGCACAAAAACACACCTATGCACACATACACACCTGCACGCACACCTGCACACACACCTGCGCATACACCTGCACATAACACACCTGTGTGTGCACACACACCTGAACGTGCACACCTGCACACACACACCTGTGCATACACACTTGCACACATACCTGCACATACACGTCTGTGCATACACACCTGCACGTGCTCGTGCACGCACACACAAACACACACACACAGGACTCCTCAGGAAGAGGTGTCTGATGAGACAGTAAGGACTCCCCTGGGCTGCACGTACACACCTGCACACACACACACACACACACACACACGTGTTCACACACCTACACATACACACTTGCACACACACACCACTGAATGCGCACTCCTGCACTCACACACCTACACACTTGCACACACGCCTGTGCGCACACACACTTGTGTGTACAAACCTGCACACACCTCTACATACACGCCTGCACACACACCTGCATGCACACACCTGCACATACACACCTGTAAACACATACCTGCGTGTACATGTCTGCACACACACACATGCACACACACACCTGTGCACGTACACCTGCACACAAACACACCTATGCACATACACACCTGCATACACACCTACACACACCTGCTCACACACCTGTATACAACATACCTGTGCGTGCACACCTGCACACACACATACCTGTGCATACACACTTGCACACATACCTGCACATACACATCTGTACTTACACACCTGCACGTGCGCGTGCATGCACACCCAAACACACACACACACAGGACTCCTCAGGAAGAGGTGTCTGATGAGACAGTAAGGACTCCCCTGGGCTGCACGCACACACCTGCACACACACACACACACACACGTGTTCACACACCTACACATTCACACTTGCACACACACACCACTGAATGCGCACCCCTGCACACACACACCTGCATGCACACACACTTGCACACACACACACCTATGCGCACACACACCTGCATGTACAAACCTGCGCACACCTCTACATACATGCCTACACACACACCTGCATGCACACACCTGCGCATACACACCTGTAAACACATACCTGCATGTACATGTCCGCACACATACACCTGCATACACACCTACACACACCTACATACTTGCACATACACACCTGCATGCACACACACCTGCTCACGCACCCACCCACACCTGCATGACACACTTGCACACACACCTGCGTGTGCGCACACCTACACACTTGCACATACACACCTACGCACACATCTGCATACATACCTACATACACTTGCGCATGCACACACACCTGCGCGTGCGCACACCTACACACTCGCACACACACACCTATGCGCACATACACCTGCGTGCACAAACCTGTGCACACCTCTACATACACGCCTGCATGCACACACCTGCGCATACATACCTGTAAACACATACCTGGATGTACCTGCCTGCACACACACACCTGCATACACACCTACACACTTGCACATACACACCTTCATGCACACACACCTGCTCACGCACCCACCCACACCTGTGTGACACACTTGCACACACACCTGCATGTGTGCACACCTACACACTTGCACATACACACCTGCACACATACCTGCATACACACCTACATACACTTGCACATGCACACACACCTGCCTGTGCATGTGTGTGTGCGCACGCACGCACACACACACTCACACACACACACTGGGCTCCTCAGGAAGAGGAGGTGTCTGATGAGACAGTAAGGACTCCCCCGGGCTGCACATACACACAATGGACTCCCCAGGTGTGCACACACCTGTAGGTACATCGAGAGGGACCTGCATGGGGGCCTGTGCACAAGACAATGGAGTAGGCCTATCCATACACACATGCTGACTTACTCACCAGGAGGAGTGCTGGCCCTAAAACCAGTGAGGGTTGTGGTGATGACACACGCTCCTGGATCGACACGACCTGGGCCACCTGCCTGCCCGGTGACTCCCCTTCCTCCCATGACCCTCAGCCCCAGTCGGCCCAGCCACCTCTCCCTCAGTGCCTCGCAGCCCCACACCCACAAGCCACGCCGTGCTTCCTCCCCCGATCCTGGCCACGAACAAGGCCCTTCCTATTCTAACCGATGGGCCCACGAGGCCCCTCTTTCCCTAAAACCCGCTCTGCTTTGATTCAGAGGCACCCAGCTCACCACTTATTATGGAAGGTCTCTTAATTACTTCACATGTTTTAATCCGATCCCCCTCCACAGACTGCAGACTCCGTGAGGCACAAACCTCATCTTCTCCTTTTTTGTACCTCCGAGGCCCACTGCTCCGTGTTGAACATAAACCGGCTTCCCAACCAAGTGTGCTACCAGATCCCATGAACTCTGTGCTCCGGTCTCTTTAGAGCCAAGGGTGACATGATACAATGGGGAGCCCAGAGGCTCTACTGTGAGTCCCAGACTCACTTTAGCCTCATGACCATCTCCTGACCCTACATTCTTCACCCCTCAATGCGGAAAATCAACACTTTTCTCCATAACGAGATTATTGAAACCAGCCTCGAAGATAATGATGAAATTCGCCAGCCCAGAATATGTTTCTGAACCCACCTGCCTCCATGAGTGAGACCTCCACTTACACAGACTGCGTGATGAGCGCCACAGCCCCTCCCACCTCACCAGGGGCCTAAGACAATAGAGGGTCCAGTCAATAGTGAGACCAATAAGGTGGTGCCGATTGTGCTCAAAATGAGCATGCAGTTATTTCCAGTTTGTTTTTAAAATACGTGGCCATCACCTGTCATCTCATGGTCTGAACTTCCTCAGAAAGCAGTTGGAGTCAATCTCAAAAATAAATGGACGGATATGGCACATGCAATTTCATCTGTGTGTCTGTGACAGCCGTCACCCTGATTACCTGGACACCCGATGCTGTTGCGAGCGAGAGGCACAAGCCTTGCCCGCAGCTCGGGTCCTCACCGCCTGCCTTGACCTCGAGTGCCAGAGAGGGTTTTCAAAAGCTAACTAGTATCTCCTCTACGGCTTTTCTATTCGGAAGCACAGTGGCATGTTAATACTACCGTGGAGTCATTTTGAAGGCAGATGCTCCTGAGGACCTACTAAATAGGTAAAATAGGGGAAATCTGCAGCATTCAGTCCATTCACGTGTTGGGAAGCCTGTAAGAGAAATGAGAGTATCCCCATTTTCCATGATGGCCTCACGATGCCACACGTAGCACTGTGGACTTCTGCCGTGCCCTGAAATCACCAAGGGAATGAAGGGACAGGTGAAAAGATAGAAACCCTGAATGTGTTCGATGGGATGGGAATTGTGGAGAGCCACCCTGAAAAAAAAACAGTGAAAATAACTTACAGGTCGGAAATGTTAGGAGTAGCGGAAGCCCTTGAAGGCGTTCCTTATGCTCGCCACAGTGCTGGGACTCCACACAGCAGTCTTACTTAGTGCTCACATCAGACCCGGGAGGAAGGTACTGTTGTGAGCCTCATTTTAAAGGAGTTGAGGAGAGCCTGGGTGGCTCAGAAGTTAGGCATCCAATTCTTGGTTTTCGCTCAGGTCATGATCTCATGGTTCGTGTGTTGGAGTCCTGAGTCCTGGCTCTGGACTGACAGCACAGAGACTGCTTAGGATTTTCTCTCTCTCCTCTCTCTCTCTGTCCCCTTCCCAGCTCACACTGTCTCTTTCTCTCTCAAAATAAAAAAAATAAATAAATAAAGATAAAAATAAAGGAGTAAAAACTGGGACTAGAAAAGTTAAGTTCATGCCCAGGGTCGTGTCACCAGTAAATCCCCAAACCTACATGTTACTTGTCAGTGAGTGTGGCAGACTGTGGGGGAAGTCCAGGTAACGCCTGCATCCTTACCTGTGAAGAGCGGCTGTACCCCTAATTTCTCTATGTCTTATCTTGGTGACAGTGTTACTGTATCTTCCTTCTGGGCCCAGGTGGCCCCGCTAACCAGACGTCTAGGACTCTATGCTCAAGAGTGACTGTTTGCAGCTCTGCTGCTTCACTTCCTGATTTCAGACATTTTCCCATTAACTTGAAAATGTACCAAAGGTAGGGAAACAAATGATTGATGGATTGCAACATGGTATCGGTCGATTTTGATAGGAACTTTTTTGATGAGATGATATTTGAAACCAATGGGTAAAATGAGGTTTTCATGGGATTCCCCAATTATTCTAGCTATCTTAACACTGATGTTTGTTCTATTTAAATAATCTTATAAGCTAGTTAGACTTTGGCTAATGCATAGGAATTCTCCCCACTGCAGAGAAAAGACATTTCTGATGAGGGGAAATGAGAGAGGAGCTGCCACGACTCAAAAACCCCAACTCTGATTCAGTATCGCCTTTCTTCCGTGCAGAAAAATAAAGCCCAATGTTGTTTGAAGAATGAGTGAATGAGCTCATGGTAATTTGTGCAACCAAACTGAATTGTTCTGACTGCTGAGCCCACAGCCTTCTAAACCATGTGCAGATTCATCAGGAGGTGCCAATAATCCTGAACTACTCTTACTGGTAAAGTTGTTGACAACCACCAACTCTTCACTGGTAAAAAAAAAAAAAAATCAATTGGTAAAAAACTGTTGTATTCAAATGACTTGTTGATTTTAACATCAAGATGAGACTGTACCTCTCACCATAAGTATGATTCTCTAAATTCTGGGGGAAAAATTGCCAACAGCTTAATACAAATCTAAGTACACAATGTCTTAGAGTTAGTTTTATAAAAAGAATATTGACATCAAAAAAATAAAATGAGGAAGGTAGTACAAAAATGTAGAGCTTTGTATGCATTCAAAGTTGTTATCAGCTTGAAATAGAGTGTTATAAGTGTAAGATATTTTATGTAAGCCTAACAGTAACCACAAAGCAAAAAGCCTATAATACACACACAAAAGAGAAAGAGAAAGAAATCAAAGCATACCACTACAGAAAATCATCAAATCATAAAGGAAGAAAGAGAAAGGAACAAAGGAATCCACAAACAATTAGAAAACAATTTACTAAATGGCAATATCAAGTCCACACTTATCAGTAATTACTTTAAATGTAAATGGATTAAAATCTCCGATCAAAAGACATGGTGTGGCTGAATGGATAGGAAAAAAAGAAAAAAAACAATACCCAACTATATGTGGCCTACAAGAGACTCACTTCCACTTTATGGGCACTGACAGATTTAAAGTAAAGGCATAAAGAAAGATACTCCATGAAAAGGGAAACCAGAGGAAAGCAAGGGTGGATAAGCTTACATTAGACAAAACAGACTTTAAGCCAGAAACTGTAACAAAACACAAAAAAGAGTATTATTTAATAATAAAGGGGTCAAATCATCAAGAGGATACGACATTTGTCAGTATTTATGTATCCAACACAGGAGCCCCTAAATACGTAAAGCAAATATTAACATACCTGAAGGGAAAAATAGCAAAGTAATCATAGCAGGGACCACAAGGACCTAACAGATACATAAAGAGCATTCCACCCAACAGCAGCAGAAGACACATTCTTCTTGAGCACACGTGGAACAATCTCCAGGACAAATATATGACAGGCCACGCACAAGTCTTAATAAATTTAGTAAGACTGAAATCATATCAAGCATCTTTTACAATCACAATGGTATGAAACAAGAAACCAATTATAAGAATAAAACTGGATGGGGCACCTGGCTGACTCAGTCAGTCGAGGATACAACTCTTGATCTCAGGGTCATGAGTTCAAGCCCGTATTGGATGTAAAGATTATTTAAACAAATAAAACTTAAAAAAAAAAAGAAGAAGAAAGCTGGAAAATTCACAAGTATATGGAGATTCAGTGATATGCTCCTGAACAGCCAATGGGTCAAAGATGAAATAAAAAATACCTTGAGACAAATGAAATGGAAATGTTATACCAAAATGTGTGGGATACAGAAACCACAGTTCTAAGAACAAAGTTTACAGTGACAAATACCGTCATTAAGAAAAAAGAAAGATTGCAAATAATCTAACTTCACAACTCAAGGAACTAGAAAAAGAAGCATCAATGAAGGCCAAAGTTATCAGAAGGAAGGAAGTGATAAAGATCAGAGCAGAAGTATACAAAATACAGACTGAAAAGACAATAGAAAAGATAAATGAAACTAAGAGCTGATTTTTTTAAAAGATAAATAGACTAGACAAACATTAGCTAGACTTACCAAGAAAAAAAAAAGAACCCAAATAAATAAAATCAGAAATGAAAGGGGAGACATTACAACTGGTCATAAGAAACAACTGTGAACAATTATATGCCAACAAACTGGACTGCCAAGAAGAAATGATGAATTCCTGAAAACACTCAACTGACCACACTTGAATCATGAAGAAATAAAAAAATCTGAAGACACCAATAACAAGTAAGGAGATTGAATCAGTAAACAACAACCTCCCCAAACCAGATGGCCCCATAGGTGAACGGTACCAAACACACAAAGAAGAATCAATACCAATCTTTCTCAAACTCTTCCAAAAAACAGAAGAGGAGGGAACACTTCCAAGCTCATTTTACAAGGCCAGCATTATCCTGATGTCAATGCCAGACAAGAAAAGCCCACAAGAAAAGAAAGTTATAGGACAATATTCCTGATGAAACATACATGCAAAATTTATGTTTAGCATAGATTTTAGCAAAACAAATTCAACAATAAATCAAAAGGATCACACACCATGACCAAGTAGGACTTATTCCAAGGACACAAGGATAGGTCTACATCTGCAAATCAATCAACACGGTACGCCACATTAACAAGATGAAGGATAAAAAGTCATGATTATCTCAACAGAGGCAAGAAAAGCACATGACAGAATTCAGCACCCATTCATGATAAGAACTCAACAAAGTGGGTACAGCGGGAAGAGCAGTACAGCCCGCTGGAACCTTGCCAGAGCCCCACTGGTAGAACAGTGGGGATCGTAGCGAAGTGTCCAGGCCAGTTCATAGCACAGATGACATTTTGCAAGTCAGCCTCACAGTGCAGAGAGAGCAAGGAAAGGGAACGGAGTTGAGGGAATGGCCCAGTGGCTGGCACAACTGCCAGCCAGGGTCCCTCCACCCACTGTGCCGACCTCCCATCGCCTCTTCTCCACTCAGCAGCAGAGGGATCTGGGAGAGTGGGACCCCGACCACAACACTTGCCTGCTTAGTGTTCCCCAGTGGTGTCCCACGTCTGTTGGGGGCAAGGACCCAAATCCTTGTTCGTGCCCTGAGGACACCAGCCTCTCCCACATTTACTGTCCCCACCTTCCCCCAGCCTTATTTCAGCTCCTCCAATGTCCACACCCATCCTGATGCAGGCCCTCTGCATAAGCTATTCTCTTTGGAACACGATTTCCTTCCCACCCACCTGCCCTCTACAGAGCTGCAAGTAACAGCCATACAGGTTGACCTAAAGCTTGAAAGGGATGCCTACATGACCAAAACCTGGGAGAGTGTGCCAGAATTCAGTCACCCGTAGCCAGCTCTTCTAGTAAGACATTATTTTTTTTAAGTCATCATCCCAAGTAAGTTAATACTCCACAACTGAGCTACATTAGGGTACTACTGTTTTCTACTCTTCCTTTTCCTTCTGGCTTCATTTCCATTTGCAGTTTACTTCTATTTTGACAGTGTAGCAAATCTCTTTTCATATTTTCTCCCTCATTCTTACTCCCTCTCATGTAGGAGTGATATTTAAGCTGCTTAACTTAGATTTAAGTCGAAGTTAACTTATAGAGCAGATGACGCTTTTCAAAGATCAATTGCTGTGGTGAGGCTCTGAAGGTCCCTGGGGGGTTCTACTATGGAAACATCACTGAAGAGGAAAAGCAAAGCTTCCCCAACAATTCTAGAAATCTGATACCAAACCAGGCTGTACAAACATAGATGGTGGAGATGTACAGATGTGACTACAGGATAGGTGACGATGCAGAAGTATGGACACGGAGAGAGAGAGGTGATACAGCTGAAACGTGACACGGATCTGGAGGTCTAAGTGTAGACCAGATGCAGACATAGGTGTATGTGTAGGCGTAGATGTGGATGTGGGCACAGATGGGCAATTACGTGATTAGACAATGTACATGTTTGGATGCGGGTGTAGATAGATGCAGATCATACAGACATTAGCACAGATCAATGACATAGATGCAGACTCATAGACATTGATGTAGATGGATACAGACAGACAGAGATACAGGCAGATGGTGCAGATGCTGTGTAGACATGTGGGTGTAGGTGCAGGAGTAGACATAGTTGTGAAGACAGGGATTTATGGTGACCCTCTTGCATTTCGAGCACATAGGCTGATCCGCAGAGCCAACCTGTGGGAGTCAGACTCTAAGGACAAGCGTGGAGCACACAGAGTGCTAAAGGCCCAGCTTCCAGGCTTGATCAGAGTGGGCTGGGCTTTTCCAATATTTCCTTTTCCTCCCTGCCGCCCACCCACCCCCCCGCCACCCAATCTCACCATTTGCCAAAACTGAAAGCATCAGATGTGGGAAGGGGCCTCACCATGGTCTGAGACCATTAAAGAGCCCCTTCCTGGCATAGCATCATCTCTTCTGGCATCTTCCGACTGGCTAGACATGGCCAAGCCAACTGAGAAGCCATTGGGTCAAAGAGGCACGAAAATTGCTTTTAATGCCCACCATATTCTCACTTTCATGGTATTTTCTCACTTTGCCCACCACACCAGTTGGAAGTTAGACAAGTCTGAAATGTCCTCCAGTTCTGGAATTCCAGCCAATAAACAGACATCGAAATCCAACACATCACTCTAACCTCAACAGCAAGATGAAAGTGAGCCTACAGAATCAGAAGCATCGGAGACCACACAGCCAGTGTAAGGTGTGAACCTTATTGGGATCTGAGTCAAAACACCAACAAACAAAGTTCTGACATGGACGTAACAACAGAGCTTAACACGGGCTCGATATCTGATGCTACTAAGGTGGTATGGTATGTTAAAAGGAAGGATCCTTGTATTTTAAAGCTATTTAACAAAATGTTTCCCAGAGAATATAAGTGGGATCTATTTGAAAGCAGCATGAGAGATGGGAGTAAATGGGGGTGTGGATGGGACAAGGTTGGGCCTGGGTCATTATCTTCGTGTATGTTCAAAATTCTGCTTTAGAGCAAGACAAAAATCCATCCACTGTCTCATGAAAAATATGCAACTGAACAGCCAGGAAAGCCTGTTGGATGAAGTGCCTGGGGACAAGCCAGGCCTGTGCGCCCAAGGCCTTGGGGACGTGGTGGGCGGGCCCTAGGACAGCAGCTTGGGCACCTGCAGTGCGGCCGTCCGAGTCCTTCCTGCAGGGAGGGCAGCGGGTGGTGGTGTCTCTGACACCGATGTCAGGGGGAGTTTCTAAACAGAGTTTCCACTGAGAAGCAAACGCCTTACTGCCAGTACATTTAAAGAATCCACTCTGTGACTTTGGACCTGTGTTACAGCGTGATCCTCAAACTGCCCTGGGAGGAACCTTCACATCGATTATACCCGTTTTCCTAGAACTTACGAAAAGCCCCCTCCTGGTGATTCCTGGACTGGCTGATGAGCTGATGTTTCCGCTGCTCCAGAAGCCCCGCCACACCCCGGCAGCCCCTCCCAGGAGAAGCGTGACGGCTGTGACACTGTGACAGCTGGTTTCCCGGGGGCCGCACGGGGAGATCCTCACCCCTCGGGAGGTGGTGGAGAAGATGGTGCTGGTGCCACCTCAGGCATGGGCCACTGGAGACAGTGGCTGTGCCAGCGTGCAGAGCAAGAGGAGGGGGCCGTGGCGGTGGTCCCGGGGGCACAGCAAGGGCAGCATCTCGAGGACGAGAAGGCTGGGAATGTTTCGGGAAGAACGGAGTGGCTTCAGATGACCTGTGCCTCGGGTGGGGCCAGGCTGGGGAGGCGGCTGCTTCTGTAGCACCAGGCAGAGGGAATGAGAGGGAGGGCGGGCACCCGGGAGCCACTGAATTTGGGCAGACGGAAGTTCATGGCTGGCAGGAGGAGTCAGGATGAGAGGTTTATAGGAAAAACCAGGGTTCTGAGATTCTTTGATTCACAGGCTTGAGGACCCACTCAGTCGAAGCCGTTTGCTCCTTCTCTCAATAGAGCAGATGCCCGAGTTCTGTGGCTCCCACTGCTCACGTGCACGTGTTTCCCTCACTTGAACTTCAGAACGACCCATCACTTACATGGAGACCTTTGCTGTACGGAGACCCCTGCGCATAGTAGGTGCCCAGTAAGTATGCGCTGAACATCACAGGCCCAGGCACCAAAACCAGACAAGCCAGAGCAGGGCCACCATCTGGGGCTCAGAGACCACCGTTTGCCCTCCTTCTCATGGGCATTCCCTACAACTAACAACTCCACAGTAGGGGACTTTAGGTTTGGAAGCTGGTCTCCTTGTTTACCAGAGGAGCAAATGTGACTATTTGCACCGATGGCTATATCCCCCACTAAACTCTTCTCAGATGAAAATGAATGCGTCACACCACACACAGTCTTCTGAGATGAATCAATGGGATGCGTGGTGACATAGCGGGGACTCGTCACGTTCAGGAGAGACCCTGGACAGGATGGCAGCTGTTATCTCCTGAACAAAACGTTAGACCACACCATCGGAGACAGGGTCTGAAGCTAGAACAGAACGAACAAAACCCACAGACAGCCCCACCGCGGAATCTGTCCACGACACCATTAAGATTTCTTTTCTCCCACAAGGAAGGAAAAAACAGGAAATGATACCAGCCCCCATGCCTTCTCTGTGCCCATGCCTGCGTTCCTCACAAGCACCGCGGGCCCCACGGCCCTGGCTCAGCTCTGAGGGGCTTCGCGGGCAGCCCGGGGTCTCTGCGCAGACAGGGAGGATGACTGCTTACTGGTGACCCTTCCTCTCCCACCATGTCGTCCCGAGGACACGGGTTGTTACACTTGCGTGTTAGTGACGGGAAAGGCAATGTCCTCCCAGGAAGGCTCTAAAAATAACAGAGTAACCTGATTCTCAGTGCAGAGAGTGGCAGGAAGGGAGGCCTCCTATGGCTGCCACACAGGGACTGAGGCCTGACTTCCGAACTTCCTTCCAGGCTTTGGTTCCCACAACCCTCATGTCCAGCCAGCGGACAAAGGGTAGGACCGGGCCTGAGGTCTGGCTGAGACCCCGTCAGTGGCGCAGCTGGGGCTGCCCGTGAAGCAGGTAGTGACACGGATGATGCATGAGCCTGTAGAACACCATCAGAGTGTCACTGATGGGCCTGTCCAAGGGAAGAGAGTTCTGTGGGAAGAAAACACTGCAGAAAACCCACAACCACCTGCCTCTTTAAGAACACTGACGGGAGTCCGAGGCCATTCCCAGCCCCACTCTCTCCGAGCCTCACCAAGGCCTCTGCACTCCACCCCTTCTCCCTTGACCGAAGCGCCGGTATTCCATGGCTCTTCCAGGGGTACCCATGTTCTCTGCACTCACTGCAGCTGGGCTAACACCACCCAGCACGTGGACCTGCTCCAGAGCGTCTGCACTCTGCCCCGTGCGGCTCCCACCCTGTGGGCCATCTTCACCCCGCGGGGGCTGGAAAGCAGGAACAGGTGTTCTGGGTGCTTCCATGCGGGAGTGCTGGGCTCTCGGCGGTCCTCATGCAAGCTGCCCACTGCCTGTGGAGCAGCGCTGCCCTACATGGCGTCCCTGTGTCCCTACCAGCCTGGTGGCCACTCGACCTCTTCCTCTCAGCCTCCAATGCGCTCGCTTCCCTAAAGCCAGTCTCATCAGATGTCCTTGTGCAGGGACACACCAAACAGCAGGGCGTTTATAAGACGCGCACCCCAGCAGAGCCACGTGCTCTTGAGCATTTATTTACCAGACGTAAAGCACGAGTCTCTTGGCTTCAAGTTCACCTTCTGTGTGCCCTCTCTTCCAAACTTGGAACACGTGGAAACTCACCTTTAAAGGGCAGGGAACTTGGAACACTTGGAAACTCACCCTTGAGGGACAGGGACAGGAATCTTGACCTTTGTCCAGTCTCGAATGGTCCACCCAGGGAGTAAAGAGCGTGACAATGTAAACAGCAAAGGAGGAGATGGAACCGTGCCCATCAGAAAATGCAGGAGACAGAGGAGAGCGAGGCTAAGCCCTGTACGCACGTCTGAATGGGAGGACATGGCAGTGAGCAGGGGAGACGTGTCATGGGTCACATTCTTCCTCCTTCTTATGGGACAATCAGGTATCCAGACGTCTTTGTCTTCTAAGAATGGCATCAGATTCTTGTCAATTAATTGCTCATCTATTAAGGCTTAAGCTGAGATCTGGTGAAATCTTGCCCTAGAGAATCTCAAATTACCAATTAATCTGATAAGAGAGGCAGAAATCTCAATCTCTTGCTACAGAAGGGAGGGAGCATAAGCCCGTGGTGACAAACAGAAAGAACTATCGATATAAAGTTGTTTTATCTGCACCATATATCTCCCATCCAATTGAGGCAGCAAAAGAAGAAGGGGAATGGGCCACGATAATGATTTTTCCTTTAACCCATGCTTGCAGCAGGTGAACGTTCAAGTCCGAAAGGTCTGGCCCAGGAAAGCGCTGCAGAAATACAAACTTTGAATGCAAAGAAAAAGCCGGCCCTGACAGTGACTTCGTCTCTGGAAAGTCAGAAAGCAACAGGAAACGCTGACTCGAGAGGTCTCTCTTCTACGGGAACGCTGGCCTCACACACACCACGGTCATTTCCCTCCAAGGGTCACCCTGAGGCAGAGAACGGTAGCAAGGGTCATCCTGCTCTAAAGGCACCGCCCTCTGCTGTTCATGGTGACACAAAGCTGCCACTCAGAAGAGTCTTTCCGAGGATGACAGTCCCTTTCCCAGCCCCCTCGTGCTGCAGCTGAGACCCCGGACCCCAGACACGAGAGCAGCAGCCACTTTCCCTGCGAGCAACTTCATCTCACGCTGGGAATGTGCCCTTATTCCACCCGGTCCTGCCGGCAAGAAAGAAGGTCACAGCACAGCCGTGCAGGAACCCATGGCAATCACACACACACACACACACACGCACGCGCACGCGCACGCGCACGCGTGCACATGACATAGACATGACACTCAGATACACACAAATGAATACAGACAACACACATGTACACAAGTGTGCACACAACACACAGATACACACAGACGAATACACACATGTGCACGCATGTGCACGACATACACACGACACAGATGAATACAGACAACATGCACATACATACGTATGTGACATACACACGACAAATACAGACAACAACATGCACACACATCTGCACACGACATACACATGATACACAGATACACACAAACGAATACAGACAACACACACATGTGCACACGACATACACATGACACACAGATACACATAGATGAATACAGACAACACGCACACACATGCACACATGTGCACAGGGCATACACACAACACACACAGATGAATACGGACAACATGCATGCCCACATGTGCACACGACATACACATGACACACACAGACACACAGATGAATACAGACCATACGCACACACGTGCACATGACACACACACGACACACAGATACACACAGATGAATACAGACAACACGCACACCCACATGTGCACATGACATATACATCACACACACAGACATACATAGATATACAGATGAATAGAGACAACACATACACACACACACACACACACACACACACACACACCACATCAATGTTTCGCAAGGGAGGGAAAACTCCACAGATTTGGACGGTCTAGAATAAGTAACTGTTGTCCAAACGGTTTGCTTCACAAAGGAACCGAGGAGGTGCCCTGCCTTTGTTGGAACAGCACAGAGCTGAGCCTCCAGCAGGGCGTCGTGTTCAAGTTCCCATTTGAGCTTCTCTGTAAGACGATTCTAAAGACCACGCTCACTGAGAGTTCCCGTTCTAGGACACGGAGCCTGACAACAGACATGGACACATGGAGCTCACCATCCAGGCAAAGAGGGCAGAAATGGGAGGCCGCGTCTCAATAAAAAAGTACTTGAGAAAACGAGTCGACACTCTGATGCAAACTTGAAGAGTCAGCTGCTGAGGACTTCTCTAAAAAACAAGTAAAAGCACCATCTACAGCTCAAAAGAGTCTTGGGTTTCAAGCTGGCTTTGATACATGGTCTGTGGTTTGCGCTCAAAATAAAATATCTTCTGCCCAATCGTGTTAGACAACTATTGCTAACTGATGAAATTTGCTACCTACAGTATAGCAACTCCTGAAACAAGCTGGTGGAGTGAACTTTGTTGGGAGGTGTGGGCACAGAAAGAAGGCGTGCAGGACCAGAGTGAGAAATGGCACAGACCGTGAGTGGCCCCTCCCACACTGCGTGTGACCACTGAAACGCGGGCAACTTCTGAATTCATAATGAAGAAACGCCTGAACGGTGAACACTGTAACGCAACAGCAAAATCATATGTGGGCAGGACTGCACACACATCTGCACACACGTGCACACACACCTGTGTGCATGTGGCCAGCCACATACTTCCATTACTTGAAGAAGACACAACGGTTTCACAAAGCACAGCGTCAAAAGCCAGGGTCATTGGTGTGATGACCTGAAAACGGGGCGGCCCGTGTGTCACCCGCCGGGTACACACTGTGGGCACAGGGCCCCTCAATATGCGTGGGTCAGAAAGGGGAGAAGGAAGAGCACCCGTCCCTAAGGCCATGTCTTCCCCTCTGAAGGAGGACTCATGCCCCAAGACCTGGACTACTTTTCTGGAGTTTCAACCGGCAAGGAGGCCGCGCAAGCACAGGTGCGGGTCCCACCCGCTCCCCGGGGCCGCTGCGTCCACGTGCCCCGTGGTCTGGGCTGCAGGTCGGAGGGCTGAAGGGCTCTGTTTTGTGGAGAACGGCCCCGAAGCTCAGGCCCCTGGGTCAGAACACTGGGTGACCGACAGGCTGGCTGCCGGCCGGCCTCCCGCCCCCGAGGCACCAGGAATGCCTCCTCCCGTGTCTCTGGGCGAAGACGGGCAGGGTGAGGGCACCCCCACTCCACCCACCCAATGAGCGCCGGGGGCGGAACCCAGGGCCTCTACTCACTCGGTTCCGGTCACAATGTAGCCGTGGTCCTCCTGGGAAGGCTTGACCTCCAGCCGAAGGCCTTCCGTGGGGCGTCCCTGGGCTCCGGCCGTGAGGTGGGCGTCTTCCTGCGAGGGTCGGGGAACCCAGGGCCGGAACTCGCCGAAGCCGCCCGTGCCGGGCTCTGCGGGAAGCGGCCTCTGCAGCCGCTCCTTGGAGTAGGTCTGACTCCTCACGTCCTCCACCCCGGCGCTCTCCTCCCCCCAAGTCGGGGGGGCCTCGGCGGCCTCTGATTTCTTTGCCTCCATTTTGAAGGGCTCCGAAAGAGGGGGTACGGCAGGAGAGAGTTGGGACCCAGGGTCCGGCAGGCGGTCCCCAAGTTCGAGGCTCAAACGACTGACCTGGCAGAAAGGAGGCTCCGTGAGACGAGTTTAGGGGGATGGGCGGGTAGCCGCAGGCAGGGGAAGGAGCAGTTCTGTCACAGCTGCACTCAGACATCCGGTCAGCCAGGGCAGGACGAGGGCCGCGCACATCAGCATCACTCACGGTGAGTGAGTGCATCTGTCTCTGTCTCTCTGTCTCTGGTTCACTTTCTCCATCTTGGTCTCTTTCTCTCTCTGTCTCTCTGTCTCTGTGTCTGTCTGTCTCTGTCTCTGGTTGTCTTTCTCGCTCTGTCACATACACATACACCTTCCTCAAGAATCTGACTTTATAAAATCAGTGTAGGTGTTTGGCATCTAAAGTTTTAAAGAGAGCGCACGTGGATTCTGAGACCCCATCCTACCCCTCTGGAAACAGCGGGCCTCTGACAATGACAGTACTATTTGCATCTACTGAGCTCTTACGATGTACAAAGGCTCTCTCTCAGACACCTGGTCTGCGTGAACCCCCTGAGTCCTCACGATGTCATGCTCGCTCGTCCCCATTTCACAGGGAAGTGGAGACACCAGGACCAAGCAGTCACAGGGACACGTGATTGCATCCTCACACCCCCTGAGGGACCCTGGGTCGTCATATGCAAAGGCTTGCCCGTCCTGACCCCCGTTTCCTGGACGAGAGGGCCCTCAGAACCACTTAATTGACATCTCGCTAGATGAACATCATCTTACACACACAGGGCTGATTATATGCCAGACACCGTGCTCAACGATCTGTGCACATTCGCTCATTTAATTGTCACCCCAGCCTGTGAGCACAGGCCTAGTTTTACCTCTAATCCGTAGACTCCGAGGCCTACAGAGGTTAGTAATTTGCCCAAGATCACTGAGGCACTGATTGGCAGATCCAGAATTTGAGTGCAGCTCTGACTGATGTCAGGGATGCCACCCCTGGACCACACTGCCCTCTCAGACTCCGGCCTGCTTCCAAGGAAGCGAATGGTCACTCCTGCTGCTGGGGCACACGAAGTGCACGCCCAGGGCACCTCCTCCTGCATACGAGAGCAAGAGACCCCTGCTCATTCTGCAAGGTATGTCCTTTTTCCGCATGAAATCACATCCCCTGGATTATACCGGATGGAAAAAGGAAAAGTGAATTTACTTTATGCTTTCCATCCTCTTCTTAACTAAAAACCGTACATGATGTTTTTCCTTTTGTGTTTTGAAATATGTAAAGAAAACAGTATCTTGGTAAAAACATTTGCTCGAATCTGGATCCTGAACGGTGGCTGTACGTAGCATTTCAGTTACTAAGTAGGGATGGAACACTCTCCTCAGGCTTTTGAAGGAAAGAGAATTATGTTTTTGCTTAAACGGTGTTCCGTGAGAAGAGGAAACAAAAGATACTAATAAATAAGAGCTCAGAAAACACAACACTCAATACCCATTTGGAAAAAAGTTGCTTGAAAACATACCCCAGGTAACAGAGAAATGAATCAAAATTCAACTTGTTTAGGATGGAAAGGTAGGGTATAAGGACCCTGGGGTCTTCACAGAGTCAACGTGGACTCAAGTGTGTGCCCTGGGGAGACCCAGCAGCCTTGGCTTTGGCCGCACTCGGCCATCGCTGTAAAATTCCCTCCACTTCCTAAGTCAAGAAACACGTTCTTAGGCCCACGTCTCCCTCCTCAACTGACACAGAATATCCCCCCATTTCTGATGGACATTTAAGAGGACTGTTGATGTTTTCTTCTGCTACTTGCTAACAGCATTGAACCAAAAACCACTGAAGTAATCTGCAAAGAGAAGTACAAACCAAAATTTTTTTTCCACTCTACAAAAAAACAGAACCACATATCGTGTGTATCATCGCTCACACACTGATCTTCTGCATCCTTAAGGCTTGTGCTAATGAGCAAAGGTTCTTAAGTAGGAACCCCTCGGTGAGTGGGGGTACCTGTGACTGAGCCCTGCTTCAGACTGCCTTCCCAACCAGCGCTGTCCAACAGGACCTCCGGCGATGATGGAAATGTTCCGTATCGGCGCCATCCAATGCCCTTGTTACGAAGCAACACTGGAACGTGGCTAGCACAAGTCGGGAAGCATGTTTTTTATTTCCTTAATTTTAATGAACTTAAATTCAGGGTTAAATAGCCGCCGTGTGGCCACTGGCTGCCACGTTAGACAGTGCAGTCCTAACTGTCCAGAGCCTGTGAAGGTCCCTGCTACGTGGAGCTCGGGAGTCAGTGCACACAGGACAGTCACAAGGACATAAAGCAGGCGTTTGATGTAATCGGTCCAGGTAGGAAAATTCTAAGGAATGCTGATTTTCTTACTCGTATTAATTATATTTTTCATATTCCTACAATGGGTATTAGTACATAATCTGAAAGCAGATATTACTATGTATCAAAATATACACAATTTTGTATGCACTCTTTATATTTTTTCCCCTAATTGGGGATTATGAGAGTTTTTTCCATCCTTTTCTGAAAAAAAACAAACAAAAAAACCTTTCTATATCACATACGTTCCCAAACCACGAACAGAGAGATGGCCAGCCCAGCTCTAGATCTGAGGTGAACCAAACACGCAGAGACGCTCCGTCTTACCTCTTCGTAAGCTCTCCCTCCACCGTCCGGCACTCTGTCATCTGTGGAAGACACAGCGTTATCAGAAGCCTTGTCAAGAATGTCATCGCAGGTGACGCCCACACCAAAGGACCACAGACAGTCCTTCACAGAAGATCGGGCATAATGATGTCGGCCTAATTTCTACTATCAAGCAAACTTTTTCTGTTTATAGTACAATATTAGCCTTCTATAAGCTTCATGGAAGAGGAGGGGGTTAGCAGCTAAAACACAGATGTGAAGTCAGTAACAAATCGCATTACCAGCCTCACGGATCTGTGTGTCATCGTCAGAGTTAGCTCGTGGCAAGAAACCAGTGCCGGCAGCAGTTAGTAGTGACAGAAAAGCAAAGTCAGGCGTCTACACCAAACCACCTCAAGTTAAGATGTCTTTACAGTTCATCACTTTTCGCTGATAGTGGTTTCTCTAAATACCCTACCGGCAGTGCCCGATGGTGCGTAACCCGAGAAGTCGTGAAGCCCAAATGCCCAGGCACCTTCTATACCCCTCCTCACCCTCAGAGAGGCAGCAGTCTTTTTATTCTTTGACTGCCTAACACACAGCCTCGTCCTGCTGGAGCTTGTGGTGTCCTGACTCCAGCTTCCGAGCATGCCTTTGTCCCAGCCCACAGAGCAGAGACACATGCACCTTTTCACTTGTGTTTCTGGCACATGTTTTATGTGTGCCTGCTGTGTGCAGGGCACTGCATTAGACACTTGTGTGTAGGTCCAGAGACTCTGAGAAGCAGTCAGTCACAGAGAAGGCCAGTCATCAGGGGAGACGAAACCTGACCTGCTCAGCCCTTAGCCCAAGGGTTCCAGCTGTCGTGTGCGTGCACGCGTGCATATGTGTGTGCATGCATGTACATGTGTGCACGCGTGTGTGCATGCATATGTACGCATGTGCGTGTGTGCATATGTGCGTGCGGGCGTGTGTGCATGTGCACAGGTGTGCATGAGTGTACATGTGCGCGTGTACGTGTGTGTGCACTGCGTGCATGTGTGCATGTGCGCGTGTGTTGCATGCATGTGTGCATGTGTGCACACACATGTGCGTGCGTGTATGTACGCGTGTGTGCCTATTGTGTGCGTGTGTGTGCACGTGTGTGCATATGTGAGCGTGTGTGCACGCATGTGCACGCACCCTGGGAGGGTGGGGGGATCTCTGCTCTCTCGCTGGTGCAGCCTCACAGGGTGGCTCTGAGCCTCAAGCAGACATTCAAATGGAGCCTTTTCACTGTATTATTCAAATATTTGACTCCATTCACCCACACAATCCAAACAAAAACACTTTCTATCTGGCCTGTTTTTTTCTAACTCTGAACCTCAGCACAGAGAGCAATTTGCCTTTCAACATAATTACTCTGGTAGGCTCAGCCTGTTAAGAAAGCTTTTAGAGGCAAAAGTTCAAACGGAGAAAAATCGTTTCTACAAATCCACCTCTCCTCAGCAGAAGGAACGTGTAACCGCTTGGTGAGCCAGGCCTCTGCACAGCCCCATCCCGCCCCACAGCCCCACAAACCTGAGTGACCCCGGGGCCGGGAGCCTCACCTGGCACGCCTCCACCCTGCCGGCCAACGTCGGACTCTCTCGGCTTTCCCGCGGCTCCTTTCTCGGCACCTCGCGGCTCCCCTTCTGCCCCCACAGCTTGCATGGCGGAGGCAATCGCGCGGGCCACCTCGCCGAGGTCCGGCTGCTCTCCCAGGTCCTTCAGGAGACTCTGGATAAGTGTTTCTGGGGGGCACACACAAGAGCAAGCACAGGAGACACCAGGGAGGAGCGGTCAACACGGAACGAAGGGATGAACAAGCGACCCCAAACGGCACGGCGGGCACCCAGCAGGTGCAGAGAGCGGTGGGACCCCAAGCGGAGGAGTGGAAGTTGTGTCGACGAAAGGCACAGTATCGGCCATTCCCAAACTCACTGCGTGGGCCTAGCAGCAGACCGGACGATGGGGAACAAGGGGTCAGTGAGTCCCGGGATGGAGAACAAGAACTATCATTCTCTGAAGAACAGAGCAAAACCTGAAAAGACTGCGTGCAACCTCAGTGACCTGCAGAGCCACCTTAGGCACAACGGACCACAGCCAGAGAGCAAGAAGGAGACAGAGAGAGAATGGGACCCAAAAGCCGAAGGGGAAGGGAAAAACCCTCGGCAATTCCCCCACACTGGGGAAGAGCCTTAAGTGTGAAAGCCAAGGCACCCAGCAGACCCCAGAACCAACCCGAGAGCGAGCCACGCAGGGGCATCTCCTGGGAAGGGCAAGGGCAAGACGGCTCCCAACGGCCCCCAGAGGCTGCGACGCGACGCAGGCAGCGGCTGACTTGACGCAGAGCAGGGCGCGAGACACACTGCGTGTCTGGTAAGAATGATGCCTTCACATATTTATAATTAGGTGTTTGATAACACACACAGGAATGACGTATTTGAAGTGTGAAAGAAAAAACTTCTAATTCAGAAGCCCACGTCCAGGGAAGATCTCCTTCCAGCATGAGGGTGACGGAAAGACATGTCCGTATCATTCGAGGAGCCAAGCTAATCTGTCACCAGCAGACCTGCAGGACACGAAACGCCGAGGGAATGACACCGGCTGGAAACACAGGCCTGTGAGAAGTGCTGGAGGCTAGCGGAAGGGCGGCCGGGTGGGCGCACGCGCACGACGGTCTTCCTCCTAACGCCTCTATTCCAGGAGGAAGCAGTCACGTCTAACGCAGGGTTGATAAAGCAGGTCGACGGGAGTACCTGCCACCAGAGGGTAACGGAACCGTGCTGTTGTAAGGTTACCACACTCGCCTTACATGAGGCATCCTGACAACCCTAAGCAGACGATTTTCAACAAAGCCGCCTTAATTCGAAGGCGTTTCAATGGAGAAAGAGAAATATTTTTTCAAAAGATGATCAAACAAAAAACTCTGACGTAACACTTTTATCCAGAATATACATTTAAAAACACCTATAACATCAACAATAATAATAAAAAGGGACGTTCCAATGAAAATAGGCAAAGGAACTGAGCAGAAACTTCAGAAAAGAAAATATACAAGTGGCCAGTAAGCACATGGAAAAGTGCTCAGCACCATTACTAATCATTGAAAGGCTAAGTAAAGCCACAGTCAGCATATTTCGTGCCTGCTAATATGACTCAATTTTAAAAGACTGAGAACAAATTTTGCAAAGGAAATGTAGCAGCAGGAACTTTTGTACATCCCTGGTAGGAGTAAAGCTTTAGGGCTCCCAGGAAGCCCCTGTGGCAGTTTCTTATAATAGAATATACCCCTTCCATATACCTAGAAAATGTGCTCAAAAACCTATGTCCATGGAAGAGGCGTATAAGATTGTGTTTAGCAGCCTTATCCGTAATAGCTATACAAAAAACAAACAAACAAACAAAATTCCAAAAATCCATCAACGGGAGAATGGACGAACTATCTGTCATTATCTGCACAAGCAGCAATGAACTATGGTCACGTACAAACATCCGGACGGATCCAAAGGGGATTATGTTGAGTGAAAGAAGCCAGACACTGAAGAACACACATGATTCTTTCAGTAGGAGGTGATTCCAGGACCGGGTGGGGCCTATGCAGGGGACAGGGTGTTGGGACAGACCGGGCACAGGAAGACACTCCCTGGGACGCTGGGGATGTCTAATGGCACACTGGTTATGTGTGCACACACGTGTCAACACACTCATTCATATGCTCGGCATCCACACACTTCATGATACGTAAATCTCACTCCGTAACCGTAACGTTTAATGGAGTCCTGTTTCTGACGTGGGGGCAGGGGGCTGGCTTTTTTCCTGCGTATTTAATGCTGGTTAAATGTGTCACTGGTTCCTCAGTGAAGGTTCATGTAAGATGATTATTCTCATGACTTTGCTCCCGAAGAACAGTGACCTAGTGAGAGTTCACACTTCCCATGGCTTCATTCAGGCGATCCTCTGAACTAAGTTGGGGGGGCATCATTCCCCGCTTCTTACAAATTAAGAAATTTAGGCTTTTTGTATTTTTTAACATTTCCATCTTTGGGAACTAAACTAGAGTTGCACACGTAATTCCCTGTAGCGCATTTGCCTCTCTTGCCCGCCAACAGGCATGAGAAGTTCTCAGCGCTCATGATTCTGCAGGGCCCCTGCCCTCACACCAAACAGAAGCCAAGCGTCTGCTCTGAAAAGGCACTTGCAGAAAAAAGAAGGTCCACGGTGACCCTCGTTTGCCAAATCCACTCCAGCAGCCTTTCCTTTCATCACGGTGACAATGAGAAACAATCCTGACAGAAACCGCGGCAAGAAAACACCACAGTCACTCGCCACATGCAGACCCGACCACTCGTGCAGCACAGGGGTAGACGGACGCGGGGCCCACGGCGTTGAGGGCCCAGCAGGCACAGCGCTGGCCCAGGAGGAGGAAAGAGCGCAGGGGCCTCACCCACAGAGGCAGACAGGAGCACAGCGCCAGGCCGTGTCTGCTTTCTGCGTGGACCCGTTAGCACAGGCAACTGCCCGGTGTCGGCCGTGAACCCCACTGCTGGCAGCACTGGATTCCTGTCCACTTTCTCAAGCCTCACAATTCTGGAATCTGCAGGGGTTTCCCCTTTCTCGGTGATAGGTGTAGCGGAGACTTTGGTTTCTAAGAACACATTTAAAATTCTCACCAGTCACTACGTGGCCCCTATGGTGCTCCGCCCCCGGGGCTGCCGAGCCAGATTCGCACGAAGAAAAGTTGACCCCTTTCTGGGGGGTTGGGGGGGAAGCGTGCACTCTGCCGCTTAGGAGAAAGAGTGCTACGTGCGTCCAAACATTGCTTCAGGGAGCTGAGAGCTGATGAGGCTGCGCACACAGATCCGGCCCACGCGGGTACGGACTCCTCTCCCCACGGGCACTCCCAGGGTGTGGTCGGGGCAAGCCTCTTACTCTCACTCTCACTGGTGCTCAGTTCCCTTCTGTGTGAAATGGGAACAAGTGAGCCAGGCCTGAGAAGCACTTCCCTGGGGCAGCACCACGAGTGACAACTCTAAGTATGACCATGATGAGGCGCTGATGGTCGCGAGTCATGTAGCCCTCCACTGCTTTCCATCCCTCACGACCCATCATGAACACAGAGGCTGGGGTGTCCGTGCTGAGCTCCGGCTACAGTTCAGCGTCTTCGCAAGCAAGAAGCAGAGAACACGCCGTGTGTGCCCCAGAACGCTTACTTGTGCCAAGTGATGCTGCCTCCCAGCTGGTTCAACATTCAACGTAAGATTGCGCTTTGTGAGACGGTTCTTTGCCAAAGTATTCATGTGCATTTAAAGACGTGTGAAAACTCAGTTATTAAAGTCAGACCCCAGGCTCCACCCATCTACTCTCTCACCTGTTCCTCCACCCGACCAACCCACTCACCCATCCACCCACCTATCCTATCCACCCATCCACCCACCTATCCACCCATCCACCCACCCATCCACTCTCCCACCCACCCACCCACACATCCATCCACCCACACATCCACTCACCCACCCTCCCACCCTCTCATCCCCCCACCCATACACGCATCCCCCACCCACCTCTCACCCCCCCACCCACATATGCACCCACCCACCCATCCACCCACCAACCCCCTCACGCATCCACCCACCCACCCATCCGATCTCCCACTCACCCATCCACCCACCCACCCACTCTCCCACCCACACATCCACCCACCTATCCAGTCTCCCACCCACCCATCCACTCTCCCACCCATCCAGTCTCCCCACCCATCCACTCTCCCATTCACCCATCTACTCTCCTACCCACTCACGCACCCTCCCACCCTCTCATCCCCCACCCATACATGCATCCCCCCACCTACCTCTCACCCCCCCCACCCACATATGCACCCACCCACCCATCCAATCTCCCACCCACTTATCCACCCACCCACTCACCCATCCACCCATCCACCCATCCATTCACCTATTCACTTCACTAACTGGTACTGGGCACTCCTTGTGTTGAGAACCTAGGAGTACGAATCACCATGAGGAAGGATAGAGAATTAAAGGCATGGTTTGCTTCAGAGCTACAATAGGATTCGCACTCACACAGCCAGAAGAGACTTGACGACTGGACAGTATTAAGCAAACTCAACATATGGGACCGACCAACTGCAGAGACCCTGCAAGAACATCAAATGACAGCACAACCCAAAAACTGATTCCAGTTTCCTCCTAAAACAGACAAGTATTTGAGCTCACACGCTCCCCAAACTGTCAGTTATTACCCCATCTGCAGGCAAATGTCTTTCCTGAAATTCAACCAAACAACCTCCAAACTTTAAATCTACTTGTAAATTACCTCCTACATTTTACCCTCAGAAATTAACAATGAAATTGACAAACTTAGATCTAACAAACGTCACTATAAAACTTTTAAACTATAAGAATATAAAACTTAGTTTTTACTAAAAAAGTTTTAAAAATTCTTATTAATTTCTAATGAAGGTAACCCAATTAATTTACTCATTTTTAAAAAAGATAAACCCAATTTATATCTTTTGAGAAAAAATCTTACTGTATAAATTTTGGGGTCTGAGTTACCCTGAGCAAAACTTTTTCATTAAAAACGTCAAGAATACATTTTAGGTAGAAAATCAGTAAAAAACATGAAAAAATAACCTAAGCTAAAAAGTAAGCACAAGTCTTTGTCTTTGCTGTTTATTAGGCCTGTGGCAGCATAAACACACCCACTCTAAGTGGTCTGTCTGCGGGGCTGCAACGATGGCATAAAAGGGGCGAAAGGGCAGGCACCTAAAAGTAGGAGCCAGACTGCAGGTGGCCGAGGCCCGTCACAGTGCTCTGCTGCTCCCTGTGCACAAGCCCCCTGGGCGCACACCACGACGCCCCCGACATCCGCTGAGGCAGGAAACGGATCGATACATGTGTGAGAAATTTTTAACAAGTGTTGAATCAAAAATGTGTCTCTGGTGAATGCAAACTTCACCAGGAAATCCACTGGACAAAAACGTTCCATTCCCAAGCACCTTGGCCAACCAAGGGCTTGCCCCGGTCTCTCACACCACCCTCGTCTCGCAGAGCCAAGGTGTGTGTGCTAACAGGGCTCCAACCACGGAATCCCTGCCCCACCCCACTCTGCATCCAACAGCAGCAGGCAGAGGACGTCTCTTACCTCCCCTGTGACAACATTTCAGACCAAGTTAAGCCCCTGAGTCAAGGCTTCCTGTCTACCTGGGCAGAACGTTTCCTCTCAGGGCCCCACTGTCTCCAGCCACTGTCCAATTCCAGACGGAGGAGCACAACCCGATGGGATTACCGTGCTGGACGTGCAGTGTAAAGCAGTACAAGAACTACCACGGTGATTATTCCGACCCTGGTTTACAGCAACCTGGCCTCGCACAACTGGCCTCGCACAAAGCTGTGAAGCAGGCTAGATTCTCACGTCCCCGCTTGTGTGTGGCAACGTTTGCATCCCTCACTCCCTCGTGCCGTCTTCTGTGTATGAGTCCATGGTCTGGTCCTGTCCCCACATGTCCGAATGCCCCCTCCCTTGTGTCCCTACACACCCCCACCCGGCTTGCTCCTCAGGCAGCGTCTCTGTTGCCCATAGTGTGGGTGACTCATTCTAGGTCTCATTAAGGTGACTGATAATCCGTGAGTGATTTGTGCCTCCCAGAGACACTCACATTTAAACAGGAGAGTTCAAGAGATGGGATATTCCTTCCTCTCCTCTTTCCTCCCTCCCTCCGCTCTTCCATTCTTTCCTTCCTTCCATAAATGTTTATTGCACATTTTCTATGCCCAGCGACTTCCCAGGTGCGGGAATAAAGCAGTTAACAAAGCCCTGGCTTTCATGAAACATTCATCCACACCGGAAGAGAAAGAAAGCAAGCAATTGAAAATATAAATACATAGAATGTCTGGTGCTGATAAGGGCTGTGGAAAAACGAATCCGGGGTACGGAAGATGGGGGAGGTGGGAAGGCAGTAATTCCCACTTGAAGGGTTTACTGTGAAAACAAAATAAAGCGTGTAGATTGTCTACCACATTTCTAATCATCAATACAGTGAACGTGGAATTGTGCTCCTCTGCTAATAATCTGTCCCAACATTTAAGAACTCAGAGAAACTCATATTGTGCCATACCTCTTCTTTCTGTTGCCTCCTTCAGTCTAGTCTCATTATCTGGAAAAGAACAGGAACGGATGACCGCATGATCAAACTCGTTATCTTTAAGATAAAGACCAGAGATCAGGAGAGACTTTCCATGGATCTCTTAGAATGACTGTAATAAGAAATATCCACCTTCAAAATGGAATAATACAATATAAGTCCAAACATTGTCCCTCTCATCTAAAAAAGAAACTTTTCAGGTTTCATTAGTGAAAAATAACTTAAAAAAAAAACCCTTAGGTATGCAATGGTAGATTCGAGTGGCTGAGCAGCTTATGATGAGAACGATTAACACATATCAGAAATCATCTCCCATGCCACTACTGTAAACCACACTGACTTATCTCAAAGGCACCCACTGTCAGTCATGTGAAGATGAACAGAAATCAAGAAATCCTTTTTTAAAAGTCCAGCTAGCCCTGGTGGATTGAAAAGGGACCATGGCACAGAGCACAATCAAATACCACGCGCATCAAAGTGGAACATTCTTTTGTTCCATCAACTGCACCATATAATTCCAAGACCCGGCCAGCTTATAATGACATTTTAAGTAGCTTTCAATGCTCCAAGTGGGCTCTAGCAGAGCAATTACACAAATGTCAGGGCATCAAATATGTAAGGCCTGGAGTAGGAGATCAAGTCACATGCACAACTGCTGCAAGCCTGACCTACTGAAATTATATGTCTTAATAGGGTCCCCCAGACAAAATGTTATAAGCTTTAGAGAATAAGCAATTTTGTGCAGATAACCTCACTACAAAACTGCTTTAATGAAGATGTGATTCATGTATAACAGCTTTTGCTCTTAAATGCCTTTACCACCATGCATATATGAAAGTATACAATTTAGCCATGTGTAAACACACTTCATCATCATCTCCACCACAATCATTACCATTGTCATCACCATCATCACTATCACCATCACTATCAATCATCACCATCACCAACATCCATCACCATCATCATCATCATCACCACCACCACCATCACCACAATCATCACTATCAATCATCACCATCATCACCACCAGGACGATCATCCATCACCACCATCACCATCATCATCATCATCACTGTCACTATCATCATCACCCAGTCTCTCTATTACATGTAACAATGAGACAAAGAACCAAAAAAAATAACAAAATTAGGTTTGGCATTAATTGTGCCTCCTCAGTTGGTGATGGGGGTGGCAGTCAGATTGCTTTCTAAAGGATGTTTCGTTGAAATTCACATTAACAGGAGTCTGCACACTCAGAATGTTAACTGACTTATGATAAGAGGAGGCGGCCTAGACATATTCAGGTTAGAAATGTGGCAGGGAGATGGCATTATATGTGAGGGTCAGCAGGAGACAGGGAGGATGCACTTGTTCTGTGTTGTTCTAGGAGGTCTTCCTGGTGGAAGGTGGCAGGAACAAACGGTTGCAGTAAGTCCTCTCTCGGTGCTCTACCCACTCTCCATATAAGAGAGGCAAATTTCAACTCAATATTCTGTGTAAAGAACTTTCCAGAAAATGCTTCTGGCTTCTCATGTAATGGACCTCACAGGGAAGTAATGAACTCATAGGTACCTAAGGGTAGGCTGACAGTTCATCTGCCAGAGATGCTATTGAAGATACTTCTCATGTGAGGGCAGATTGCGTGACCCCCCAGGTTCCTTTCGAATCTGAACAGTGACTCTTTGCTGGCACAGAAGTTGAGGGAAGCTGTTTCCCAGCCGAGGAGGAAGGCAGGGGATGGGGCCATGCAGAGTCAGGGTCCCTGTTCCTACACAGCTGCTCTTCCTGTACATCTGAGCAACCCAACCAGGTGTGTTCACTTCAGGGATGCTGGGCAGGCAGGGTGGAGTCAGAAGCCAAAACAAGAGGCGCCATCTTCCTGCTGTGTAAGCCACAGAGCGACAGCCAGAGACTCCTCTGCCCTGCTCTTGCTTCTCCCCCCACCCCCCACCCCCAGGAGAAAGCGGACTGTTTGCTGGCCACACAACATGGTGACAGGCTAACATAAAGGGTTCAGACATCTTATACCAAATGTGGGACTAAGTTTAACTGAGATGAGGACTACTTTGATAACACAGGTACCTTCTTCCGTAGGTTCTAGAAGATGCTCATAAACCCCAGGGAAGGACATGAAGCCAGGGCACAGCAATTTATCAACAGTTCCTCATGGGGCAGACTCTGAGAGGCAGCCTCTTTACTCCAGTAATTAAATGGTCAATTTGGTCCTGGTTGTTGTTGTTGTTGTTGTTATGTTTATTTATTTGTGTTGAGAAAGAGAAAACGTGAATGAGGGAGAAGCTCAAACCCATGAACTTGAGATCATGACCTGAGCTGAAATCAAGAGCCAGACACAACCAACTGAGCCACCCACATGCCCCTTGGTCCTGTTTTTTTTTTTTGTTTTTTTTTTTTAACCAAAAGTATTTAGGGCAACACTGGCCTTCACTCAAATGTGAATGTATTTTTTCAAAAATGAAAAAGGCAGCAAGTGCTTCCTTTCAAGTGAAAATGACCCTAAATTGTGGGCATATATTCTCCAGGGCAATAGAAGCACTTGAATCTGGTTTTTCACTATTATAATCGATCACTGTCACCATGAAAATAAAAGTTCTGGTTCAGTGCCCTCCTGAGGTTGAGGGATACAGGGTATACTTTTGCCCTGTATAAGTTTCCAGGCTGGGACTCCCACCATCAACAAAATGGGGAAATAGACAACACAGCCGGCAACTGAATGGTCTTAGCAATCACGGAAAGTTCAAACAGGAAGAGGCCCCAAAACATACATATCCAACACTCTTATCTTGAATGAGGGAAGAGAATAAGAAAGACTATCTGACTGGTTGGTGCTCAGCAGGTGTTCTGTAAATGAGCAAATTCATGAGAAAACTTGCGAAGAGTCATAGAGTTAGGAAATTGCACAGCCAATAGTTAAGGAAAGTGTTTCAGACTTCCATCCCTATAAGCATTCCATATCAACACAATAGAATCCATTTTAGTACAGATTTGGGGGGCAGGGGATGAGAGCACTCATTACCTTGGCCATTCAACCTATAATACAGTAAGACATCTGAATAGAAAAAATAACAAGGTATGTTGGGAAGAAGCTGGCATAAGAAATGCCCAGAATAAAAGTAAGCAGAGCGATAATATTAACTAAATTCTCCTAACTCCTAGTCTGGGCTCCTCAGGGTGTGGAATCAAGATAATAAAGAAAGAATTCTAACAGACTGGCTAGAGGCTTTGTTTCCTGTTTGGTTTGGTTTTGAGCATTATCAGTGAGCAAGAATTAGATTGGCAGCTTCTACCAGTGGGCACACTGCATATTATTTGTCACCGGCTCTAGTTAACTATTTATAAAACTGTATATGGTTCATCCCCTAAGGTGGTTTCCATAATTTAGTTGGTTGTCATCATTGAGACTTGAATGGAAAGAATGACTTTAGCCAAAATACTCACAAGATCTATATGAATAAAGCTACAAAATTCTGATGAAAGAAATCAGAGGACTAAATAACTGGAGAGATATTCCATGTTCATGGATAGGAAAACTCAAGATTGCCAAGATGTCAGTTCTTCCCAACGTGATCTATAATTCAATGCAATCCCAATCAAAAGCCCAGCAATTTATTTTGTGGATATTGGCAAACTGATTCTAAATGTATATGGAGAAGGAAGAGACCCAGAACAGCTAACCCAATATTGAAGGAGGAAGAAAAAGGTTGGAGGTCTGACACTACTTGAAAGAAAGACAGTATAGTACTGGTGAAAGAATAGACATATAGATCTGGAAAGCCCCAAAACATACCCAAATAAGAATAGTCAACTGATCTTTGCAAAGGAGCAAAGGCAATACAGCGGCACAAGACGGTCTTTGCAGCAAATGTTGCTGGACCAACTGGACGTCCACATGCAAAAAGGTAAATCTAGACACAGACCCTCACCTTTCATAAAAATTAACTCAAAATGTATTACAAGCCTAACTGTACACCACAAACATATAAAACTCCTAGATCCAGCAATCACACTCCTTGGAATTCACCCAAAGGAGTTGAACACGCATGCCCACACAAACAACCGCACGCGTGTTTATGTTACAGCAGCTTTAGTCATAACTGCCAAAACTTGGAAGCAACCAAGCCCCTCAGTAGGTGATGGATAAATTAAACTTTTGTCCATTCATACACTGGAATGTTATTCAGTGCTAAAAACAAATGAGCTGTCAAGCCATGAAGATACATGGGAGAACCTTAAATGCATATTACTAAATTAAAGAAGCCAATGTAAAAAACAAAAACAAAAACAAAATCACACTGTGTGATTTCAACACTGAGACATTCTGGAAAAGGCAAAACAATGGAGACAGTAAAAATTTCAGTGGTTGGAGGATTGGGAGGGAGATGGGTGCACAGGGGAAGCACAGAGGGCTTTCAGGGCAGTGACTACTCTGTATGATCCTATAATGGTGGACACAAGCCACTGTACATTTGTCCAAACCTGCAGAATGTAAAACACCAAGAGCCAACCCTAACTAAACCCTAACCTATGGTGATAATGATGTGTCCATACAGGTTCCCCAGTTGTAACAAATTTAACACTCCAGTTGGGGATCTTTTTTATGGGGAAGGCTGTGCACATGTGAGGGCAGGATGTACATGGGAAATCTCTATGCCTTCCCTTTAATTTTGCTGTGAACCTAAAGCTTCTAAAAAATAGTCTCTTAAAAAAAAGGAAAAAGAGTGACTTTAGGCTTTGTTAAAACTCAGTGACTATTGAGGCTGGGAAAACTATAATCAGGGTTCTGTGGTCTGAAAAGATTTATGCATGAGGATGTTAATGGTGCTATTATGTGAAGAGCAAAGATCAACAAACTATATATAATTTAGGAGACTTGCACTTGACCCTGGAACAACGCAGCTTGGAGCTGTGCACATCTACTTACACATGGACTTTTTGTAGTACAGGGTACTATGAACATATTTTGTAACATTTCCTTTTTTCCAGCTTACGTTATTGCAAGAATACACATAAGACACAGAATATGTGTTAATGAATTGTTTGTATTATCAGTAAGGCTTCCAGTCAACAGTAGGCTATTAGTAGTTAAGGTTTTGGGGAGTCGGAAGTTAAGTGCATATGTTCAACTACACAGAGGGTTGACACCTCTAATTCCCACACTGTTCAAGAGTCAACTGTATAGAGACATAGAACTGATTTAAATGTATTGTGGTACCTACATACAGTGATGGTTAGATGATTATGCCTCTACTTAAAAACACAGCTGTATGGGTACGTGCATGGGTCATTGATTTTGGATGGGATATCTGAAGGACACACACACACAGAGTGGTAGCCTACTTCTGGGCATACAGCAGTCGTGGAAGGACTGGCTGTGGGGAAGCAAACTTCAGATTTCACTTGGTACACTCTATAATACTTGGATCTTTCTAAATAAGCACATCATAATCTTACAATGCGAGAGTTATTTTAGAAATTTAAATATATCACAGCAACAACATTCACAACAGCCAAAAGATAGAAGCAACCCAAGCGTCCATTGATTGATTGACAAAATATGGTGTTACCCATACAGTGGAATATCATTCCGCCTTGAAAAGGAGGGAAATCCTGACACCCGCTGCAGCATGGACAAACCTGGAGGACATCATGCTCAGTGAGACAAGCCAGTCACAGAAGGACAGCTGCCCTGTGATTTCACTTCTATGAGGTCCCGCGAGCCATCAGGTCCATAGAGACAGAGAGCAGAGGATGGGCACTGGGTGCTGGGGAGGGGAGCGGAGTTAGTGTCTAATGGGGACAGAGTCTCAGTTTGAGAAGAGGACAATGTCCTGGAGATGGTGGTGGGGACAGCTGCACAACAGCATGTATGTCCCTAACGCCACTGAGCTGTGCACTTAAAACGGTTAAGATGGTCAGTTTTAGGTCATGAGTATTTTACCACAATTTCTAAAAGCTTTAATGTAAAAAGTGGGCATGGAACTATATATTACATAAGAGTGAGTGGAATTCACAGGGCTTGCTTGAGACTAATCCCAGGCTGGAGGAAGAACTAACCCGGTGAACACATCAAAGGGACGGCGACACCCCGCTCCCCTTGCCCAGAGGGGGACTGCGACACACACACGGCCGCAGAGGAAGGCACACCGAGCCTGTGGCGCTCACCCGGGAGGTAAGTTGAAGTGACTTTTGTCTACTTCTTTCTGCACACCTATGGCCCAAGTTTTGCAGAGTGGCCATTTGTCATTTTACAACTGGTAAACAGCACAACAAGTAATCATTTACAAATTGATCCCTACTCAAACTGATCTGGAAATTCCGGAACAGCATCGACGGAAGAGTGCACACACGGGCGGCAGCGGAGCGCTCCACCTTACACCGGAGAGGCCGCATTCGGTGCAGCTCGAATCCACACATGGCACACGGTTTGCCGTCTGTCCTCCATCACCCCATTTCACACAGCTCTTTCTTGCGAGTTGGCACTGCTTTAAAGCTTTTTTTTTTTAAAAGATAGGGTGTAAATAATAAATAAATGAAGAGAGAGGTGTCTTTTCTATGATAAGCTTTTACCAAATGAACATCTGCCGTACACATTGAGTCAGTAACTCAATTTATTGAGCACTTCTCTGGGGGCGGGTATGGGTGGGTCTTCCTGTGGCTGCATGTGAGACAGTGTCACAAGCTGGATTTGATCATGCTGCAGAAGGACAGAGCCTTCTCGGCGTCACATGGGAGCTCCTTGCCCTTCGCGTGACCACAGGGTCGCCCTTCCAGGTACCAGCCCTCAGGGCGTCTGGGATAGCCAGCTGTCCAGGCTGACCATCCTGAGGGCACGGCAGCCCTCCACCCCTCCCTTCCCACTCTCTTGCTGTCACTTCCAAGGTGCAACTGGGTTGGTGCAGAGGACTGCGCCTAGGGATTCTGTGCTCACGGCACACTGAATCCACCTGTACATTCCACAGGGACCGCAGGCGGGTGGCCAAATGGTAGGGGCAGTTTTTCAGGCAGTAACGTGAAATGGCCCACCCGGGTGTCTGCTGTTATCGAACACCAATTAAATCCCAGTGCACAGAGTCCAAGAGTTATTTTCAGGAAGCCCCTGGACTGCAAATTCAGAGGAAAGTTGGCCTTTTCTTTTCTCATTCTTTTTCATTAAATATGTAAGAAGAGAAATCTTTACCCGTCCTACACCGGCTGACACTCCTGCCCCTCAGTGACCTTTTCCACTCTGCCCCCTCTAGAGGCCAGGAACATACTTTTGTACACACTAAGCAGAAAAAGCTGAACTTGGGAGCTGAATGCTTGCTTGAACTGGAGTCCAGGAGCAATTAGCCAGAGTGACAAAGCAAATTGTGTTTAAATCTAAATGTTCTACGATTACCTCTTCTGAGCTCCAACTTCGTCTTAAGTGATCTGACGGTGGGGGTGAGTGCCATCATTTATACTTTTGAGCTGCAGCTTCTCATCAGGAAAATGAGGTTGAAAATAATAACGCCTTATAACGGTGACATGAAAATCAAATGAGGCCATTTGTGTGGAAGAATCCACTGGTTCATTCACTCAGCAAACACTTTGCCAGGCACACGCTGGGTGCTGGGTGCTGGGTGCTGGGATGGGGACAGTGACAAGGAGGCCATGTGTCATCTTCCTAAGCTGATGGTCTACAAGGGGGGGGGGGGACAAACATTTGTCAAACAATTGCACAAAACATGTACTTGCAGACTGTGAGATGTGCTCGGGTGAAGGCACAAGGTTCCAGGAGCCTCTCCTCTGCGGTGGGGCAGCAGCTCATCTTGCTGAGAGATCAAACACTTCAAAGAGACAAGCTGAAGTCTGCCAGGGAGGCTGAGTGGCCCCAGCTGCTGATGCTAACACAAGACACAGCAAGACAGTGTCCCCCTCACAGAAGAGCACCCTGTCACCACCTCTGAAGCCTCGTTGCTGAACAGTTAACACCATGGTCAGACCTCTGGGCTGGGCTAGCTCCTACACTGCAGGCTTACAGAAAGTACAGAGCACAGGAAACAGGAACCAGGGACATGCTATCATCAGGATGCACCAGCAAAATCCAGAATGTGAAAACCCCATGAGACAAGCAAAGAAGAAGAGAGAGAACCCTTGTGAGATCTAAAGGGGCTGAACAGACAGACCCACCAAGGCAATGGCTCTTCTTTTGAACTTCAAAAAAACCAACCGTAAAGAAAATTTATGACAACGGAGAAATGTGATAGCCGATTAGATCACAACACTAAGACATTACTATTAACTTTAATGTGTGATAAAACTATTGTGGTTAGGTTTATACAAGAGTTCTCCTCTGCCAGCAATACGATGATGAAACCACTTGATAATGGGGAGGTGGTGGGGCGTAGAAGTGGCAGGAAAGGCCAGGAGCTGCCTTTTGCTGAAGCCCAGTGATGCCATGCCCAGGGTTCATTTAACAACACTCATTTATTTTGTGATTGACATTTTACATGTCTCCTTCTAAAGCATAAAGTGCAGCTGGGAAGACAGTAAACATGAAAGGATGGCCAACATCGCAAGTTAGCACAGAAAAAAACTGCCAGTGAAATTATGCAGTTAATAAGGGTCATTGGAGAACGGAGATCAAAGAGGATTTTCCCAAAGACCTGTGCCTCAGGGGACATCAAGAAGAATGGGAAGGTACCAAGTGACGGGGAGACAGAGGCACCTGAACACTAGCAGACACGTGGAGCCGGTCGTATTCTGTGAGCACACCTGGCTCTCTAGTGCATTGAAGTCTCTTTCGTAGAGGCTTCCCATTGCCAATAGCTAGGACAGAAGTAGTTGATAAAAGGGATTGTTTTAAGTTGTGGGAGATGGGAAAGGAGACAGAGAAGGAAGTGGTGGTTACATAAGCTGGGGCAGCCAGCAGAAGACGGGAAAGGGGCGGTCAGCACCATGGAGAGGGCCCAGAAGTCCCAGCGGAGGCCACTGCTTGGCCACCACCCAGTGGCTGGCGGTGACTTTCTGCAGTGTGCTCATAGCAGAGGTGCCGGGTGACACTGAGCCGGGGAAGATGGGAAAGGCAATGACAAGGTGAAGGCCAAATTGGCAGCTGAAGGCCACTGGCAGAGTCTAGGGATTATGGGAGTTGCAGAAGGCAGCAGGGCCAGTAAAAGGAATTTCTCACAGCTGCGCAGGAGAAATACCCCCAGAGGAGAACATGCTGGAGAGAGAGGTGCCCCCCCCCCCCCAAGCAGCAGCCTCCTGCAGAGCGGTGCCAGACACACCGGTGGGTATTTATGTGCCAACAATTCGTAGGCAAGCGCAGTCTTCTTTCTCATACAGCTTTCTTTCCCAAGACAAGAAGGAGAAGAAAGCATTAGTAATGGCCACACACGCTGCCTCCCTGTAATTATAACTTTGTTTTCCTTCCATTTAGAAGGTGCCATAATGGCTTTGTGGACCGAGAGAGAGAGAGAACAAGCAAGCTACTTTGCTGAAAAGCAGCAATATGTAGAAAAGAAGGCTGTCAGAACAAATCCAATTAAGGCATCACTTATAGAAAACAGAATGCTAACATTAATGTGATTCTCGGTCAATTAAAAAAACCTGTTATCTGCTTGATTTTATGATTTGTATATCTTCAAAGAAGAAATCATATTTTATCAGAATCTCACTTTCTATTTTATGGTCTTTGAAAAAGGCTGCTAGAAGATAAATACAAGGGACCCCTCTGCACCTGACAGAGGCAGAGGAACCAGTAAGTACCGCATCCCTGTGGGACGGCCACAGCGGGGCGTGACTCATGGAAGAGCCCTGAAGCTGCCGTGCTGAGGCTCAGTCACTTTGAAGGCCCCACGGCACCTGCACTGCATCGTGAGGGGTATCCGTGTCAGACTGGGCTCTTCTGGGGACAGTCAAGCAACGAAAAATATGTGAATGTGACCCCGAGTCTGACCATAAGGAGTGCTGGGGCATGACATATGCTGATTCCAAAAGCGTTCATGTTCAATTTTCCACAATGTTCTGTGGCCAGCATAGTTTGGGGTCAGACTTGGCCATTGTTCCTCAACGTGTTTCAGCATCTTCATCAATGATGAAAGAAGCTGACTCTGAGAGGGTGAGGGTCTAAACACTGTGGCCCCTTCCACCCCAGGAGGGCCCTTTTCTCCCTTCAGCACCACGGCTGGATTCTCTTGGCATGAATACGACCACCTTCTCTCCTCAGAGCACCAGAGGCACAGGAGGGTGCCCGAGGCCCTTTCTCTCGCTGCACTGGCTGCAGCCATGACCTAGGGGGCAGCACTGGTGCATCAGAAGCCATTCAAAGGATGTGTAGAGTGGAAAGGACTGGCCCTGGGCAGGGGCCAGAAAGACAAAAACAACAAAAACCCGGGGATTGGTGGAGGCTAACTTACCATCGCTCATGGCCTGGGGCAGTTTGGGGTCTCCTGGAGGCGAAGGCCACTTCCGGGGTTCCACCGGCGCCGAAAGGACCCTTGGTGTTTTCCACGGTGCATGCAGTGGGTTTCGTGGCCACGGGTCACCTTCCCCGTGGGGCGCCGGGGGCTTCCGAGCTGCATATGCGCCCAGCGCAGCGATCAGTTTCTGCCTATTGACGTTGCCATCCACCTTGGGGCTGAGCTCGTCAGGCTGCAGCCTGCCAGGGGTCCGCAGCGGGTGGCCCCCAGGGTAGTCTGCCCCAGGGCCAGGAGCATAGGTCAGAGCAGACGTTTGCGCCATGAAGGTCAGCATGCTGTCAGCAAGGGGGTCCTCACCCTGCAGGAGCCGAAGATCAGAACAATAGCAGGTGAGTCTCCATGTCAGCCGGTCGAAAGGACATTTGACCTCAATTTTCAAGGCACGAAACAGCACCGACATTTCTGAAATGCACACCCAAATTTTCACTCCACTGACAGACCGAGTTCTATGGCCCGTATTTGTATTGTTGTGGTTTTCTAATAGCAGCTTTATGGAGATATAATTCACATACCACAAAATACATCCTACTCAGTGTTTTAGTATGTCCAGAGTAGTGTGAACATCAACAGTGACTTTAATTCCAGAACGTTTTTTACCACCCCGACAGGAACCTTGTGCTCATCCCCATTCCTCCTCCCCGAAGCCCTAGGCAACCACTAATCTACTTTCTGTCTCTATGGGCTGGTCTGTTTAAGACATTTCATATAAATGGAATCACACAACACGTGGCCTTTGTGTCTGGCTTCTTTCACTTAGATGTTTTTGAGGTGCATCCACACACCAGTGCCGCATGCCTTCCCACAGCCGGAAAACACTGTTTTAAAGACGCAGTACATTTTGTTTATGCATCAGCTGGTGGACATTTGGGTGGTTTCTCATTTTGGGCCATTATGAATAATAGTGCTATGAACATTCATCTACAGTTTTGGGGGGACATATGTTTCCAATTCTTTTGGGTTCATGCCTGGAAGTGAAATTGCTGGGTAGTATGGTAACTCCACACTTGACTTGCTGGGAGCTGCCCGAATGTTTTCTAACATGGCGGCACCGTTTTACATTCCCACCAGCAACGTGTGAGGAATCCGGTTTCCACAGCTCCTCGCCAACGCTTGTTATTGGCCACCTGTTTCCTTACAGCCATCTAGTTGGTGTGAAGTGGTAGCTCACTGGGTGTTGATTTGCATTTCCCTGATGGCTAATGATGTCATGGACTCCTTGTCTTCCTTGGAGAAATGTCTGCCCAATTCCATCACCTGAATTGGTGTTGACTGTTGCAAAAGTATCTCTCCATCCACGATTGAAGCACCTATATTGCCTGTCTTACCGTCTTTATTTCACGACAACTCCTTTCTTTACTGATTATTGGAATCACCTTTATAGCCTATTCCTTTAACAGCAATATTCTGAAACATCAAAGCTGCCAGGCTTTCTCTTAACAATTATATGTAACATCAAATCCGTGGCCTGACCGACATGGTCTTTCATTGAGCCTCCACCTGTAAGTCCCCCTTATTCACTGAGCCCATTTTCCCGGGAGGAAACAGACTGTTTTGCCACTAGACGCCTCAAGGCCCAGGTGTCCTCCCCTCTGGAATAGCTACAAAAGTGTTAGAAATGTCAGTGTTCTACCTCTGTGGAACCGTCAGAATTTCATGGACAAACACGGAAATTTCCAACTTGGAGGTTCTCAGAAAAGTTATGGCTGTCCTTGAGGCTTACTCCGAGCTCCCTCCATGGTGTGGAATGGGTCCACGAACCATCAAATTTTAAAATCTTGCCCATTCACATTTTCTAAGTGCACCTCGCTTGGGGCACAACATCAATGTTGAGTCAATAAGGGAGTAGACCTTCGGATCTAGTTATGTGCAGCCATCACTGAATTTAAGACAAATGGTTCAGACTCCCAAGTCTGGCTATTTTCAAAAATATTTGGGTTCAGGCTTCCAGGGTAGACTTTGGTGTAGCAAGTCAGAAGTCAGAAAACTAGGGTTGATAAGGGTTCTAAGTTGTTGTTCTCACATATGAACTTGGGCAAATCACTTGACCTTTGGAGACTCAATTTTCTGTCAAAGAAGGAGACTGGACATTATCTCTAAGATTGCTTTTATTTCTAAAATGATGTGATTTTAGCTGTCATCCAAATTGTTTAATGTTGTCCAAGTACTAGCTGAAACCAATTGCTTTTCCTTTAGAAAAGAGAAAGGAAGATTCATTAGAGAAAGGGAGAGAAAAATAAAATGCTACCACACAAATAGCCCCTCCAGCATTTTCCCACAAATTGGGTGTAAGTGTCAATCTTAAGCCGAGGCTGAACTCCCGTTCAGAAAGGCTGTCTCTGAACACCTGGTCAGGTCATAGTGCTGGGGGCTAGGGAAGGCATCCAAATGCCTCATTAATGTGCCCACAAGCCTCTCTCCTCTTTTTGCCATGAATGCAGCCTAACCGAGGACTTGGGCTCAAAGAGCCTCTAATTACGGTCGAACTGGAAAGCCCCTGGTAAAGAACAAACCAGGCTGAACACAGTGCACAGTGGATCACTCCTGAACGAAACCTGTGCAGTGGAATGGGATAAACAACCTACTTTGGGTCTGTTTATGCTGTGAACCAAATTAAGGTAAAGAGGGAAAAAGAATATTTCAGTAGGTAAACTGTAGAAATCATAGAAGAGCATCAGTTTTTACAAATCATCCCAGGTCCTCTGTAAATGAAGGCCAGCATGATGGTGTCCTCAGGGGAGATCACTGTGGCCCAGGCGAGGGTGCCACCGAATAACCAGGAGTCCTGGGAAGTGGGAGATCGGCAGGAAGTGTATGCTGGTGGTGGCTCCTTCTGTGTGGCTTCAAGTCTTGAAGGAGAGACCAGTAGGCGGGGCTGGATTCTGGGGCAAGGCTGCCTGGGTTTGGCTCACACCTCTGATCTCACAAACCTAGTGAGCTTTGCTTTGGCGAAGTATTTAATCTCCAAGTCATCCGTAAAACGGGGATGATAACACTCTGCTTGGCACAGCGTGTTAATGGCTACTGCCACTAGTATCGTTAGGGTTATTATCTACTTTACCTCCTTAGGCCTTCATTTTCTTTAAAGCAGGAGGAAGTCCACAGATGAACTGAGCATAAACCACCCCCCCCCCCCCACCGAAGAAGTTTTAAGCCTCAATTCAACAAACTTATGATGTCAGGTTCCCTAAAATAATGCTGAATAATTTTTAGGACTTTAGTCACCCCAATCCGGAAATCAGCAGCCTAAAAGTCTAACAATTTGCCACTGCCCAACACATGGTGTGGCCAGTTTTGGTACATTGGTTCTCGGTACACATGCTAGAGAAATCTAGTGTGGGAATCCCTGGTATGGTAAGTACACTGTGTACGAGGCATCTGAGAACTGCCACAGTTGATAAAATTTACCCCGAAATTCCATTCCTCCAGGCACATTCCTTAACCCACAGTGTGGCCACATGAGAAGCAGAGTCTGCTCACCCGCTCACCCACACCTTCTACACTGGATAAAACCACAGGGAAAGAAGGCTCTTTGGGGAGACTGGCCTGATCCTGTCAGCACAGCTCTGTGGAACCTGCACAGCTTTGGACAACCTCCTTGTGCTTCACTTTTACTACCTTCAAACTTAGGAACATAGTTCCTTTTTTTCTTAAAGCAGGTAAAAGGATGAGAGTAAAAAGGTGAGTTAAAGTGCTCAGCACATGGCTCAGAGGAGATGTTTGATAAATGGTAGGCGGTCGCATCACGTCTATCACCATGATCCCCACCGACATCATCATCACCATCAATATCGTCACTATGAGCATGATCACCTCCCTCACCACCGTCACCTCCCTCACCGCCGTCACCATCCTCACTGCCATCAGCACATCCCAAGCACCAGTGATGCGGTGTGCCAAGCTCTGGCCTACATTCTGTGGGGGAAGACTGTCTCCAACATGGACCTGTCTTCAAACAAATCGCAGACTGCAATGGGGGTTATGTCACAGACGTATGTAGCTATAATTGAAAGCATATTATTAAAGAGGTTTAGTGATACCAATTTGGAAGGAAGAGGGGAAATCAGGGCTGCCGCCTGGAGGCAGCTGACACACTTCCTAAGAGCCGCAGGCTGCACTGCACCCCTACCTGCCAAACAATGAAACAGCCATGGATGCTCCCTATATCTCCAGCCTCCCCAGGACCAGGGGACCAGAGCTAAAAGCCAGGCCTCCTTCCTCTCATGGAAGTCTGCCCACTCCAGCCCCAGACTGTAAAATTAGGAGTTCAGACTGCCAGGAAGGCCTCGGGGCCCTCGGAGCCCCACGTGCAAACAAACACTGAGTGGAGGAGACTCATGTCTGCACACTGGCCACTAATGCTTATCAGATATTCTCTTATGCCAAGGAGCCAACACAAATTAGGAAACTCAAATTGGGCCATCTTTTGACCACAGAACAAACATTTTCTCCAGGTTGTCTCACAGCCTGAAGGCAGCATTGACAGGCACATTGATCAAGACATGCTTACTGCCGGTGACGAAACACACAGCAATGGGGCTGTCCACAGGCTTCCTGATGAGATGACCCCATAATGCCATCGGATGTGGCCAGATCTGGGAGCCTCGTAGGAAGCCTCCACCTGCAATTCATTAATGTAGAGATGGGATTACTTCTCTGTGCTTTTCTGTGCTCAGGCCATGGAGGATGATTCGGGGGAGTCATCAAGTCTCTTCCTCTCCCTCTATCTCTGTCTCTGTTTCTCTGTCTCTCTCTGTCTGTCTCTCTGTTTCTGTTTCTTTCTCTATCCCTCTCCACTCTTGTCTCTCCCTCTTTCTCTCCTTCCCTCCCCCTCCCTCTCTCCCTCCTTTCTTTGCCCACTTCTGCCTCCCTCTCTCCCTCCGACACTCCCCCCCTCCCTACCTCTCAACACAGGGAGAAGGATGTCCTGCCAAGGTGTTCGGGCTCTAAGTGTCCAGCCTGCCCCGTGTGCAGGGAATAGGTTGGAGGTGTCATTCTTACTGACGGCATCGTTGCCAAGACAAAAGAAATGTTTGCCTTCAGGGGAGCTTAGGGACAGACACTGGTCTATCTTTCTTTGCAGCTGAGACGTAGTACTTTCAGTTAGAAAAACCAGTCTCCAAACACTTTTTACAGGGTTCACAAAAGCTACGTAGCGGAAGAGATGTTAAGTTCTAAACTCAGGATCAACGAATTATGCAGAAAGCTGACAGCAACATGAGGTGTGGACTGTAAGTGAGGGATATCTACAGTGATACTGCGCCATGCTAGCTTGGAATGGCTCCAGAGACAGCTGACGACATGAAGCCAGCGCCATCGCCTCGCCTCTCTATCCCCCCACATCGCCTCTTCTTTCTGTCATTTCTGCTGCACCTGCTGTCCTTCTGGTCTGCACCTTGTCCTACAGCCCCAGACTCAGCAAGTAACAGGCAAAAGGAATGGACTGAAGCAGAGACTTGTGATCCATTTTCTACCCATGTTGGATAAGCACCAGGCATGAAATCAGAGGCCCACTGGCTAATACAACCACCAGGAGGACATCAGGATCACAATCACAAAACGGGTCCTGTTTTCTGAGTGCTGGTGCGAGGCTGTTCTTTGGTGTTATTTCTTTTTGATCCTCTCAAAAGCCTATGGTGTACACAAAACTACAGCATTTTTTGGATACGAAGCCAACAGAGTTCTGGCAAATGAGAACCAAGGCTGGGACACGGCCCTGGGCGTCTGGCTTCAGGCTGCGCTATAGAAAGGAGCAGGCTCGCCCTGCAGTCCGTCTGCTGCTCCGCAGAGTTTGGGGGAGTAAACTCGGTGGGCTTGCATTTGGCATAAAAAATAAACATGAAAAGGCTGGGCAAGAATCTCAGGGTTCCGATTTCAGTTCTACTACCAAGTAAGTGTTTAAAGCAGGCATTTCACTCCATCTTTCTCAGACTCGGTGTCCCTCTCCAAACTGAAGGTCTCAGGGAACTTCTCATCCTCATAAACGTGAGTCTACAGAAAGTACAATGCAGCCTGACATGACGAGGCTGCGGCTTTTTGTCCGTCTGTCCCATCAGCTCCAAAGAGTCCCGATGGAAGAGGTGAACGTCTCTCAAGAGTGCCTGAGTAGCTTCTCACACATGGTGACGTGAGATCAAAAACAGAAAGAAAAAGGAGAATGCCTTCTGCCCATACAGAATGCGACACTAAAGAAAAATAACGAATAATGACTTCTCACAAAGCTTCTTTGTGGCTTCCTGTGTATGTCTACACAACCACCTCTCCTACCAGCAAGCCAGCTGTGCAAGGGCAAGGCCGGCTGCAGGATCTGGCACGGGGCTCAGCAGGATGGAAGGCAGAAACACAGACCCAGGAAATAAACAGGGCAGGGGTCTGGGAGGGATTGTCGGTGCGTGATCACTCCCCGTGAGGTCACAGATTGATCTCCAGCCCTCGCGACCGTCACACCTCAGATGCTCCGCCTACTGGGTGAGCAGATGAACAAGTGAGTGACACACAGGCTGGTTTGCCCACGGAGCTCAGCCCCAAGCTGACTGGAGCCTCGGTAAGTGGAGAGGGCTGGGCCTACCAGGGAATGGGGGGTGGTACTCACAGTAACTATGATTAACCCCTTCCTGCATATCGGGCACAAACCCCAAGAACAGCTCTACCGTACGATCCCAGCTTCCCACTGAAGGCCAGGAGAAACAATAGCTTGAGAAGGCAACTTTTAGATCAGATGAGCATCACACGTGTGGTTCAGATACAATGTCGTGGCCACGGTCCTCACAGCTCAGCACCTTTGCACATGCTATTCCCAGGGGAACAGCTAAGAAGAGGGCAGGAGGGAACCTGAGTCACCAAATTCAATTTCCTCAGGCGGCACCTCTTCAGAAATGGAGGAGAAGACGGGCTTGCTGGTGGACGCCTGGCTGCTTCCCAGTCCGGGGCTGTTAGGAAGCTGCTGCCGTGGGCAGCTGCATGCAAGCCTTCCTGTGAACACATCTTTCCTTTCTCTCGCTACGTCACAGACAGATGAATGTTCAATTGTAAAGAAACTGCCAAATGGCGGCTGTAACAGTGGTATCATAGTTATTTTTTTGTTAATTTTGGCCCATCTAATGGACACAGAGTAGCAGTTCCTCAGCATGTTATGCTGTATTTCCCCCAAAGAATAATCATGTTTGACACCTTTAATGCCCTCACTGGCCTTTGTGTATCTTTTTTAATAAAGCGCTAAAAACTTTTACACATTTTGTGTTGGCTTGCTCATCTTTTTCTTTTCCATCTTTATTAAGGTGTGATTGACACACAATAAATAGTACACATTTATGCGGACACAACCATACACCTATAAAGCCATCTCCAGCAACGAACATAACTGTCACCCAAGAAGTGTGCTCGTCCCCTAACGGTTCCTTCCAATTGCCCTCCACTCCCACATCGTCAGGCAACGACAGATTTCCTTCTGCAACTCATACACTAGTTCGTATTCTGTAAAATTTTGTATAAATAAAATTATAAAAGTATGTGCTTTTTTCCTGTCTTCCAGTCAGCATAATTATTTGGAAAGTCACCCATGCTATGGCATGCATCAGTAATTCATTCATTTTTATTTCTGAGTAGCATTCCACTTTATAGATCAAACCCAGTTTGTTTATTCATTCACTCGTTGATAGGCATTTGCGTTTTTCCAGTCGTTGGCAATTACTATTACAGCTGCTATGAATATTCACATACCGGCTCCGAAAGGACAAAGCTCTGATGTATCTTGGACACGAGTGGGATGGCTAAATCATGGAGCAGCATATGTTTAATTTCTTCAGAAACTGCAAATGCTTCCAAAGTAGCTACACTGTTTCACGTTCCCACCAGCGGAATAGGAGAGTTCGAGTCCCTCCACCCCACTGCCAGCGTATGGTGTGCTCAGCCTTTTAAATTTCAGTCATTCTGGTAGGCATGTGATGGCATCTCCTCATGGTTTTAATTTTTATTTCCCTGACAAACAATGACGTTGAACATTTTACAATGAGTTTATTTGCCACCCATTTATCTTCTTTGGTGAAGTGTCTTTTCAAATCTTTTGCTCAATTCTTTATTTGCCCCCTCTCTTTCTTTTTAACAAGTTTTGAGAGTTCTTCATACATTGTAGAGAAAAGTGTTTTCAGGTGTATTATTTGCAAATATTTTTTCCCAGCCTGTGACTTGTCTTTTCATTCGCTTACCATTAGCTTTTAAAGAAGAGAATTCTTAATTTTTATGAAGTCCAATTTATCAATTTTTTTCTTACGGATTGTACTTTGCTGTCCTAGTTATACATCAGTATGGGGGACCTTAACACTTTTGAGCCTTCTGACACACGATCATGGTATATATATATCTTCATTAATTTAGAGTTTCTTTACTCTCATCAATGTATTTTTTTAATTCTCAGTGTACAAATCCTTCCTTACACATATTCTTAGATTTCTCTCTAATTGCTTCACAATCTTGATGCTACTGTAAGTAACTTTTCAGAATTTTAATATCTAATTGTTTGTGGTTATATAGAGAAACATAATTGATTTTTGTACATTGACTTTGTATTCTATGGCATTACTATGCTCACTTACTAGTTTTAGTAGCTTTTTTGGTAGATTTCATCAAATTTTCTGCAGAGGTGGTCATGTAATCTGCAGGCCTTTTATTTTTTTTCTTACTTTATTGCACTAGCTAAAACCCCCAGTACTGAAGAGGCAAGAGCAGACCTCCTTGTCTAATTCCCGATTTTAGGTAGAAAGCATTCAGTCCTTCCTCATTCAGTGTGATGTTAGTTGTAGATTTCTACCATGAATTGATGATGCCTTTTGTCAAATGCTTTTTCTGCATCTTTTAAGACTATCATATAGTTTTCTTTTTTCTTGTTAATATGGTGAGTTACACTGACTAATTTCATATGTAAACAATCTCCTTATATCATCATGTATTATGCTTTTTCATATAATGTTGGATTTGCTTGCTAAAATTTATCTCTAATTTTTACTTCTATATTTCTGAGGAATAATGATCTAAAGCTTTCTTTTCCTTTATCTTTCTCTGTATGATTTTAATCCTTTGCTATTTATTGACTTATTTTATGGTCCAGCACACGATCTATATCGGGAAATATTCTATGTATACTTGAAAATAATGTATATTCAGCAGTTTTTAGATACTATCATTCTATCAATATCAATTAGGTTAAGTTGTTGATGGTATTGTTCAAATCTTCTATATCCTTAATGTTATTTTACCTATTTGTATAAGAAGTTACTGAGAGAGGAGAGTTAAAATCTCTGAAAATGATTGCAGACTTGCATAATTCTCTTTTTAGTATTCTTGCATTTTTGCTTTATGTATTTGAAGTACTGACATTAGGCTCATAGAAAAGATTTTATGTCATTTTAATGAATTGATCATTCAGTTGTTATAAAATCCTCTATCTCTGATAATGCTAATTGTCTTGAAGTGTACTGTGATTAACATCATCACAGCAGCTTTCTGATATTTAGATTTTCCACTGTGTATATTTTCCATACTTCTACTTCCAACTTATGTATGTCTTTCTAATATCATGTGTTTTGGCCTTAGTAGAATATGGTTATCTGTTTTCTGTTTTTATTAATTTGAACACCTCTGGGGGTGCCCGAGTGGCTCATGCGGTTAAGTGTCTAACTTTTGGTTTCAGCTCAGGTCATGATCTCTCTGTGTCAGCACAGAGCTTGCTTGGGATTCTCTCCCTCTCTCTCTGCCCCTCCCCTGCTCATGTGCATGTGCACTCCCACTCTCTCTCTCTGTCTCTCTCAAAATAAATAAATGAGTTTTTTAAAAAGTTCAAAAAATTGAACATCTCTGCTTTTCATTTGGAGGGCTTAATCCATGTCCATGCTACAATTATCAGTATGGCTGGACTTAAGTCAACTTTCTTGATATTTGTTTGATAGCCCGCAAGGTGGCAAAAACGTCTGCACAGCAGCTTTGAAAACATCTGATTATGTATTTCCTGTGCTTTATCCAGTGTCTGTTCATTAGAGAGAGGACACTGGACAGAAAAAATAACAAGTTCTAGGTTCTCGTGCAGTCTTTAATACGGAGAACCATCTATCTCAACATGGAAGAAAAAAGCCTAAGCCAAAAATGCCACCAAGTGCTCATGTTCTGAATCAGCTCATTACTGTTGTGCTGGAGTGGCCCCATGGCAGGGGGGCCACAGGGTCCAGCACCCCACCCGGGACGCGTGTGAGGGAGAGGCCTGCCTGGATGAACCACAGTGTGTGGCCATCTTGCCGGGGGCAGTTAAGGACTATGCGAGTCGTGCTCGGCAGACAGAGTCAGACGGATGGAGTGTGTGGGGATGCGAGCGCCAGACCCTCTCTCCTGAGATGGATGCCGGTCGTCCTGTGCCTCCGAGGGCCCCAGGGTAGAGTCACAGGCACTGACCCCACAGCCTCAGGGCTCTGGAAGGTCACACTCTCGTGCAGAATGGGGAGGCCCATCCAGATGCTCAGGGTCAGAGTCGCCAGGTAAGTGAGCCAGGGCTGGACGGACTCTGCTGCGAATCCCGCTGACCAGCGTTTGGGGGCTACAGACTCACCCCCCCCCAACCTCAGGCCCAATCGGACACTGGGTGGCTCTGGCAGAGTCACTCACCCACCTGGGGGTCACACCCCCAACCCCGGCTCTGCCACGGCTCCCCTGCCCCCAACACTGCCGGCATAGACCACGAGACAGTCTCAGAGTCCCTGATGTCACACTCTTAGGTTACCCCACAGCAGGTGCGGACAGCAAGGCAGTATGGCAGAGGACCCAGGCTGTCCATGCCCGTCCTTGTCTGAGGAGCAGCAACTTCTGTTCTTTTTTTTAAAAAAAAAAATTTTTTTTAACGTTTATTTATTTTTGAGACAGAGAGAGACAGAGCATGAGTGGGGGAGGGGCAGAGAGAGAGGGAGACACAGAATCTGAAGCAGGCTCCAGGCTCCGAGCTGTCAGCACAGAACCCGACGCGGGGCTCGAACTCATGCACTGTGAGATCATGACCTGAGCTGAAGTCGAACGCTTAACCGACCAAGCCACCCAGGCGCCCCAACAACTTCTGTTCTAAACTGACAGTCATCCCAGCATGCGGCTGAGTGAGGAGATGGCCACGGAGGAGGGGAAACATGGTGCTGGGTTCAGGATGAGCACGAGGCCCCGCGGCACCGGCGGGCAGCTGATGAAGCTTCGCCAACACCCTGGGCTCCAGCTTGTGCACCTTCCTGCTCCGTTTCTGTCCCCGGCATAGAAGGCCGCAGACTGGTTAGGGACGGGAGCCGCTTCCCAGAGAAACGTCGGCAGGTTGCTTTCAAGCTTCTCCTGGGTCTCGGGAACTTGTAAGGACTGTCTTGCCCTTCCCGCCTCCACAACCATCTCTGGGTCCCACACCCAGGGACGCGACGCAACGTCTCCATTACGGAAGCCAAGGCTGAGCATGAGGCTTCATGTTCCTTTTGATAAAGACACATCGGGGGACAAAGGAGGAGGACAAACGAGTGATCTCACATTTGTGTGTATTCCAGTCTCCCATCCTCGGGACTGGGAGAAGCTGGTTTCCCCGGCACTGCGAAGTAAGTCAACAGGTGAGTCACTCGGGCTCTGGGAGCTCTGTGGGGCTGGGCACCCAGAGCTCAGTTGCGGTCTCCTCGGGAGACAGGGCTCCAGCAAGAACCAGCAGGCGGTTTCCAGACCTACATTCACTGTGTTTCTGCAGACAGGTTAGGACTAACAATGGTAACTACTACTGACTCAGGCCTTTGCTGTGAGCTCTATGTGCCTTGTCTCGCCTCTCCTCACAGTGACTCTAGGACCGTTTTACTGCCCAACTTCATGGCCAAAGACCCTGAGGGCAGAGAGGCTGAGCGGCCTCCCCGAGGCCACACGGCACTGGTGGGAACTGGTTCTGAACACCCTCCAGAGTGTCCAGAATCTCGCCCACCATGTCTGGCCCCCGGCCAACACCCAGGAAGAGGTCCTTGACAATTGTACCTCTCACTCCACGGCATCCAGCTGAGCATCTGGCTCATAGAAAGTGCTCAGTCTCAATAAATGAATACAAAATCTTAAGTTCAACATCTAGAAAAAAGTGTTAAGTGGATCCGGCTCAGAGGGGTTACGGCCCACACTGAGAAGCCGGCCAAGGGTCCAGGCGGGAGTGGGACTGGCCGATTGCAGCGTGGGGGCCGCCCTGCGTTATCTTACTCTCTCCTGCTAGGGGCTCGTCTGTGAGGACTGAATCCGTTATGGCAAATGCCACGAACTGGGCAAACACATTCCCACGATCCAGGACAGAAACGTGACTGTGCAGGAGCTCCCAGCAGCCTCTCAAAGTGGCCTGGGGGCTCTGGGACCCCATGGCCTCAGCAGGCGCCCTGGCCGGTGCTAGGACTCCCCACAGGGCCTTTGTATCCCAATGTGACTGTGAAACGAGGGCTGGACGGTGAAGGACCTCGAGGAGGGGCTGACGCAAGTAACAGGACCCTAGAGAAGCCCGGACGACAGACGTCCTTTCTCTGGGCTCTGCCCATAAGATGCAGAACTGAACGAACCTTGCACCTCAGCCCACACCTAACTTGACCTCACCTTGCGGGGCCGCAGCACCAGTTCTGACGTGCCCGCTCAGAGTCCACTGCTGTCCTCAGGTGACTCGGGCCTCATCAGCAGTGTGCCCTCGAAAGGACCTTGCATGGGCGCTGCACACAGTCTCAGCCCAGGGCGGGCTTTAATCACTTCAGTGGCTTCTTGACAGGAAAATTATTGAAAAGGGGACACACGTTGCGTCCCCCATATTTTCTGGGGAAAATCTTCTGAGGAAACCCCAGCAGAGCCTCAGAGGAAAGGGACCTTCAGTCATGCGTCACTCATAGAAAGGAAAATATGTCAAAACCCAGTGGACATAACTAATGTCCAGCAAAAAAGTGTGCACATCACTGCCAAAACCCAACATGCCCACGATCACCCTGGACTTCAGCACTTTGCCCAAACCCCCTCCTCGGGATGCGTGAGGCCCCTGGTTCTGACTGTCCCTGCTCTCCCCAGGTGAGTCAAAATCTGGTAAGTCCAGTTTACCAAGTAGTCATTCTTTTCCATCTAAACAGCTGACATTTGTGATTCTGTTTCTTTAAAATGTCCTTTTGAGCATCTCAGAATGGCTTGAGGGCACGTAGTGTCGGTAGAAAATGAACTTCTACCCAAGAGCACGGCGCCTAGACCCTCCGCACCACACAGGATGCCCACCTAGGGCAGGCGAGCCCAGGATGCAGAGGCTTCCTGAGAGGCAGGCCTGGCAGTGTGACCCCAGCACAGTCCTGGGCTCAAGTGTCCCTTGGGTCCCCCTAACCCCAGCATAGTCCTGGGCTCACTAAGCAGGATGGGGGCCCCCCAGGGCCCCCCTGACCCCAGCACGGTCCCGGGCTCACTCACCAGGATGGGGTGTCCCCTAGGTCCCCCTGACCCCAGCACAGTCCCGGGCTCACTCACCAGGATGGGGGCACCCCTGGGTCCCCCTGACCCCAGCACAGTCCCGGGCTCACTCAGCAGGATGGGAGCACCCCTGGGCTCCCCTGACCCCAGCACAGTCCCGGGCTCACTCACCAGGATGGGAGCACCCCTGGGTTCCCCTGACCCCAGCACAGTCCCGGGCCTACTCACCAGGACAGCAGGCTCCCCTGGGCCCCCCTGACCCCAGCCAAATTCAGGGTCCCGGTTCTGCTCCCTCACAACTGACTGTCCACTGCTGTAAAGGCAGTAAAGGAGGAAACACCCTCTTTGCTGCCTGTAGGTGTCCTATCTGTATTTGATGGTGGCTTTCTAGAGCTCCCGAGCCTGCTCCAAGGAAGACATCCTGAAGACCTTCACCCCCTAAGGGTCCTGGACTGCTGACTGGCTCCGTGTGGACGGTGGGTGGGCAGCCACTGCGGGACTGTCGTGTGCACCTCTGAGCAGGGTCCAGGAGCATTCTCTGCACACGCCCTGACCGTCCCTGTACCACATACTAGTCCGGGACTCAGGAGAGAAACCAGGAAATGCCAAAGACTCACACTGGAGAAAAGGGCACGTGGCAGGTGAAAGACACCCCCCCGGACCACACAGCTCCGAGGCTCACCTGGGCTGGCGGCCTGTTGTGCTTTGTGCGGAGGCGCACGTTTGGAGCAACAGCCTGGGACAGGGCCTCCAGGTATGGCAGGTAGCGCTGGACAGCCCTGGCCAGACCACCGTCGTCCTCCAGACTGGACCTCCTGTCCTCATCCACACTCTGCTTCGAGGTTCTGAAACGCAAAAGAAAACTATGAGCCAGTCGCACATTTGTTTATGTCAATTAGCTGCCTGGCCCTCTGCTCCGCGTGACAGAAATGCACACGGGACGGCCCTGGAGCCTGAGCAAGGACCCGGGTCTCAGGGCCAGAGGGTGAGGCCCGCCTCCTTGACGCACATTAGCCTTGGACTTGAATCTCTCAGGCGCCTCCCTGAGCCTGGTGTCCTGACGCGTCTCCGAGCCACCGTGGGCACTTGATGAGGGGCCCCTGGAGAGGTCAATGCGGCCTCTTTGAGCACCGGGGGTGGGAGGCAAAAGCCAGCAGACAGAAAGCAGCCGGGACTTGCTGCAAGGCCGCTCCTAGGAGCAGAGGGCAGGGCTACGCGGTGGGCCCGCAACACGAGAGGCTCACGTGGGAGGGGTCTGAGGTCTGGGAAATGGAACAGGCTGGGGAGGAAGCAACACAGGCAGAGGAGGCAAAGGCAAAACCAAGAGCCGAGAACGGGTCTGAGGCCTGAGCCCCGGCTGCCGCGAGTGCAGGACGAGGCAGCGGAACTGAGAGCTGACCTTGTTACAGACAGGGCAGGTGGGTGTCCCACAGGCGAAGGCTGCTCTCCCCCAGTGACATACAGTACAAAGAGCCCTGAAATCAAGCCCTCCCTGGTCTCACCGCGTCCCGACGCCTCAGCAAACACCCCACATACATGACTGTTCAGATGCAGGGAGCACCTGCCGATGGCTCGCTGCTCACGGCTGCAGAAGAGGGACCCAGAGGTGCCCTCCTGACTCCCAGGGCCCACGAGCGTGCTGGGTCCCAGGGCACAGATGGCACTAGACCCACGGTCAGCTGACTCTGAGACGGGGGCCTGATCCTGGGTTACCCCGGAGCCCCAGTGTGGCCACAGGTCCTTAACAGAGGGTGAGGAGGTGGAAGGCGGTGGCAGAGTGATGAGGGGCAGGATGACCTCCAGGAAGGCGGGGAAGAGCGCAAAAGGGAGGAAACAGTTGCAGCCCGGCCCTCCAGAAGGGGCCGCCCTGCGACTCCACAGGGTTTGGCTCAGGGAGGCCCAGGCTGAGCTTGTGACCCAGGGAACTGCGAGGTGACAGGCGGTCACCGTGTAAGCCACGAGGTCTGTGGTGATCTGTCACAGCAGGAAACTGACGCAGTGCCAAACATTTCTACGCTGGCACTACGGAAGAGCCACGTACACATCACCATCCGTGTGTGCGGTCCATGCCAGGCACACAGGTTTGCAGCAGGAGTGACCGAGAGAAGCTTTCTGCCTTCTTTCCACGTGGCGGCGAGACACAAATGGGGCTTGTTCTGAAGCTAGACGCTGCTTCATGCCCGAGTGCCAACCAGAAAGGCCGTGGCTGTGTCCAGGAGGGGAGGCCAGGACGAGGCCGGAAATGCAGGCTGACCGATCCAGCACGGACGTGAGAGGCGAGAGGGCAACCGCTGGACTTCTGCTCAAAGTCATTAAGAGAACGACCAACTGCCCAGCAGACAGAGACGTTCTGCACAGGCTGAACATGACCAGAACCAGAGGCACAGAGGAAGCGACCGGGTAGCACCCCTACCGGCAGGAAGTCAGGGTCACGGGCCTCAACCCATCCAGGAAACTCATCTGGCCCCTCAGTGGCCTCCTGTCCGGATCAGCCCCCAGTCCTCCCATTCCCCACGGCCTCCCAGAGCCCTGGCTCTGGAGAGCTGACCTCTGTGCCCACCCATCTCACAGCCTGGACCCGCCGACCAGAACTTCCCAGCCCGCTGACGGCCTTGCTTTGAGCAAAGCAGCCGCCCCCAAAGGGCCAGGACACACCCTAAATGGGGCAGGAGACCAAGCAGCAAGCTCTCTCTTCAGAGACCCCTCTGCGTCACTGAACTCTCTGATGCCCTGATCCGTGCGAGGAGCTTGTCTGACGATGAGCTCTAACACCGGCACCGTGTGTAACGTGGAGAGGCTGAGAACTTCCCAGACCATCAAGTCCAGGTTCCCTCTCCTTAGAAGCCACCTGCCAGTCTGTTTTTCCTCCCACATCACGCTGTCTGCGGCCGGCTTCGCTGTGCCCACTGACACATCTCTGCAAATGGCAACATCACCCACCTGTGCCCCGGCCGTAGCCCACAGGGCTCACTTCTCTTCTCCCTCGTCTCTGTTCCTCACTCGCACATCACACACTCCTTCGGGCTGACCCAGAGACCCCCCAAACCCGTCCACGTCCCCCTCATGTAAGTCACGAGCAGCCGTGCGTGATGGCCCTGGGGGGCCTCTCCCCTCTGTCACCTGGAAGCCATGGGGGCCTCCGGAAAAGTTCACCAGGTCACATCACTAACTGGTAAAAGCCCCAATCACACTCCACTTCCCTGGACATTCATTCACCTCGTAGCTCAGAAACTCCCTCCCAGCCACATCCAACCCGAGGTGTGTTCCACTCATTGCTTATTACATTACCTTCAATTCTTTGTAGCTTTTATTACTGACTGAAATGACCGTCTTTATTTAATATGTACTTTTTGTTGCTACATATCCTCTCACTAGAATGAAAGCTGCTTGAGGGAAGGGGTCGTGTTTCTCTATATTCTTCACATTCTCTGCTCCAAAGCCCCGAATTTACGCAGAGCCTAACTCAGCAGGCACTGAAAGAGTACGTGGTGACTGAAAGAAAGAACTTGGATGCAGACGGTAAATTCTGGGTCGATGCACAGTTAGCCCAAAACGCTCACATTTCACATTATTAACCTGTTAAATGACACCTTTCCTGTGCAACCTAAAAATTGTCACCGAAAGTGAATTCAAGGTAACAAAAGTGATCATTGTGGTGTAGTGGGGGGGGGGAGGGGGAGGGGGAGAGGGGGGTGTGATCAAATTACTTTTCTTTTGAAAGAAAAGTGTCTCATTTTAGATTATAGAAGACATCATACTCCCAGTCTGTTAGGCCTCCTTGACAACCACAAATACTGTTTGTGTAGAAAGAACCAGACACGTTTCCCATGGCAACTGTATATAACCTCAAATTGTGCTCTCTGTAGTGGATGTTCAATAAATGTGGCAGCTGATTTTTGAATAATAAGTAATTATAAGCAATTATAAGCTCTGACATTTACATAGCCACATATGTGGGTGGGTTTTTTTTTTGCTACTAAATGCATTTGACCTTCATGTAAGTAAATACTGGTTTTTAAAATTTGTATTTTTTTAATTATCTGCCAGAAGTACCCTTGACGTTGAACAAGAATATCCCAGACTGCTGGAAAGCGGGTACAGCTCACACAATGTCAACATGAGGTTTAGAAAAACAGCACACAGGAAGGGCATAGACTCATCTGCTGTTTTTTCCATTTCTTCCCATCCTTTCTGTGCTGAGTTTTGTATTTGGAGAGACTTTGCTTTTAAGTAATCATTTAATTTTCACTTTTATTTGTAAGTGTACCAACTATGAGAAAGTTTTGTGGTAATTCTAGAAATAAGGCATTTTGATATGTAAACAGAATAGCCATCAGTTCTGCAAGCACAGGGTTGAGGCCGTAAGCCACAGGGGCGCCTGGGTGGCTCAGGGGGTTGAGCGAGCGTCCGACTTAGGCTCAGGTCATGATCTCACAGTTTATGAGTTCAAGTCCCACATCAGGCTCCGTGCTGACAGTGCAGACTGTCAGCATGAGAGAGGCAGGGAGAGTGGCTTGTGCTTTCTCTCTCTCATAAAATGAATAAGCTTAAAAATTTTTAAAAAAGAAAGAAAGGCCATAAACCCAGGAGAAGGGGGAAGAGAGCTCAAGGCCTGAGAATGCATCAACTTCCCCCATTCAGGGCCCTGTGTCTACATGTGTCTATATGTCTGTGTTTGTGTGTGTGTGTGTGTGTGTGTGTGCGCGCGCGCGCGCGCCTTTCTGGTGCATCCGTGTGTGTGTGTGCATGCCTGTGTGCATCCGTGTGTGTGTCTACATTTGTGTGTCTGGTCTGTGTATATGTCTTGCAGGCTGGGTGAGGTTGAGTTACAGCAAATAAAATGCTCAATTTATTAGTAGCCATTTACACTTTTAGTGACCAGGAAGCAGCGTCTTAAGTATTTTACATAAACGTGACAGTTTGTTACTTATATGTGGGTCTTCAGGGTGATTTTGACACGCTTCAGGAAATGTATTGGGGTTTAGGTGGGTGTGTGACTCATTCTAGACTTCCCACTTATAGGAATGGAGAACAGGATCCTGGCTAGGTTTTTCACATAGAAATTCTGGTTTTCAAGAATGGATCATTAATGTTGGTGTGGTATTTGTACATATTTCATAAAAACTAGGACTTACAGAAAATCCTCTTGTTTGCGTTTAATTGCCTCAATTGACAAAGTTGTCCTGCTTTTATTTCTGATGCCTTTTCAAGCTACACCATAGTGAACCTCACAGGTGATAAGGACTTCATGGTACTTTGACCTCAAACCATGGCTGGTGTCTCCTCGCCATTACTGAAGGGAGGAAATATGTTCTATGACATCGACATGTATTTTAACTAAAGTCGATTCACTTCTCTGGCAGTTTGTCTTTCTCCGTCACAAATTGCTAACCTCGTAAAAGTGCCTTTCGGTTGTCTCGTTCATCCTCTTGGAATGTCTGTTGCCAGTGGGTTTGTCTGTGATGCTGTAATATGTTACAGTGAAGAGTCTGCCGTCACTACGTGGGGCAAGCCTGGAGCAGTGAACTTGCAAATGGGCCTGGCATTCAGCTCGAAGTCGGTCAAAACTTTGTAAGTATACATTTTCCACTTCTAAAAGACCAAACGCACTTTGCATTTAGGACTCCAGTATTCTCTTTCTCACATGCATGCACAGACCTTCAGGCTCCAAATAATGTAAGATTTAGAATGTAAGATTTTAGAATAATGTAAAATTTAGAAAATTTGCTAAAAAAAAAAAAAAAAAAAAAAAAAAAAAGCCCAGACTAGGAACAAAATCTTTACAGGGAGCAGGCAGTGAGCCTTGTTCTCACTCCTTTCGCAGTCGTGGTAGCTACTGAGAAACCACCTTTTCACTCTTCACGTAGAAGCCTCGTGACCACCTGACACAATGCTCCCGGGCAGTCTTGTGTGACTCACCAGAGCTCCACACAGGCTGTGGGCCTCCTGCTCACCTCCTCTGGCTCTCAGGAGAACCAGCAAAGGGCAGGCTCAGATTCCTGCGTTCTCAGTGACCCCTCACGCTTCCCCTCCGCTCCTTACGTCCGGCATCTACTTACTGATGGGCCTGCTTTCTGGGTTTCACATGCAGTGCTTACTCTGGGTAGCACAGAAGCAGGGCTGGGCTTCCTGAAGGTGATTCTAAACCATCCAGGCAAGTTAATCTCTCTGAAGGTTAACTGTCTTGTATGAAGCATGCCAAGTATATCTCACTGGCCAGTTGTGGATACTGACAAATCTATCAAGTGTAGAATGCTCTAGAAATGCCCTATGGAATGAAGAAAGTGAGGAAGGATTCTTGGTCGGTGTGGTTACCCACATAATAGTTCAAAAGTGTCAGTAGATCATTCATTCTGTCTTTCCTTCACTGATTCAATACTGACCACATGTCAACCTGGTAAAAAGCACGTGCCAGGTGCTGGGGGTCCCTGGGTCAGAAGCAGCGCCTAGAGAGGCGACAGAGGGAGAGAAGGCAGAAGCGTAATAAGGTGGAAGATACCGATTTCTTCACCAATAATGATAGAAACTTGCACTTTAAAAATATCTGCAAACCAAGAAGGTGATGGTCACAACACGACAGACAACAAAAGCAAACAGTTCACACTCCACAGAGGAAATGGGAGCAGGCAGGGACAGCAGGGCCTTCACCGAGCTGTCCAGGGGGCTGAAAAAGTGCCGACCGACGTTCAAGAAATCCACGTGTAAAAGAGAGAAAGTCCAAAGGCTGAAATTTTAAAGGACGGCCAGATCAATTAGGCAGCAAATGAAAAAGAAAAAGCAGGAATGGCAATACTAATTTTAGAAAAATGGAATCCAAGACAAAAACCATTAAAGTCAACAAAGGCACCCTTTGGAAGTGACCATGGGTTCAGCGATCACCAATAAAGATGTAATGCAGCAGCCTTTATGAGCCCAAAAGTCAGAGCCTCGGTGTTTAAGGGAAATATATTAACAACAAAAGGAAAATTCACAGAAACAGTTTCGTCTGAGAAATTTCAGTAAGTCAAATATAATTAAGGACATATTATAAACTATATAGAATCATCAACTATATGTAAAAAACCTGCACCCTGCAAATAGTGGGTATGATATCTTTATCCATTGAAAATTAATAACAAGATGGCATAAAATAGGCCACAGAGAAAACCTCAAAATCTCCAGAAACTAAAAGCTGAACAGGTCACACTGCCTGACTAAAATGAAATAAACTAAGTGCTAATTTCAAGTTTAAAAACAATATAAACATGAAAAACCAGGCACTAGCTACTTCCAAAAGGTACAAAATTACAGTGACAGATAATTTAGAGCAAAAGCAAACAAGCAGACGTCAGTCACGGGACGGGACAAAAACTATGTTCCAAAGCTAATGCACAAACTTTTGTAATTTCATTACTTTTTAAAAAAATGAGTAAGTAGAAACATGAAAAAAAGTTGAACTCGAGAAGCTTTATAAAAAACAAGTCTAAGGGTTCTGGGATGCTCAGTTAAGCGTCCAGCTCTTGACTTCGGCTCAGGTCACGATCTCATGGTTTGTGAGTTCAAGCCCCACATCGGGGTCTGTGCGGACAGCACGCAGCCTGCTTGGGATTCTCTCTCTCCCTCTCTCTCTGCCCCCCCCCCACTCATGTGTGCACATGCATGCTCTCTCTCCCTCTCAAAGTAAATAAATAACCATTTTAAAGAAAGTAAGTGTAAGGACAGTAAGAAAATCCAAGAGAGAAGTAATTTTAAAAATCATGTTAAAATTGTGAAAAAAAATTATGCTAAAAATGAGAAGAGTGACCACTACCTACATGTTGAATGGATTTTTGAACTATAATCCAACTCTATGTATCACAAGTTAACAAATGTGGAAGTCCCTGTGAAAAGGAGGGTAGCTCTCTGCAAAAATACAAATGCCTCAATCTTACACAAGAAAAACTGTGAGCATATTTTACCAATAGTCTTGGAAGACAATGAAGTGTTATGAGATACACCTACAGAGAAAGACTATTAAAAAGTATGTACACTGGTAAACAGATCATCTCAATGCTAAAGAAAGTGCAGAAAGTTTTGAAAAGAGGGAAAAGTACTGTGCGTACCATGATGACCGTCTGACCGTGACCCTTGCTGCAAGGAGGCCGGAGCCAGACGATGGCAGGAATCTGTGCCTCTATTCTGTTGCTGAGACTGCCTGTCAGGCAGAGTGCCATCAGGAAACAGGCTGGACCCTGAAGCAGGATGTCCGTGTAACTGAACAAGGCACTGTTTACAGGACTGAGAGGCACAACAGAGATGACCATGGCGAACCACCAGACCAACAGGAGGGAGGAGACACGCTGCCCAGGTCCCGCTGCCATCCTGACCCCCTCTTCTCTGCCCTCTAAGCTGGGCTGAATCCCACTGGCCAAACCCAGACCCAGCCTGAGGACTCGGGCGCCTACTGACACAGCCTAGGAACACCGTCCCTCGGGGGCCAGAGCCAGGAGTGAGACAGACAGGAATGCGGAGAACGTCCCATCAAGTCCTCCAAAAATAGGGCTCTGCTGGTAGAGCTGGGATGATTGGTTTGCTTAGGTTCAACACTCTCAAAGACAGAGATTAAAAATCCAGCCTAGAGAGAGCTAAGGGCACTCTTGTTGTCATTAGCAACTATACTGGTGTCATCTACGGTACAGACCAAAAAGATACCTCTACAAGACGGGATACGTGACAGGTTAGTAGCCTCAAATATAAAGGCTCTACACTGAAAGAAACAAAACAGAAAAATAAAAAAATACTTTTCATATGGGCAAGAAGCATGCATAGGAAATCCATAAAGAAGAAAATTCCAATCTCTAATATGAATGTTTTTAAACTTTTAATCTTATTTATTAAAAAGCAACAAAGAGGGGCGGCTGGGTGGTGCAGTCGGTTAAGCGTCCGACTTCAGCCAGGTCACGATCTCGCGGTCCGTGAGTTCGAGCCCCGCGTCAGGCTCTGGGCTGATGGCTCGGAGCCTGGAGCCTGTTTCCGATTCTGTGTCTCCCTCTCTCTCTGCCCCTCCCCCGTTCATGCTCTGTCTCTCTCTGTCCCAAAAATAAATAAAAAACGTTGAAAAATAAATTTTAAAAAGCAACAAAGATAAGGTGTCGCTTTTCATAATAAAGCTGGCAATTTTTGCAAATGACAATACTGACATTGGTAAGAAGGTGGTCATCCAGGTGTCTGTTCAACAGCCTCACCTCGTCTGCAAACGTAGGTCTTTGGGTGATGCTGTGCTCTGGTCTTTCTCTCACCTCAGCTGTCCAAGGAGTTACCCTTTGCTCATGGTGGAGCTCAAGGTCACCTGGCACAGTGCCCCTCATCTTAGTGAAGTTCAATCTTCACTGGGAAGGAAGGAGCAGTGGGCAGCACTGAAATGCCCAAGGGTAATTTAAAGACAAGTGCAAAGAGTATGAAGTCATCTAAAACAAAAATGGAAATTCAAGATAGCTTGACTTTGGTTTTTGGTTGTTTTTTCTTACAGAGAGGTCTTACACACACTCACAGACTCTAATGGCATATTCTCTTTGACAAAGGAGGCCTTCATGGTTGACAGCTGGGCGCAGGACAGAGAAGGACACATTTTCCACCTAAAGAAACTCCTAGTCTGGCTGGAGAAGAGCTAAGATGGGAACGTGTTCTCAGCGTGCACAAGTCCTTTACACGTGCTCACTCACCTAATCTCCCTGGATTCGGAAATGAACTTCTTGGCGGCTTAGCTCCTTCACTTATTAGAGGAACATGAGCTAAAGGCAGATGCCCACGTTTCTGTGCAACTGAGATTTTCCTAACTGAAGTTTCAAATAGTCTCTTTCTTTGGGGAAAAAAAAAAAAAGGACTTTCCCAACTTCCCTAAGCCTTTGGGAAAGGGCTTTTCACTTTTTATTCACTTGAAGAATATATAGTTCAATGGCTGAGGGACAAGACAATCCCAGCTGGCTCACTGTGGCCTGTCTGCTTTGGACTAAGCCTCCAACTTCTTGTGTCCCACTTTCCTTCCCTGCAAGGGTGCGTGGGAGATTAGGAGCCCTCACAGTGCGCCGCGAGGAGGCGATGAGATGTTGCAGAGTGAAACACTCAGCGCAGCACTGCTAGGCTCTGGCAGCGGGAAAACTTCCAGGATTTAATTCTGCTCTTTGTACGAAAGAGAACATAAATTCTTACTGGGAAATGAGAAATCTTGACTTCTCTGCTTCCAACCAAGGCTCCGAAGATGCAGGGCTTTCCAAGGGTCTTGGGAAAGGGACAGGGCCCTCGGGAGGTCTGTCAACGAGGACAGCCCCTGGCTACAGGGTTACGCCAACGCATCTGGCTCCACTGGGCTAGGACACAGAGGAAAGGAAAGCACCCATCTGCTCCATATTGGACTTCTCCAACTCTCTGGTCCCTCTACACCCAAAAGACAATAGGTTCAAACAAAAACAAGCTTGATGGATGCTGGCCGTGGCCAGAGAGCAAGGAGACATAAACCGCATCTACTTACCTGGCTGTGCTGGAGGCGTCCAGATGTTGCGGGGAGGGAAGGTTCAAGAGTTCCTGGGCCATCACGTGCTGGGTGTAGTCATCCTGCCATGTGAAGCCTGGGGACAGATGCAAAAGCTGCATTATCAACGTGGAAGGTGAGCAAAGCTCTTGTTTCGGTCACAGGAGAAACTGCTGCTGTTTCCAAGTTTTCCCGCAATGCCAAAGCGCTCACTGCGGTTTACTAATAAGGTCTTTTCCTTCTAGAAATCCCCGCCTTCTGAGACATCTAGACCAGAAATATGATGGGTGCTTTGTCAGATGAAAAACACTAGGCGCAGTGGTGGCGTGGCTGGACAGCAAGGCGCCCTTGAACCAGGAGCACATTTCATGGATTTGTCCGCAGCAAAAGATGCAGACTTTCTCATGGAAAGGTCCTGGTCATAGCAAAGACATTCTCGACCCAAATGTGCACACGTTTACCCACCACTCAACCGCCGTCCTGCTCCTCACCGCCACGTCTCGGGCTCCTTGGAGCTCCAGCCTGCCTAAGAGCCACACGTTTGTAATGAAATAAGGGTACTGTTACTCTGAAGGCAATTATCATGGGGCCTAATGTGCTGTATCTGGGAGCCAATTACATTATATTTATACTCAAATGTTATGACAAAGAGCTTTATAACAAGAGCGAAGTAGTTATGAAGGCAAAATGCATGTGATTATGCATTAATTACATGCACTGCAGATCACATGATAATTATGCTCAGAATTACCAAATAACTCCCAAGAATAATTATTATGCAATTTGTACATTTTAGATCTTATGGTAACACTTTAGCACTTAGAACTACCCCATGCAATTATCCATAATTATCTAATCACTAAATATCATGTAATTACAGAGATATATTTTTATGCCCTGTTCAAAAACACATTACCAAAATCTTCAAATCAGGACGGCTCTGTGCCTGTTTATGTGTGTGCGTGAGTGTGGTACAGGGAGGTCCAGAACTTGCTGAGAACCACATGTTCTGGGGAATAAAAAGGGCTCAGCAGATATAAGCTGCCTTCATGAACACACTTGAATTCTTTTTTCAAATGCAAATCTAACATTTTTTTTCATTTACAAATGGCAAGATTCAAACAGTTGGAACACTTCTGAATCTCAAAAGGCTCTATGGCATTACCCAAAGGGGAAGCTGATGGGAAAACTCACCAAACAGGCTAGCCTCTAATGGCAACTTGTTCTAAGCAGCCCTGTTGGAATATAGCATTTAGAGAATGGGTCGCTGTAGGGAGACCGAACCCCATAGTCACTGTTACCCTTACTTCAGGATGAAATGTACTTAATAATAAGCAAGCATCTTCCACTTGCCAAAAGCAACTAAAAAAACCACCCATATGAAGTGTATGCTTATGTGGCTATTAACCGTTGCTTCATTCCTGGGAGGATTCTCAAATGAAAGCACACTTGTAATATTAGCATAGTATCTAGCACTGTGAATTGAGAAAGTAAGCATAGTTTAACCATGCCATTCCCAAAAGGGTGGTCTTAATATCTATCCGGAAACAAACAAATAAAGAGCACAAAAGGAACTTCCCATAAAAATTTTTCATTTGTAGAATTTAAAATAACGAAACTTCGAATGTATTTTTTAATCTAAAGAGCACAAGTGCTCGCCTCGGCAGCACACATACTAAACAGCACAAGAGCCTGAGCCAATTCAATTCTGGGGTCTGTAAGGAGGGCTCAATCACAACAGTCGGCCAACTGATAAAGGTGTTCCGTACAGGTAATCTCAGGGAGACCCGGAACCCCTAGACTGACTTCTAAGCTTTCCTGGGAGCAGGCAGAAACTGGACACTTGGATACAAAACCAAAGCAATGCATACATTGGGGCATTAGACATTCTCTCTGAACTCCTCTCAAGGCTACTGAGAAGACAAAACCCTAGGAAGAGCTGACTGCTGCCAGGGAGACGGAGAAGACACATTCTTCCCACCCCTCCCACTAGGCACAACTAAAACCCTGCAGATTATATGCACAGGAGGCTACGAGGGGTGGGCGGAAGACAGACTTCTGCGGTCCTAGGGAATCTGAGGAACCACACCTGTGGGGCTCCCTGGGCTGTCCTTTGGCCTTATGCACCTCACACTGGAGCTGAGTCAGCCAGCAACCCGGGAGCACCAAGTGTAGGTGAAGCTCCGACTGAGGTCACCTCTCCCCAGCCAGAGGCCCAGGAAGGGAGCTACTTAGCACATTTTAGACAACAGCAGCTCCACTCTCATCAAACGCTGCCAAAAACAGCACAGCACAGCCTGTACCCATGACAACAAAGGCCAAGAGGCAGCCTGGGTGTCCTCCCTTATGAAGCTGGAACAAGGCCAGTGACCCCCCCCCCCCAACTCTGCCGGGTTGGCAAAGCAGCCATGTAGGGAGCAGGTGGTACCCCCCCCCCATGTCAGTGGAGACCACATAGGGAGATCAAACTCCCACCCACCCACTCCGCCCAACACATGGACTAGACCCCTCAGCACAGATGTCAGCAGAAGCCTAGTGGTAAACCTGGACTCCCACCCCCATGTTAGTAACAGGGACCCCTCACCCACCTTGGCAGAGCAGTGTCAGAAAAAGCTGTTAAAATGCAGGGCTTAGGGGTGCTTGAGTGACTCATTCAGTTAAGCGTCTGGCTCTTGATTTCACCTCAGGTCATGATCTCACACTTCATGAGTTTGAGCCCTGCATCAGGCTCCACACAGGCAGGGCAGAGCCTGCTTGGGATTCTCTCTCTGTCCCTCCCCTGCTTGTGCTCTCTCTCTCGCTCTCTCAAAATAAATAGAATCTTAAAAAAACAACAACACAAGGCTTAAGTGAGACCCAGAGTCTCATAATATAGTACAAAAGTGTTCAGGTTTCAACAGAAAATCACTAGTCATACCAAAAACCAGGAAGATCTCATCTGTAGACCCTAACGCCGAGGCTTGAAGTGTTAGCTTTACCTGCCAAAGATTGTAAAGCAGTCATAATAAAAATGCTTCAATGAACAATTATGAACATACTTGAAAGAAATGAAAAACTAGAAGCCTTAGCAAAGAAATAGAAAGTCTCAGCAAATAAATAAATATAAAAAGAGCCAAATATAAAAAGAGCCAAAAAGAGCCAAATGGAAATACTATAACTGAAAAATACACAACCCAAAATAAACAGCTCAGGGGATGCACTGAATAGAAAGATGAGGGATAGAGGAGAGGGTCAGTAAACTAGATAAGAGAACAACAGAAATCATCCAATTCCAACAACAGGGAGAAAACAGTCTTAAAAAAAAAAAAAAAAAAAAAAAAAAAAAAAAGACAGAGCCTCAGGGAGTGTGGGGCTATAACAAAAGATCTAACATTCATATTATCAGAGTTCCAGAAGGGGAAAAAAAGAAGGTGTGGCTGAAAGGGCATTCAAAAACTTGATGTCTGAAAATTTCTCAAGTTTGGCAAGAGATATAAACCTGAAGATTCACAAAGCTGAGCACCCTAAACAGGGTAAGCCCAAATCTCCTCCAAGACACATGGTTAAAATTCTGAAAACTAAATTCAAAGACAAAATCTTAACAGCAGCCAGGGGAAAAGGACACTTTACCTATGAGGGAAACACAATCCGAGCAAAAAGGATTTCCCATCAGAAACCACAGAGGCCACAAGGAAATCGCACAACATTCTCCAAGTGCCGGAAGAAAACAACCATCAGTCCCAAATCCCAAAAATCTACCAATCCAGAGACCCATCAAAAATATCCTTCAGGAGGAGTGGGTTCCTGTTGGCTCTGTCAGCTAAGTGTCCGACTCTGGATTTTAGCTCAGGTCATGATCTCATGGTTTGTGAAATCAAGCCCTGTGTCAGGCTCTGTGCTGACAGTGCAGAGCCTGCTTGGGATTTTCTGTCTCCCTGTCTCTCTGCCCCTCCCCTGCACTCTCACACACACCCACTCTCTCTCTCTCTCTCTCTCAAAGATAAATAAACATTAAATATATATATATATATATCTCCATCCTTCAGGAATGACAGGGAAATTAAGACATTCTCAAAAAAGGGAAAATGAGAGCATTTTTTATAGCAGACTTGCCCTAAAACAACTGCTAAATGAATGTATTTAAATACAAAGGCAAAAACAGAAGAAGGAACCTTGGAACATCAGGAAGGAGAAAAGAATGTGAAAAGTGAAAGTGACTAGTTTTCCTTCTCTGGAATTTTATATATTATGTTTGACAGTTGAGACAGACATGATAACACTGTCTGTTGTGCTTCTAAATGTATGTAGAGGAAATATTTAAGATAATTATAATAAACAGAGGGGAAGAGCCATAAAGGGAGGTAAGGTTTCTACACCCTATTCTTAACTGGTAAAACAATGACAGTATATTGTGATTATTTATAATAATATGATATCTATAATAATATGATATCTAGACCAACCACTAAAAAGGCTATCAAGAGATACACTCAAAAAGACTACAGAAATCAATATGGATCTCTAAAAAATATTATCATAACCCTATAGGAATGAAGAAGAAAAAAAAACAGAGAAAAACAGACCAAACAGAAAACAAATAGTAAAATGGAAGATTTAAGCCTTAACATACCAATAATTACATTAAATATAAATGGGCTAAATATACCAATGAAAAGACAGACACTGACTAAGTGGATTAAAGAAGCATGATCCAACTATATGTTTTTTATAAGAAATTCACTTTAAATATAATGTTACAGACAAGTTGAAAGTAAAAGGATGGAAAAAGATGTACCATGCAAGCATCAATCAAAGGAAGTAGCAGTAGCTACAGTAATAGCAAATAAACTACTCATCAAAACAAACAAAAATGCCAGGGACAGAGAGACATTATATAAAGATATAAATCCACCAAGAAGACATAGGAATCCTAAATATGTATGCTCAAACAACCTAGCTAGAAATATGTGAAGCGAAACTTCACATGGAGTTTCTGGATGGGACAGAAAGGAGAAATAGACAAACCCACAATTATAGTTGGAGACTTCAACACTACTTTTTTAGCAACTGAACAAATAAAGAGAAAATCAGCAAAGCTTGAGAAGTAGTCAACAGCGCCATGGATTAACAGTTCTAATCAGCGTTTATGGAACACTCAATCCAACAAAAGCAGAACACACACTCATTTCAAGTGCCCACAAAACATGACATGGACTGAGACCATATATATCCTGGACCATAAAACAAATCTCAGCAAAATTAAAAGATTCAAAATCACTTGGACTGCATTCTTTAATCAGTATAGTGTTGAACTAGAAATCAACTAACATATATCTAACAAGAAAATCTCTAAACACTTAGAAATTAAACAATAAACTTCTAAATAATCCATGGGTCAAAGAAAATCCAAGGGAAAAATATACTGAGAACTGAATGAAAATGAAAACGTGGTACCAAAATTTTGCAGGACACAGTTAAAGGTGTGCTAGGAGTGAAATTTTTAGCACTAAATGTTTGCATTTCAAAAAGTCTCAACTCAATTATCTAAATGTACACATCAAGAAGCTAGAAAAAGGAGAGCAAAATAAACTCAAGGAAAGTAGACAGAAGGAAATAATAAAGAACAGAAATCAATAGATTAAAATCAGAAAAAAAGGAAAACAGAGGAAGTCAGTGAAAAGTTCCCTGAAAAGATCAGTAAAATTGACAAATTTCTAGCAAGACTAACAAAGAAAGCAGTCACAAATTACCAGTACTAGGAATGAGACAGATGATATCAATACAGACCCCCTGTAGACCCCATATGGGAACAAGCATGTCTACACACTTAAACATGGCAACTGAGGTGAACTGGACCAATTCCTCAAAAACCACAAACTACCACATCTTATCCAATATAAAATAAATAATTTGATAGCCCTATAACTCTTAAGGAAATTGAATTCATAATTAAAAACCTCCCCAAAAAGAAATGTGCAGCCTCAGATGATTTCACTGGAGAATTCTACCAAACATTTAAGGAAGAATTAATGTGAATTCTACACAATCCTTTCCAGAATACAGAAGAAGAGGAAATAGTTCCAATTAATTTTATGTAGCTAATACTAACCTGATACAAAGAGGAGACAAAGACCAAAAAGAGAGAGAACCCTACAGAACAATATCTCTCATGAATATGGACATAAAAGTTCTTAAGAAAAATATTAGTATAGGGGCGCCTGGGTGGCTCAGTCGGTTAAGCTGCCGACTTCGGCTCAGGTCATGATCTCACGGTTTGTGAGTTCGAGCCCCGCGTCGGGCTCTGTGCTGACAGCTCAGAGCCTGGAGCCTGTTTCAGATTCTATGTCTCCCTCTCTCTCTCTGACCCTCCCCCATTCATGCTCTGTCTCTCTCTGTCTCAAAAGTAAATAAACGTTAAAAAAAAATTAAAAAGAAAAATATTAGTATATTGGGAACCTGAGTGGCTTAGCCAATTGGTTAAGCGTCCAATTCTTGATTTCAACTCAGGTCATGATCTCACAATTTGTGAGTTCGAGCCCCATGTCATGCTCTGTACTGACAGCACAGGGCCTGCTTGGAATACTCTCTCCCTCTCTGTCCCTCCCCTGCTTCTGAGCATGCATTCGTGTGTGCTCTCTCTCTCAAAATAATGAAATAAATTCAAGAAAAAAATAGCATATAAAATCCAGCAATGTATGAAAATAATTATACAGCTTGGAGTTTATTCCAGATATGCAAAGCTGGTTCAAAATTCCAAAATAAATCAATGTAAGCTAACATATTAATAAGCTTAAGAAGAAAAAATTACATTATATCAATGTAGAAAATGTGTTTGAAAAATTCAAAACCTATTCATGATGAAAACTCTCAGAAGAATAGGAACTGAGGGGAAATTCATCAACTTGATAACAAACATCTACAGAAGCCCTACAGCTAACATCATATTTAATGGTGAAAAACTAGAAGCTTTCCACTTATGATGAGGAAAAGGCAAGTGTATGTTTCCTCTTAACCACTCTTAAGCACATAGCTGAAAGTTCTATCCAATGGAATAGGGCAAGATAAGGAAAGAAAAGGCAAGCAGATCAGAAAGGAAAAAATAAAACTATCTCTTTCCAGGTGACATGATTTTCTACGTGGAAAATCCCAATGAATCTACAATAACTCTTAGAACTAAGAAGTTATTTTTCTATGCACTATGACACATATAAACACATAGACACTGAAATTGAAACACTATAGTCAGTCAAAAAATTAAGTACTTAGGTGTAAATCTAACAAATACACGCAGGACTTGTATGCTAAAAACTACACAATGTGGATGAAAGAAACCAAAGATCTAAATGAAGGACAGACATGCCACGTTCATGAGTCGGAAGTCTCAACACAACAATGGTGAAAATTCTCAAACTGGGATACAGGTTCAACACGACTCCTGTCAAAATCCCAGCAAGATTCTTTGCAGATACAGACGAGCAGTTTACATGGAATGGCAATGGAGTCACAGTAGCTGGAACGACTTTGCAAAAGGAGAGTAGAACAGGAGGAATCACGCTACCTAATTCCAAGTCTTATACAGGCACAGTCATCAAGACTATATAGTATTGGCAGAGGCAAACAGATCAATGGAACAAAATAGAACACCCAGAAATAGACCCACACAAGTGTGCCCAAGATTTCTGACAAAGGTGCAAAAGCAACTTAATGTTTGACAAAGTGCCTTTTACCAAACGGTGCAAGAGCTGTGGAACACACAGAAGCAGAGGCGGAAACCTCAACATCAGTCTCACGGTTTACACAGAAAACAAACAAAATAGATAATGGATATAAATATAAAATATGAAACAAGAAGCATTTTAGGGAACAAAAAACAACCGAAAATCTTTGGGACCCAGGGCTAGGAGAAGCATTAATGTTCGCATGAAAGACCAGGACAGGCCACACGGCCAAGAAGTGACGCGCACCTGGAATGTGGAACTCTCACAAGTAAACACTAAAAACGTCCAATTAGAAAAAGTGTCAAAGACACGAAGAGCTATTTCCTCAAAGAGGATGCGCAGATGGCAAGTAAGCTCACGAAAAGTTGTCCAACATTGTCAGCGCTCAGGGAAATGCCAGTTAACCCACAGTGAGCGGCCTCGTCACACCTACCATGAAGGCTACAAAATTAACTGACGATATCCAATTCTGGCAAGGATATGGAGAAACTGGGCCACTATTTCATTGGCAGTGCAACTGTAAAACGACGCATCCATTCTGGAAAATGGTTTGTCAGTTTCTTAAAAACTAAACATACACTTTTCACACAAACCAGCAACTGACCGCTGGCCATTCATCCCACAGAAATGTTCACATGAAAACTTGTGTACAAAACTTGTGTACAGATGTCATTCAGTGAGTGAGTGTCCAAACTAACTATGGCCCATGCGTACTGTGGAGTAGTCCTCAGCCACAATCCGGATGGATCTCCAGAACACTGTGCCGAGTGAAAAAAGCCAATCCAAGAAGGTTACCCATTGCGTGGTTTCACTTACATGCTACATCACCTACTCTTGCGCTCTTATCAGGCATGTAACGCCTGAGAGTGGACATGACCCCTGACCTCTTACCGTACGCAGTCTAGTGCTGACACAGATGGGTACATAATTAGCGAAAATCAGATCTGAGTGTGGTAATTACATAATAGAGTCATAAGCAAGCAGCTATATGAATAGAGAAATGAAGACATTCATTTGGGGTACAGAACTGGGGAAAGCTTCAAAGAGAAAAATGGTGCCTGGACCAAGGCAGGAAGGATAAATGGATTCTAACAGATGGCATGAGGTCGGGGGAGAACCCCAGAATAGTGGGAGAGGGTGAGGAAGAGGTGAGGCTTGCCAAGTCTGTGGCCCCGGGGACAGCGCATGAAACAGTGGGAAGGCTGTGAGGCCATCGAGGCGCAGAGGAGGCATCAGCGGACAGTGTGCAGTCACAGGAGGCCTTGGATCCCAACAAAGAAGGGCTGGCGTTTCCTACATAAATACCCAAGTGTGTCACAAATACGATAAAAATAACAATACGAACATGATACAAATTGTAAAAACAATAGTATCTATCTACTGAGCCTTAACCACAAGCCAGGCCCTGTACTCTTTCCTGCTTTAATCCTCATGATTTGCGAATAACTACCTTTAATAGGTAGTAAAGAGACGGGAAGGAGGCGTAAACACAGCCCATCTCAGAGACACGGGGGCTGCAACTCAGAGACCGATAGTGGGGATGGCTCGAGTTTTCAGAAGCAACACTGGCCAGTGCTAATAGTCAGCTACGTGAGGCAATGAAGGAGGAGGGTCAAGGTTGGCAGCAGGCATACTGGCCGCCTCAATGCACACAGGGAATTCCAAAGGAGGAGGAGGAGGAGACGTGCCAGCCTCCGGGCAAGCCCATGCTTGTTCTTTGACAGGATGAACTCACACTGACCCACTTCGTATTTCGTATGCTGGTATATTTGTTTTAAAATGTCCAGGGTGCCCACTCCGCTGTAATACACTTTGCAAGAAGCAAGATCAGAGCAGGTGTAGTCACACGCCCTGAAAACCACCAACTCAGCCCCGAACAGGAGGATGTCACTGACCTTCCTGATGTAAAACTTTCCATTTACAGATACTTATTTTACACAATCTGGAAATCTGACCATTAATGACATACCATACGAACCTAGTTATCACTGTGGAAGGGGGCTTGCTAGAATATGTCCATCTGCCACTGTTTAGTTTTAAGACGGTAGAGAGAATACAAATAGAATGCAAATTCATCTTGGTACCCTTTAGCAGCAGAGAAATCCCACCAATGTTACTGGTCAGCGCTAGAATATAAACTTTATTAAAAAAGAAAAACGGAACCAGAGCATAGGGTATTTAAACGTGATTTCCATGTGATGAGCATGTGCACGTGTGTGCACGTGTGATTCAATGCTTCCTACGTGCCGCGTTCTCCTGCCGGAGAGACGGCTGCTTCCTCACATCTGCGACTCCCAGGGGCCGGGGATGAGTGTGGCAGCTGCCTGACCGTGCATCACCTCCATATTTGGGCCGCTTCGCTTCCTGGGCAAACACAGCACTTTATACATGCTTGGAATTTGCTGAATATTTGATGAAATAAATTGATAAAGCAGGAGGCAGGGACATGTTAGGCATTCAGCTTTCTGATCTGTGAAGATACGAGTGCAAAGAAAGATACGGTTCCTGCTCCCATTATGGGATGTACATTCTAACGGAGGAACACACGTTAATACAAACACACAATTAAACAAGAAAATGTTGGTCTGTGGTAAGTGCTGTGGTGAAAAACCATGGGCAGCAGTGCACAGGTGGGCGCGGTGGACAGGACTCACCAGGAAGAGAGGGCAAGAAAGGCTGGAAGAGTGTAGGGGGAGGGAGAACCGGGCAAGGGGAAGCTTCAAGGCAGAAGCAAGCCAGGCCAAGTGCTCCGGAATGAGAAGGAGGCCGGGGGCGGCACAGCACACGGGAAGGTTAGGATGGTGGGGCCCGTGGTGATACCCTGGGACCCGGGGGAGGGAGGCCAGCACAGGCGGGCAGAGGGGATGGGCATCGCTGAGAGACGCCGGCTGCCCCCAGGGGGTGGGTTGTGGGAAGCTGGACCATACAGTCAGGAGGCCAGGAGTGGCTGTGAGGAGGGAGATGTGGGGGAAGCCAAGAGCCTGGACAACCTCTAAATCTGGGCCTGAGCCACAGAGGGTCTGCTGGCTGGTTCCCCGGGCCAGGAGCTGAGAGACAGGAGAGGAGCCTCAAGTGTCCCTTTATCGCTTCCTGTAAAGCAGAGCAGAGGGGTTTTCTGTTATACGTGTGGCAGCATGTGGGCTCCGTAGAAGTCTGCAGGCCCTGGAGCTCACGCGTCTCGGCTGCCCATTTGGCCCCTAGTCCTGTCCTTCTTGATCTGACTGCACTCACAGCTTCTGTGCCACCAGGAAGGCCTGTTTGCTAGAACCTCTTTTATTTTAGAATTCAGGTCTTCTTCAGCATCCCCGAGACTTCTTTCCTCCGTGTTCATAAATGGGAACTTCCTCATGATTCTACTGCTAGCTGCCCGTGAGGGCGAGGTGGGAGCCGTTCACATAGGCCAGGGAGGCTCCTAGTGACAGGCGTGGGCTCGGCTGGCCCGGCAGGTCCAGCAAGAGGGACTCCAGTGCAGGGCTTAGGGAACGAAGGTCCCCTGAAGAGGGGACAAGATCAGGGGCCCAGTGAACAGGCTGCAGGACAAAGACAGGGGCAGGGTGTGACACCAGGAGAGCACCTGCCAACAGGTCTCTCCTGGAGGAGAAGCTCCAGGGGGTGCACGTGGGATTAGAGACCCTGGCAGGGCTGGCACCCGAGGCCTCGGTCTGCCTGGGCGTGCTCCAGCCGTGTGTGATGGGTCACAGTGGGTGCTGACGCAGGGCCACGGGGCCCACAAAGTTAGGAAGTGATGGTCCTCCCACACCACCTCCCAACAGCAGGATGGTGCAGAAGCTTCTTGATGGCACAGCACGTTGACCAGTCCCCCTGGGCCTGCCAAGTCCCTGTGCAGACAACAGTGAGCGAGCGCGCCGTACAGAGGAGCATGAGACGCTCCGCTCTGACCAGGACTCTTGGGAGCTGGGGGATTCTGTGGCTCCTTCCAGTCCAGGGCTTGATGCCATACTTGGTGCCAGAAACCACTGCCCCTCGCAGGGCCCCAGCCCCCCACACCCTGTGTTGCAAATCGTTCACGCCTCCCTTGGCTGTCAGAGCGCTCCAGGGTGATGCGTGATCGGTCCCTTCCCCATTTTCACAACTGCCAGGTCAACCCCGGGATGCGGCGGTCTTTCAGAGGCCGCTCCACGGTCCCCCACTGCCCCACACATTCTCATCTCGGACTTCCATTCCAGAGCTCAAGGACACATCAAATGGTGTCCGCGTCACTTCACGCACTTCTCACAGCTGCCGTCGTAGTGCCTGGCCAGCCACATAAAATAAGATTCCTGCTACGGCGCGGCCACTGCACTTCCCACCTCCGGATGCAGGCGGAGATGAGGTGCCAGTCAATTCCCAGAGACGTGAAACGGGCCTCACTTCTCCCTCAGCCCTGACTGGTCCTAGGGAGGCGCAGCCAGTGACCGCAGACGCCGAGCAGGTGGGTGGTGGGCACTCGTGCCGTGCGGCCACAGTGGGAAAGCCCTGGACCCGGTGATGCCACAGTCGCCTGCAGCTCCCAAGGGGAGAGGGTAGCCATCCCTACTCGTTCAGAGCAAGAGAGAAAACCACCGACCGAAAACGCAAGGCACCCGACAAGCGCCAGGCACCGCCCGCGCATCCGGCAGAACGAACAGTGTCGTCGTGTCTGGAGAAGGCCATCTTGCTCTCTGGTGGGTGTGCAGGAGGCTGGCACAGGGGACTGAATTTCCTGTCCACAGGCCACAGTAAAATGCTGGGGACCATTAAAAAGAAGGGGAAAGTCACAAGCACATAAAACCAGGTATGAGGAGAGACAGAAAGAGGGGGAAAGGAATGGTATTCAATATTATTAAATAAAGATTCAAAATACAGGCAGATGACCACCATATCAGAAAGGCTGGAGTGAGTTAGAGCAAACATTTTGTCTCCTTCAAACTCCACACTTACCGGATCCTCACTCTGTTCAATACCGATTCAGCAGGGAGGCACATTTCTCTAACAGCAAAGAAGAAAAAGCCCATTAAATAACTGACATGGGCGGTGGGGGTGGGGGGAGGGTGCCTGGGGGTCTCAGTCGGTTGAGTGTCCGAGTTCTGCTCGGGTCATGATCTCACAGCTCATGAGTTGGAGCCCCACATGGAGCTCTGTGCTGACAGCTCAGAGCCTGGAACCTGCTTTGGATTCTGCGTCTCCCTCTCTCTCTGTTCCTCCCCTGCTCTCTCTCTTTCTCTCTCTCTCTCTGTCTCTCTCAAAAATAAATAAACATTAAAAAAAATTTTTTTTAAATAACTGGCATAAAGTTCTTACTCTCCAACTGCTCATGAACAGGGGAGCAAAGGACAAACTGAGGTGGGGAGTCCTGCAGAGGCCTTGGTGCAGACGCCAGGCATTGCACTGGGATCCCCTTCTAAACCAGGACACAAAGGGCACAGTCTCAGGGCAAGACCTCCTCATTGCCCTGAGACCCCCAAGGGACCCTCGGCCTCCATGCTGAGGACGTGCAAGCCTTCCGACCTGTGACCTTTCAGTGCTAGCTCGATTCTCCCCCACCCACCCCAGTTTTAGCAAGATTTCCTTTCGTGACAGATTTGTTGACAAACTTTACCTTTTAATTAAAGTCTTTCACTTCCCCTGAGACAGACTTCAAAGTACAATCATCCCACACACACTCAGCCATAATGCTCTCATGTCTTGAAATTTCTACTCCCTCTGGCTTTGGTCCACCAGGAAGTGGGGAGACGTCTGCCACCATTTACATCCTACCTGAATCCTGTTCCTGACTGTAAATGAACCTTCTACAGTCCATGGCTCTCCTGGTGAGATGTCCCCTGATGAGGTCCTCCCCCAATGCTCCCTAAGAAAATATCTGGGGACATTTTTTAAAGTCAAGGGAACGATACATATGGCTTCAGTGTTCCTAAACATGCACATTGACCTGACAGATGAGAGGCCCATGGAGCTCTAGCAATGCTGAACCCTCAACTTTCTCAGTCCGGCTTTTTCAATGTCTTTATTTTTGAGAGGCAGAGAGATAGAGTGTGAGCAGGGGAAGGACTGAGAGACAGGGAGACACAGAGGGCTCAAACCATGAACCGTGAGATCATGACCTGAGCCAAAGTTAGACGCTTAACCAACTGAGCCACCCAGCTGTCCCTAAAACCCTCCTCTTTGAGTAATGTCTCAGCCCAGTTTTGACCGGAGAAGTAGTCTCACGGTATCCATGTTTTCACTAAGAGAACTGCCTTTGTTGCCAAACCTGTTTGCTTGCTTTTGCTGCTGTTTGTTTTCAAAACTTAATCGAATCTGATTTGGCCCAAATTGCATCCTAATGGCTCCTGATCAGCCCGGAGGATCCCCCAGCTTGTGGCCACCCAGACAGGTGAGGAGCAGGGCTGCTCATAGAGCCTCTGCCAAGACCCCCTCCCTGCCTGTCCTGTCCTCTCTCCATCTAATTTCATGCACATCTTTCCCAACGGCTGTCTCGAGCTGCAGCCTCCATCCACTTGTGCACAGAGCCCCCACCTCGGGGCTTGGGGTCTTCCTAGTTGGAGGGGACACAGACTCAGACACGGGTGGAATGGAGATTTGCAAGAGGAGTTGCGTCTACAGGTTTAGCTCAGTGACCAGGAGCGAGGAAGACACATGCGCTGGCCCAGGAGGCTGGTGCCGGAATGTTCTGGCTACGAAGCATGGACCACTCCAATCCAACCCCAGTCCTGATTAGAACAGAGCATGTCAGCAAAGCGCTGAGGGTTTAGGTCAGATTCAAAGTAGCACGGATGGTCTTCTCCTTCTCAAAACTAACATAAGAAGAGCAAACTGTCTCACTGCTGACACTGGCCAGACTCCACTGTGCTTTCTGGCTGAGTCTCCATAAAAAGGATTCTCTTGCGGGTACAACGTCATGGACAATTGGTTTAGAAAGTCTCAGTCACTGTAGCGAGAGAACAAAGACTCTGTGAAGTCATTTCTCTGGCTTCATGAGAATAAATACTCAGTTGAGAGATGGTTTCTCTTGTTTCCAGGTCATTCCATAGGCCCAGGATGCCGTGACAGCCATACCCTGCCATGGGGGCCTCGGGGTCTCAAGCTGAGGAGCCCCAGGAGGCCAATGTGGAGAATGCAAACATCCTGCAAGCCCAGCCCCTCCACACAGAGTGAGCTTGACTTAATTCTAAGTGCTAAGCACTTCTGACTACTGGGTACCTCCTAAGTAGCAGTTTCTACTTAGGACCAAGTACTGCTGAGTCCTAAGTACCTCCTAAGCAGCTGCCTGTACTTAGTACTAGGCACTACTGAGTTACAAGTACCTCCTAAGAAGCTCTCTCTCCTTAGGACTGAGTACTAATGAGTACTGTACCTCCTAAGCTTGACTAAATGGGGTTGAACCTCATTCATCTGACCAGGAACTCAGGACCTGCTGGGTTTTATTTATTAGGTGTCAGAGGCCTCTCCTCACATTGTCAGAGAGCACACAAGTCACAGCAAAGAACACTGGGGTGGATCTCTACAACTAGAACAGGATCTCCTTTTAAAGACCAGGCTTGACCCACCTTATCAACTAACTGGGCTGCGTGGGTTTTTGGTTTTGTTTTGTTTTAAATGTTTATTTATTTTTGAGGGGGGGTGGGAGGGCCAGAGAGAGAGAGGGAGACACAGAATCTGAAGCAGGTTCCAGGCTCCGAGCTGTCAGCACAGAGCCCGACACGGGGCTCAAACCCGCGAACTGTGAGATCATGACCTGAGCTGCAGTCAGACGCTCAACCGACTGAGCCATGCAGGTGCCCCCTGAATGGGTTTTCTAACTGGATTTATTTGGGTGACTGTAGATGGAACTCTGCACGTCCAAATTCAGATGGTGAGCACTATCCTGGAAACCCTCGGGTGGCGCTCTCCTGTGAGGAGGAAATGGGGCAGGGTGGCTCTGCATGCTGACACGGTGGGACAGGCAACAGCTGCACAGCATCATGCACGGTAAGTGCTGGACGCTCGGTCCTTCAGTCACCTGCCGGGCACCAGGACCGCCCTCTCTGCAGGTGCCCACCCAGACCCCCACTGACTCAGTCAGACTGTGGGAAGGCTCATGGGAGAGCAGCTCCTCACGACACGATGTCCTGTCGTGTCAGGGCACAACCGGGGCACGGCTGGCAGCAGTAAGATATTCCGAGATGCCTTCTCCACCTGCGGCACTAAATCCCGCGCGATGTCACCCTCCAGCAATGATATAAGACTGTGTGATATCAAAACTCATTAAAAATGCATATTCCAGGCTAGGCTGCATTCACAAGTTGATTGATTTATTCATTAGACTTATTTAAAATACACAATTCTCCTAAGCTTCTGGGTATGTGTAGCAAAATACAAACACCTCATGGAAGTTAAAGTCAGCACTTAAAGGAAGAGACAAGGCCCTGTCATTGTGGAAATGCCATCGTGAAGCCGGGGTGGGTCCCTGGTGACCCAGAGGTAGCAGGGGTGCTGCGGGCAGTACGCTGTGCCCCCAGATCCTCCCGATGAGAGCCAGCCAGTGGGATGGGTCAGGAGGTGGGGCCTTTTGGGGGTGACAGAGTACAGCTGAGGCCGTGAGGACGGGCCCCATGACGGCAGAAGTGTCTTACAAGAGGACGAAGGGAGCAGAGCCCTTCTCCCCCGGGAGCACGCAGCAGGTGGGCAGCTGTCTGCAGGGCACTTGCTTCCTTCCTTTGGCCTTTTCAAAGGACTTACACAGAAAGTGGCAACAGAAATTATATGGCTTTACTAATAACTCGGCGCCACAGAGCTAACAGGCAGGGCAACCGTACGTGCTGGCGGGCCGTAGCAAAATGACAGAGAATCACGGATCTAGCACCGCTGCTCCAAAAAGCATATTCTTCCAGGGACAGTGGGGCGCATTTCCAAGAAGCAGGAGGACGAGGACCAGGGACACGTCTGAGCCAGGAAACACCGGGATGTGGACTGAGTGGGTGCAGCAAGTGCTCCCGCTGTGGGATGACAGTGAGGAAGAGTGCGCCAACCTCCGGGCTCATCGCTGTGGCACGCTACGCCTCACTCCTGCCTCTCCCTGCAGAGAGCACCTGCCGGTGAATGACCGATGGAAAGAAGCACTCTCAGATGCGGGCAGATGTAGACGACGTCTGAGGCAAACGCCGGGCCTTGTCTGGGGCTGAGATGGGAAAGCAGCTCAGGGCACACTGGTCTGGGGGGAGGTGCCCCATGCCTGGTAGAGTTTTCCTTCTGGGGAAGGCTGCACGGCAGGAGGAGGAGATAGAGGACGAGGGTGCTCTTGACCCCTGGAAGCCTCTCCAGGCAAATACAAAGGAAGCCCGAAGGACATAGGCAGAGGAACTGGCCCACAGCTCAGGACACACACATTTCATCTGCACGGTATCCCACGGTGCTGACAGCCCACACTTGTGTGAGTACCCACCCCCATCGGGCACCACTCTCCACACTGCACGTGGGTGAACACGGGCTGTACAGATGCAAAAACTGAGGCACACGCCCAGTAAGCAACTTGCTCAGCGGCACACAGCTGGTAACAGCAGAGCCATGATGTGGCCCAAGGGGCAGGCTCCAACGTTTGTGTTCGTCACTACACCTTGCACAAGATGTCCAACCGAGAGGGGAAGTCAGGGAAAGAGGGAGAAAAATATTTCCGACACCTCAATTACTACTGTTAGGAAAATATAAAACTTACCTAATAAGAAGACAACACATTATCTCAAAGGGTAAAGAATTGGGGATTCCATTGCAAAGGGGAGAAAAGGGGTAATGCCTTAACATGCTTTTAAGATAAAATCCCGAGCCAAGAGCTCAACTCAAATACCCGTGGAAGCTGACAGGTGCAGGGGAGGCGTGAGGCAGGACACACACTTGTTCCCAGACGCATGTGCTCGGTTCGCATGTCAAAACTGGGCTTGACTGCACATCTTCCAATATCTGCACCCCATCCCCTGTGGTCTTGGGACTCAAAGCCGTCTCGCTAAAAGCAAAGGTTGAAGGTATGGTTCACTTTCCAAGCTCTCCTTTGAGAAAGGAACAGGGCTCATATTGTCCAGGTGAGTTCAACAGGGTCCATGAATCTCAACTGAATCCTCATAGTTCTTGCCCTCTTGTCTGTTCTTGGAGGTGACACAAAACACATTTAACTTTTGAGCCAGTCCTGATGTTTTCTTACAAGCTGACACCACTATTTCACACCATTTTTCAGCCAGTCATGAAGCTGCCTTACCAACTGTGTGCTACCAAAGACAGTTTCAGTCACGTGTTACCCGGTAGGAAAAATTCACAACTCACTTGCTCTCAAAGTGCTTGTGGGACATTTTTCTAAAAGAAAAGGCAAAATCGTTGGCGGTGATGTGAATACCGTTGACCTGATTATAAGTACCGAGACGAAAGTGTCGCTGGAACCGTGTCAGAGAACCCCGCACGTGGGCGGAAACCATGGGAGAGAACCCCACACGTGAGTGGGAACCGTGGCAGAGAACCCCGCACGTGAGTGGGAACCGTGGCAGAGAACCCCGCACGTGGGCAGAAGCAGAAACTGCACAGAAACTGCACAGAGGAGGCAACGAGGCCTGTACAGCGTGGCATCACTTGGAGGACACTCAGAAACTAGGAGGTGGCCGTAACAACACGCATGCCACAGGAGAACAGAAATCACACGCGCTCGGGGGTAGAGCATCCATCCGAGCGTCCTGCTGGGACCCAGCAGTCACCGGCCACTGAGCTGGGAAAATAACTGCTTTTCTCTCAGTGTAGACATTACTGCTGCAATCTAGAGACTCAGAATACATTCAGTAAGTGAAGGAGTGTGTGACTCCCGGAGTCAACCCCCACCATTGCTCCCTGACACCTGCAGTTCACTGTCCGAGCTCCGGATGGAGAACCCATCACCCCTGGTACAGGATGAACACGCCAGGAAGAGACGTGCCCCCAACGGCAAGCGACGGCAGCACCGCACAGGCCGCAAACACCTTTCCGGAAACCCGGCCACCCGGCCTCCTCGTCACCTCGCACAATGCTCTTGCCTCGCTAAAAATAAAAGGCTGATGGAGAAGGAAGTTCCCTCCCCACCTGCTGCCTCTCCCGTCGCCATGGCAACCCTGGCCCTCCCAGCACTTAGGGCGGGAGGGAGTCTGCAGGCCCACGGAGCACCCCGTGGCCTGGCGTCTCCCCTCACCTCCTTGCCAAGCCGCACAGGCAGGCCTACAGCTGCCAATTACTTGGAGGAGAGACGAAATCCTCCCAGTGCCTCCGGGTGGTGAGCCGGCACTGCCTCCACAGCTCGGTGACGGCCAGGGAAACATCTCTGAGCATACTGCTACTAATTATCTGTGTGCTGCTGGCTGGCACCCCAAGAGCCCAGACCGCGTTCCTTGCTACTCCCGCCCTCATCTCTGCCCGCTGACAAGATGCGTGTCCCCCAAAGACTCACGGACTTGACAGCAAGGCCCCCACCAGCCTGTCTCCAGGCAGACGTGCCCGTAACTGCACAACACCAGGCGGGTCGAGGGCTGGACAGTGCAGCGGGCTCCCTCACGGGGGCGCCGCGTCTCCCAAGTCTGGGACAGGACCCCTCCCGTCTCCCCACCCCAGACCCTCCAGGCACAGTCAGGGTGTCCTGATAATGGGAAAGATCACAATGCCGAAAAGTGTGGACCCTGCTCATTTAGGGAAACCTGGCCCCGAGGTTGGCCAGATAAGAGTCCATTTGATCCAACGCCCCTGATCCACCCTCACAAACCTAAGAAGCAGAGACACAGTATGGAAGGCACCATTTCCTTGAACGGGAACTGCCCAAAACAAAACAAACAAGAATTGTTCTTTTTTTCCCTCAAATGCTTTAAATAAATACTGAGCACTAATGCTGGGACTATTTAAAATAAACATATGACTCTCGGCTTCTAATAAGCTGATTAGATCTTGGCCAATCCCACTTTCTAGATGACCTAAGTCCACTCCTGTGGACTGAAGCTGCCCAGAGCTGACCATGAGACAGCTAGTTAGCTAGTTATTAGTGCATTCCAAAATGAAAGCACAGAACTTCCTTCAGGCTGGATGTCTTGGAAAGGAGAGAAGACCATCTCTTCCCTTTCTTGGCAGACCCCAGGGACCATCACGCACGCTGCTTTTACAAAGAGTCCCGCACAAAACTCCGTGTCACCTGAGACTGCTTCCCTTGTTCCGGAGTGCCTGGTTAACCGGACCCAGCCAGCGCAGGACAGCCAGACTGCTGAACCTGCAGGTCTGTGCCCAGCAGAAGAGGAGGGCCCGTGCATGCAGACGGGCAGACCAGGATCTGGGACTTCACTGGGCAGCAAGGTGTCTGGTATCAAAAATGCTCCAAAAAAAGGAGAGAAAAATGGTTCAAATAAAGGTGGCCTAAAGTAACACTGCAGAAGCCCACAGACTTACCGGCAAGACTAATACCACCCAGTGCACATATTTACCAAGACCAACAAAGCCCTAATCTCTTCTTCAGAGGCAGCACAGAGCCACGGCCTCCTGACGGCACCCCTTGCCTTGGACCCCACATTCCAGAAGGGGACATATGACCTTTAGCCTCCCACGGATGGGGAGCAACTACAGTCCCATCTGTTCCTGGAAAACCAGCGTTCTTCAGCTTTCTCCATCCCTGAGATGTATTTCCTGGACACATCTGCTTTGTACAGCAAAACAGGCCTCAAAACAAGAACTGATCGCCAAGTTACGGGGTTATGTCTGAGACGTGGGCACGTCCTAGGACAAAGCATGATGTGACACACGCACTATACACGCATGAACATGTCCACACATATGCACATACACCACACGCACGGACAGATGTGAGTACGTGAGTTTTGAAAGAACCTGCTCGGAGCAATGAGTTCCCCACAAAGACCAGCGATGGTGGGTCTCACTCGAGCATGTTTGGGAGACGTGGTAGAGCATGTCTGACCCTTCCCACACCTGCTTGTGTGAGCCGTGGCCAGCCTCCTCGGGGGCCAAGCTCGTAAAGAAAGAGGTCACACCCAGGGGGTAGGCTCGAGAGGAGACCCCACTGGGACCTCAGAGAAGGGACATCTTCTTATCAGGAACACCTCGATCAATTTTACATGAATTTTCCCCTTTAAAACGTCACAGCTGAATGGATGTGTTGGAAATGAAGGCGAACGTGTCTTTCTCCAGGAGAGAGAGGCGGTGGAGGGTGGGGGCAGCAGACGGAACGTGCGTGGAGTCAGGTGTTCGGTTCTCTGCTTGGAAATCTCAGCCTCTCCCGTCTGGCTAGCCCCCCTGGCCTCCAGGCACAGGCTGTGCCCCCACTGTCGCAGGCTCCACCGACCTGGGGCAGACCCTACTTCCAGGATGCTCTTTCTTCCCTGTTTCGTAACCACTTCCCCTGCTTACCTCTTCACTGTCTCCACCGAGGGAGGAGACAAGCAGACAATTCTCAGAACGTCCAGCCTCTCGACTGTCGTCAGATTAAAAACGCTGCTCAAAACTAAAATGTCCCAGCAACCACGACCGGCCCCATTCTTGGCGTGCTTAACTTTGAAGGCTGCAGTCATGACCCCGTATGAGTCAATGGTGTTTCTTCTCAGCCAAGGGACACCCCGGTCCACTGAAGAGTTTCTAGGTCGGAAGCCAGGGCTCAGAGTCTCCACAGAAAGGCCACATGGGAAGGCAGCCTCAGTGCTGATGACTCCTCTGTCCTCATCTACTGAGGTGGTTCATCAGTCACCCACAGGTGACCACGCTCTCCCCTTGACAACGGACTGGCCCTCCTGGGACGCTGGATCTAACACAGACGGACCAGCGGCCTTCGCTCAGTATCTTCACCGGCAGACGGGACGGGACGGCACCAATGTTGCTCTAATAATGTGCCCTTTGAGTGAGGCCACTGATCATTCACAAATTGTCATCAAGCAATGTCATAGAGCAATCCGAAAAACCACAGCCAAGGAGCTCACAGGAGCCACGTGCAGCAGAACAGCGTGTCCGACGGCAGAGGAGCTCGCGAAGTGGTAACTTTAAAATCCTCCCCGCGGTCTAGTTTTGTTTTCCAGTAGGAGACACTAGAAGGCTTGAAATGCACGCATCCTGTCGGAGGCTCCAGGGCAAGTCCCTGAAACAGCAGCATGTGTCTCATGAGCCAGCACCAAGGATCGTTCTAGATTCAAAGACAGGAAAGTCACTGTGGACTTTGGAACAGGGCCCCGGTAACTCCGCAGAGCTGGGTCCTGATGGACGGGGCAGCACCAGAAACACTCTGGACACCTGAGTGGCTCCCACCTGGGAGGCACCACTTCGCGGGAGCTGCACTTGGTTCCTTTTCTCCCGAGGTCCAGGGGCTCGCTCTCACCTTAAGCTTACGTGCAAACTAATGCTTGGAGGGACGTCCCACTGCCGTCTGCCACCTCAACCCTGAAACATGATGGAGAGACGCAAAAATGAACCAGTCCCCAAGAAACACATCCTCAGGCTCTGGCCAACAGAGCACCCACAACACGGGGACTGCCGGTCGCTGCTCGCTTCCTGCCCAGTTGTGTTGGCACCATAGCGGCCACAGGAACAGTCCTGCAAGGCTCACGCCGTGCAGCTTCAGCTCTGTCTTCACAATGATGGTGTGGGCCACACGCTTCAAGCCTCATCAGAGCCCAGTCTTACCTCGTTCCAGGAGATTCTGCCAAAACTCTAGCTGGAGGGAATTTTTAGCAAATAGGCGAGTTGGGCTGCTAACCGTTGCCCAACAGATCGGCCTCGGTCCACTTGTAGGGACTTGTCCAGCTCACCAGAGAAGCCAGTGTGTCCCAGCTCAGGGAATTTGTGTTCAGGATGGGTCAGTTCCCTCCCTCCACTCCCTCCAGCACCATCGTCACCACCATTGTTGTCTCTGGGATTTGGGTGACCTGGAATCCAATTCTCCCTGAACTGACCTCTATCAAAGCCCCCTTTCCACCCGAAGATTTCCGACTTCTCTTTTATATACCGTTACAGGCCACAATCACAGAAGCTGCTGTCAGCAGAGGCCCCGACACGTGTCTCTGAAGCCTGTCCCACCCAGGTATGCGCACACAGATGCCACAGGCTGCACGCTAGAGGCCCAGCTTTAAGTGAGGGCAGACCAGTTAGGGTCCCAGAGGCATCTGCTTTCTAGGCATGAATATAAATTATCTGCTCCTATTTCCAACAAGTTGGATGGGTGCTTGCCACCCTTCTCTCAAGCATATGAGGACACACAGTGGCCGTCTACGTCAGAGACTCACCATCTGACCAACCCAGACCACCAGTGGTGAAAAGCGAACAAATATGTCAGCCTTGCTTCCGGGAAAGAACTGCTCCACATCGGTAAGGGACACTAGAACGGAGACAATTTTCCTGGCACACAGATTCCAAGTGCAAAAGAACCGCTTGAGGCACTTCTTGAGCACATGTCGTGTTTCTCGGTGAACACTGCTGGCGGCCCCGCAATGGGAGGCAGTGAACCAAGAAGGGTCCGCCCGAGGGCTCTGGGCTCCTGCCAACTAACCTGTAGCACCTTCCCTTAAAATGTTCTCAGAAAACACGGACTCCCCTCGGTGAGAAGCCTGGGTTCCAGAATATAAAGCATGACCCTTGCACAAGAACCCACGTGACAGATTTGTCCTGAGAGAAGTGTGTGTCTGCCAAAGAATGGGTGTGTCCCTGCCTTTCAGACCACGTGTCATTTACCTAACGCTTTGACCCACCTCCCACGGGAGGGCTGACACATGGCGATCTACCCTTCCCTGTTACGTGGGTCGTCAATGAAGTGGTTCTGCCTGTCTCTTGTGGCTTCCCTCGTGTGGCCTCGGTCAGCTGATGGCCATGCTGCAGGGTCCATGGTGACCTCCCTCCCACATCCAGAGGGTCATGCTGGCTTTCAGCTGCAGAGCCTCTGAAACGACTTAAAAGCATAAAGTTGAACAGAAGGGAAAACGGCTGAGTACTGCTTCAGCAAAGCTCGATTTCAAAGTACGCTCTTCCTCTCCTCCTCATTCCTCCTCTCTTCCCTTCTTAGCTCGTTGTTTCAGGAGCCCAGGACCACCCTGAAAATAACCGAGGAGGCTGGTGGTGCACACACAGCTCCTGCAGACGCCGGCCCGATCCTGTGTTTCCCTAGGAAACCCCCAGACCCTTCCTCTGCCCGGCAAAGCAGTCAGCTATCATTTCTCTTTATCCCGAACTCTGTCTTCAGGGAACATTGCGGCTTGCAGCACGGAGGTCGCTTTCCAATGACACCTTGTCTGTCTACACTTAGCTCTCAACCACCACAGGCCAGACGGGGCTCCTCCAGGTGCAAGAGGGCACAGGAGGCTGGACCCCAGAGCTCACACAATGTCACTTCTGCACATTCCGTGAGCCAAAGCCAGCCACGGCCAGCAAGGACTCACAGGGGAGGGAGGACTCTATCTCTATGGGAAGCAGGACAGTATCACGCTGCAAAGGGTAACAACCATGCAAAGAGGTCAACGAGACTGGCATTCATTCCCTGTTGCCTTGCAGCCAGAAAAGTGGGGATAAATAGGCTCTTGGTCCCCATAATTCCCCTACCCATGGTTCCTGCAGGAGACTTCTTAGAAGGAAATGTAGGCAAAGCAAAGGATCCATGAATGATCACAGCCTAGAACTGGCTTTCCTGCTGCTCTGGGAACCTTCAGACTGCCATGCAAGCGCCTGAGCCAGGCTGCAAGATGCTAAGGGGCAGCGGCCCCATCGCCCTATCATCCCTGCAGACAGCCCGCCAACGCTGGCTCACAGAGCCCCTGGCCAAGTGCCCGGATCAGAAAGGCCACCAGCATCCCACAGAGCCGGTGGTTAAATACACAGTCGTTGTTCTGAGCCACAGATCTGGGGTCTGTTGTGTGGTGGCAGTGCTCTCTGGGCACAAGGGCCTCCCCTCATTGCAAATACTTGCCTTGGTGCAGTTGTCCATGCTGCACGTGGCAGGGGCTGCTGTCGTAAAGCAGGAGCGTGGGGCTCATGACCTGCTCTGCAGCAGCCTATGCTCGCCGTCTGCCGGGGGGCTGCCTCGTCACCAGAGCGTTGCCAGGCTCCAGCTCTGGCGGCTCCCCCTGCATCAGAGTGCTTGGCCTTAGCATCCTCCTTTCTTAGGAGACATCCTAGAAAAGCTCTAAATAACACTGAAGTTAACTGACCCATGACCCAGCGTGGGGTCTTGCCTTTGTCACAACCTCTGCTCTGGCGGACACGTGGGGAGAAAGGAGACACTCAACAGAAAGGAGCGGCGGCTTCCAGAATCCTGCGGTGCCAGCACCTGCTGTCACAGCATTGGCGATGCAGATCAGTGTCCCCGGCACACGGGACGCAGGGGACAGCCCTCAAGGACAGAGTCCCGCATGTCCCCGCCTGGCTGGGGATGTGTCAGGTGGGCAGACAGCTTGTGTCTGTCCCAGCCCTCTCCTTTCCCGTTCAGACCCTGGCGAGGGCTTCTGCTCTGGCCTGCCCCAGTGGTCCAGGGTCTCTGGCACACGTGTTCGTCCTACCATCGGAGGCTGCACGTGGCTCCCCGCGCATGGCCTTCTGCTGTGAAAGGACCCGTTATTCAGCCACGTGCCTGCCCGCCTGTCACCCCCCAGGCTGTGCGAGGCCCTTCTCCCCAATCCCACACTGCAGGCAAGGGAGGCAGGAGGAACCAGTGGACTTTTCTTTCTGAAACAGGAGGGGAGGTGCTTCTGGCTGGTGTCACAGCAAGAGCTGGAGGCCGCCTGGGGACTGCAGGGCGCCAACCCATCACCAGGTGTCACCAGCCCCCTCCCAGAGAGTCCTTCTGTCTGCAAACAGCCCACGGCCTCCACCCACAGGGCCTCCTGGTGCACGTGGCTCTCAAGGTCGTAGAAACAAAAAGCAAGAGGATACTCTTTTCAGATCACCACCCTCACGAAGCTCTCGGAGGAGCTGAGATGGAGGAGAAGCATTACCTTTCCCTCCTAAGACACTGGATAACCTCTACGAGGAGGACATCATTTCACTGGTAAACCAAAGGAGAACCCGAGGGAGAGGCCAGCCTTCTGGCCGGATGTCAACGGCACAGCTGATATGAAGGACCTACTTGGTCGACAGGAAACAATCAGCAGTTTGGTTTTAGTTCCTGAAACACTTCTGACCCTGAAGACCTGTCTGCCTGCACATCATTAATTCAGCCATCGGCCCAGAAACGCGCTCTCAGATCACGGTCTCACGTCCCACCTTCCATGCCTCCTTCTCCATCACAGCAGCCTCAGCCCTCGGGGTTTCACTCTCCACACCCTCCCCACCGCTGCCCTGCCTGTGCTCTCTCCTCTACCGCACAGTCCCAACCACTGAGAAGGGGCGCATCAGGCCCACACGCCCTGCAGCCTGGTGCTGCCATCCTGAGCCAGCCCAGGAACCACTTCTCACAGACACCTCTGCGTCCCCATGTGGACAGCTCACCACCACTCTCCCCCCGTCACGGTGTCCCAGGGCCCTCATTTGGGTCCAAACCCCAACTCACCATAGGAGCAATCTGCTCTACTTTTCTATCATGTGAATGTACGTGTGTCCACGAACACACGCGCACACGCACGCACGCACGCACACACACACACACACACACACACTTCCATACGTCCGGTCCTCCCAGGAAGCTGCCTGTGCTCCGGTCAGGGTCTGAGTGTCCCCTGCTGTCCTGGTCCAACAGTGCCTGATCCCACTGCCCTGCTCAGGCACTGCTATAGTCTGACTGAGTTCCAAACGCTGCACCCCGGTGGGGAGACGCGTGACCACACACATCACAGAGCATCACGGCTGCGCGTCCTGGCGCACGGACAGTAGTGGGATGCGGAGACGGAGTTCAGCTGCACCCGGCGCGCAGTCCGAAGCAATGTGTAGGCAGGTGGAGGCAGAGGTGTGGAAAGCTGGGGTAGCAGGTGGACAAGGGCTGACGGGGAGCCACGAGAGAGAGGCGGCAAGAGTCATGCCTCCACGACATGCCTTCTGCTGTCTGCCGTGTCACAGCCCCTGACGACTGCCTTCAAGGATGCCCTTCCCAATGTACCCTGACCCAAGTAGGGGAGCCCACGGTCGAGGACGCTGGCTTCTGCTTTACTGGCCCACGCTCACAGGCATGTCCGCTCCAGCCAGGGGCCCAAGTCTGTACAAGGAGCCTGTCTGGCCACAAACATAGAGCACTACTAACGCTTCAAAATAGGCCCTCGTGTCACTCCCGCTCAGTGTGTCCCAGAGATCAATGACAAGGAATGCAGGCCCTGCCCTTCCTTTAGACATGCCGAGGCCAGGGCCAAAGTGGGGTCTGGACCCCAACACTATTTACGCCACAGTCAATTCTGGCAGCTTATGGGAAATAGGTGCAAGTTAGAATATGGATATAAACAGAAAACGGGAAACAAACAGAAGGGCCTGGCTGCTCAGAGTGAGACAGGACCGGGCGGCACGCATGGCACGTGGGGCAGCCCACACCATGCCCCAGGCTCGGCACGGACCCCAGCACCCAAGCGGCTGCTTCCGCGGGATGGACTGCCCAGTAAGGAATGCTCACCCATGACCCAGGCCTAATGTGTTCACAGCGTTGGGGGGGGAGGGTGTGGTCTGAGGGAGAACTATTTAGGATAAGCCCCAAAGGGAATATAAGGGTTAGACAGTCAGAGGGGGAGTCGAGGGTCAGGTGGGAACAGGATCCCGGTGGGGCGGAACTTGGTGAGGGCAGGAGGAAAGGGGATCCAAAGAAGCTTGGGGGTCCTGGAGTGTGGGGTCAGCAGCTAAGAGCAAGGCCAGCAAACCAAGGAGAAGACAGGTCTGCTCCAGGAAGAGAAGGAAAGAAAACTTTGATGGAAGGGTGGGGCTGTCCTCTCAACAGCAGCCCACTGGGATATTTAACTGCAGGTGATACTTGGTTCATCTCGTTTGGGGGCCACTACAAATAACACAGAATACTCTGCACACTTATCCTGGCTAATGTGCAAGTGAGGCATAGGTCGATTTCTGGCGGGAGGAATACTAGGTCAAAGGGTACATGAACTTACGGCTGAAAAGAGAATGACAAGTGATTCCCCCCGAAACTCATGGCAATTTATATTCTTGTCAACTGTGTATGAGAGTTTCCACTTTCTGCACCTGTCGCCAGCACTGGGGACACCCAGTCTTGTTTTGTCAATCTGTTAAGAAATTATAGCTCATTGTTGTTTTGGTTTGTTTCTCTTTAATCATGAATGAGGGTAAACGTTTTATACATTTACAGTTGACTCACATCCCCGTCTCTGCAAACTGCCTGCTCAGAGCTCTGCCATATTTCAACTGCCTGGTAGTGTTTTTCACATTCATTTGTAGGAGATCTCCACAGTTGAAAGGTTGGATCTTTGCCAGTCCTCTGTTCTTGCAACTTTTCTTATAATACCTTTTTTTAAGTTTATTTATTTATTTTGAGAGAGAGAGAGAGAGAGAGAGAGAGAGAGAGAGAGAGAGAGAGAATGAGTGCAAGTGGGGGAGAATCCCAAGCAGGCTCTGCACCACCAGACGCACGAACCCGAGCCGAAGCTGGATACTTAACCGACTGAGCCACACAGGCATCCCTCTACCACCTTTTCCTATTCAAAAATTTTTAAGTTTTATATCATCAAATATACTACCCTTTCCATTTATGGCTTCTTAGTTTTATATCACAGTTAAAAAGGGCTCCCATGAGGCACCTGCATGGCTCAGTAGGTTAAGTGCCCAACTCTTGATTTTGGCTCAGGTCACGATCACACGGTTCGTGGGATCGAGCCCTGCATCAGGTTCTGCACTGACAGAGCAGAGCCTGCTTGGGATTGTCTCTCCCTCACCCTCTCCCTGTCCATCTCCCACTCACACACACCCTCTCAAAAATAAATAAATACACATTAAAAAGGGGGCTCCTACAATATAAATCAAACTCATCCACACTTTCTACTACAACCTTTTCATATTACTTTTGTTTAAATTATTGATTCACTTGAAATTCATTTTTGCTTACAAAAATAAGAACTCAAATACTATTCCCCGAAACAATTACAACACAATTTATTGAACAATTTGTCTTCTTCCTGTTGATTTAAAAACCCATCTTTATCATATTCAAATTCCGTATGTATTTGAGTCTATTTCTGGAATTTGCTCTGTTTTACTTACGACGCTATGAAGCATAGCACTTAACTTGAGAACTTTCAATATTTAGCTATAACCTGGAATACTTTTAACAGCACTGAAATTATTCATTTCTTGAAGACTTGAAATAATTTACCTGTAAAACCAACTGGCCTGGTTCTTCAAGACTTGGTGGGTGTGGTGGGAATAGGGTGAATCTAATCAAGGTGCTGCAGTACCCGTGTTCTGCTATTGTCTCTGATCAGATTTTATAAATTTGTGTCTTTAAAAAGAATTTACTTTGTTCAGAATTTTTAAATGTATTTGCATGCTTTTACAAAGTACTCACTTAGAATTATCTTTTAGATTATTACTACGCTATTTGAGGCACCTGGGTGGCTCAGATGGTGGAGCATCTGACTCTTGATTTTGGCTCAAGTCATGATCCCAGGGTCATGGGATCAAGGCCTGCATCAGCCTCTGTGCTGAGAGTGGAGTCTGCTTAGGATTCTCTCTACCCCCCTCTGCCACTCTCCCCCCTCACACTCTCTCTCTAAATAAAGTATACATATTATCACACTATATTTTTAATATCTTTTTGCAACGGATTTTGTGTATTTGTGTTATCTCTCTTACTTCTTGGTTAGGCTAGCTGGCAGTCTGTTTTCTCCTAAAGAACTGGCTCTTAACATTCTTCCTCAACTGAACTGACTCTCCATATGTAATCCATTAATTTCTACTGTTTCTTTATCATTTAATTCTCAAGCTTTCCCCAAGTGTGTCTTGCTCTTTTTCCAACTTCTTGACTCGCATGCTTTGCTCATTCGCCCCAAACTTTCTGTTTCAGGTAACATGGGGACAAGTCTTGATGGCTGAACGGCACCACCTGCTCTCTTGGTCGTTACCTCCTCATCATGGCTAGAAGAGCCCAGATGCTCACCGGGGGTTCAGTGGTGACCAGTGCTGGCTGGTGAGAAGAGGGGTGGTCTACCGGGGTGGAAACTCGTTTTCTTTCCTATAAAACAAAAAGCCCTCCAGGAAAATTCCTTTGTCTCTGTTCCTTCCTCGGTCATCACAAATGTGGTACCTGAACATCGCAGACATTTTGGGGTCATTAGGTAACAAGAACAAGGATGAAAAAAAGCGTGAAGAAAAGTCAACGCGCTAAGGACCACAGAACTCAGGCGAAGAAGTCCGGGTCCCGGCTGGCATCGCTGGGCCCGGCCTCAGCAGGTGTCTACATCCAGCGTCCCTGTGTGGGGACAACTGCTTCACTCACTGTTGGACTGTCTCGCTCTCAGCCGAAAGCATCCCCACCCATAAGGTAAGGCAGGCAAAAGGGCTGGGGCCCTTCCTCTGAGCCCTGCTTTAGCCAAAGCCCATCAGTTAAGGTAACATACTTTCTACCAGGGCTACTTGCAGCTAGAGCTGGGCTCCCTAGAGCTGTTCCCGAGGGAGGTCATTGCGCAGGTGCAGCAGCAGGTCTACTGCAGGAGGGCAGCCGTCCGTCTTCCACAAAGTGTGTCAAGAACCGTTTTTGAGTTCTTTCTCACTTGACGTTCTTCCCGTGACTCTGCCACATGTCCAGGCTCCACGTCTTCTCCAGTCTCTGCCTGGAAGCCCATTCCCACAACTCCGCTAAAGGACCTCAGCCTCAGACTCTCCAGAGATGGCTGCCCGGCTGTCCCCGTGTGTCCCCTTCGGCCCCTCTTCTGCATGCAGGCTACTTCTCTGCACAAGAACCCCTAGGGAAGGCTGCCCTTAGGTGTTCTGTTCCCTGAAGTGGGGCTCCTTCCTGTCCAGTTCTCACAGAAGAACTTTTATTTCTCCCGTGCTCTACGTTTTGACCTAATTTCTATCTGCGCTGCAGAAACATCTGTTTGCCATCCTACTGCTTTGTGCCCCCACATCTTCACCCAGAGGGAACCCCCTGGGTGGTCACTCATGTAAGACTGTCTGTGTCCTGCTTCGGGGAGCATGAGGAGTGACCCAAATGGACTCCACCGCTGGGGGATCGGCCGTCTCCTCTGGGACCCCCCACGGACTTCCCTTACTCTCACTTACCTGTCCGTTCTGGCCTGCTTGTTATGCACACCGTCGAACTTCAGGGAGATGCTCTGAGACGTGGTCTCACGCCCCATCTCAAACCAGAAGCCACAGCCACCACGGCTTTTCCACGAACAGGTGCCGACAGACCTGTGTCGAGCATCCTGTCTGACATCACAGTCCAGTGAAGGTGGTGCTGAGTGAGTGAAAGTCAAGTAAACAGTTCTAACAGGTAAGCAGGACACGGCCGGATCAGGAGACCCCAGGAAGCCTCCGGGCAGCAGCACCGCACACACTCCCAGATGCCTCTGTCTTCTAATGCAGAGCACAGTTCCATCAGTCCTGAACTTCAGTCAGGTGGATGCAGAGCTTCCAGAGAAGCTTCTAGAAGTAGAGGACTACTCAAGGCGGATGCTCTGAGAGCATAAATAGGTGACAAGAGCACCAGCTGACATGCTGCAGAGGCAGGTGGGGAGGAAATGCAGGGAAGCAGAGCGGTCTGCTCAGACGAGCTGTGTGCGACCCCCTCTGTCAGCTCTTGCAGCCCACCCCCGCCCGTGCCACGGGAAAGGGGAGTGATGTCATGACGCCCCCTCACAGACACGAGGTAGAGCCTAAGGGGGCCTCTGTATCGTCTGCATAAGACTGTCGTCACCAAGGGCAAGGATATCCCCCTGGGAAGCTGAAGAAGTACATTTCTGTTGCCTTGAGAGTTGCACAATGTGAAATGCTCCATGGCTTGGAAAAGGCCACTCAAAAGCATCTGCTAAGAGGAGTCCCAAGAAGAGTAGTGACCCTTTCCTGTGGCCCCACGGCCTCCCAGGTTGGGATGAGGGTGATGTAGCCCATGAACCTTCACCAGGGAGCAGACACAGCTGCATTTGTGCGTGCACGTATTTGTGTGTGCATTTGCCTGTTATATGCACGTACACGTGTGTGAGCGTGTGTGTGTGTGTTGCCTACATGAGTGTGCATGTGCACTGTGTCCGTAAATGTGTGCATTTGTGTGTCATATGCATGCTGTGTGTGCTTGTGTCTGCACGTGTGTGTGCACAGCTGTGTCTGTGCATGTATGTGACTGCATGTAAGCATTTGTGCATGTTCACGGTATCTCCGTGTGTGTGGGCATACACGTGTGTGCACTGTGTGCATGTGTGCATTCGTGTGTCATGTGCATATTGTCTGTGTGTGCACAGCTACGTCTGTTCATGTGTGTGAGTGCATGTAAGCATGTGCGCACTTGTGTGTGCATGTTCATGTTGTCGCCATGCAGGTGGGTATACACGTGTGTGTCCCTGTGTCTGCATGTGCATGTGCGTATCCATTTGCATGTGGATGCACGTGCATACGCACACATGTGCAGGAGATGATGACCTGCACACGAGATTCAGAATGTCTACGTGCCTAACAGACAAACGCCTGCTCGTCTATCCCTGGGGCTAGCAGGCACGTATCAGTGCAGTCACCAGATGCTCTAAAACACAGCAAAGTGAGGCAAATTATCAGTGCTGAGGACTCCTGAGCACGGATGCTGCCGTGAGCTGCCTTCCCCTACTTGCTGCTGGCCTGACTGAGGGTTTCCTATCAGTTCCTGCAAGACTGCTTGCTCAGCACACATCTCAAATTTATGAAATAATTCCATGGGGAAATAAGGCTTTTATACAGGGCTTTGCTTTGTAAATAATTTGTCAGTAATGTATAGTAGTGCATACGTTCATAAATCATGGCTAACAGAAGCCATGAATTCCGGCAGGATACAACTTTTCCTGAAGACCCAGAAATACAGTCCATCTGAATAAGGCCCAGGGGGCTATAAGATCAAAGCGCACGTTCCCACACTCTCCAAACAGAAACCGTCATCGCGTTCTCTCTTACAGACATTCCAATTCTCATAATAAGGCAGAAACCCTTGCACACCTCACACACACACACACACACACACACACACACACACACGTGCCAAGTAGCTATGTCGCTAGCACTTCAGGGGGTCGATCGCAGCAAGGCTGCCTTGACTCAGGACAGTGTCCGTAGGAAAGCCCGGGCGCTGCCACTGAACACCCCCACGGAAAGTGGCACTGGTAGGTGTGGTTTATCCTCCTGAACTTGGAGAAAAGACTCGTCTGGAAAACCCACAAACCTGAACCAGGACTGAAAGCCCATCAGCAGGGAACAGGAAGGCCAAGGACACCCACTGTCGCCTCCTGTGAGACATGGATGGACCGTGGAGCCAGAGGGCAGCAGACAGAGCACGACGTGGACAACCCGCAACCTGGGGTCAGCTCAGCAGCCAGTGCCCCCGCCGTGAAGGACAGGGACGGCCAGAGCCCCACCGTGAGAGACCGGGATGGGGACGGCCAGTGCCCCTGCCGTGAGGGACCGGGACAGGACGGCCAGTGGGAAGTGCTATTCTAACGGGAGCCATTGGCTTAGAAGCCAAGTAGCCAGCAGCCTGACTGAGACTGCTCACGTGTCTGTTCGTCGCTGACACGTCGGCCTCTCTCCCAGTGGCCCAGGGGACGCAGGCCAAGGCTCACAGCCATGCCCGTGGACACACAGGGGGGCGGGGCGGGGCAGGGAGTGACAGGGGAGGCAGGGGTCAGCAAGAGGCAGAGAGCAGGCTGGCGGGCAGAAGAGGCCTCCCAGGAGGGCACCAAGCACAGAGGAGTCCCCGGGACCGAGACGACACAGTGCCCGGAGACGCGTAACAGTACGTGGGATCGTGACGGACCCTCTTCCTTCCCCAGTACTCTGTGGTGTGGTCCCTGCGGGAAGTCTGCACGAATTCCAGGAGCTCTGAGCTGAGACTGATGAGGCTGCAGTAGGGGTGTGGAGGACAGGCACTGAGGTGCAAGGTCACTGAGGTAGGGTCACTGAGGCACAGGGGACACTGAGGCACGGGGGTCCCTGAGGCGTGGGAGACGCTGAGGCCCAGGGGGCACACTCACACGTATGCACATGCATGTACACAGTCGTGTACACATGCTAAGATAGTCACATACACACACGTACACATGCGCACACATGTACATACACACACTTGTGTGTGCACAGCTGTCCTCCCCCACCCCTCCTGCTGCTCTGTGGCTGAGGAGAGACGGTCAGGCCTCTCTCTGGGCGGCGGGACAGGCCCATCAGCCACGGGTGGTGCACGTGCCCCTCGCTGCGGAGCTGAGTGGCGGCGGCCACCCCCCTCCTCGCAGTTGCTGTCATGATGGACCCTTGCTCCCCAACAGAATGGCTTCTTCCCACCCTGCGCCGCCCAGGTGCGGAGGTCCCCTCCATTCCGGTAGCCTCCGTCCACTGTCACTGTCGGTGCGTCTCCCCGTGGCCACCAGAGCCCGGCGGGGCCCAGCCGCGCGCAGCTCCCAGGACCCGGCCCTCTGTGGTGCTGACGTGGTCTGTGCGTGGGCTCCGGGCCACCTTCCCTCCACCGGGTCTCACCAGGCGCCGCATCTCAGGAAGCCAAGCGGGTGCCCTGCTCTGAGCGTTTGCCAGCGAGGCGCCCTGGGGTCCCACGTGGGGCGGGGCAAACCGCAGCCCCTCAGCGGACGAACACCCCTACCTCGCCCAGCTGCAAAGACACATGGGAATGTGACTGGGAGGCTGAAGGACAGCTGGCCCAGACGCCGGCGCATCACGAGCACGTCTGCCTTCCCATACGAGGTGGACGGTGGCCAACGGCCCGTGTCCGCGGACTCCCTGGCAACTACATTCCTTCCTCACATTCGGGCTGAGCCACCCCAACCACTCTCCAGCTGTGCCCTCTCGCTCCCTCACCGGAGCAGGGCTGCTCGAAGGAGGTCTCGCGGACAGGTGGACGTCTCCCACGCCGGGGCCAATTCCACAGCCCCTTAGTCAATGGCCATGCCGCCATATAGATCGGGGGATACCTCCTAAGCATATCACGCTAGCGGTGAAACGCTCTGACTCTGCAGAGGACATAAGACATGAGGCACCCCGACCTCCAGAGCTGACGAGTTCTCGGCGCATTCTGTTCACGTTCACTCTTCAGAGTCAGGTCACATCAGAGGTGCGCTCACACACCGGGCACTTACACACGCCGTGGGCTACAAGGTCCTCAAAATGTGACGCCGGCACGTCGTGGCTCCGAGGCCCCCCCCATACCGCAGACAATTCGGACGGCACAGGGCGGGCACGGCGGGTCCTGGGTAGCCCTGTCTGCCCCTCTACTCCCTCTGCCAGGCCACCGTCTGCGCACGAGCTTGCTTTGGCCAGGGTCCCTCATCCTCGGGGGCCTCCCTCCCCCGCAGTGGGGCAGGGGGCCCCAGTGTTCTCCACACGCCCTCACAGGTGCTCCTGGAGCCGGGGCCCTGGCAGCTGCTGGTCAAGTGGAGGCGCGAGCGTTGCCCACAAGAGCCGCACGTGGCGCGGGCGCCGGCGGAGCGGGTAGACGAAGGAGCAAGCGGAGGAGGACGGGACATGTCTCTGAAAGGCTCTGGCAGGGGCCCGCTCCTCCACGAACAGGGGTCGGGTGCAGACCGCCTCCAGTCCCCCATATGGAACGCGGAACCAGAGTCCCCACTGTGGGGTGCGTTCGCCCCGTTTCTCTCTGCAGAGGGCAGATTCAGGGGCGCTAGCATGGGCAGAGGCCCCCACCCAACCCGCCCGCGGGGCTGAGCACAGACGGTCCACAGCCTGCCTTTCTGTTGAGGAAGCGCACTCTCCCAGAGGAGATGCCTGGCCTTCTGTGAATGCGCGTCTTCGGTGTGTATGACCTGTCACTGGGATCCTGACGACACGCCCCATGGTTCCTCTCGCACTGTCTCCAGGCACTTCGGTCCATGACCTCCCAGGACCCCAATGCCCCGTCTCCAGGACCCACCTGGGACCTCAGAATAGCAACCGGGAGGGAGAAACCAGGAGAGAGGGGTTTCCCTGCTCCTCCCCCCTCGGTGGGTTCTGAGGACGAGGGACGAGCCACCTCACTCTGACTTGGTGTGAGCGCACGCAGCTGGTTAAATTCAGAGCCCTGGCAGGGAGCACTGGCGTCTGTCCGGCTGCCAGCCAGGTCCGGGCTCAAATCCAAGCTCTGCCATCGTCAGCCTCAACAAGCACCCAGCCACACCGCCTTCGAAGGTGGGAGAAGCCCCAGAGGCTTGGTGGCCTCCTCCAGGCGTCTCCAAACGACCCAAGCCATGGTGTCACAAATGCCCCGACTGCCAGCAGGGAAGGGCGGATGTCCCCTGAGCTCCCTGGGTGTGTCTCCAGAGCGTGAACGAGACGGGCTCCCTGGTCGGCACGGTCCAGCTGCTCCCTCCTGTCTCTGCAGGACACGCTAGCCCCGCTGCTCAGCCGGACACAGTCCTGGTGGGAGACAGTGGAAAGCTTGCCCCCCGACACACAGGCTCTGAGGCGGGGACCGTGTGCTTCCTCTCGTGACCAGGCAGCAGGCTCGTGTGCGGGGCCGGGGCTGGGGTCAGCCTGTGCTCCCACAGGACACACGCCGTGGCGGTAGCATCGGGGCTCCAGGCGGGCCTCTCAGCACCCTGGGAGAGGCCAGGTCACACAGCCAGGTGGACAGCAGGCCCCGGACAGCCGGGCCAGGCAGCGCCATGCAGGACCTCACCTCTGGGTGTCACGGGGGGGGGGGCGACCAGCAGGGCAGTGCTGCTCCCCAGTCCCCTTGGGGACAGTCTGCTGTCCCTGAGCCTGAGCCTGGATGCCATGTGAAGAGCGGCCCTCCAGCCTGCCCACTACCCCTCAACATTCCCCACCACGCAGAGAGAAGGTGAGCAAGCCAGACCCTGGGGCAAGAGGAGCAAAGAAACCGGAAAGAGCCAGAACATCTGTCGGCCACCCCTGGAGGACAGCAGGGCACAGATAGTACCCCTCACCAGATGCCCAGGTGGCATCTGGCAAAAGGAAGCCATGGGTTAAGGACTGAGCAGTGCCTAACTCAGCCCCACAAAGGAAAGGTTTTGAAGGAGGGGCCTCAGCACATGACGCCCCAGGAGTGGGTGGTCCCGACATTACACCTTCAATCAGAGCAGAGGAAAGGTGGGTTACTTTGAAGACTGAATTCACAGTCGGTTTAAGAGCTCAAACCATCATTGTGTGACACCATTAAAAGATGGGGTTCAGACATGCCAAATGAAAAACAATGCATTCGCTGGCCGTATGCAAGGGAAGAGCGGGGACATTATTTAATGTATTTGTTAATCGGGTGTTGACATGGGAGCTGCTGCTTAATGCCCCCGCCGAGCACTGAGCCCACCCTATGCCCTCGTGCCCGCTCCCCCTGCATCCTAGATGCGCTGGTATTTTCCATTTTCTTTGCTGTTAAAGGGCAGGGGAGCGGCAGCATAAATGCCTGCCTTACTCTCAAGCTCTGCCTCTAATGACTAATACATTACTTGGCCGCTGCACCTGCTGCCCCTTCCCGACACTTGGGAGGCTCTTCAGGGGAAGAGGGCCGGGCGTGCGCTCCACCAGACACTGCTTCACCAGGAAGGGGCCACGGACAGGCTGGGGCACGGGCAGAGCTCATGCACGGGGTGGTCACTGTAACCAGTGTCCACGGAAGCAGAGGCAACCACTCCAGGCTGCTAGAAACACTACTAGCACAGTGTGTGCACTCCATCTGGAGTATCGTCAGGTGCCTGACAGGTTGTGCGTCTGTGCTATTTGTGGGCAACGCCCTGGGCCTGCCCAAGGAGCCCTGCATCCCAGGAACCCACCGGGCACTGGCATTCTCCACCTCAGAGCTGTAGGGACTGTGGGGCCTCTCGTGCTGAGAGGGGCTCAGCCTGGGGGTCAGCAGGCCCGTGAGCCGCGGGGCAAGTGCGCGTGGGGATGTGCCTCGGGGCTAGAGCCAAACGTCCTAACTGCCCTCTCTGGACAAAGTCTCAATCCCGTGGTCCTTGTCTCTCTCCTCCTTCCGTAATTGAGAAACATTTTTAAATAACTTTAAGCACACCCACTCCTTAGTGCTCAGGATTACGGACAACCCAAAGACACCAAACAAAATCCCAAATCTACACCTGGCTGCGCGAGGTTCCTCCTCTGTCCCCAAGGCCAGGACCTGGAGCATTTCTTCACACAATTAACGGTGCCTCTAATGCAAGAAATATTCTTTCCTGCCCCCTAATATCATCCCCCCGAACTCTGCCCTGTAAGCCACGTGAGATTTGGACAGTGGACTCCACCTGGCCTGTCATCTGAACGCTCACTGGTCACTGGGTGACACACAGGGCCTATGCTGACCCCACAGACTACATTTGGGAACATTTGTGCTGTGGTCAGTATGCTCTTCACCGTGTGGGATTCTCGACACAGTAGATCATGGAGGGAGGGCATCGGCAGCAACCACAGCCCAAGTGTGACGGTGGATTAGAGAGATTCCCAATGGTCCGGGAGCATGTGGGGCCACAGCTGCAAACACACAGAGCTGCACACGGAACAGCCGTGACATTGCTCCTGACAGTGGCTGCCAGACCTGAAAACTGAAGCTTTTCAAAGGTACCTGCTGTGCATCTCCGGTCTATTTCCAGGGAACGTCACAGTAGCCGCCACCCAGCTTTTAGCAACGGACTCTGGAACTGAGGAGTGGCTCAGGGGCATCATCGCTGTCTCCGGTCACCCGCCTTCCCACATCTATTTGATGGTTCTTTGGGTAGAATGCACAGAAGGCCTGTTCTTGGGGACACAGAAGATGGGTGGGGGGCAAGACCTCAGGCCCTGACCTCCAAAAGTGCCCTCGCCTGACAGTTGGCACAGGGCTGAGCCCCATGCAGGTACAAGGGCAGCTACAGCTACGCTTGTCAGTGCATCTTGCACTGATCCTCCTCAGAGCCAATAAAAACTGGGCGGCTGCTGTCCCACATGTGGACCTTCGCCGTGGCGCCCACTTCAGCTGTTTTCCTTGAGCCCTTCCTGTGTGTGAGAGGTGGGAGCAGGTTGGGGAGGCCCCACCCGCTGAGGACGTGGCGGCAGCGTGGGCTCCCCCAGGCCCCCTTTGGGCACTCAGGTCTGACTTGGGCTCTGTAAGTAACTGCACACGCTCTCGTGCACGTCAGCCAGACGCACACCTTCCTTTCTGGCCTGTCCAGGTCTTCGCCCATTTTTCTTTTTTTTTTCTTTTTTTTTTTTAATCTTTATTTTTGAGAGAGAGAGAGACAGAGTGCGAGAGGGGGAGGAACAGACAGAGAGGGAGACACAGAATCTGAAACAGGTTCCAGGCTCTAAGCTGTCAGCACAGAGCCCGACACGGGGCTCGAACTCACGAACCGCGAGACCATGACCTGAGCCAATATCTGACACTTACCTGACTGAGCCACCCAGATGCCCCCCCCCCGCCCCGCCCATTTTTCTGTAGGCTGGCTACCTTTTCTTACTGAATTGTAATTAGCGTATGTTCTAGATACATGTTCTTTATCAGATGTATGTGTGGCCACGTCTTCTCCAGCCTGTAACTTGCCTTGTGTCTATCTCCCTCTCTCTCTCAGTGGCATCTTCTGATGAAAAGAAGTTGTTGACTTTAATATAAAACTTCCTCCTTTATGACAGCACTTTGCCCAAAAATATTCCACCAGCAAGACTGTGATCTGTGAGGCAAACGCTCTGTAACTTTAATTGTAAAGCTATATGACCAAATTCAAATTGGGTTTTTAAGTCCCCGGGATAGGGGAGAAAACAGGGAGAGCAGCCAATGCTCTAAGAAGAAACCAGAAAACACTGTGTTGAGACTGAAAACAAGCTGTAAAATGTCTGAGAAGCCGTGCAGGATGAGACGCCCTGTTTATCGGCCTTCTCAGGACATCAGAGAAGACAGGAGCCCACTTCAGAGCCTGGGTCACCTGCTTGAGGTTCTCAAATCGGAAGAGATGAAACACAGTTTGGAGACAGAGGCACACAATGGCCTCTTCTCCTTTTCTGTTTCAGACCCTGATTAGGAAAGCACAGAGAACAAGAGGTGTGGAGAGGTGGCCTGGGTTTCCCCGAGAAGAGGCTGTGATGGGGCCTCCAGCCCTGCCTACTCTGCCCGGCACCGCGGCCAGCGGTCTCCCACAGCAAGGGCAACCCGCCAGTAGAGAACGAGCACAGGGTGAGATCCTCGGACTCCCAGGACACGGAGCGTGCGAACCAGAGCCAACACAAGAGAAGACGCTGGGCCAGCTTGTAGGAAGGACTCTTGCAGAGCCCCTGGAACGGGAAGCCAGCCCACAGCCACGTGACGGCCGGCACAGATCCTGCAGGCCAGAGGCAGACGGACCAGAGTAAGAAATGACATACAGGTGCTGAGAGGAGAGCTCCATCCAGATGACCCAGTGTTGGTCAGAGCTGTGCTCCTCAGGGAAACGGATGTTCCTAAGGGACGTGCATCCCCACTCAGCAGGCTCATTGCCAGAGGAAACCGGGTCGCATTATGGCAGTGACGTTGGAAGTTTGGGCCATAATTGGCTGAAGAAGGACAAGAGTTTCCTGGGCCACCTTCTCTCCTGGAGCTCTCAGAAGAAGGACTCCACAAAGTTTACCTTCATGGGCGACAGCAGGCGTGGTGGTTCTGCTCCCATGCATTCCTGTCTGTGTCGTGAGTAGAGCAGAGTCAGCTCTGGACCCCCCGCACACGTGTCTCGAACTCAAGCCTTGGAATTCTCAGACCAAACATGCTTTTGATGTAAATGTGCCTCTTCACACGCTGCACAATTAACACCCAACGACAGTTCACACGGACAAAGCTAAGCTAGTGCAACTTAACAGTGACGTGGGCAGAATTTACCACGAGAAGCCATGATTGACTGTGCACAACACTTGAGGGGACACAATTCGTCGCGGTCCCTCCTACTCTGCAGCCGTCTCAGGGTGGGGACTCTGTGGCGGGTGGGCACAGCGCCCTGCAGCACAGTCCGGCTTGGTGCTCGGACCTCTCTGGAGACACCACCAGTTTCTGGTCTCTGCAGGCCAAGCTTTACTAAACATTAGCGACTCTCTCAAAGGTCTACTAATTAGGACCTTTTGATTACATGCCCAATGAATTTTTTTGAAATTCTTTAAATGTCACAAAATGGACATGCATCGACTAAATCTGTCACACCCCAAGCACCAGAATGTTCCTTCCAAAAGCATACCTCACGGTCTCAGCCCCACCTGTAACTTTCAGACACAAGCAAGGAGGAGAACAAGGCTGCAAGATAAGTTAGAGCACAAGAAGCTTCTACTCGTCTCTCCCCACATGAGCCACTTCTCACTGTCTCCTCTGAGAACAGTTCTGGTGAAAGGTGTGAACTCAAATGTCAACAATGAGCTCTGAGCACCAGCACTGCGCCCCTCCTCACTCATTAGACGTGTCCCTAAAATGGGTTGGAGTTCCGGGGACTTGGAGTCTAGCACCGTCCTTGCTGGTAACTCGCCGAAAGTGCTATGATGCTTACTTTTGGCAGCTTTGATACTGTCCCCTCACGTGACAATTGGTTTGTTTCATATTATTTTCTATAGTCAATTCTTACAAAAGGATTATTTGACTGATTGCGACATTTGCTGAGAGAGTCCTGGCTGGACGTACAGGAAACTGAGGCAAGCAGGGAAAACTTGCCTCAGGAACTGGCAGGGGGAGCTGAAGAATCTTGGAGAAGAAAGGGAAGGGTCTAGGCCGAAATACATCCCCAGCCCGGGGAAGCGTTCCCCATGAAAACCAGGCATGAGGAACATCGCTGCCTCAGGAATGGGCCTGTCCAGGTCTTTGGGGGTCACTCCTCAGGCCGCCTCTCAGTTTGCGCAAGGCAAACTCCACTTTTTGCAAACTCTGTGGTATCAAGGGTCAAGGGTCAAGAGTGAGAATGGCCGGTATGTTCTTAATAGTTTGGATCACTGTGCAATTCTTTGCTGACTGATTTTGTAAATGGCTTTTGTCGGAAGTAGAGAAGTACCTTGAGTCGGGGAACCATGCATTTTAGACATTGCTTGCCAAAGATACCAAAGATGCTTTGCCCAGAAAACACACAATCTGTGCGTTCCAGGTCAAGATGTGGTTCCCCACTCCAGCTGTGTTCTCTCTCACCCTCCACCAGTACCGGTCCCACCTCAGGGACGTTACAAGCAGTGCACACGTGGTTGACATGGCAACACCACCAGGGAAACCTGAGTCTGGACGCGAGCCGAGTCGACTAAGCATACAAATCTCTGAGTGCAGGAACAAGGGGTGCCAGGCGCGGTGAAATCCCAAATAGCAGCTGGGGCCCCGAGAGCCCTCTACAGGGAGCCACGCCTTCACAGGGCTTCCTTCACTGAACAAAGACGGGGATCCAACACACGGCGCCCAGTGCGGTCCTCCCAGATGAAGAGGGGCATGAAGCCAGCGGGGCGGAGGGAGGGCCGGCCAGGAGGAAAGCAGTCACGGTAACCACGAAGGACACGGCTGCTGCCCATGCCCCCCACCTGCCATCACCGGCTGGCCCACCCTGAGAGCTGTTCCACAGGGAGCCCTCGCCCACCACGTCCCAAAGCTACTCCAGGAAAAGCCCCACAGGTTCGGATGGCAGAGCGACCAGAGTGTGAAGACAGCTACCTGAGGGGGCCTCTTCCCAGCCCACGCTCTCTGCTCCTCAACCCCTTTCCCTTGCCCTCTGCCCTGCCTCCTGGGGATGCTGGCGGGTCCCCCACACCGCAGGCCTCACCACTATCTCCACCTGCCTCACGGAGAACAAACCGCGCTCCCTCGCTCACTGCCTCGTTACTGCAGCCTGCAATTTACTTAATTTCACTTCATAACGTAACCGATGTCAGGGTGCCTGGGTGGCTCTGTCGGTTAAGCGGCCGACTTCAGCTCAGGTCATGATCTCGCGGTCCGTGAGTTTGAGCCCCGCGTCGGGCTCTGTGCTGACCGCTCAGAGCCTGGAGCCTGTTTCGGATTCTGTGTCTCCCAATCTCTCTGACCCTCCCCCGTTCATGCTCTGTCTCTCTCTGTCTCAAAAATAAATAAACGTTAAAAAAAAAAAATAATGTAACCAGTGTCATGTGGTTCGTTTTAGTGGCAATATGTCCTTTGGTATGTTTAGTAACTTCCTTAGTCCTATTTGTATGGAATCATCAAATCATCTCAAATTTTCCTTGACTTTTTAAAAAATTTTTTTTAATATTTATTTATTTTTGAGAGAGAGGCGGGGGTTGGGGGGGAGCGCAAGCAGGGAGGGGCAGAGAGAGAGGGAGACACAGAATCCAAAGTAGGCTCCAGGCTCTGAGCTGTCAGCACAGAGCCCGACGTGGGGCTCGAACTCACGAACCATGAGATCACGACCTGAGTCGAAGTTGGACGCCCAACCAACTGAGCCACCCGGGTGCCCCAACCTTTTTTAAAAATTTTTACAGAAACAGAGAGCATGAGTAAGGGAGGAGCAGAGGGAGAGACAAAGACATCTTAAGCAGGCTCCACACTCATCACAGAGCCGGATACAGGGCTTGACCCCATGACCTCAGGGTCCCGACCCAAGCCTAAATCAAGAGTCAGACGCTCAACCAACTGAGCCACCCAGGTGCCTCTCAAATTTTCTCTAACTTCTTAAATTACATTTTAACCACTTTAAGGAATGGATTATATGCTGTTCTAGAGTTAATAAATTTTGGCATTCACAAAAATCACCTAACCCTCATGAATGCCAAGCTTCTGTTCCAATTATCATGCAACAGCATTATTATTTGTATCTATGCCAGCTTCCCCCTAGATTGTGAATTTCCTCCCTATTAGGTGTTGGTGATGCTACAGTGACAAATCAACCCCAACGCTTGAGCAATTTAACACAACAAAGCTTTCCGTCCTACACATCTGTGTGCACAGAAGGCTCTTGGTGCCTCCTTCCCAGTGGTGGTGACTCAGCATCCGACCTGCTTCCAGTGGAGGCTCTGTTCACCTGGCAGAGGAAGAGAAGGGCAGGGTTTTTAATGCCTCAACCCAAACCACAGTTAGGACCAAGAGGACCCCTGCGATCAGGAGGTCACTTTCCGTTGGGCCCCTTGCCAGGACCGGCCTGTCACAGCAGCTAGGAATCTGAGCCAGGCGCACCCCGGCAGTGTGTAAACATCACCTGGAAAAATGAAAGACGCGAATGCCGGGTGGGCATTCGTGGAGAGGGTCATGGAATGGTTGTGAACTCTCCCAACGACCTGTTGCCTCTTCCTTCTTCTCTTCTCCTTTCCTTTATGTTTAGAGCACAGACTGATCCTTGATCCTCAGTCGTTACCTTTGCTTTCTGTGGTTAAACCTGTAGAAAGGGAGCCTCCTGCCCTTTGCTTCCCTTCCATCCTCCTAACTACTTTGCCCGAAGAGATGTTGGCAGGTGCAATTGCTGTTTCCACTCAGAAAGACCCAATCAACACAAGCTGAAAAGGTCAGAGCTCGCCAAAGCTCCCAGGCTGCCATGCGGAATTGCCCCTGACAAACGATCCGGGAACACCGTGGGCTCCTCCGTGGGGGAGGACCTTCTTGCGGGCAGAACGTACTGAACAGGGTTGCTCAGTGAAACCTGCCGCAGCACCGTGTGTGGGGCGGCATCACCAACACCGCCAGGAAGCTGGAAAAGTCACCAGAGTAGGCGCTGCTGGCATCAGAGCCGGTGAGCGGAGCGAAGACAAGACAGGGTCACGCTGGCTTCTCTCTGGGCCTCACGGGGGGCCCGGAGGGAGGGCCAACAGACCCAAAGCAGTGTGCCCGCCGGGGTCACAGTCCTCGTCCGGAAGCTCAGAGCAGGACTGCGGCCCCCCGAAGGAGCTCCGTCCTCCTGTCCGTCGTGGGCTGAGTACCTATCGCAACTCAGCAATGGTGCTGGACCCCACTGCACACAGGGATACAGTCTGCACTTGGCTCTGCCGGTCCACCGAGACTCTACACCAGGCGCCTCACTCTGTCCTCGGCTGGGCCCGTTCGGGCACACACATATCAAAATGCGTGTTTGTTTGTCATCACTCATCTTTCTTCCTACTGTCCTTTATATCATAGCATTATATTCACTTTTTAACATTCTTGCGTGTTGGGAATTCTGTCACTTATTGATTTCACATAAGCATAGGAGAGAAGGCGTTACCAAATATTTGCCATGAATAGGATGCGAGGTCTGAGAAGGTGGAGGCTCCCCACCTGAGCCATGTGAGATGGACTTTCCGAAGCAGCGGTGGCCTTGGGCCTTGAAGAGCTCAGGCCCAGGTGCAGGGAGGGCTTTCCGATTTGGCAAAGGATCCGGGGCCCAGGAAGACTGCGCGAGACAGCCCTGAGCACAGGTGCGAGCCAGTGGTGACACTGACTGCCAGGGGCGCAGAGGACGACCTCGCTGGCCTGCAGGACTGGGAGGGGCCGGGTCTGTGACCCAGTCCGCGGTCCAGAACGGGGCTACTGCCCAGGAAGTCCGGATTTGCCCAGGAAAATGACAGAAACGTGTGTAACCGCGGCCAGCCTTTCATCTCTGTGTCTTTAGCTGCCGGGATCCACGGTTCCAACAGAAAATAAATATGGAAAGGCAGTAACCACATTCAAGTTTCAATTGCTACCCAGGGTGGTAGGAAGAAGTCATGCATAGTTAAAATGACTAATTTGCAAGGGGAATAAAGTACATTCCCAGATATACGAAGTCGTTTCATTTCTGAAGAATTTAGTCAGAATATTTATTTGCTACTTGACAAAAGAGATGACAGATTTCATCAGGGATAAGAGCCCCTCCTCAAGTAGACAAAGACTCCAGGCTGCTTTTCACATGCAAATCCGCCCTGATTAGGTTAACTCCTGGGGGCGGCTGGGCACACCTGCCCGGGAGGTGGGGGTTAGGAAAGCGGAGGGAAGCTGTGAATTAGGAGAACCCAGCTCTTGTGCCCTGGCTCCAGGCCTCGCCTCCAGCGAACCGTGACCAGACGCCCCTCCTGGACTCCCGCCCGAGTGCCAGCCTGGTGCCGTGTCTCCTCCCAACATCCAGCCCCTACACTTGACTCTGAGCAGACCGAGCAGGGGTGGCTCTGGGAAGGCCCGCGTCAACAGGAGGCACAGGCGTTCGCTCCCCTGTTGCGTGCGGGTCTTTGCTGTTGCCGCGCTTCCAAGATTTGGTTATTTTGTTCCTCCAAATATCCTCCCCAGCAAAGTTTACTGCACAAAGTGCCTGGAAGAAAGCACCCAACGGTACAATCAGACGCACCCCTTGAATAAGGGCATCACCCAGAAAATGCACTAAGTTAAGATTTAATTGCTAGAAATTACTTTCAATTACTAAAAATTATGACAAATTAGTTGTTGAATAGACACATTCTTTCACCACCATTAATAATTTAAAATTGCTAATTGCGTGTAATTATGAGTAATTTTTGCTCTTTGGTGCCAGGCCCGGGCCTCGGGCACCTCCCAGTGCACAGCCTCCAGGCCAGACCCCCAGGAGAGAGGACGGGGTGGGGCAGCCTCGTGAGAGACCTTCCCTGCTGAAGAGGGGACAAGGCACCAGGATGTCTGCTGTTCTAGGAAGGGCAAACCTGGCTCTCCAGAAAACGCCACTTTGCTTGTCATCCTTCCCTTCACCTTGAAATCCTGGAACCAGCCTCTGCTGGTGTAACCCTTGCAGGTGCTCGTGGTGTCACTGGGCAGTGTCCGTTCCCAGGTGCACCTCACCTCTTCCCTCCGCACCCGGGCTTTCTTCCTTCCCTGGGGTTCTTTCCCACCTGTAAACCCCTTCCATCCGTGAAGGCACAGCTCCCTCCTGGAGGCCTCGCTGACCACCAGGCCCCAGGAGACCCTCCCAGAGGCCTGGTCCCTTCCCCACCTGTGTAGCCATCCCAGGACCTTTCCTCCTAAGGAACCCGACCCCTGCTGGCCAAAGTGAAGCTTCCAAAATCCCCACACGAAGCCACTCCTGGAGCTCCAGGGAATCAGTGGATGGAGTGTTTTCACCTGGGAGTTGAGACGCCCTTGGCCACAGCGTCTTTCTGTGAGACCAGAGACAGCGTGGACAGCCAGCTGTGGCGGGACACACGCCACCTGTCGCCCAGCTTGACCCTCTTGGGTCCCCACAAGTAAGGATCACAGCAAACCTCCAGAGTAGCCCCTTTCCCCACCCCATCCTTTCTCACGTACACACACACACGTGCACATGAAGACCCTCTCAGGTCCCAAACCTCAATCTTCTGCAGGCTGGACGGGAATGTGCACCTTCACCTACAGTGTCCATCTACATTTGTTTAAAGACAGAGTGTCAAGGAGGTGGGGCCATGGCTTTGAAAAAGTGCCCTCAGACTATCAGCTGTGCACTGAGGTGCCCCTGACCACTGGATGGGGCCACCGCACGCACCATGAACTTGCCCCGGGTCAGGAGGCACAGCTCCGTGCCCGCCCCGACTTGTACCCTTCCCTCCAGGCACGGCCCAGACCCACAGCTTCGTGTCCACTGCCTGGAGGAACTCCATCTGGTAAATACCGCTGTGGACACCAGCAAGAGAAGAGCGGGTGATGGTGACAGGGTTTGACTGGAGGTACCTGTGCTGTCCCAAGTTTCACCTCACCTCCTTGCCCCTGGACCAGTCAGACCACCCTCACGACACCTTTGCGTGACTTCCCATGACGGTGGTGGCCAGCTCTGGAGCCAGCGGCACACCGGCCGTTACTGCCCGCATGCGGTAGTCCAACAGCCCCTCCTCGTCCCGAATGTCCTGTCTCCAAAACTGAATTGGAAAAAAGAAAGAAAGTGATCCACTCCCCACCCCCGCCAATGTTTTGCCCTTCCTGGCACCCACATGTCTTGTCCTCCCTGACCTATGGGCAAAGGAGCGCCCAGGCCTCACCACACACCCATTCAAGCCCCGACGGGGGCTCACGCACACACAAGGACAATGGCTGGATGAAGCTGGCTGGGTGGCCGCTTCCTTCACCACAGAGCTGGGCGGCAGCCCCTGCCCTTCCCTCTCACCCAGCGCTCCTTCTCCGACAAGGAGAAGCTTCAGTGCGCCGCAGGCCTTGGATGGCGTCCAGCCCGCAACCCTTCCCAGGAAGAGAGCGCCGGAGGGGAAGCACCTGTGTGAGGAGAGCATCCCCTGCACGTTCAGTAAAATAAAAGGAAGGTTGAATCTCTGCCCGGGTGTTACCCAGAGACAGACGTATGTCACACTCAGAGGCGTCACCCCGCACAACGCGCACCCGGGCGGCCCGAGGAGGCCCTGGGGAGGGTGGCGCCCACACCGGCTCCTCGAGCCTCTCCGTGTGGTGATCCCAGAAAAACAAGGGAACGTCCTTCCAGAATGCAATTTCTCACCAACCAAACAGTGGAAACTGAGAGCAGGAACCACCTGCCTCCTACTGGGTGACCTCCCATCTCCTCTGGAAGAGAGAGGGCCAAGGTCCAATCACAGCATTGAAAAATAATCAACGTGATGGATAAGCAATACCATACCGCTCACTTCCTGATCTGAGCTGACGTGTGAGCTTGACCTCACTGAGTGTACCCGGCTCTACAAACCTTGGCATGACCTGACTGTTCTGCCAGGGCTCCTGAACTGCCCAAGATCCTTAAGAACCAATTGTTCTCAAGTAGCTGACCTTGTTTCAGGCTTTGATTTGTTTATCCAATACTTTGTGTACAGACTGCATGAGTACACAGGTGCCATCACAACTAGAACATGGCAGATCTCAATCTGCAGCCTCCCACACGTTTGGCTTTCCCCCCTGTCCCCGACGCCGGGACGCGGACAGAAGCTGGAGCTCTTGTATGCAGAAGCCCAGGCTGAGGGAGGCAGCACTCTCTTAAAACCTGCCAAGTGACAGCTTAAGAAAGCCACTGCTCAGAAGGAGGGGGAGGCCTGCTGTCAGAGGCCCCGGGTGCAACAGGGTCCCCAGGGGCCCACGGTGCTCTGACAGTCTGCCGAGCACGAGACAGGAAGGAGAGGGCAGGACCCAGCTTCCGCCCTCCACCTGGAAATTCAAGATAATCTCATACCCCTGAAAACTCCAGTCTTTACACACAAACCGTCTTTATGTATTTAATTGGCCCTCTCTGGGGGATGTTTTTTGAAACTCGGTCTTTGAAGGCCTTTCATTATGGTATTGAGATAAAGGGAGAAAGAGCAGGGTTTATAGAGAGAACAGAGCAGATAAAAAGAGAAGCAGGAGATGAAAGGAGCCTGGAATGACAAAGGAGGAAGAGCCGTGAAGGACGCCCACACGGAGGCTCAGACGAGGCCTTTGGCTTTTTCCACCTTCCTAGATTCTCCAAGCCAGTTCATTAACTTAACAAGAGAAAAATCACAAACCTCTTTCTTTTTGAAGACTATAATATCAATTTTTAAATTTTCCCAAACGTGGAACAATGGAAGTGTTTTCTACAGAGAGAGTTCAAATTAGAGAAACAGAAGCGTACTGGGGGTGAAAGGAGAGACAGGCGGCCAAGACGGCAGGCCAGAGCAGCCACCATGCCGGCCGTCCTGCGGCCAAGCGTCTGCCAGACCCCGGACAGAGTGCCCAGAAACGCACACACGCTGGTGCAGGGACACAGCCACACTCGGAGCTGTCTATGCACTCTTCATCACATCTTCCATTTACACCTTTCTGTGGTTTGGAAGCACATGGAACATGAGCACGTACGCACTCCTAAACACTAAAGTCCAGTGAGAATGCTGGGGTGCATGCGTAATGCTCTTTCACTGAGAGCGGGGTCACCCACAACCCTGGAGGCCGGCAGAGCGGTGAGCACAGGAAGGATAACTTATAAAGCACCACGATGCCCATCATCCCCTATGATCCCCTTTACTCTTTGAGTCTCCCGATGTGACAGAGGAAGGAGTGGGGAATGGGGGGAACAGGGGGCCCAGCTCTTCTGACCCTGAAGTGCTGGCTCTTCATTCCCCCACGTACCTCCAAACAGCAACACAGGAACCAGAACCAGAGCAGTCACCCGGGCACCGCGTCCTTTAGGAGCTGTGTCCCCAGTCTAGGCTCCTGGCAAAGACGGCTCTCCATAAAGGCTTGTGAATCAATAACACATAAAACCAGAGTCAATCCAGGTTTTCTTGAGACGGCCCTGCAGACACATCTTCCCTAACAGGTTCACATGCTAAAGGGGGCAGAGGCCATTTTTCCACACTGGGCCTCCCAGCTCAAAACCCAGCCATCGCCCCCCAGACTTTGTGGCCTCACAGAAACTCGCCTCTTGTAAGAAATCTGTCTAGGGTGAGAGGTTCCTCTCTGGATAAGGTTAAGGGGATGCTGCATTCTGAGGAGTGGTTCTGGCCTTTGATTAGGGAGGCCTCAGGATTCCTCCCTAAAAAGCCTTGAGTAAGGTCTGATTGAGCCTGTGAATACAGTCCCTGTCATTAATAATCCAATTACCCTCGGGAGTGGTCCTGTCCTTCTTTAAGAGCGGTGAAACGGAAGAAATCAGACATCTACCCGAGGAAGCCTCAGGATGCATTTTCCGCCTTTTCTAGACAAATTCTCACCTAGCGTGATAAACACATAACCCTAAAAACAAACTGAGTAACCAGTTTTCCTCTGTTGTCTTGAGAAAGTGACTGACTTACCAAAAGTGAGAGGAAACAGGTATATTTTGTATGTGAAATGTAGGGCGAAGAGACATCTTTGAGAATACAATGTGGGGCTTCAGAGTGAGCTGTGGGGCAGAGAGCGGATCTGGGGGGTAGAGAGCAAAAGCGTTGGGCAGTGTACGAGGACTTCCTAAGGCTCACTGGCCATGTTCGTAAAGCTGAGATAATGATGCTTATTTTGGAAGATGTTTTGAGTATTAGATGCGGTGACACAGGTGACTAGCTCTGCAGCCAGAACACAGACTGTCAGTGTCTTTCTCCCCTGTCTCCAGCAGCAGGGCCTTCACCTGTTCGGAGGAAAGTGCACTGAAATGTAGAAATGGGGGACACGCAGTCCGTTGAGGGGCATGTTCAACTATATACACAACAGAAACCACAGTGGCACATGTCACTTATGATTTCATATTCACCACAAGACACCAAGCGAGCATCTCAGGCAGCACCCACAGCAGGAAAGCAAGTCCCCATTCAGGAAAATTACGAGTCATCTCAAGCCGGTCACCCAGACTCCGAGGCAAGAGGACAGCAACGGCTGAGTGTGGAGACCAGCTTCCACCCCATCTCCGTCCCCCGCGGGCCCAGGACAGTCATGGGCAGCACCGCAGCCCACAGCGTGGCTGGTTACCGGTCTCCCCGGCCTCTCAAAGCCGCGGCCCACTGCCCAGCAGTCTCCCTGATACCCACAAAAGCAGAAACCGTGAGGCCTCCACACGCCTACCTCCACACGCCTACCACACGCCTACCTAGAACCGTCATCTCTGGTTCCACGTCTTAGAGGAGCAAACACATGCCTACTGTAAAAAACGGCATTTTCTTCAAAATGATTGTGTTCTGCTTGTAAAACATTTTTTTAGTTTAAGGAAATGCAAAGCAGGTCATAAGTTAATCAATTACATGCTTAAAATCTGCTTCAAAGAGACGATCCATGCTGATGTTGAGGTCACCGTATCTCCACTACAGACATTCTTGGATTCTCCCCCAGGACACGGACACACACGTACACGCCATTTATCGGTATTCATGGGTGTGTCCAATGCACACTGTTCACGTGTGTGAGCCACGTGTAAGCTGAACCCACATGGCTCAGTAATGGCTACGTTTTAAATGAGTAACAGTAACAAACAGCCAACCACTTTAGCACTCCCTGCACAACTGCACAACTCCACGGTGCCAATGGGGACGCTGAGGCACGGACAGCTAGCTGCGCCGGATCCCGCCCACATCACGCTGGCAGCAAGGGAAAGACTAGGGACTTGAATTCAGGCCCATGCCCTTGATCACTAAAACTACAGATGGTACTGGAAATCATTACAAACAGTCTACACATTTCCTCATGACCACATGGGACAACTCGGGGCTCATGACTACTCTGCTTAAACTCGTAGATCTTTCTCACTGCCCCTCCTCTCTATTCCCCTGAGGACTTTCCCTTACACCCCCTTAATGTTCACTTATTCCCGGCCTCTCCCTGCACACACACGCCTCCACAGGAGCTCACGTGCCATCCTGCCGCTCTGCCAGAATATTCCTGATCAGGCAGGAAAAGGCTATGCGTCTGCAGACATGAATAATTTTGAAAACTTCCACTGCATATGTACACAGACGGCAATACTGCACCGGCGAGAACAGGAGGGTGTAAACATGCAACCCATTCTGGTACACCTCATGTGCATCTTGTGTCCCTAACCCGCCGTCTGTGCACGTTACCACGGCGGCCTCCTCAGCCCACAGGCTGCCGTTACCCCGCACTGAAATATCCAGAGGGCGACAACGCCCTCCCAGCGCGTGCTAGCCATCTCGGTAATGCCTGCCCTGCTCTCAATTTTACTTTTGTTCTGATGTTTACCATTTGTACCCGGTTTCGTTTGCTCTCGGCTGAATATGTGAGCTATTCCCAGCGGCCTGGTGAAACTCCCCAGCCGCTGTGCACAACCCGTCATCACGCCCCTGCCAGGGCTGTGTGGGGAGAAGGGCACTGGGGACCCCGTGGGGCCAAACGAGAAGGGCACTGAGGAGTCTTCTGCTAGGCAAACATGTCCACACTGAAGGGACAGGACGATTGTGGCGAAACAAGAAACTCCAAGGGCCAAAGGTCACTTCTTAATAAAAGGTGGCAAGAAAAAGTAGCCAGTGGCTGCCTGCCATGCACCTCCTGGACAGCAGGGGCAAAGCCCAGTCGGCTCCTGACCTCCCCATGGGCCCCGCAGGAAGCAGAGCGAGAGCCTCACTCCCCTCCACCATCCAGAGCCGGTTCTGACAGGGAGGCCGCCTGCTGGTTGGCAGGTGCCTTCCTGGCCCTTCCTTCCATCCTCGGGGCTCCTCCCCAAGAGCTGGCCCTGTCTCCACTTTTTCTCCTCCTGTGGCCTGTCTTTCCCTCCCCACCACACACCACAGTGGCCTCTCCATTCAGCTGCAGGATGTGAAGAGGGGCTTCACGCCCCTGTCGGGGTGAGTGGAATGCTGACACCCACGTCAGCAATGGGGCACTAGCTCCACACCTTGTTTCCTGTCTTTGCACAACACTGGCCCTTGGGCGGGTGGAGACGGTGAAGAACTCCAGCTCTGAGCCTGGGAGTTACAGCCAACAAGGCTGGATTCACCCCGGCCTCCGAAGGACACTGAGTATTCACCTTGGCGGCCGGAGGTCAGCCTGCAGTGCCGTCTGCTACATGAAACGAGCTAACCGGAACCAGTTCCTGGTGTTCAGGGAAGCGGTGAGCACGAACATGCATTTGTGACAATCGGAGAAGCCCACTTTGACCCTTAAACGCTCTGTCTAGTGAGCCCCTTTCACTTTGCTCGATGGAGCACCGGACCATTCTGTTACCGACTTCTGTGATAACCCATCCTCATGTCTAGTAACAGCGGGAACGTTCCATAAATGGTGGCTGACTGGATGTGGGAATACCTGTGAAGCAGGTGGGGACAGTGGCGTCTGATTCCCAAGGACTGAAGGATAAGGTCTGGGACTCCTGGCCAGGAGCGGGGCTTGTTGACCCAGGAGCAGGAGGCACGTCCAGGTCGAGGGGAGGTGGGGTATTCAGTGCCACAAGGAGAGAGAGAGGCTCATCTTCACTCTGTTCCATTGGGTCATGCCAGTAGCAGGTTCCACTTGTGTGGCATTCTGGAATTCTCTAACTGCAGCTCCCAGTGTCAGCCCCCTGAGCTCCAACACGACTTTCTCTAGAGTGGCTCTCGCTCTGTTACTAGGTATCATCGATGGCGTCTGTCTTCGTGCTCGAGAATTTAGACAAAGTCGTGGTACAGAACCACACTTCCTTGAGGGGAGTGTATTCGTTTTTGTTTTGCTTTATTTTGATTCTCTGTTTAAGGTCTAGGAGCCCCTCTAGTTTTGGTGGAAACTTTTGGTTTTGGTTGGTTTCAAATGTTTTCCCAAAGGCGTTTATCCACCTGCCTCTGTCTTGAAACGTGAGGTTCGCTGCGTGTCCTGTGGCAAGAACACAGCCCAGAACGGCCGAGAACGTCAGTGCCACTGCTGCCTGGTGTGTGGCTCCTGCCTTGTAACAACTCTTTAGAGGACTAATACAGTATTGAAAACACGTACCAATGTTCCTGACCCTATACTTCCATTCCTGACTTCAAATAAAAGTGACTGCTTCGTACAGCTTTGGCGTTTACTCATATGACCGGCTGACATGCCCAGAACCCTACAAAATCACAAGAAAGTTTTAACTCAAGAAGAGAGAGATGAAAGAGGGAGAGAAAGAAGAGGATGATAAAAACTATTTCCAAAATGAGAGGTCCAGGATCCATTTGTAATTATCTGCCCACCTGAGTCTAAAGGCTTTTATTCGATAAGACAGGTAGTACACAAACCCGTAACGTGAACAGAAGCTTGATTGGCCCCGTGACCTACACAGCTTTGAGTGAGGTTTCATTCTAAATTCCAGCCCCAAAAAAGGACCTGCCCCCCACCCCCACCTTCCCGCTTCTTTCAGAAATGCAAAGAAATGCAAGGTGTTCTGTGCCATCTGGGAAGCGTCCAGGTCTCACAGGCCTCAACTGCTCTCCTGCAGGTACACCTAACTCTCCCGAGGGAGAAGACTCTGGCGCATCGGAAATGAAGCCTCCAGGAAGCGATGATGGTCCCCGCTCCAGAGTGCAGGGTGCTCAAAAGCAGGTGCCGGCCAGCCTCCGGATGTGGCAACCTAAATCAAGCCTTCAGCTTTTCAAGTTTTAAAAGGGATGAAGTCTACCTGACTTCACACTTAAAATTAAAAGGCAAAATCTGTAGTTCACATGAGAAAAAAATGCAAGCTTTTACAGTGTTCAAAGTTAAGAAACCTACCTTTTAATCACAGGGGTAGTATATATTGTGCCAACATTTCTTGACATGTAAGCATCTTCTAAAAGACAACAATTCGATTCTCAAATGCATATAAAGAATGACTTTGGTTTGCCCCCTAAGTGACAAGTCTTAGTTTTCATTTCTGGTTCCCATATTTGTAGTCTTTCATGTAAATTAAAGGTTCACTCTGGTGTCAGCTAAGTGCATCCCAGCTCGAGAAGACAGAGTTCTGTTTTCTGCCTCTATTCTGCCTTGAGAATCAGTCATGCGCTGGTCTGCCGTCAATTCCTGCAAGAAATGTGTCTAGATGAGCCACAGGAGGCGTGCCACTCAACAGGACAGGGGAGGCGGACTGGGGTGGAGAATCAGAGGAGGAACTGGTGAGGGGGGTGATTGCAGCGGAGGGAGGAGGGGAGAAGCCCAAGGCTGAAGGGACGCAGAGCTTGGCGGCTTCCACTTCCCTCCGTGTGATTTGCTCGCCTTGCCGAGAGCTGGGATGTGTGTCCACTAAACCCTGCCTCACTTTGCACTTCACCACACTTGCACCAAACTTCCACACTTCCACGGGTGTTTGCTGTATCTGGTGCCAGTTATCAAACCATCATCTTGCAGCTCTCTTCTGCACACTATCAGATCCCATGGCTGACGTGACTCGATAGTTACATACACGGAAAGATCAATTTGTGTCAGTCTAAACCCTCTTGGCCCATCCTCTTATGACCAGCTGTCTACCCTTTTGAGGCTGCTGGCAGGGCAGTGTGTGGTAGGTGGGCATGGAGGCTCCGGAGCCCCCAGGCCCCTGGCGCTCCCAGGAGGGTGGTAGCTTCCTGGACACGACACTGAGAGCCGGGCACAGGCAGTGAGATGGCCAGAGGGCCCAGTGAGTGTGGCCAGAAGTCCCTGTCCTTCGCCAGAAGTTCTGAAAGTCCTTGAATATCATAGAAAATATGACATCCTTTCCCCCAAAGACATATATTTCCTAGTCATTCTGTTCCTTAAGAGATAATGGTGAAAGTGCAGTGTGCAGAGTAAGACTGATTCTCTCAGAATGGAGTTCTTAGAGGAACAGGCACAAACTATGCCGTTTCTGGTATCACGGCTCTGAAGAGCTGTGGAAAAATAAAGCTTTAAAATTGATCGTATTTGCTGTTCTAAACTACAGGACCATTTTCTCCTAATTTCAGACCGATCAACATTTAGAAGAGTTAGAACTAACTCTTTGGCTTTCATGTGTCTGTCCTGATGTCAATAATCTGGAAACCAATTCTGAAATGTACCAGGGGAGCTCTTTGTTCAAAGGAAATGTGCCACGAATGCTTTAGGAAGGTAGAGAGGCCCCCTTTGCGATGTGAATGACGTGCTAGTCCGCTCATTTCATACCATGTTTCCTTGTAGTTCGGCAACCCTCAGCCCACACACTGCAAGCCCACTTTGACTATTCTTTCTCTTTCTTTAGAGAGAAAATGTTTGTCGCAGAAGGGGTTTTCCTTTAATTAAGACCTCTCGTCTCTCCTTTGATTGCAAAATTCACCAGCGAGAAGGGGTGCTTTTGAGCCAAGGAGGAGATGTTACCAGCAAATACGGACTTGGAAAGAATATGTGGCTCAGGCGGATTCTTAGCAAACAGAAGGTGATGGTCAATGTTTAGTCACACAAAGGCTTTTGCAAAGTTTGGGCTGCGATGTGTACATACTGCATGTGCCAGGTTCAAAGTCACACAAGCTCTGTGACCACGTATTTCCACAGCTGCGTGCCCTCATCGCTGCATATGGCTCGTGCTATGTTTGGGAGAGCGCCACGAGAGACACTTTGTGAACAGCATGCATACCCCACTATGGATACAGACAATGCTCACTGAATTTACAAAACCAACTTTTTGAAAATGTAGGTATACGACTTTTTACGTATACGACAGGCGTATTCAAGTGTTCTACAGCATTCTGCATCACTCTTATGGTTTATAGTTCTTTTTAATTGCCTGTTCACATTCCTTAGAACAAGGCTGTTGATGGTATTCTCTCATGATGTTTAAACTCCGCTTATCTGTAGTGATGCTCCCTTTTCCCAAGTGTTGTGTATTTATTCCTTTGCAGTACTGTTGTTGGCCAAACAGAAGTCTCTCTGGTTTATAAGTCTTTTCAAAGAACTGGGTTTTTCGTTTGTTCTTGCTGTTTTCATTATTTCTTTTTCACTACTCCTTATTTTCTGCTCTTTTCTTCATTAGTCCCTTCTTAAACTGCCTTGTGTTTACACTGTTGGCTTTTCTATTATTTACCGTGTCACAAAATGGTTCATGCATACAAAAAGGAATAAAACCATCTGATAAACGGACTGCACTCACCACTGTCTTACGTAAGACACACAACGTACAACGCTGCATCGGAGCCCCCTGCCCCCGACTGCAGCTCACTCTGCCTGACTCCAGAGGTGACCACTATCCCCACGTTGTGTTCAGCGTCCTGTATTCCCCGCTCCACGTGCACGGTGTGTGTGAGTTCTCCTAACCAGGAGACAGTACAGTCCTCCTCTTTCATGTTCACGGTCTCAGACTCTGCATATTCTGTACGACCTCGCTTTATTTATTTGCTCAACATGTTTGTGAGATGCAGGCATGGTGATACACGTGCCTCCAGTTTGTTGACCCTGGTTACATATAGCGTTGAATCTCTTCCTGGCTAATGGAGGTTTAGCTTACTTCCATTGGTTTTCATTACCACAGATGTAGCAATGCCTGTTACAGACGGAGCACAGATATACAATCTGGAGTCCATAACCAGAAGTGGAGAGCTGTGATTTGGGTATTCACTTAACCCATTTTTTTTTTTTTTTTTTGCTAAAACAGCTTCCAAAATGGTTGTGTCCGCTGTGTCTAAGAATTTTCAATTTGCCCCAGACTCGGGTCAATACTTGGGAATGTCGTATTCTTTCATTTTTGCCATCTTATAGTTAATGAAATAACCTCTTGTGATTTTAACTTCCATTTTTCTAATTTCTTGTGAGGCTAAGCGGGCTGTATTTCTCACCAATTCATGAGCACTCTTTATGTTCTGGGCCTGAGGTGTGACTGCTGCCCTGCCTACCGACCCCCTCATGGCCTCTCCACCCCCTCCAATCACCACTCACCCTCAGTGGCCCCTCCACCAGGTTCCCACCACGCATGAATGTCCAACTGTATATAATGAAAATCCTGAGAAGGACAAGCATCATCACTGTGACTGTACATGCCCTCCACGTGTACCTCTCCATCTCTCCACCCCACAGCACGAATCTGCCTGGAACTCGGAGGGGTAGTGGGCCTCAGCTGGGCCTCAGCAAGAAGGAATGACTCCAATTTCCAGGAGCATAAGGGGGTTTCCTAACAAGGGAAGACAGGTAAGTGGAGATTCACTGCAAGCAAAGAGAATGACCGAGGAAGAATATGAAGGAAGCAAAGCTAGGCTTACGTGTCCCACTGCACAGAGCATCTTGGCATAGCAGGGGACATAACGCAGAGCCCACAGCCCACCCCTGTGCAGAAGGCCATCACATCTGGAGATCACTGCAGCCCATATTGGTGTTCTGTTCCATTCCATAGCATTAGATGATTTCTTTTCATTCTCTTTTAAGGAATTATAATACTGTGTTAGAGTTTGTTTTTTTTTTTAACTTTGCTTTTTTGCTTTTGGTTTTGACATACAGCTCAATACAACAGGAGACTCTTGCCAAGAAATAAATCCATAGTTGTTTTCATGACAGCAAATTATGTGCCAACGAGTGACATTTAAATGCTGAATTTTAATGGCTTGTCAGAAGAAGTGAAATGTATTTTTTAAAAATTTAATACACAAGAGAACAATGAGGAGCGTTCTTCTTGTAGGACACAAGAATGGTAAATAGAAAGTGAACACGTTTTTTCCCTTGATGTATATATTTACGTTGGAAAAGAAAGTTGCACAATTAAAGCCCATTCTCCCTTCTTTCCTCATGAGGAAGTCTCCTGAACGGCGGTGCAAGCAGCTGTCAATGAGACGAGCAACCATATGGCCAAGAAGCAGCCTTGATGTACGGAAACATACAACCTGCTGTACTTCAAATGCAGCTACCTGGATAGAATGGTTTTAAGGGATTCCGAAGAAGCTCCCTTCCCCAAAACCATCTCATATCAGGCTAACCAAGTTCAGTACACCAGCAGGATTAGAGATTCTTTTCCTAGAGTAAGACATACACTCCCAACACCTCCAGGATGTTATTATGGTATTGAGCTTTGCATGACCAAGGTGAAAAACCCAAAACATCCAAAGGACAAGTCAGGAAGAAACTAGATAACAGACTGAAAATATCTGAGAAAAAGTTCTGGATTACATGGCACTGTTGGAAACAAGTGTCAGATGGAGGACCCCAAAGTGGTGTGGACACATACATGTGTTCATGTGTTTTTATATGTGTGTGTTTCTGTGTGTGCTCATGTATGTGCACATGTGTATGTGTGTTTCTGTGTGTGCACTCAGTCATGTGTGTGTAAATGGACATGTGTGTGCTTGCGTGTGCTCAAACATGTGTGTACACGGATGTGTGTGAGTGCGTGTGTGTGAATGTGCGTGTTTGTGTGTGTCCTCACGTGTGAATACACACGGGTGTGTGCATGTGTAGGTGCGTGTTAGTGTGTGTGCTCACACGTGTGAGTGTACATGGATGTGTGCATGTGAGTGCATGTGTGTGTGATCACGCATGTGTGTGTACATGGACGTGCATGTGAGTGCATGTGTGTGCGTTTGTGTGCTTGTGTGCGTGCATGTACTCACACGTGTGCATGTGTGAGCTCACATGTGGAAGTGTGGAAGTATATGTGCGTGGTTGTGTGTGCTCACACGTATGTGGACATGTATGTGTGTTTGTGTGCTCACATATGTGTGTACACCGACGTGTGCATGTGTATGTGCATGTTTGTGTGTGCTCACATGTGTGTACGTACATGGATGTGTATGCATGTGTTTGTGTGCTCGTGCGTGGGCATGTATGTGTGTGCTTGTGTGTTCACGTGTGTGCACGTACATGGATGTGTGCATGTGTATGTGTGTGTGCTCGCGCATGTGTGTGCACATGGATGTGTGAGTGTCTGTGTGTGAGTGAATGTGCATGTTTGTGTGCTCACATGTGTGCACGTACTCACACATGTGCATGTGTGTGCATGTGTGTGCCCACACATGTGCATGTACATGGACGTGTGTGCATGCTTGTGTGTGCTCACACGTGTGTGTACGTGGGCATGTATGCGCATGCTTGTGTGTGCTCATGTGTGTGTGTGTACGTGGACATGTATTGCATGCTTCTGTGTGTGCTCACACGCGGACGTGTGTGTGCTCATGTGTGTGTGTGCTCATGTGTGTACATATACACATACGTGCTTGTGCATGCGCTCACATATGTGTGTACACGGGCATGTGCATGTGCGTGTTTGTGTGTGCTCACACGTGTGCATGGACGTGTATGTGCGTTTGTGTATGCTCATGTGTGCGCTTCTGTGTGCTCACATGTGTGTGTGTACATGGATGTGTGCATGTGTGTACATGTGTTGATGGGAGTGAAGGTACTGCAGCCCACACCCAGAGGGGCAGTCATACTGTCCAGAATCAAAATATGCCAAAATCACCCAACTGTAAACTTAGCAGCTGAGGTAACATGAGTCTCCCCTGCCTGTGGCAGGGCCAGCAGCACGAGCCCTCAGACGCGGTTACAGGCACAGGGCTGAGACACACCAAAGGGCCTCCGGTCTTAGTGTTTCTCCCGTGCTTACTGAAGACACAGATTCTCAGGTCCTGCTCCACAGTCCTTGTTGGAACCACTGGAACGGGCCCAGGAATCTGCCTGTTCCAAGTTTTGAGGATGAGTTTTCCTAGCCTGAGAAAGCCAACAGCCCCAGGAAAGAGAGGTCACAGATCACAGATCAGGGGGCAAAGGGCACCCTGGAAAGCAGTCCCAGGGCAGAGCCGAGCTAGGAGGCTCAGCTGTGCGGCCACAGCACTTGTGTCCTGTTGCCTGTGATGCGGCTGAGCTGACCCTCGGCAAAGCCTGTGGCAGGCTGGGGACTCAGGGAGGGGGACTGCTTGCACCATGTGGCCGGCGTGACCCCCTGGCTCCAAGAAGAGGCCCTTGTCTTTGAGAATGTGCACCAGAGACACGGGGGCAGTAAGAGCTCATCCCAGAGCTCACAAGCGGTCAGAAAGATCGGCTGTATACGGGCCATGTGCTGAGGGGGCAAGCACGGAGCGAGGTGGGGAAGAGAAGAGCCACTCCCGCCTCCCTCAGGGAGGCTACTCTTGTCCACGCCCAGAGTCGCAGGCCATGGCTGGTGTGGGGCCGAGATGAGGCCAGGAGTGCCCAGTCACAGGAAAGGTCAGACCCAAAAGGGGGCCATTGTAAGTACAAGCTATTTGAAGGGTACATCCATGAACCTCTCCATCACTTTAACGTGCCCTGTTGTGACTAAGCAGCAAACAGCCATCAGCAGCAGAGGTGACCCCCCAAGACAGAACCCCACACCTACCAGACATCTCCCAGCCTGGGTGGGAAGCACCAGGTGGCTCCCAAGAGACTCACACAGCCTGCTCCAGGACCAGCCAGAGGGAATTAACTTAGAGTTGGGGGTGGGGGGCGGTTTCTAGAGCAAGATGGATGTCACAGGGCAGGACTAAGTGTCATAGGGCAAGAGTGGGTGTCCTAGGGTAGAACCAAGTGATCTAGGGCAGGACTTGGTGACCTAGGACAGGACTGGGTGTCCTAGGGCAGGACCAGGTGATCTAGGGCAGGACCAGGTGATCCAGGGCCGGGCCAAGTGATTTAGGACAGGACCCAGTGATCTAAGACAGGACCAGGTGACCTAGGACAGAACTTGGTATCCTAGGGCAAGACCGAGTGATCTAGGACAGGACTGGGTGACCCAGGGCAGGACTGGGTGTCCTTGGGCAGGACCAGGTGATCTAGGGCAGGACCGGGTGATCTAGAACAGGATTGGGTGACCTAGAGGAGGACTGGGTAGAGCAAGCAAAATGCCTTTAAGTAGGCAAATGGATAAATAAACAGTCGTACCTCCAGACAGTGGAATATTATTCAGCACTAAAAAGAAATGAGCTATCAAGTCATGAAAATAGAGGTACACGGAGGAACCTTAAATGCATATCACTAAGTGAAGAAGCCAGTCTGAAAAGGCCTATACATTGTATAAGTCTAACTCCATGAAATTCTGGAAAAGGCAAAACCACGGGAGACAGTAAAAAGATATGTGGTCGGATGATTAGGGGGAGGGATGAACGGGGACGCACTGAAGACTTTTAGGGCAGTGAAAGTACTCTGTATGATTGTGTAGGGATGGACGCATGTCATTGTACATTTGTGCAAACCCATGGAGTGGACCAAAAAAAGTTAACATTAATGTAAACTATGGGCATTAGTTAATTACAATGTATCAGTATTAACTCATCAACTGCAACTAATATACCATATCAAGCCAAGATGTTAATAACAGAGAAACCTTTGGGGAGGTGGGGATAAGGGAGTATGTGCAAAGTGTCAAGACTTTCTCTGCTCAACCTTTATGTAAATCTAACATTCTCTAAGAAATAAAATCTATGAATTAAAAACCTTATTCGCCTTTATGCTTAACCACCTCCACAAAGTACTGCTCCTATGTCTCAGACTCACTCTGAGCACTAAACCTGCAGTGTAACCTTGTGTGACTGCAGTGATGCCATCGGAATCCCCAGCTTCACAGGGTCTTTAGGGCATTATCTGGGAGGGACGGAACACTGGAAACTGGGAAAGAGATACATGGGCAGGTCCTAAGGAAGTTGGGACACTGAACCCCTCCGTTCCACCAACCTTTCTTTGCCAGAAGAAGCCCTCCTTCCCCTCCTGCTAAAGAGGCTAACCCTGTCTGAAGAACGTGTCTGAGCCACCCAGGTGGTTGCCCCACATGGTCCTGCTGAGCCTTCCCCAGACACACCGTCACCACCTCTCACTGCATCTGGACCTACACCTGGACTTAAGTCCCAGCAGGTCCCAGGGTGGGGAGGCACAGAGACAGAGAGAGAGAGAGAGAGAGAGAGAGAGAGAGATGCCCTCAAAGAACGGCATGATCTTGCCAATTTACACCAACAGAAACCTGGGCAACACATGTGGGAATGGCTCTTAAGTATGTGAGATCAAGACGGAATGAACAGAAATTGGACCAGGCTAGATGTATTGATATGGGCCACCAAGCGCAGATTCTCCAACCAATGTTTTAGATTAGGGGGCTGGAAATAGCTTTAACAGTTTCCACCAATGGTTGACATACACAGGCATCCGAAGGGGGTGTCCATATGAAATGACGTGGAGATGCCAGAATTTCCTTGTTATATCGCAAAGAGGCAAGTGTCTGAGGCTTATGGAAATTGGGACACTGGAGTGGATTGCCATGTGAGACCTGCTAATGACCTCAGGAGGGTCAAGAGGATATGCCTTTCCCCAAGACTATGAGAGATGAGTTTAGAAGAGTGCCCCCGCACCCTTGAAGAGCTCTGTGCTGATGCCCCCTCAGGTCAGAAAGTACCGTGGGAGAGCTCTCTTCAACCTGGGATCCCTAAGTGCAGAGGGGACGACGGGATCTTGAGGTGGCAAGGGCCAAGGGGGCGCATGTAAGAGCTAAGGGCAGATGGTTGTGGTCGCCGCAAAGCAGCAAGCAGAAGACCACTGTTACTGATTAGGTGAGCAGACTGCTCCTACCACTGGAATAGACAGACAGAAGGCCTCCAAGAGTCTTAGGGACCCGCATAAGCAGGAAAGTTCCGGATCTACGGAACTGAGGTCTGGCTTGAATCACCAACACAGAGTCACAGCCCTTCAAACAACTTCCAGACTTGGCACAATCCCAGGTCCCAGAGTAGAGCCCCAGGAATGAAGCTGCAGGGTTGGGGCAGAGTCCCTGAAGGGTACACAAGTCAGCAATTCGTACAGTGATTCCTTCTCTTAGCCTTCCCCAGAGGGGCCTGCGCCCTCGTGCCAGGATGAGTGTGTAAGGAGATAATGAGAGTCTTCAGTGGCTATCACACACTGACTCTGAACTGACGCTAATAGCAGAAAAACCCGAACATCACTGTGGCCCCCCAGTCAGAGCAGGGGCTTACAGAGGCCAGGTGATCGCACTCACTGTGTCGTCATTCCCCCAGCTCTGGAGCGGACACACTCAGGGGCTGGCAGGTCCCCCACACTGATTCCCTGACTGGCAGATTCAGGGCTATTCTGGTGGGAGAGGCCCGAGGACAGCCTCTGGATATAAAACCTTGTACCAAAAGCGATACGGCCTCCCTGGAGGGCATGGTTAGTGGGAGATTAGTGCCACCGTCAAGGACTTGAAGGATGAAGGGGAGGTGACTGACACCACGCCCCTTTCAACTCTCCTGCTAGGCCTGTGCCCAGAGAGGTGGATTGTGGGAAAGGACAGTAGATTATCATGAACTTAACCTGGTGGTGACTCCAAGTGGTGCTGCTGTTGCAAAGGTGGCCCCGCTGATGGAGGAGTCAGCACAGCCATGGTGCCCGCGACGCAGCTGTTAGTCTGGTGACCGCTGTCTCTACACCCATACTTAAGACCAACAGAAGCTGTCTGCTCTCATCTGCTGAGGTCAGCAACATGCCTGCGCTGCGCTATATCACAGGTGTATCAACCCTCCAGCCCCCTGTCACACCTGCACTGTGCTATATCACAGGTGTCCCAACCCCCCAACCACTGTCATTATCTGGTCCACCGGGGCCTTACTTAGTTCTGTCCACACAGCATCATGCATGGGACGTCAGTAAATTTAGAAATTATGCTGATTGGACCTAATAGGGAAGAAGTAGCAACTACCCACATATGTGGCTAAGACACCTGCACACCAGACTCGGATGCTGCTTGGCCCTTCGGAAGGCCCCAGAGGCAAATCACAGAGCAGACCCTTAGGGCTTGGGAGCACACACACATCTCTGCAGATAACTACTCTCCTTTCAAGAAACCGCTTTTGGCTGCTACTATACCTTAGTCAAGAATGAACGCTTGGCCACAGGCCACCGAGCTACCACACGATTCGGTTACTATGAACTAAGTGTTGTATGACCACGGCCGTCTTACAGCTCACACACGTTGTTGGCCCTCTGTCCACTCACTCGGATCTGTAAGCAGCTGCCAGCAACTGCCCTTTCCCCCAGGGTCCCATTCAGCTTCTGGGAACTGTGCACGTTCGGCATCCTGACGAGGGGCTGACTTTCGCAGGACACCCCATCACCACGGTCAGGGCCACGAGAACGGTCATGGGCTCCTGTCCGTCCTTGTCCTCGACCTCTCATCTCACACCCATGGTCCCTTCCCACTGGCTGCCCTGCAGATTCAGGCCCCAGACCAAAGACAGCAGTCTGGTACACACGCTCCATCATCGCCCATGACTGCACGCGGCCAACTCCCTGTAACTGATCGCGCACGCGGTCTCCTAGTGGCTCTGCTTCCTGAACCCGGGACCGTTAGTGTCCTGGGGAGAAAGGGTGCCATAGTCCAATGACTCGGAGCGAATGAATGAATGTAATTCCTTACTGCAGAACTTTCCGGCATGTTCACGAACCAGCATACATCACGAACATTCAAAAGGAGGAAAGGAGCAAGTAACGTTTCCCAAACCTACTGGACCACAGACTTTTTTCTTGATGGAGCCACTGATAAGCTCTGTGGGACATGATGTAGAAAGAACGTATGGACTCAGGTCCATGTTCCTCTCCTGGCCCCTCCTTCCAGGCCTGGGCCCCCAGCAGGGCCATTTTAGGTCCTGACCACGAGACATGCGAATTTCACCCTCCAGGAGCTTCACCCTGACCCTCACCTGACACCAAGGTGTTGTGTTTGCAAGTGGGCCTCCTGTCCAGGCTCCGAGGGCACAGGAAACAGGGCTTTACTGCCGTAGTAGGAACAGGGCATAGTAATGCTAAGCATGCCGATGCAGCTTCCCCCTCTATTTCAAAAACTATATACATAATATAAATTACGTATGTGATAATTATGTGTATAATAATATCTGAGTCATTGTAATTATTTTTATCCTGAAGTTAGCTAACATACAGCGTGGTCTTGGCTTCAGGAGTGGAACCCAGTGATTCATCACTTACATACGACAGCCAGTGCTCATCCCAACACGTGCCCTCCTCAATGCGCATCACCCATCTAGCCCACCCCCTACCCTCCTCTCGCCAGCACCCCTCAGTTTGTTCTCCGTATTTAAGAGTCTCTTAGGGCTTACCTCCCCCTCTGTTTTTATCTTATTTTTCCTTCCCTTCCCCTATGATCATCTAAGTTTCTCAAATTCCACATGAGTGAAATCTTATGATATGCGTCTTTCTCTGTCTACCTGACTTATTTCACTTAGCATATTTTTAAAACTATCTTCTTAGCACCCCTGTGAAGTAAACAGGTAAGAGGAAGCTCCTGTATAACAAAAACTTGCACAATGACAGTATTTAGAGGCAAACTGACTTTCTGGGGGTTGATCAGTGTGGCTGGCTTGCACGTGGCTGAGGGGGGCTGGTCCCAGGCCTGGCGTCTCTGTCACGTGACCTGTAGGTGTCTCTCCTACTCTCTGAAGCACCGTCAAACTGCTGTGGTTCCTGGACGCCCGGCAGCATCTAGGGCCACCTCTAGCCCACGAAGGGAACCCCCGCTGGAACCTTCTAGGAGTAAGGCTGCCTGCTCCTAGCCCTCTTCTATCTCAGCACTGGTCCCCCCGACCTAAGAGGCCCATGATCTTTAAGGAGAAGCAAAGCACCTGCTGAACGCTGGGTGCAAAGGCAGCTCGGGCCAGCAGCCCAGGACAGGACAGTTTGGCCCACACCTGCCTACCTGTTCGGGAGAGCTTCTGCAAGGTGGCTGCCAGGTGCTGCAGAACCGCCGGTGACACTTCATAGCGGTGTGTGTCTACTGCTGGAACCTTCTGGCACCTTCCAAACATTCCATCTGTGAGAAAAGGGAAGCAGAGAAGAAAAAGTGACATTTCATTTTCAGAGAGAAGAAAGGCATTACACACATCCTTGCAATATATTCTAATTATGCACTGTGGTGAGGCTTTGGAACACGGCTTTAGAAAGTCATCAAAACACTATCATAAGTCAGAAGCACTTGGAAAGTAATGGTTTATTTAAATAGAAGAGCATGATAAAAAACACAATTCCAAAGGTATAGAGAAAAGGACGTGAATTCAGAGTAGCTGGCACTTTCTATTCTACTCTCTCATCCCTTCTCCCCTTGCCACCCCCGCCACTCACTTGTTGTAATTTCCTGCCCCTGGCTTTCACCTTTCTGACTTGAAGCTTTGCTTCTGACAGTCCTGTGACAAAAAAGCCAATAGTACTCAGGATCGGTTTTCCAGATGAGAAACAGAACACCCAGGAAATATAAACATGAGTTTGTGGAAGCCTGAGGATCGTGGAAGTACCTGCCACGCAGGCTGGCAAACGGGGGCAGATGCGGGAACAGCAGTGAGGCTGCTCAAGGTGCTTCCAGAACAAGAGAGACTAACGGGCACAATTTATCTAGTCTGTTCCATCTGTCTAAAATGACACACTCTGCTCATCGACATCTTTTCAAACCACACCCTCCAGTTAATTTAGGCCCCAGTTAGTCTTTATTCGGCAAATTGTTCACTTTGAAATAAGCTTCCTGTAGGGGGTTCAAACATCCAAATTACTGTCCTTCGTACACACAAAAGACTAATTCAAGGGCCAGGCGGCCATCTGCAGCTTCAGGCCCGGATGGAGGGGGAAACACTTCCCTTATTGTTCACAACAGTCTCACTGCACGAAGTGTAGCCGAGGAAAAGCCTTCAAGTGCAACAAGTTTAATCGTCAGAGACACGTTCGCCCAGCGCCAGGCTGACTCAGTGATTACGGGTCTGATGTCCCATATGTGCTTAAGATGGATGGCGCTGTGTGATCGGCAGAAAATCATCCTAAGTATGGAGAGCATGTCGTGGATTTCTATGGGACTTTGCACAGCAGGGGACACAGCCGGCACAGCTGCTCATTCCGGGCACACCACGGCCATGCAGAAAAGTCAGACCCTCTGCCGGCCCCGCCCCCCGCACAGGGCTCTACTGGGCACCTCTGCCGGTCACCTCTGTGGGTCACCCCGGCCGTGCGGAGCTCTGCCGGTCACCTCCACCCTATGGCACCGCCCCTCTGTCTGAGTGACTCACTTAACACAACGGCCATCTCCGGCCACAGTGATTCCCAGTCACAGTTCCCTTGGAGGGAGGGTCTCATCTCCCTGCCACTACCCAGTGAGACAGGCAAGCTGCTCCACGTGAACACAGACAGCAAGTGTCCCCGTTCTTTTGATTTTGCCTTGTGCGAAGAACCCTGTGCCTGTGGATGGCGTGTTCATGTGGGGAAGGACGAGGGGGCAGGGAGGAGAAGGAGGCTAAGAGAAAAGCTAAGAACTCTCTATAATGTACCTGAAACTCTCATTTTACTTTACAAATGGAGTATCTGGAAAGTAGAACTGTAACATGTAGAGACTGGGAGGAGCATTAAGATGGGCTGACCCCACATTTTACAGTTGAGCGTCGTGACCTGCTAAGGTCCTCATCAGTGAAAAATGGCCAAAGACATTTCCTATCTATTTTGGAACATCCCAAGTGAATTAATTCCCTCTGAAGTATAAACGGCTTCACCCTTGAAAGTTGGTTTGTGCCACACAACGTGGTAAGTATATTTTTGGAAAAATAATTATTGGATTTTCTTGAAATCTCTCTCTCGACTATATACTTAAAACACATATATATAATATAATACATAGTATTTTTGTGCTTTTAAAATTAGGTTTAGTTTTAGCTAGTCATTTGGTTTTAATGATTTAAATGTTGAAACTAAACCAACCATTGATTCTCTTTGCCCCTAGACTACAGCCTTGCTGATGAGGCAGGACAGACCTTTCCCTAGTACATTTCTTTAAACTTTATCCTTTAAACAAACTTTATTTTTTAAAGCAGTTTTAGGTTCACAGCAAAGTTGAAGGGCAGGTACAGAGAGTCCCCATATACCTCCTGCCCTCACGTATGCAAACCAACAGCCCCCAGCCTGAGTGGTACATTTGCCACAACCAATGAGCCTACAGTGATGCCTCTTTATCACCCGAAGGCTGTAGTTCACATCAGGGTCATTCTCGGTGTTGTGCACCGATGGGTTTGGACAAAAGCACAGTGGCACGTGCTCACCATTATAGTGTCACGCAGGGTAGTGTCACTGCCCTGAAAATCCTCTGTGCTCCCCCTGTTCACCCCTCCACGCCTCTCACCCCTGGCAACCATTGACCATTTTACGGTCTCCAAAGTTGTGTCTTTTCCAGAATGGCATATACAGTTGACCCTTGAACCACACTGGTGTGAACTCTATAGGTCCAATTTATACACAGATTTATTTTTAGCTACACAGTACTGTGCAGACACACGTGTTGGTGTGTGTACATATGTGCATCTACATGTGTGTATACTGTGTGTGTTTGTGTCCACGTGTATGTGTTTGCATGTGCGTCTACAAGTGTTACGTGCACATGCCTTTGCATGTGTGTTGTGTACACGTGACGTGTGCTGTGTGTATGTGCATACACGTATACACATAGACAGCCCTGCCATTTGTCTAGCGGCCACACTGTGTGAGAACCCAAGGATACAGCCATTCCAACATCATAAATTCATCTAGGAAACAGATATGTTAATACCTCCCTACCAGAAACCTGATTTCCTTATTTATTTCTCAATAAACAACTTCACTACCTTTTTCTCTGTTTCCTCTGGATGACTGTGTGTACACTCTCATCCACACCTTCTCCTAATTTCCAGCCCCGTAATGCTGTGTATCTGCGGTGCCCTCCCCATCCTAAGGTGTGGATTCCGTCCCTGCCCACACTGCTCGGCCTCATCCTCCAACCTCAGGAAACGCACGCCCTGCTCTGATGTCCCCCCTGCTGGACAGGTGGGATAGCGGTGGGACATGCATCCGGGGCAGAAGTGGACACGCAAACTACTCACTTGTAACTGTGGTACAGGCTACAGAGGGACATGCTCCGGGGCGGCACAAAGACGGGGCACTGACCTCATCCGACACATAAAGACCCCACGAAAGTAGCAGCCGGTTGGGCTCCAACATTTACAGAAAGGGGCTGCCTACCTAGGGCTGGCAGGGACATCTAGGCAGGGGAGCAGGCTCTGTGGAGGACAGGAAGCGTCCGGTCGCTAGAGCTCTGGGACCAAGGCACTGAGCTCCCAGATGCGGAGCGAGTCAGCGGTGTGTGCAGAGCCTGAGGGCACGGAGAGGTTCAGCCCTCCTCCAGGAACTTCTGGCACCTTCCAGGCAGGTTTTGCATTTTGCCAGAAACCAAGGGGTGAGCTGCCTGTCCAGGGGAGGGTGGCTCAGCGAGGAGGACCACCATAGAAGTAAGAGAGCAGGACAGATCCACAGCCTTTTCAGAGGTGAACCCGTAGGACACCAATGCCACCCAGCTGTAGGCCAGCCCCTTCCCCGAGTCCACGGCACAGAAAGCCTCTGGGGTTCAAGGAAATATTCCGAGGGACAGCCCACGGAACATGTGTTTCTCCAAAGCAGAAACAAAGCTGTCTTGCTGCCAGCTGGGAGAGGTGACCCAATGGCCCCCAATCAAGTGACACTGCATCCTTCCGTGCGGAGGCCACCTCCCAGACCTCTGTGGGCAGTAACCACAGCAACCACAGAATCATGGACTGTGCTTAAAATCCCCAAACTTGCTGACGGCTGTCCCCAAGACCAAATTTCTGAGATGACAATCCCCCTCCTCATTTTGCAGAGCAGAAGACTGGGTCTCCACCGCTTCTGGAAACCCGAGACTACACGCTTTTAAACAGAAAAACAAGGGACGTTTGCAATCCTCGGAAAATAGCTGCTGCTGTCCCAGCTGAGTGTCACTGACCAGACGGCCATCTACAACTGGGCCGTGGGTTTCTCCTGTTAGAAAGAGACCTTGATGATTTCTTTGCTGTTTTTTTTGAAGAATGTGAAAAAAACAGCTCGTTCATAATGTCTGTACCTTTGCTTGAACCAGTATTCCTTGGAGCATTATTCCCCCAGGCAGAAGTCATTTTCACTCATCAACATCACTGTCCCCGGAACACTGATGCAGGCCTGTGGCTGTGCCCCCCTCCCGGACCGGCGTTCCAGAATTCACTTCTCCCTCGGTCTGTGGGGCTGTGCCTGTCTCCAGGCTGCATAGGACACACGTGGGCACACCTGTGTGCACACACATCTCCCCATCCCTCTGGCACTGACATTCTCCTCTCACCTCCAGGCACCATGGGCTCCTGGAAGGCAGGCACCAGAGCTACGCCTCTTAGAGCTCCCGCATCTGACACTACTCTGCACCCACTGTAGGTTCAATAAATATTTGTGACCGATTAACTGGTGTTTTTCCACTTGCCTGAAAAAAAAGCTGAGTGGCGCCTGAGCAGCTCAGTCGGTTAAACGTCTCAATTTCAGCTCAGGTCATGATCTCACAGTTTATGGGTTCGAGTCCCGTGTCAGGATCTGTGCTGATAGTGTGGAGTCTGCCTGGGAGTCTCTCTCCCTCTCCCGCTCTGCCTTTCCCCTGCTCGCTCTCGCTCTCTCAAAACAAATAAACATTTTTGAAAAGCTGAGATGCCCACAGAAATGTATACCACCATCAACTAGAATCCTAATTCGCTGGAATCTCACACTGATTTAGAAGTGCACAAGTCCCAGCACATGACCCGGCTGGAGGCAGGACCAGGGATCGCTGAGAACAAACCCAGGGGGCTCGTGGTGGAGCCTGCAAATGAGGGGGTGCTCCTCCGTGCTCTCAGCAAACACGGCACCTCCTCCCCCTCTAACTCCGCGCAGGCTCAGAGCACTGGTCCTCCCCCAGCTCATCCGTCCCCAGCCTCACACGTGGAGGACCTCTGCTCTGGGGAAGGCATGTTCATGTTCAGAGATACTGGCCTTTACTCTCAGGATGCTGTGGCTCTGGGGACTGCAGAGTGCAGGCCTCTCAGAGAATGAGCCAGACCAGCAGGTCAGACTACCAAGCGGCTGTGGGCTTGAACAGGTGGGTTTAGGTCTCTCTGGAGAGAACCATCTCTGTTCAGCGTCCGTCACGCAATTCACCTCAGGCTTGCATTAAAGGGCATCCTGAAAAAAAGCCTGTGGAGTCTACGTTGTACACCTGCTGAGAAACGTCCCTCATAGCATCGTCAGTGTCTCTTCGTAAAGGTCCAGACAGGGAAGGAATCCCCCAGACCCCAGGACAGGACCCACCCACCTTCTACCTTCTACCCTCTTGCTGGTCACTGGCTGTTCTCGTCACATCTCTGATCTTGTTGTGCAGGCTCTGGTGGTGGTTTTTTTTTTAAGGAAGTAACCATTTTCTTTGCACCCATCATATTCAATCCTCTCTTATTTTTCTGTCTTTCCCTGTTTTTTATTTTTTTATGCATCTTTTTTACATTTCTTCATTATTTCTTTGGGAAGAGATAATGAGACTAGGTAATTCACAAACACAATGTGATCACCTTATTTAGATTTTCAGAGTGGGATAATTAGTTTAGGGCACGTTAAGAAATTATTGCAAAGCACATACCTGTTCAATAATTTGTGTAAATAGTTTATTCATGTAAATAATATGCATGTGCAAACGTATTATCTTTGTTCCCTGGAAACCCTAAGAACAATATTCTTGATTTTGGAGCTAGAAGGGATCGGCAGAAAAGGTGTCACAGTTATAAAGTCTTTGCAAATGAGGGTGTGCCAGAGGTGGCATTAAAATAATTATGGGGCAGGAGAGAAACATACAGTAAATAATCCGTATGCAGAATCTCCTTGCAGGGGTAAAAACAAGAGCTTTCAGGAGGTCTAGCCCAGGGATCAGCCTTGCCTCTTTCCATAATCATAGAAACAATGGCCTGTGACATACATTTAGTTTCTCAAAATACTGCATACAGTAAACAATAAATGCATTCATGCACCTTGTGAAATGGCTGGTCAACCCTATGGGACAAAAGGAACAGGGGTCTGTCGAAAGCAGCTCCCGGGGGCTTGCAGGGGAAACACAGGAAGTGGTAAGGGGTTTGACCACAAGGCCCTCCTGGGACGTTCCAGGAATTTAACCCAGTGCTCAGAAACGGCACACAGGCTCAGAGAGATGTGTTTTGGGGCACCCAGTCCCTGAGTCCACGGTGGGTGTACCTGCTGTATCTGAGCACCCATAAGCTGCCATCTAGGAAGTACGTTACATTTTGTAAAACGGGTTCTGGTTCACCCCCACCCTGCATCAAACTTGGCACCGAGGTGGCAGCAGGATGAAGCAGCAACAGCGACCCCTGGTGGTCACCTCCCCACAGCACAGGATCCTCACAGGGACAGTTGGTGGGGGAGCTCCTGGGAAGCCCAGACAGGCCAAAAACCATATCCACAGAGCTGCCTGGACCCTAGTTTGGAGATGGTGCTGGTGTTCCCCAGGGAGGCAGGGGAGTCAGTGACATGCACATGTAGACACCCACACAAGCTCACATGCTTGCACACACATGTGCACAGACTTCTACACCCATCCATGCACACTGGGGACTGCCCGGCCACAACCAGGCCAAGGGACACCCCCCCCCCCTCACTTGCAGACAGATGCCTGCACCCACCTTTCAGGCAGGCTAGCGTAAAAGCCCCGCCCTCCAGTGTCATGCTGTTCCAAGCTAAAGCACCCTTTCCTTTTTTCTGGCCTCCCCTCTGTTGTCCTGTAGGACCCTAATCTCTCTCCCCTCCTCCCAAGGTAGAAGCTTACCCCCCCCCCACTATGCTGTTCAGGGTGTCCACAGGCCATGTAGGAAGGACCTGCCCCATCAGACCCCAGGGACGCCTCTGTGCACAGCACGGCCGGGGACACACAGAGGGGCCGGCTGTCCGGAAGCTGCGAGACAGCCTCGGTCCTCAAGCTCGGGAGTGACGACGCTCTGCCACCCCTTCTGTGAATACTGGGGACCAACTTCTCCCATCGCCTGAGGAGTGCGGTATGGTCTGGGAAGGTAAATGTGGCTCATAAGCCCCAGGCTGGTAGCCAGGCTGGGCAGTGGGTGAACAGTGAAGACAGCAATAAGAATAAATAAAACCGGTCCCGTCACTGCCACTGAGCGCTTATGCCCCAAGCACTTTCCTAAGCCTTTTATGTGCAAGAACTCTAAACCCCCGTCACACTCTGAGGAAACACCACCATCCCATTTTACACCAGCTGGAAACTGAGGCAGGGAGAGGCAGGAGCCCAAGGTCTCAAACCCAACAGCGTGCATCCGTGACGCCTGCGAGCCCTGCCTGGCCTCTTCCGTCATGTTCCCCTTCGCCTTCTGGCCGTCATCACCCTGAGCATTAGCTTTCCTTTCCGTACACATGTCCCAGTTTCTGACGTAGAAAACAGTTACACTGCAGTGATGGAATGTCTTGTTCTGAAACTCATTAACAAAGTTCCCTGGGTCCGCTGTTTGTCAACTCTGGATGTGAGAGCTAACGTGTTTACACGCAGTTATGATGTGCCAGTACCACTGCTACACACGCGACTCAGTTAATCCCAGGACAACCTGCCATGGTCTCAACTGTCATGGTCTCCTTTCACTGTTGGGAAAACGAGGGCCCAGAGAGGTTGTGTGACCTGCCGAGGTCACACAGTAAATGGCAGGCTGGCCTAGAGTCTGCACATCCTTTATTACTAACATGCCGTCACTTGTGCAGCTGTGACGGCACCAGGCCAGGGCAGGGGAAGCCAAACCAGGTATCTTCACCGTTTTGGTCACCTAAGCCCACATCGGAAGAAAACAAACAACCACTGGGGGTTTGAGGAGGGAGGGAGACGGACCAGCACATGGCTGTTTGTAGCCAACAGATACCAGCAACAGATTTAATGTTTATTTGTTTTGTTTTTGGTTTTTTTTGAGAGACAGCAAGTGACCACAAGAGCAGGGGAGGGGCAGAGAGAGAGGGAGACACAGAATCCCAAGCAGGCTCCAGGCTCCGAGCTGTCAGCACAGAGCCCGACACAGAGCTCCAACCCACGAACCGTGAGATAATGACCTGAGCTGAAGTCGGACGTTTAACTGACTAAGCCACCCAGGTGTCCCTACAGCAACAGTTTGGAGTCTGCACCACGACAAGCCACCCACAGCCAGAGGCAGAGTCCAGGGCCCTTCCAAAGGCTGTTCCATCCCTACACTGGCCATGGGGTTGGCGCCCACCTGCTTCCCAGAGATCCTTCCGGTAGCCTGGAGCCCAGGTGCACAATGGGGACGGGCGTAAGCAGGAGATTCTGACTTTTGGCAACTGTGAACTACCCTGATTAGACAGCGATCCACAGACCATGCTGGGGCTGCCCCTTCAGACACTCAGGCCGGCCCTGCTTGCTCAGACACAGGGGTCCGCCCACGCACAGCTTGGACATTCCCAGTCCTGCTCGAGGCTGACGAGAGACAAGGGGCAGGAACACTCTTCGCTGCTCAGCTGCCTCCATGTTTCCCAGTGAGATCAATCCAAAGGCAAAGCACCTGATAGTTACCATGTATCACAAATGTGCCCACAATGTCAGAGTTCTGGAGAGGAAAGGTGGTACTGGCTGCATGACGATGCTAGTGTCCTTACTGCCACTCAATTGTACACTTAATAAGGCTTACCATGGGGGCCGTGGGTGGCTCAGTCGGTTAAGCGTCCGACTTCGGCTCAGGTCATGATCTTACAGATCTTACAGCCCGCATCAGGCTCACTGCTGACAGCTCGGAGCCTGGAGCCTGCTTCAGATTCTGTGTCTCCTCTCTCTCTCTCTCTCTCTCTCTCTCTCTCTCTCTCTCTCTCTGCCCCTCCCCCACTTGCACTTTTTCTCTCAAAAATAAATAAACGTTAAAAAAAAAAGCTTAACATGGCAAATTTTAAATTATATGTATTTTCCCTCAATTTAAAAATTTAACAAAGAGCAATTCAAAATAAAAGAATACAACAAAGCAGGGCACTCTCAGTGAGCAATGAGGATGTGGATAGATGTTAACGGTGTCCCGCGAGGCAGGAGTCATCTCCACCGGGAGGTGGGGGAGGAGCTGCATGGACTCCTGAGGCCGGTTACAGCTGCTGCTGGGGTCACACCACAATCACGTTTGGGTGACGGGTTTTCATTGGGGCACATGGGCACTTCCGGTCATCAGAATTAGTTCAAATTTCATTTAGTCCAGACCAGTGAGCATTCATCTGGCGCCCACTCTGTCCACAAGCCAGGCCCAACTGTTTGGATTCAGGGAAACACCACCCCCTCACATCTGATGAGACACACACGGGCATCAAGGGGTCACCGGGACCTGAGTTCCTGGAAGCAAAGGCCCAGACACAGGCCTGGTCTGCCAGAGAAAGTCAACGCTGATCAGGGAGGGCTTTCTGGAGGAGGCAAGGCCAGGGCGCTCTACTATCGCTATCCAGCTGAGGATGGCTGTGAGGCCCCGGACCGCGGGGTCTCCTGACTGCTCTTCCACACCTGCGTGGGAGGAGCCATCGGTCTGCGGGGGAGGGGGCTTCTAGCAGGCACCAGGCTGTCTTCAGAACTGCAAGTACCTGGAAAGCACGCGGTCAGGCTGCCTTGCTACAAGGACTCTTGGTTCCACAGGGGAGCGGTGGCTCCAGTCACCGTGAGGTAGGGCCGTTTCGTGCCTACCCCTCAACAAGTGCACCCCCTCCCATCAACATGCTTACACATCATATTAAGTAACTGCCCGCAACAATGTGCATCTGGGTTTTGAACACAGATTACACTACCTGGAATTTAATACAAGAAGCTCTCTGGAGTGTTGGTTGAGATGTCACACAAGAATTTGGAATTGCATACGCATGTGGGAAACCAGACTCTGCTAGCTCTAGGGTAAGTAAAAGTGAAAACCAGAGAGTCCCCAGATAGAATCCACCCAGAAAGAGAATGAGAGGCTGTGCTGCTGGCAGCGACACTTTCCTTTTCCCTTAGCTTCGCACAAACGACAAGCTGAAGGCTCACAGCTGGGAGGCACAGAGTGGACGCCAGTGGCATTTGTGAGGCGCTGGGGAGAAGAGAACCCACAGGAATCTGAGACTCCGCTGGTGAGAAGTCACGTGCCTGCTTCGTGCCAGGGCCTTACTGGAATCGTCCTTCCCTCAAACACCCCTCTGCTCACCAGTGTCTTCTGTCAGCCAATGGATCATGCTGAAGTGACACAGGAACCCACAAACCCACGGAAGACACCGTCTCCTGATCTCAGGCCTGAGCTGGGTTGTGCCTTATCAGCTCCCACACCTGTCCATTTCAGAAGGTCACAGGGCCAGAGCCCAGGACTCTGTCAACCAAGGTGCACAGCCAAGTGGACCCGGGCATTCTGTGCCTCCCTGAGAAAGTCCCCGGACAGGACAGGCCCCAGAAGGTACCGGTCTGCAGGGGGCAGGAGGCCCGGCTGAAGGTAAATTCTGGCCTGTTGAGCCGCTTGCTTACCTGACCCACACCGGCCAAGACTTCTGTCCGCCCCACGTGGGTGCTGGCTGCCCGGCCCCTCTCCCAGCGTGGCCCTCGGCTCACTGGACCGCCAGTGCCCCTCTCACATGTGAACGCTGGGACCTGGCTCTGGAGACCCCTTCAGATAGCGATCAAACCCACTGGAATCAGCCTCCAGGACTCACACGTATCTCAGGGATGGTCTGCTGCACCACCCAGGAGCCTTCATATCCAGTGCTTTAAACTCAGGCCGGGGAGACAGACAGGAGCCCCAGGAGGGGGACGTTCAGCATTGAGAAGAGGAGCTGTGCGTGCTTCCCAGCCCCAAGCAGGTGTCTGAAGGCGCTTCTCACACTGACCCCAGTCTGCTGTGATGCGCTGCAGCCGCCCCTGGAACGGCTCCTTCTCCTTCTGCAGCGCATTTAGGTCTGCACACCTAGCAGGATTAGGTCTACACGACACCGCCACTCATGCACCGCTGCATTTTAACTTCTTGTTGACCTCTGGCCCCTGAAGAGGAGGCCTGATAGCTGCAGGGTTTGGAGCACTCAGATAGGAAGTCCTGGGCCCCAGAGCTTTTCCAGGGGGAGAGGCTGGGGTGGGCTGGTGTCGGTAATCCCCGGCACAATGTTGATCAGCAAAAACAAATCACACTGAGCCTTAAAATAGCCTTTCCTGAAAAGAAAGCTCGCCTCTTAAGATCACCGCCTAGGTGAGCACAGCAATAGATTTTCCAACGGACACATTAACCTTCCTGACTGCTTTCCACCATCTCGGGCCATGTGGCTCTGCCAGTCCTCGGCTCTGTTCCTGAAACGGATGGACCCGGCCCGGCCATCCCGAGGCACCTGAGAGCAGGTGAGCAAATCACACCTTGTGATTTCAGAATATACAGGGTTTTTGCTGGGAGCTGAAGAGAATGATAGCGTGTATTTTATTCAGGCCCTTGTGCTTCATAGACAAGAAAATTAAGGCAGTGAGGGATCGGACAGCCCACTGGGGGTTGCCCCCATACCCCCACTCCCCACCAAGGCAACGCCCGTGGCCACCATGCCTGCTCTGGCCCTGCTAGGATATTCTAGCATCCACAGTTTCCTTCAATAGAAACAACACAATAAAACGTGAGGTCAGAGTCAAAAGATGACACATTGCATTGGGCTGTGTAAACAATCCTAAAAAGGTCCTGGCTGGACATTATTCACTTTCTAAGTACAATGTTGAAGCAGCTGCAGGGTTGGGACCAGCAGCAGTGCCGGAGCAGCAGCATCGGGACCAGCAGCAGTGCTGGAGCAACATCGGGCAGTCTGGGCTCTCAGGTGCTGTGACTTCTCCCATGAAACAGAAAGCACCTTCCAGAGACTGGCCTGGAGGAGCCCGGCTCTGCGGCCACCGGATTAGGTGACCTTCACCTGCTGCTGAGCCTCCCTAGTCTTTAGGGGTTAGGTGTTTGTTTTGTTTGGTTGTTTGTGAAAATTACAGGCTGGAGCCAGATAATCTGAACACCTCTTCCAGCTTTAAAATCCAGAGGTCAGTGCCTGTTGGTAGGAAGATGCTCTCCCCAAGCAGTGGGACCCTGAGGGATTTCATCGACACGAAAGGCAGTTTACTGGGAGAAAGACGCAGTTGCAGGATGAAAAAGCACAATCTAAACCACCAACGCGTGTGCCATTTGCACAGCTCTGCTGCAGGCAGGTGCTGTCCTCACTTGTGGTGACTCTGTCCCAAAGGCGAGGGTTAATTCTGGTTTTCTGCCCTTGACCCAGACTGGACAGACACATTGGCACTGCTCTGGAGATTTCAACACTGTTCTCCCTTCTTTTCCTGGACATGACGGAGGCACCCTGCCTCCGCTAATGAGCTGAGCGGGCTCCTTGCTTCCTGTCAGGGGAGCTATGGCCGATCCGGACCTCCAGGTCCTGGCCACACTCAAGCATCCCCAGGAAGTCGGGCTCTCTGGGCAGGGACCTGGCTGGGGATGGGGGACCACCCGAGGCCGGCGTGAGGGTACTCGGCAAACCTCACTGTCGAGAGCTCAGACCCCACCCAAATCTCCGCGGGCTGTCATGTTTGGTGCAGTCTGCTGTGGGTCCAAAGATAAGCAGCAGGGAAGGAAAAAAAGGCAGTTTATCTGTGGCAGCTAATCTCCCCATCAGCAGCCCTCTGCTCCAGCCCGTTGCCAAGTAACGGAGGCCGCTCCTCTTATCAGCCTGGAACGTTCCATTGACTATTCAGACAAGAATAGAAAGGCCTGGCACTGAGGGCTGTAAGCAGCACTGAACGAAAATGGCACATTATGTGGGATGAGGGAAAAGAGAATCTGTTAGCCCTCATCTTATCTGGATGGTGACAGTTACTCAAAAACAGCCATCCATCACTCGCCTCTGCACCCATTCTTATTCCAGCAACTGGAGAGCCCCTTGCCCGCTTTCCAGAGCGGGGGGGGGGGGGGGGGGGGGCAGGGGACAGAGGGAGACAGAAAGAGCAGGAGAGAGGAGAGTTGGGGAGAGGGAGGGAGCCGAAGGCCCTTGTTCCTCAACCCGGTTTACTCTGGGCGCCCCCCTCCTCTCCTTCCTTCTCTCCCCTGGCCCAGGCCCCTCCACTCTCACACCTGAGGTAGCTCCTCACAGTGGAAGGTCCCACCTTCCGAATTACCCAAAAAATGTGCGCCCCAGCCCAGGGGAGGAACACAGCTGAGCCCCAGCAGACGGGGAACACCCAGCGCCTTGAGACTGGCTAAGTCTCAGGGCCTGCTCCTGCCATGAGCCTCCGAAGGACGCCCCCAACTACTTGTCAACCGACCCAAGACCCTCTCCCCACTTCATCCCCAGCTCTGTTCTCAAGCTGGCAGAAACAGAAACAGCAGGACCTGAGTGGGCTAGGGGAGGGGCTCGGGGAGGTGCAAGGAGAAGCCGCGGGCCCCGGGGCGGGGGGTAACGGCGTCAGTAGCGCCTCCTTAGACGGGGGCTGCACGGCCACCAGCCTGCCCACAAGAGCGGCCCCCAGGCCCGAGCCCCGCAGCACCGGCCTGTGCTCTGGCCCACAGGGAGCCTGGTCCTCCGCCTGTTGGTCAGATGGTGATGCACGCACAGGCCACCCCCTGCCCCACAGACCCAGCATGGCCTAGCGAGCCTGTGCGCTCTCAGTGGAAGCAGCCAGACACGTGTGCCTGGAGAGTGGCATCAGAGGCATCAGAGACGCCCGCGTGCCCACCAGCACCAAGGAAACACGGCCCACCGAATCCAGGACACGCTGAGGGTTGCCCAGACAGCCAACATTCAGGTGCTGGAGCTCCTCGGCCACTCCGCTTCCCCAGCAGCGTGCGGGCCCACTGGGGGTGCAGAGGGGAGACTACGATGGGCATACAGGAGATCCCCCACTCTGTTCACCTCCTCCACCTCCCCGCCGGCCAGACGGCCAACGGTTCTGAATGCCTTTTCGAAAGGTCGTCTTCTAAACGGCACAGATGCCTTTGTTTCCTTTCCCCCATCACATGATTGTTAGAAAAACAGACACTTCAGGGGCGCCTGGGTGGCTGAGCCGGTTAAGCATCCGACTTAGGCTCAAGTCATGATCTCGTGGTTCGTGGGTTCGAGCCCCTCATTGGGCTCTATGCTGACAGCCCAGAGCCTAGAACCTGGTTCAGATTCTCCCTCTCTCTCTCTCTCTCTGCCCCTCCCCCGCTTGCATTCTCTTTCAAAAGTAAATAAACATTAAAAAAGAAAAAGAAAAAAGAGAAACATAACCTTCAGAGAGAGAGAGTCCAAAGAGAGAAGTGAACTTGGAAGTTTTAGTATTCAAAATATTGAACAAACTGAGGGTTGATGCGGGGGGGGGGGGGGGGAGGCGGAGACAGGAAAGTGGGTGATGGGCATTGAGGAGGGCACTTGTTGGGATGAGCACTGGGTGTTGTATGGAAACTAATTTGTCAGTAAATTATATTAAAAAATATTAACTTATCCTATAGGAAATTCAATTCTGTACAAAGTACACTTGTGTGCTTAAAATAAATTTTAACTACTAGGAATAACTACTACTATCTGGAGTCCAAGCAGATTTTCAGCCATCACTGTCCTGATCACCCAGTTCCAGGGGCCTGATCCATCCCTCAGCATGTGGTGGCTGGGAACACAGAGGACCTGCTTGTCCCTCTCACAAGAGTCACTCTCCTCTGCCTTCAACCCCCCCACCCACCCACCCTCCCTGTGCCCAGTGAACCCTGCATTCTGCAATCATCCAATTGCCCATCTGTCTCCTTCCAGTAGGGAAGGGTGGGTCCTACTTCCTGCAGTGCTTGGCCTATGGAAATGATTTTTGTAAGAATTTACCAAAATCCAAAGCAGGGATTTGAAGACATATTTGAAAACCTATGTTCACAGCAGCATTATTCATAGTAGCCAGGAAGCAACCCAAATGTCCATCGCCAGATGGATGGATGAACGAATGTGGTATAGATGTACAACAGAGAAGCATTCCGCCTTGAAAAGGAGGGAAATCCTGACACCCGCTATGGCATGACGAACCTGGAGGACATGATGCTCATTATGTGAGCAAAGCCAGTCACAGAAGGACAACTGCCCTGTAATTCTCCTTCTATGAGGTCCCTGGAGCCGCCAGATCCATAGAGACAGAGAGGAGAGGGTGGGCGCTGGGGAAGGGGGATGGGGAGTTAGTGTCTAATGGGGACAGAGTCTCCGTTTGGGAAGATGGAAAGTTCTGGAAACGGTGGTGGTGATGGTTGCACAACAATGTGAATGCACTTAATGCCACTGAACAGTGCACTTAAAACTGGTTAAGATGGGGGAAGGGGGCATCTGGGTGGTTCAGCAGGTTAAGTGTTCAACTCCAGATTTCAGCTCAGGTCAGGATCTCATAGTTCGTGGGATCGCGCTCCACATCAGGCTCTGCACTGACAGTGTAGAACTTGCTTGGGATTCTCTCCCTCCCTCCCTCTCTCTCTGTCCTTCTCCCCCTCCCTCTCTTAAGTAAATAAACTTTTAAAAAATGGTTAAGATGGTAAATTTTGCTATGTGTATTTTACTACAATTTTTTAAGAGTGATAAAAAATTTGGTGGATGAATAAGAAACCGAATAGAAGAGATATGCCCCCACTTTAGGAACAGCGATGGGAAGAAAGGCCTGTAAACTCAGTGGGCCATAATACTTAAGGCAAAGCGATGGGAAGGCTCTCTCAGTGCAGCTACCCCTGAGAACCCCGCAGTCCAGGACCCCAACAATCCAAAGTGGTCCATGCACAGGTTGAAATACATTATCAATACCCAAAAATTTCATTAGAAATAAACATATCCAGTAGAAGAGCTCATCACTTAACTTTAAATATATCTTGGTTTCCAATCTGGATAGATCAGCCTTTGGGGGGAAATGAGTTCTTTAATAGTGGATTTACAAAACAATTTAATTTGGTTTCATGTTGGCCAAGAGATCTTTGGTGAGGCTAACCACCAGGAACAAAAAGAACGCCTTCCAAGCCCTGCCAGACACACCAGATGAACTTTCTGATGAAGGGGCCAGCTGGAACCATGGAAACCTTCTTCTCCAGATCAAGGTCAAGGAGAGCCACAGTCCTCACATGCCTTCAAGTGTTTCTATCGAAAGGCCCAATTTCAGCAACCCTCTAGGTTGTTTTCTCAAAGACCACAAAAAAGAATGATTCCTGTAAACCAACATGGATCATCCTTAATTACTGCACTGCAGCCACGGCTATTTAAAAACCAACTGCAGCAAAGTGCTGACAAACATTAATGAGCAGTGATGCACACATAGAACTGTAAATGAAAGGATAATGAAAGCAATTTATTTGAAAATTAAAACATGATTAAGAATGGCAGCCTGTGCAAGAGCCCAGAGGCCCAAGGAAAGTGTCTGATGTGCAACCAGCTCTCATTAACTAGGGAGCCCGGTGAAATTGCTTTCCTTTCTCTGACAGTTTTTAATATAAAGTAACTTCACTAATAGATGGATATGTCCTTTCAGAACCCAGGACCTGGAAGATATCTAGAAGTAGAGCATCCAAGGGCAACTCCATTCATGTGGGAGTCTCACCAACGAGAACCTGAACCGAACTTCCCTCTGACAGTGGACGTGAACCCTGCGTTCATCCACACCAGGACAACATGGATGCCGTGGATGCCTGGACAAGAATTCTCACTATTTGGGATACTCCAAGGTCTGGCCTCTCATTTTCAGACTCGGAGACCAAAGTAACTAGATGGGAGAGAGGGTTCTTGCAAGAACTTTGCAATCTGGAGTCAGACTTATTTCAGCACAGGTGCTGCCCAGCCAAGTCATGACCCATCCTAGGGAAGGTCAGACCAGGTGACCTTCCAGTGGGTCCTGAAACAGGTGTGGACATGAAGATTGGACCCTGGTGTCCTCACAAGCCCAAGAGGGCCTTTGGAAGGTGGTTCCTCAGATGGGATAGGTCACCTCATATCTGCTGCTGATGTTCAGTCATCCTTGAGCCATGGGACAGACCCAGGCCCTCCCGTGCTCAACACATTTACAGGAACAACACAGAACACATCCCTGTACCTGTGCTGAGCCCACCTTCCGACCTCTCCTCGCTGATCCCAATTCTGTTTGCACTTCACTGCTTGATGCTCAGGCTCCTTCTGCCCTCTCATCAGTGTTTGGTTTCTTTCGTTGCTCTCTATGTATGGGTCACCCTTCATTTGTACCACCACTATCCTCCTGCTCACACCATGATCCAGCTGCACACAGGAGAGGTGAAAAAGCCCCAGCTCCCAGCATGTGCTGCCTTTCTTGGGCCCCATCACGGCCCTGAGCTCTAGGGAGCAACAGTGTAGCATATGGCCTACTGAAGACACCCAGATGCCGAGCCTGCTGATATCCACCCACCTTTACTACGAGTCAGTGCATTCCATGGAATCAGAAAGCAGAGATGGGTGGAGGAGAATTCCTAGCCCAGACACTGCTGGTGTAATGTTGCTACAGAAAGCACATGGAGAAGAAAATCCGAGCATCACTGTAGACACACACACACAGAAGAACGACTCTCTTACTTTATCTGTAATTACAGAGGTGCCGACTTAAGCAACATTAACGATTTTGCCCATCAGTTTGGCAAAGGGTCTTGTGTGATGATGATTGGGTTGCTGTTGTGTTATGAGTGTAACAGGCTCATCCACTTTAAAATCAAGTAATTATTGGGGCGCCTGGGTGGCGCAGTCGGTTAAGCGTCCGACTTCAGCCAGGTCACGATCTCGCGGTCCGTGAGTTCAAGCCCCGCGTCGGGCTCTGGGCTGATGGCTCAGAGCCTGGAGCCTGTTTCCAGTTCTGTGTCTCCCTCTCTCTCTGCCCCTCCCCCGTTCATGCTCTGTCTCTCTCTGTCCCAAAAATAAATAAACGTTGAAAAAAAAATTTTTAAATCAAGTAATTATTGTTGGAAAGTGTGCAAATGAGACACACTCCTTCTGAAGGACAATTCGGCAACATTATCAAAAAGTTTTAACACATTCAAACCTTTCTTTAAAGTGCCTGGAGTTTGCAGACCATCCTATCTGTTTAAACTTAGAGCATTTATGTGCTATAGTTCTTGGGAGCCAGTGACGTATTTACTCGGGCAGCATGGGAAGGCAACACTAGGGTTCAGTGATTAACTATCATTAAATGACTAGTACAGCCTTAGGAAAAACTCCCTTCCCCTTCTGCTGTCATCACATTGTGGTGACAATAATAGGGTAAGGTTTGCAGCTTTAATAAAGTATTCTAAATTTCTTAAATAATGTTTCAAAATACACTGCTGTCACATTTAAATAATACAATTAAGACATTTAGGGCCTCGGTTTGTAGAAAGTATTCAGTTATGTAAGAAAAATTCCTTTTAATTCTATAGGAAAACAATACACATTTGCAAGTGTGAGATGTTATTTTTGTTTTGTGCTTCAGGTGCAGGCATGCCATATTTTTGTACAGAAAGCGCATGAATGATAGACACGTTGTTTTTTAAAAAGCTTATAGAGAAGAGAGGTATTTATTTTCATACTCTGGGTCTACATGGTTTTATATTGCATCACCAAAGCTATAGATTGCCTCTTCCCTTTTGCTACCACAGTGCAGTGAGGAACATCTCCTCCTACCAGGAGTCGGGCTGCAAGATCACGAGAACCAGAATGCATCAAGTGCGTGCTCTCAGGACTGTGCACCACAGGAGGATCACGGGAGGATCACAGGAGGATCACATTCTGAAAGTCACCAAGCACACAGGGGTTGCTGACCGGTAAGGCTGCACCTGCCCACATGCCACCAGTAGTAGATGAGCACTCTTCCTTTCCCGCGTGACTGCCCACATTCTGTTTAGACTTCCCCATCTTTCCAAACTGACGGATGTGAGGTGATAATTCATTGTAATTTGCACTTGGCTACTAATGAAGGTGAGCATTTCTTTATATGCTAGTTATTTGGCTTTTTAATGTCATGATTTAAGATTTAATATTAATTCTTCCAAACCGTGAAAACTATTTTTCCATTTATTTGTGTCTTCCTCAATTTCTTTCATCAATGTCTTCTAGTTTTCAGAGTACAGGTCTTTCACCTCCTTGGTTAAGTTTATTCCTAGATATTTTGTTCTTTTTAATGCAACTATTAAGGGGGGTTGTTTTCTTAATTCCTCTTTCTGATAGCTCATTATTGTGTATAGAAACACAACAAATTTCTCTGTGCTAATTTTGTCTCCTGTGACTTTTCTGAATTCATTTATTAGTTCTAATAGTTTTTTGGTGGCGTATCATGCCATCTGCAATAGCGCTAGTTTTACTTATTCCTTTCCAATTTGGATGCCTCTTCTTTTCCTTTTCTAACTACTGTGGCCAGGACTTCCAGTACTATGTCGAATGAAAGTGGTGAGACTCGGCATCCCTGTCTTGTTTCTCATCTTAGAGGGAAAGCTTCGGCTTTTCACCATTGAGGATGATGTCAGCTGTGGGTTGTCATATTTGGGCTTTATCATATTTAAACACGTTCATTTTATACCCACTTCGTTGGGAGTTTTTATCACAAATGGATATTAAATTCTGTCGATAATTTTTCTGTGCCTACGGAGATAATCATATGATTTTTATCCTTTGTTTTATTAACGTGGTGTATCATGTTGATTAATCTGTGGATGTTGAACCATCCCTGCATCCCTGGAATAAATCTCATGGATTGTAGTGAATGATTTCTTTCCATGTACTGTTGGATTCAGTTTGGTGACATTTTGTTGAGGATTTTTACATCTATGTTCATCAGAGATACTGGCCTGTGATTTTCTTTTTCTGTGGTGTTTTTGTCTGGTTTCATAATTAGAGTAATGCTGGCCTCAAAAAATAAGCTTGAAAGCCTTCCTTCCTCTACAATATTTTGGAATAATTTGAGAAGGATAGGTACCAACTCTTCTTTAAATGTTGGTAGAATTCATCTGTGAAGCAATCTGGTTCTGGACTTTTATTTTGAGGGAGTTTTTAAGGCAATGCTTCAATTTCATAACCTATAATCAGCCTATTCAGATTTTCTATTTCTTCACGATTCAGTCTTAGAAGGTTGTGTGTTTCTAGGAATTTATCCATTTCTTCCAGGTTGTAGTAGATCAATTTTTAAATATTGCCCAAGATCTGAGAATGGAAGTAAAGAGGCAGAGATTCACATGTAAGTTTAATAAAGAAGTTCATATTAAAGCCGGGTGGATGTTCAATTAAACATCAAACTTCACACTGGAAGACTGCACAAGGCTCACCATGCATAATTCTCATCCGACCACTTGAGCTTTGCCGTTACTGCTGGAAGCTGTCATCGGTGCCCTTGGTGCGGGGGGTGGGGGGGGGGTGCCTCTAACACCCACTGTCTGTGTTCTCCGCACACACAGATCATCATGATGTGTTTATCTTTATATACACCCCTGCCACGCGTTATTATCTGGAGATTCACAGGCTTGACTTCTTCCAAGAAAAGAACAACAGTGACAGCTGAAGCACAGGCACAGGGACAGGGTTTGTTGAGTCAGTGTTTCCCTGCATGCACGTGAACACACGCAGGTCATTGTCCTAAAGTGATGGTCAGGACAGGGAGACTTCTTCCTGTAGGCACCCTTCCTCACTCCTCACAGACAATCCATATGATCCCAGATCCAAAGCATTTCCGGTAAGTTGGGACCGGACGGAAAAAAAGTGACTGGAAAGCATGCAGGTGAAAAACACTCCTCAAAAGAGCCTCGCGTGAAGCATGCTGTCAGAATTAGACGTCTCTACTTGCTGGGACGGTCACTGGGAATTTGTCAGAGCTCCACAAGGTCAGCCAGGCCATAAGCGGATATAATTGGCACTTCTGGAAAAGGAGACTTTTTAAGCTAATTCTAATGCAAAGAGTGTGACTTTTCCTTTCTCTCCTCCCTTCCTTCCCCTTTTTTTTACATAAGAAATCATGGTGCATCTATTTCCTGGTATTCAGAGTCCTGACCCACCAGCCGGAGTGCCAGAGAAACACGCTCGCTCTCACCGGAAACAGCATCTGCTCCGGCAGAGTGCTCACCGACAGCGGAAAACCCATGACAAGGAGACGACTGGAATCATCTCCTTAATGAATGCAGCACGTGCGGGTGCACATGTGTACTCACACACGCACACATGCACACACACGCAGTCAGTACTGGAAGAAACAGCAGGACACGCCAAACTGTCAATACCTCGCACAAGACTCTCTCTGCTACTCGGCAGTAATGAGGAATTACCATAGCAACGCACACGTCCTGTTTCTCCGCACATGGTGCCAGAGCAGCGTCTCCACTGACCGACACACACTGCCTGATGGACAGGAGGCCACGCCATCATGGGGTGTTTCTTCTGCCACATTTGGTGGGACCCCTCTCAAGCAGAGCTTCCCCTCACAACCGATTGTCATTTACAGCCAGGGCTCTCATGCCTGGATTTTTCTCTTTGTCTCTGCCACCAGAGGTCCCAGCACCGCTGCCATCTCACATACTCCTGTCTCCAGGGCGCTGTGAGAGGAAATAAACCCTGAAAGTAACCGAAAACGCCGCAAGGAGAGCAAAGAGTAAAGCAGCTCCTTTAGTGCTTTCTGGGGGGGGGGGGGGGGGGGGATGTTTCTACTGTCAGAAGCACAGTTTCTACTAAGCTGTTTTCTCCCACTCAGGACATGAAAAGGATAGCCCTAAGGGCTCTGGGGAAAAGGCTGCACTCGATGTGGAAGAGTCCTGGGTGGGTCACCATGAAAGGCAAGTTCATTTGGAATGAGGGAGACAGACTCATGCCTAGGGCCCCAAGGAAACCCAGACTTGCCATGTTTAACGCAGTACTGGCGCTCTGGAGCAAACAACACAGACAAAATCCTCCCCCTGCAACTGAAGACAGCTGAATGAGGCACATGGCACAGGGCAAGGATGCAAGGAAGTAGGTCAGGGTTCTGGTCCAGGCTCGAGCCTAACTTCCGAGGTGGCTTCCAATGAGCCTCGGACACTTTACCTGGGATGGTCACACGAGATGACGCTCCCAGCGCTTCCATGATGCTGGGACTTGACGGGTGCTCGAGGGCCAGAGTGAGAGGGGCCACCCGGGCCTTCAGGGGCACTAGGGCACAGGGGCCGTCGACAAGATGCCAACAAATATGTGGTCTGCACCCTTGCCGTGCTCCAGTTCTGAACAGCCCTCAGAGTGCGGCAACAGTGCCCACTTAATGCGCCGCAGCCTGCCCTGGGTGAGGAGGAGAGCAATCGGTCTGTGGGAGCCTGGGCGCTCTGTCCTGTGGAACTAGTACCAAGAAGTAGGAGATTAGTTCTACGAAGGACTTTTCCAGAGAGCAGAGAACGATCTCAGGAACACGTTCATGGGTATCAGAACTGGCTCTTTCACCCAGGAGCCCATCTGAACATTCAGGTACTTCCCATTGAAGTGCAGCTTTCTACATCATGAGTTCATTCTTGAAAGGCCCAGTTACTCAATTATACAAACAACTTCTCCAGAACATTTACAAATTTCAACTGCGGCAAATAGCACGAGCAAAATAGTGGATCTGATTGAACCTTGACTCAGGGCTGTCTTCTCAATGTCTGATGCTGAATGCCTGAGTGTGACTGCCTCCTGTAAGTCCCCCAGAGACCGACATGACAGTGCACTAAGGAGCAAACAAGGCTTAGCAAAAGCCACCAATGTGTTATGTAAACCTTACCGGTGAGGCTACAAGATCAAGATTGCTGCTTATCTAAGTAATAACAATTTATCCTTGAATTCCATCATTTTAACATGACAACTTTTTACAGTATGCGTTGATTCAAGAACCCACTCTTTGACGACCTCCCCCAATATTCAGAGACCATCACAGTCTCCAAGTGAGACAGACCGCAGTCCCTTTGCCTTCTAGTGACACTCACTAGTGTGGACTGTAAATAAGCAGATCTTGATTTTTATTAGAAACTTCATAGCTGTTTTGTCCCAAACCTTCTTGAAAAAAATTCTTATTCCTGCCAGTGTCATGCTTTGAGCTAATTATCATGTAATTATTGCCAAGTGGGTAAAATTCCGTACATGACAAATAATCGGTGCCACCTGAAAAAGCTCCGCGTGGACTTTTCCGTCATGTGGGCTCCCGACTCCTCCCTCCTCACTCAGTAACTGAGAGGGATGGCAAGCCTGGAACCAGGAAGCTCGCAGAGGGTCTGCTGGGCACAGGGAGCACGTCCAGTGAGCAAAGCACAGAGGTGTAGCTTCACAAGAGGAGAAGGACAGGGTTCAGCCCCTCCGTGCAAGCCACGCGGCCCATCTTGAGTGACTGGGTTGTCCCCGGGGCTCAGTTCCCCAGTCCCCCCCTCCCCTGTTCTCACAGGAACTATAATTTTAGGACAAGAAACCTGCGGTACAAAGCGGAAGAGACAAGAACTGAGCTGGAGCCCTGCCCACTGTTTCCGCACAGGAACGGCTGTGTTGTGATCCAGAGCGTCCACAAATAACCCCGTCCGCACTCAGTCAGTGGTCAGGTGGTGGAGGTTGCCCAGATTCCCTGAGCATGACGGCCTCTGAGTGACTTTCTGGTGGCTCAGGACACTCACAGCCAGTAAGGATAAGCCTGTTGGAAATCAAAGCAAAAGCCGGACCAGGACCACTTATAGGTGGGTCTGTCAGGCCCCGCACTCAACAGAAGTGGAACCACAGAGAGTTCGACCCAGTGGCACCTTAAATCAAGTATTTTCACACAGAAGAAAGTTCTGCTGATGTGAACCAAAGGCGGCTTTGTCTATAAAAGACTAGTAACATAGCCATTTATAAAACTAATACGGAGTGAATGTGGCTTCCGTCATAATGCACGCACACTGCAGAACCACATTATGGAAACAGAAAACCAAAACTCATGACTTGACCTCGGGGCCCAGCCTATTCTAGATGAAGATGACTTCTGAAATGAAATTTTTGCTATAATTTGCTCTTGCTTTTGCTAAAAGGTTGAAGGCATTTCTATTCCCACTGAGTATGAATAACATTAATTTCACAGCATCACCCACAATGTTCTTAAATACATTTATCTTCAGCAAGTAAAGTTATATTGATTTAAAGAAAAATATATTTCTTTTTAGTAAACTGGTTGACCCAAAGGCTGCAAGATCATTTTTGCAACACACATATATTCACTAAGAGTTCTTTAATCTCTTCAGAGTAAAAAAAAAAAAAAAAAGAAAAGAAAAAAACACCAGCCACCACAAAATCCAATAAAAGTCTCTCTCTGCTGGCACAGATATTTGGATGCTTTTTGGTTTGGAGACTGCTGTTTTCTGTTGAATTAATGCGATTCATCCATCTTTGAAATGGAGACTTATTATACTGCAGTGTAACTAACTCCCACACAGGAGAGCTGAAGATGGAACAGGATTTGGAAACATCCAGATGAATAACAACCGTGGTTCAGACCAGACATAGGGAGAGAAGAGACCAGCTTGGCCCCACCTAAGTGAAGGCCAGGCCCCTCTGAATCCAGAGTGTGGTAAGGAATGCACCCATCGCTTGCCTCCCAAGCAAGACTGCCCCTTCCGTCTTGCACCAGGTAGCATCCGATCACCAAGGAGCCAATGAATGAGACTGAGATGCCTGTGTGTGTGGCACAGAGCTGGACACTGAAGCAAACCGGCGGAACTCAACTGGCTGCACTGCAAAAAAGCAAGGATGACAATACCAACACTCATGCACATCGACACTTCCCACAACTCCCCCTTCCACCTTGGGGAAGGTCTCATCCCTGTCCCCACTTCACAGAGTCTTCACAGAGAGGAAAAAATGGAGTCTCAACTTGAGCAATTCGCTCAAAGCCCAAGGAGTCTGGGTTTCAAACACCGATCTACCTGATTCCCAAACTCTTTTGTAGAGAAAAGGGGCCATGCCCACCACAGACCATAGGGAATGGAAATTAAAACCACAGCGTGATCCCACTGCATACCAACTGGAGGGGCTAAGGCTACAAAGACAGAACACACCGCTGGTAATGAGCTGGAGCAACCCCCATGCTCCCCTGACAAAATGGGAGAGTCCACTGCTCTGGGCAACAGTCTGCCATACCTCAAAACATAAACACACACCTTTCCCATAACCCAGCAATGCCACTCCTGGGGTCTTGCCCAAGAGAAGTCAAACATGTCCATAACCATAACTGTATGAGAACTTTCAGAGGAACTTTATTCATAAAAGACACACTGAAAAAAGAAAACGTCCAACAGGAAAATGGTTTCTAAAATGTGTTGTACCCATACAATGGAAGGCTGCTCAGCGATACACAGAGGCCACTGAGACATGCAGCCACACGGGGGGTTCTCTGGGCCAGAAGCAGGAACCAAAGTGAGTGCACAGAAGAAGGCACTTATGTGATGTGTTAGCACTGGTGCAACTAAGTGTGTAGTAGAAAATAGAGAAGCCATTTCCTGGTTGCGGTGTCGACAGGAAAGAGCTCAGGAGTCTTCCAGATGGTGCTAATGTTCCATGTCTCAATAGCAGTAAGGATAACATGTGTATCTGCAAAACCTCACAGGACTACACACTTGAAGGCTGCAGATTTCTAATACATGCAAAATTTAACTGGAAAAATGTAAAAGCAAGTAATAAAGGGTGGGGGAGAGGCTTCCAATCCCTTCCTGCTTAAAAACAAAGGAGCCAAAAGGCAGCTCCCGGCAGTGCCCCAGAAGTGCAGAAGAGTGGCTACACAGGAAACTCCAGGGATGCGTGTGGAGGGAACAGGGCTCCAGTAGAGCCCTGTTGCAGAACAGCAGGCTCTCCGGGCAGAAGCTCGTGTGGAAGCTGAGGTCCATCTGGCAGCGAGGCCACCGTGACAGTCGTGGCACACACACAGGTCAGAAAAGCATCAGACACCCGAAGGGGCACCAGGACATGGGACAAGGGGCTCCCTCGTCCTCCTGACCCGCCAGCCCCACTCCAGCTCCCGTGACCCCAGGCCCGTGGCAGGGGCTCAGGGCCTCATTGCTCACGGCGGGCGCCTTCAGCGGCCAGCATCCCCGCAGAGGGCTTGTTCCGCAGACTTACTTTGTTCATCTGTCTCTTCACCCAACAAATACTGCGTGAGTACCTGGGAGACGGGCACAGTGCACGCGGCCTCATCGCCGCGGCCACAGCACACATTCTAGCAGGAGGTGGAGAGAATCAGGCACAAGGTCAGACCCAACAGTATCAGGGATCAGACAAGATCTCTTCTGTTCCTAAATCCCATAGACATTAAAGCCATTAAAAACCACAATTTTCCCTGAGAAAAGGATCATGAATATAGTAACGATTAGGATCATCCATGTTCATAAAATAGCACATGTTCTCAAATCCAAGATAGGGAAACAGTTACATTTAAAAAAGAATTTTTTTTTTTTTTTTACATTTATTTATTTTTGAGAGACAGAGAGAGACAGCGTGAGCAGGGGAGGAGCAGAGAGAGAGGGAGACACAGAATCCCAAGCAGGCTCCAGGCTCCGAGCTGTCAGCACAGAGCCTGATGCGGGGCTCGAACCCATGAACCGTGAGATCATGACCTGAGCCCAAGTCGGACACTTAACTGACTAAGCCACCCAGGCACCCCAAGGAAACAGTTACATTTAAACTGCCGGCCTTCACCAAAGAGACGGGGCGGACAAGCACGTGAGAAGATGGCCAACCCCATTACTCCTGAGAAAATTAAGGCCCCGACGGGATACTGCGGGGCCCACCCGCGGGAAGTGGAAAGCCCGGTACGAAGCGCCATACAACGAGGGGTTCTCTGCCACCGTGCTGGCGGGAACGCAAAACGGCACAGCTAGTCTGGGACACGCTGCAGCTGCCTCAGAAAATCACGCGTGCACTTCCCACCTGACCCAGCAACTGCGCTCACAGTTATTTACCCAGGAGAAATGAAAAGTTTTGTTGGTTACGGCATCTGAGACAGGCTAATTATTTTGGAAGGGAAAGGAGGTCCAGACTCACATTCACTGGGACTATCGGGGAGGGGTCATGAGAAACAGCACAGGTAAGAAAACACTCTCGAACACAGGTTTCAATAAAATAACCAACAGATTCACAACAGGCTGACCAGAGGACATGGGCTGCGTGGGGACAGATTCTGACATTAAGTAGATGCCAAGTCTGCCCTTCACAAGAGGCCCCGCGGAGCCCCGCCACAAGGTGACACACGGCAACCTCTGGCCCCTAGGACTGCAGGCAGCTGGATGCAGCCCGGACACTCCAGAAGCCCCGCTCGGGGCAGGCATGAGGGGAATGTGGAGGCAGGGACTTGGGGCCGCGTTCTGGGGCTGACAGACCCCTGGGTTGAAAACCAGCTGCACTGCTCCCCCCCAGGCCAGGACCCTGGAGCAGCCCCCTAACCTGGCCAGTTTCTAACGTGAGGCCGGTGAGAGCATGTGAACTGCCGAGTCTCCGTAAACACTGGTCTTCTTCCAGTCCACTCCCTCCCTCCTCAGAAGTCACCGTGGCAGACAAGAAAAGTATGAACCTTTTTTCTAGAAAAAGACATTTTTCTCTCTTATTCTACTCTCTTATAGTATATTCATGAGTGATACACACCACCTTCAATATCCTCCTAGTGTGTTAATGTTTATCATTCCGAGCTAACTGGAGAATATTAATGTGTGTGCTAATATACCAGGGCACCCTGGAGACAGACCTGCTGAATTGAACATCTGACAAGAGGTCAAAAGGCACCTAATGTAAAACCCTTATTAAACAGCTCTGAAAAATGGTTTTTATAATCAATTCCAAAAAAGTGATCAGATGCAAAGGAGCAGACAGATTAAGGCATTTATTTTCCATTACTGGATATACCTGTTTGATATGATCTATAGCACCAATATTTGCTTCAGAACACAGCAATGATGTAAATAATACCTCCCCCACCAACAAACAGAAAGTAACATGTACTTAAAATTTTGAAGGACAACCTTCTGAAGAAAAGTTCCTGGAGCTTGCCGGTTTAAAGTGTAGCACTTGGCAATGAGCACACTCTCCATTTCTTACTAATTACATGGAATCAAAGATCCGAAATATCCTACAGAGGATCCAAGAAATGACTTTTAAAAGTGAAGTAGCCAGAGTATCAAAAATTCAATTTGAAGTTCAAGAGTCAAGATGATACTCATAATAGAGTTATCAAAACAGAGGGGCACGGGAAGAACTTTAAATGGTGACGAAAGGTATTATCAATCTACATTCAAGTGCTGGAAGATTGTGAACTGACGAAACACCAACATGGACCTGTGTGGCAGCCACAGAGGCCACGGCAGTAAGGTGCTCTCTCGGGTGGAATCTTCTTCCTTACAAAGCATAAGCCCAGAGAAGAGAGGCATAGACACTAACAAGCAATTGTCATTAATATTTTTAAATCCTCTGACATAAAAGAATTACTATTATCCAGAAAGTCTGAGTACACTGAAGGAATCATCTTTGCTAGAATCCTTGGTTTGACATTTTGTATCATCACTTTCTGTTGAGAACTCTGACCCTGAACATTTTCAGAGTAAAGAACATTTTAAATTAAGAACATAAGTAGTTTTACAGGTAAGAGATCAAAGCAAACATTAAATCCTGTTGGAGTCACTCCAAGGATCCCCTGCTCTATCACTGATCATCCACATATCCAACACCAGTAATTTATGTGTACCCACCGTCATGCATTCTGTCTTATTTGTTTGACATTATTCGATGTGTATGTGTCCACTGACATCACCCACAGAGCAGCATTTGAAGTCACCGTGTAGGAGAAAGACCTGGTCAAGGATCTACACCATCACAGATTTTCAAAGCAGAGCAGGACCGTGAAGACCCACAGTAGCCTGCAGACCAGAGAGGACCCCTGGCCAGTCTTCATATGCCTCTCGAACTCATGAGACAAACAACACTAAGGGCAAGTCCCCAAGTTGCTGGGACCATGGGCCATAAAATCCATTAATTCATGACTACAGAAGTAATGATTCCATGTTCAGGGGTTTTTCCTACCAAGATGCATTAAAGCTAAGTGTGTCCACTACGGTGAGGGCAGAGGGTATCGTGACAGTTTAGAGATCTCTACAATACAAACCAAAGTGCACAATGAAAATAATGGGGAAGAGCACGGCTTACGTCAATACAAATGAGTTCTAAATAGTAGAAACCTACTTTAGAGGAGAGATTAAGCCAGAGCAGTACTTATGGGACAAAACGAACCTTCCTTTTATCAAAAATCACCACAAACTCCATATGCATAAGGAAGGCCCATTTGTATATTCAAAATAATTTAATCTACCAAAAACAATTATATTAACTCTTGAATATGCCTTTATTGTAAAAGGTACCAAAGGTTCAGACACTGAAGTACTAATCTCAGAAGGCATTTTTGTGAGTCAGAGCCCAACTAAACACAAGTAGATAGTATTAATCTAAACACTGAGTGAGTCTTGCTTCCCAAAAGTATCACCTCCACATCTTTACATAGTGGGGGTCACCGAAGTGGCTTCCACTCAGTACTTCCATGTTCCAGAGCGGCGATTTCTTACTTCTGAGTTTTCTATTCCCTGCTCCCCTAATGCCCTTGGAACCCTGGATGGTAACAATAAGACCAGGTATTCTCTTCTGACGACACAGACAAGAACCAACACTGTTTGAGACCAGTATAACAAAAAGTTGCTTTAATATAAAGTCCTGGGGACAGCTCCAGAAACCAGGTTTTGTTCCACTTCAAGTAAAGCAAAATGTCAAAAAGAAATTTTTTTCATTGCACCCTTGAAAATTTGCTGTGATGAAATTTCAGCTTTCAAGAGATTTGAAGAAACACTAAAAGTAAATACAAAACAATCAAAACAGAGTCGACTTCTATTTTTATTTCCATGAAAAATATCTCTTTGTATAGCAACCACAAAGAGCTGATGAGAGGTGATCCAATGGAAAATCAAACTTTGCCCAGGCAAGCATAAAACATCCTCACTAACAAAAAGTCAGAGTCACTACTATCAAAATCATAATACCATTTTTCTTGCTGATTAGAATGCCAGATCATTCCATCTTCAATTATCAAGTTTCAAAAAATGTCCTTTTCCAGGTAACAGTGGCCAAAAGTGACAGGCCCTGCCATGCTAGCTGAAGTTAAGACATTGTGTGGTGACGTATGGGGGTGCACCCAAATCCCCAGGAGACCCCAGACCATCTGATCAGAGATAACTCCGTCCCCTGGTTCATCCATATGCACTTAATACAGGGAGGGCCCAGGATTACACTGGCCACCCAAGCACCACCTGAAGGGAAGAGAAACTTGAAGGCATTCTCTTGAAAACTCAGATCTCCTATTTCTTACCAAAATCTTCTCCCCAAATTAAGCATGCTTCAAAGTGTCTAATGGATTTCTACCCCAAATTTGATAGACAAATGTTCATTTCTTCCTTTTGTCTGCCCTTGCTGGGCTGAGGGGGGCAGGGGGGTGAGGGTACTGGTCCTACTCTCCAGACCTGAGTCTGGGCATGGCAACCCCTCCACTTTGTGAGGGCAGCCCTTCATTCCAGCTCATTCTTCTCATCCAAGGGGATGATCACGCATGCAAAAACCTTCTCAGCAACTAAGACAAGACTACAGACACTATAATTCATTGGTTCCCAAGAATGTGCTCAGGTAGGTCTTTTGAGACGCAGTTCTGTCTTGGCCTTGATTAAAACAACCCCTCAATCCTCGGCTTACCTCAAAGAAAAACCACCCCCATCACCAAATGTAAACGTACAACCTGCCGACCCTCACACAGAGGTGATAAACAAGACTGAGCCCTCTGAGCCCTGACTCTCCAAGTTCACCACCACATCTACAGCACTGCCGATGTTTGGGGCAGAGATGATATTATGAGCAACTTTTTATTGTTGTTTTTCTTTCTTCTTCATGTTCTTTAGTGGGCTGTATTACACGGTAACTAAATATGACTGGGGGAACTGGAACACTCTTCACACGCTATTGTGGAACTCTCACATCTACTGTTCATGTTTTCCAGAGTTGGTTGGTACTTCGTTACAGTTCTATGAGTGTTTTTCTTCTCCTCCAACAATATCTATTACTAAATTAATCATAAAAGGCCAACTGATGGATTTTTCTGGGACCATCAGCCTCCACCCCGCCCTACCCTTCTTTCTAGTTGTTGGTGTAGATCCATGGTATATTGCCTTAGGGAAACTTAGAATGTGTTTTTTCCACTTGTCTGTAATCCTCCCCCCAGACCAAGGCAAGGGGATGGAAAGTTACCTATGAATAAAGATGTGCATTTGCGTGCGCCCAATCAGATCCGAATTCCCGTATCACAGGAACACAGCATTTTCCTCCTCCATCCTTAACACAGGTCCCCAATCTGGAAAGAATAATCTGGAATGACTGAGACCTCACAGGCTTCGGTGCAGCTTCATCTTGTAGATGTTGCCCAGAAGCACACTTGTTCACCCTGGGTGGGGCAGGGGAGGGCCCACAGCCCACACATCCTTCTAGAGGACTGTTCCTGATTTAATAAATACTTTCTCCACTGAAAGCCTCTCTCTCTCTCTCTCTCTCTCTCTCTCTCTCTCTCGTGCTACTTTCATTTCAAGGAATGCAGTATTTCACCTCTGCTCATCTGAAGTCTTGTGAGCAAAGCCAGGATGAAAAAGCACCTTCTCCATGGCTTCGGGGAAATCCCTTCCGAAAACCACATTCACCCAGCCAAACCCACTTCTGCCACGTGCCTGTAAAGTGAGTCTGGAGGATGCGACATGGTGTGACCTGTCCTGTGCCCTCACAGCCAGACGTTTCCTCCCTTCTCAGTCCCACAGCAGCATAATGATCCCAAGTGAACAGGAGCTTTGTTGTGAGCAGTGTCCCCACACCCTGCCTCTTCGACATTACAGAGCCCATAAATCTTTACCATCCCCACCACTCTGATATGCAAATCTCAGACTCACAGAAGTCTGGGAAACAGTGCACTTACTATACTACCTGCTTATGACAGAGGGTACAGCTCAGGAACACCAGATGGAGGAGACGTACGGGCCAGGGGTAGGGGTGGGGGCAGAGCTTCCCTGTCCCCTCCAGGTGCACCGGCCGCCCTGCACCTCCGCATGCTGCCTGACCCAGAAGCTCTCTGAACCCTGCCGTTGAGAGGTTTTAAAGGGTTTTTATGGAGCTCCATTACTAACGCATGGCTGATTAAATCACTAGCTACTGGTAATTGATCCAACCTCCAGGCCCCTCCCCTCTTGGAGGTCTGGGGTGGTGCCGAGTGTTCTGGAGCCTCTAATCGTCCCTGGTCTTTTGGGGGACCAGCCCACATCTTGAAGCCATCTGGGACCTCCCCCCTCCCCCAGCCACCAGCCATCACATTAGCTCAGAGACTTACCACTCAGAGATTCCAAGAATCCTGGGAGTCAGGACAAAGACCAAATGCACCACAGCCCAGCGTTAGCATTTGGGTTCACTCTGTGTTTGCTCCTTCTGTGGGTTTCAACAAATGCATAATGCCATGCGTGCTATGGGAGGGTATGTGACATTTTGTCACTGTCCACTCAGTTTCGCTATGAACCTAGAACTGCTCTAAAAACTAAAGTCTGTTACTCAAAAATAAAGACCAAATATACATATTTTTATTGTACTGCACACAGATTCTACTAAACTTCTCTTAACTCTGCATTCTCAGTGCAGAGCTCAGCCATGACAGATCTGAAGGAATGGGTTATCCCCAGGGGTGACTGGAGACTGCCGGGGAGGAATTTTAACCCAACATGAGGAAAAACTAGCCAATGACGATGGCTTCCCAAACATGGGCCAGGCATCCCTCGGGACACAACATTTTCAAACAGAAGATGCAGGGACACAGGGTAACTGTAGGGCAGGATCAAAGCGGGTGGCGAACAGGGTGAACAGCTACATGACTGAGGCTTTCCCCACGCTTCAGTTGGTAATTCCTAAGCAAGTAAAATACAACACACCTACTTTTTGTAAACTTGTTTTGAAAATCAATACCCATGTTAGAAAACATGTGGATGGCACATCCCTGCATTTATCAACCATGCAAAGTAAAATGCACTCTGGCTATAAATTACCCTGACTTCGGATTTCGGCTCCGAAGTGCAAGTTCATTAGAAGAGAGACGTATTGTGCCTTCTGTTGTGGTGGCATCTCAATTAATTCTCTGGTCTTTGGGCAATGGAAACAGCAGCCTGCAGGCATCCGCCTCACACACGACTGGAGTATATGTGAATAATCACAGTTCATTCTGAATTATGAAACACACATTCCTTTTTGTTAAGTAAATTAAACACAAACGCATCTGTGAGCGATCGATAAGTAAGAAAAACATATATCAATAGAGATGCCATATTCACAGATCCAGCTCTGGCTTCTGGCTCCCAGAATAGGGTGTCCACCAGGTTCACGGCCGCTGGTGGCGCAGTAAGAACTGGCATCAGATACGTGTCTGTGTTTCGGGCCATGCCACACCACACAACTCCCCGGGTGGAGAGAGACTGGGGAGAACAGTCCCTCCCACTTCCTGCCTGCCTCGTCTCCTGTCACATCTTCATTTTCACAAACTGGGGCGGCTGGGGAAGAAACAGGTAAGAATCAGAGATCTCTCTGCAAGGCTGTGAAATGTTCACAGATATATCCAAGAAAGGAGGAGGAACGAGGTCCGTCCGGGTGCTCGGCAAGGCAGCACGTCCGTGGGACCGGTGTCTCTAGTGCAGATGCGGGCCTCCGGCCTGTCCTTCCAGGCCTCCTCTGGCCACGGTGTCTTTGCGCTCACGGTCCCTTCCTCAAGGTGCCAGAGGCTTGAGGGACCAAGACTCTAAAAGGCTGTTCAGCTTTCAGCCACTTTCCTTCAAACCTGTTTCTCCTGGTCCCCACCCAGCCTCCTGCCCACCTACCACCGAGCGGCCAAGCGCACCTCCACAGGTGTGAGTGCCCTTTAAATGCCATCACCCCAGGGCATGACTCCCCCTGGGACTCGTCCTCCTCTGACAGACTCTGCAGCTGCCCAGCGCAGCAGCCCCTTCTCCAAGCCCAGGGTACCAGCAGCCCTGAAGGAGCCGGGGGTGTCTCCCAAGAAGTTGTTCGGAGGCGGTGAGCCAGGGAAAAGTCTAAGTCACACTAATTTTCTCTGTGCCTTCAAAGACAATGCAAAGTGGGACCGACCCCTGGCAGGGGCAGGTGGGGGTCCAGTGGGACTGGAAAGGCCCGGACAGCAGCCTGCGCCTGCCTTCCTTTCTCCACAACTGCCCGATTTGACTTAAATTACCCGAAACTGGGGCTCAGGAGCCACTGCACTAGAGGACCAGCAGCGAGCCCTGGTCTGACAGGAGTGATCGCGGCAGGTCATGGTCACAGGGACGTCCCCAGGACTCCGTGCATCACTTCTCCCCCCCGCCCCCGGGGCCCCACCCCACTTGGCCCCTGCCATCCGCCCCTCTCCCCAGCCATGACAGCCCACACGCCCACAGCAGACTTATCCCAGACTTGGCCTGTCCCGCCTCACCACCACCACCACCCCCGCCCCGAACATCTGCTCTGGTACAAACGTCCTCCCTAAATGTGGCACCGGGACCAACACGCAAGGTGCCTGTATTAATGTTCCCACAAAATGAACAGGAGACCACAAGAGGAGGAAAAGCAGCTGGAAAACTGCCAGACATGATGCATGGTATCCACTCACTTGTCTACACCACAGGCTTGCAACTGTCAGAGCTCTGCTGGTGCAAGCCCTCCTTGCAATGACTCCCATCTCCAGCAGTCACAACCCCAAAGTTCACGTGGCCGAAAGTACTCTCGCTACAGACTAGCTGTCCTTCCCACTCATACCAGTGTGAACGCAGCTATTATACTGTTAACGCTCAGACACAAGACTGCCCGCGACAAGGCAGACAGGGCAGAAACAAATACTCTTACTCCAGATGCCCCAATTCATGGGCTGCTACCCTTTAAAGAGCCGATGCACCTCCACCCCAGATGTCAACTTCTGACTTGTGCAAAGCAAGTCCTGGCAGGGGTCCCTCCCCTGCTCAGCACTGGCAGCACCTCCAATTTCAGAAGAAACGCTCCCTCTCCTGGGGCGGATCCTTAAATCCATCCCTTAAACCACTCCTGAAATCTAGATCCCAAAACGCCTCCTAGCTCTGATCTCGGAGCCAGCCTCCCTCCTCTGGGACACTGACTGTTGGGGCACCATGGGGAGGTGGTCTAGCTCTGGGAGGGGCTCCCCCACAGCCAGATGCCCCCAGCAATTCCTGGAGCTTGAAATCACCGTAATAGAGGACCAACATCCAGCCACTCCCACAGGAGAAGGGACCTTCGGACATTTTCCCACTAAGACACACAGTGTCGAGGCTGACGCCCCTGAATCCCCGCCCTACCAGTGAGGGTCCTACAGGCAGGAGAGCAGGGAGCAAACTCTGGAATGAGGGCCAGTCGAGGACACCCACCCTTCACAGCCCCCCAGGACAAGGTGGGAGGAGGAAAAGAGGCTCCTCTGCTCAGGCAGCCACAGGGGCTAGTGAGGGACTGCTGCCAGGACCAGGTCAGCTTTGGGGAGGCCCCACAGGGACAATGACACGCTGACTGGGTGGGCAGTGAGAGACCACACCCCCGAAGGGGAGGTCGTATGGACAGGGCTGACCTGTCCACAGGAAAGCTGGGGCACCCCACAGAAGGGAAGGGGGGCTGGGGCACCCCACTGGAGGGGTCACTCGGGGGGGGGGGAACATTTGGGGGCATGAGGTCATCAGGGGCTGACCCAGAATCACCAAGTGCTGTGGACAGGGGAAGCTGAAGGAAGAACGTATATACACTCCGTAAGATAAAGCCAGCTACATCTTGGAATTAACGGCTGAATAAAATGGGGGCAATGTGTCTCATCGGTCCACACATCAGCTTGCATCTGGAAAGGTGGAAAGTGGGGGCTCCTCCATATGTCCAGCACTGCCTGGGGGAGTGACAGCTCCACCAAACACTATCCCTGATGCAAGAAGGGCCTCCTGCTGCCAGGTCAGGGGCAGATACCGCTCAGCTGGTCAGAGCCCCAGGAAGCATCCCACGTGGGGCATGGGATGGCCGCAGCACCCACCCAACAGCCCAGGTGCACCTGCCCTGTGGTCAGTGTGATGCAATTAGCTAGGACGCCATCACAGTCGAGGTGCTACAGAAACACAGATCAGTGTGCTTCGAAAACTACAAAGACAGGAGGAGCTCAGCCAGGGAACCTCCCGGTGCTTCCCTTACCAACCTGGGCCCCCAGCCCAGAGATCCTGCAAACGGGAGCTCCACCTTTGGTTTCCCTCCGCCCTGCCCCACCACCCCCTGCAGCTCCTTGGGTGGAATTTGGGGAATGGTTTTCTTCCATTAAGGCAGAAAGAGTGATAAGGACACAGGGACTACGTTCCGTGACTTGTCAGGTGTGTGGCCTCGAGATAACCACTCAACCTGTCTCAACCTTCCCATCCTTCCCTCTTTGTTATGGCACAGACACGCCTGCCCTGACAACAGAGAGAAGGTCGCCTGGAGGCACCCGACTACAGCAGTTTTATCTCCTCACTGTCACCAAAGGCCCCCTGGGAAAGGGGGGTGGTGTCCCTGAAGGGAGCCCCGGTTGTACCCGCTGCTTTTGGCAGGAAAGGACTGAGGGCTAGAAGAGCAGAGGGCTGGGGAGCTCTCCACAGCTTTTAACACATCCTTCACCCAGCAGCTCCTGCTAGCCCCCAACCTTGAGTTGGAAGCTCCCACAGTCACCCCAGAAACCTAAATGCTGTGATAACTTTAGAAAGGTCAAGTGCACCCCGCACACCCTCCAACTCGTCCTCGAAGAAAACCACAGTTTAAACCAGATTTTTCAACAAAACCACCGAGGGGTGGACTAGGGAGCCCACCTTCCACATAACAACGCACACATGTTCCCAGTGGGGCAGATGACATTTACAGCATAATTTGGGGTATTGAAGCACATCCCTGAGGCAACACACAGGCTTCCTGCCTGGGTGCCTGTTAGGGATTTAACATGGGCTGTGGATTTCTTACTTTGGGAAATTTGTACCTTGGAACTAAAACTCTTCAAATGTAATTTTCATCAGATAAAGCTTCTTGTTTTTCAAAGCAATTTCTCATGGCTTCCTGGGTGATTCTTCCAAATGATGTAATTACTCTAATGGTATTCATTATAACCTAATTACCTGATACTTGTAAAGATGGAATTATGATGTGTAATTGCACTGCACAGCCACGGAGCTCCAGCTCTTCATGATGGAATACTCTTTCCTGGCATCTCAAACAGGTATGAGGCAGTGCGTGTTCAACTCACATTGCCTCCACACATCCCTTCTCTCCGGCCCCCCACACAGAGCCCCAATACAAACCAGGGGGTTTCAGTAGCTCTGGGAGCACTCCACCCCCTACCTCTTTCCCATCAAAACCCCGCCCTCCTGTCAGCCCTTCCAGCGGCTCCCAGGACCAGCTGGCCTGCCAGGTCCCAGCCCACTGAGCACAAATGTAGCTGCTCAAGTGAAGGTAAGCTGGGAGCACTACTCCCATGTCTGGAGGGGCAAGCGAGGGCTTCTGACAGGAGAGACCTGAAGACAAGGGGCCGTCTTCCAGGCAGAACCCAAGCCCGAACTCTGGGTGGCAGGGAAGGCCCTGCTGGCCAAGGCACAGGTATGTGACAGGCAGTCCCTCCAGGCAGGTGATGGAGGTTGCGCTGGAAGAGCAATCCTGGGCTCTCCACCCCACCCCACCCCCCCGCAACCCGCTGTGTGAATGGAGAAACCATCGTGCTGATCCTCCTCCCACAGAGGTACTGAGACCACTGGCACCCTCTGCTTTGGTGACGCCCTCTCCTGACCAAAGCACAGGAAGGAGATAAGACACGGGCATAGCTGAGAGACGGAGAAACTTTTCCTCCTGGGAATGAAAAGTAAATGTCAAAGCTTCTCACTCCCTGGAAAGGGCATCGAGGACTATAAAGAATTGACAGGAAATGGTGGGTGGGAGGCCACGGGCAGGCGCACTGCCCTCCGCCTGGCTCACAGTGGAAACCTCCTGAAGCCTCAACATCAAACACAGGCTCCTGCAGCACACCCACTGACAGGCTGAGCAGACGCAGGGACACAGCCAGGCTGTCATGACAGCTGCACACAAGCCACCGGCCCAGAGCAGCCAGGACCTAGTCATTGGTGGTAGCTTCCTAAGTTCTGTCCCTTCTTCCAAGTCAGGACCAACCAGAGGAAGCGAAACATGTTCCCCTAACCAATCACAGAGGACGCCCATCTGTTTTGTTTGCCCCCCTGCAGCTCCAGATCAGCCACCCCCATCAGGCTCATGGGGCACCTCCCCTTTGCCACCATGAAGCACCTGCACCCCGCCTGCTACAGCCAGCACAGAGTAAGGAGTCTCTGTTCTCATTTGGACAGTCCTCACTTATTTCTACTCCACCGTCCAGTAGCTAAGGTAGAATGAATTCTACCCACTTTTGTGGGACGCTGGGACTGGTGGGAAGGTTGCAATACCAGAAAGTGGCCACAAGATGGCACAAAGGAGAGGCCTTTGTGAGCCCGGGCACCTGCCACTGGAGGTGCAGATGTGGCCCCGCGCCCATGGGTCCAGGTGAATTTGCCCCTCAGTTCCCCCCACTCTGGGACGGGAGAGGGAGAGTGGCTGTGGAACCACAGGGCTACAGGTTGAAAAGAATTCAGCTCCTCTCTGGCCCCTCACAGGGGTGAGGGCAGGTCTCATTGTTGGCCCTCCCAGACCACCAAACCCTGTGGTGAAAGGCCCGGGAGGGGACAGTCTCAAGCTGCCCACGTGGTTCCAGCAAGTCCAAGGTGAGCATCGTGGGCAAGCGGTTCCCTCCCAGACGCCCTTCACACCCAGGCTGGCTGTGGCCTCCACACACCAGGAACAGACTGCCCAAGTTCTCGGTCAGAAGAGGCTGAGTGATGCCCCTACACAGCCTGGGGACAGCCTAGGGACCCTGTGCTGGGCACAGCGTGGTGAAAGCCTACAGATAGCCTAGGGACAACCTGGGGACAACCCAGGGACACTGCTTCAGGAATGTGGCAAGTCAACAGGACCCATGGGGCTGAGGGCAGCTCATCCAGGGGAGACTCTGTTCCCTACCAAGCTGGTTTTCTCACTGACAGTCTCGGAGGCCTTTTGAGCATTTTCACCAAAAAAGAAGTTGTTTGAAACACAGAACAAAAATATGCTGAGATAACGGTTGTGGTATGTATTTTCTTTCAAATGTGCAAAATGGTCCCAACAGAAAGTCCTTTAGAAATGAGCACAAGAAGAGTGAGGTCACTGAGAGCTGACTGCCACATGCGTGGCCGCGTCTCGCTCCCTCTCCCGTGTCAGCGCCCAAGGCTCTGCCATCACGATTGTGGTGAACACCAAACAGATCAGCCACAACTCCTAAAACAAGACACTGATAACCCAAAACAGAAGAGCTGAAGAGCTGAAACCTCCAGAAAAGGGGAAAGTACAAGGTTCTTCAGTGGAACAATGAGACTCTCTTCCCTGAGTGCCTGTGTCCACTGAAGAAGTCAGGTTTTTCAGTGACTCTTCATTATTCCAGAAGACTCCTGCTATAAGATCTTCCCTCTGATGTCAGCTGAGCCTTGTACTCTCCAAACTGAGCCCTCTGCTTTTTCCATTTCCCTTAATAATTCTCAGACCCAGCAAAACTTAGACTCTGCCTGACTCATGGGCCAGAGACCCCTTCCCAGTATCTAGAGACAGGGATCGGGACTCAACCTGGGCCCTGCAGAAACACCTCTGTGAGCTGACCCTACTAACAAATGCAGCTGAAACCATCCTCCAGGCATCCTGGAGATGGACACCACCACCCCCACCATGACTTCCACTGGGTCAGCAGCAGGACCCATGTCCGTTGCACCCCCTCCAGGCCTGTCCTCAGAGCACAATGCTGGGGTCAAGATGGGCTCCTGCAGCCCAGATGGAGTCTGTCCCAGCACCCTTGACTTCCTGCACAGAGAACCAGCTGGTCATGTCCCAGTTTAAAACAAAGGACAAAACGGGATTTTACCCAGAAAAGGACAAAAATGCCACATTGTTCTGGCCTCCCACATCCTAGTGGCAATTTACTGCTGGGTCTCCCAGAAGTAAATGAGGGAAAGATAATGGAACCAAGATGCTGCTCTTAGAATCCCACAGCATGACTCTGGGCCTCCGTTCTGCTGCTTATGAACCGTCTCTCGGGGTCCCCGTGCCTCCTGCTTCACAAGGTCCCCACTCCTCTCAGGGCTGCCTTCATCACCCTCAAGAAAAGGAAGGCCTTTTGAGGCCTTTCAACTGAAAAGATAAAAGAAACAAGTAGAGAATAAAAGTATAACCATGAAATAAAAGCAACTACACATATACAGGCAAAACAGACTAAAACAAAGTACCCTTTAAAATGCACAAACAGGGGGCGCCCAGGTGGCTCACTTGGCTAAGTGTCTGACTTCAGCTCAGGTCATGATCTCTGGGTTTGTGAGTTCCAGCCCCGTGTCGGGCTCTGTGCTGACAGCTCAGAGCCTGGAGCCTGCTTCGGATTCTGTGTCTCCCTCTCTCTCTGTCCCTCCCCTGCTCACACTCTGTCTCTCTCTCTCAAAAATAAATAAACATTATAAAAAATAAAATAAAAATAAAATAAAATGCACAAACAGGATGGTATCAGCTATAAGTAATGAAATACTCTGTAAATCGTGAAGTGATGTGTGCACATGATGGTAATGGGGCAGGAAGGCAGAGGGAGGTCACTGAGATCGTGAATACCAAGGCCAAGAAACACAAAAGAAAATGAGAACTGTCTGATTTTGAGGTCAGGGAAGTTCAGACACTTCAAGGATTCTTTAGTGTGGATATTTTACACATTTATACATATAACCAGACTAGCAAAATATCAGTCATCATCCATAAACCAACCCAAAACTCACATTACACTCAAAGTGTTCTCCAACATATCAGTCACAGTGGAACACATCCGTGTTTCAAAACAAATGTGATAGCAAAATAGACCATGCCCAATAAATGCTGGATATTATTATCCTATCTGAAATAGAAGATATCCCATTACTTACTATATCATGTTTACCCCAGCCTTACAAGCATGGAGGCTGAGGTCTGGCCACCTATCTCCTAAGGAGCCAGCTAACTCTGCCACCCACACTACTCAGCACCCACTAAAAAGCTGGGGCTTGGTGAGTTCCACCAGTCTATCACTAGTGCTGATGCAGCAACCATGCCTTTTGTTGGTACAGGCTGACAAGCACATTTGCTGTAACAACAAACAAAGAGAACGTATATAAATTCTATTTGTCTGGTTTTTGTTGTTGTTGTCATTGCTCTTGTCAAAGTTAAGTTTCTTCTCTTATTTTATGATTTATCTTTCAACACCATACTGCCTATAATTTGAAAAGTCTAGACTTGTTAGGAAAACCAGCAAACCTCTTAAGTTCTCACACCTTTCCTACTCCCCACAGAAAAGCATTTTCAATGCACTTAATTGACCCTTTTGGTTTTTATCTCCGTATCTCTGAATGACATGCTCACATTGCTACTTCTCAAGTTTTCAGATTTAGATATTATCTATTGACTTCCTACTATGAAAGATGGGGACTTACCTCTTTATCACACATCAATATATCCAATCCTCTCTCTCTCTCCCTCTTTCTCTCTCTCTTTCTCTCTCTCTCTCCCTCCCTCCCTCCCTCCCTTCCTTCCTCTCTCTCTGTCTCTCTTGCAAGTGCACACACACACTCTTTATAGTCGCATTTAGTTTTATTACAATTTTTATCAGGTTAATATTAGACACAACATTATGACTTTGGAAATTGTACTCCCTGGTAAGTCATGTAGTGTACTGCAATTAGTATTCTTTTCTTATGTTCCTTTTCGTTTTTCCTGGAGTTATAAATGTCTTATGTGTTTGCTTGGTTTCCATAGTCTGGTTATTTCACATTGTCTTCCATGTGTGTGTTTTGTTTTGTTTTGTTTTGTTTTGTTTTGTTTTTTGGGGCGGGGGGGGGGTCGCTCCTACCTTTTATCATAGGTTTTCTGTAAGTGTCTGATGATCCTGGGCTGCCTACTCATAGAAGCTGGTTGGGAGGTATGGGGGTGGGGGGAATTGTTGACAGTGGTGTCAGTATAGGCAATCACACTGAGCTGTTTCACTGGGCAAACTTTTGTCCTTGTTTCCATTTCCCTGGAAGCAGAATAAGAAATTACCACACTGGGGAAGGAAGACAAGAAAGGTCAGGCTTCTAATAATGAATGTGCTGTCAAGCCAGCTATCACTGTGTGTGCCTAGAACATAATTACTCCATGGAGAAACTGTGAGCACCAAAATGACGACACACTTCAGAATCACCCCACCCAAGGGTAAGTATGCACTTCCTCCCATGGCCACCAGTTGGGGCTCCTGTGGCACGAAGGGCAGGAAGTGAAGCAGTTAGTCCTCCAGAACTTTTAGTCCCACCAGGGAGCAATACCAAAGGAACACAGTGAGTCAGGGGGAGACTTGAAGGGGGTGAGGCTGGGACATCTGTACCTGTCAGACAAGTATCTCAAACTACCTATAATTTTAAAAACCTGTTTTGATTGTAACATCTGATGAAAAATAAAACAACATCTGCATTGCACTTGTACTGCCTTTCATAACAGGTGGTTAAGTAGAGTAAGTAAATACCTTTTTCATGTGACAGATATTTTCATGTAAATACTCCAGGAAGCAAAGGGCCAAACAGGAAAACATTCTAAAAATGTATCTATTACTCTTTCTGATAGCTTGAAATTTAACCTTTAGACATTCTACTTAACAAACAGTGCCCCCAAATTTTGTGGATTTTGCCCAAAGGAAAAACACAAGTGATCAGTATTTCTTCTGAAGCGAGTATCTTGATGACCTTTGGACCAACCCCATCACATTTTTAACAGGAGCATGAACCCATGCACTACTTTATATGGACAGAACAGGCATTTGTAAACAACATCCATGTTCTCCTATTATCTCCACACTTCAGGCTTGTGCAGTTTAGTGTTTTTTTTCTTTTGGTATATTGCTGTATGTTTACCAGAACCACAGCTCCTCAAAAACCTCACAGAAAAATTTCCTTATATCACAACAAAATAACAACCATAACAATCAGTGGAATCACTTTATTATTACTCAAGTCAATTTCTCTGAGATTCAAAGCCATCTTGACATAATGTTCCATGAGTCAAGTCAATGTAAATCTAATAAAAACAACAAAACTGCATTAACCTCTGGTCTCTGGTTTCAATTAAGACCAAACTGAAGAATGATCAGAAGCCCCTGTCCTTGTAAGCTCCCAGTCTCCTAGCATGGGCGGCCTCTCTCCAGCAGCTGAGACACACCTCATGAGCCACCAGACTCGGTGGCAGTCCCTCCAGCCATAAATGCAGATGGGACACATCTGCTCACTGCCCCCCAGGTGTCCCACAACGTGTCCTGTACACAAAGGTACCGTCTGTTCCACGCCTGCCGCACCAGCCAGGGAAGGTCTCCCAGGGTTGGTTCTGGCTCTGGGTGAGCTCTTCAAACCCTGACCAATATCCCCTACTCCAGGAACTCCTCTCTCCCAGATCCTGGAAAAATATCCTGATTTAGGATATTCTCTGTTTGATTAAAAGCTGAGCACAGGCAGGAAACCTGGATTCCCTGCAAATTGCACTTGGACCCCAAGGCAGCCTCTGCTGGACTGAGGGCCCATCATTATGAAGGGGGACCTAGGTATATACTGCAAGATAGGGAATAGAAAGAGAAAGCCAGAAACCTTCCATGAAGAAGGTGAGGACAGTCAGGAACCAGGATCAGCGATGCAGTGGCAGCAATGACCCTAAGTGGCCTGAAGTTGCCTGGAACTCACGAGGTTCTGACAGCTATTCAGAGGCGTAGCCCAGACGGGCAGAGCCAGGCTCCATCCCTGGGACGCACAGGAAGGCGGGACATGTGAGACTTCATTCTCCCTTTGTTCTTTTCTCTCTGCCACTTCCCATTCCTCTGGCAGCGAAAGGTCTAATAAACTGGCACTCTTTTCCTGTTCTGCTACCACAAGGGAAGGAGATGGACCCTCAGGGAGCAGAGAGTGAAGGCAATGGCTGGGAGGGGACTCCACACGGCCAGGGCCCAGGAGTGTCCCCAGGGTACGCATGATGCTCCGGGTGGGTCCCCGGCACCCCATGTCACAGCATGACTGCATTCTTCTAAAGAGCCATTGCTGTCACAAGTGGGGGGAGAAAATGCTAGTTTAATAACCAAGAATAATTTCTTATGGAAAAACTTGTACTTGGCAAAACACTTGATATATTTTAATGGAGAAAATGATCTCTACAACATGGCTGGAAGTGGCAGCAGAGAGGCAGATGGTGAGAACGTAGAGTGTTTGTATCTACGGAACGGACAGGGATTCTGGCGTGCGTGTGGAGGGGAATGTGTGGGAGCAGAAGGGTAGAGCACAGCCCGGGAGCTGGCGGGTGCCCTGGTGCAAGGACAGACCCAGAAACTGGAGAACTGGGGTGTGAAGCACACCTTGTCGGATGTCTGTAAGTCCACCCCTCACAAAAGTCAGAGATCCCGAGGGAAGAAGGGTCTGCTCAGTGTCCCACAGGACATGGGAAAGACACAGCACACAGGCCGACAGAGAGGGATGGAGAATAAAGCACACTCACTCCAAGAGCAGTGGCGACTGCAGGACCACAGAAGAATCTGGAGTCTCACCTGCAGAGAACATCTGTGACTGTACTTAGATCCAGCAAGTGCAGACCAGGGCACCAGGGCCGTCTTGGGTTTTTTTGCACTTGGGAGGTCCATATTTCAGTGTCACCCTAAATAGGCCAAAACTTAGGGGCACAGCCTCCATGCATACTTTTTGAGGTGCCAAGGTGCCCCCCACAAGCCCCAGACAAGCTGGCCCAGAATGTTAACGGGGGGGAGGCACCCCACACCCTCCATTCTGACGAGTTTGCATTCTGGCGAGTAACTGAATTTAGGTTAGTGAGAATCTAAGAGACACTATGGAAACAGCACTCAATGTCATGGCACTATTGCAATCCCAATATCTTACATGATGCGGGCTTAAGCAATGTTCGTTGGACAAAATTAAATCCTTCCCCCAAAGTCACAGGATTACATCATGAATCTCCCGAGGCTAAATGGCTTATGGCCTTGGGTGAGTCACTGCAATTCCCTTCCAGGAAAGGAAAGGCTTCACTGGAGATCAGCTGTCACCCCTGCAGCTCCTACATCCTGTTTTATGACTGCCATGGCATGGACTAAAAGGGTCCCGTCTGGTCTAAGGCTGCTCTGGGTGGAGGGACAGACAGGCACAGAGACTATCTGGTCACAGCTAACAAGAGTCTGACGAAGGAGAAGCATGGGGCAGGGAAGCTGCCGGCCAGAGAGCCAGAGGCCCCTTCTGCACATCTCCATGGCACAGCAGGTGATGGGGACAGGGTGTGAACAAGAAGAGGAGACTAGAAGAAAAGGGGCATGCACAAGTGACAAGTGACCGAGTGACTGCCAGAGGCCCAGCCGCCATGCGCTGGCTGGCTGGGAGGTGGGATCTGATCCACAGCAGACATGGGCTCCCCAGGAGTCTGGCCCCACCTGGGACCCACAGTACCTAAGGGCATCATTCCCCTCAGGAGGGCCCAAAGCAGAGAAACAAATATAAGTGTGACCTCATGTTAAAACAGGACCAAGTCAACTCCCTGCTTAGGTGGATGCTTGCAAATTAGGTGTCCGTGCACAGCCGCGGGAGCGAAGCCTGGGCCCCTTCCACTCTTTCTAGGGCCAAGAGAGGCAGAGGGAAAGGAGAGGAAGTGTCCTTATTTCCTGCCACCTGCTTCCCTCCCTCCAACCCGCCCAGACACGGCACCAGGGAACCGGCACCGCACTAGGCAGGAGGGCTGCCCGCACAGGTGCTGCCCTCCCCCCACACTCCTGCCATGCAGCACGCCACCCTGCACCCAAGCCCCAGCTCCCCCAGCCCAGAGCGTCTACAGTGCTCCACGCAGCGGCCAGCCCTGCCACACCCAGAAGGGAGGCCCAACAAAGCAGACGTGGGGAGGCGCTGGGGCATGGCTGGTGGATCAGAGGCCGAACAAAGCAGGGAAGGAGGTTCTCTGCACCGTGGCCAAAGCTCCAGGGTGTGCTCAGAACCAAATCCTGCAGGTCACGCAGCAAGGCATCCTAGGATCAGGCTGCCACAGTGCGGCGTCCCCACCACAGGCACGAGCACCTAAACTGCTGGCATCCCTTCCCAGCACACACAGAACCTGGGCGACCGGGACAGGACGGTGTGTAGTCTGCAGGCCAGACCAAAGCCCAGGGAGCTGCGGGGTGCAGTCACACTGCAAAATCCGAGAGCAGCTGAACCCCCAGCAGCCTCCCCACCTCCCGTGTTCCTGAGTCCACAGCTTGCCTCCATCCCTGGGGCCTGGGGAAAGCACTCCAGGGCCTCCATCATCACTGAAAGTGGCCCCACAGACCTCCCTTGGTCTCCACACATGAGGACAGTGGCCCAGAGAGTGGCCGTGGACCAGAGGTGCACCTAGGCAGCTAGAGAGACCCTGAGCTACTCATCCCCCAGGTCCACACGGACCGAGGCTTAACACAGGGCGCCGCCTTCCCGGCACACCTGCACCCGTCCAGCCCTAAAGTGGGCTTGGAAGGCAGCGGCCCCTTTGACACCAGTGGCAGGTTTGCAAGGCAGCAGGTAACCTGCCAACTGGGGGGTGGGCTTCTGAGGACCGCAGAAACGAGCCCGGGAAATGCAGGACATCCAAGGTGGTGCCTGGAGTCACCCCGGCAGGGGCCAGGCGACCCTGGGCAAATCACGCAGGCTCCCGAGGCCCGGGCCTGTGCCAGCCTGGGTGCCTGAGGCCTGCTTCTCCTGATGTTCCTCCTGATCCTGGTCTTCAAACATTGATGATCTGCTGAAAGACTCTGGGGTCCAGAGAAACCTCAGTTAGCTAAGGGCAAGTGCTCGATGGACCCACGCGGTTGTCCCAAACCACCACGAAAGTGAAGAGCTGGGACTTCTGCTCAGGCCATCCTGTCCACAGGAAGGCTCCACGTGTATGCCTTCCACAGGCTTCCACAGGAAGGATTCCACAGGAAGGTAGCACGCATGCACACATGTGCAAGCTCATTGCCTTTCGCCTCAGAGATAACTGGAACCAGGGCCACAAGCAGGCCTCATGCTATCACTGAGGAGCTGTCTCATTAACTCCATTCTACCAAGAGGAGGCAAGGTACACTGGCTCTCCACTTTAAGGCTCCTCCCTACCTTCAAATAAATTGTCACCAGCTCTAAGTACAGGGCTTACCCCCACGGAGGAGAGGATAACGTGTGCCGGGTGTGATAACTGATGGAGCATTCCTTATCAGGCATTTCCAGTTGGATCAATGCGGTCGTTAGGACTCATTAGATTGTCTCATTCATGTTCTCCCTTCCCTTCTCTGTTCATCCATTTTTGCTCATGAATGACAAGCCACTCAAGACTATTTAAGACCCTTTTACCTATGATTCTTGTATCAGATTAAGCAAATAAATCAATTCCTCCCTAATGGCTTTGTTGCCTGTGCAATTCATCAAAATCCAATCTTAAAACCTGAGTATCTCAGTAGCTGATACTGGCATCATTGATGTTGCTGTTGTTTGTTTTCTTTCTTTTATTGCGATATAATATGCATAACATAATATTTACCACCTTCGCTACTTTTCAGTGTGCAGTCCAGTGGTATTACACATGTTCACACTGCTGGGCAACCATCACCACCATCCATTCCCATAACTCTTCTCAACCTCTTAAACTGAAACTCTATTAAACACTAAATCCCCATTCTCCTCTTGATCTAGCCCCTAGCAATACCATTCTACTTTCTGTCTTTATGATTTTGAAAATTTTAATGTTTATTATTTTTGACAGAGAGACAGAGAGAGATAGAGAAAGGAAGAGAGAACGCGCACATGCGCAAATGGGAAAGGGGCAGAGAGAGAGGGAGACACAGAATCTGAAGTGTATCCAGGCTCCGAGCTGTGAGCACAGAGCCCAATGCGGGGCTCAAACTCACAAACCGTGAGATCATGACCTGAGCCAAAGTCGGATGCTAACCAACTGAGCCGCCCAGGCCCCCCTGTCTTTATGATTTTGACAAACTCTAGGTATCTCAGAGAAGTGGAATCATACAGTATTTGTCTTTTTGTGACTGGTTTACTTCACTGAGCATGATGTCAAGGTTTATCCATGTTGTAGCAGGTGTTAGAATTTCTTTCCTTTTTAAGACTAAAAAATACTCTATTGTATGGATATACCACACTCAGCTTATTTATTCATCTGTCAGTGGACAATTGAGTTACTTCCACACGTTAGCTACTGTGAATAATGCTTCTGTGAACATAGGTGTACAAATATCTCTTCAAGACCCTGCTTTCAATTCTCTTGAGTGGGTATCCAGAAGTAAAATTGCTGAGCCATATGGTAATTCTATGTTTAACTTCATGAGGAATGTCCATATGGTTTTCCATGACAGCTGCACCATTTTGCATTCCTACCAACAGTGCACAAGGGGCCCAATTTTTCCACATCCTCGCCAACACTTTTGGTTCCCATTTCTTTGTGAGTAGTCACCCTAATGGGTGTGAGATGGTATCTCAATGCAGTTTTGATATTCACTTCTTAATGATTACTAGTATGGAATATCTTTACATGTGCTTTTTGGCCATTCATATACCTTCTTTATAGAAATGTGTATTCAAGTCCTTTATCCACTTCTGAATTGGACTGTGCTGTTTGTTGTTGTTATTGCGTTGTAGGAGTTCTTTATATATTCTGGGTATTAATCCCTCGTCATCTGGGATTTTCAAATATTTTCCCCCATTCTGTAGGTTGCCTTTTTATTCTGTAGATAGTATCTTTTAATGCACAATTTTTAAAAACATAATTTGTCTATTCCCTCTTTTGTTGCCTATGCCTTTGGTGTCATAGTCAAGAAATCACTGCCAAATCCAATGTCATGTAGATTTTGTCCTGTATTTTCTTCCAAGAGTTTTATTATTTTAGGCCTTACATTTAGATCCTAGACCCATCTGGAATTAATTCTTGTATGTGGGGTTACACAAGGGTCCCAACTTCATTCTTTTGCATGTGGATATTCAGTTTTCAGATTTCATTGGTTAAAAAGACCATCCTTTCCCAAGGAGAAGCCAAGATGGCGGAGCAGCATGGAAGCTTTTTGTGTGTCTTGCGTCCATGAAATACAGCCAGACAAACACTAAACCATCCTACACACCTAGAAAACTGATTGGAAGATTAACACAACAATCTGCACAACCTGAACCACAGAATTCAGCAGGTACGCAACACGAAGAGCTGAACTTGGGGAGCAAGAAGCCCCGAAAGGTAGGGAACGCCTTTTGCGGGCAGAGAGAGGATGGAGACTGGGGAGGGGGGGAGCATATGGGAAAAGCACCCCTCCCCAAAAGCAGCTGGAGAGAAAGTGGAAAATTGGAAACAGCTGCAGGGACTAAACTAAAAAGGGAGAAAGGAGAAAGGAGTGGGTTTAAATTCCATTAAGACTGTAAACAAGGGGAGCACAAAGGCTGCAACTCCACAGCTCGATACCTGGCAGTGCTCTGGTGGGAAAGGTGAATCCCCAGGAACAGAGTGGGGTCCGGGAGGTTCTCGGGCCACACAGGGAAAAGCAGTTCCACTGCTGGAAGGACATTTGTAGAGACTGTTGAAGCCACCTGGTCCCAGCAGACCCCGGAAAGCAGCCACATTCGCTGATGCTGGGGCAACGTTGTTGAGGGTGAAGCCTGGTGCCAGATGTGTGTTGCAATTTTCCATGGTCCCTGAAACACTGAGGCTACACTGTCTCCCAATTTGGGGGGCGGGGGGGCTGGGACCTGGCCGCAGTCTCAGGGCACCAGAAACAGCAGGGTCTAGCGGGCATTCTTGGGTGCAGCCGACATTCGGCCATTGCTCATTCAGCCATTGCTCATTCAGCCATTGCCCGGTGAGACCCTCCCGCAGAGGGGCGGAGCAGGTCAAAGCCGCAGTCCTTTGGAAGTAAGGGGCTGGGGAAAACAGCCGCACCTGAGACAAAACTTGGGAGAGAGGTACTGCCTGGGGCCTGGTCACAGAGAGTGGAAAAGCGGGGAGTGGACAAGAGCTGAAGACGAGGACCGGTGCGTGATTGCTGATCCAGGAGAACAGACCGGGTAGCTGGGTGGCATCATTTTTCACCGCTCCCGCGCATGCGCATGCGCATGCACACGCGCACGCACGCACACACCAAGGAGCACCGCAACAATCCACCCCAGTAGACTAGCAGCACCATCTAGAGGAGAGCGGAGCCGTCACACCGAGCCCTGCCCAACTGAGCCAACTTCGCTCTTCAAGAACACACACCTCACCACCCGCTTAATTTATGGACTACGAAGAGCTACATGGACTGTCCTCTAGGGGAAAACGAAGCAATTTCAGTCCTACTTCAATCTGTTAGCAGTTTCATCTATTCAATTTTTTTTCTCTCTGTTTCCTTTTTCTCTTTCACAATTCTTTTCTTTTTCTTGAATACAGAAAGAGAAAAAACTCATTTTTACTTTCAATTTTTATTAAAAATATGTCTTCAATTTTTATTACTATATTTTTTTACTTTTGTGTAAATTTTTTCAAATTCTACTTCCATCATTTTAGTCTACTTCAGGGTACTCACCTTTTCAAATTTTCAAACAATTTCCTTTTTTTCTTTCTTTTTCTTTTTTTCTTTTTCATTTCTTTTCTTTTTCTTGAATGCAAAAGAGAAAAACTTCATTTTTACTTTCAATTTCTTTTAAAAATATTTGTTTAATTTTTATTACTATATTTTTTGCTTTTATGTAATTTTTTTCAAATTCTATCTTACTCCCATCATTTTATTTCAGTCTACTGCAGTGTATTCACTTTTTCAAATTTTCAAACGATTTCTTTTTTTTGTCTTTTTTCTTTTTTATCATTTTTCTTTTTTGTTTTTTTCTTTTTTCTTAAATACAGAAAACGAAAAAATTCATATTTTTTCTTTTTAATTTTTATTAAAAATATTTTTCTATAATTTTTTCTACTATATTCTCTACTTTTGTGAATTTTAGTCTACTTTAGTGTATTCATTTTGTCAAATTCTCAAATGATTTCCTTTTTTTTCTCTCCCCTCCTTCTTTTTTTTTTTTGTTTCTCTAATCTGTCAAACCACTTTCTACACCCAGACCAAAACACACCTAGGATCTAGCATCATCTATTCGATTTTTTGTGTGTGTGTTTTTAATTTTTAATTTTAATATTTTTTTAATTTTAATATTTTTAATTTCAATTTTTCTACCTCATTAATTCCTTTTCTCCCTTCAAAATGACAAAACGAAGAAATTCACCCCAAAAGAAAGAGCACGAAAAAAACAACAGCCAGGGATTTAACCAACACAGACACAAGCAAGATGTCTGGACCAGAATTTAGAATCACAATAATAAGAATACTAGCTGGAGTCAAAAATAGATTAGAATCCCTCTCTGCAGAGATAAAAGAAGTAAAAAATAGCCAGAATGAAATTAAAAATGCTATAACTGAGCTGCAATCACGGATGGATGCAGCAGCGACAAGGATGGATGAGGCAGAACAGAGAATCAGCGATGTAGAGGACAAACTTATAGAGAATAAGGAAGCAGAAAAAAAGAGGGAGATTAAGGCAAAAGAGCATGATTTAAGAATTAGAGAAATCAGTGACTCATTAAAAAAGAACAACATCAGAATCATAGGGGTCCCAGAGGAGGAAGAGAGAGAAAGAGGGGTAGAAGAATTATGTGAGCAAATCATAGCAGAAAATTTTCCTAACCTGAGGAAACACACAGACATCAAAATCCAGGAAGCACAGAGGACTCCTACTAGATTCAACAAAAACTGACCATCAACAAGGCATATCATAGTCAAATTCACAAAATACTCAGGCAAGGAGAGAATCATGAAAGCAGCAAGGGGAAAAAAAGTCCCTAACCTACAAGGGAAGACAGATCAGGTTTGCAGCAGACCTATCGACAGAAACTTGGGACGCCAGAAAGGAGTGGAAGGATGTATTCAGTGTGCTGAATAAGAAAAATATGCAGCCAAGAATTCTTTATCCAGCAAGGCTGTCATTCAAAATAGAAGGAGAGATAAAAAGTTTCCCAGGCAAACAAAAATGAAAGGAGTTTGTGACCACTAAACCAACCCTGCAAGAAATTTTAAGGGGGACTCTCTGAGGGGAGAAAAGATGAATATATATATACCAAAAGCAACAAAAGATTAGAAAGGACCAGAGAACACCACCAGAAACTCAACTCTACAAGCATCATAATGGCAATAAATTCATATCTTTCAGTACTTACTCTAAACGTCAATGGACTCAATGCTCTAATCAAAAGACATAGGGTAACAGAATGGATAAGAAAACAAGACCCATCTATATGCTGTTTACAAGAGACCCACTTTAGACCTAAAGACACCTACAGATTGAAAATAAGGGGACGGAGAACCATCTATCATGCTAATGGTCAACAAAAGAAAGCCGGAGTAGTCATACTTATATCAGACAATCTAGACTTTAAAATAAAGACTGTATCAAAAGATGCAGAAGGGCATTATATCATAATCAAGGGGTCTATAGACCAAGAAGACCTAACAATTGTAAACATTTATGTGCCAAATGTGGAAGCACCCAAATATATAAATCAATTAATCACAAACATAAAGAAACTCATCGATAGTAATACCATAATTGTAGGAGACTTCAACACCCCACTCACAGCAATGGACAGATCATCTAATCAAAAAATCAACAAGGAAACAATGGCTTTGAATGACACATTGGACCAGATGGACTTAACAGATATATTCAGAACATTTCATCCTAAAGCAGCAGAATATACATTCTTCTCCAGTGTACATGGAACATTCTCCAGAATAGACCATATACTGGGACACAAATCAGGCCTAAGTAAGTACAAAAAGATCGAGATCATACCATGCATATTTTCAGACCACAATGCTAAGAAACTCGAAATCAATCACAAGAAACAATTTGGAAAGGTAACACATACGTGGAGACTGAAGAACATCCTACTAAAGAATGAATGGGCTAACCAAGCAGTTAAAGAAGAAATTAAAAAGTATATGGAAATCAACGAAAATGATAGCACCACAACCCAAAACCTCTGGGATGCAGCAAAGGCGGTCATAAGACGAAAGTATATAGTAATCCAGGCCTTTTTAAAGAAGGAAGAAAGATCTGATACACAACCTAACCTTATGCCTTAAGGAGCTGGAAAAAGAACAGCAAATAAAACCCCAAACCAGCAGAAGACAGGAAATAATAAAGATTAGAGCAGAAATTAATGCTATTGAAACCAAAAAACAGTAGAACAGATCAATGAAACCAGAAGCTGGTTCTTTGAAAGAATTAACAAAATTGATAAGCCACTAGCCAGTTTGCTCAAGAAGAAAAAGGAAAGGACCCAAATAAGTAAAAGCAAGAATGAAAGAGGAGAAACCACAACCAACACAACAGAAATAAAAACAATAATAAGAGAATATTATGAGCAATTATATGCCAATAAAATGGGCAATCTGGAAGAAATGAACAAATTCCTAGAAACATATACACTACCAAAACTGAAACAGGAAGAAATAGAAAATTTGAACATACCCATAACCAGTAAGGAAACTGAATTAGTAATAAAAAATCTGCCAAAAAACAAGAGTCCAGAGCCAGATGGCTTGCCAGGGGGATTCTACCAAACATTTAAGGAAGAGTTAACACCTATTCTCTTGAAACTGTTCCAAAAATTAGAAATGGAAGGAAAACTTCCAAACTCTTTCTATGAAGCCAGCATTATCCTGATTCCAAAACCAGACAGAGACCCCACTAAAAAGGAGAACTATAGACCAATTTCCCTGATGAACATAGATGCAAAAATCCTCAACAAGATATTAGCCAACTGGATCCAACAATACATTAAAAAAATTATTCACCACAACCAAGTGGGATTTATACCTGGGATGCAGAGCTGGTTCAATATCTGCAAAACAATTAACATGATTCATCACATCAATAAAAGAAAGGACAAGAACCATATGATACTCTCAATAGATGCAGAGAAAGCATTTGACAAAATACCTTTCTTGATAAAAGCCCTCAAGAAAGTAGGAATAGAAGGATCATACCTCGAGATGATAAAAGCCATATACGAGCAACCCAAAGCTAATATCATCCTCAATGGGGAAAAACTGACAGCTTTCCCCCTAAGGTCAGGAACAAGACAGGGATGTCCACTCTCACCACTGGTATTCAACAAAGTATTGGAAGTCTTAGCCTCTGCAATCAGACAACACAAAGAAATAAAAAGCATCCAAATCAGCTAGGAGGAGGTCAAACTTTCACTCTTCACAGATGATAGTCTATATGGAAAACCCAAAAGATTCCACCAAAAAACTGCTAGAACTGATTCATTAATTCAGCAAAGTTGCAGGATATAAAATCAATGCACAGAAATCGGTTGCATTCCTATACACCAACATGAAGCGACAGAAAGAGAAATCAAGAAATCAATCCCATTTACAGTTGCACCAAAAACCATAAAATACCTAGGAATAAATCTAACCAAAGAGGTGAAAAATCTATACACTGAAAACTATAGAAACTTTATGAAAGAAATTGAAGAAGACACAAAGAAATGGAAAAAGATTTCATGCTCCTGGATAGGAAGAACAAATATTGTTAAAATGTCGATACTACCCAAAGCAATCTACATATTCAACGTGATCCCTATCAAAGTAACACCAGCATTCTTCACAGAGCTAGAACAAACAATCCTAAAATTTGTATGGAACCAGAAAAGACCCCAAACAGCCAAAGCAATCTTGAAAAAGAAAACCAAAGCAGGAGGTATCACAATCCCAGACTTCAAGCTATTCTACAAAGCTGTAATCATCAAGACAGTATGATACTGGCACAAGAACAGACACTCACATCACTGGAATAGAATAGAGAACCTGGTAATGGACCCACAAATGTATGGGCAACTAATTTTTGACAAAGCAAGAAAGAATATCCAGTGGAATAAAGACAGTCTCTTCAGCAAATGGTGTTGGGAAAACTGGACAGCGACATGCAGAAGAATGAACCTGGACCACTTTCTTACACCATACACAAAAATAAACTCAAAGTGGATGAAAGACCTCAATGTAAGACAGGAAGCCATCAAAATCCTCAAGGAGAAAGCAGGCAAAAACCTCTTTGATCTTGCCCGCAGCAATTTCTTACTCAACATGTCTCTGGAGGCAAGGGAAACAGAAGCAAAAATGAACTACTGGGACCTCATCAAAATAAAAAGCTTCTGCACAGCAAAGGAAACAATCAGCAAAACTAAAAGGCAACCAACAGAATGGGAGAAGATATTTGTAAATGACATATCAGATAAAGGGTTAGTATCCAAAATCTACAAAGAACTTACCCAACTCAACACCCCAAAAACAAATAATCCAGTGAAGAAATAGGCAAAAGACATGAATAGACACTTCTCCAAAGAAGACATCCAGATGGCCAACCGACACATGAGAAAATGCTCAACATCCTCATCATCAGGGAAATACAAATCAAAACCACAATGAGATACCACCTTACACCTGTCAGAATGGCCAACATTAACAACTGAGGCAACAACAGATGTTGGCGAGGATGCAGAGAAAGAGGATCTCTTTTGCATTGTTGGTGGGAATGCAAGCTCGTGCAGCCACTCTGGAAAACAGTATGGAGGTTTCTCAAAAAACTAAAAATAGAACTACCCTATGACCCAGCAATTGTACTACTAGGCATTTATCCAAGGGATACAGGTGTGCTGTTTCAAAGGGACACATGCACCCCCACGTTTATAGCAGCACTATCAACAATTGCCAAAGTATGGAAAGAGCCCAAATTTCCATCAATGGATGAATGGATAAAGAAAATGTGGCGCATATATATATATATATATATATATATATATATATACATACACATACAATGGAGTATTACTCAGCAATTAAAAAAGAATGAAATCTTGCCATTTGCAACTACGTGGATGGAACTGGAGGGTATTATGCTAAGTGAAATGAGTCAGTCAGAGAAAGACAAAAATCATATGACTTCACGAGACAAAACAGATGAACATAAGGGAAGAGAAACAAAAATAATATAAAAACAGGGAAGGGGACAAAACAAAAGAGACTCTTAAATATGAAGAACAAACTGAGGGTTGCTGGAGGGGTTGTGGGAGGGGGGATGGGCTAAACGGGTAAGGGGCATTAAGGAATCTACTCCTGAAATCTTTGTTTCACTATATACTAACTAATTTGGATGTAAATTTTAAAAAAAATAAAAAATAAAGTTAAATTACAAAGTTAAAAAAATAAAAATTAAAAATTTTTTTAAAAATTAAAAAAAAAAAGACCGTCCTTTCCCCCATTGAATGCTCTTGGCACCTCTGTCAAAAATCATTTGACTATACACGTGAGGGTTTATTTTGGGATCCCTATACTATTCCCTGGGTCTATATTATACATCTATCTTTATGATGATACTACAACTGTTTTGATAACTGCAAACTTTGGAACTTAGGAAGTGGTAGTCCTCTAGTTTCAAAAGTCCTCTTTCTCAGGATTGTTTAGCTATTCAGGGTACATTGAGATTTCATACGAGTTTTTGAGTAAATATTTCCAATTCTGCAAAAAATGACTTTGGGATTTTGATAGAAATTACACTGAATCTGTATATCATTTGGGGTAATTGACATTTTAACAATATTGTCTCCAATCCATGAACATGAGATAAATTTTCATTTATTTATATCTCCTTTCATTTCTTTCAGCAATGTTTTATAGTTTTCATCGTACAAGTCTGCACCCCCCTGGTCAAGTTCATTCCTAAGTATTTTCTTCGTCCTGATGCTATTGTAAATGGAATTGTCTTTTAAATTTCCTTTTCAGGTTGTTCATTGCTTATTTATAGAAACAAAACTAATTTTTGTGTGTCTTTGTGTCCTGTAATTTTGCTGAATTCATTTATTAGATCTAACATCATTTTTCTTTAGAGTCTTTAGGATTTGCTATGTATAAGATAATATCATCTGCAAACAGAGATAATTTTAATTTTTCCTTTCCAATTTGGATACCTATTATTTCTCTTTCTTGCTTAACTGCTCTGACCAGAACTTCTAGTATTATACTGAACAGAAGTGGCATCCTTGCCTTGTTCCTGATCTTAAAGAAAAAACTTTCAGTCTTGCACCATTAAGTATTATGTTTGCTGTGGGTTTTTCTATATGGCTTTTATCATGTGGAGGTAGTTGACTCTTGAACAACATGGGGGTTAAGGGCACCATCTTCCCACGCAGTTGAAAATCCAAGTAAAACTACTGACTCCCCCAAAACTTTATTAATAGCCAACTGTTGACCAGAAGCCTGATAACATAGTGAATTGACACATATTTTGTATGTTATTATATACATTGTATTCTTATGATAAGCTACAGAAAAGATGTTATTAAGAAAATCATAAGGGGGTTGCCTGGATGGCTCAGTCAGTCATGTGTCAGGCTTTGATTTCAGCTCAGGTTGTGTGGTCGGGGAATCAGGCCCCATGTCAGGCTCTGCACTAACAGAGCAGAGCCTGCTTGGTATTCTCTCTCTCTCTCTCTCTAAATAAACTTTAAAAAAAAGAAAATCAAAAAGAAGAGAAAATACATTTACAGTACTGTGCTGTATTTGTCCAAAATATCTGCATATAAGTGGACTCAGGCAGTTCAAACCTTTGTTTTTCAAGGGTCAGCTGTATTTTGTTGAGTGCCTTCATCAGGAATGTTGTTGAATTTTGTCAAATGCTTTTTCTGCATCAATTGAGATGACCATACCAATTTTTTTCCCTTCATTCTATTAATGTGGTGGAATACATTGACTCAATTTCCTATGTTGAGCCATCCTTGCATTCCAGGAATAAATCCTTGTATATGCTGTAGAATTCAGTTTGCCAGCATTTTGTTGAGGAATTTTGCATCGAGGTTCATAAGAGATACTGGTTTAGAGCTGTCTTTCCTTGTAGTATCTTTGGCTTTGGTATCAGGGTTACAATGGCCTCACAGAATAAACTCAGAAGTATTCCCTCCTCTTCAATTTTTTTTTTTTTGAAAACTTTGAGAAGGATTGGCATTAGTGTTTCTTTAAGTGCTTGGTAGAATTCACCAGTGAAGCCATCAGGTCCAGGGATTTTCTTTGTTGGGAGACTTTTTTCACTACTGATTCAATCTCCTTACTACTTAAGTCTATTCAGATTTTCAATTTCTTTGATATTTAGTCTTGGTAGGTTTTGTATTTGTAGGACTTGGTCCATTTCATCTAGGTTATCCAATATTTTGGCATACAATTGTTCATAGTATTGTCTTAGCCCTTGTTATAATAAACTCACTTTCATTTCTGACTTTAGTAATTTGAGTTCCTCTCCCTGTTTTTCTTAGTCCACCTAGCTAAAGGTTTGTCAATTTTGTTGGTCTTTTTGAAGAAAAAACTTTTGATTTCATCAATTTTCTCTATTGTTTTTCTATTCTGTTTCATTTACCTCTGTTCTAATCTTTATTACTTTTTTTCTGCTAGCTTTAAGTTCAGTCTGTTCTTCTTTTTCTAGTTCCCTAAGTTATAAGGTTAGGTTGTTGATTTGAGATCTTTCTTGTTTTTTAATGTAATAATTTATAGTAAATTTCCCATGTAGCACTACTTTCACTGTATCCCATAAGCTTTGGTAGGCCATGGTTTTGTTTTCATTCATCCCTCTAAGTATTTTCTAATTTTCCTTGTGATTTCTTCTTTGATCCATTGGTTATTTAAAAGTGTTTAAATTCACAAGAACGTGAGTTTTCCAGTTTTTGTTATGTTATTGATTAGCTTCATCCTGTTGTGGTTGGAGAAGACACTTTGTATAATAACTATCTTTTAAAATCTATTGAGATTAATTTGTGGTCTAACATACAGTCTATCTTGGAAAATGTCCTGTATGCACTTGAGAAGAATGTGTGTGTGGCTGCTGGGTGGAGTGTTTTATATTATGTGTTAGACCTAGTTGGTTAATTGTGTGTTTAAGTCCTCTGTTTCCTTACTTATCTTCTGTCTTGTTGTTCTATTATTTTGAGCAGAGTATTGAAGTCTCTAACAATTATCGTTGAACTGTTTCTCCGTTCAATTCTGTCAGTTTTTACTTCATATAATTTGATGGTCTGTCATTAGGTGCATGTTTATAATTGTATCTTCTTGCTTTATTGAACCTTTTATTAACATATAATGTCCTTCCTTGTCTCTTGAAAACTGTTTTGAGTTAAAGCTGATTTTTTCTGATATTAGCATAGGCACCCTTTCTCTCTTTTGTTTACTATGTGTGAAATATAATTTTCCATCATTTCTCTTTCAGTCATTTGTGTCTCTGGATTCAAGTGACTCTCTTGTAGACATCATACAGTTGAATCATGTGTTTTTTTATCCATTCTTCCAGCCTCTGTCTTTTGACTGGAGAGTTTAATATATTTACATTTAAAGTAATTACTGATTGGGGCGCCTAGGTGGCTCAGTTGGTTCAGCGTCTGACTTCGGCTCAGGTCATGATCTCGCGGTCTGTGGGTTCGAGCCCCGTGTTGGGCTCTATGCTGACAGCTCAGGGCCTGGAGCCTGTTTCAGATTATGTGTCTCCCTCTCTCTCTGCCCCTCCCCCGCTCATGTTCTGTCCCTCTCTCTCTGTCAAAAATAGACATTAAAAAAATTTTTAAGTAATTACTGATAAGGAGGGACTTCCTTCTGTCATTTTGCTAATTGTTTTTTATGTGGCCTATAAGCTTTTTTTGTCTCTCATTTTACTGCACTCTTGTCTTTTTTTGAGTTTAGTTGATTTTTTTGTAGTGAAATGTTAAAATTTTTTCTTAATTTCCTTTTCTATAGCTATCTTCTTTGTGATACCATGGAGATTACCTTTAACATCCTAAGGTAATAGCATTCTAGTTTGAATTTATAGCAGCTTAACTTCAGTAATATACAAAAACCCTATTCCTTTACAGATCCATCCCACCCCTTTCAATTGCTGATGTCACAAAATTACATCTTTATTCATTATGTGCTCCAAAAAATAAATTAATATTTTTAAATGCATTACTTGCCTAAATTATGTAGAAAACAAGATTTGGAGTTACAAACCAAAGTTACAGTAATGCTAACAAATGCTTTTTATTAGTATTAGCTTTTACATTAATAATTGGTTTTTTTTTTTCCTTTAAATGTATTAGTCTCCAGGGGTGCCTAGATGGCTCGGTCATTTGAGATTCAGACTCTTGATTTCGGCTCAGGTTGTGATCCCAGGGTTGTGGGATTGAGCTCCACATCAGGCTCCATGCTTAGTGTGGAACCTGTTTGAGATTTTCATTCATTCTCTCTCTCTCTCTCCCTCTAAATTTTTTTATTTAAGATTTTAAAATATATGTATTAATCTCTTAAATCATGTAGAAAATAGAAAGTATGGTTACAAACCACTGTTTCAATAATACTAGCTTTTATATTGCCCATTACTTTTTTTTGAGATCTTTATTTCTCCATACAGCTTTGAGTTACTGTCTAGTGTCTACTATCTACTTACATTTCATCTTATAAGATGCCCTTTAGCATATCTTGAAGGGCAGGTCTACTGGTCATGAACCCCCTCAGTCTGTTTATCTGGGAATGTCCTGATTTCTCCCTCACTTTTGAAAGACAGTTTTGTAGGTGGCGCCTGAGTGGCTCAGTTGGTTAACTGTCCAACTTCAGCTCAGGGCATGTTCTTGAGGGCTCATGAGTTCAAGACCCGCATCAGGCTCTGTGCTGACAGCTTGGAGCCTGGAGCCTGCTTTGGATTCTGTGTCTCCCTCTCTCTCTCTCTTTTCTTCCCCTGCTCTCTGTCTCTCTCAAAAATAAACATTAAAAAAAATTTTTTAAAAGAAAGACAGTTTTGTAGGATATAGGATTCTTGGTTGACAGTTGTTTTCATTCAGCACTTTGAATACATGGGCCCACTGTCTTTTGGCCTCTATAAAGTTTATGAGAAATTTGCTCATTTTCTTATTGAGGATCCCTTGTATGTGACAATTTTCTTCTCTCTTGCTGCTTTCAGGATTCACTCTTTATCTTTGGCTTTTGAAAGTTAGATTGTAATATGTCTTGGTGTGGATTTCTTTGAGTTCATCTTACTTGGGAGTTAATTGACCTTCTTGGATATTTGTATTCATGCCTTTCATCAAATTTAGGGATTTTTCAGCCATTATTTTTTCAGATATTCTCTCTGCCCCTTTCTCTCTTCTGCTGGGATTCCCACAATGGGTATGTTGGCCTGCTTGATGGTATCCTACATGTCCCTTAGACTCTGTTTACTCTCCCTCAAACATTTTTCTTTCTGTTCCTCAGATTCAGTAATTTTCATTGTCCTGTCTTCAAGCTTATGGATTCTTTCTTCTGCCTGCCCAGATCTTCATTTGAATCCCTACAGTAAAATTTTTCATCGCAGCTATTGTACTTTTGAACTCCAGAATTTCTTTTTGGTTTCATTTCATGTTTTCTATCTCTTTATTGAAAGTTCCATTTTGTTCACACATTGTTTTCCTGACATTTTCCATATTTTCCCTTAGTTCTTTAAGCATCTTTAATTAAGACAGTTGCTTTAAAGTCTTTGTCTAATAGATCTGCCATTAGATCTTTTTGAAAGACAGTTCCTGTTATCTTTTTTCCTTTGAATGGGCTATACTCTTGTTTCTTTGCATGTCTTGTGCATTTGTTGTTTTTGTTGAACACTGGATATTTGAATCTAATAATGTGGTAATTCTAGAAATCAGGTTCCCCTTCCCCAGGATTTGCTGGGGTTTGTTATTTATTTATTTATTTTTTTTTTTTTTGTTATAGTTTTTGGCTTTCTGATTTCTGCAGGCCATCTGTGTGCCAACGATCAGCCTGAGGTATAATATATTTCCCCATACATGCAGTTGTTTTTTAATGTTCCAGTCTTTAATGTCCAGCTCCCAAAAGGTGAAGTGACAAGTGAAGGGAGTAAAAGTGGAGCACTGGCCCTTTAAATCCCCTGTAAGTCACTTGAGACAGACAGGGAGGGGCTTGCAACAACAGGGGGAGGTTCAACAACAATGGCCACCTACCTCTTTGTATAAGTGTGATCAGACGCAGGAATCAGCCATTAGAACACATATCCCCAATATTTGAAGGGCAGGGCCCTTTCTACCCACCCTGGCTTGCACAAGCTGTGTGCAAATGCTTCCAGAATATGTGTACAGCTGCCTGTCAGGGGCTGAGGGTGGGGGACAGGTAGGCTGCTCCTGTGCCAAACTGAAATTTAGCTGAAATCTACCAGCTGAAATTTAGCTGAAATTTAGCTGAAATTTAGCTGAAATCTACCAGGGGTGCCTGGGTGGCTCAGTCAGTTGAACATCTGACTCTTGATTTCAACTCAGGTCATGATCCCAGGGTCATGGGATTGAGCCCTGTGTCCAGCTCCAGGCTGTGCATGGAGCCTGCTTAAGATTCTCTCTCTTCCTCTCCTTCTGCCCCTTTCTCCCACTTATGCTCTCTCTCTCCAGAATAAAAAAATAATAAAACATTTAAAAAATAAAACAATAAAATAAAATTTAAAATAGCTGCAACCAAAATGAACTCCAATTTACTATCTAAGACTTCTGGAAGTTCAAGCCTTCAGTAGCCTCCACAGTTCCAAAATAGTTAGTCAGACACAGTCTTTCTGGTGCAGCTGCTGTCCAGGTGGGAGACAGTTTCCTGGTGTTTCCCGCTCTATCATCTTCCCAGAATCCTCCTGTCTGTCTTTTTATAAAATTAAATCCCCTCAACTGAACTAAGACTTCTCCAAGGATTCTCAGACTTGGGTTACTACTGGATGGCCCTAGACAATTTTTGCATGTAGAGATTATCTGATTTAGTCTTTTGTGGATAGATATTAGTGATCCCCAGTCAGTCTTATAATAACTGTAATCTCCCTTTACTTAGACTGAACTATCACTTCCTCCTCATGCCTGTGCGGGCCACATGCCCAAACTTCCTAGGTACTGATGTCTTTGCGATGACACTTTGCAAGCAGGGCTATGTACATTAGCCGGAATTTTCATGTCTTGTAATTGCCGATATAATTACAGTACAGGGTCCCTCCTGAGATAACAAGTAATTGTCCTTCACATGAGAACGAAAATAGATCTTCAGGTGCCTGCCTACCATTAGTGCCATTTCCTACAACACAACTTACTACCTCATGGCCGCATTCAGGTTGGCTGATAAAGTGTGCAAAGCAAAAGATAAAACTCCTTTCTGAGGCCTCTCTGCAACACAGAGACCTCCTGCACAGTGGACTGATGGCCTGGCCTCTGGCCTGACAGGTCAGCCAGCGTGTGGTTGGTTGTGTCTCAGGCTGTGCGTGGGGTGCAGCATGCCGGAGTTCCCATTCTTCCTCCTCTAAGTTTCAAGTCATTGAACAAGAGTATGATTCTGAGCATGAGGAGCTTATCCATCCACCTCCAAATTCCTTTCCCATCTGACTACCTCTACAGTTACTGCAAAGAGGCAGAAAACCAGATGTTCCTCTTGCAACCCAATTACCTTGTTGTGGTCTCCATCCCATCAGGCTTCCCAGGAGGTTATCATGACGGATGCCTTTTTCATTTCAATCCACCTCAACCCTCCAAGTGTATTCAGCATGTGCAGCACTAGCGCCAAGGTGCCATCTGAAGCAGAAAGATAATTACAGGTGGAAAGAGGGAACTTACCCCTTCCACCCCACATCTCTGCCAATCAAGCAGACGTGCACACATGTGGTCTCTGTTATCCACAGCACGACATGCATCATGCGTGGGCCACTGGAGGGATGGAACACATGACATGTCCGAATTCCATTTGTAAAAGTGTGTGCAAGGGGAAATGCTCCTTTCCATCAAATTACAGTGTGCCACTAGTGCCTTCTCTTGGCGGCTGCACATTCTAGGTTAGTTTCAGGGTTTGCAGTAATTGAAGAGAAGAGAGAATGGAGAGTCCTGCACAAACAAGAAACAGGCAAACTTGGAGGTTTTCCCAAGACCCAGCATCTAAGCGGATTGTCCATGGTTCTCCCCTCCGGGTCCCCGGAATGGGGGCTTCAGTCCTTCTCCAGCCAGACGTGAGGGGTGTACCAGGACACAGTGGCCGCTGCCTCTTCCTGGCGCCATGTCGCAGCTTATGACTTGAAAGAAAAGTCAGACTTCCCCACTCCTATCTTTTCAAGGCCTGCACAGCCTCAAATTCAGTGTCAAAGGGTGCCAGAGGAGACCTCAGGGCTGGTCCAGCAGCCTCATCTGCAACTTCTCTTTCCCCCCAAAATACACGACCCTGTGTGCATCTACTTAAACATACTCTCAGAGCCGAGCTCCCATCGCACCAGGAAGGGTGCGGCAACCCGGTCAGGACAGTATTTCCGCTCTGCAGACAACTGCACTGGTTTTGCCCACGCCTGTCATTTAAGAGTGACTGTACAGACTTTCAAAAACATAAAAGAGACTCTTTGGGGCAAAGACTAAATGAGCATTTTTCCCCACTCAAATGGGAAGTCGAGTTTTTCGGGGTGTGGGGCAGGAAGGCAAAGAGCTAGTGAGTGAGAAAAGGTGCAAGTCTGGGGTCAGAGATCCAAAGCAGCTGGGGTAATGGGAACCCTCTTGCACTGTTGGTGGGATGCAAACTGGTGCAGCCGCTCTGGAAAACAGTGTGGAGGTTCCTGAAAAAATTAAACATAGACCTACCCTATGACCCAGCAATAGCACTGCTAGGAATTTACCCAAGGGATACAGGTGTGCTGACGCATAGGGGCACTTGTACCCCAATGTTTATAGCAGCACTTTGAGCAATAGCCAAATTACGGAAAGAGCCTAAATGTCCATCAACTGATGAATGGACAAAGAAATTATGGTTTATATACTCAATGGAATACTACTTGGCAATGAGAAAGAATGAAATATGGCCTTTTGTAGCAACGTGGATAGACCTGGAGAGTGTTATGCTAAGTGAAATAAGTCATACAGAGAAAGACAGATACCATATGTTTTCACTCCACCATATGTGGATCCTGAGAAACTTAACAGAAGACCATGAGGGAGAGGAAGGAAAACAAAAAGTTAGAGAGGGAGGGAGCCAAACCACAAGAGACTCAAAAACTGAGAATAAACTGAGGGTTGATGGGGAGTGGGAGGAAGGGGAAGGTGGGTGATGGGCATTGAGGAGGGCACCTGTTGGGACGAGCACTGGGTGTTGTATGGAAACCAATCTGACAATAAATTTCATATTAAAAAAAAAAAAGGCAGCTGGGGGAGAAGCAAGAAGGTGACCGACATACCAAAATGGACCAGGAACTAAGTCTCAGCTCAAGAGACAGAGCCTGTGGTAATGTGCCGGGCCCATTACAAAGTCCCCTGTACTGGGGCTTAGGACAATAGAAATTTGTTTCTCCCAGTGGTGGAGGCTCACAGTCCCAAACCACAGTGTCCGCTGAGCTGCTTTCTGGTGACACCTCTCTCTCCATGGTATGTAGCCAGCTGTCTCTACCTGTGTCCTTACATGGTCATCCTTCTGTGTCTGTCTTTGTGTCCAAATTTCCCCTTTCCAGAAGGACATCAGTCATATTTGGATTAGTGTCCACCCTAATGACCTCATCTTAACTGACTACATTTGCAACAACTCTATTTCCAAATAAGGTCACGTTCTGGGGTACTAGGGGTTAAGATTTCAATATATCAAGTTTGGGGGTAGACACAATGTAACTCATAACTAGCACCATCCAGAAAAGCTGAATAGCAGTCAAAGCTGTTTATTAGACACATTTGTTCCTTAATGCCACTCCTGATTTTATGCATCTCTATCAAACACATGGGGCCCTCAAGATTTCCTGCTACTCTGTCCCCCATGTCTCCCGTGTCCCAGAATGTTCTACATGAGCCCTTCCCAAGGCAGGCAGGATGAGCATTCTGCCCCTTTCTAGTAAGGCTATTCCAAGATTTTTGTAAAACCTCTCCCATTAAGGCCTTGTGATGCCTTCGTGTGCACGTGGGAGGCAAAGCAGGACAAAATATACACCAGACACATGACAGGGAGAGACCTAACCTGGCAAAGGCTCAAACATCAGAACCTTGGTTGACAGGGCCTCTCAGGAAAAACCGTATGAAGCAAGCTTAATGCTAAAGAAGCAAATTACACAAAAGCCCTTGTTAGGGAATTCCCTTTTTTGTACAAATTTTTAAAATAAGAATTCCAGGGCATGACCTATAACAGTACTTCTCTTTCCTGGTTGTACATGAGAACACACAGCAACATGCAGACTGATCCCATTCTCCTGGCCATAGTGAGCACCTATTAGATTTAAGCTCCTGAGAGTGAGAATTTGCTCACCCTGGAGACATTCACTTAAATGGATGAACTGGGGCGACATCAGTGGGCGATATCAATGGGGCAGGAATCAGACCCGTAAGTGCCATAGAACTGAGACGTCTTTTGGATTCCTCAGAGTTCTGAAATTCCGGTTCTAGGAAAATATACTTCGGAAAAAATCAACAACATTGAAAGGGAGCAAATGGATATTTGCTTTACCTTAGGTTAACATAAAAATCAACCAATCTATGTGGTAAGTAAAATTTTAAACGCAGGTTGAAAGTCACAAAGTTCACTGTGACTTCATCTGTGAATACTCACACATCCACCAAGAAAGGAAATACTGACAAAGCACACATGAAAACAAGAACAAAATACTGGGATGGGGAGCCCACAGCGACCTGTATCTTATTGATTATGTGAATTCTCTAAATGTTCCATAATGAAAGGTACCACTGTGACAAGAAGAAAAATTAATTTTATAAAAATCACTTCATCAGAGTGTATGATCCCCCCAAAGATGTTAAATGTCGATTTTGCTGATACAAATATGATGTCCTAATGCTAGGGAAGGGAGAGGAGTACATCTAGAACAACACGATGAAACACAGAACCCGAGTTTCTACAAGGCAGCTGAAGATTCGTCACCAAAGGAGCATTCAAGATGAGGAATGCTGTGAGCTCAGAGGCACAAACAGAAGTTGCCACTGGGAGCTACGTTGGCCCATTAGTGTGATGACAGCCCAACAGCTGGCTGGAAGACAGAACACCATCCACAACCCTGATTCACACGCACAGCTCTCAGGGAAGAGGGCTCCCCTCCTGAGTCTGCAGGGACGTGGCCCACCTCTGCCAGAGGTCTGTGGAACAGGAGATGGGCCTGAAGCTTCTGATGGAGACATCTCCAACCCCCCCAAGGACAAGCCCCTCCCCCGGGACAAGCCCTCCCCCAGGGACAAGACCCCCCACCCCAGGGAGAAGCCCCCCCAGGGGACAAATCATGGCCCAGGGACAAGCTCCTCCCCCCCAGGGACAAGCCCCCCACCCTGGGGACAAGCCCTCCCCAGGGACAAGACCCCCCCACCCCAGGGGACAAGCCCCCTCCCCAGGAACAAGTCCCCACCCAGGGGACAAGACCCACTCTAGGGGACAAGCCCCCTCCCCAGGGGACAAATCCTCACCCAGGGACAAGCTCCCCCACCCCAGGGGACAAGACCCACTCTAGGGGACAAGCCCCTCCCCAAGGGACAAGCCCCACCCCCTCAGGGATAAGTCCCACCCCCCCCAGGGAAAAGTCCTGCCCCAGGGGACAAGCCCCCTCCCCCGGAACAAGTCCCACCCCAGGAACAAGCCCCCTCCCAGGGACAAGCTCCCCCCCCCCCCCCCCCCCGCACCCTCCAGGGATAAGCTCCCACCCAGGGGACAAGTCCCACCCCTGGGACAAGACCCACCCTAGGGGACAAGCCTCCTTCTCAGGGGACAAGCCCCTTCCCCAGGGACAAGTCCCACCCCAGGGGACAAGCCTGCTCCCCAGGAACAAGTCCTACCCCAGGGGACAAGCCCCCCCTCACCCCCCCCGCCAGGGGACCCCTGCTCAAGGCACTGGTTTGGCTGCGATCCGTAAGTCAACTTTGTGCTGAGCGACATCTGACAGCCCATCGTGGTCCTGACACTTCTAGAGAGGCCTGTCTTGGGAAAGCAGGCAGCACCTCCACCCTGCCACCGGGAAGCTGTGTTTTGCCTTGCCCTTCTCTGCCCCAAAGAGGGCACTGCGGACCCTCTCAGCTGGGGGGCACACACACACAGCTGTGGGTCCCACACAAACCATCCAGCGATGCAGATGCCGGCAGGCAAGGCTAGACGTGGCCAGAGTTTGCACTGCCTGAGGGAAAGCTGCAGAATCTTTCCTTTGGGCTGTAAACCAAGGCTCCACCCAGGGCTGAGGTCTTCTTACTTAAAACACCTGAAATGCTTGCCTCTCCAGAGCAGACGTCTGGAGGAAACGCTCTCTTGCCACAGGCCTGAGACACAAAGGGAGCTGCAGGCCTACCTCCGACTCGGCAGGCAACAAAAACAAGGTTCAAGAGTTTCTCTAATACATGGGGTCTTATCTTGGGGCGCCTGGGTGGCGCAGTCGGTTAAGCGTCTGACTTCAGCCAGGTCACGATCTCGCGGTCCGGGAGTTCCAGCCCCGCGTCGGGCTCCGGGCTGATGGCTCGGAGCCTGGAGCCTGTTTCCGATTCTGTGTCTCCCTCTTTCCCTGCCCCTCCCCCGTTCATGCTCTGTCTCTCTCTGTCCCAAAAATAAATAAACGTTGAAAAAAAAAAAAAATTCAATACATGGGGTCTTATCTACACAATTCTCCCTGCTGCAAAATATGATTCATCTAGTGCTACGGTATCCACTACTTCCTGAATGTATTCAGAATGTATTTTTCCGACCTTACCCAAATTCGTATTCTTTTCAGTCTTAGAAAAGTGAAACTCGTCTGACTGTGGACAGTCTGCTCAGGAAACCCAGACCCTTCGGAAGTGCAAAGTAGAAACTCGGTGTGCCACGGCCGTAGATGCTGACCTCACGCCACAGAACTGGGATCCGAGCGTCCGCTGATCACATGAAGGGAAGAAGCTGCACACCCGGCGCCTGAGGGGCGGCCACCTCTCCAGGGACCCCCACTGGCAGCTCCTTCCAAGGACCCTCTCGACACCACACGCCGTGTGACTGGTGCTCAGTGACTCTGAGCCTGGGTCCCGCTCCCAGGGCCGCCCACCCGCACAGCTCTCAAAGGTCATTTCTGCACCCACAGTCCTGCTCACCCAACCACCGGCTTCTTCAGTTTCCATGCACACCTTCTGTATTCAAACCATAGTCATGATTTTTGTGTCGTCGTTTCAGGTCTGTTTTTGTCACCCAGCACCGAACAGCTTGGAAAACAAAGCTTCAGAAGCACACAGACAAGTGACTTTGGGAAAATCTGACTCTCCTCAAGCATGTGATGGGGAAATGTTACTAATACAGAACAGACAAAGCATACAGCCCCCGGGTCCGTGCCGCCTGAAAAGAAAGCGAGGACACACCCCGGGTCGTGGAAAGAGAACTGTCCCCGCCAGCCTCCCGCAGCTGGGACCTCAGACAAGCTCAACACTCTGAGCCCAGAGTAAGACCGAAGACCCCCAAGAGCCTAGACACAGTGCCGCCACCACCCTGACCTGGAAGCCTGTGCTCATGGCTCAAAACAACCTTGATCCTGAAATGTCATACTGCTAAGTGGAATGGAGAATGAATTCGCAACGCATTTATGTGGAAACCTGAAGAAGAATGAAAGCAAGAAGATGTCTCCCAAAACATTTAACAATTATCGTCTTTGAGAGGCATATGTGCATGCGCCCTAAAGCTCCTCCTGGTTTTGGAAGTCAGAATGTGGGGCGGGGGGGGGGCGGGAAGAAGCCAGAATATGAAAGAAACCTGCATAGACAGAATGACAAAGGCACCAACCTGGTGTGTGAGATTTTTATTCCTTAAGTTACACTGACATCTGGTGGTCTTTTCTATCAGAAAGGAAATACTCTTGGTTCTGTAATCTTAAACATATGTATAATCAAAACACATCTTTGCAGTATCTTTGGGATTGAAAGCAAACACCGCCAGAGGCAGCATAAAATATTAATAAAATAATGAAAAAGCTAATAAGAATATATTTATGCATAGTCTTAATTTTAATAAACCAAAAAATAAATAAAATAAAGCATGGTTTTCCTCTTCCTAGGCCACACCTTGTTAATAAGGTAGTTTAGATTAGAGTGGCTCCCTCTATAGTGGAATTTTTCAAATAGAATTTAAAAGGAAAAGGAGGAAGAAGAGATCAGTGCCTGAGGGCATCAGCCCACAGGTTTCTCTCCCCCTGTGAAACTGTTATTATTAGCATCTTACAGGAAGCTCTTCTCTTGGGTAGTGAAACTAGGAGAAAGTAGATATTCATTACTTGTTTCTGCAAAATGACAGCTATTCCTAAGTGTGCCAAAATTAAATTAACAAAATGGGTAATTCAGTGGGCTCAGAAAAATCCACATGATAAGAAAAGGTAACTTCATAATATAAATGTTTCCCCTGTGTTTGCAGAACTACACTGAACATAGGACCACCTCTTTGCAACTTGACCATGGGGATAACTGTAAAAGATGGGGGAAGAAGGGGACTCACACAAAAATTCGCTTTGGATCTTCTGTCCCCCTCTCTCTGCCCCTCCCCTGCTTGCACTCTCTCAAAAATAAATAAACATTTTAAACATAAATACTGCTAACATAAACACTGGACTTCCCAGTGATATTTTTATTAATTTGCTTGTATATTCCAATAGCTACCAAAGACAGTTTGAAAGTCTGTTATAGCAATGTCATTTTAGAAGATACAGAGTTATTTGCCACCCATTCTAGCAATCACTTTACCCTCTTTAATTAAAAGAAAAAAGTATCAAAAGGCAATCATCCTACCTCTCCCACCACGCATGTTCCTAATTATCACAGCACCCGGAAATTATACATTTTTATTCCCATTTTACAGATGAACAAGGGGCACCTCCAGATGGACGAACATCCCAGGTTTACCCTCCGGCCCAGGGAACATCTCTGTGCTCCCAACCTGCCGGCAGATGTAGCATCTGGCCCAGAAACTCTGCCTCCCGCCCGCCCCACCTCCCCCAGGCCTCATCTCTGCACCCGCGCTCTGCATTAACGTTCACTTGACTGTGCTTAGGGCCAACACCCGTTCGCCATACAGTGTGCACAGCCTGCTTCCTTCAAGAAGCACCAGCCCACCAGCTGGCCACTGTGCTGGCCAAGGCCAACCTCTCCATCCATGGTCAGGACTGGGGTGGCCTGGCCTGGTCCCTCAGTAGCTCTGTCCAGTCGGACAGTGATGCCCGGGTCACCGCAAAGGCCAACAGGCCACCTGACACCCGACAGGCACTTGAGAACTTGAGAAGGAGCAAAACTGGAAATGACAAAACCAAAGACTCCGATCTTGCCTCCACTGCCTCCTAAAGTGACCGGTAATCATTTCTTTCATGCTGGACTGTTGCAGGGTTTTTTACCTCAGTACCCGGGGTTCGTTGTCTCGCCTCGAAGAATGAAGAGATGGACACAGAATATAATGAGCAGCAGGCAAAAGTTTATTAGAGTGTAAGGAAGTAAGAATAATAGGAAGGCTCTCTTTGCAGAGAAGGGGCGTTCGAAGGCGAATACCTGTGACTATAGGCAAGGGTCCTTGTTCTACAAGGTTTGGGTCGCCCCTCCTTCCCTTCCCCCTCGATCCTTCTCAGGTCCTTATTGGCTTGATAACTCTAGGTGCTGGGTTGTCCATTCCCGACTGGCTCCATTCCATTGTATGAGGGGTGGTCTGTGGCCAGAGTGTTCCTTGAGGGTCATATGTTTTATGGTCTACTACTTATTTTTAGTTAGGTCTTTTGTCAAATTCCTGAGGGGAACCTGAGGGGGAGAGTAGGTGGGGTCTGTTTTCTTAAGAGGAGCATTACCCTGGAGGGAATCTGCTGTGGTCAGCATTGTTCCAAAGTATGTGTCTCTCCCCACCCAGGGACCTCAGGTCCTAATCTTTCCCTCTCTGCCTACTGGATCCTAGCTTTTCCTGTCATAGCATGCTGACTCCTCTTGGCCCATGCAACTTCCAAGTCAACAGAAATGGCAGGAAACAAAGGAAAGCCTGCGCACAAGCAACTAGCTTCTGTCTCCAAGCCCCTGCCACCCCCAGACTCATTCTACAAGCAATTATCCCTTTAACTTAACAGAGCCTGTGGTGGCCCTGATAACACATCTATGGCCAGCTTAAGAGGTGACGGCTCACCCAGGCATCTTGCATGGGAAAAGGGGGATTCTTGCAAAGGGGAGATCTTTAGGACTGGCCAGATGACATTTGCAGCTGGAAGCCATCCACTCTGCCTGTGATTGTGGCTTCCTGGACCTGGTGATGCAAAGTGAGGTGTACGTAGAAACATGCACAGATCACACAGCCCACCTCCTCCTGACCCAGGACCGACTACTGACCCACGCTGGGGGCTGATGCACCGGCGACTCCCACTTCAGCTCTGCCTCCAGCCAGACCTAAGACCTGTGGACTGCTATGGCTTCTGAAGAAATGCCCAGGGTCACACCGGCAAGGCAGAAAAACCAGCCAACCTTTACACAAGTGACACATGCCTGAGAAGAGGTTGTACTCATGGCACCCCACAGACGGGTGGCTGACCGGAGCCCTCAGATCATTCCTGCAGACAGAGAAGGTTCATGCAACTGCCCATCAGTTACATGTGTTTAACACGATCCCCATGTCCCAATGCTGGCTGGGAGTCATCAGTAATAAAACCTGTCAAGGGGCCTAGAAGGAGGCACATGGGGTGTGTGAGAAAACCATCAGGGTGTGCTTTCCACACGCAAGGCTCTTTTTCTAAGCTGGATTCTGCCACGACTCAGCCGCTGGACCACGGGCAGCCACACTCTCTTTCTGAGAAGTGGGAGGCCAAAGGCTGGACTGGATGGGGATGGGCAGCGCTTCCCCTCAGCATCTGTACTCAAGCCACTGCCACCATGTTGGGCCGGACAGCAAGCCCTCATCCTTAGGACCAAGGCCTCATCCAGATGCGAGGCGTGGACAGCCACAGACCATCATTCCCAAAAAAGGAAATGGCGGCTCACTGCTGAAAAAAAATAGACTCACACAAATGCTCCTGCTGCTGCTGCCCCTGCTGCCACTTTCCAAACTTCAGAAAATGCCCAGAGAGAACAGACATTCAAGCTGTTGAGACCCGGCTATGTACCAGAATTTAGGAACCAACCCAACTGAATCCTCTGGATGAGAAAGGGAAGGTCAAGGACCTTCCAAGAGATCTCGAGAGCAGGTAACATGTGGCTGGCTTTCTTCCTCACCTGCCAAGGGCAGGGTTTTGGCCAGCTGACAGCTCAGGGTTCCTCCAAACCCAATGCTCGGGAAGAAGAGGGGCCCGCGCACATGTGAAGACATTCAGATCGTTTCCTGCAGGATCTGAGAAGTATTTTAAGAACTGAAGAAAAGAGCTGAGAAAAAAAATGTGTTGACATTGCCTGTCAAAAATCCAGTTTTAAGAAGAAAGAAAGCTGTTGCCTTTTTGAGGAGACACCATGCACTTGTTCTCCAAAGTTTCCTGCAAACCACAGAAGACGAGGAGCATGCCTATGTGGTTTCCACCCACTAAGATGCTCACCTGAGTAGTTTTCTGACTCAGCCCAGCGTCCAGATTTCCCCTTTGACTTCTTCCAGTGGCCGCATGCATAACTTGAGTGCATTTGCTGGTGACTCTGCCAAGGTCTTTGGACACCTTCCCTCTCTGGCACCATTTAACAAAAATGCAGCCCACACCAAGTCACCTATGCCCACACCTCCAGGTGAACACTCCCACCCAAGAGGACCATCCTCTTTCTATAGCTCTCTCCCCAATATCAAAGCATCAACCTAATACAATAACAAGAACATGCATATTGTCCCCTGGGGAGGGAGGTGCAGAAGGAGAAAACAGAACAGATTCCATCACTGTCCTGCCAGGTAATTCTAGACTAACAAGTTTCTCTACTTCTGCAGAGTGAAAGTGATGGTGTAGAGGCTCTCTGACTTTCAGTTCCAGCTAAGATTTCTTCTGACTTAATCTCTGGGAAGCACATCAGAGGCTCCCAGTGTGTCCCAAACAAGATAAAGGCTTTGAGCAAGACCAACCTCTCCAAACATCCATTTCCTCAACCCTAGTATGAGAACAAAAATGTCAGTGGCTCTTTACTCCTTTGGGAACAGGGTCCTGTAATGGGTTGAATAGTGTCCCCACAAAATTTATGTCTAATCAGGACCTCAGAATGTGACCTTACTTAGAAATACAGTCTTTGCAGATGTTATTAGGTAAGCGTCCTGAGATGAAATCATCCTGGATTTGGGGTGGGCCCAAAATGCAATGACTAGTGTCCTTCTGAGAAGAGACACACAGAACACAGGGATGAAGGCATGTGATACTCCTGGGTCATTGCATCCCCATGTGATGGTGTGGGATGAATGTCCCAATGTACCCATGAGACACGGAATATGCGTGAGAAGCCACTTTCATGGTGCTACACCTCAAACATTTGACAGCCTGGGCTGTCCTAATACAAACAGGACCATCTTCTCTTTGGGAAGTCTCCTCCCACTGTTGTGAGCTCTCCCAAGACCCCATTTTTCTCCTTTATTTCCCCAGAATACAGCATAATCTTTTTATAGAGCAGACACTCAGTAATCTGTGGAGTTGGCGGTAAGCCAGTGAACAAACTCAACATGTACAACATGATCAAAACTCAATTTTATTTTTGTCCCACATTTCTTTGAGCTTTTTCAGTTGGGGGGGGGGGCAGTGTTTCTTCCTGCATCTGTGTGAGGATGTATGAAGGCCCATGAAATCAGAAATCACACTCCTCTAAGCTGTGGGTCTCTCGTGGCTCCTTCTTCCACCTGAGCTCTTCCTAGCAACGTTTCCATGCCCTTCCAGGCACCTGTTGTCATCACTCTTCCAAACGGCACACATGGAATAAGAAGTCACTCCAGCCCTTGGGGGGGTGGGTGATGGGTACTGAGGAGGGCACCTGTTGGGATGAGCACTGGGTATTGTGTGGAAACCAATTTGACAATAAATTTCATATTTAAAAAAAATAAAAAATAAAAAGAAGTCACTCCAGCCCTAACCAACTTTGGGGTCAGTTCCACCCTCGAGCAATCTGCCAGGCGTGTCCTGCCCTTTTGGGATCGAAGGCCAGACCTCATGCCACAATTAGGTGCCAGTCCTCGACATCTGGATGAAACCATATCAAATTGACTGAGTCATCAAAGACCCTCACCAGGCTTGGGTTTGAAGGTCATACTTCCTCAGTCTTTTCCAAAGTTGGGATGGAGAAAGCTCAGAAACAGTAGTCTCTGAGGAACTCACTCCCCAGACCCCTCGCCCACATTCTCAGCCTCATGCATATGTGAGATCAGGCTGAGGTGCCCTGAACCACGAGACCAATGGAAGGGCAGTTTCCTGATAGATCCGTGCCCACAAGATCTCTCTACCTCTGAAGCCCACCTGAGCTGAGTAAGGACCAACAGCAATGATGGTTTGCAGCCACAGGGTCTGCAAGTGCAACTGTGAATGGGACAGCATCATACCTCTCAGGTCAGGATGCTATGCAATGTCCTGCCTTAGGAGCTGCTAGGAACCTCACATTTGTAATCATCTCTAAATAGCATCTAACAACAACTATTTTCAGGCCAAGAGATCAGCACTTGTTAGTGTACTGTCCGTTAATAAAATTTCCTATCCAGCACCAGGAAGCTCATTATTTTTTTAAAAAATAATAGAATCTGTTTCTTCTATGAGGATAGCCGATGTTGGGTGTTCACCTCTAAAGGATCACAGAATCAGGAGCACCTGGGTGGCTCATTGGGTTAAGTATCCAACTGTTGATTTCAGCTTGGGTCATGATCTCATGGTTCATAGGATCAAGCCCCACATAGGGCTCTGTGCTGACAGCATGGAGCCTGTTTGAGATTCTCTCTCTCCCTCTCTCTCTCTCTCTCTCTACCCCTCCCTCCCTCTCTTTCTCTCTCTCAAAATAAATAAACATTTAAAGTAAATAAATAAAGGATCACAGAATCAAATCACAGATGAGGTGTGGCCATCAGCTGTGCATCTTAGGGATGGATTGGCAGCCTGCCCACTGTAGGTGGAGCCCCTTCCCACTGCTGACAGCACATGGGCCAAGGAGAGCCCCCAAATGTCCCCATGCGCTTGGCAGCTTCAACCCAATGCACTCACTCTTCCCACCAGGGCAGCAAGGTCGCCTGGAGACCCACTACCATCACCCCCAATTTTATTCCAGCGAAAGGTCCAGCTGTGCCAGAGGAAAGCCCCTTCTGATTCCTAAGAGGTGATGCCCCCTGGTAACAGTGGCGGCTGTCAGAAAAGATCAACACTGATTTACCCGCTGTATCTATTCAAAGCACTCTGTACTTCACATTGGGAAGCTCCGCTAACAGTCAATCCACTACAGTCTATGAAGGTGGAAAAATCACCACCGAGGCTTATGTTGCCCACCTCAGGAGCCCAAGACAAGAAGCTCCTCCAGAGGTCAGGAGCCCTCTGGGGTCAGGGCTCCCTTGGAAGCTGGGCTATCTTCTGGAGGTCAGTACCCACCCCCGACATACTGAGGTCAGGGCCACCCCAAAGTTCCAGTCTCACCCACAGAGGCCAGGCTCTCCCCTGGAATGCCAGCTGCACCCCCAGGTCAGGGCTCCCCCAGCCCCCACCAACAGAGGGCAGGTCCCCCCACTGCTCTGGAGGCTAGGGTGAAGCTACTGGGAGGCAACACAGCCAGGTAAGCAGGGGCTCTAGGGCACTCCTCGATGGAGACCCTAGGTAAGGTAGCAACCTGCCTCTTCAGGCTCTGTGAACCAGGAGGACCATACCCCATCTCACGAGGGTGCTGTGCAGGTGACACGGGTTCACGCGTGTTCAGACCTGGAGGAACTCCATTAGCAACCCCATCCAGACCTTCCACTCAAGGGCTATTCCTTCTCCACTGTCCACACAGCATATCTATTTTCTTATCCCAATCTAATAGATTGAGAGCTGGGTAAAGACCTATTGGATAATCTACAGCAAGAAAGACAAATTTTGAACTAAAGTTTAGTTCAGGATCAAAATAGTGCATTGTATCTTGTTTGTAATAAGTTGTAGAGGGTATGAGACCAAAGAAGAGAATTTAATTCCTAGCGTATGTATAAATTTCCTACACAGTTCACTTAGCATTTTAACAAAATACACACAAAAATAAAACATTATCTTCAAGCAAACACAATGCAAGTGGACCTAAAATGCATCTGGTTTGCTTCCTCCTCTTCCCACTGCCTGATCTGGACCTGAAGTTAATAAAGCAACAACAACCCACCCTTTGGCATTTTCCAAGCTGCACTCCCAGAGCACAGCCAAAACAAGAACATTAGCTGGAGTGCTCCCTGGTCACCGCAGCAACAAGGCCGCTGGCCGTTTCCTGGAGAAAGCACTGTGGGAGGACCCCTGTGGGTCAGAAATGAGTCATTAGCCAAGGGTGCTAGGCACATACTTGAAGTCTCTGAGCCCTAAGTGACAGGGTTACCTGCAAACTTGGGAGCTCACCCGTCTGGCACAGCCAGTGCACGTGGCCCGTGAGGACCTCCTGCTTCAGACAGAGCCCGGCCTTCCGGGCCTGACAGCCTCTGAATGAGAAGCCAGGGTCCCCCCACCCCACCCAGGGTGATTCCAGTCAGGCAGGGGTGTGAGCCATGCTTCCGGCACACCTGACATGATGTGGAATACCAGAGCACTCTCAAATGATAGGGAATCCGATGCTCAGTCCTAAACAGCCCGAAGCCAGGCATGTGGAGTGACTTATTTATCACCAACCCCCAAACAGGAAGGCAAGTTTCTCAGCACCAGCACACCGTGAACCAGGAGGGCAACACTGAACCGTGACAGAGAAGCTGACTGGGAGTGCTCACCTGGGAGAAATTTAAAAGAAGTTAATGGGCTGAAGCATTGAGCCCAAAAGGACAGATTGGGGAGGGTAGCAGGGTGTTAACAATGGCTATTCATGCTTTCACCACAGAGAGAAGAAATAGCCTTAAAATAGAATCTCATCACATCCTCCAGGACCAAATTTCACTAGTGTAACTGCATCTGTGAGGAAGAACCACAGAAGAAATCAGGTGTTCTTTGGGCTCAGCTATAAGTAATATATCGGCACCACCCACTGAGAGTTCTCTTTAAGAAGAAGCCGCCCCCTCCTTTTTCTGACCAACAAAGCCTTCACCTGGGCTCCTCAGTCCAGCACACTTGTCCAAATTGCACCACTCTCCTGCCTGGTCCACACCAATGTGGGTAATGCTTCGGTGTTCCCACTAACACCATGAAGGGTCCATGGACAGCAGGGTAGGGGGGAGAGGAAGGACACCCACCAGTGACAGCTTTCCAGCGCACTGTCCATCCTTTCCAAATGCATCACACTAACTGAACAACCACCAGCTTGTTGGAGAAAATGTTATCGGTCAACCACATTTGAGGGGCAAGAAAGAGACCCTTCTCAACTAGACTAGAAAATGTGCGCTGAGATTCATGGGGCTGTTCTGGCGTAATTCTGTTTAATAGAAGCTGAGCAGTTCAGTTTAATTTCCTGACTTGATTGCAGGGTCATAAATTGTACCTTCCACCTCATGTTTCCAAATTCATTTTTCACTCTAATTACCACTCTGACCTCTCAACTGCATTGGTAAAAAGTTGGAGATCCAGTAAATGAAGGCCAAACAAAACCCTCCAGCAGATCACCTCCAAGAAACCACCTGCTGTAGCTGGGTAGAGGACCAGTGGCTTTGCTACCAGGGTCTGGGGGATCCCCTTAGCCCCGCCCACTAACCTCGAAGCCTCCACCAATCTCTTCAGCTCTGGCTTGTACATAGTACCCACCTGAGACCTTTCAGATGCAGATGCTTGAGTCCCACCTCCACAAGTTCTGATGGGACTGGTCTGGTGGCACCTTCGGCTTCAGCTGTATTAAAATCTTCCCAGGTGATTCTAGGAGCAGTAAAGATTTAGAACCCTGCACCTATTCGGTGCACACAAATTACATGCCAGTTCCCATCTTAGGTTATTTCTGACACCTTCCTCCCCACCCTACGGTGACTCATCATCATCCCACACATGAGGAGACCCTGCATCAAAGACCCTCAACCAGGCTCTCTGCATGATAAATGAGAAGGTTTCTGAAGGAAAATTAAACTAATCAGAGTGATTTACCCTCGATTTAGTCACCAAGAGGTGATATCACAGTAGCTCATGAAATCCCTCTACAAGGATCTTCAATGAAAGAGCATTGTCCCTAGGGACTAAGAGGTCACCTCAAAGATATCGCGGCTGTTAAGAGCTGGAAGTTCCTGCACCTGCCCCTCCGGGGTCCCACATCCTGGAGCCACTTTTACTGTCATTTCCATCTCTGACATCCCTGGTAGCAACCACGGAGTTCTGGATTTCTTCTCTTCCACATCAACTTTGGTAGTGATTTCATGACCAATAAACACCACACATCAAAGTTGTCCTGAGACACTCTACATATGTATACAGTTTAGTTATACTCAGTAATCACCCCAATCTGGGACCACTTCTAGGATGGGACGGCATAGGGCAACACTCACTCTGCCGGTTCAACATGGCAGATAGTTATCAGAGTTGAGCTATACAGCACCAGCACCCAACACTGTGGTTCGCATTTCAGTTCTCACGCTACATTAGCCATGATAATGGCTAAGGGAGAGACTTTGCTGCCAGGTCCGCAGGCAGAAATCACTGTGTGCGTAACAGCTGCATCACGACCAGTCAGGGCACTTCTTCCAAAGACTGTCAGTAATGGGTCACTGTGCATCCTTGCTGTTCACACAGACAGCAAAGCATGTAGGTGCACTGGCTCCTTGTCTTCCGGTGATAAACCACATAACATTTCACAGAAACAGACACTGGGAAAGACAGAACTGACCAAGAAAAAGACAAGTGCAGGAAAGAAGTGAAAACTGATAAAACAGGAAGTGAAGTTTGAATCAAAGGCCAATGGAATCGGAGGAGAAACAGCTGAGCTGGTGAATATGGACACAGCCTCGTCTGAGAGACTCTAGATGTACAGCTGCATGAATTCGGGGAGACAGCTCATCCACATAGACGAGGGAATGGCTGTGAGGAAAAGGGTGCAGACGAGAATGTGGTGCCAGCAAAAATATTCACAGTAAGGAACACTCAGAGATATTCCACAACACTGAACATGCAAAGGACAAACCTGGAAGCTGATCCAAACCTAGAAAGGTGCGTGACAATCCCCAGGTCACAGAAAAGACACTTCCTTATGATCGTTAAGTTCTAATACAAGAAGGCAAGCGCTGCTCAAAGTAGACCGGGGGCACTTTCACTCTCAATGTTTCTAATGCGTTAAGTCACACTGTACTAAAGCAATGTTAGGGTTTTTACTTCCCTCTATATTTATAACCAGAAGTAAAAGAATTTTTAATGTTTTTACCAAAAAGTTTAAAGGTCACAGAGTCACTGCAATTTTCCCCACTGGTCATTAATGATGATTTGGCCCAGTGTCAGCTTGGTGGCCCTTGTTAAGGCCCTACACCCCGCTGTAGGGTGGGGCTAGCCTGGCACTGGTTTGTGAGTGACTCTGCTTCTCTTGCTGTCTACTACAGCATTCTGTGTTTCAACATTGCATCTAAGCACACCCACAGCATTGCCAAGTTTTGAGGGAAAGACTGGCCAGACTAAAAGCATGTGTCTTGGACAATGTGGTTTCTGTCACTGACTAGCAATAAGCATCTTTGTGTACTTCCACCATTCTGAAATATTACTGAGAGGACAGCACAGCCTGATACTATTTTCTAACATGAAGCCCTTTTGGCCAAGAAGGCCCCATTTCAGGAAACGACTGTTTTGCAAACATTACACATGCTATAACAAGCCAACATCCTTTCTCTCCTTTAATCACTTATCATAGATGCAGGAAGTCTATATCAAGGGCACTGGGGAGCCCTTAAGACTCAGAGAAATGCAGTGCTTCACAAAAACATTGTTAAAGTGGAAAGTCAAATGAGCGGCAGCTCTTTCTTTCCCTCGTTACTTCTAAAGAATTGATACCGATTTGCCCAGACCTTCCTCCTACGCTTCATGCCAAGAGGCCAGTCAGCAGTGCACTGCCAAGCAGAATTAAAATGATATATTTATCTTGAGCATGCCAAGTAAACAGTACAATTAACAAGCCCTCCATGGCTTTAGTTGGCCAGTATTCACCAACAAGAGATTTCTAACACTGCAAAGAATGTTTTAAAGTCTTTGGAAGCTTAGCATTTCGTTATTTTACTGTCTCCAAATCTAGAAGCAAGGAGTAGTCTCTGTTTCAAAGACCATTTTTGAAAGAGAAGACTTTTACAACCAGCATAGACAGACAGAAAATCTACCTTGTGTAGAGTCTCATTGAACTGTAAAAGATTTCTACTACCTGTATTATTTACTCAACAGGCATGTGCTTGAAAGCCCAATAGTTTGGTAATTATTATGCTCTTGTGCACATGATTTCATCTAAAATATCTCCACAAAGAAGGACACTACATAATCCTAACGGGGACAATCCAACAAGAAGATACAATAATTGCAAATATTTATGCACCCAACATGATAGCACCCAAACACATAAAACAGTTAGTAACAAACATAAAGGAAATAATCCATAGTAAACAATAATAATACGGAACTTTAACACCCCACTAAGATAAATGGAACAATCATCCAAAAAGAAAATCAACAAGGAAAGAGTGCCTCTGAATGACACAGTGGACCAGATGGAGTTAACAGATATAGTCAGAACATTCCATCCTAAAACAGGGGACTACATATTCCTTCAAGGCCACATGGAACATTCTCCAGAAAAGACCATGAATTAGGCTACAAAACAAGTGTCAGCAAATTCAAAAAGACCAAAGTCATACCATGCATCTTTTCTGCCACAACACTATAAAAGTAGAAATCAACCATAAGAAAAAATCTGGAAAGACCACAAATACCTGGAGGTTAAATAACATCTACTAAACAATGAACTGGTCAACCAAGAAGTCAAAAAAATAAAAAACTGCACAGAAACAAATGAAAGTGAAAATACAATGGTCCAAAATCTTTGAGATGCAGCAAAAGGGGTTCTAAGAGGGAAGTTTATAGCAATGCAGGCCTACCTCAAGAATCAAGAAAAATTTCAAATAAACAACCTAAGCTTACACCTAAAGGAGCTAGAAAAAAAAAGAAAAAACCAAAACCAGCAGAAGGAAGAAAATAATAAAGATTGGAACAGAAATAAATTACATAGAAACTAAAAAGACAATAGAACAGATCAGTGAAATCAGAAGCCGATTCTATGAAAAGATCAAGAAAATTAATAAACCTCTAACCAGACTCAAAAGAAAAAAAAAAAAAGAGACAGAGAACTCAAACAAAATCACAAATGGAAAAGGAGAAATAACAACCAACACCACAGAACTACAAACAATTGTAACAGATTATTATGAAAAATTATATGCCAACAAAATGAACAGCCTAGGAGAAATGGATAAATTCCTAGAAACAAATAATCTACCAAAACCGAAGCAGGAAGAAATATAAAAATTTGAATTGAAAAAATCTGAGACTGACTACCAGCAATGAAATTTTATCAGCAATCAAAAAACTCCCAACAAACAAAAGTCCAGGGCCAGATAGCTTCACAGGTGAATTCTAATAAACATTTAAAGAAGAGTTAATACCTATTCTTCTCAAACTATTCCAAAAATTAGAAGAGGAAGGAAAATTTCCAAATTCATTCTATGAGGCGAGCATTACCCTGATACTAAAACCACATAAAGACACCATAAGAAAAAGAAAACTGAAGGCCAATACATCTGACGAACACAGATGCAAAAGTCCTCAACAAAATGCTAGCAAACCCAATCCAACAATACATTTAAAAAAAAACCATTCACCACCATGATCAAGTAGGATTTAGTTCTAGATACAAGGGTGGTTGGATGTTCACAAATCACTCAACGTGATACATCAATAAGAGAAAGGATAAAAACTATATGATCATTTAAATAGATGGAGAAAAAGGATTTGACGAAGTACAATATGCACTCATGATAAAAAAAAAAAACCCTCAACAAAGCAGGTCTAGAAGGAACATGCCTCAACATAATAAAGGTCTTGAATGAAAAACCCACAGCCATACTCAATGGGGAAAAACTGAAAGCTTTTCTCCCAAGGTCAGGAACAAGACAGAGATGTCCACTCTCACCACTTTTATTCAACATACTACTGGAAGCCTTAGCCACAGCAATCAGAAATAAAAGGCATCCAGGGGCGCCTGGGTGGCTCAGTTGGTTAAGTGTCCAAGTTCGGCTCACATCATGATCTCATGGTTAGTGAGTTCTGGTCCCACATTGGGCTCTGTGCTGACAGCTCAGAGCATAGAGCCTGCTTCAGATTATGTCTCCCTCTCTCTCTCTGCCCCTCCCCCTGTTCACATTCGCTCGCTCTCTCTCTCTCTCTCTCTCTCTCTCAAAAATAAATTAAAACATTAAAAAAAAATTCTTAATAAAAGGCATCCAAATTGGTAAGAAAGAAGTAAAACTTTCAGTATTTTCACATGAAATGATACTATATATATAGGAAACCCTAAAGATTCCACACAAAAAAACCTACTAGAATTGATAGATAAATTCAGTAAAGTCACAGGATTTAAGACCAATGTGCAGGGGCGCCTGGGTGGTTCAGTCGGTTGAACATCCGACTTGGCTCAGGTCATGATCTCACTGTTTGTGAGTTCAAGCCCCGCATCGGGCTCTGTGCTGACAGCTCAGAGCCTGGAGCCTGCTTCTGATTCTGTGTCTCCCTCTCTCTCTGCCCCTCCCCTGTTCATGCTCTCACTGTCTCTCAAAAATAAATAAATGTAAAAAAAAATTTTTTTTAAAGACCAATGTGCAGAAATCTGTTTCATTTCTATCTACTAATAATGAAGAAGCAGAAAGAGAAATTAAGAAAATAATACCAATTGCACCAAAAATAATAACATAGCCAGGAATAAACTTAAACAAAGAGGTGAAAGATCTGTACTCCATGGGGCACCCCAGTGGCTCACTTGGTTAAGCGTCCGACTTCAGTTCAGGTCATGATCTCATGGTACATGGTCTGACGCCTGCATCAGGCTCTGTGCTGACAGCTCAGAGCCTGGAGCTTACTTCAGATTCTATGTCTCCCTCTCTCTCTGACCCTCCCCCACTTGTGCTCTGTCTCTCTCAAAAATAAACATAAAAAATTTTAGAGAAAAAAAAAAAGAAAGAAAGATCTGTACTCTGAAAACTATAAAACAGTGATGAAAGAAATTGAAAACAACCCAAAGAAACAGAAAGACATTCCATGCTCATGGACTGGAAGAACAAATATTGTTAAAATGACTATACTATCCCAAACAATCTACACATTTATTGCAATCCCTATCAAAATAAAGAACTAGAACAATCGTAAAACGTGTATTGAACCACAAAAGACCCTGAATAGCCAAAGCAATCTTGAACAACAAAACAAACCTGGAGGTATCACAGTCCTGGACTTCAAGTTATATGACAAAGCTGTAGTAATCAAAACAGTATGGTACTGGCACAAAAACAGATGCATAATCAATGGAACAGAAAAGAAAACCCAGAAATAAACCCACAATTACATTATCAATTAATCTTTGACAAAGGAAGAAAGAATATCCAGTGGGGAATAAAAGACATTCTCTTCAACAAATGGTGTTCGGAAAACTGGACAGCTACATGCAAAAGAATGAGATTGGACCACTTTCTTACACCACATACAAAATAAACTCAAAGTGTATTAGGACTTAAATGTGAGACCTGAAAGCATAAAAATACTAGAGAACACAGGCAGTGACTAGAACACAGGCAGTAACTTCTTTTTCATTCATCGCAGCAACTTCTTACTAGAGGTAAGGGAAACAAAAGCAAAAATGAACTATTGCAACTGTAACAAAATAAAAACCTTCTGCACACCAAAGGAAACAATCAACAAAGGCAAAAGGCAATCTACTGAATGGAAGAAGATACTTGCAAATGACATATCTGATAAAGGGTTAGTATCCAAATTTATAAAAAAACTGATACAACTCAACACCCCCAAAACAAATAATCAAATTAAAAAATGGGCAAAAGACATGAACAGACATTTCTCCAAAGAAGACATCCAGATGGGCAAGAGACATATGGAAAGATGCTCAACATCACTGATCATCAGGGAAATGAAAATCAAATCTGTAGTGAGTTAGCACCTCACCCCTATCCAAATGGCTAAAATCAACAACTCAAGTAACAACAAGCGTTGGTGAGGATGTGGAGAAAGAGGAACCCTCATGCACTGTTGGTGGGAATGCAAACTGGGTGGCCACTGTGGAAAACAGTACAGAGGTTCCTCAAGAAGTTAAAAATAGGACTACTCCATGATCCAGTAATTCCAATACTGGGTATTTACCCAAAACGTAGAAAAACACTCACTCAAAGGAATGAATGCACCCCAAGTTTATTGAAGCACTGTTTACAATAGCCAAACTGTGGAAGCAGCCCAAGTATCCATCCACTCACTGATGAATGGATAAAGCAGATGCGGTGTATATTTATTCAATGGAATATTACTAGGCCATAAAAAAAATCTTTCCATTTACAACAGCATAGATGGAGCAAGAGAGTATTATTCTAAGCAAAATAAGTCAGGAGCGCATGGGTGGCTCAGTCGGTTAAGCGTCCGACTCCAGCTCAGGTCATGATCTCACAGTTTGTGAGTTCGAACCCTGTATCGGGCTCTGTGCTGACAGCTTAGAGCCTGGAGTCTGCTTCAAATTCTGTGTCTCCCTCTCTCTCTGCTCCTCCCCCACTCATGCTCTGTCTCTCTCTCCTTCAAACATAAATAAAAAGATTTTTAAAAATTTAAAAAAAAAAGTCAGTCAGAGAAAGACAAATACCATATGATTTCACTCATATCTGCAATTTAAGAAACAAAACAAATGGGCAAAGGATGAAGAGAGAGAGAAACCAAGAAACAGACTCTTAACTTTAGAGAGCAAACTGGCAGTTGCCAGAGGGGAGGTGGGTGGTGGGATGAGTTAAATAGATGAAGGGGATTAACAGTGCATGTCGTGATGAGCGCTGAAGAATGCACAGAATCACTGTATAGTCCACTTGAAACTAATAGAACGCTGTATGTTAACTGTACTGGGATGATAATAAAAACTTTTTAAAAAGTCTCCAAAGGTAAGCGGGAATACGCCATATTATAATAGGTTCCTGCCACATTCGTGTACAAGCACTTTAGTAAGTGAGCAAGGAACAAAGAAAGCATTCATTCTCCCCAAATAGGCACTGTTTTGTCTTTCTGCCCAAAGCAGGAAAAAAGGAGCTCACGCCATGTGAGGCAACACCTGGGACCCCGGAGCACAGCAGTGTGGAGAGGCCGTGAAGAGAATGTAGAGAAAGCCCTCCATGCAGCGGGTTCTGCCCAGCACAAGCTCCCTTTGACCTTCGCACCCCGGTCCCTCAGGGGCTCTGTTTGGAACACAAATCTCGGGTTTGTCGTTTTGAGGGCGGAGGTGTCCAGGACTTCTTTAGCAGTGAGGTCAGCACATGTGCCTCCCTCTTCATCAAAGACAAACGAGATCAGCATATCTGCAAAGCGGATTTCAATTAAAGAGATATTTTCAAGAAGGGAAGGCTTGATGAATATTATGCCCAATCAATTTACACATGTAGACATAATTTCTGAGTTGTTTTTCCCTTCCCAAAGAGTAGGGCTGTCATAAAGTGAATCATGAAAACAATACCTTCACTCTCTACCAAATGGGCTTCTGGAAAAATAACCCCTAAGCAATGAGTCTCATCTCCCTTCTCTTGCATCCCCATTGGTGAAACAACAGTATCTGTTGTGACTGTGGATGGAGTGGGGCAGTCTTCCCCTGCCCCATCTTTGTTCATGAGATGTGTCCACATCCCCAGCATGGCTGTGTCACAGACTGAGAGACCATGGGGACTACAGCCTCAGGAATAAAGCACCCCAGGTTCCAACAGAGCCATGCAGAGAAATTCTACCCATTATCTTCCTAGAATTTCCAAAGCCTGTCAGCTTTCAGAGAGCAGCCACATGCCCAATTCTGCCAAGATCTTCCTCTGATAAAACTAAGTGAATTCAGGTTCATTTCTGGAGTGACAATTCTCAAATAGCCTTAAGCCTATGTGGCTCAGATTTTTATTCCAGGTTTGAGAATAAAAATAAACCAGTTATAAACATTTACCAGTCACATTACCAGTTAGTAATACACTAGTACATGCATTACATACTATAATTTAGTCTCAGGTCTTCAGATAAAAATTTCAATTGAATCACAATTAAAAGGAAGAATTTAACTTGTTGCATATTATTGAGACCCACTGCATTAATAAATATCAATATAAGATTCATTTTATTACTTAGATTCTTCAAATCTATTTTAAGTTGGGGTAAGAGTACAGGGTTACTGAATTCTAAATGAAATATAACTTTTAATTCTTTATGCAAAATACATCAACAAAACGTTATCTAAAGTTTCTGACATATTTTCCTTTTTGTAGTTTGTCCAAGAGAGATATGTCAAGAAGCAGCTTTCCTATGATGTGCCTCAAAAATAAATGGAAAGAAAGAAATGTAACAGATGGCTCAGATTAAATTTGAACAGTGATAAGTAATGGCTTTTAGGACAGCTGGGTAATGTACTCTTTGCTCAAAAACATGTTTGATCTGAAACACAAAAACAATCTTATGGTTTCCATGAAAGTGAAAAAAAAAAAAAAAAAAAGCAGCTGAATAGTGGAGCAAATCACCGGGTTTCTCTCCAATATGTTCTGTGCTGCTTTGAGAGCCATATGTTCTGTTTGATATAAATGGTATATAACTGAAATCTAAAATTCTTACATTTAAAAGTAGTGATCAAACATTTTACTGCCACACATTCATCAATAGCTGTGGAGAAAATAAGGAATCACTATTACCCCTAAGGTCTGAAGTAAAGAAATGAAGCTGTCTTAACTATAAACAATGTAGGTCCTCCTTCATTACCAGATATGTGCAATATTCCACAGCACAGGTACTGAGATTAGAGACCAAGTTCCTCTTTTTTTTTTTAAGCTTATTTATTTATTTTTTGAGAGAAAGACAGAGAGAACAAGTTGGGGAGGGGCAGAGAGAAAAGGAGAGAGAGAATCCCAAGCAGGCTCCATGCTGTCAGTGCAGGGCCCAATGCAGGGCTTGAACTCACAAACGTGAGATCACGACCTGAGCCGAAACCAAGAGTCAGATACTTAGCCCACCGAGCCACCCAGGCGCCCTGAGACCAAGTTACTCGAAAGGAGGTAATGTGGTCATTAGCAACGAAGGTTCCTCACAGAAATACTCCAAGAAAATCCACTATTCAAAGAGTATCTACAGAAGAAGTGTCGTTAACATGCAAATTTGCTAGAATTCATTAATGTCACAAGCTTACTGCATCCTGCCTCAGAGATCGACAACCGTGTCATCACTGGCCTACAAGGAAATTCAACTGCAACCAAGAAAAATCTACAACACTGAAAAACTACAGATGAAAAATCCCAGTGGGCTTTCAATCTGCGAAGACAGCTTCCCACACGTCTGGAAAAGGAGAAATGGGACGCTTTGGTTTGAGTGAATTGTAATATGCACATGGAGAGGCATCAGCAAATCCCGTCAGTGGAAGCTCCAAAACACCATCTGACTTCCGAATTACAAATCTGGACGTAGAAGGGAGCTGGAAAACTCTGAATGCTGCCAGATCCTCATTTCGGATGTATGCACAAACTCTTGCATGTCTCAAAGAAAGTCAAATACAAGGAAGATAGAAACAAGGAAAAAGAAAAAGAGAGACCTGGGGTGCCTGGGTGGCTTAGTCGGTTAAAGGTTTGACTCTTGATTTCAGCTCAGGTCACCATCTCACGGTTCGTGAGATTGAGCCCCGAACTGGGCTGTGCTGAGCATAAGGCCTGCTTAAGATTCTCTCTCTCCCTCTCTCTGCCCCTCCCCTGCTCCCACATTCATGCTCGCTCTCTCTCTCTCTCTCTCTCTCTCTCTCTCTCTCAAAAATGAAGGAGGAAGAGGAGAAGGAAGAAGTGGGAGGGGAGGAAGGAGAAGTGGAAGAGGAAGGAGGGGGGAGGAGGAAGAGGAGGCGGAGGAGGAGAAGAAAAGAGACCCATACTTCCCCTGAAGCGGCAAATGGCCACTTGAAATGCTGCCGTGTGCAGCACTGAGCAAGGCCCAAGGCAGGAAGCGCAGGCCTCTGGGTGACCACCAACCAGACCCCGTCACAGTGACTGGGTTCAGCCAGCCGGAACATGCTCAGGTCCCGTGTGTCTGGATTTCACCAGCATGGCAAGTAGAGAGGAAGACAAGATGGACAGGCGCCATGTGCTCCTGACTGCTTCTCCAAAGGCAGAATGTGCAGGGCGCAGGCCAGCCTCCTGGACAGGACCTCCAGTCTCATCTGGCAGAGCAGCTTTCTCTGCTAGTCAGCCCAAGGCAATGAGACAAGAAAGCCTGAGGTGGGGGTCCTTATGCAAGTTAACCCCAAACGCTGTCACTTTTGAAGACAAGGAAAGGCTTGAGTGGGGAGTTAACCCCGAGAAACAGACCACTGGTGAGGAGTGGTGAGAAACTACAACCACATCTCCTTTGTGCCCGCTGTGGGCACTCCCCCATGACAGGGCAGGCCACAGCTGCCTGAGGGCCTTCAGGGACCCTCTGGACATTGAGGCAGTGGGCAGGAGCAGTCTGTGAGGATCTCACTGGATGCCCCGCCCCTCCCCTCCCCCAGTGGCCTCCAGTGCCCCATCAGTAAGTCCCAAACTGTGTGTCTTCACGGCACTCTGCTCAGCCAGGACTCTCCTAAAGGAGACCCTGGAGATGAGTCTTGCTCCCTCCTCTTATAGATGAGGAAATCCAGGAGCAGAGATGTGACGCTACTGGGAAGACCAGAGAATCAGGGCCAGGCTGGAATAAGGACAGCAAAGATGCACGGAGTCTCTGTGTTCAACAGTTTTGTTTCACTTGATCCTCACGCTCCCCTCTGAGGTTGCCATTTCTCGCTTGCACTTTGTAGACGAGGAAAACAAAACCAGAGAGCATAAAGAGCACTCTCAAGGTCTGGGGGCTTAGAAGTGGCTCGGCCTCCCCAAGGCCCTCCCGCTGGGCCCCTCCCGGCTGACCACCCGAACACACCGGCTGATTTTCACAAGAGGAGACGCATACTGACACGTGGCCCAGGAGTGCCCTGTGCCTTGCGCACAATGTCTCCCTACGGACACAGAGACCCAGGCAGCAGGGTGAGAGGTTATCACCGGTTCTATTCACTGGGCGGCCCATTCTCCGCTTAGCTTTAGTAAGCGGCCGCCCAAGCGGAGGAAAAGCACTGATAAAACAGGAAGCCATACGGACTCTCTATCAGCTATAATGGAGTCCAGTGAAGGAGCAAAGCGGGGCACGACTGCCAGAAACTCTGCCCACTAACACTTCCTGCTCTGAGGTCTGCAATCACAGCGCACTGGCTCTGAGCGGCCAAGTGCACACTGCTCTATGCAAAACTAGAGACTGACCGTAACTGCTGGAGGTGAAGATGAATTACAGACCCGCCTGCTCCTCCTCAGCAAGTCTCTGCTACGTTTAAACAAGTAGCGTGTGCAGCTGGAGGGGCCCACTGCTAGCCCTGGACGGTCAGTTCCGTAAGTCAGCTTGGCGAAGCTGTCACACCCAGCTATTTCAAAGAATGCCAGCAGGGGCGCCTGGGTGGCTCAGACGGTTGAGCGTCAGGCTTCAGCTCGGGTCATGATCTCACGGTTTGTGGGTTCGAGCCCCATGTCGGGCTCTGTGCCGACAGCTCAGAGCCTGGAGCCTGCTTCAGATTCTGTGTCTCCCTCTCTCTCTGCCCCTCCCCCACTCATGCTCTGTCTCTGTCTCTCTCTCTCTCTCTCTCTCTCTGTCAAAAATAAACAAACATTAAAAGAGAAATTTTTTTTAAAATAATAAACAAACACCAGCATAGGTATGGATGTGACTGCCAACCACTATCACTGACTTTAAGTAAAAGGGCATTACTGTCTGTAAGGTGGGTGGGCGTCATCCAGTGAGTTGGAGGTCTAAAGAACAAAGGCTGAGGTTTCTGGAAAAGGAAACTCTTGCCTGAGTTTGCAGACTCAGAGCTGCCCTACAAATTTCGAACTTATGCGCCTACAATCCCATGAGCCAATTCCTTAAAATAAAGTTCTTTACAGACACACATATGCACACACCCCACACACATACACACCTTGTTGGTTCTGTTTCTCTGGAAACACTGACTGACACAGTGGTAGAGATAAATATGGAAATATGTTAATACAACAAAATAGCACAAGAGGTATATCCTGACCTAGAGGCACATCCAAGCACACTGAGGGCACACAGCAGCAACAAGCTTATCAGCGGGAACTGGGAAGGCAGATCAGAGAGACACTCTTAGAAAGGTGGGCTGGATGAACCAGGGGACCAAGCAGACTTGTCAGGTAAGGAAGGGGAGGGACAGATCCACATAGAGAGCAGATTTGGACAGGGACAGCACACAGGACGGAGGAAGCCTGGCTGGGTGAGATGAGACAAGAGCTGCCTTCTGACCGTCTTGCAGGTACAGCGAGAGAAGCACACACAAAGGGCAAGCTTGAGGGACCAGAACAGGTCTGCTGGTTGAAGCTAAGAACCCGCAACTATGCACTGACAAAGTCCTATCTGATTTACCATCAGAAAAGAGGCTAATGGTTTCCTGTCTCACATTTAGGTCTTTCATCCATTTTGAGTTTACTTTTGTGTATAGTGTAAGAAAGTGGTCCAGTTTCATTCTTCTGCATATTGCTGTCAAGTTCTCCCAGCACCAATGGCTAAAGAGACAGACAGGAAACCATCAAAACCCTAGAGGAGAAAGTAGGCAACAACCTCTTTGACCTCAGCTGCAGCAATTTCTTGCTCAACACATCTCTGAAGGCAAGGGGAATAAAAGCAAAAATGAACTATTGGGACATCATCAAGATAAAAAGGTTTTGCACAGTGAAGGAAACAGTCATCAAAACTAAAAGGCAACCAACAGAATAGGAGAAGATATTTGCAAATGGCATATTGGATAAGGGGGTTAGTATCCAAAATCTATAAAGAACTTATCAAACTCAACACTTGAAAAACAAATAATCCAGTGAAGAAATGGGCAGAAGACATGAATAGACACTTTTCCAAAGAAGACGTCCAGATGGCTAACAGACACATGAAAAGATGCTCAACGTCACTCATCATCAGTGAAATACAAATCAAAACCACATTGAGATACCACCTCACACTGGTCAGAGTGACTAAAATCAACAACTCAGGCAACAACAGGTGTTGGTGAGGATGTGGAGAAAGAGGAACCCTCTTGCACTGTTGGTGGGAATGCAAACTGGTGCAGCCGCTCTGGAAAACAGTGTGGAGGTTCCTCAAAAAATTAAAAATAGAACTACCCTATGACCCAGCAATAGCATTGCTAGGAATTTATCCAAAGGAAACAGGAGTGCTGATTCATAGGGTCACAGGTACCCCAATGTTTACAGCAGCGCTATCAATGATAGCCAAATTATGGAAAGAGTCCAAATGTCCATCAACCAATGAATGGATAAAGAAGATGTGGTTTAATATACAATGGAATACTACTTGGCAGTGAGAAAGAATAAATCTTGCCATTCGCAGCAACGTGGATGGAACTGGAAGGTATTATGCTGAGTGAAATAAGTCAGAGAAGAACAGATATCCTGTTTTCACTCATATGTGGAACTTGAGAAACTTAGCAGAAGACCATGGGGGAAGGGAAGGGGGAAAAATAGTTTCAAACAGAGACGGAGGCAAACCATAAGAGACTCTTGAATGCAGAAAACAAACTGAGGGCTGATGGCGGGGGGGGAATGGGTGATGGGCATTGAGGAGGGCACTTGTTGGGATGAGCACTGGGTGTTGTATGTAAGCGATGAATCATGGGAATCTACCCCCAAAACCAAGAACACACTGTAGACTGTATGTTAGCTAACATGACAAATTTTTAAAAAAGGAAAAGAGGCTAAAATCCTATTCCTCTCTAGTTGATGCTTCAGTATCTAATCTGCCTTAAATTTTGCTTGGTTTCCAAACTTCAGTGGTTCTCTTAACCTCAAATCAAGTGTTAAAATAGGGTGTTCTGGAACCCAAGAAACCCGCTGAGAATCTTTAAACAGGAGCCTCATATGAAACTGGCTCCCACAAGACAGATGTGGAAGCCAAGCACTGTATTTCAGGCCAAAATTTAAAAAGTAATTTTTTTATGTGGGGAATCATAGGTGCTGAATACATAGAAGGAAAGGTGTGCTTTAGAACACTGGAGAGAAAGAGACTGTTCTTTACAGCTCAGAGAGAGCAATGGGAAGACCCTTAAAAAAGCCTTTCCAGAAAGTCACTTAGGCTGTTCTTTTAAGACACACAGAAGAAATATAGAGAAGAAGACTAAAACTATTCATAACCCACCAACTGGAGAAATTTCCATTAGCATTCTGGTATACTTCCCTTTTTTTCCCACTTGGGCATTCTTTACGTACAGGAGATCACATTACTTATAAAATTGTATAGCTCCCTTTTTCATTTAACATCATTTCATAAGAACAGTGCCTGGCTGGCTTAGTCTGTAGAGCATATGACTCTTGATCCCAGGGTTGTGAGTTTGAGCCCCATGTTGGGTATAGAGTTTACTTAAAAATAAAATCTTTACAACAAACAAAAACAACCCACATCATTTCATAAGAGTTGCCTTTCCCCTAGAAAACTCTTTATAAATATCATTTTAAATACACCTGAAACTAATATTACACTGTATGTTAACTAACTGGAATTTAAATAAAAACTTAAAAACATAAATTTAAAAAATCATGTTAATGGCATACAGTATGCATCATATGTTCATAGTTTGCCATGCCTCCATTTTGCAAAGGTAGGTGATTTCCCATTAGCAAACCCCCTGTGTGAACTGTGGCAGATCTGGAGGGCTAGGCGTACAAAACCTAAAGGGAAGGAAGTCACAGTTCAGTTAAAACTTTTCATTCCTGATTTTGCTGAGAAAATTCAGTCCGTTTGTCCTTGTATTTTACTTAACCACTTCTTTCAAAGTCTTTTCCAATAAAAACAACTATTTTCTAGCAATAAATCTGTAGCAATAAAAAGAACAACGGTAAAACAGAAATGTACTGTGCTCCGCCACCTAGTGTCAGCACATCTTCACCGCCATAAAAGAGCCAAGGTGGTGTGGGAGAGTTGAGCTACTCTACAAACTCCAACCTGATCAGATGAAATCATTCTGGGGTGACAAGACCAGAAAGTCTTGTCATTTGGCAACAGGGCCTGTACTTGGACCCAAGGCTTCAACTCCTAGTTCTGGCTACTTTCGTTATTAACTCATAATATTCTCATACAATTGTTCTGCTACTGACGAATCCACCTTCTGATCCAGTCCATGCTTTCTGGTGGGTAACACGGGCCATACCAAGGACACATCAGCTACTGGCTGTCCCTGCGTCCTGGGCAGAGCCTACCCAGAGGAAGGGCTTTCAGCTCCAAGGCCACTCGGAACACGGTTTGTCACTTCTCTCAACAGGACAGGCTTCTCAGTGTCTCCAGGAAGAGCATATTCATATCAGAATCAACGGCACATTCTAGCAGATCCATAAAAATGGCCCATTACCAAGACACCTCCAGGATGGCAGTGAGCACAGTCCTTCGTTAGTATCTGTTCCTGCTGCAGACTCAGGATCATGCTCACTCGATTCAATGCTGACAGGAGCTCCAGCACGTGCCTGCTCTCCTGGCTTTCTGCCTTAGGCTCGCCCTTCACCATCCACCTCTGCAATGATCCTCACTTCCTGCCTGCTGGCCATCAGCTCTAGTCCTCGGTCCTGATCCTCAGCTTCTACAGATTTTGTAGGTACACCCGGCTCCCACCTGTCTCAGCCAGCTTGAAATCCTACCCTGGCTATCTTCTACTGTGTTGCCCAGTGCTCAGGCATGCCCACACCAGTGTTCCAAACAGCAGAGTCCTGTCCTAGAGGAAAATGCTCCAGTCCAGAACTATAAGCATGCAAATGTACGGAAAGACCGAGGTAGACTGGTTTTCTTATCTTTCACTAAATTCACAGGCTTTCACTTAAATGCAATTTAAATTCAAATAGATGCAGGAGCAGGTTCCCATAATATGCCATGGATTGTGAGAAAATGGGGTCTGAAATGTCAAGCCCAAATCTCCAAAGAAAAGCAATCATTTACAGGGAGAAGAGCAAGGGGGTAGAATATGAAGGATCCACAGTGGGCAAAGACTAAGGACTTTCCCCTGACCTAGCCAACGCACTCCTTAAGACAACATGAGGGGGAAAAAAGCCTTCTTGTGCAACATGGAGTTTGCTTCAACTACAATGCTTTGCAAGGACGCCAACAGGCAGGAGAGTCACACTGAGTGGTAACTGCACAAGGAATGCAGCAACGGCTGTTGCCTGGCCCTTGCTACCAAGTGGAGTGGCCTCTGAGACCTGGAGGGGTGATGGTCTGGGTCTGTTTTACTGAGTTTAGGTGAGAATGAGTTTGAGCAACCTGACAAGAACACTCAGTGGCAAATGCATCCTTGCATGGCTCAACATGGTCTCAGCTGCCTTGGGATGGCTTCGCGCTCCAAGAGCTAGGACCACTTCACCTAGCGCCAGCAACTTGTGCCTCACTGACAGTTCAGTGGAAAAAAGGGCTTGGATTGAGAAAAACTTCTGCTCCGATTCCTGACTCTATTACTGTTAGCTGTGTGATTTTGAAGAAATCAGAACTAACCAAAATCTTCATCTCTGTAACAATTAGGATGTTTTCAGTTTTGAGTCAGAGAAAATATCACTGACACTGGCTTAAAATCAGGGAGTATGTTGGTTCACTTAATCAAAGCATCCAGAGGAAAGGGCTGATTTCAGGGGAGCCACCTGCAATGGCTCCACTGTGTCACCCGTGGTCTGCTCTCTTTTCTCCTCTCTGATCTGCCCACTGTGTCGTGGAAGTCACCTGCTGGCTCCATCCCTGGGTTGATTGTGGTGGCACACTGTCACACCTGCCATCCTGTCTACCTGAGTAGAAAAAGGGGTCTTTGCTCAGAATTCTCTGAAAGTCCTACACTTCACTCTGATTGGATCAACATGGATCACATGACCCTTCCTGAATCAACTGCTATAGCCAGGGCCTTGGAATGTTCTCCTTCACTTACTGAGGTACATTTTTCAGATTCCCCAGACTATGCGTACCTCTCATGGAACAGGAAGGAGAAGAGAAAGATGCAACTCAGGAGACATGGTCAATGTATGCTCTCCAGTAATATCTTGCAGAGTAAAGGCAGTGATGTATGGAAGTGCCTGCACAGTGGCTAACACATGGCAGGTGCTCAGAAAGTATAGATATGTTCCCTAAATAAGCACCTAAACTTATCCAGCTGGGGAAAACAAACCTCTGGGACAAGCCGTTGTTGAAGGGAGTTGGGAGCAGAGGACAGAGGCTGAGTTGCAGCAGGGGTGCTGACACTGGCTCAGGCCCCATCCCTAACTGGAGGGTAAAGGTCACTTTATGCTTGGAGTCTCCTTCTGCAAAGCTTTTCTGTATCAGCTATAAAAATACTTTTTATGGCCCCTGGAATATGTTTAAAGTGTTATGAAAGCAAACCACAGCTACAGAAATATTTTCATAAATCTTTTATTAAAATATAACATGCAATTCAAAAAAATTCACACATTCTGAGAAGTGTCCAGCCTGATGAATTCTTATGGAATGAACACGCCCACTGAAACATGGATCCATAACCCAGAAGCATGCCCCGCCCCATTCAGCCACCATCATTCTAAATTCCAGCACTGAAGCTTTGCTTTGACTATTTGAACTTTATATAAATGGAATCACACTGTGTATACTCTTTTCCATCTGGCTCCTTTGCTCAACATTGCGTTTGTGAGATTTATCTACACTGCTTTGTGTAACAGTAGTTGGTGTTTTATATTTCATTGTGTGAACATGCCACAGTTATTTACACATTCCTCTGTACATAAATGATAGACACATAAGACATATTTCCAGTTTGGGGCTGTTAGAAATGAGACTGCCAGGAACACTCTTCCTTTTTTAAATTTATTTATTTATTTTGACAGAGAGGGAGGAGGGAGGAGGGGCAGAGGGAGAGGGAGAGAGAAAATCCCAAGCAGGCTCCGCACTGTCAGTGCAGAGCCTGACACAGGGCTCAAAGCCACAAACCATGAGATCATGACCTGAGCTGAAGACAGACACTTAACTGACTGAGCCACCCAGGCGCCCTAACCAGGAACACTCTTGTCCACATCCTTTGTATATCTAATAAGTATGCATTTCTGTCAGGGACATATACTTGGCAGTAAAACTGCTGAATCATAGAGTGAAATAAAAAAACATATATACCTAAGTTTGCCACTTTATCTGAATTTATAGGCAAAATTGTTCATAATATTCTTTTATTGTCTTATTAATGTCTGTAGGATTTATAGTGATGTTCACTTTTCATTTCTGGTATAAGTAGTTTGGTCCTTCCATTGATCAGTCTTGTCAGAAATCTACATGAAAATCTTTTTAAAGAACCAATGATTGGCTTTGTTCATTCTCTCTACTGTATATTTATTTTCTACTACTACATTATTTTTTGCTCTTTATTATTTAAAGTTCAATTTCCTACTGTATTTCTAAATTCTTGTGATGGACATGTATATTACTTTCAATTTTTCTTCTTTACTAATAAAGCACTTAAGATCATTATTTCCTTCCAACCGTAGCTTTAGCTGCATCTCACAAAGTTTAATGTTGTACTTTCATTATCATTCAGTTCAAACTATTTTCCGATTTCTATTGAGATTTCTTCTTCGAGATATAGGGTATTTAGAAGAGTATTTAATTTCCAAACATTTAGGGATTTTCTATTAACTTTCCTTTACTGGTTTCTATCTTAACTCCTCAAGTCATAAAAACATTTTTAGTGATTTAAATCTTTAGAATCTTTTTTGCCCAACATACGGTCAATTTTAGTAAATATTCCATGCACGTTCGAAAAGAACGCATATTCTGTTTGGAGGGATTCAGTGTTCTGTGTGTGTCGCTGAGGTTAACTTTGCTCATCCTGTTCTCCAGATCTTCTGTACATTTACTGAGTTATTGTTGTTATTTGTCTGTTTGTTGCATCAATTATTTAGAGCAATATGCTAAAGTCGAACTGTGATTGTGCATTTTTTTCTATCTTTTTGATTTATATATTTTGAAGTTACATCAGGAGCATTAAATCTATAATACTGTGCATCCCTGGTCAATTGACTCTTATGTTTTATTATGATTCTTTTTATCTCTGAACATGCTTCCATCTTAAAATCGACTTTGTATACTAGTACACTTAGGCCAATGCTCTTTAGGTGTTTTTATGGTATCCTCTTCCATTTTATTTTCCTGTCCTCTATAGCCCAACATTTAAGATGGTCTCTTGCAAGCAGCACATAATATGGTTTAGTTTTTAATGGTAATCTTTAATTTTTAGTGGAAATATTTAGCCCATTTATTTTCAGCACAGTGACTGGTGTATTGGGGTTTGCACCTACCACCCTATCACTCACTGGCTTCTTATTTGTCTGGTCTGTTTTGCATTTCCTCTTTTTCTCTCCTGATTGCCTTATTCTGGATTGAGTATTCTAATTATTTCCTTTTCTTTTTCTCCCTTAGCCAGCTAGCTATTCTTTTACAACAGGATCCCTGACTCATCACAGTGTAACACAGTCATTACATCCCACATGGTGCCAGCACCTGAGAACACATCCCTCCTACACAGCCAGCACCTGTATGTGTCACCACCTACTTGCCTCTCCCACTGCTCTCCATTTCTTCCTGCATCTCCTTGCTTCTATGAGGGGAGATTTTCCTGGTCAGAAGAACCCTTAGTATTTCAGTAAGAGTCTTCTCTTGATGGAGTATCTTAAGTTTTGTCTGAGCATGTGTATTTCACCTTTATATTTGAAAAATAATTTCAGTGAGCATTATATTTCTACATTGACAGATATTTTCTCTGGATGCTTTCCAGATTTTCTCTTCAACTTTGGTTTTTACTAATCTTACTATAATATTAAAGGTATGGTTTGATTTGAATTCATTCTATCATGTTGAATCATATAAAACTGCCAATATTCAACTTGTTTATGCCTATAAAATGGCTATTTAGATCTTTTAATATCCAAGGTTTGATATTTTTCTTAAGTTTTAAAAAGAAATCTCACACATTATCTCTTCCAATATTGTTTCTGCACCATCTTCTCTCCTATTGTTGGACTCCAGTTACATGACATGCATAAGCATGTCCTTTTAAGCATGTCCCACATTCATATACAGTTTTTATCAGCTTTGCTCTGTTATTTTTTTTCAAGTCTTTATTTACTCATTTATTTAAGTAATCTCTACACCCAACATGGGACTCAAACTCATGACCCTGAGATCAAAAGTTGCACACTCTTTCAACTGAGGCCAGTCAGGTGCCCCTGCTCTGCTATTTTGCCTGGTTATTTCCTACTGACCTACTTCCACCTCACTGATCTGCTCTTCTGCCATGTTTAATCTTTTGTTACATCCATCACCAAGTCTTTAAATTCAGTGCTAGTATTTCTATCTGATTATTTTATTCATAGAATCCATTTCCCTAAAAAATATTCTGTCTTGTCATCTATTTTCTTGGACATAACAACACAATTATTTTAAAGCTTTAATGTGGTAAGTATAATAACTATAAACATTCTTTGTTATCTGTTTTTGTGCCTTGGTCTTTGCCATTCATCCTTGAAAACTGAACACCAGATATCATGTATGAAACTTCAGAGGCCCTGGTTGGCTTTACCTTCTTACCTTCCTCCTTGAATAGGCAGCCAGATTGGGGCCAGATTGCTTAATCCAACCAAGGCCTGGCCCTTGCCATTGTTGAAAGAGTGATTCTATCTCTGGTTTATCCACACACCTAAGGTGTAACTCATCAGGTGTCTCAGCTAAGACCTGGAATGTGGGCTCTGACCCCTCTTTTTTAGGAATTCTAATTTTGGGGGTGTCTGAGTGGCTCAATGAGTTAAGCATTTGACTTTGGCTTAGGTCATGATCTTACAGTTTGTGGGTTCTCTCTCTCCCTCTCTCTGCCCCTCCCTGTTCTTTCTTTTTTTTCTTTCTCTCTCTCTCTCTCTCTCTCAAAATAAATAAATAAACATTTTAAAAACAAATAAGTAAAATAAAGATGGCAGAGCTAGGAACAACCTCAAACGCTGTGTTAGTAGAGACAGACTAATGAGATGGTGGTGCCGGTATATTATCATCACCACACGCATCCCTTACTTCCTTCTCCAAACATGTAACCAGAAAGACCCAATTTCCAATAGCCTTTACAGTGAGTGCAGCAACTATCTGCCACCTTCTTCCTCTTACTCACTGCACACCTACCGACCAACCTGATTTGTGCTCACTGCTCACTTTGAAAAGCAGCAGGTTTTACCTGGAAAATCACTGATCATGCAGCAGGGAGGAGGTTCTGTGTGACAAAGAGCTTGCCTGGCAGGCCCTCTCCCCTTCATGTCCTGGCCCCAGCTTATCCCTATAATGCATCCACAGGACCACATGTCTTGCATAGTAGACCTTTTAAGCATGTCCCACATGCTTAATAACATGAGGCCAATAGAGTTGTGACCAAATGATGTGTTCTTATGTTACCTGATCTCCATCTTCAAAATGTTCTTTAAAAAACCTCAAACGTGTATGATTTAGAGGATGGCTGGGAGGTAACAGAGGTGGTGGCAGGTGTGAAACACCGAAAAGTCAGCTCAGGGCAGTTTCTCTAGAAGGTTGTTGCACAGATGGCTGTGATACAGCTGTTGCTCTGTGGCACTGAGAACCTCCCTGGCCACTGGTCCTCACCTGTGTCACCCTCTGGACTCAGGAGCATACAGGTGATCCCAGGACATGGCTGTGGGCATTGCAAAGCTCGGGGAGGAAGGAGGGAGGAGACAGACATACAGATGTCCTTCTTCTTCTCTGCTCCCTTCTTTGGAGTGGACATCACAGAGAAAGGCTAGAGCATTGCTTACGTTAAAATTCTACTGCCTACAAAATGCCAGGAATAGTAGGTGCTCAGTAAACATGTGCTACACTAATGACTCAGCAAAGATTTTTCTTCTTGTGTTACCAAAGGCTGTTGAAAGGCAGAGAAGGAACCAAGACACTGGTTTCAGAGAACCCCTCTTTTCTCAGTACCGCATCTGACCCCTGGAGAAACAAGTGTGGCTCCTATGTGAATTCACAATGAAATCACATGCATTTCTTTGAATTTTATTTTTTCTTCCTTAAAAGGGAAACTTACATATAAACTACTTCTTGGTTGTAAAAATATTAATTATTGTCTGCTGAACACGCAGAAACAGTAAGTTAACAAATTGTTTCACTTGATTAAAACAAGAAAAACAACTACTCTAGATCACCGCAGAACTTACAGCAATAGACGGATCCACTCCACAATATGCTAATAAGCACTGCAATGAACATGGTAGATGTGCACCGGGCAGAAGCTTCCTCTCTCCCAGGAAGCAGGGGGCCTGCAGTCCATTCAGGCACTTACGGCCACCCCCAGCACATACTTTGATCTATGTCAATCTTATCACACCTGCAAAGTACTGCCTTCAGGACACTTGCCAAGATTAACAACACAAGAAAAATTACTTTGGCTTCCAGAAATAACTTCAGTAGATTGTCCCTTTGCGTCCAACCTCAGCAGCATGCAGAAGAATGTCCTGAAATAGTCCTGAAACCATGCAGACCCCCGCCTCCCTGTAGAGGAATGAATGTTCCCCTGAATTCTCTCTCCTCTACCACATAAAGGCAAGACACAACACTGTACTAATGAAATACACTGCAGGGAAGGCTGCATTTCATTTAAATGTTTGAAGTTATATGGTTTTCATATGCATTGTAGAAGTGTAAGGTGACTTCCCATTAAAAAAAAGGGTAGGGGGTGGGTAATGCCTGGGGGGCTCAGTGGGTTAAGCATCCAACTTCAGTTCAGGTCATGATCTCACAGTTCGTGAATTTGAGCACTGCATCGGGCTCTATGCTGACAGCTCGGAGCCTGAAACCTGCTTCAGATTCTGTATCTCTCTCTCTCTCTCTCTCTCTCTGTCTCTCTCTCTGCCCCTCCCCCGTTTGCCCTCTGTCTCTCTCTCTCAAAAATAAAGATTTTAAAAAACAGCAAAAAAAGGATTTATGATAAAATGCAAGTTTTCTTCCTATTCCAGTCACCCAATGTACACATTGCTGCCAGGTGATTCCTGGCATCCTTCAGAATGTCTTCCCACAGGGACACACACATACTGGTCACACAAACAGGGGCTGATCTTGCTTTTAACTCCTTTTTTATTCCACCACCAGACCTGAGTTCTCATGCTCTGAATTCTCAGCGACACCCAAACTTTGTGAACTTGGAGTTTTGCCCAGTTGAGTAGCTGATCTCCTGCATTTCATGTGGCTCAATTTCATTTCTCCAATTTGGTAATTAGGGTCAACACCATCTTGTATATTTCTCTGTCATTTAACAAGACCTTAGAAGGTCCAGTTAAAACATTATGCCAATTTTTCTTGATTGTTTCTGTCTTTTCTTAATGATTTTTTGGGGGATTTTCTATATATTTTGAATATGAGACCTTTGCTAGTGATGTGTGTTAAAAATCTCCCATTCTGTTACTTGTCTTTTAACTCTCCTTTTCGTGTCTTTCTAATTAAGAAATTGTTCTTGATTTTAACATATTTGAAATTATCAATCTTTTCCTTTGTGGTTAGTGCTTTTTATGTCCTTTTTCAAAATCTTTGTCTACTAAGGTCACAACATCATTATATTTGCATCTAAAAATCTTTGTTGTTTTGCCTTTCACATGTGAGTGTATAGGACTTGATTTTTCTAAAAGAAATTAAGTCCAATTTCATTTTTTTTCTAATATGGAATCAGCTGCATCTTTGTTTCTCATTCAAAACGTCTTGAGGTCTTTCTACATCAGCACAGATGCAGTTCCATCTTCAAGATGAACCATTAACTGGAAGTATATTTAAGATGTTCATGGTTTTTCTATTACAGTGTTTCAGAGAATCATTTTACATTTGATTCTTCACACATATGCTTAACATGTTAATCGTGTAATTTCATAGGAGTGAGTGGGGCTGGTGAATTTAAAAGTATGTGTATTTTAGGGGCGTCTGGGTGGTTCAGTTGGTTAGGCATCTGACTCTTGATTTTGGCTCAGGTCATGATCTCATGGTTGTGGGATCGAGTCCCAAGTTGGGCTGTGTGCTGAGCATGGAGCCTGCTTGGGATTCTCTCTTCATCTCCCTCTTGTCCTGCTCACACACACGTGTGTGCACATTCTGTCTCTCTTTCTCAAAAATATTTTTAAAATAAAAATAAATTTGAAAAAAAGTTTAAATTTTCATAGATAATGGGTTTTCTGTCTTAAAATATTTATTCTTTCTCAAAATTATTAAAAATTTCCCTAAGTTCTCTTCTAGTACTTACAAAATCCCATTATACTTCAAATCTTTGAACCATCTGGATTTTATTTTGGGGTAAGGAGTTTGGGAGGGACCCAGCTCTGTATTTTCCAAATGTCTGGCCAGTTGTCCCCAAATCATTACTGAATAATACATCTTTTCCCCACCAATTTAAAATGTCATTATTATCATATACTAAATATCCATATGCATTTGAGTCTATTTCTAGACTTTCTATTCTTTTCCTTCAATCTGTCTATCTATTTGTGGTCACCACCACTCAGGGCTGAATGCCCCGTCATCATAAAGCACTGCAGCGTGGGATGGTCAGTCAACACCCAACAAACAACAGCTCTGTTCCATACTTCCTTGTTCAGCTGCACACATACTTCTCAACATGAACTTGAACATGAGTTTGCTTAATTCCAACAGAATTTCTTTTAATGTTGTACTGTGACTGCTTAAACATAAAAGTAATTCAGAAAGAACTGACATAATACAACATTAAACCTCCCTACCCAGAAATGCTGTCTTGCCAATTATCCAGCTGTCTTCATGCTTCTTAGAGGAGATTCTGGACTTTCTGTGAGTCTACCTCCTCTACACGGCCTTTCAGGCCCTTCACCACTGCGCTTCCTCTAGGGCCACAAACTTTCTACCCAAAGATCTCTACTTAGTACTTGTTTAGTCACAACAGCTAATAATACAGCCTCTCTATTTTTTGATGGTTTTAAAATGTCATTTATTTCACCTCCTTTTTAAAGATCATTTCTCTGGAAATAGAATTTTAGGTTGGCAGCTACTTTGTTTCAGTTCTTTAAAGCTATCATTCCATCATCTTCTAGTTGCCCCCAACTGTTGAAGTCATCTGTCAACTGCATAAGGAACCACCCCCAAAACCCACTGACTTAAAACAATCATCATGTGAGCTGGAGAGGTCCCTAGTGTCAAGATCAGCACCTCTCTTATTCCCTCCTCATCAGACTGGCCAATGTAAGCCAGCAGCTGAACCCAGATAAGACAAGGGGATGCAGCACCATCTATAACACAAACACTCTGCAACAGGCAAGTATGCAGGTAGAAAGGAAGGTGTAGGAGGACAGTAATTCCGTCTCCCACACAGTCTTACCACAACCTATGACATTACACGCCCTGTCTCTGTGTTTAGGCCATATTTTTAAATTTTCATTTTCAACAATTTTACTATACTGTTCCCGGGTGTGTGTGTGTGTGTGTGTGTGTGTGTGTGTGTGTGTGTTCCTCTTAGGATTCATAATGTTTTTTGCATTTTTGCCTGATGTCTCTCATACGTTTTGGAAACCTATCAATTTTTACCCTTTCAAACACTGCTTCCGTCCATTCTGTCTCCTCTCCCTTTGCGGACTTCAGTCTACAGTACGTTACCTTTTTATAATGTCCATATATGTCTTTCTCAATTTTTACAACCTTTCCTTTCTCTGGATATGGTCTTCTGACATATTTCCCATTCACTTCCACTGTGTCCACTCCACTGTTAAACCCATAGGCTGCTTTCCTAAATCTAGGGAGTGCATTTTCCAGTGCTAGAATTTCCATGTGGTTTTTTTCTATAGTTATACCTCTCTGAAATTCTCCACTAAGTATCAACTGTTGTTTTGAAGATATTAATCACCATTTCTTTCAGTGTCAAAGCCTGATGACATCAATACCTGGATCACCTCTGCATCTGTCTCTGCTGTCTGCCTGTTTTCTCTTGGTCCTATCACTTAAAAGGCATGGCAATTTTTACCACAGGCTGATATCGTGTGTGAAGAATAGAAGAGGCTCAAGCTGATATCTTAGCCCATAAAGGTCTTTTCTTCAACTTCTGACAGCCAGCAGTACAGTGGCCAGGCTCAACACAGATGGGGTTATTCCTATCCATCCTTTCTCCTGCCATAGTCCCAGTCTTCCAGAGGGCCTGACTAAAAGCCTAGGGTGTCTCCCAGCATGTTCACATGTTGGCAGACCCTGAATGACCACTCTTAAACCCCCAGCAGCTGCTTTCTCTCTTGCCCTCCCTATGCCAGCATTGATTGATAATCAATGCTGAGTCACCTGAACTGCGATCTCGGTTATTTTTATAACTCTTTGGTATCTTCCAATGGTAGTTTTCTGCCGTTTATCTAGCTTTTCTATTAGCCTTGGGGTAAAACTGGCCTATGCAAACCAGTCACCATACTCAGAAGCAGAAGTCCCTCTGCAGAATTTGAGGGGTTTTCATACATGACCTGAACATCCTTCAGATTGTTTCCAGACGGTTTAAGCACCTCCCATTGTGTTTTCTGTTGGTTGCTGATACATAGGAAAGCTCTTCATTTCTACATTAAATGTGTAACCAGTCACCCCACCAGATATTGTCAGTAGTTATTCAATGGATTTAGGTTTTCCAGGCATATAACCATATCATCTATTAATAATTATCATACTGTCTCTTCCTTTTGGTTTTACACCTCTTATATTTTTCAGATTTTTTGATTTCCTAATACAGTGGTCTCAATCCCAGAGATTCTGATTCGAATGACCTAAAGAAGAATGGAGACAACAGAAGCTCTTAAAAGTTCCCAGGTGGCGCCCAGCAACAAAAGCTCCCAGCAGCAAGGGTGAGAACTCCTAGGTTGGTACCACCAAAGCTGTGCTAGATGACAGTTGATAGCTAATAGTTATATGTCAACACATGTATGCACAGATGAACACTGAAATCCATGCCATTATGCTGAGTTCTAACACTTGCTCTATCAATTTATCTACCTACCTAAATAACTTCTCACATTAAGGAACTTTCCTTTTCTTCCGATATTTTTTAGGTTTACTTATTTATTTTGAGAGAGAGAGAGAGAGAGAGAAAACAAGCACATGAGTGGGAGGAGGGGTAGAGAAAGAGTGAGAGAGAGAATCCCAAGCAGGTTCTGTGCAGACAGCACAGAGCCTGATGCAGGGCTCAATCCCACCAACCGTGAGATCATGACCTGAGCAGAAATCAAGAGTCAGACACCCAACCTCGTGAGCCACCCAGGTGCCCCCATCTATTCCTATTTTATTAAGAAACTTTATCAACAAATAGATGCTGAATTTTCTCAGATCTTTTTATAAATAACTACCTGTATTTCTTCTTTAACCCATTAATATGGTATATTGTATTAACTTCCTACTATTGAATCAGTCTTTATTCTTGGAATGAGCCCCCAGTTGGTTCTGACACAGTATTCTTTTAATGTGCTACTGGATTACATTAATATTTTATGTAGGAACTGTACAAGAATATCTGACTGGCACTGTGCTGTGTTTTCTGACTGTATGCTAATTTTATAGCTTGCATATCAATGCTATCTTTGCAATAGAGAATTGGAAAGGGGTGTGTGTGTGTGTGTGTGTGTGTGTGTGTGTGTGTGTGCACGTGCGTGTTTATGCTCCAAGGCTGTCTAATTACCATTGGATTAATCAATTCTTTGGAAGTTAGATTGGAAGGTGATATTTTTATAAACCGTATCCCTATAATTAACTTGTTCTACACATTTCATTTCTTCTAAAATGAATGCCAATGGGCAGAGAGCCTACCAAACACAGCCCTACTGACAATGAAGGTTTGTCTGGACATGGCAGGTGAGGACTCTTGAAGGCCGCCATCTTCCTCACACTGCCTAAGTGAGGAAGATACAGGGCAGCTGAATAGACTGAATAAAACACCAACCCCTCCCCTGTTCTAGCACTGGGTCATAGGTGATAGGAAATTTCCTTGCCCTGGGGGAGGGAAACAGATACAAACAACCACCATAATAAGATCAGGGAAGATTCAGTGAAAAAGTGACATTTAAACTAGACTGTAAAAACTGAGTTAAGTGTTGCCTAGAACTTCACTCTCCTCCCACCCATCCTGAACTCTGAGCCTGAGCTTTCCTCTTCCCCCAGAAGGTGGGGTGAGCAGAGTGCTTTACCATTAGTATTATTCAGAAGACTGGCACTGACACTTGTTCAACAAAAGTCTCCTCGCAGAACAGTGAAGGAATGGATGAATACATTTTCTAGGACTTAAAGGGGACTGTGATTTTCACATTAATTTTAGGGCCCCAAATGACTGTTAAAGGTTATATTTAGAAATAGCATGAAATAACATGGGAAAATGCTTAAAACAATATGTTTAGAAATGCATAAAACATGGCTAAGTGTGGGAAAAATACTAGGAAAAAAGAGGTCAAGTAACAATGGTTTGGGCTTTTTGATCTTTGATTTTAAAAAATCAGTTATAATTTGAGAACAGGGTTATGTAGGAAAAAAAAATCACTCTTGAATGACTTTTAATAATTATTAATCTGTATTACACTTTTCTACCTCCTTCTGCAAACAGGAATATCTGTGGGGATTTCCAATTGTTTGTTTGCATACCATCTCTACTCAAGTACCCAGCCTTCTCCCAGGCCATCCTCACTGTCAAAGACAACGTTCAGGAAATAAACTTAATTTTCACAAGAGATCAAGCACTTATATAAATACTCTTAATCTCAGCTAATGCTGCATTTTGACTTGTGGGTCCTCCGCATCAAGGTGGATAACCAAAAATTACGTGCACTACTTACAGTTAATATTCTCAGGAGTCTACGTGGACTGGTGAATGAACTGGTTCAACCATCTTTCACAGGACGTTCATGCAGGCCTGTGCAGGGGTGCTTCTTCACCCCCACTGAGCCCAGGCATTGGCGTAGGTGAAGGTGTAGCTGCATGTTAGCAGGACTCAAGGGCAGACACTGCACAGCGTGGCCCCTACATGTGGGCGGTCCGCAATACTTTGTCCTCTGCGGGCTGCACGAAGCAGCGATAGTTGCTTTGTTTCTCCAGAAAAGCAGCTACGAAATTCGGGAGCAGGGCTCAATGAGAGACAATGGGTGAGCAGACTGGCCCAAGGGTCAAGGGCACTTTGCCCACTTCTAGGAATGCAGGTACTCCCAGCAGACACGGGGAGGCAGGCACGAGAAATGGTTAGGTGTCAGACCCAAAGCGATTCCTACTGTGTGCAGTGCAAATCCATTCCTCTGCAAAGGAACAAGGAAGACACAGGTGGCCAGCTCTGTGTGTGTTTCCTCACACTCATGAAACCAGGACACAGCACCACTGGAGACTCTACCCTTGGTCTCCCACTCCGCAGTAGCTCAGTCTGATTCCAGCCTGGCCACCTGTCTCCAAACCTGCCCTTTTATCTGGCGACAACAAGAAGCTCCATCCACAAGCCACTAAGAATTGAAGGAATTAAAACTGGAATTTGCCACATTCTCAGGCAGGATACAATTTTCTCTTCCAGACTTGTCTCCACCTCTCTGGAATTACTGGCAGCTCCTGCTAGCCCCTGACAACACCTGTGCTCTCCACCACCCTCCCAAGCCCCAGGTCAAAGGCCCTGCTCCTGTCTAGCACCCACTGACACCAGCCAGAGGAAGCTCTCCCTCCAGGAATTCCCATGGCACGTGTCTATGCCCCTGCAGTAGCCAGAGGGGTCAGAAAGGACTTAGCTTGCTGCAAACCCTTACAAGACTGCAGTGTTTTAAGGTGCAGAGTCCTGGGGCTGCCACACTTGCTGCTCCTCTCTGAGATTCCAAAAGCCCACAGCAAGGTCCTGGGGCAAAGCATGGGAGGTTAGAGCCTCACTCCCCAGAGAAGACTTGCCTTCCAAGCACATCCCTAGCCAGCCCATTCCTCCCGGTCTACTTCCTGGCTAGCTGCACAGATCCCACTCTGGCACTGCCCAACCCAAGCCCTGTGGTCAGCTCCATGTGCAGGACAAGGATGCTGGGGTCCTTGCCCTTTGCAGCCTAGTCCTGGCCACAGCCCCCTGCACTAAAGCAGAAGCTCCTGCCCACTCACAGGCTGTAACAGGAGCCACCCAACATCCATTGTGGGAGGAGGGCCCAAGGTTGCCCCGTGTCTGGGGCCTGACAGCCTGCATTCTGGGAAGAAATCCCCTAGGAGTGGGACTTGATAAACAGATGGTATTAGTGAGGTCCAGAGGGGATGAGAAAAGAGACATCTGGGAAAAAGCAACCAGGAGCTTAGGAAACAAATAAAAACTAAGAAGGGGCCAAAATACACAAATCCAAAGTGGCATGACTGGGGCAACTGTGAAGTCAAAATAGAGACTATTTGAGGGGCACCTGGGTAGCTCAGTCAGTTAAGCGTCTGACTCTTGATTTTGGCTCAGGTCATGATCTTATGGATCATGGGATCGAGGCCCGTGTTGGGCTCTGTGCGGACAGCGTGGAGACAACTTGGGATATTCTCTCGCTCTCTGCCCCTCCCCCAACTTGCACTCGCACACATCCTCCCTCTCTTTCTCTCTCTTTCAAAAATAAATAAATAAACTTGAAAAAAAAAAGGGCTGTTCCAAGGGAAGGTGGATCATAAATGGGCCTCAGGGGACTCATGTTCTGGTTACAGTAACACCTGAATGTATGGAAAGCATTAATTAAATGCACTGCATTCATGGATCAGGAACAATGTGTACTGTGTTTCCACGAAGCAGAGAGACATCAAAACCATGAACTGCATAGTCTGTTAGAGACCCTGCACCCCACGGTAGCCAGGACATCCTTGCACCCTAGAGTTTGTAGAAGCCACTCAAGTTCCAGCTGGGTACATGTGAAGCAACCGGCAGACTGACAGGGTTCAGTAGAAGCTGTCCACAAGTGGAACAAAGATCAGATGGAGAACCACGTGCTACAACAACTGACAGATCCAGCCCTCGCATGCTGCTCCTGAGGCACTGCAAGTGCTCGAGGAGAATCAGAGGGAATACAGCGTGGAGTAGGAGTGCGGTAACGAGATTACAGTCGAGAACCATAGGTAAGGGCCAAAAACAGTCTCTAAATGTGCAAACATGTAAAACTGTAATAAACCACTAAAAAGTCCTGGCCAACAGAACCATGATCACTTACGTGATGGACCTGAGGGTGCAGTGAAGCTTATGGTAAAGCCCTGCCTCTGCTTAAGATAAAACTCTAAGGAAATGCACATGCACATCTGGTAAGAATTTGAAAGAAAACAGAAACTGAGGAACATTCTTAAAGTTGTTTGTCTCTGTGACTAGAATGGTTTAATATATACCTTAGGTTGATGTGTTAGGAATAAATAATTTTGTTTATTGAGCCACAATTTACTAAGGAATACTTTTATTCATTTGTATCTATGTCTTTATAGCCACCTGCCTATTTACCCAGACACACTGTGGACGCTTGAAGTCAACATGTGCCAAGGAAGCTCACCATCCCCATGAAACGTGCCCTCTCTGGTGCCCCTGCCTCCCTCACCAGCCCCTGCCCAGAGTCAGCTCAGACCCCAGGAAGTGCTTTCTTCCCGATTCTGCGACACATTTCAGCACCAACCAGATCTTTGAAGGTCCCCAACCTTGGGGCACCTGGGTGGCTCAGTCAGTTGAGCGTCCAGCTTTGGCTCAGGTCATGATCTCATGGTTCATGAGTTTGAGCTCCACGTCAGGCTCTGGGCTGACAGCTCAGAGCCAGGAATCTGCTTTGGATTCTGTGTTTCCCCCTCTCTCTGCCCCTCCCCTGCTCATGTTCTGTCTCTCTCTCTCAAAAATAGGAAGGAAGGAAGGAAGGAAGGAAGGAAGGAAGGAAGGAAGGAAGGAAGGAAGGAAGGGAGGAAGGAAGGAAGGAAGGGTCCCAACCTTTACAGAGTACTGGAAGTAACGAATCCATGTGTATTTTTTTTCAAACTCATTTAAATTTGATAACAAATAAAAAGATTCTTCAGCCTGTCAAAGGCTGAAAATAACTGACATAAACCCAGGAATCAGCAAGGTTTTTCTGTGAAGGACCAGGGAATAAATGTTTTGGGCTGTATGGGCCATGCAGTCTCTGAGCCCTTGAGCCCAGCGAGCTGCACTACAGTGTGACCAACAGTGTGCCAATAAACCTTTATTTACAAACACAGCCAGTGAGCAGCACTTTGTGGACACCTCTCACACCAGCCTAAAGGATAAAGATCAAACGACTCAGCATGAAAAGTACTAACTAGAACTCCCTTGATGTCAGGGCTCAGGACCCTGGCTCTCCACCCTCACAGTGAAAAGTCCTGAGACCCCGATTCTCACACTGCAGGATGCTCTCCCCCTCCATCCTCGGGTCCTCACTGCCCCTCCCAAACCTGCCTCATCTTTCTCTCTCTTTGCTGGTTCCCAAGGGAATAGTGAGGGAGCACTACCCTGCGTACCACACCTCCCAGCATGGCTCAGCACACTCTCAGGCACCCACTACCCAGAGCGCAGCCCGGACCAGCCAGCTGGTGACAGTCCGGACACAAAATCACAATTGCAGCTGCCCCCGCAAACCACGTGGGTGGCAAGAGCACAACATATCCACCTGATGGTATCGCCGTCTTTATAATTTCTCCTTTTCTTCAGCCACAAAATATTGACACATTTCCTCCAGCTTGCTGGGTGCTGCATGGAGAGCAGAGGACAGGCCAGCACGGGCCTGCCCTCAGCTCAGGGGGTGCAGAACCTCCTGGGGAAAGAGGACCCACATGAATGACTAAGACAACTCGATGCCCCAGCCTCCTGCCTGCGTGCCCTTGCCCCCACCCATGAGACAAACCAGCTGGCCGTCCTCTAGCTCACAGACCAGGGCAGCTGAGTCCCAGAGGCAGGCCTGTGGTAACCTGGCACCCTCACTTACCCTCAGTAACACCTGGACCATTGTTCAGTCAAGAAGTATTTGGTGAGTAGCAAACGAACAGGGGAAAATGTGTGAACCAAATGTCAAAGATGACAATTCTGTGTATCTTTATCTTTAGCCACAGGAGAAGGATGGCTACATGTTAGATCATCATCCTAAAATGCATGAACAGAGCCTGTACTGTCAATGTATTAAAAACCAAAAAGCACAGATACTGCATGCAATGAATATATTACATAGGTCCCCCCACAAGGTGCATGCTCACACTTGTGGGGGAGGCAGGAGACACCTTTCCCAACACACCCACTTCCCATATTTGATCATGTTACCCTAACCCAGCCCTATCTGCAGAGGGTAATGAATGCGGTCCCCACTCCTTTATTAACAGCTGTGTTGACAGTCCTCTTTGGAAAAACACAGAAGACGCTGGTTAATCTCCATTCCCTTCCATGTCCCCCTCACTGCCACCTCCAGCAGCTACCTTGTAGAGATCCACTCTGTTCTAGAAAAACAAAACACATGACACCATGACTGGGGCAACTAGTCTGATGGTGTGCACAGCAAACTGTAAGTTTTTACTGTGGACATTTCCAAACACACACAAAAGTAAAGTGGACAACACAATCCATGTTCCTGTATCCTGCACTGACCTGGTGCAATAATCACCCCTTGTGCCTCCCACCCCTTCTAGGAGGGCTTGGAGTAAGTTTGAGAAAACCTAATACTGCATATATCTCTAACACATGAGGACTTGTACAAGATGTAATTACAAAGCCATGATCACATCTAGCAAAATTAACAATTGTTCCTTAATATATAAATTTCTAATATCCAGTCAGTGTTAAATCTTCCCCAACTGACTTTTAAAAATGTCATCTTAGGGGGTGCCTTGGGGGCTCAGTTGGTTAAGCGTCAGACTCTTGATGTCAGCTCCCGTCATGATCTCCAGGTTTGTGAGATCAAGCCCGGCACTCTGCATTGACCGAGTGACCTGGCTTGGGATTCTCTGTCTCTCTCTCTCCCTTTATGCCCCTCTCCCTACTTGCACTCATTCCCACATGCGCTCGCTCGCTCTCTCTCTCTCTCTCTCTCTCTCTCTCAAAATAAATAACTAAACAACAAAAAAATTTAACATCATCTTATATTTGAATTATTTGACTCAGGAACCAAACGAGGTGCACACATCTCATATATTGGATGGACTCATTAATATTTATTGTCTTCATATGAACCAGATGAACTGGTTGATGATTTTTCTGATCCTTTCTCAGAATATTCACTTGGTAAAGGCCTCCTTATCTGACTACAAAAAGGCCAGCCTCTGTCATTTTTTTCCTAATTCTGGTTCCCACTTAACTGGCAGAGCACCTCTGGAATCACCAATGAAAGAAACCCTTGCCTCCTTAGCAGCTCTGGCATGATATGCTGGACTCCCTACAGGATCGCGCACCCACATCAGCCTAGACAAACAGGGCTGGCCCTAAAACTAAAGATCTACAACAGGTGGGGAGGGTGGGGGCCCACACACAGCACCACAGTTAACACACAAAGATGGGCATCCACTCCAAAACCTCCTTCTCCAAGGGGTTATATCCGGCCTCCCAGGGAAGTATGATAAAAACAGAAAGAATCATGTCTTTAATCCTTTGCAGTGTTATTATCCACATCCTGAATTCTCTTGGCAAGGTCAAAACCTCACATGTGTAGGACTAAATTTTTTCCATTTGGAGATATTCTAATTCCCCTCCAAGTCTGCATGGGTGGATTTTCAATTCTTTTCTTTAGCTTCAGAAACCGGGAGTCTGAAGAAGTGGTCGGAAAGTGAGGTGAGTGGGCTCCAAGGGAAGGTACTTTCCTTTGGCTGTGACGCCCTCTATAAACACAGAACAAAGCAAACAAACCTTAGTGTATATCCTTCCAGCAAAGTCTCACCCAGGCACGTCAGCCTGCACATTCCCCATCTGCTGCCCAGCAGCACAGAGAACTTCTCCCGAGGCCCAGCAGTGCTCAGGAACGACTCTTAGGCCAGAAGTGGGTCACTTGGGAAATCTGTGGTGCCTCATCCCCAAATTCTGGTTTAATTGACAGGGGTGTGGCCTCAGTGCTAGGATTTCCAAAAGCTTCTGACAGTTCTCACAATCCATGTGTCATGTCCGCATATGTCCCAAGAGTGAATGTGGGAGCCTCAGTGGTACCTGCCAGCTCATTGTCCCATCCTATGCTCCCAACAACCCCACAACACTCCCACCTTCCACATGAGTAGACTGAGATGCAGAGAGGCTAACTGGATGGCACACTTGGGATTCAAGTCCAGACAGGCATTCATCCTCTCTCTCTCTCTCTCTCTCTCAAAATAAATAAACATTTTTAAATGTTTCATTTTTGCAATCCCTATCAAAATAACACCAGCATTCTTCACAGAGCTAGAACAAACAAGCCTAAAATTTATATGTAACCAGAAGAGACCCCGAATAGCCAAAGCAATCTTGAAAAAGAAAAACAAAGCTGGAGGCATCACAATCTACTGAGTCTAAGGAGTGGCAGCATAGTAGGACTTTCAAGAGAAACAACCAATTCTCTCTTTAGTAGCATATGAAAGTTTTAACTTACTGGGATAGCAAGCATCTGAGTGAAAACCTTTCCTAACTTGGTGAAACAGCTTCAGTGTTTCAATGTGCATTTCCTCTCAAATTTATGGATCATCTGTGCTTCCCCTGCTGGATTCATTCATACCTTTTGCTGCTCTCCTTTCTACGTCCACACAGTAGGATCTCTGACCAGGACCACCATCCCCCAAGCCTAAATCACAACCCCCACCCTTATTTCTTCAAACATAAAGCAAATTGTTAGGCTTTTGCTACAGGTGCTTGGGTGAGCCTGTTTATCACTCTCGAAAGTGGTGCAGACCCTCATACATGGCAGCTGATGCCCTCGACCTGATACTATTACTGAAGGCATTACCAGACCATGCCCCTCAACAGACAATTAGATAACTGGAAGCCCAAGAGGCCAGGTGAACCTATCATCTCCTACCTCCACCTTTTCCTATTTTCTTACTCCCACCCCTGTCATCAGCATCGCCATCATTACCATCATCAGCATCAACGTTATCACCATCACCACCATCATCATGGCCATCATGGTTGTCACCATCATCATTGTCATCATCATCATCATCACCACCACCATCACCATCATCATCACCACCATCATTAATTTCACCATCACCATCCTTATCATAATCATCACCATCATCACCACTATCATGGCCATCGTTATCGTCACCATCATCATTATCATCATCACCACCACCATCACCACTATCATTATCACCATCATTATCATCATCATCACATCATCATCATGCTCATACCACTGTCATCATCACCATCACTACCATGATCATAGCCATCATCATTGTCACGATCATCAGCATGGTCATCAGCCACCATCATCACCATCAAGACGGCCATCATCATTGTCATTGTCGTCATCATTACCATCATAATCAGTTACTATGTGATTTATTAAATATCACCTGGGTGCCAGATTCTATGCTAGACCATTTATGCTCATTATCACCAACCTTGAGACAAATAGTGTTATCTTCATTTTAGACATAAGGAAGTTGAAGTTCCAAGAGGTTAAGTAACTTGCTTAGGATAACATAGCTACTTAGAAAGGCTATTAAAGACAGGTAAAGACCTCAATTCCAGCACTACCTAGTTGTGTGATCATGAGCAGTTCCTAAACAGCCTTGGGCCTCCTCTCCTATCATGTGATGACACTAAGAGTTCCCATCTCAAAAAAGATTTATGAAGGGACACAGTGGCATCTCAACGGCCTCCATGATTTCCTCCTCTTCCCTGAGCCTGTCTTGATTCTCACTGATGCCACTTCTGTCCCTCCCCTCCTTACTCCTTACATCTCTTCTTGGTTCTTCTTTCATGTAACTTCCCTTCCTGCATCTCACATATAAGTCCTTTTTGTGCTGCTTTATCCCCCATTAGACTGATGCTCACTGCAGGCATTTTTTGTTGTTAACAGTTTTACCTAACATTCACTGAGTGTCCAATATTTGCTGCATATGTACCCAACATCTTACTTGCAGTACCTCATCTCACCTTCATGCCAAGAAGATATTATTATACTCACTCTACACACAAGCAAATTTGGGCATAGAAAGAGTCAGTCCTTATGAGTCCCCAGGAGACTTGGTTCTCACGCTCATTACCATGTCCATTATATGTCTCTGCCACAGACACTACCCTAAACATATGTGTCCAACAGCCTCCGGAAGATGCTCATTAAGAGCTGACTACATGCCAGGCATGTGCTAGACTTGGGCAGAAGATCTCTGATCTCCTGAGTCTAGAGCACAGATAGCCCACTGGTCATGTGCACTGAACTGCTCAGCCAGGGAACACATTTCCAGGCCTCGAACTTAGATCCTCTCCCTTGTTGCCCAGTTGTTGTCCCATTGCTTGATACATCTGTGTAGTGATAAAAGGACCTCCACAAAGCAAATATAGAACTCATCTCCTCACATTCAATAGCATACGTTTAAGTCACTGGCCTCTCATAATTTGGGTAATTCTACTGCCAAAGACCTTGTAGGTCCCAGATCTGGCCTTGTTATGCTGTATTGGGTCATGTTCTGGCCAACTGTTCATATTCCTGCTTTCCCTGCTACCCTATCCTATTTCTAGTTGACAAAATAACAGGCTTATAAGTAGACAGTTTAAGATACAACTGGAATTTTGTGGCTCAAGTGAAATAAAGCATATGAAATCCTCTATAAGTTGTAAAACACCATGCAGGTATTAGTAACAACTGGTAGCTTTCTTATAGTCTTCCTGTATCTTGAGCTAATATCCTTACTAATGAAAAACAGGATACTATCACTCAATTAGACTAGGGTTATTTACCTAAGACAGTTTTACATTATAATCTACAATTTGTTAAATGGCAAGTTAGTCATCTGCATTGATTTGTGTGTCCACAGAGAAATACCTTTTATGCTAATGATCCTCCCGCTAACAAACCACAGAAGTAATAATGAGGAAACTGAACTCCTCCTCCATACCTTTGTCTTCGTTGCACAAAGCACAGCTGGCATTTTAGTGCAGAGATCATGGAAATTTTAGGGCCGGAAGGTTTCTTAAAGATCACATGGCCCAGTGTTTCTCAACTCTGACTGCACATCAGAGTCACTTCACAGAGCTTAAAACAAGAAGAAAGGAAGAAAAGAAAGAAGGCTGATGCCCAGGCCCCACTCCCCAAAGAGTCTGATTCAAGTCTGCCAGCCAATGCCTGAACACCAGTATTATTTAAAAGCTTCCAGGTATTTCTAATGGGCAACCAAAGCTGATAACCACTGATCTAGCCAAACTCCTCATTTTACAAGTGAGAAATCCAGCATCTTCAATGGAAAAGCAACTTGAACAGAGAAGGTCAAGAAAATGGCTGGTGGCCCCGGCTGGCCCCAAGGGTCCTGACTTCCAGTCACAGAGGTCATGACCACAGTGTGTATACAAAGGTACACATGCACACATGTGCACACACAGACATACGCACACAACAGATAAATCAATGGCATCAGGCTTCCAGATTAAGAAAATGAAACCATTAATCCAAAATAAACAGATAAAAACGTACACAGTTTGGGCCTAGTTGTTTTGTTTCTGTTTCTTTTCAGAGAATGAAGAAGCAAAACCCTAACTACTGATACGTCTTCATTTCTGATAGAGAGGAGCCTACCAGTCCTGCTGAAACAGTGAGCACAAGCAGCTCAAGACCACCTCTACCCCCACCCCCACCCCCACTAACTTTGACCCAGTTGGGTCAGAAGGAGACATGTGACTCAGTGGGTTAAGTCTGAAGCTTGGCCTGAGCCAATCAAATTAACAGATGGAGTTGACAACTCAGGCAACTGGGCATATGAAAATGGCAACTGGCCCTCACCGCTCTCCCCCACCTCCCACAGTGGTCTTACTAATGCTGGGTGAATTTCTGTTCCTTGAAACAAATAAGAAGAAACAAAATCCTACCAAAGTCATCAGAGTAGCCAAACAACATTTGTTCGCGCCACACAGCAAGTGTGAGAGAAACCTAGCCAAAGGAAAACATAAGGAATGGGGATTTTTCCTACCATCATAATGGGATCTGACTTGTTGGCAAATAGTAGAGTGAAAGGAGGAATTCCATTCCAACAACTGGAAAAAAAGAATATGTATTCTGTTTTGCCAGAAAACTAAGATTGACCAATAAGATCAGACCACTAAAAAGACAACTATGTGTTTTCCTAGTGGCTTATAAGATAATCTGCTTTTTATGTATTTACTTTTATTTCTTACATTTCTGCAGCTTTCCAGAATCTCAAATAACCTGACTGAGGAAACTTTCCGGGTGGGTGTCTGGGATAAGCCCTACCCTCCACTCTGCGAGGAAGCAGGCAGGGTCCCCCAAAGGCCCACAAGAGGGTATTCATGGCAGCCTTCCTTACAACAGCCAGACACTGGGAACAACCTAAGCACAGCCCATTTCTCCATGGAACAGTACTCAGGAGCAAACGAACAAACATACGCCATGGGAGGTAAAGGATAACGCCAGTCACTGAGGTGGAGAGCAAACTCAATTACTGTGCCACCACCACCCCGCGATGCTGTGGGAACATACACAACCTTGAGTGCACATCTCAGGGAATTCAAGGAGTGAGCTGACATGCATCCCGGTGAGAGAACACAGAAGGCTGGCTGGGAGGGGGGGTGCGCAGGGGGGGCAGTGAGTCAGCATAGAAGGTTGGGGGGGTGTGCAGGGGGGCGGTGAGTCAGCTCTTTCCCCAGCAAGCACCACCCCGCCCCAGGGACTTTGTGAGGGTGGAGCACCAGCAGCCGCAGGACCCACCTGGCGACCAGAGCATCACCTCTCCTACCCTTGTTCATGTTTGTTGGAGTGAACCCTGAAGGACTTTGAAACGCTACTTGTCTTCGGTTCTGATAAGGCCAGTGCTTGTCTGGACCACAGCTTTGGGTGACTGCTACCTGAACACATCCATTAATCTTGTGCTAGTTCCAATCTCTTCACCATGTCAACTGCTCAAGCACTCAACCCTTGGCCTTGAACTGACCTGGCCTCTGCAAGAGCAGACCGCCTACTTCGGGGAGCTGGAGGCCTATCCAGACAAGACGCTAATGCCGAGAGCCCCTTGGATCACAAGGTTCCCTCCTCGTTCTCTCCTCTTCTTTCAGAGGATCAGTCCTTTTTAAGCAGAGATCTGAGAGTTTGTTTGTTTCCCAAAATGGAGGAAAGAACAGGAAAGCAAACTATCCTCCTGTCACACCTCACAGGGCCCTTTAATCAGAGGGAAGCCAAGGAACAGCTACTCTCCACTTTGAAAGATAAAGCTGGAGGCCTGCACAGCAGCCCACACCTTGTCCTTGCAGGTGAAGAAAGTCTCTACAGGACCGGGCCTTCACTCTCTCCCCCTGCTCCTACCCACAAAGCTCCTGGATCTGCCATCACGGTGATCCTTACGGGGTCGCACACATGCACATTTACCTGCTTTTCAGTCTCTGAAATTTCTTCCAATTCTGAGAATGAGTCTGAACCCCCACTAACCACACAGATTTCGAGCCAAATGAATAAAGGGGGGAGGAGACCCTCTACAAATTGTTTTCTCTTATTTCTGAATGTAAAAGTAAAACCAAGAACCTCCCCAAATTGAGGGATACTCTGACCACAGGATTTCTCCGAGGTTTGGGTGTATGTATGAGACTCCTGATTCATTCTATCACTGAAATTCATTTTCAGGCAAACAGGGACACTCAGTTACAAGACAGCCCAAGTCTCCAGCGGGGGTTGCCTGGAACATAGTTATTCACGCTTCAGTGCTCATCTAACCCATAAATGACCATCTCCTCTTCTGCCGGCTTTATAAAGAGTTCACAAGAGGCACATGATGGTTGCCATGGGTGTTAATAGGCATCTTAAAGGCACATGATGGTGGGCCACCATGATTCCATGCAGTTTTGAGAAGCAAATGGTAAGTTCAGTCAGAGGAAGAGAGGGCTGGGTCAGCTGTGGGTTCTAGATGGGATTCTGTCCCTGTGCCACTACATTTAACATCTAAGAGACTGACTTTGCCATCTGTTAAATGAGAACAAAAATACCTCAGGGAGAAAAAAAATTGCTCAAAGATGTTACAAAAATCTAATGAGATAACATATGTGAAAACACTCAGAAGTATAAAACCCAATGCAAACTCCTATTATTTAATGCTATTTCAGTTACAAAAGAGACAAGCAGGGTATTCATCCAGCAGGAACATCTCACAAGCTCAAGCCCTGGTAACAAAGTAAGGCAGTTTCCAAAACAACCCCCAACCAAGCCTAATCGCATGAAGTCGGCTGCAGTGAAAACCACCAGAGTCAGAGTGTGACAGAGACCGCTGGTCACCCACCCGTTAACTGATGCTTGACGCACAGACCTGCCTCCGTGGAACCTGTGCTTCAAAAGTATTCACAGGTCAATGCTCCAGCAGGAGACGGCATCCCAGAAGTACCAAGGGCTCACCCCAAAGGCATGCCAGGGCCCTAAGAGATGAATGTCCACCTGTAGTGGCATCAAGCTGGCTGGAAATCAGCCCCCCTGCGCTCCTCAGAGCAGCGTGTTGGACACTTGCCAACAACACCGCTGGCTTAACCACTGCAGTTCGGCCTAACAGTCTCCCATACGCTAAAAAAAAGTAAGTTTTTTTTTTTTTTAATATGATCTTTAGGACTCAAGTTTAGTATAAAATTTTGCTTTAATGATAGTTTTTGTGCTTTTCAAAGTGGCACAACCACTGATACACATTATTCATCCAGGCTCTTGGTTGTGGCTGAAAATATCAATAGCTTCTGATCCCCAACACTAACTTCCTGTCTCCACCAATGCTTCCAGCAAAATGAATCAAAATTAAATCGGGATTTAGCAGATTTCTCTAAATATTGCAGCAATTCTTGACTCCGAGTCTTAGTAAGCGAGAAGCAACTGTGAAAATATGTTAAAACCTTAAAACCATTCCTGCCACAAACCAGTGCCCATTCTCCGAACAGACCCTCCCTGGAACAAGCTGCTTCCATGTGTGGTCACCCCCGTGGCTGGCATGCATGAGCCCACCCCTGGAATGGCACCCTGGAACTGAGATGGCCCATGGGAGAGCAGGCAGGGGCCCCGCAATCAGATACAGATGCACACACCCATGTCATCTCTACTCCCGCAAGTGCTGCTGCAGAATGGGAAGAGGCAGGACATTCTGGATGGCTTTCTGGTCACCATGGCAACTGGGCTCTGGGAGAGGAAGAAGAGGAGGAAAGGCCTCCCAGCTCGGTGCGGTGATGGCTTCATAAACTGCAAAGCACATTCCCCAGACATGGGCATCTGAGAAGAGCACGGTTATATACTCAGATATTCAGGGCGGCTTGAAAGCAGCTAATGAGATTGCCATCTTGGCTTCAAGAGATAGCCCAAGCCATCCGACCGTCTAACAGCTGACAGTTTCGATGTGGAAAAGAATGAGCTATTGCTTTAAATATCAATTTTTAAAATCAGGTTGGCTGCAAGCATCATAAAAACGCACTGTTTTTAGCATTTGAAAGAAAAAGAAAAAACTGCAAAGCAAAAACTATTCCAATACAAACCTATTAGCATTTCTTGGTTCTGATATAATCAAATCTGCTTGGTTTGTCTCAATGAAGCACTGGACGATCCCGTACAATAGAACATCTCCTTCCTTCTATGCTGATGGCATTCTTAGACACCAGGATCTAGAATGTGTAACACCAAAGTGACATCAGAGCACAGACAAATCAGCCAAGACTCGGGCCAGGAAGAAAGGCCAGGGTAGGTATGGGAGGCAGACACAGCTCCTCGGTCACCATCTGCACAGAACACGGCAGTGTCACCCACTTACAGCTGACCATTCATCACAGCAAACCCTGAACCAAATGGAAGAGGCACAGTGCACCAAGAGACTCCATACATGGAATTTGCTCATCCATCAAAAAGGGGCGCCTGGGTGGCTCAGTCGGTTAGGCGACCGACTCTTGGTTTTGGCTCAGGTCGTGATCTCGCAGTTTTGTGAATTTGAGCCCCGCATTGGGCTCTGTGCTGGCGGTGTGGGGCCTGCTTGGGATTCTCTCTTCCTCTCTCTCTGCCCCTACCCCACTCACACTGTCTTTGTTTCTCTCAAAAATAAATAAACTTTTAAAAATTAAAAAAATAACTGATTAAACTTTCAGAACAATGATGGGAAAGATGGATCCTGGACCCTGCAGAAAACACTATCTACAACTGGCATTTCTAGTTAACTTTCCCCCAAGAAACATGCTGAGTGGTTCTGGGTTTAGATATGCCATGGGAAACAGCAAATGAGTTTCATCGAGTAGATAATTAATTGCCCCATCCCACCTTCAAAATTTTAGATTGGAGTTAATTCAATGAATTAGTATATGAATCCAGAAACTGGGGACTAAAGGAAAAACATTATTTTAAGAGTGTCTCAGCAAATGTGCACATCCACGGTCCTCAAAGTCAGGAATCCATCTGGGAAATGGGGCAATTCCTCTTGCATTCACTTCCACTGTGAGGAGAGGTGGACCTTCAAGACGGAGGTAAAAAGGCAAATCCACTGGGCAGGACGACATCTAAGAACAGTTAGGAAAGCAGGGTGCCGGGGCTCTGGGGAAAATGAGCTGCTTGCCTGGAGGAAGTGTCCTGTCAGAGAACGGTCCTAGAGAGAGGCTGGCTGAGCAAAGGCCAACCAGGTAGGATATTTAAACTGTACCCTATGCAGGCGCCTGGGTGGCTCAGTCGGTTGAGCCTCCGACTTTGGCTCAGGTCACGATCTCACCATCTGTGGGTTCGAGCCCCGCAGCGGGCTCTGTGCTGACAGCTCGAAGTCTGGAGCCTGCTTCGGATTCTGTGTCTCCCTCTCTCTCTGACCCTCCCCCATTCATGCTCTGTCTCTCTCTGTCTCAAAAATAAAAAATAAGCATTACAAAAATTTTTTTTAATAAAATAAAAAATAAACTGGACCCTGTGGATGGGCAGCATCCTGAGGGCTTCACAGCAGGGCAATGGTGAGTGCAACACAAAGCTGCAGCAGGCCACCTCTGTGCCCCTGGGAACGGGGCCAAGGAGCCATTCTAATATTAACGTGCAATTCCAAGGTACACTCAGCAGGGCCTATCTTGGTTCACTGTTAATTGACTCCAGCAGTGAGAACTAAAATACAGTCTAAGTGAGGGTCACGAGGCGGTCTGGCGGGGAAGAAGTCTGGGGATCAGAGACCTCAGAAACATAACATGCAGAAATACAACCTATAAGAGTCCACTTCCTTACCATCCTGACTTGAGGGGAGAGGCAGCATGCCTAGGTTCTGAACCTACCTTTATCACCCCTTGGATTTGTATTACCGTTTATTCGGAACAAATATACTCATGTTGTTTCCCCATCATCAATTGTTTTGGTTATAAAGTCACACCCAATATGACTAAATTGGGATCACATCAGTGATGTTGTATATGTGGGTGTGCACGGGTATGCACACACATGTCCGTGAGTGTGTGCATGTGCACAAATGGAGCTGAATCAGTTTTAATTCATCATTAAAGTGAAGGCTCAAAAGGGCATTTATTTCCTGTTAATATGCCAAATTAAACTTTGCTTCACACTGTTTAACTCAGTAATTAATTTCCATTCCCTTTTAAGTTTGATTAATTGGAATTTAGAGCGCAACAAGCCTCCTGGTCACGCCAAGTGATGTAATCCCACATCTCTGGGCTGTGGGTCTGCGTGTGGGGTGCTCGCTGCCCCTCTGTGAGGACAAGGGGGCATGATCCTGCTCAGAGAGCAGCCCTGGACAATAAAAATCGTTTCAACAATTAATTAACCGAGCACAATACAAAGGGGGCGAGTGTGCTACTTGCCGGATCTTTCTCATGAGGAAGCGCCTGGCACATTCTGTGCCTATGGGCATGGCAAATGGTCTGGCAGGGCACACCACTGGTAAGCACCAGTGCCTCTGGGTGTGGTGATGGCGGCAGAGTGAAGGGATGTGGAGGAAGTTCTTTGCCTTTGATTCTATGTTTCCAAAGTGTTCGATTTTAATGCGAATATGTCCGTGCACTATTTGTAGAATTTATTTTCGAAGCAACACATGATGAACAAGAAAAGCAGAGGAAGACCCCAGTGACTAACACTTTCTCTTTTTTTCCATATCCTATTCCTTTTTTTTTTTTTTTTTTAATTTACGTATTCTCAAGTTAGCTAACATACAATGTAGTCTTGGCTTCAGTAGATTCCTGTGATTCATCACATACATATAACACCCAGTGCCCATCACCTTAATGCCCATCACTCCTTTCCCAACCTCCCCAAACCCCCACCCCCTTCAACCCTCAGTTTGTTCTCTGTATTTAAGAGTCTCATGATTAACACTTTAGTTTTTTATACAATTAGACTTGGTACCATCTTCTTTTATCAAAATAATTGCAAAGTGAGCTAGAGTAACAATAATGCTCTCTATTTCTCACACTACGTGGTGGGCTCACTGGTGTGTACTTTCTTACACTCACATTATTTGAGCATATTGAACATTATGTATAAAGATTTTAGAACAAGAAAGACAATGTGCTCAAATGGAAGAATTTTAGAATGAGCTATGGTGTTATCTTTGGGGTAATTTTTTGTGCGTACTTTATTATTTATTTCCAGATCTTATAGGTTATAGTGGAAAAATAAAACTTTTTATTTTAAAAATCCATTTAATAGATGTGAGTAGAAGCAGTGAGAACTTATACACTATGACTTAGTACAAAACTATGCCTTCCTGTTCCTTCCTTGATCTCTAACAATTTCCTTCATTCTGCCAACTATTACTGATGATTTCTGCATATCAGGTTAACATCCTAGCCCCAGAATACAAGGACATTCCCCAATCTCAGGAGCTTATGAGGAGTGGGTGAGCAAGGGCGCACACACCGCTGTTTAAGAAGAGAGGAGGAGCCGATTCTAAACCAACCAGGACTTCTGACAGAGGAGATTCTGGGTGTCACCACTGCAACATTCATGAAACGATATGTGTCAGCTAGAAAATTACAAATAGAGGACACATCTTTTATTTCTAATAAGTTTAATTTTTACAGGAGCTTCATACCATGACATCCTTGTCAAGCCCCCAGGAGTGCTTTTTAACCTGGCGGCATGTCTCTGGAAAACCAGGGCACTAGAAAGTTCCGGAGACCATCACCATGTAGCCCGAGAGATAATTTTGCTTTACATTTTATGGATAATATGTGTACGGTGGCTCCTAAAACATTTGGTTCTAATTTTCTACTCTCCAAACAGCTATTCAGCTTTACACCAACACACATAAGTGTCTGAGTTGTTAAATGTGCCAAATTTTCTATTAAGCAAAACGAAACAAACAAAATCTTTTTTTTTCCCACGCAAAAATCTTTGAAATCTCAAAGTGTCCTTTCTACACGTTTCTCAAAATGTAAATAGATTTAATAGCACTGGTACTGTGAACCGCAGAAAGGGCACTTACTGTCCACATACAACACTTGACACTGTATCAGAAAGGGAGGATAGAATAGGTTTCAGCGTGTGGCACTGTCCCTCCCAGATCACAGACTTGTAGCACCTTGACCCACAGAAAACAGGGGCAGATACGGCGGCAGCCGCAGCACAGAAACCATTTTGGACGAGGACTCGCCTTCGGGTCGCACATCAAATGAAAGCTCCCCGGGAAAAAAAGCATGAGCTTGGACAGGCAACCCTACTCTTCCCCTTCCCACCTCCACTCCTCAGGACTCAAAACAGACTCCAGCTCAGGTATAGAATACGGGAGGGCTGCCAGGAGGCACAGGCTGGCCCTTTAATGGGCAAGAAGAGTCACTTCTACCTATTTACACACTGCTCCCACGCCGCCCCCCTCCCCCAATAAGTGAACCACACTCATCACACCCCTTCTTGGGCATTCCCCCTTCCTGTGACTCCCCAAACTGTAACTACCAGAATCCATGCTTACACCAGTTTACAATCTGGTTACAAGATGTAGGTAGGGTCCCTAAGCAGGTTATAGAAGTGTCTTTCTGCAAAAAACACAGTCAGTTCCAAGTCCTGCCAGGTCAGCCCTAGCCCTGACCAAGATCAGCTACCCCAACAGGGAGGGAGTGTGAGTGAGGGTTCACAACCTCCCGTGTGCCAATCCTTGGGCAAGACAGAGGAAGTACCAGAAGGCAGCGAGTGAGTGAGGCCAGGCCGACAGGGAACAGGACAGGTGAGTGTCCAAGAGTACTTTGTGGGTGGGAACCTAATGGCAGAGGAAAGAAGGAGGGTGGCCAGGCAAAGAGTGGTCTGATTCCATAAATGGTCCCCATTCCACCAGCAATGCTCTCACAAATCCAGGGCACTTTCCTGAAGACAATGAGCTGGGCTGACTCAGGGAAAGGCACAGGGAACAGCAGGAAAGGATCACTCATTCAATGGTTACCACTCATCTCCAAGATGTCGACTTCCACGTCAGAATGCAGATTGTCAGGAAATCAGTAAATACTTCCTACATGCACATGATAACTAGCAGAAGAAAGGTAGTACTTGAAGATTCCTCAAAAATCTTCAATCCAGAAGAGAAGTTAAAACACAAACCTCAGGGCACCTGGGTGTTTCAGTCAGTTAAGCATCTGACTTGGGCTTAGGTCATGATCTCCTAGTCCCTGGGCTCAAGCCCCACGTGGGGCTCTGTGTTGACAGCTCAGGGCCTGGAGCCTGCTTCTGATTCTGTGTCTCCCTCTCTCTGCCCCTCCCCCCTCACACTCTGTCTCTCTCTCTCTCAAAAATAAGCATTAAAAAATTAAAAAATTAAATAAAAAATATAAAACACAAACCTTGAAAAATACTCAAACATTGAGTGCCGTGAATAGGACAAACCATTTTTGGTGAGCAGTGGAAAGAAGGCAAGACCAGAGCACGAATGAGTGGGGAGGTGGGTAACTGGGGGAGGGGATGGGATCGGAGCAGTGCAGAGACGACAGAGAAATGAACAAGACAAAGGGAGGTCACCTTAAAGTAACCCTGAGGTTGGAGCCACCTGGTAAATGACCTCAAACGCTCATGCTGGCTTCAGGAGTCTAACCTCATTCCATGGGAAGAGGGGCAGTTGAAGGTCTCAGGCTAGGAGATGACAGCTGCAGGGTGAGAGTAGAAAGGAGAGCAAGGCAGGCCACCCAGTCAGAGGAGAATGAGGCAAACGAGGGGCACAGGCCACCGTGGGAATGGAAACCAGACCAACAGAAGACACTGCAGAGGAGAGCTGGCAGGAACAGGGGTTTCTATGCACAAGGTTCCCCAAGACTGGGGCGCACAAACAAGAAGGATGACTTAGAAAAGCAAACTCAAATAATTCTGGCCATTCAAGAAAAAACTGGTAAGTGTTCCAGAAGTGCCATCTTAAGGGAAAGATATTCCATCAATCTAGAACAGGTAATAGAAAAGAGAGTTTATGTGCAGCCATACAAGTAGCCTAACTATCAGGAAAACAGATTTCTAAATTCTGTTTTCAGTGGATTTGTGGATTCTTTTTTCAGTGGTCAAGTGTTTTCCTAAATGGAAAACAACCAATATCAGATATTCTGTCCTAAAAATAAGTTCCAAAGGTGTAATAATCAACTACTTTTTACATATGTAAAGAAAAAACGAAAGCAGAATTATAAAGATTTTTTAAAGATGATGCTTATGTCGGGAAGTGAGATGTTCACTTTCACGCATGCCATGGGGGCACGAATTAAGGCCACGTTGCAGAAATTGGTTTTCCAGCACGTCACATGCCTCAAAAGTCCCACAGCCCATGCTCCACTAATCTGATTTGTAAGAATATTTTATAGGAAAGTGATACAAAATACTAAATAAAACTCAAGCACAAAGCTCTTTTCTGTTATGATATTTATATTCACTTAAACAATAGTGAACATAACTTAAATATTTAAAAAAAGATAGAAATGCTTTTATAAGGTTATGTTATACTCATGTTTTGAACATTAGGGAGAGGTTAAAGAGGAAGTTTGCAAATGGTTTTAGGAGCATCAGAAAATGCAGGCGGTTGAATGCTACCTGAAAACTCAAGACACATAGCTGCAGATAGACTATGAAGACATTTGCACAAAATGGGGAGAGGAGAAAGCCACAGGCAGCACTGCTACACCATTAACAGAGACCACCGTGAGCGGTGCCTGCTATTTTCCGGCTATTTTCCATTTTTCACATCTCTGACATGAGCAGATGCCCATTAAAGGATGAGAAGTGAGAGAGGGAGACTAACAAGGCCCAAAAGGAGGAAGGGGAGGACACAAGTCCAGGAGAGGCACAAAAGTGTGGGGTGAGCCTCAGGAGAGGCACCGACGCTGAGCCTGTCAGAGCTGGGGCCCACCAACCGAGAGCACACGGGGGAAGAAGTGCAAGTTCACGTCCTCTGCTTGGAGAAGGTGGGAAAACAGAAAGAGGCGGTAAAACAGCAGCAAAGTCACTCTGCCTGTTCTGCTCTCTGGCCAGTCAGCTAAGGCTAAATCACACTGTGATGACGGCTCAGTGGACCCGTGCCAACACCGGATTTCCCTGCAGGTCTGCAGGTCTGCTGCAAGGGATGGAGCCCTCCCTCTGGGACCCGGCAAGACGAGTCTCCTGAGACATCACAGGCTGTGGCAAAAGTAACAGCCACGTGTGTAGTGGCTGCACCACCAGCACTCACTGTTCACTCCCTACAGGGAACCACGGAAGGGCGCTCCTCCCTAGAGGGGACCACGGAACGGGCGCTCCTCCCTACAGGGGACCACGGAAGGGCGCTCCTCCCTACAGGGGACCACGGAAGGGCACTACTCCCTAAAGAGAACCACAGAAGGGTGCTCCTCCCTAGAGGTGACCACGGAACAATGCTCCTCCCTAGAGGGAACCACGGAAGGGCACTCCTCCCTAGAGGGGACCACGGAAGGGCGCTCCTCCCTAGAGGGGACCACGGAAGGGCGCTCCTCCCTAGAGGGGACCACGGAAGGGCGCTCCTCCCTAGAGGGGACCACGGAAGGGCGCTCCTCCCTAGAGGGGACCACGGAAGGGCGCTCCTCCCTAGAGGGGACCACGGAACGGCGCTCCTCCCTACAGGGGACCACGGAAGGGCGCTCCTCCCTACAGGGGACCACGGAAGGGCGCTCCTCCCTACAGGGAACCACGGAAGGGCACTACTCCCTAAAGAGAACCACAGAAGGGTGCTCCTCCCTAGAGGTGACCACGGAACAATGCTCCTCCCTAGAGGGAACCACGGAAGGGCGCTCCTCCCTAGAGGGGACCACGGAAGGGCGCTCCTCCCTAGAGGGGACCACGGAAGGGCGCTCCTCCCTAGAGGGGACCACGGAAGGGCGCTTCTCCCTAGAGGGGACCACAGAAGGGCACTCCTCCCTAGAGGGGACCACGGAAGGGCACTCCTCCCTAGAGGGGACCACGGAAGGGCGCTTCTCCCTAGAGGGGACCACAGAAGGGCGCTCCTCCCTACAGGGGACCACGGAACGGCGCTCCTCCCTAGAGGGGACCACGGAAGGGCGCTCCTCCCTACAGGGGACCACGGAAGGGCGCTCCTCCCTACAGGGGACCACGGAAGGGCACTACTCCCTAAAGAGAACCACAGAAGGGTGCTCCTCCCTAGAGGTGACCACGGAACAATGCTCCTCCCTAGAGGGAACCACGGAAGGGCGCTCCTCCCTAGAGGGGACCACGGAAGGGCGCTCCTCCCTAGAGGGGACCACGGAAGGGCGCTCCTCCCTAGAGGGGACCACGGAAGGGCGCTCCTCCCTAGAGGGGACCACGGAAGGGCGCTCCTCCCTACAGGGGACCACGGAAGGGCGCTCCTCCCTACAGGGGACCACGGAAGGGCACTACTCCCTAAAGAGAACCACAGAAGGGTGCTCCTCCCTAGAGGTGACCACGGAACAATGCTCCTCCCTAGAGGGAACCACGGAAGGGCGCTCCTCCCTAGAGGGGACCACGGAAGGGCGCTCCTCCCTAGAGGGGACCACGGAAGGGCGCTCCTCCCTAGAGGGGACCACGGAACAGTGCTCCTCCCTAGAGGGAACCACGGAAGGGCACTCCTCCCTAGAGGGGACCACGGAAGGGCACTCCTCCCTAGAGGGGACCACGGAAGGGCGCTCCTCCCTAGAGGGGACCACGGAAGGGTGCTCCTCCCCCAAGCCGAAGCTCTACCGTGGCGGGAACACACCAGCTTCCCCAGGTCCCTTCTCCGTGGAAGGAGCGGATCATCATTAAGAACTGAGGACACAGCAGGAGAACCACGCTTCCTGAAAGAAGTTACTTCACTGACCCCAGGCAAATGCCCCACTATGTGGGCACACAACAAATTAGTATAACTTTCCCCCTGAGCTTCAGAAATTTGTCAAGGCAACAAGCGTCTCCCAGTGGGTCCAGTGCAGCCTGGGTCACTGAAAGCTGTCCTCTGCAATTAGAGGGTTACCCAAAAGTGAAGAGTTTTAGAATATTCAAATCCTAAATTTCTTCCTGGTTTCTTGAAGTCTCCTGGTTTGCCTCATTTGCCTTCCTGGCCAGCTAGCTCAGTGAGGGCCCGCAGTGGAAACATACCTGACGAGTGAATGGATAAAAGAAAACATGAATGGCCACCAGTTGTCATTCCCACAACACCGGGAGTCTTCACAAGAGACGTCAGCCGCAGCCTTGAACACAAGCGCTGGCACACAACTCTCACACATTAACTCCCAAAAGCGTGCTTCCAGAATCGTCCAAGGAAAGCAAGTGAATGTCATCGGTGAAGATCAAAACCCACAAATGTGGCCTCTATACCTTGCTGATAAAATGATCTTTTTTTTTAATTTTTTTTTAATGTTTATTTTTGAGAGAGAGAGACAGAGCATGAGTGGGGGAGGGGCAGAGAGAGGGAAACACAGAATCCGAAGCAGGCTCCAGGCTCTGAGCTGTCGGCACAGAGCCCGATGCGGGGCTCGAACTCACAGACCGCGAGATCATGCCCTGAGCTGAAGTCAGACGCTCAACTGCCTGAGCCACCCAGGCGCCCCAAAATGACCTTTAAAAGGCCACGTTCCTCAACATCTTTATCCGGAATTTCTAACACCATGAAGTTGTGATTTATCCAGACAGAACTATCATCAAGTCTGCCTCCTCAGAGTCTGGAAGCCCAGTCAGGATGAGCAAAGAACCACTACTTCAGTAACCCCACAGGGCTGCCTCGTTACCCAGACAGCATGGTCAAAACAGGAGCACCACCTCCCAGAACAAGTAGTGAAGGGGCGCCTGGGGGGCTCAGTTGGTTGAGTGTCCAACGTCGGCTCAGGTCATGACCTCACTGTTCCTGAGTTTGGGCCCTGCGTCAGACTCTGTGCTGACAGTGCAGAACTTGCTTGGGATTCTCTCTCCCTCCCTCTCTCTCTCTCTCTCTCTCTCTCTCTCTCTCTCTCTGCCCCTCCCCTGCTCACTCACTCTGTCTCTCTCTCAAAATAAACATAAAAAAACAAAAAAACAAAAAAAGTAGTGAAAAGGGTTATCATGAAGCTGATTTTTTAAAAAAATTCTATGGAAACCCTGTTAAGCTCCCTGAAATGAGCCTTAGGAGCTGGGAGATCCTAAACACCAAGCGTGTCTTCCCAGTGAAGCAGCGCCTTCCCCACAGAGCCAGATGCAGCCAGGTCTCCTCAGCCAGAAAACCTCCTTGGCCGGAGGCCTCAGGCTGTCCGGTTCCCACAGAGGCCAGTGTCCAGATCCCACAGGGCCCCAGGGGCCCCAGGGTGTCCGGATCCCACAGGCTTTCCCAGGCTCTCCGGGTGGTCACAACTCATATGGCATAGGTTTCACTGCTACTACCTCATCTCTTTTCAAATACACAGTACTTTTTCATCATCCCCCACTTGTCAAATTAAAGCTTCTTCTTTTTCTTTTCTTTTTTTTTTTTTTTAGAGCAATAAAACAGAAGTGCTCAGTCTATCAGATTTTCCACAGCATGCTGGGCACCCCAGTAGATCACGACCTGCAGTTGACAGGCCCAGCTTGTGATCACTAAACACGAAAATGAAAATAAAAAACTGTTCGGAGCACTTCCAACAAAAATATTTATTTGGTCTGCTCCCTTCACACCTCAAGAAAGTCTCGGAAGGAAAAGAAGGACAGAAGGAAGGAGGGGAAGAGAAGATGGAGGGAAAGAGAAGAGGGAGGGAGGGAGGTTCCTTCACGTGCTCGTGGCTCAGAGCCCTGGCCCACTGAGGGCCAGCAGCAGCACCCCAGGAAGGGCCAACACGAGAAAGAAGCGGGGGTATACGGCCTGAGAACCGACCCCAGCTGACCTCTCCCCCAGATTCAGCCTCAGCCCCACTCTACACACAGTGGGGCCCACTGAGGCTCTTTGTCCACTGACAGATACTGTTTACTGGAGCTGGAACACCGTCCTGGAGACGCGGGGTGCTGCCCCCTCCCCGCAGGGCCCCCCCGCCAAGCGTCAATCTCTGGATTTGTGGGGCTATTCTGTGTGCCGGTTCTTGTCCAGGTCCCTGCTCAGTACTACCCCACCCCACCTGAGACACCTGACATTCCTACCTCGAAGCTTCCACGTGAAGCCAGAACGGGGGTCTCATGCATCATCAGGGATACCCCCGTGGGAGCTGAGGGCCAGCACCTGACTCAGCAGGCCTGAACCTTTGAAAGGTCTGCCTTTCAAAATCAGCTCAGCAGACTCTGAAATGTCTTTATTACGTAAGTTTTATTACAAAAGTAACACAAGATTGCTTTTTTTAAAGATTGCTTTAATACATAAAGCAATACAAAGATCTTGAAACACAAGTTAATCTCCCCCATATATACCCTCCCCAAATTGCCCCTAGTTTCCCCAAAAGACACATTCTTCCTTCTGGTCATCTGCTGGGGGTGGGAGGGGGGAGCACTCCCAGAAAACAGAATCATATTATAACCACTACCCTGCAACTTACTTTTTCTATTTATCACACAAGGGACATTTTTCCTGGTCAGGAAACAGACAGACACTTAACTCATTTTTTAAGTATCTATGTAATATTCCATACTACAGACCCAGCATAAGTTATGAAACTTCCCATATCAGTGGATTTACAGGTGTTACAGGTTTTGCCCGTATAAATACTGTGGCATACCCTCGCTTTTATATACGTGAATCCCCAAAACAAATCAAGTTATCAGTACATTTTTCATATAATAGATATTGCCAGATTACATTCCAAAAGGCTGTAACCAACTCATGTGCTTACTAGCAAAGTGCATCTGGGCCCATCTCCCTGAGCCCTCACCAGTGCCGGGTATCATTCATCATGTGAATGTTTGGCAATCTGCAGGTAAGCTTTATATTCACATTTCCCCTAAGTAGTACTGAGGGTAAACACATTTTCATACAGTAAGTGGGCCATTTTCTTTCCTCCTCTGCAAACTACTATTCACATCTTTGCCTGTTTTCCTATTCAATCTTTGCCTTTTTCTTATAGGGTGTAGGGGCTCTTCATAATTCAGAATAAGAACCTCCGGTCCACTGACATGTTGCTAAATGGTTCTCCCAGTTTGGTTATCTTGTTTTTAATTGTGATGTTAAATAACATGACTAATAACATAAAATGTGGCATCGAAACCATTTCTAAGTGCACAGTTCCGCAACACTGAGCATGTTCACACTGTTGTGCAACCATCACCACTATCATCTCCAGAACTTTCCATCTTCCCAAACTGAAACTCTGTCCCCATTAGACCCTAACTCCCCATCCCCCTTCCCCAGCGCCCAGCGCCTACCCTCTCCTCTCTGTCTCTATGGATCTGGCGGCTCCAGGGACCTCATAGAAGTAGAATCACAGGGCAGTTGTCCTTCTGTGACTGGCTTTGCTCACATAATGAGCATCATGTCCTTCGGGTTCGGCCATCCTGTAGCAGGTGTCGGGATTTCCCTCCTTTCCAAGGCGGAATGATTCTCTGTTGTACATCTATACTACATTTGTTCATCCATCCATCCATCTGGCGATGGACATTTGGGTCGTTTCTACCACCTGACTTCTGTGAATGAGGCTGCCGTGAACATGGGTGTGCAAATATCTGTTTGAGTCCCTGCTTTCCATTCTTTGGGGTATTCTTTTGAGATTGCTAGATCATATGGTAAGTCTGTGTTTAATTTTTTGAGGAACCTGGCAGCTGCACCATTGTACACTCCCACCAATGATGCCCTAGGGGTCCATTTCCCCGCATCCTCACCAACACTTGATATTTTCTGTTTTTGTTTTTTTACAGTAGCCATCTTCAGATGTGTGAGCTGGTAAGTATGTTTATCTTTTGACATTTTTTTTAATGTTTATTTATTTTTGACAGAGAGAGAGAGAGCATGAGCAGGGGAGGGGCCGAGAGAGAGAGGGAGACACAGGCTCCAGGCTCTGAGCTGCCAGCACAGAGCCCGATGCGGGGCTCGAACTCACGGACCATGAGATCATGACCCGAGCTGAGGTCGGACTCTCAACCGACTGAGCCACCCAGGAGCCCCATTGACTGTCTTTATAAAGTACGTTATCCCACGCAAAACTTTTAATTTTAATTGTGATTTCAAAGATCTATTGGACACTTTGAAAATATATATAAGGTTAATAGGTATATATATTTCTCTCTCCATTCTAAGAAAAGGAAAGGGAGGGGAAAGAAAAGAGAAGAAACCTGTGTCTGACCACAGAACATTCTAGACTCCCCAAAGGGGCCTGCCCTCTGTATCCTTACAGGGCTGCTGGGCCTCCTTGCCCCACTCGCCTGTAGGGTGAATGAAGCGGCAACCACAGACCCAGACAGTATGTTTTCTTTACTAACTCCCCATCAGCTACTCATAGCACACAATTTTGTGAGATTGGATGATGCCTGCTTTGCTATTTCGTAGACTTTAGCTGTATTAGAAAAAATATCAAATATTGTCTGTCTCCATAAATCAAAGCCTGCATATATATTTACATTTAAATTGCTTTCTTTTTCCAAAGAACTCAAAGCTGTTATCTTACATAATGTTAATACGAGTCCCTGCCAGGAAGGCAAGTTGAGGTTAGGGAAGGAAAACCCCCACGACAGTTATGATTCCAGGCCTGTTTTTTGTCAAGGACAAAGGAGAGTGAACGGAACTTTAGTTTCCATTGTGCTGCTGCCGCTTACATCCCCAATTTAATTAAACATGCACATACCTATTTTCTTTACAGTCAAACTTCACTGAAGGCAGGTGACACATTTTTACAAGTAAGATTATTTTTTAAAATCTGCTTCCTGGGGCACCCGCGTGGCTCAGTTGGTTCAGCGTCCGACTTCAGCTCAGGTCATGATCTCACAGCTTGTGAGTTTGAGCCCTGCGTTGGGCTCTGTGCTGACAGCTCAGAACCTGGAGCCTGCTTTGGATTCTGTGTCTCCCTCTTCCTCTGCCCTTCTCCCGCTCATGCTTTGACTCTCTCTCTCAAAAATACGTAAATGTTAAAAAAAAAAAAAAAAAAAAAAAACCTGCTTCCAAATAAAAGCTTCATGGGGTACAATCACAAGCAGCCTGGGAGGGGAGGGCAAGGGAGAGGCCTGACTGTGTATAAGAGTTGGAGGCGCTCAAGCTGGCAGGGCCACACGGCTGAACACTCTACATCCTGCCATCATGGAGGTTCTAATGTACTCTCCCCCGGCCTAAGTCACCATTATCACAGTCTGCACAGAACTTCCCCCAATCCCCGAAAACACACACACACAAAACAAACTATCCGGGGTTGTCAGCAATTTGTCCCCATGGCACATGAGCTAGCAGGACACAAGTATGATTGTTCCCAGCCCTGAAATCCCAGGCCTGGTCCACAGCACTGTTCACTCCAAGGGACACTCAAAGCACCTGGTTTTTGACTTTCAGACCCTCAAATGTGTCCCGTGTGGGCCCCGCCAGGACCAACTGAGCTCAGGGGTGGTCAGGCACAAGGCACCTTTTACTCGTGGAGGGCTTCCAGGGTCTAGGTCCTCTGTGAGCCAGGTTCCACCCGCAGACACCCGCGTTTGCACAGAGAACAGGGGCAGTCAGAGACGTCTGTGGCAGGCTCCAGGCAAGAACAAAATCCACACCCAAAACACACTCCCTGAACTACCTGGAGAGACCAGGAGCAGTAGGAAAACAGGCGCGCCCCTCACATGGGTCCTCCCACAGCTACCCGGGCCCACCTGCAGACTCCGTGTGGCTTCAGAAGCAGTACAGGGCAAAGCCCCTGTGCAGGTGTTGTACCCTAACCCCTCCCTTAGTGTTTGAAGGCCACGACCCAATGGCACACTGCCCCAGATCTGCTGCCATCACACAGCACACAGGTCTCTCCTGAGCAGGGCAGATGTGGTGGAGGGAAGCTCACGTTCCCAACCCTCCAGACCCAGCCACTGGCAGGGCTCAGAGCTCTACCCAAAAACACAAAGCACCAGACATCTCTTCTCTTCCTGATGAGAACAAAACAGGTGGTCTAAAGGACGAACGGCTTCCTGCTGATGGAGCAAAACTAGGCTGAGGGATGTGGCAGTTCCAGCCGGAGTCGGGGCACCCGATTCCATCACCTACTCTTGTAAAGCTGCTGGTGAGCAGCCGTAAATCCTGGGTACAGATGCAGATGTAGACGCAGACACACACACGTGCATATAAACAATGTGTTCCACTTCCGTTAGGTTTCCATTAACTTTTTAATCACGCCCAGAGAAGTTTCAGCTCCACAACTCTCTTCGCGAGCATCAAAGAAAATGAACCTCGCCCAGAATGTTCCCTCCACATGGTGAGCCCCGTCCGCAGTTAGCAGGGTAGAGGCAAGCCCACACCCACAGCGGCATGTCGGCTGGGCCTCGCACACTTACCATTCACGCAGGTCTCAGATGGTCTGCAGAGGCCATCCTCGAACAAACAGCCTGGGGAGGAAAGACAAAAGAGAAATGAGTCAGCGCTACAAAGAACAGTGCGGCTGTCCAGGGCCATTACATCCACCGACTCCCGAGTCTCGAAGAAACGACGCGGACACACGCAGGCTCTTTGGATCTGACTTTGCTGAGATAATGCAGATGCTGGAAAGCAGCAGGATACACAAAAGAGAACGGCAGGTTAGGAAGAGGTTATTAACTATGAGGGGATCCACCCCCTGGGTCACTGTACAGTCTCTGACTGTTAATTTGCTCACCGGGGAACTGCTGTAAAATCCACAGAGTTGAAGCATTCCCTGAAACAAATACGGGTTGAGGAAGGCACAAAGACGGGACTGGAGAAGCTACGAAAGCAGCTTCTGTTCTAGAAGCAGAGGAGCGGCATCTAACAGGGGACAGCGCTGCCATGAATTCACAAGAACAAGCAGTTTCACTGTGCCCTCACAACAATTCGAGAGAGAGATATTACAGTCCCCGCGCTCCCTGGGAGAAGCCCACAGGCAGGCCCGGAGCACAAACCCAGGGAGATGCCCCTCGGTCAGCCACCTGGGCCTCAACTCAAAGCAAAGGGTCTGCTTTCCTGAAGCGGCATGTAATCTCGTGACAAATATCACGTCCTGTCTTTGTCTGGCTGGAACACACATCGCTGCCCACTTCATCCACGAACTGACCGCGTGCTGTGGGCTATCTGTTACTGCGCCCCTGTTCCCCACTCCCCCTGGCTCTGCCCCCTGGGGCCTCTCGTTCACAGGCCCTCCCCACTGAGTACCCGCAGCAGGCCCTGTGAGGTGGCAAAGGTACCACAGCCCGGAAGGAAAACTGCCAAGAACCATCCAAAAGACGGTTGGCCAGTACTGAGAGTTAGCGAGACCTGCATCCAGTCTTGTTGCCCCAGAAGTAGTGACCCTGAGAAAGGCAACGGGCCCATCCAGTCTCAGTCTCACGAGCAGGACAATCAGGCTGCCTGATCTTTAAGACTCAAGTCCAGCCACCCAGGAGATGGTCTCTGCCGGAAGAACAGATGCAAACCACCCAGGGTCTCTCAAGGAGCCCGGGCAGTCTGGTCGCCCCTCCCACTGCCCCAAATGCTCAGAGGGCCACATGCTCCCCTCTCTGTGCCCAGGACCATCCCAGTGCATTGCCAGGGCCACAGAAGACCATGGAGAAGCAGCCCCATGCTCAGGCCCACCACTCACTCACATTAACAACCCTGTTTGTCACATGGAACTTGCAGATGACAGACTGTGAGGAAAGGCAGCAGGAAGAAGCCTTTCCCCACTTCCTGTGCTGCTCTAATCACAGCTGACAATTAGACTCAATTGGAAGGAGAAACGCACCGCCATTAACACTTGAATCTTGACCCTCAACAACCTGCTATCTGCGTGTGCCTCATTCCATCCTTTACAGGGAACTGGTTAAAAAATGCAGCAGAGAGACTTCTACCAGCAGTATTTCAAGTTGTTTATCAGCAGAGCTGCAAGCGTTACGCATACTCCACCCCACCATGCAATATGCTAATTTGTGTTGTTATCTGCTCTAAAATTAAGAAAGGCCATATTTCATTTTAAGTGTCAGCCACCTACTAACACTAATTACGACCATACATCGTAGAAAGAAAAAGACATCTGTGTGAGACACTTGGCCCCGCCCCGTGCTCTCCATCCGACACACTTCCTTCTCCAGCGGCACCCACCTCCCTCTCCCTTGGCAGGCTGGGCACGGCTCCAAAGTCGATTTGTTCACACAGCAATCTCACAGTCGAGCTCGTGAACGGCCTCAAGACCAGGTGCGACTCCAAAGCCAGGCAGTTAAACCCGTGAAGCGGGCCCGTGAAGCAGTCCATCTTGGTGCCCAGAGCTTACAGCCGGAATCGCTCAGCTCTGATGGTGGTATCCCCCCTCTCCATGAAAACAAAGGCGGCATTTCCAAAATGCTCAAACTGCTCCCTTGGCTGACCACCCAGAGACCAGCTGTGAAGGTGGGAACACCCCTTATGCATCTATCCACAGATTCCCCTCCAGCTTCAGAACACACACGCACGCTGACAGATACACACAGGCAGACACATCACACACACTCACAATACACTCACAGATGTGCATACCAAATCTTTCTAGTCCTAATTCTGCTTCCCCTTTATTTTCTCAGAATACTGCGCAAGATTGCGTCACCACCTTGATGCCTCTTTTTCTTTGCCTATTCAAACAGAAAAAGATCCAGCAATTCTGCAGAGCCAGGCCAGCTCTGCCTCCCCTCATTCCTGAGACATTTAGAAAGGGTTTTGTATTTTGTGGTGGAAAGAGCCCACACGAGCAGGATTCCCACGCCCTGGCCGGTTAACTGCCGACCCACAGCTGCACGAATCCCCAGTGCAGCCCTTCCGCTCGGAGGGTGTCCCCTCCAGACTGGGATGCTGCTGTAGAGGGGAGAGTGGCCTGAAAATCGAAGGCCCCAGCCCAGCAATCCGCATCACCAGTATTCCGCCCACCCACAGGCAAGCTGACTACCCTCCAGGGTCTGCTCTTTCCCAAGCTCCCTCCCTCCCACAGGTGTTTGCAGAGGCACTGACATGGATGCCAGCGCACACTAGCAGAATAGGAGAGGTTCTGTGACCGAATGTAAGAAAAAGAAAAAAGTAAAACGAATTCTCTCACCAAACAATAAAACAGGTTCTCTCTCAGATGGACCATATGAACAGAGGCAGTGACTGTATCTTGTACAAAGCCACTGGAACATGCTTAGAACCCAAGTATTCTCAGGAAATCTTAACACTGAGAGCTGATGGGGAGCCTGGGTGGCTCAGTCGGTTAAGCGTCCAACTTTGGCTCAGGGCATGATCTCACGGTTTGTGAGTTCGAGCCCCACATCAGGCTCTGTGCTGACAGCTCAGAGCCTGGAGCCTGCTTCAGATCCTGTGTCTCCTTCTCTCTCTACCCCTCCCTGCTTGCACTCTGTCTCTGTCTCTCTCTCAAAAATAAATAAACATTAAAAAAAAATTTTTTTTAAACTGAGAGCTGACAATGCTACTAAGCCAAGAAAGATTTAGTATGACAGCCAAATAAAATGATGACAAACTCCAGCTGGCATGCGAATTCTGCTCAAATGCACGTTAATAACTAGTATAACAAGTACGTTATCTCTTCGCAAAGGCAATCTTTCACAAATAACGAAGTCTTCTCATACATAGTTCTCTTACTTGATCGCTCCCCCTTCTCACTGAGCACTCCCAAAGCAAACAACAATACAATGTAATGACTCTCCCAGTTGCCTACTGCAATGCCTACTCCCATTTTGCAAAAAAAGGAAACCCGGACTCGAGAAGGTTAAGAATATGCCCACAGTCTGACTCAAAGCATGGTCCGTCTCCCCCCCACACACGTGCTTTCTCCACTACTGCGAGCTGTTCCAAGTAAGAGGGTGGGTTTGTGTCCACACAAGCGTTCACCAGGGCAGACACAGGCACATCACACCACTGGGACCTTACTTGGTGGAGCCCTCTGTCCAGGTCCCAGCCCGCAACTCTCATTCCTTCTCCTACCTCCACCTGCAACCTTTGCTCTTCTGGGGGCCTGGAACACACCCAACGAAAGAAAAAGGCAAATCTTTGCCAGTATCTGGCCAGTGACCGCACACACGTGCACCCTTGGCGGGAAGGAGAGCCCCTGCTCCTGCTCACTGCTTCTCCTTTTACCGTATAGCTCCTCCTAAGGCAGTACCACTGGGCTCCTGCTTGCCCGTGGCTCTGCTCCTGGCCTCCACACCCTGTCTCAGCTCCCTGGAGCTTTGCAGAGCAGCTCCCACCCCGGCAGGAAGCGATGGGAGGCCTCACAGAGCAGGCAGATGGTGACACCCGGACTCAGGTGCCTTCAGCCACATGCAGAAACGAAGGGTATGGGCAAAGCGTGTCTGTCCCGGGGCCCATCCTGCCAACAATTACCAGGAGCACCACCCCAGAGGTAGTCAACCTGAGGCGTGTCTCAGAGCAGACACTGAAGTAGATAAACAGTGGCAGACAGGTCCGGGCACAGGGCACACCCCCTGGCTGCACCTCAGGGGTTCCCAGGAGTGGACAGACATCATTTATTTTGTTGGTTTTTGATTTTGGTCTTGATTTGGTGTATACATTGTTTGTTCTCCACTAACCCAGCCCATTTTCTCCGGGAGCTGATTCTTGGCTCTCAGACATCTAAATAGCAATAATCTAAAAGCTGCAAGGCGGTGCGTGTGTGTGGTGATTTGTACAGGAAGGCTCATGTTTAAGCCAAGGTGAGCCATTGGAACCAGGCAATGAACAGATCTGACTATCTCAGTGCAGCGGGAAAGCCTTCCCAGCTGCAGCACCGGCAGGATATTGGGTGACCCTTTGTGGCAGGTTCTGGGCTGCAGTCTCCACCACAGCAGATGCCAGGTGAGGGAGGACAGCTCTCGGTTCACAGTGGCCCCCAGTAAAACCTCAGACCTGGAGGTGGGCACAAACACCCTTTTTCAGCTCCATTTCACTCCCCACAGGTGGACTTTCACAGTTTCTATTCTTTCTGTTCCTGTTCGTCCTCTGCCAGGAGTCCCCAGCTCCCCCAAGAGTCCCTGGAGCACAGCATTCAGTAAATTGGGTGATTTAATGCATGAAGAATCACTTCGGGGCGTGCAGGGCTGAGAAACCGAATAAGAACTCTCCACTGCCCCAGCTCCCAAATGTGAGGAGTCCACACCTCAGCAACATTCTCTTGGTTCACATGCTCCCCGTACTGGAAAAGTGGCATGAAAACCCAGTTAACGGCTACAGGTATTTGGTAATCAATGTATTCACCCTCATCAAGTGAAGGCAGAGCGCCCCAAGAGCATGCAGGGAGGCACTGTGCCCCGTCCCGGACCAGGGCCTGGTGGGCCGGGCCCACTCGCTGGGCAGCAGGAGGTGTCCTCCCGCGAGCAGACAGGTCCAGGGGGGTGGCAGCTGGGTGCACACATCCGCTGCCAGTTCTCTCTCCTCCACTGTGCCCTCCGCAGTCTCCGGGTCAGAAGGGCAGCCCTTCCGAAGGCAACAGGAGCAGGTGCTGGGCTGGTCTCTGCTGAGGCAGGGGGAGCACAGGCTCCGGTGAGCTGCAGGTGGAGGCTGAGGGCAGCCTCACCCCTGCCCCTGACAGCTGCAGGGGAGAAAGGAAGTTCTGAGTAAGGTGTCAAACCAATTTCACAGAAGCCTATAAAGCCCAGGTGATGTGAGCTGGCACCTGACAGTGTGAAACGGAGCATCAGCTGGCGCCAGGCAAAGTCTGAGATAAAGGTCACCTGGACACCGGGACCCAGGGTCTAAGCCGTCACCTGCTGTCTCTACCAAGCATGTGTCTTCTTTGAAACCCACCAGCCACTGACTGCACTCACTCACTCACTGTAGTCACTGAGCAGTTATTCGTCAGAGGCCCCTATTTTACGGCCAGCAGCAGGTAAACCATCAGTAGAAACAGCCTTCTTTAGGTTTCCCACTCACACCCTGGTCGGCATAGCAACAGCCTGAGTCATGTAAATGCCAAGAAGCAGTCTCAGGAAAGACACCCAAGTCCTCACAGCTGCCTCTGGGAAGGTGTTTCATACTTCAGTACCACCTTTTTGCAAGAAACATACACAGACTTCATAACTTCAAAAATATAAGGCAGGGACTAAGTCAGTGGAGCATTCAACTGTTGATCTCTGGGTCACGAGTTCGAGCCTCATGTTAGGGGTAGAATTTAAATATACATTTATAATAGCAAAGTTAAATAATATAAACCTTACTTTCCTTTCCCGGCTAACTTGCACTAGAAGCCTCACCAGACACCCACACTGACCACTGTGCCCAATGTGCTGCAGAGCTCACTGCCCGCATCCCCCACAGAACCCCACGTGCTCTGTTTTTTGTTCCTGACTCTGTGTACCTGTCCTGCCTTGTCCAGGCCTTTAGAAAAGAGCAACTGTGCCTTGAGCCCCATGAGCCCCCAATCACTGTGTCTAGTGGAGCCTTTCAATAATCTTAATCAATTTCATTTCAGTGCCAGAATTTATCAAAACAGTGATTCTCACCAAAGCCATTTTATCAGTCTCTCCCAGGTAGAAAACAGTAAGGACTGTGAAAACATGAGGTTCTGGGGAATTACATTAAATTATACTCTTTTAGAAACGGCATTAGCAAAGAAAAGTAAGGTGTAAGATTTGAAGAAATATTCTTTTTAAAAGTCATCCTCATTTTTAACATCCATCCAGAGTGAGGAAGTACTGGCCTGGCTCTACCCCATAGTGGACGCACAGCCTTGGCAAAGCCTCTCTGGCTCAGTTGTCTCAGCTGCGAATGGGGGGGAGGGGGGGGCGCGGGGAGTTCCCTGCACCCAGCAGGTGTGAAGATAAAGTGCCCATAGTCCCTGGCACAGGGTCCTGCTGTCACTGCTCCCAACATCGCCATGCCATGGGCACAGACCCACATAACTACAAAGTCCCTACTCCCACGGTAGTTTTCCTGAACATTTCTATCACATCAAAAGCAAAAATGCATTTAATCAGATGGAGTATCCAAGCATGGATAGAAAACCTTTTCCACATTAAGAACTGCTTCTTTTGGAATAGACCCTGAACAACAAGCAAGAGAATAAAAAGCCTCAGACCAGAGGCTGGGATGCTGTGCACTTCTGGGAGCAGGAAGCAGCCCTGAAACCAGCACTCAGACACCCCTCATCTCAGCAACCTGCACTGAAGTCACAATATCTTGTCTCCTTCCCCCAAGATCCCAGATTAAAGCTGTGGTCCTGATTCCAAAGACAAAAGAGAAAGAGAGAGGAGGGGGAGAGGAAGGGAAGGTGGGGAGGAGGAGGGAGAGGGAATGAGAAGGGAACAGGAAGGCGGCACTGTGATGTCCCTCCCAAAGCATCTAGAGGTTTGGGTCTTTCAGGGTAGGAGGGCTTCTACCCATCATGTTCATCCCAGTGCTGTCTGGGTGCAGAAACCACAATCCAGGATGCTGGTGATCCCAGTGAGAGGAAGAAGACAGTCTCCAGAGCCAAAGTGCACATGGGGGTCTGAGACCAAAGCCGTTCACAACTGGTGTGTATTACCCAGGGCACTATGGCCTTACAGTCAACTGCCCAGGAGTAACTGAGAGCTGAAATCTGTTCTACTGTAGGCTTCACAGGCACTGCCTGCTGCAAACCTTCAGGGTAACTTCTCTCACCTCATTCTGTGTGACAGGGTGGCTGCAGGCTCAGTGCCCCTCCACATCCATGCTTCCTTCCCAGCGGGGGACACAGCGAGAAACCCACACAAACACAGGCAAGCTGGTGCCTGTCAGTGAGGCGGGCTCCGGGGACCAACACAAATCACCAGGTCATGACAACTGGTCCTCCCTAGTCCAGCTCCCCACAACTTTGCTTGGTTAACTCTGTCCCTGAAGGTGACATCTACATTCATCAGGGGCTGAAAAGGCCACGGTCTGCCACACATCTTTTGTTTCTGCAAACAAAGCTCTTGTCTGAGGCAGGGGCCACTATCTTGAGGCAGTTCCTGCTGGCCCACCTATCCACAAAATCAGCTTCTCCGAGAGGTTGGTTAAGCATCCAACTCTCGGTTTCAGCTCAGGTCATGATCTCACGGTTCGTGAGTTTGAGCCCTGTATTGGGCTCTGCGTTGCCAGCGTAAAGCCTGCTTGGGATTCTCTCTCTCCCTCTCTCTCCTCCTCCCCTACTCACATGCTCTCTCAAAGTAAATAAGTAAACTTTAAAGACAAAAATCAGCGTCTCACACACAGAGAACTCCATACCTGTTCTGGAAGGGGGCTCATGAGCCAGGACCTGCCAACCATCAGGTCCTATGACATTTTTCAAAAATAAAGAAAAACTAAATTCTTATCTTGAGTAACTCCCTTGATTTCAAGTTCTTCATTGCATAATATTTAAAAATAAGAATAAATTGTTCCAAATTCAAGATATCTACCAGAATTCTGTGTTTTATTTTTAAGGTGCAGGAGTTAATTGTTGGGAAATGTGTTGTGAACAACGTACATCTTGCTGTACTACTTTGATGGGCTTCAACTCTATGTGTTCTGAGTGCTTTTTTGACTGGTTCTTTGTTTTTTGTCCTCTACTTCCTGAGATGGAATAATATCTTCAAAACAAGCATTATTTTCTTGAATTGTTCTTTGGGATTAAGAAAGCATTTCTAAGCTTGTTTCCATAGATACAAAGCTAAAGGAAAGCTTTGGGAAAATATCTAATGAGGAGCCTTGAATGTCAAATACTGAGAGTGCAAATAGCCACTTTGTCAGGAGACAGATATGGGGAAGCAAACTCAGAGAACCCCGTGGGGACAGTCAGGAACACGCCCCAGATCGAGCAGCATTGAAGGCCAGGATAAAGTGAACTACATGAAAACTAGGATTGCTGAGAGGTGGCATACATGGGTGACACAGCCAAACTTTCCATTATATGTGAGATGCGTGGCTTGAAGAGGAAACAAGATTGTTGGCAGTGCTGGATTGACTTATCTGGTTTCCAGGCCATTCTTGATGCACAGACCACTACGATAGTCATATAATCTCAGGACCCTCCTTAGTAGACTTAAATCATTTTGTCATCATCACATGATAGATCATGGTATTTACCATATTTCAGGGTAGATAGAAGTCAACTGGGGGTCCTGATAAAATTATACATTTGATCCCCTAGACCTGCCATGGAGCCCAGAGTTCTGCATTTCCAATAAGAAGTAAGGGTACAGCTTGTAGAAATAATTTTAATTAAAAAACTTACAACAAGGCAGCCGGCAGGAGGTGGAAAAAGCAGTAGGAAGAGGATTAATGATGGCCAACGACAGCTGCGGGAAATGGCAACAACCCCTCACTTTCCGGCACGGTCCCTGAGGGTTGGCCCAGCCTTGATGGAGAGGAGATGCCCAAGAAGCACCCAGGCTGAGGCAGTGGCAGCGGCAGGGACTCAGTGAGGAGGAGGACACAGGGGAGCAGGGACACGGGTAGAAAGGGAAGACGGTGGCATCACTGCCCCAGCCGCCTAGTGCCACTGCCCATGCTGGTGGACTGGTTCCCGCACCTCCCGGTGGCAGAATCAAGGCCAGCCCCGGCTCCTGGCCCCACCTTGGACTCCGAGACAACACCCCCCGCCGCCCCCTCCCCGTCACAGGCACACACTCACTGAGCTCCTGGGCCAGGCCTGCCTGCCCTCTGGGCTACTTGAACAAACAAATCAAAGCACACCTGGTGGAGGGTCCAAAACATCACTACCAGTAGGGAGATAAAGCAACCAAAGTCCCAACAACAGAGAGCAAGTAACGCGTGCCAAAAAACACCTCCTGAAGGCCCTGGACAGTGTATGACCTTCTTTAATATGGTAGTGCTCACAGGTACAGGGCACATAGCAAGGTTTTAAAACATGTAAGGGACAGAAAACTAGCCAAAATGACGAAACAGAAGAATTCTCCTCAAAAGAAATCCCAGGAAGAAATGACAGCTAAAGAACTGATCAAAACAGATATAAACAATATAACAACAAGAATTTAGAGTAATAGTCATAAGATTAATAGCTCGGCTTGAAAAAAGCATAGAAGACAGCAGAGAATCTATTGCTGCAGAGATCAAGGAACTAAAAATTAGTCATGATGAATTTAAAAATGCTGTAAATGAGGTGCAAAATAAACTAGTGGTGGTGACAGCCAGAACTGAAGAGGCAGAGGGGAGATAGGTGAGATAGAAGATAAAATTATGGGAAAAGATGAAGCTGAGAAAAAGAGAGATAAAAAAAATCCTAGACGACGAGGAGATAGAGAACTAAGTGATTCAATGAAACAGAATAATATCCGTATCATAGAAATTCCAGAAGAAGAAGAGAGAGAGAAAGGGGCAGAAGATGTACTTGAATAAATCATATCTGAGAACTTCCCCAATCTGGGGAAGGAAACCAACACTGAAATCCAGGAAGCACAGAGAACTCCCTTCAAACATAACAGGAATCGATCTTCTGCATGACATATTATAGTGAAACTGGCAAAATATAAAGATAAAGAGAGAATTCTAAAAGCAGGTAGGGACAAACGGGCCTTAGCCTACAAGGGTAAACACATAAGGGTAGTAGCAGGCCTATCTCCTGAAACTTGGCAGGCCAGAAGGGAGTGGCAGGAAATATTCAATGTTATGAATAGGAAAAATATGCAGCCAAGAATCCTTTATCTAGCAAGCCTGTCATTCAGAATAGAAAGAGAGATAAAGGTTTTCCCAGACAAACAAAAACTGAAGGAGTTCATCGCCACTAAACCAGCCCCACCAGCAATCCTAAGGGACCTCTGTGAGTGTTGCAAAGACCACAAAGGACCAGAGACATAACTAGAACCATGAAACCTAAAATAACACAATGACTCTGAATCCATATATTTCAATAATAACACTGAATGTAAATGGACTAAATGCTCCAACCAAACGACATAGGGTATCAGAATGGAATAAACAAGACCTATCTATTTTCTGTCTAGAAGACCCATTTTAGACCTGAGGACACTTTCAGATTGAAAGTGAGGGGATGGAGAACCATCTATCATGCTACTGGAAGTCAAAAGAAAGCTATAATAGCCATACTTGCACCAGACAAACTAGATTTTAAACTAAAGGCTGTAACGAGAGATAAAGAAGGGCATTATATCATAATTATGGGGTCTATTCATCAAGAAGAGCTAACAATTATAAATGTTTATGCACCAAATTTGAGAGCACCCAAAGGTATAAAACAATCATAAAGATAAGCAATATTATTGGTAAGAATGTGGTAATTGCAGGGGATTTTAATACTCTGCTTACAACAATGGACAGATCATCTAGGGAGAAAATCAGTAAAGAAACAATGTCCCTGAATGAAACACTGGACCAGATGGACGCGACATATATTCAAAGCTTTTTATCCTAAAGCAGCAGAATACACATTCTTCTTGAGTGCACATGCAACATTCTCCAAGATAGATCACATACTGGGTCACAAAACAGCCCTCAATAAATATAAAAGAAGTGAGATCATACCGTGCACATTTTCAGATCACAATGCTGTGAAACTTAAAATCAACCACAGGAAAAAGTTTGGAAAACCTCCAAATGCATGGACATTAAAGAACATCCTACTAAAGAATGAATGGATCAACCAGACAATTAGAGAAGAAATTTAAAAATATATGAAAACAAATGAAAATGAAAACATGACAGTCCAAACCCTTTGGGATGCAGCAAAGGCAGTCCTAAAAGGAAAATACATTGCAATCCAGGCCTATCTCAAGAAACAAGAAGTATCCCAACTACAAATCTAACAGCACACTTAAAGGAACTAGAAGCAGAACAGCAAAGAAACACCAAGGCCAGCAGAAGAAGAGAAATAATAGGGATCAAAGCAGAAATAAACAGTATAGAATTCAAAACAAACAAACAAAACAGTAGAGCAGATCAATGAAACTAAGACCTGGTTTTTTGAAAAAATAAAATTGATAAACCCCTAACCAGACTTCTCAAAAAGAGACAGGACCCAAATAGATAAAATCACAAATGAAAATGGACTTATCACAACTAATCCCTCAGAAATACAAACAATTATCAGAGAATACTATGAAAAATTATATGCCAACAAACTAGACAACCTGGAAGAAATGGACAAATTCCTAAACACCCACACACTACCAAAACTCAAACGGGAAGAAACAGAAAATTTCAACAGACCCACAACTAGTGAAGAAATTGTATCAGTTACAAAAATCTCCCAACAAATAAGAGTCCTGGGCCAGATGACTTCCCAGGGGAATTCGACTAGACATTTAAAGCAGAGTTAATACCTATCCTTCTCAAGCTGTTCCAAAAAGTAGAAAAGGAAGGAACGCTTCTGGACTCATTCTATGAAGCCAGCATTACCCTGATCCACAAACCAGACAGAGGCCACACAAAAAAGGAGAATTACAGGGCCAATTACATACAGGCCCTGATGAACATGGATGCAAAAATTCTCAACAAGATACTAGCATATTGAATTCAACAGCATATAAAAAAGAATTATTCACCATGATCAAGTGGGATTCATTCCTGGGCTGCAGGGCTGGTTCAATATTCACAAATCAATCAATGTGATATACCACATTAATAAAAGAAAGGGTAAGAACCATACGATCCTGTCAATAGATGCAGAAAAAGCATTTGACAAAATACAGCATCCTTTCTTAATAAAAACCCTCAAGAAAGGTGAGATAGAAGGAACATATCTAAACATCATAAAAGCCATATATGAAAAGACCACAGCTAATATCATCCTCAATGGGGAAAAACTAAGAGCTTTCCCCCTGAGATCAGGAACACGACAGGAATGTCCACTCTCACCACTGTTGTGTAACATAGTGTTGGAAGTCCTAGCATCAGCAATCAGACAACAAAATGAAATAAAAGGCATCAAAATTGACAAAGAAGAAGTCAAACTTTGACTTTTCAGATGACATGGTACTCTACAGGGAAAACCCAAAAGACTCCACCAACAGGCTGCTAGAACTGATACATGAATTCAGCAAAGTCTCAGGGTACAAAATCAATGTACAGAAATCGGTTGCACTTCTATACACCAATGATGAAGCAACAGAAAGAGAAATCAAGAAACTGATCCCATTTACAATTGCACCAAGAACCATAAAATGCCTAGGAATAAACCTAACCAAAGATGTAAAAGATCTGTATGCTGAAAACTATAGAAAACTTATGAAGTAAATGGAAAAAAGATACAAAGAAATGGAAAAACATTCCATGCTCATGGATTGGAAAAATAAATATTGTTAAAATGTCAACACTGCCCAAAGCAATCTACACAATCAAATTGCACTGGAATTCTTCTCAAAGCTAGAACAAACAATCCTAAAATTTGTATGGAACCACAGAAGACCCCAAATAGCCAAAGTAATATTGACAAAGAAAACCAAAGCAGGAGGCATCACAATCCCAGACTTTAGCCTCTACTACAAAGCTGTAATCATCAAGACAGTATGGTTTTGGCACAAAACAAGACACATAGGCCAATGGAATAGAATAGAGAACCCAGACTTGGACCCACAAATGTATCACCAACTAATCTTTGACAAAGCAGGAAAGAGTATCCAATGGAAAAAAGACAGTCTCTTCAGCAAATGGTGCTAAGAGAACTGGACAGCAACATGCAGAAGAATGAAATTAGACCATTTTCTTACACCATACACAAAAATAAATTCAAAATGGATCAAAGACCTAAATGTGACACAGGAAGCCATCAAAACCCTGGAGGAGAAAGTAAGCAACAACCTCTTTGACCTCATCCGCAGCACTTTCTTGCTCAACACATCTCCAAAGGCAAGGGAAATAAAAGCAAAAATGAACTATTGGGACATCATCAAGATAAAAAGCTTCTGCACTGCAAAGGAAACAATCAACAAAACTAAAAGGCAACTGACAGAATGGGAGAAGATATTTGCAGATGATGTATCAGATAAAGGGTTAGCATCCAAAATTTATAAGGAACTTACCAAAATCAACACACAAAAAGCATATAATTCGGTGAACAAATGGGCAGAAGACATGAATAGACACTTTTCCAAAGAAGACAACCATATGACCAACCAACACATGAAAAAATGCTCAACATCACTCATCATCAAGGAAATACAAATCAAAACCACACTGAGATACCACCTCACTCCAGTCAGAGTGGCTAAAATGAACAACTCAAGAAACAACAGATGTTGGCAAGGATGTGGAGAAAAAGGATCTCTTTAGCACTGTTGGTGGGAATGCAAACTGGTGCAGCCGCTCTGGAAAACAGTGTGGAGGTTCCTCAAAAAATTAAAAATAGAACTACACTATGACCCAGCAGTAGCACTACTGGAGATTTATCCAAAGGATACAGGAGTGCTGATTCATAAGGGCACATGTACCCCTACGGTTACAGCAGCACTTTCAACAATAGCCAAATTATGGAAAGAGCCCAAATGTCCATCAACTGATGAATGGATAAAGAAGATGTGATTTATATATACAATGGAATACTACTTGGCAATGAGAAAGAATGAAATCATGCCATTTGTAGCAACGTGGATGGAACTGGAAGGTATTATGCTGAGTGAAATAAGTCAGTCAGAGAAGGACAGATATCATATGTTTTCACTCATATGTAGATCTTAATAAACTTAACAGAAGACCATGGAGGAAGGGAAGGGGGAAAAATAGCTACAAACAGAGAGGGAGGGAGGCAAACCACAAAAGACTCTTAAATACAGAGAACAAACTGAGGGTTAATGAGGGGTTGGGGGAGAGGGGAAAGTGGGTGATGGGCATTGAGGAGGGCACTTGTTGGGATGAGCACTGGGAGTTGTATGTAAGCCAATTTGACAATAAATTATATTCATAAAAAAATAAAATAAAAAACTGAGTGTCTTGTAGGCAGCATACAGATGAGTCTCGCTTTTATACCCATTCTGTCACCCTATGTCTTTTGATTGGAATATTTAGTCCATTTACATTCAAAATAATTACTGATAAGTATATATTTTTTGACATTTTGTTACTTGTCTTATGCTTGTTTTTGGAGTTCTTCTCTGTCCATTTCTGCTCTTGCTGTCTTCCTTCACAGTTTGCTCTCTTAAGTAATATACTTGGATTCCTTTCTCTTTACTTTTTACATTATCTGTTTATCAGTTTTTGATTTGCAGTTACCATTAGGTTTATATATAACATTTATGCATATACCAGCCTATATTAAGTTGATGGTTGCTTAAGTATGAGCTCATTCTTTGCTCCTCCACACACCACATTTTAGGTATATAGTCATACTTTACATCCTTTTATTTTGTGAGTCCCTTGACTAATTTTTATAAATAAACTTAATTTTACTGCTTTCATGCTTCCTACTTTTCTTATTCCACTTAAGGACTTCCCTTTCCACTCAGAGTCCCCTTTAACATTTCCTGTAGGGCTGATTTAGTGGTTATGAACTCCTTTCACTTTTGTTTGTCTGAAAAAGTCTTTATATCTCCTTCTATTCTGAATGACAGCCTTGCTAGATGAGAGTATTCTTGGTTGTAGGGTTTTTCCTTTCAGCAGTTTAAATATATCATGCCACTACCTTCTGGCCTCCAAAATTTCTGCTGCAAAAATCAGCTGCTAGCCTTACGGGGTTTCCCTTGTATGTAACTGTTTTCTCCTGCTGCTTTTAAACTTCTTTTTATTACTATTTGCCATCTTAATTGGTATGGGCCCTTGTGTGGACCTCCTTGGGTTGATTTGGCAGGGGGGGGGGGGGCGGGGGTGCTTCCTGGACCTGGATGTCTATTTCCTTTCCCAGATTAGGGAAGTTTTCAGCTATTATTTCTTCAAATACACTTTCTGCCCCTTTTCTCTCACTTCTCCTTCTAGGACCCCCATAATGCAAATGTGATTTTGCTTAATGGTGTTGCTGAGTTCCCTTAATCTATTTTTTTAAGATTTTATTTTTAAGTAATCTCTACACCCAACATGGGGCTTGAACTCACAACCCTGAGATCAAGAGTTGAATACTCTACTAACTGAGCCAGCAAAGCCACCCCTATTTTCATCTTTTATTACTCATTTTTCTGTTTGGCTTGATTGCTTTCCATTACTTTGTCCTCCAGGTCACTGATCGATGCTTCTGCTTCCTCTATCCTGCTATTTATCCTATCTAGTGTATTTTTAATTTTACTTATTGTGCTCTTCATCTCTGATTGGTTCTTTTTTTATATTTTGTCTTTGTGGAGGGTCTCACTGATGTCCTCCACTCTTTTCTCAAGTCCAGTGAGTACCTTTATGACCATTACTTTAAATTCTCTATCAGGCATATTATTTATCTCTGTTTCATTTAGCTCTTTTGTTGTGATTTTGTCCTGTTCTTTCATTTGGGACATATTCCTCTGTCTCCTCATTTTGTCTAATTCCCTGTGTCTGCTTCTGTAGGTTAGGAAAGTCAGCTATGTCTTCTTCTCTGGAAAGTAGTGGCCTAAAGAAAAAGACCAGTGCTGCCCTGTATTGCAATGTCCCCTATTCACCAGAACCTAGCACTTCAGAAGTGTCTCCTATGTGCGTTTTGTGTGTCCTACTCTTGTGGTTGAGACATGTTTGCCTACAGTCCAGTCACCTAAAATGGTTCTTTTGCCTGTTGTGGACAGGGTTTGGTCCCTGGGCCAGTCTGGGTTCCCCATCAGCTTGAGTTGCATCAGACCAGGCATTTGCCAGAGATGTAGTAGCAACTAACTGAAGGATGCTTTCCCTTTGTTGTTCTCTGAGAAGTTTACTTGGTGAGCAGGGCCTGCAGTCAGACTAGCTATGTGCCCCCAGCGCACTGCTGGGGCTGCAGTTGAATTGTTGTGTCTTCAAGGGCAGGGACTCAGTTTCCTCTAGCTCTCCTGGCTCTCCCAGAGCTGAGCTGGCTGATTTTTAAATTCCAGGTGTTAAGCCCCATTGGTTGCTCAGCCTCCCTGGTTTTCAAAGCCAAATGTTATGGAGATTTGTTCTTCCCATGTGGGTCCCCCATGACTGGGATGCCTGGCATGCCTGGTGTCAAATCAGTTCCTCTCCCTTCCCACTCCCATGGTGTCCCTCCCTCCCACAGTCAGTCCCACAGGTCCCTTTGGCTCCCAACCTCATCTCCATCCTTCCTACCCTCCTCAGTGTGGTCTCTTCTCAACATTCAGCTGTGGACAGTCTGTTCTGCCAGTCTTCACGTCATTTTCTGGGTTGTTTACACTGATGTGGGTATCATCTAGTTGTATCCAGGGTACAAGGTGAACCTAGGGTCCTCCAACTCTGTCATCTCCGGAAGTCCCACATAAGAATTTTATCAGAGGATGAGCTTGATTGGTTTTAGGAAAAGTCTGAAGTGAATCTGAATGTAATTTTTTTGTCCTGTTTAACTTGTTACATTTCAACATCAGTGTGTTTGAACATCCCACTATACGCTATAGATAAAATGACAGAACCAAGAAAAAGGATTTAAAACTATATCGGAGTAAAACTCACCTCAGGAATTATCAACCTCCAACTGGCAATAATGTCCTATAGGACACATGCCCTGGTATGTTAATAAGTACCTTTCAGAAAAGGTTGGGAGTCAGACACATTTGAAAAATGTCAGCTGAAATTTAACAGGATTCTCCTCTGCAAGACTTCTCAGAACCTTCAAAGCTGCAAAAGGTCATGCTTTCTTCTTAAGAAGGGTACCACAGCTGATGTTTGCCAAACTACTTGAAATGCAATCCTTCATCACATGTTACCTCAGTGGAATAGAGGAAACTAAACCAGAGAATTACAGTAAAGATGTAGAAGTCATCCTGCCTAAGAAGCTCTCAGTCTTGAGGACCAGAGGACTTGTTAAAACATGGATTGCCGGTCCCATTCTCAGTTTCTGGCGTAGTAGATGTGGGGTAGGCCCTGAGAGTCAATTCTAACAAGTTCCTAGTAATGCCGATGCTCCAGGACCCCATTCCCAACACAGCTGGTCAGGTAGAAAGTTTCTCAAACGTGTCCAGTAGGAACCAGTGTGGTGAGACGCTCTGGTCCAATTGCATTTGGAACATTCTGTGCCCCGATGTCCCTCTCTAAGAAGTTAAAACGTAGGGGAGCCTGGCTGGCTTAGCTGGAAGAGCAGGCAAACTCCTGATCCTGGGGATGGGAGCCCCCACGTTAGGCATAGAGATTACTTAAAATAAATACTTTTTTTTTAATAAATGAAATTCATATGTGTATTAGGTGCTAAAGATACTGGGAGTTCTTCCTGTAATGAGAATTTTATCATTTGTTTAGTCTAGTATTTTCTATTTTCATTATTTTGACATCTTTTAACCATGACATCTTTGTGCATGCACACATAAACAAGTAACAACCCACTTTCTGAGACCACACAGGGAATATGATCACTATTTCCTCATGAAAATAATTCTTTCCTCTATAATCTCATCCAGGTTAATTTATTTTATTCTCAAATCCTTTTCTGTCCTCTGTTGAGGCCAAGCAAACAATGCACTGCTTAGCGCCCTCTAATATCTCAGAACCGTTTGGTCTTCTAAGTACCAGCAGACAGCAACCACAGCTCAGAAGGCCCAACACTTGGCTTCCTTCACCCAGGACATGATTAATGGACTAATTGTAAGTGTGAGAACAGCCTGACTTCTGCTGGGTATCCCTGTGGTTAACCCCATACAATCCAAGGGCAAGGTTTTGTTCTTTCAAATCGTCCCACATTCTAGGTCTGGCAGGCAGGAATCCTGGGAGAAAACAAATTTGCTTAAAACTGTTGGGATTTCTTTCTCCCTCTCTCTCTGCCCCTCCCCCGTTCATGCGCGCGCGCTCTCTCTCTCTCTCTCTCTCTCTCTCTCTCTCTCTCTGTCCCAAAAATAAATAAAAATGTTGAAAAAAAAATTTTTAAAAAAACCAAACTGTTGGGATTTCGCTTCAACCCTCCAGCACAAGCACACTAGCTACTCTTGTTTTGTGGGTAAGAGGCACAGCTGTAAGCTGTGAGAAAGTTCCGTGCCTGAAGGAGCTACACCTGTTTCCAATGAGGCATCATCCCTGGGTGAGCCACTCAGCTGTGGGATATACACCAGCCCAGATAGAAATATCACTCGTGACTAAGGAGGAAATCCATGTTGGGATAGTTCTGAATATTTTGAGGTTTTATTCTATTAAGTGTAAGCTTATCTCCTAGAAACCTCCATTACAAACCCTTACAATACTTAGCATGATGCAGAGCAAAGCTTCTCCCTCTTGAAATGAGATAACAAACCACCCAGCAAAGTGATAGGTACACAGTATCTCTTAGCGAATGCATGTTCCCTTCCCACCCCCCCTTCCACAGGACAGCCTTTCCAATGTGTAAGTTTGTTCTTCTTCAACTTAAATATGCCCAATTATTTCACATGATATGATTTCATACCATTTTGCCAATCTAACTTCTCCGCTCTCAACACTGCCTGTCTCATGTGGATCTACCCTAGGATGGCTGCACTCATCAGAATTAAACAGAGGTTCAGGAGTGGCACAGCCACCTGGGTGAACAGACATTCTTTTCCCTTGTTCTGACTCTCTCCTCCTACCATGAGAGCTGAAGTCCATCAAGCTGCCTGGAGGTCAGAGAGAGGACTCAACTCTCGTAGATTCCAGCATAAAAAAAATTGGCTTCCTCAGGGGCAGGCAAAACACAGCCCTACGTTTTTGTAAATAAAATTTACAAATTATTATAAATAATAATTATACAAATAATTATAAAATTATTGAAGCACAGCCCACCCACCTGCTTACATCTTGTTATGGCTGCTTTTGTCCTGCAACAGCTAAGTTGAAGAGTTGTGACAGAGACTAGGGGTCTAAAGAACCCTATTTACAGAAAAAACTTACCTAGCCCTGGCTTATTAAAAGGAGTAGAGGTTGTTTATAGAATCAAAAGGGGGTTAGAAACTTGGCTTGGAGAAACGGGTAGGAATCAAAGGATCCCATGGGAACATGGCCCACCTCCACTGCAGCACCAGGACACAACCGCCTTTACTGGCTCTGAGGCTGCCAGGCCCACCACTTTCCTCAGAGTCCTTCCTTCTCGCTGCACTGGCTTAGAGCTTGCGTGGAACATGTGAGTGGCCTTGCCTACAACAAGGTTCTCACAGGAGCAGCCATGCACCCCCAAACCTGGACTCCACCACCCAGAGCACTGAGCCTCTCCAGGACCCCATCACACCATGGCGTTCTGACTTCATGTTAGAACACAAGCTGTTTCCTTTTCAGATCCACAGTGGAACCACCTCCCTCTAGCCTGGATCATCCCGTACCGTTTCCACCACCAACCTCCCAACCCCAAGAGCAGGACTCTGTCCTTGTTCCCTCAGACATCACATTCCTACTTGACTCCCAATCCCAGCCTAAGTCTTTCTGGATTCCCAGCTGTGCATCCCATGCAAATTAATAAACAGATCCTTCCTATCTGTATCTGAGTCATGGCTACCTCCCTCCAGGGTACTGGAGAGTGATGAAGCTGGCTGAGAGCCGAGGAAAGAGGGAGAAAAGGAAGGCTGGAGAGGCGGGGTCGGTTGCAGGCCAGAGCTTGTGCCCCTTCTCACCAGGTTAGCCTTTTCCAAAATGGAAGCATCCCTTCTTTGCACTCCTCTGAAGAGCAATGAGCTGAGCTCTGTGGTGATGAGAAAACAGAAATGATAGCACCGAACACCAAAAATTCAACGTGAAGTGTTGTAAAGAGCTCCTGCTTAGGAATAGATGGTTCTAGAAATCAGCATGTGGCTGTGGACAAACTACACATTCTCTCTCACCTGCTTACTTAAACTATTATTGGAGATTTTTCATATCATAAAAGCCTAGAAAATTAAGAAAATGCAGAAAATCACAACAAGAAAGTAATACTAGTGACCTCCTCACCCAGAAATAACACCCCTATTTCCAGTCATTTTCCTTTGTATATCTATAAGGATTGGGGGCAACTGGGTAGCTCAGTTGGTTTCGGCACGGGTAATGGTCTTGCAGTTTGAGGGATCAAACCCCACATTGAGCTCTGCGCTGACAGCATGGAGCCTGCTTAGGTTCTCTCTCTCTACCTCTCTCTGCCCCTCCCCTTCTGGCACACACGGTTTCTCTCTCAAAACAGATAAATAAACTTTAAAAAAATCTTTAAAAGTACTGGTATCATCCTGTACATGCAATTTTATAACCCGCACCTTTTACTTCTTTTTTTTAATCAAATTTTTATTGATTTACACTAGGTCACAACTGAAAATATATGCCCAATCACCTTGCATGTGTATGTTTCATTAAATATTTTTATCACTGAAAACTAAATTTATTGGTTGATTTTTATTTATGTTTTTAATATGAAATTTATTGTCAAATTGGTTTCCATACAAGACCCAGTGCTCATCCCAACAGGCCGCACCTTTTACTTCTAATACACTGTAAACAATTCCCTGTCCTTGATATTTCTCACCATGATGAATTTTAATCAGCACATAATAATTAATTCTATACTTGCACATAATCTATTTAACCAATTCTCTCATGAAGTAACTTTACATGGTTTCCAATTTTCCTCATTAAAAATAACACCATAACCAGCAATCCGGATTGTTAGTCCTTGGGGATAGCTCGAATTTCTTTCCCCTCGGGATCAATTCCTACAAAAAGAACCTCAGGGGCACCCGGGTGGCTCAGTCGGTGGAGCATGTGGCTCTTGATCTTGGGGTTGTAGGTTCAAGGCCCACACTAGGTGTAGAGGTTACTTAAAAATAAAATCTAAAAAAAAAGAACCCCAGATTTTTTAAAGGTGTTATGTGTAAGATTTTAGAAAGATGTTTACAAATTGCCTCTCATCAACATAACAGAAGCGCGCCTTGACCCCTCAGCTTCTCAGTTTGTTAAAAGATTAAATCTCACCCCTCCTTACCTAGGAGAGTTGCTGGGAGAACCCAAGGACATAACAGAGGTTGAAGCATCTTATAAACTAAAGCATGCAGGAAGAGTGTTACTGTCCTGTCACTCAGGGACCTATCCTCCTTCCCCACCTCCTGCATTACTGGGGCACGAATCTGAAATATCAGTAGTCAAAAAAATATATAAATAAAATAAAATAAGCTCACAAGGCACTTCTGGCAGAATGAAGCCCCTAGGACACGTTTTAGGATCTCTAACGTAATTTAACACACATCATGAACCAGCAAGATGCATTAAAAGCAGTGTGGTTATGTGCTATGCACAATTATCTCTTCTGACCAGTTCCCAAGCTGTTCTTTCTCCAGTGTAACATCTAAGTATATACAGTAGAACACCCTGGGGATGTCCAAGTCACCCAGTTTGCTACAAGGGCAGTCTAAAGTCTCATGAAGTTAAAAAATAATCATCAGGGTGCCTGGGTGGCTCAATCAGTTAAGCATCTGACTCTGGATTTCAGCTCAGGGCATGACCTCGCGGTTCATGAGTTCAAGCCCTACATTGGGCTCTACACTGACAGTGCAGAGCCTGCTTGGGATTCTGTCTGTCTCCCTCTCTGCCCCTCCTCCACTCTTGAATGCTCTCTCTCCCTCAAAATAAATAAGTAAACTTTAAAAGAAAATCATCATCAAAAGAAAAATCCTAAGCTGAAAAACAAAAGCACACTTAATTTGAAAGCATGTACTCCTGAATCTGCCTCTGGCTTAGATGATTTCATTTCTGAGCTGCACAGTGAGGTGAGGAAAAGGAAGAGCCAGAGAGTGGAGCGGAAAGGGGAGGAGAAGCTAGAAGTAGGGTGCCCTGCCGCTGGTGACCCTGAAGTCCTCCCTAACCTCCAAGCCTCAATGATTTCACCTGTATATGTGGACAAAATATGGCCAGATGCTGGGTCCTTAGGGATGTCAAGGGCGGTGCTAACACCGGCACACCAGTGGCATCCAATAAACAGCAGCTACAACTATGACACGTGTCCTACGCTGCCTCAGGAGCAACAGAGAAATCAAGGACAGGCACATCCCCGCGCTTGAAGACAAGAGAGTGAGCGAGGTATGTAGATGTCTAGGAGGGTTAGAGAAGGGTGAGAGGATTAGGTGACTGACCCAACTCCAACCCCCTTCACAGCACTCAGCGTGTCTAAAAGCAGTACTGTATTTATCTTGTGTTGCTCACCTTCTCTCACCTGAATGGAAGTTCCATGACAGCCTGACATACAAGAGAGGCTCACCAAGTATGTGACAATAAACAGGAGCTGCCACTAGGATGGCGCTAGGATGCACAGTCAGTGAAGAGCCTGACGCAGGGCTCTATCTCGTGAACTGTGAGATCACGGCCTGAGCTAAAATCAAGAGTAGGATGCTCAACCTGCTGAGCGCCCAGGTGCCCCAACGACCTGATTCTTTACCCACCTTCCAGGCACAGCCTCGGAAGTCCCTCTCACAGCCTACAGGCCCTACCCCTGGATTCCAGCTTCACTGTGTGACTTGCTTTGGCATCACAGTGAGATGGGGCAGCGGTATTTACTGGTTCTGAGCCTCAAAAGGCCTAGTGTATTTGCACATTCCCCCTCTCTCCTCTGCCATCACTGTGGTAAGGACATGCCTGCACCAGCCTGTGGGTTCCAGGAGGAAGAGGAGAGATATGTGGGCAGATACCCCCTGGCAGACCCGGCCTAAAGCAGCTGAAACCCCAAAGAAATAATAAAGGATTAGTGCTTTAAGTTTTAGGGTGCTTTGGTCTGTACTACTCACCAACTGATACAAGGGATTCCCACTCTGATAGGCAGGCATAGCAGAAAACTCTAGTACATCTAGCTGAGGGACACTGGAAAGTGACTTGGAGGAAGTAGGTATGAAAAGGCAGAGAAAAGAGGGTAGACTAGCTCTGGAGGGGGACAGGCATTCCATGGAGACCCCCACATGACAGAGGCCACCCTACAGTGCAAGGATTTAGGCACAGACAGGGCTCAGAACTATCCAGGGGACATCCCACAGTGAGCAGAAGCAGGAAGCCAAGCCACACCAATGTTCACAAGCTATGGAGGAAGGGGTAAGGGCTGTGTACCTACTCACCATCAGAGAAGACCCACCTGGTAGCTGGTATGTAGGGCTGGCCAGAAGGAAGGGAACAGAGAACAAGTGGACCATCTGGGCCAGGAGGAAGGGGGAAGAGGTTGGGGTCAAGGTGATGGTATGGCTCTGACTCGGTAACAGAAGGATGCATGAGGTGGAGGCAAAGAGGAGAGCCAGGAGGAGGAGGAGGAGGCAAGGGCCTGGCTCAGTTCAGTGGAGGGTGAAGGACCAGGACATTCAGGAGATGACACCAAGCATACTGGGGAAGTGTGAGCTCCAGAAGAGATGGGACAGGTATGAATTCTGGAGGTAAAAACTGGTGCTGGGGTGGGGGTGGATGAAGTCTGTAAAGGCAAGAAGGTGAAGGGAAGGAAGGAGCGAGGGGGACAGGAGAGCGAGTAACTGTCAGAGAGAGAAGGTGACAAGCAGTTCCCACAGCAGGGGGCTGCAAGCAGATGACCACGAGAAGGCCTTTCCTTTCTGTGACCATGTCCAGGGCTGGTTAAATAGCACCTTTGGTAAAAGCCTGCAACAATGTGCCTTTTATGATCTTTGTCAAAGCTGTTGGATCCTGGGGTGCAGGCCCAAGGATTCTTCCTCCAGACAAGGAAATAGGACAGTTATCAACATGCATGTCCTGAATCTCCCCATGTAAACCTGCACACCCCACTGGAGAGTACAAGCACATTGTTGGTAGTCAATTCTATGATTCACTTCAGGCTAATGTAGAACTTAAAGTCCAGCCCCAATTTTCCTCTCTATCAACCAGAATTAAATATCCAGGCAGAACCAGAGTTCAGTACAATTGCAGAAAGCAGGACCACACAGTGCATAAGTGTGGAAATCAACCCTCCAAATTTATTTTCCTTATTTCTAACCTCCACAGCCTCACTTACATCTGCATTATGGGTTCTGCTGACAACACACCATAGGAAAAGGTGAAATGCCAGCACATAGCCAGCAGGCAGGGCTGACTAACGGACAGCATGCAGTGAAGAAATTGGGATGAGCTCCTTCCTTTGTCTGGGGTTGGCATGGTGGCGTGAGGCCCTGGGCAGCCACACGCAGCGGAGACCTGAAGGTGACACACTAACAGATTTGTCTACAGGTTTGCATAAGAGAAACATGGGTGACGTGCAACTCTGCTCCATGCCTAGCAGAGTGCTGTGAGCAATGATGTGCACCTTAAATTGCAATCCCATGCAGTAAGCATTTATCCAAGGTCTTTTACAGACAAACACAAGTGAAATACAGTATTCCATTCCCCAGAAGTCCCTAAGGAGAGAATATTATCATCATGCAAATTAGTAACAACCTCCTAGTAATGTTTCAGGGCCCCTATTTCCCAAAGTTTCGAGAACATTCTAGCAAACTTGCTTTGTTTTGTGAGTGCTAAGGGACATAACCCCAGGTCTAGTTCTCTGGGAGAATACCTGATATATTTTCAATTTTATGACTCTGCATTTTTAGCTTTTCCTTCTTGGGTGTCCTGCAGCCCCAGTGACAAAGAATAACCTAGATGTCTGGGGTGCTCTGAGGAGATTTTATTTCACATACTCAACCCACAACAGGTGTTCAACAGAGTATGTAAATGAGCAAGGTAATAAATTCTCACATTCTTGCCCCACAAAAGCCTCATTTACCCCCCAACCCCTCCCCCTCCCTCTTTCTGATTCTCACACATTGAGGATAAAGCTGTTTTATCTTTTACAAGATTTCATTAAAAACAGTTAATTCTTCCCTTCTTTGCCATCCATTTTAACTTGTGCTTGTCACCTGGGTTCTCTTTTCTGTGTTAAAATAGTAAAATGGCTCAGAGACACCAGAAATTCCACCATCTGATGAAAAACACCAGGATACTAGAACATAGGAGAAACTACCGTGGTCTTTAAAACACAAAAAGGAGGAGGAACAGGAGGAGAAAGATAATTACAAACAGGTCAGATGTGAGAACGAAAGAAAATCAGAAAGACTTCGATGGCATGGGACAGGATTCTTTTCAGAGACAATTACTTAGTAAGAAAAGTGACAAGCAACGTTACCGTCAGGTCAGCGGAGACTAGGAGAACCAAGACATGTCTGCTGCATCACGAGTCCTCCCACAGCGAGCCCTCCTCTCCCATGTATGAGACCACGTGTGGTTCACAAAGCCTCTCGCCTGAGTAACACAACTGCAACTGAAAGGCAATTTTGAACTTCTTTTTCTCAAGTCAAAAGATCGAAACAGTTGGCCAGCACTTGGGGATGGCAGAAAATGCCAGGTTAATTTTTCTTCTGATATCCAGGACTCGACACCCATTCCTCTTAGGTGTGAATCGCTGCAGACCTTCGTCCGCACCTGCCGTGGCACACTCTCCCTCCTTCCCCTGCGCCCAAACAAAGAAGCAGCTGAGAGAAGTGACATCGGGACTGGCAACCACATCTCATGAGGGCCACTCTCCGTATTAGACCCCATCCTCATCCTATCCCAGGGCCTACGTGGAACAGTATGGCCTGGTGATCCCATTTAAATGACTAGACAGAGGTCACCTACTGAGATATGAACACACAGAGAACACCAATTTATGAGGACGGTGGAAGCTGAGAGAGAACCCACCAATCACGAAAGTGCTTTGTCCCTCCAGTTCTTCTAAACTGTGCACATCTTGCAGCCACATGAAAGGACACCATCCAAACAGGCCAGGTGCCATTTTCTCTTGGACACAGCTCAATAGACACTCTATGGGCGTCACGTAAGAAAAGAAAACCTTGCACAGGCAGGTCTAATGCACAGCACTGTGCTGCAGATAACATGCAAATGGCACCCATGGGCTTCCGGCTCAACATGAGGTCTCTGCAGGCCCCAGAGGGTCAGTCAGCACAAACACAGTGGGCAGGTTGGGCCCCTGGGCAGAGCAGGGCTGTTATCACAGTGTGTGAAATAAGTCAGTCTTAAATGAAGAGTGCTAGGTGAAAGAATCAGTCTGAAAACTCTGGAAAAGGCAAAAACAGAGATCAGTGGTTGCTAGGGGTCCAAGCAGAGGGGAGGGAGGCTTGAGTAGGTAAAGCACAAAATTTGTAGGGCAGGGAAACTTCTCAATATGTTGTGGACACTTGACTCTTAAGCGTCTACTGAAACCCAACGAACTTCACAGCACAAAGATGAATCTCAGTGAATGCAAATTCAACAAAACATCAACAGGGAGGCAGGGGACCCCAGGAAGGAATGAAGAGTGTGACAGAAGAGTACAGCTGTGCTGGTAATGCTGGGAAGGACGCTGACCCCAATCACTCAGGAAATGAGGGAAGCCTGTGCTCTAGTGGATAAAGCTGCTCCCCAAGGAGTGCAGACCAATGGTTCCGACCCTGCTGGCTACTCACAGACCCTGAAATCCAACGATTAAGTAAACAGGAGTGGGTGGTGGGAACCAGTGTCCTCACTGTTGGTATAGAAGCAGAATCAAGGGAAGAAGACTGAGATGGTCCCTGCAGTGACGGGCTGGAATTGAAGACAGTAGAGGCTCAAGTTAAGCTTGATATAGATATGTAATTACAGACAGAAATGTTTGTAGACATGTGCACATTCACACATGTATCTCCTTGCTTGTCAGCTAAGTATTCTGGAAGCAATGACACCCCAGCAGCAGTGAGCACCCCTCGCACTCAGTTTCTACACATCTTCAAATAAAAGGAATAAGGGCTACTTGTAGAAACAGCAAATTCTAGGATAGGACAGGAAATACACCAGATGAGCCTGAAGTACCTTGTAGTGTCAAAAAGTGAGGGGCGCCTGGGTGGCTCAGTCGGTTAAGCACCTGACTTCGGCTCAAATCATGATTTCATGGTTCGTGGGTTCGATCCCCGCATTGGGCTCTGTGCTAACAGCTCAGAGCCTGGAGCCTGGTTCGGATTCTGTGTCTCCATCTCTCTCTGCCCCTCCCCTGCTTACGTTTGTGTTCTCTCTCTCAAAAATAGACATTTAAAAAAAGAATTGTTTAAGTGAGGCAGTGCTAAAAAAAAAAAAAAAATTCCACAATGATGGTAGGATTCAGAGACTCACAAAGCAACTGAAAGAGCTCCCAAGAACCAAAGCTGGAAAATGTGAGCAAAAAAAATAAAGTAGTATCGGATTGTAACCCAAAGTGTAAAAGAAATGACTGAATAAATTAACGGGGGAAAGAATTAAATCTGTGCAGAATTCCCCAAATACTTTATGTAGATTCTTCACCCTTGAGGAGAGGGAACATAATTCCTACTCCTTAAGTGTGGGCTGTGCTTAGCAAGCTCCTTCCACAGTGTGGAAAGCAGAGAGAAGAGTGACTTTATGGAGGAGACATCTGGCCACCACACCTCAGCCAGGAGATCAACGTCAACATCCACAGAGAGGAGCCATATTGACGATATGTAGCCTTGACATGATATGATGAGAAGGGCGTTTACCTCTGTGGTCTTCCTCCCTAAAACCCAAAACCCCAGTCTAATCATGAGAAAACAATCAGACAAATCCAAATTATGGGACATTCTGCAAAACACCTGACCAGCACTTCTCAAAACTATCAACGTTACCAAAAACAAGGGAAGTCTAAGAAATGTCATGTTCAAGAGGAGCCTAAGGAGATAGGAGGACCAAATATAAGATGGCATCCCAGATGGATTCCTGGAACAGAAAAAGGACATTACATCAAAACTAAGGAAATCCAAATAAAGTATAGAATTTAGTTCATAACATGTATCAATACTGGTTCATAGTTCATAATATGTATCAATACTTGTTTGTTAATTGTAACAAATATACTGTACTTATGTAAAATCTTAGCAAGAAGGGAAACTAGGTGTAGGGTATATGGGAATTCTTTATACAATCTTCACAATTTTCTTGTAAATCTACAACTGTCCTAAAAAAAAAGTTTTTCAAAAATAAATACATTTTATAGGGATGAATCACTGAATTCTACTCCTAAAACCAATACTGCACTGTATGTTAAATGGAATCTAAATAAAAAACTGAAAATAAGAAAATAAAAATAATAAATACATGTGTATATACAGTATAGACCCAGTGCAATTTACGACACCATCAAAAATGCTGTATAATAGTATAAGCTATCTAAGGTGTAAAAAGCAGAACCAAAATTTGCCAGTCGTCCTCTATGCTGGGCAGTAGGAATATAATTAGCATTTTATTTTTTCTTCTTTGCTTATCTGTGCTTTAAATTTTCTTCAAGAAACATATTATCACCTTTGTAATATGAAAAATTCTACAGGTTATCAGTTCCTGGATTTATAAAAATCACTGGATAAAAGAGGTTCAGGAAATGATCCTGATTTCCTCACAAGTTTGAAAGGTGTGGTTTTGACTGCCCGCTCACTCCACCCATCAGGCCAGAAAGACCACAAAGGTCGGCTCATCCTTGAAGTGTAAGCACTCTGCGAGGCTCCACCTGGAATTCCACACGCAGATCCACAAAGTGGAAGCTATAATCACCGAGACGGAGGTGACAGAAGCCAGGAATGATTACCCAGCAGGCCCTAATCATCCCCCATGGGCGTCCTCACCTCACCACAGGTGCTGGCTGTTCCCAGAGCTGGCTCTCAGCGGAGGGCTCCGGAACACACGCCAGTAACGGAGAAGGACTCACACAGAGAACACAGGGTTGCTGTGTCCCGGGACGAGCCCGGGACAGCAGCACAGGAGCCAATCAGGAGGACCCACAGGCGCTGCGGAGTCCCTGCATGAGTGTGGCCGGCAGAGCTGTTCTTGTTCCTCAGAGCTTTATGGAACAATTGAACCCACGTGGCCCACGAAGGAGATCTGTCTCAGCTGTGTCCAGCGTGGGGCATCTCTGAGGGACGTGACGCATTCCCACACCCAGGATACGGCCTGGCTCCCACTGGCCAATCATTTCAGTAGCAAGAACAGTACTCGCAGAACAGCCGCCCTCCTCCCAGGTCCCTCTGAAGGCCCAGAGGCCAGCGCCCGGGAAGCAAAGGTAAGACCCACCTGTACTTCGCAAACACATCACCCAGGAACATGGAAGCAGCTGTTTACTTGAGTTTACTTCTTCCTCACTTAAAAGTAATGAAATGGTTTGAAAATATTTATGAAAAGAGAACATGAGAGGACCAATATCCCCCATCTGTTTGGTTAAAAAGAAAATAGAAACACTTTGTAGAATTTCAAAGTTAAAAGATAGGCCGTTTTAGAAATTTACCTTTCAAGAGACACCATTTTCTTTTAAATAAAATAAGAACAGAAAAATACCTCACAAATGCAATGTTCGTGATTGACCTCTCCCAAGGAAAGTATCACCTACCTGCCTAACCTGTCACTGGCACGTGTGTGGTTTGGCGACCTCTCTGGACTTGCTTTCCTTCATCATGAAAGTCTCTGACAAGCCAATGAGAAAATTATCAGAAAACAGGAACCCCCTCCACACTGCATCCTTTTTCTTTTATTCCCGTAGTGCTGTTTCTTGTCTAAATAATTTTTGATGAGCATTTAAAGACACAGTCACACCAGAGGTGATCGGGAAAAGTAGGAACAGAAAGCCAGAGCATCATGGAGAGGGGTGAGTGGATATGGGGGGAAGCAGGAGATCCCAACTTGACACAGAGGTATTTAGCACGTGTTGGTATTTTCCCTGCCAGTGATTTCAGTGTTCAAAGCATGACGTCTTGACCTGAGGCAGAACCACTTCCCACTCGATTCAACTGCTTCCTGCACATCTCTCACTGTCTCCACACAGGGGTCTCACGGCTGACTCCCACTGTCACCTTCCCGGACGGCTCGGTGAAGCGCCTGATACCTCTCCTCTCCGTGGCCCCCATGACCCCACCCCTCCCAGCTGTACAGCCCCTGACATCACTCCTCAACCCTTCCCAGTCCCTGTGTCTCATCTACACGTCACTGAAGTACTGGTGTCTGCCAGACTTGTACCAGAGTATACATGATATGCTCTCTCGGGTCTCTCTACATACGCACAGCCTGAATCCATAATGCTTCCTAAAACGTATTTCCAGACTCCACCAGGAATCCCAGATGCAGAGTCCAGCTCTATGGAACAAGTGCCTCTTACTAAGTGGTCCACATTCACTGCCTGTCCCACCCACAGTCACACTCTTGCCTATTTGAGCTGCTCGTGGGCCCCAGAAAAAGCTCCCACTTCAGAGTCGAATTCTGGGTGGAAGACTTCAACCCGCTCCCACGTCGCAATTTCAGCCATTCCCATCTCTATAGCACCCCTCTCTCACACCTGCTCCTCTCAACACATGCGCCGCACCGTGCTGTAGTAGCAGGGATGGGGGGTGCCCCTCTATTAGTCCAGAACATTCCCAAGTGCTGGGAGTCCCCCACAGCACAGGCCTGGCACAGAGCAAGGGCTGCAGAAATATGTGATGCGCGGGTAGACAAGTGAGTAAGCACGGATGAGTGGGTGCTGCACACACACCGTCCTGAAGGACCTGACCGACGGCGCTCTGGCCTGCCGTTAAGACTGTACCCTTTGCTTGGTGGTAGCTGGTTCAACGTTTAAGGGCTCTAATTCTTGGAAAGTTTGCCCTTCCTTATTTTTTTTAAGTTTGTTTTTTATTTTTGAGAGAGAGAGACCACAGGGAGAGGAGCAGAGAGAGAGGGAGAGAGAGAGAATCCCAAACAGGCTCCGCACTGTCAGCACAGAGCCCAGGGTGGGGCTCGAAGTCATGAACGGTGATCGCGACCTGAACTGAAACCAAAAGTCAAATGCTTAACCGACTGAACCAGTCAGGTGCCCCTGCCCTTCCTTATCTTGAAGTCTCTTTCAATTCTGTTCTCAGAAACAACAGCTATTCCCTCTGAGCTAGGATGGTCTCCAAACTCGAGAAGGCATCCATCACTGCACTGTGCGGTTTCCCCTCTTGAGACCACCACCCACCACTCCTTCCCTGGTCCTTCCAGGGGCACGGCTACCCTACCTCCCACCATCTCGCTGTCCTCAGTGACCCACATGAGGGCAGGGCCCCACACTGGCCATTTCCCCTAAAGGTGGCCTGTACATCACAGACGAAGCAAAACCACAAGCAGCTTGACCTGGACAAGGCAGCCTGTGGAAAAAGCCCAAGTGGGATTTAACTTATCCACTCCGCACCTCACGTTTGAGCTGATACATGCACTTATTCAAATTTCCAGGTACTTTCCATTAATTCTATCTGCCTGTCACCTTGTGCTTGTGCTTGTGCTCAGCACCCTCTACCCTCTTTTCACCCTTGGAGAAAAGACAGCAGGGCAGCAGTGCCCTCTTTGAAGAACACAGCCACACACAGGAAATACAGAATATGACCCTCTACTTAACTCCCTACAACCAGCAGGTCTGACCACTCTTTCCTCTGGGTATCTCTGAAATAGTCCACTCTCTGCTTCTCCACTACCACTTCCCATCTGGTTGCTGCTCTGACTCCTGACTCATCTCACTGCCCACTCAGCAGCCAGAATCGTTATTAGAAAATGTAAAAGGGAATTTATCACTTATGAGCTGAAATACCTTCAATGGATTCTGGATGCCTCTAGAACAGAGTCCAAAGCTGGCCTCACAGATGGTGACTCCAGGACTGGCCAGACAGGTCTTCGTCTGGCTCACATCTGGGCTCTCACTGACCACCACACTGGTCTGCACACAGTCTTTGTGTTCAGGGCAGCTCTGGGATCTTAGGTGGGCCAGTCTCTCCACTGGTCTGGATGATTCTGGAACTCAGTTCTGAAAGCATTCAAGGATCCAGTGGCCACACACTGTCCCCAAGGGAGAAGAGGGGCTCCTTCCCCAGTGCTACCGATATGTTTCTCAGTAAATGTGAGGACTTTCTCCAGGTCCCAGCTGCCCAGGGGGAGAGTCACTCGCCCGAGGAGAAGGTGCCTACAGGCCTCCTCTTGCCTGTTCCAGGAAAGGCCGGTGCTGTAGTGCCCCACAGACCAAATCACCTGTAGTCATCACATCTTCCAGGTCTACTTCTCGTTACACTAAAACCAGCTTTCCCTGTGGGTGTCATCACCCCTCTGCCAGACACACAAGCCCTGGGAAGGCTGTGTGCCCCGGGGAAACACTGCAATGGGATGAACTTCCCTGAGGCCACATAGATTTTTTCAATGCCTAGGCTGTCCCTAGCTCAACATTGACATCTCTTCTTATAAACAACAGCACAGCCGAAAAAGGAATACATTTCCATCTGTGAAACTGACCCTTCCCCTGCCCCACCAAGGAAAGCACAATGTGCAGAGGTCAAAGGGCTCCAGCCCTCTAAGGAAAAGTGTGGTCTGGGGTCGTAGACAAGACCCAGCCTCTGATGGAATGGGGGTGAGATGGAGGGTGGGCTGGGCTGGGAGAGGAACGAGTTGGTTAAATTATCATGAAATGCCTTTTTATCACTGAAATTTAAAGAACCTAATGGTTTACTCCTTCACAAAAATTATTATTTATGTCAATTCAGGTGGAGTGTCTTTCTGCTACAATTTAAAATGGTTCACGTTCGGGGCACCTGGGTGGCTCAGTCAGTTAAGCATCTGACTCTTGATCTCAACTCAGGTCATGAGTTCAGGTCCCGTGTTGGGCTCCAGGCTGGGTGTGAAACCTACTAAAAAATTAAAAATAAAATAAAATAGTTCATGTTCTTCAAAACATGGTTTTCACAGCAATCTTTCCTGGATGCTTGAAGCAGGTTCTTACCTGCAGCCAGAGGATCCTTCAGGCAAAGCCCACTGGGGCAGGGCCACAGGAGCAGGGCCACTGGGGCAGGGCCACAGGAGGGCCACTGGGGCAGGGCCACAGGGGCAGGGCCCTGTCAGGAACAGCAGTTCCAACTCTGACTTTCCATCACCCTAAACTCTGCACAGCCTCTAGTTATTTTGTGTGATGGTGATAACATCATTTAAAGCAGCATTTATATTTTTTTAAGCTTATAGCTCATTATTTTAAAAAATGTATAACCAACAGAAACCAAAGTACAAAAAAGAGAGTGGCACAGGGTAAGAAAAGATTTCCTTCCTCGGCCACCAACCAACCAAGTCCCCCTGGGCTCTCCTGGTTCCCCACCTGGAATGAGGCCATGTTTCAGGAGGCCGACAGAGGAATGGATGAGATGAGCTATGGAGAGCCTGTGCACACCAGAGGCTGCCGCATGGATCCATGATGATACTGCTGCTGTTTTCACCCAGAGATTTCACTCAGCTTAACAGAGATAGAGAATTCAACCAAACTCCTCTCGTCTCTCCCAGAATGGAATTCTAAGTGTCACAGCCATTATCCTACCATGTGGTTTCTCTCTGTGGGAGCCACTCAGAACCACAGTTGCCGAAGCCTCCAGAGGATGGGGGCTGGGATGTCCTCAGCCTGCCAGGAATCTGAGTCCTGATCCCAGCTGGTACCTTACCAACTGCAGGAAGCAAAGGCGTTATCTGACCATCCTGGACTCTGGACTTCTCATCAGTAAATAATACATAATTTCTAAAGTCACATCTAGTTCTAAAATTCTATGGGTCTCTGACCGTTTCAACCCCACACAAAATCTGTCATAAACCCATGTGTGCCCTCTACAGCCCAGCATGTTCGTCTTTTTTTTAAATATGAAATTTATTGTCAAATTGGTTTCCATACAACACCCAGTGATCATCCCAACAGGTGCCCTCCTCAATGCCCATCACCCACTTTCCCCACCCTCCCACCCCCGATCAACCCTTAGTTTATTCTCAGTTTTTAAGAGTCTCTTATGGTTTGGCTCCCTCCTTCTCAAACTTTTTTTTTCCCTTCCCCTCCCCCATGGTGTTCTGTTAAGTTTCTCAGGATCCACATAAGAGTGAAAACATATGGTTATCTGTCTTTCTCTGTACGACTTATTTCACTTAGCATAACACTCTCCAGTTCCATCCACGTTGCTACAAAAGGCCATATTTCATTCTTTCTCATTGCCAAGTAGTATTCCATTGTATATACAAACCACAATTTCTTTATCTATTCATCAGTTGATGGCCATTTAGGCTCTTTCCATAATTTGGCTATTATTGAAAGTCCAGCATGTTAGTCTTTATGCAAAGTATTATCATCAAGTGAAAGATTCTCTGGAGCCAGAGCGTGAACTCCCTGCCCGCTCAGTACCTCCCAAAGACCCCACCCTCCGTGTGTGATTTCTTTCCTGCTATTGATAGTTAGGAACCCACTGGCCACTAAGCATGATCTAGACTTCAAGTTCAGGTGCAGATTTCAGACACGCGTGAGTCATGCGGATGGAGTTCTTGGCCACCCTCATTAGGGCTGCTCCTCTGTGAGGTGGTAACCAGAGGCTTCTCTCTCTGAAATGACACTGAGGCCACAAGTGATCCTGCTAGACTTAACCACACAGCTGTCAAGGAGAAATGGATTAAAAACATCTGCCCCCTATTTCCTTCAAAGAGGGAATATAAAAATTTGACTCATTTGTTCATAAAGCCAGTATCTACGGAGCATCTACTCTGTTCCAAGCACCGTGCTAAGATACTGGTGCAGAAGGCAGGCAAGGCCGACCCTGGAAAGCATGGATTCTTGTGAATTAACTAAATACATTCTGGTGTTGACAAAAACAAGCCTTGTGCCATAACCACTATACAAATGATAAATAAAGTACAACTGCTATTGTCCAAAGGGCCCTGAGAGAGCATCTGGACCAATTCCATGGTTTGGTGACTGCCCATGACCCCACAGTCAGGGGTTGAACGAGATGCACAACCAGGCCCCCTGCTTCCAGCCAGTTGACCGCTTTCTACTAAATCATTTTTCCTCCCCACTTCTGAATTTAGCAGTGAGACCTATGCGTACCTACCCAGCAAAATACAAAAGTGATAATAATCCCAAAATCAATTTGCAAACAACTGTCAAGAATACCTTGATGGGTGGGTAATGGCTTAGAAAAGACAGTCCACATCAGAATCACTTACTCTCTGGGAGGGTGTGCGTGTACCACTGCGGATCTAAATGAACCAACAGTGCATTGATGACATGGGCCAAGCTAGAGGTAATGCAATTGTGGACAGGAAATGAGCAGAGAGTGGTGTCTGTAAAGGAGCAGGCCCTGGGCGAATTAGCCAGGTGCTCGGGCCCAACAGAGCACCCAATGGGTTAGCTTTGTTCACAGAATTTAGTGTCTTTCCTGGTTTCTCATGAGCATGTGCACTTTCCTCCTCTGTAACATTGCTCATCACACAAGATCTTCCTTCTAGCCAGCCTAATCCTTCACTTCTACATGATCGGATTCCATAAGCAATGGACATGGAGACGGAGAGAACAGAGGTGCCACTGGGTAAGGATTAATGACAGACACCCCTTGAATGTGTTGTGTTTAAGATGATCAGGAAGCCAAGGATTTAGATGAGAGGACAAGACAACACTCGGATTTGGAACTTTCCAGCATCAAGGTGGCTGCCAGCATCCAGAAAGCTGAAAGATGAGCCCTCAGAAGAGCAAGACAAGAATGAGGGAGGCAAGGCGTGCATCTAGGGAACCAGGAAGAGACATCACAGGAAAAAAGGAACTAGGAGAGGCCAGAACAACCCCACAAGTAGCCGAGTGTGGTGTCCCTGCCACACAGAAGCAGGAGGTGGGAGCACGTGGATGGTAGCACAAGGCCAGGCATATGAGGCAGGGGAGACTGGCCAAGAGGCCAGAGAGAAGGTGCCACAGCCTTTAAATGTAAATCTCCATCAGAGAGGTGAAAAATCAAACCACATCACTGAGGAGTAAGAAGAAAGTTGGGGTGTTACAGACTAAATTCACAGATTGAAGCCCTGATCCCCAGAACCTCAGAACATGACCATATTTGGAAACTGGGTCACTACAGATGTAATTTGCTGAGATGAATGAGATCATTAGGGTGGGCCTCACTCCAACAAGACTGCGTTCCTACACAAGGGAAATCTGGACACACACACAGAGAAGGCACACATGTGCAAAGGAAGGCATAGACTGGTGTGATGCTTCCATAAGCCAAGGATCACCAAGGATGGGTGCAACCACCAGAAGGCAGGTGAGAGCCCGGAAAGATCACCCACAGAGCCTCAGAAGAAAGCAGGCTGGCCACTACCTTGGTCCCAGACCCACAGTTTCCAGACCATGGAAAGACATTGCTCTTGTTTAAACTATTCTGTCTGTGGTGCTTTATTGCAGCAGCCTTGGGGAACCCATACAGTGGGAGATAAATGAGATCAACGGTGGAGAGCTTTCTGTCAAGTTCTACCACAAGGAAGGAGAGAAATGGAGCACAGGGGACTGAGGGCTGGCCCCCCACCTGGGAAGACAGAGGCAGGGGGTGAGCAGAGAGGGGAAATGCTGGGAGAAGGCAGGGTGCTACTGGGCATGCTCAAGAGGTGCTCCCCAATCAGGTCAGCTTTCTCACTTGAGAAAGTCTGAAACAGACATCTGTAGAACTACTGCAAGGATCCAACTGCCTTTCAAAAGGGAGACCTGATGCCTGTCCTTTGCAGTCCCCTGAAGGACAGCCACGGCTGGACTCTGGCTCATCATCAGCAAGGACTTTGAAGTAAAATGTCAGACCGACCAGCACACTAAGAAATCGTAGGCCCAGAGTCCCAGCCAAGGAAGCGAGCAGACCACAGCCTTTCCAGCTCCAGGCTCCAAGTTCTCTGCCCAGCAAACCTTCAGGGCAAAGCATGTGCTTCTGCAGAATGAAAGCTGCTTCTGGGAAGTGGTCCAGAGGTTAAGGTTTAGCTATTTTGGAAGCTGGGCATCTGCCAAGGAGAATACATGGCCACCTATGTGGAACAAAACTGTCAGGCAGCACACAGTGGCAGCAGAAGGCAGCACCAGGGATAAGAGACTCGGTCCTGCAGGATGTGTGTTCAAGGAGCCCAGCACCAGGCCAGAATTCCAATCTGTTTGGCCCTGTTGACCCTTTCTGGGTTTAAGAAAGGAAAGAGAGAAAGAATCCCAGACACATAGACTGAACTCCCTCGAGGCCAAACTCACCTTCCTCCTGCTCTACAGCTGTCTGCAGATCTCTGTGGAAATGGGAACAGGTGTCGCCTCCTCCTCCTCCACTGTGCCCACACAGGGCTGTCTGTGGCCAGGAAGCAGCACTTTCTGCTCTCCCTCCCCCGAGAGAAGCCTTAGCTGTAACTTCTTGGGGATGTGAATGTTAATAGATGCAACATTTAATTACTATTTAGTATAATTAAATGATTGTGGGGATTTTAAAGATCCTTTCACTCAGGATGAGTATTGCTTAGTCCAGAGCACCCCACTCAGGTGGCAGATGGGCCTTCCTCTCCTCCCTAACCTCAGGCAAGCACCTCTGCGGTCACTCCCTGCCAGACCCTGAGCTCCAGCTTCCAGCTAGCCCCACTGTCTGTAACAGCCAGAGACCATGGCTCACAGAAGGCCTCCTGGAAATGGCATGAAGACAATTGCCCTAAGATGCCATCCCCGCGCCCAGGGTGCTAACCTTAAGGCCCCACATCTCTGTGGCTTGAAAGCCAAGGATACTCGTGGCCTGGCCAGAAACTTCCCTCTTTTATTTATTTTTTTTTTTTAATTTTAAGGACAGAGAGAGAGAGAGAGAGAGAGAGAGAGAGAGAAAGCGGAGGAGAGGGGCAGAGAGAGAGAGAGAGAGAATTTTAAGAAGGCTCCATACTGCCAGCACAGAGCTTGATGCAGGGCTTGATCCCACAACCCTGGGATCATGACCTGAGCTGAAACCAAGAGTTAGATGCTCAACCAACTGAGCCACCCAGACACCCCAGCAACTTCCCCTCATGACATGACTGTCCATGGACCCAGGCCCTTCTCAAACCACCTACTCACACCAGGCTTTCCACTTTGTGGAAACGAATGTCCTTGAGTTCCTAAAGAGATCACAACTTCTAGGAACATCTGAATGGGGCCTTCCCTGAGGCTCATGACAGACAGATACCCCTGACTTCCCATAACAGGAGTCAGGGGGTGGCTGCTTTCTGGTACACCTGGGCCAGCCCCAGAAGGAAGCAGGATCAGCCTGTGAACAAGGAAAGAGATCATCACACAGAATGAAAAAAGAGAGCATAGCAGTTGGAATCACCCACCACAAAAAGCTGGTAGCACAGGAAAAGGAACACACATATTCCTGAGATATACTTTACCAGTAAAACCTCTATTTCCCCTCCCTTTTCAGGAGAAAAGGAAAAAAATCCAGAGTCATGTAGTTCCCTTTACAGTTCATGATGGCAGCATTCATTCATAACAGCTCAGACATGATGGTGGTGGCAGTGGGGTGACCAAGTGGTCAAGTCACCTCAAAACGTGCACGTCTGTGTATGTACATGTGACAGCATGAGCTGGAGGGACAGGAAAAGCACAAAGGAACAACAACTTTACATATATATATAAGAACAGTAAAACCCTGGCTCATGAGTAACTTGTTCTGCAAATGTTCCGCAAGACAAGCAAATATTTCTAATAAATTTTAACTTCATAAACGAGCAATTTCTTGCAATATGAGTAGTACATGACACCGAATGTCACATGACCACAACTGAGCCAATGGTTCTTCTGTCTCCCTCTCTCTCTGTCTGTCTCTCTGTCTCTCTTGCTGCAGGATTGTGGGTGATTGTCTCCCACGCTCGGATGCTCAGGCCATGGTGTTTGGCAGAAATCAGTGATTTTTCAGAATGTTGGAAGGTGCCAAAAACCAGTATTAGTGTATTTTTTGTCACTTCCAAGCACCTATGGACAGTCCTTTGCTTCATTCTAGGTCAGGCCGCCTGCAGATATAGACCCTTTTCCTCTGCTGCCTTATTGCCAGTTACATTAAATACAGTCTCTGACAAGAGTTTATGAATACTTTACTGTAGTCAACATCCGTGTGAGCATATACAATGGTCCCCGTGCAGAAAAAGATTCCATCGAGCCAAAAGATAGCAGTAATTCCATTAGTGATACTGAAAGTTGTCCTACACAATAGCCCTCCTCTCTCTTGTCTCCCTCACACCAGCCACAAAGGTTTTCAAAGGTAAATGCAAGTTAATTTGTTTATTTTTCTTTATAGTTTGTATTTTCTTTATTATTTTGTATTATATTACAGCATTGCAATCACTTTTATATGAATATTTTGAGTTATGGAATGAATCATCTGAGCTTCCATTATGTCTTACGGGGAAATTCCCATTGATATACAAGTGCTTTAGATTACAAGCATGTTTCCAGAATGATTTATGTTCACAAACCAAGGTTTTACTGTATTTACAATCAAGTCTTTGTAATTTAAGCATAACTGACTATTTCCTTGACCAATGCCAAAATAATCCAGAAGTCAAAGAATTTGGAACTGTTCTATATTCCAATTTTTTTAATTTAAAAAATAAAGGAAAAACCAATAAGAAACTTTACAGTCACAAATGGAACTCATTTGTCTCTTTTTTTTGCTCAAAGAATGGTGGTAAACTGAGTAAGCACTTCTTTTTCCTCTAACGTTTTATCTATTTTTGAGAGAAAGAGAGGGCGGGGGCAGAGAGAGGGGGCTAGAGGATCCAAAGCGGGCCCAGCACTGATAGCAGCAAGCCCAACACGGGGCTTGAGCTCATGAACCATGAGATCATGACCTGAGTTGAAGTCGGATGTTCAACCAACTGAGCCACCCAGGCGCCCCCTGAGAAAGCACTTCTGACTGCAGTGGCATTCACACTGCATGGCAAGCACATCAACGGGAAACACACTAACTCTAGCTCTTGCCAAAGGCCAACAACAAACAAAAACAAACACCAAAAATTAGACTGTCTCAAACAAGAAACCCTAAGCGGTACTCTGGCCAATGAAGCCCGGGTCTTCACACTGAATTTAATGTCCCAAGTCACAGCAGTTCCAGTGGCTCTCCAGAAGCATGTGCAAATTATGTGCTCCTTTCCCACAGGGGCACTTTGGATAACAGCTTCTGAGCCATGCTCCATTACTTGAGCTCGGTCGTGCAGCCATCCCAGGAACAGTCTGCGGAGCGCTCCTCCTGATGTCAGTCCAATCAAGTCACACAGGACTCTGAACAGTCTCACTACACCCACTGGCAGCAACCCACACCCTGTGGACCAGTAATGGGGGCAGAAAATAGCCTCACCCCCTCGATTCGAGTCTGTGAGCCACAGTCAACCGCGTGAGCCCAGGCCCGGCACCTCACACTCACAGAAGAACGAAGGAAGACGTCGGGTAACACTCTGACAAAGCAAACAGTCCGCTGTGGGTGAATGGAAACGTACATTTCATAAACAACCTCCCGGAAAGCAGCGGATAAAAATAAACTGTCCCGGCCAAGAGGTGCACAACCTCCAGAGAATTCAGGAAAACATAAAACTGATGAGCCATTAAAATATCATCTTTGGGAAAGTAACTGAAGAAGTTTGTATCCCGTGAAAGCAATCATAAAACCCCAGCCTCAATTCTAGCACACTGCCACCCCAGCCATAATAAAGGACCACTATGCTTGAACTCATCCTAACGAACCTGCTGCCCAAATATTTACCTGGGTTTGAGAAGCCACAGTGTTCAGGGTGCACTTACAGGTTGTTCACTTACATGAACAGAGAAGGCAAAACACCCAAGCAGTCCAGTCATTCCATTTCACAGATCATATAAACATGCTTGTTCTTAGAATCCATTTACACTGCATTAAAAACTATGGGGCGCCTGGGTGGCTCAGTCGGTTGAGCATCCGACTTCGGCTCAGGTCACGATCTCGCGGTCCGTGAGTTCGAGCCCCGCGTCGCGCTCTGGGCTGACGGCTCAGAGCCTGGAGCCTGCTTCCGATTCTGTGTCTCCCTCTGCCTCTGCCCCTCCCCCGTTCATGCTCTGTCTCTCTCTGTCTCAAAAATAAATAAACATTAAAAAAAATTTTTTTTAATAAAAACTACAAAGTCAGAGGGGAAAAGGGACATGTCCATCCACAAACTTGACCCCCATGTTTGGGAAAGCTCCTCAGGAGAAGAGGAGGTGCCCGAAGTGCCCTGTCCTGGGCCCCCTGCATTACTACCGGTTCTGTCTGAACACTGAGCTACTGTGTAGAGACCACAGGAGCTCCTGGAGCCCAAGGGTTCACAGGGACTCGTGCAACAGTCCCTGGTCTGTCGAGGAACAGACCAATCAACTGGCCAATCGAGCAGGAAATTCCCAGCTATGGTGCTTATCGTCTTCCCCACCACAGAGCATTTACCAAGCTCTGTGGGGCACCCTGCTGCGCTCTCTACAGAAAGCCTCAGGAACTTCCTCTCAAGATATGAACGCTGAGTGCACATATAAAAAACCCAAGCAACAGTATGAATGATAAACTCCCACTGCCTACCTGTCAGCTTTATGCAGCCCCAATTGTAGAAGTGACCACTCCCACTCCTAGCCAGTTGACAGCACTTGCTGGAGGGACACCTCGCCCAGAGATGCCCGAAGGAGGTGTCCCTACCCCTCCCCCAGGTGTCCAGTGCCTGGGCGCCAGTCAGGAACAGTTCTGTGCTGTGATGAATGTTCCAGAACTCACCACTGGACTTCTAAAAGGTGGCTTTGCCATCTTGCCTCCCTCACACTCCTGAGAGTTCTTCCCATCTCATCTGCAGGAGAGGTGCCGCTCAGGCCAGCCACTACAAGCCCTTCCCGGGACAAACTTCTCTGCCAAGTTGGCTCTCACCATCCAGGCCAAAGCTGAGTCACTGCTTATCCTCACTGGTCACTTTCCCAACATAATGTTTGATCTCAATTGTGCCATCAGTACTCTGAAGACAAGACATTCCGGATATGCTTTACTCCAAACGCCTTATCAACAAAGACCAAGAGGGACAATACACCTGTCTCTGCTACTCTGCAGTCAGGGAGAAAGGGCATGACAGACGTCAGACAGTGGACGAGCCACAGAAGGTTTCGCTTTGAGGCTTAAGGAATGAGCACCAGTAGCAAGTGGGGCTTGTCAACATGGAACACAACTCCCTCTCAACGCTGAGCACCCCACACAACCACCTCAGAGACCTGAGAGACTAACCAGGCCCCCGGAATTCCCGTGTGATCACCCAAACGATTTCACAACCTGGAAAGGTTAGGTTTCCATGGGTTTCTTCCCTGTGGCTGGCGCCTGGAGCCTGCTTCAGATTCTGTGTCTCCCCCTCTCTCTGCCCCTCCCCTGCTCATGCTCTGTCTCTCTCTGTCTCAAAAATAAATAAAAACATTAAAAACATTTTTTAAAATAATAATAATCCTGACAACACAAAAATTTAAATCAAAATGCCTGAAATGCCTTTTAAGTGAAAATCTTCACTGCAGCTCAGGGTTCGGGGTGGGTAAATAGAAGCTTGCTGCATGAGGAGAAGATTTTAGATTTGAGGCTTTGATTGGGTTCATAATGTCGGTGTCGTTTTCAAGAAAACAAGCAAATAATAAGAAAAAAAACTACATACGTGAGCCCACTTGGGCCATGTCTGTGTTCTGCACCAGGTGCATGGGAGACCAACTGGGCAGTTGACTCATAATGGACTTCCAGCTCCACTGTCAACCAAGTCAGAACCCAAAAAGAGATGGGCAAACATCCTGGCAGTCAGGATCACGGGTGGAGACAGACAGGTGCTGCGAAGGGCATGACTGTGTCTTCCCAAAATCGCTTTGTTGAAACCATAACCACCCTTCGTGTGATGGTCTCAGGAGGTGGAGCCTTTGGGAGGGGACTGGGCCATGAGGGGTGGAGCCCTATGATGGCATCAGTGCCCTTGTAAGAGAAAGAGACCAGGCCCTCTCTCTCCCTCTCCACTGAGTGAGCACAATGAGCAAGATGGCAGCTGTCTGCAAGCCGGGAGGAGACTCACCAGTCACCAAATCTGAGGCCACCTTGATCTTGGACTTACAGTGCCCAGAGTTGTGAAAAATTAACATCTGCTGTTTAAGCTGCCCAGTCTGTGGTATTTTGCTATGGAGCCCAAACGGACTAAGACAGATGGCTCAGTGAAATTAAGATCATTTGGAAGGCGTTTAACAGAGGGACTACTTACAAGGGGACATGGAGGAACCATGAAGACTACGGGGGACCTCCAGGTTGGCAGCAAATAGGCTGTTCATATCTAAGGCCCCAGAGGAAGGAGGGCCGAACATGCCGCAAGACACCACAGGGGGGCACTGAACTGCAGCCCAAGGACAGGGCCAGCGGGGAGGTCACAGCTGGGAGGGAGCCAGAGGAAGAAACCTCAGACTTCCTTCCTCCTTCTCAGTGCCTCCTGGTCTCCCGCTGCCAGCAGACCAGCAGATGAGGGGCCAGACGGCAAGGGAGTGGTCACAGGGTGCACAGAGCAGCTGTGGCCGTGGGCAGGGCAAGGAAGGGCAGACCGCGCCCCCAACACAGGGAGAACACCAGGCCACGTCCTACCAACAAATCAAGCAGCCGGCTCTGGGCGCTTCGGCCAAACACTATTTCTTGCATAGAAATCTAAATATTGGGCTATATTACTCTATATTACCATTTTCCCTTGCCAGAACTATCCGCCTATTTCTTATTTAGCCCTCTGATAAATAAATGACTGCTCTTCATTTTTATTTATAAATATTCCTTACAGTATTTGCCAGTCTCACCTTGACCTCATACATTTTATTTGTTGTTTTAATTTCTAGCAGAAGTGCTTTTTCAAAATGCTGAAAAGTCGTCATGTTAGAGCTAACAAGAGAAAATATTGGTTTTGCTCCAGACCTATTTCTTTCGGCTTTGGAAGCAAAACTCTGGCTTCCCAAGGGCTGAAATGAGTAAAAGACCATGGGAATTCCAGTCTTCCTGGGGCGATGAGGACACCGATTTGGACAGTGGCTGGCCACTGGACCACAGGCAGAATGAGAGTCAGGACCAAGTTTTTAGGGAGTCTTGTGTAAGTCGCTTTCTTTTCATGCTTCACAAAGCACACAGCCAGGACTGTGAACTGCATCTCATTTTGAAATTGTTTTCAAGACTCTTCTTTTGTTTACCAAATAATTGATGAGCACAATTATAAACATTTATTTTCAGTAGATTCCCTCCTAGCAACTGGTGCCATTGCTGCGCTGAAGTCATCCCGTGGAAATCCACTAATGGACAATCTCAAATCTGCGCCTAATTGTTTCATGTGTTCCCATCACTAATGAGGGTGTAATTGTAAGTTTCCAGAGAAGAAGCACAATGTCCCATATTTCACGATTCTGGTGTCCTCCAGGCATCCAGCATAATTCACCGTATCTGTTTCAATTAATAGATGAGATCGATTCTGTATATGGGGTCTGATGCTTTGCAATGCTCCCTGGAATTTCACAAGAGATGGACCTCCCCATTCCCTAAGCACTGATGACAAAAGCAGGTGCCCTCCCTTAGCAACAGACTGTGCCTAGCCTACTGCTGTTCTGCACCCCTTCTCAACATGCCTGCGTCCAGTGCATGGTCCAAAGGCAAGGACACAGAGTGAAAAGGCAGGGGCAGGGCCAGCTGACATTTGTGGATATGGGCTGCATGCCAGACAGGGTGCTCAATGCTTTACATCCTCATCTTATAACTGAAACAAAATTACATGAACTTGGCATTTTATTCCCATTTTACAGATGAGTAAAGAGATATGAGGCAACTCACCCAACTCACACAGCTGGAGACAGCAGGCCAGGCAGCCTGGACCCTCAGGTCTTACTCCCAAACCTGAGCCTGGTGACCTGCTGGAGGGGAAGCAGCCTCAACCCTGCAGGTCGGTCCTTCCAAACACACCTGGGAGATAATCTTGGAGGGAACTAAATCACACATTCAAAAATATTTTAGGGAAAATAATGCTCTGGGTGTTAGCTACAATTTTCCACAGTTAGAAACTGCAGAGACACACTGGTAACGAACAACTGGCACATTTTCCCACAAACTATTTCTCCAAATTTCATCTAAAAATATGACTATGAATTCAAATGAGCCAGAGAAACTTCTAAAATTTATATTCGATGCACTAAGGTGTGGATTTACTATTTACCTTCCATTTTAAGTGCCTGTGGCCGCAGGTACTAGCAGTGCTGGCGGTGTGCACTTACTTAGCTCAGAGTTTAAGCTCCTGCAAAAGTAAGCACTTCATCTCCACAGAGAAAAGGGCGTGAGCATGTTGAAACAGCACACCGAGCCGAGCACCTGACCCTGGCTCCCCACAGCCTCAACAGCAGGCCCCACACTGAGTCCTGCAGAGCTCATCTCTGACCGAGGAACCACGTCCAAGGCACGGTAAAGAAGGCATCTCGGGGTGCGCCCTCCTGCGATGGAGGAAGGGGAGCACAGAAGGTGATGGTTCACCGTGAGAACGTTTCCTTCAGTTCCAGGTTCAAGGCAGAGCCATCTCTTGGCAGAGCCCACCCATGTCCGTCTGCTTCATCTGCTCTGGGCACCGGCACATCTCACTGCTGAGCCATCAGTGTGGTAAAAATCTGGACTTCAGTTTGGTGTGGTTGGGACCAAGGCCCAAGTGTGACTGCTGCACCATGGGCACTCTGCCTCCCTCCCCGTCTGACAATGCCCAGGGGCCGGGGCTGCAGCTGCGCCCTATCGGAACTGGCCCGCTGCCAGCCTTCTCTCTCTGCTGCCTTGCTGGTCCTTGATGCTGCAGCGTCCGCTTCAGTGTCACCTGCCATCTCCCCGGGAAGAGCCTCCCACCCCTAAGTCACTGACATCTCCTTTAATCAGAAGCCTTACTGGCCGGTGCTTAGCCTGAAGGAGCCGGCTGCAAGCCAAGCTTCCCTGGGGCTGTGACAAAGGTCGGCTCCCTACTTGCTAGTGTACAATGCAGGTTTACACATTGGGCCTAGGTGGGCAACGAGGAGCCAGGCCGCGTAGACCCTCCATCATCTGAGGAATGGAGGGGTTTGTGCCGTGGTAAGGTCAGATTTCTGAGGAGAGCTTTTCTCCTCCCCAGGCCCCGGCATGCACCCTCAGGATATTTGGCAAGCACGGAACTTGGGGACATCTGGAACTTCACCATCCCTCACCCGGGACAGAGGCAGCCCACGAACCATGGGACTGCAGGGCAGTGACATGGTCATTCGTGCCTCCCTGGGGACACCGAGGGTGCTCAAACACCTCCCACCACTGATGCCTTTTCCACCCTTAAAACCTCATGAGTTTTTCCTTTACTTTGGAATAACTGAACAAACATTCTAGGCCTACATCCATCTCCAGTGTTACACGCTCAGTGTTGATCAGCTGACATCTGGTGATAATACATCACATCTATCGAGTATTTATTGAGTCCCCGTCACAAAGTGCTTCCCATAAATGACCTTATTTAATCCTCACAGCATCCTGCAAGATAGAAGTCTCATTTTACAGATGAGGCAGCCACGGCTGTGAGAGGCTAAGTGATCTGAGGCTGCACACAGCCAGTAACTGGTGCTGGGATTCAAATCCAGGTCTGACCCTGATCCTGTGGTCACAAAATATCTCAGGAAATAATACTCTCAGAGTGCCTGGCACTCCAGGTACTTCATACAACAGTTTTTCTGCCTCTCCTTTTGAAAACAAAGGGTAAATGTTTTGTCATAAATGTCAAAGTGACTTCACTTGGCTTCTCTGGGCCATTTCCTCGCCTTGTACGTCTGAAGCGCAGACAGCGTTAACATGTGGTGTTGGTAACGCCATCAGCACCGGTATTTGGCATCATCATTCTGAGAACCCTGGGCTGCAATGACAGACAGCCCACTGGGGTGGACCTGCCCAGAAGCACTGTAAACATAACTTGTCTGAAGTTAAAGTCCAAATGCCTGCAAATTCAGTTATTCTGCTGGATACTGGCCAGTCTCCCACCAGGCACTGCAGCCCAAGGGTCAATGCGCCCTCTCTTCTGGCACCCTCTGTACGGGGCCTGAGGGTCACTTCCAGGAACAAGGGTGTCAGGCTCCCGAGTGAGGTGAGCGCACACATGAAACATCATCATGACAGAAAACCGGCTTCAGTTCCCAGGAGTAAATATTCAGATTCCATGGCCATCTGGCTGCCATTTCACAAGCTCTTTGCAAAATCTGGCTATAATTCTACCAAGTCATGAACATTAGTTGATTCTTTTAAGGTTTAGCTAAGTGAGTTGAAGAAAATCAAAATACTTGCTAAAGTTTACCACAACTGAGAATCAAAAAAGGTTGCAATGCTCACAGAAGGAGAAAGTGTTATGGGGAAGGGCATCCGATTTCAGGGAAACCAGAAAAAGATAGAAGAACTCAAAGACAGCAAAGTTTTACCCATGTGCATGGATGACACGTGTACAGAATGAGATAAATCAGAACTGCTGTTAAATTATGGCTTATTACGGGGTGCCTGGGTGCCTCAGTCGGATGAGCGTCCGACTTCAGCTCAGGTCATGATCTCACGGCTTGTTGAGTTCAAGCCCTGAGTCAGGCTTTGTGTTGACAGCTTAGAGCCTGGAGCCTGCTTCGGATTCTGTGTTTCCCTCTCTCTCTCTCTGCCCCTTCCCCACTCACTCTGTCTCTCTCTCTCTCTCTCTCTCAATAAATAAATGCATTTAAAAAAATTTTTTTAATCATAGCTTGTTACATCAATTTATGAAGCAAACTAGTCTAAGCTACCTTAGACCACAAACACTGCTTTACTCCAAGAATTCATTTACAGGTACACCTGGGTGGCTCAGTTGGTTGAGCGTCCAACTTTGGCTGAGGTCATGATCTCATGGCTCATGAGTTCAAGCCCCACGTCGGGCTCTGTGCTGACAGCTCAGAGCCTGGAGCCTGCTTCAGATTCTGTGTCTTCCTCTGTCCCTCTTCTCTGCGCCACCCCCCCCCCCACTCGCTGTCGGTCTGTCTCTCTCTCTCTCTCAAAAATAAATAAAAAATAATTTTAAAACAACATTTAAGAATTCATTTAGAAACTACCAAATTATGTGCTAATTACTAACATTTATGCATATTTCTCAAGATCCTGAAGGAAGAACAGGAGACAAAAAGAAAGAAAAAGAAAAAAGTGTGTCTATCTGGCTTTAGTTTACATTCTTCAAAAAAATGAAACAACATATTTTCTAGATTTTTCATCAGTTCCAAAAACCCAGCATCCTTATTTTGTATGTCTTACTGATTTGTCATTCTTATCTGGGGACATCAGAAAGCTATGCTCATACTGGCTGGACACATGGTCTGTTTGCTCTTGTATGTATCACTGTGGGTGAGAATAAACGGAAGCACAAAGAAGGGATCTGCCCACAGACATCTAGTCTAGCTGACGAGGAAGAGCAGCATGAGACCTGCTGTGCTCCAGATCCAAGCTCAACCCAGCACACCTATCTTTCTTCTTCTAATATTAATGTTTTTCTCAGTTTGTCGAACATTAATGATAAAAAACTTCAAAATTGGGTTTTATGCAATACTAATACACGCTGACAGCAAATCTGTGCCTTTAGGTTCTGTTCGTGAAGAAGGGCCCCTTTTCCATTTATCAAGGTTTTGTTGTGGAATTCCAGAAGTCTCTATGAAAAGAAGAGCCAGACATTGTTGAAAATCAAAATTCATCAAGCCCTGAAGTCTGAAGGGCACTGCCTGGGAGGAGACCCACAGTGGGTAAAGGGTGTGCCCCCTTCGACGGCCCCACACCACCACCCCCCAGACAATGAGCACTGTGGCCTGGAGGAAAGGTATGAAAAAATGCCCCAAAATCACATTTTCAAATACTGTTGAGTCACAAGGTCTACTGAGTAGACTCCTTTGTCAGAGTTCATTTGAAGAAAAGATTCTTCTGCTTTAAAAACCCTCGTCTGTTCAACCCATTCACTTTTCAAACAAGACAAGTGAGATCCAAAGAGATGAAGGTGTAGCTGAGGTCCCTGGCCGAAGCTTCCACGTTGGCCTTGCTTGCCAGGCACAGCCCTCTCCCACCCTTACATCCACGGAAGCCTCTTGGGAAAGTGGGTGAAGAAATGGAAAGAGTGAGGGGAAGGCAGTCGCCCATGCCCCATCACCACCCAAAATGTACCCCTCTCATCATTGGTTTCATTTCACAAAACCCTCAAAAAGATCCACATGCCATATATGTCTCAATATTTTTGTTTTTCATTTCCCTTTTTATAGTAACTGAAAACACCCTGATATATAATGAAAAAGCAGGATTGAGAGTAACTGCATTATCTGCATTCAAGATGGCAGACTATTTAAAATCATAATATTGGCACTGTAGGACATGCAGATACGAACATGAGCATACATGAAGTGCTGCATTAGCCAAAACCCCACTGTATTTGTGTGTGAGGCCTAACTGCAAATGTAATGAATGCTATGAAATATTTAACACAAATACTCAAAGCCCTGCTCATAGGCCACATCAAGCTCCATTCAGGGTACTCCGCTTGTATTAGAGGGAGGGGGCAGCCCTTCATGTGTTGAATCTGTAAGTGATCTCAGAATTTATCAGAGGAAAGCATTGGGATACCTCCTGGAGTAAGTCTTTGGTGTCCTTCACCCAATTCGTAACTTGAAGAGCCTATTTTACTTCCTATATAATAGCTTACCTCTCATTTGCAAAAAGCACAGTCAAGTGTGTGGACTGTCCCGGGCAGGGCTAACTTATCACGACCCCTCCTCAATAGTCTCTGAATGTCCCTGTGGGAGGAATACAGCCCTCCTCCCCCACACGATGCTTATCACTGGACACCAGAACCCATGTTCACCGAACTCGGTACACTCTTTCCCAGAAGGTACTCCCAAGTTCCAAGACCTCAGAGAGGTGTCAGGGGCCAAGGTTCCTTGTCTTCTTCAGGTAGGAATAAAGACCAGGGGTAGAATGGTGTCTTGCTCTGAACCTGGCATTTAAAGAGTGGGCTGCACAGATGTCACCCTGGACTCCCCATTTTCCACCACAAACTTTCCAAGAATAACAACAAATCTCAGATGACGAGATGGCATGCTGCCCTCAGCTGCTCATTCAAAATGTGCAGCACCCTCCCACACCTCCTGTGAAACTTGGTTTGCCACTGGACAGAATGCCCATCTCCACCAGACACTTGGCCACTGTCGGTCCCCATTGCAGCCAGGACCTTTCTTATTATCTAGTCAGCTTTGTTTGAGAATTTGATGGGTCCCCTTTCCCAACCTTTACTTAAAAGTTTTTTAAATTCATCTCACCACCATCCTTTTAAAGAGTTAAACAGGAATAGTTTAACTCCCCAGTTCTTAGTACTCAACCCTCTATCCAGCTGAGTAACATCACTGAGCAGTTAGACAAGTAAAAACATGTAAAAAACACTGAGTCAGCTGGCTTTTGGGGGGAACTACCATTCTGCTTCCCATCTGGCTTTCATCACATCACAGGGACACCAGGAGGCATGACGAGCAGGTGGCACACAGCATTCCATCATCAGCCTTTCCAGGCTCATGCCACCACCACTGAATCAATGCCCAGCTGAAACCAATGATGGTCAAAAGGGTAGGCACAGCCACTCACTAATTCCGTGTCAGTGTTTCATCAAATACTTCATCTATCCCCAGAATAATTTGTCAGACTACACGTAAACTCACCAGTAAGATTTCTCGTCCCTTACATTAGCTCTACTTTCAAGTAAAACTTCATGGCATCATTTCTTTCTCTTTTCTACACCTTCCCAGGATTGATATGGTCACTTTTCCATAACAGATTGGTGTGGGGGGGGGCCATCTCAAAATATGATCCATTAGACTGCTTACTGGCCCTTCATGCCAATGAATGAAGAGTGCAGCAACGTAAGACCCTCAAGTGGGGAAACAGGAAGCCCACAGTCAAGGAGTGACCAGCAAATTCTCTACTGCTCCAGAACCACTGTCTCCCTGGCATCTTATTATGTCTCTTTTTCCTTCAAGACTCTCAAATTTTACAAGATGTAATTTAGCAGTATTTTCTTGCAAGGGCTACAGACCACAACTGGGGCAGATGCCCATAAACACCTAAGCCAGGTGAACTGGGGCCCACTGGGCAAAGGCACAGGACCATTAGGCTGGACCTTGCCCTCCACACCCTCACTGTGAGGGACCATGTGTCCTTCTTTGTGCCTCTGGACACACTTCCACCATATAGGGTTCAGTTCTGACCTGAGGCCAACGCAGTGAATTCTTCCTCATAAACTCAAATGTCCAGGGGTGGGCACTTTGCCCAAACAGAAGCGCATGATCAGTTTCTTTGCAACGGTTCCTTGGATCAGCCCATATAAACTATGTAATCTGGTGAGTTTTTCTTTTTGCTTTGGCTGCCAGGAAGAGCAGAGCTCACTTGAACATCAAAACACTGCTGTGTCACCACTGTTAACAAGGCATCTCCATTGTAACTAAAACATCTGCACTCCAGACCTTTGCCAAAATATTTGACCTTCAGCAGCCTGCAACTGAACTCCAGATGACTAGCTTGCTGATGGAGATCTTTTGCCCCACTGAGTTGTTCCAGTCTGCAATGTGCTCTTCATTATTTTATTTACTCTTCCCAGTCTTAAAGGGTAGGCACTGCAGTCCCCCATTTTCCTTTTGAGGTAACGTAGACTCAGAAATGTAGCTTGAAAAGGGGCATTTCAGGGACACTTGGCTGGCTCAGTCAGTTAAGGGTCCAACTCTTGATTTTGGTTCAAGTCATGATCCCAGGGTCATGGCACTAAGCCCTGCGTCGGGCTCTGTGCTGAGTGTGGAGCCTGCTTGGGATTCTCTCTCTCTCTCTCTCTCTCTCTCTCTCTCTCTCTCTCTCTTTCTCTCTCTCTCTCTCCCCCTCACACATACATGCTTTCTCTTGGGATTCTCTCTCTCCCTCTGTCTCTTTTTCAAATTAAAAATAAAGGGGGGGGGGGGAGGCATGTCAAGCACTCACTCCAGGAAGAGCCCCAGGTCCTATCCTAGTGCCCAGTCGGCCTCAAGAGAGCCATACCCAGAGGCTCCCACCATCAACCTAAGAGAGTTCACCCAACAAGTGGACAGCAACATGGCTGGAGGCTAACATCCAACCTACTTCATGGTTTAAGGGAGATTTTCAGATGGCAAAGGAGCACAATGACAAGAAATGAAGGGTCTGGAAACTGGCTGTGTCCTTTTGGGGGAAAGTAACAAGGAGTCATGGTTATTTAATTCACCCACTTGGGTGAAAGGTATAGAGGACTTGGCTTCAGTTCAACATATAGAGAACTTTCTAGCATCTTGAGATTTCCACCTGCCCCAGAGATGGGAAGTCCCTGCAGCATGAGCTTTGAGCACAGCTTCTGACCTTGTAATAAGTCACTGCTGGCAACATGTAAATGCCTTTGCAGGTATGTCCAGCTAGCTGCCCTCCATGTCCTCTGCAAGCAAGTGGTCACTGAACAGACACAGCCTCTGTCCCCTAAGTAATAATAAATGCATTATCTCTGAGGTACTCAGAAGGCCAACTAGAGAGGAAAGCGACTGGCTGGAATGACCCTGGATAGCAACCCCAGCCACTGGCCCCACCCAGAGGCCCAGCTGCCCCCAGTGCCAATAGCCAGCAGGGGTGAGGGCTTGCATTCGACTTCTAACCTTGGCGCCACCATCATCACACAATCACTCTCCCGGGGTGGTATATGTAATGGGTATGTATGAGGAAGGTAGATCAGGCGTCCCTAATGCCCCCACCTCACAAGTGACAGAATCCAGAACAAGTGTGGGAGGACACACAGCTAAGCAGCCTCCAGAATTCACAGTGCTACCCTCATGCCTGATTTTCCCATCTGCAGACCCCAGAGTCACTGTCCCCAAAGGTTTCTTCCTCCTACACACCACAAACCAGCATGGGGAGTCGATCCCATGGCATTTAGCTGTAGGCAGAGAAAGTCAAATTTCTTTCTGTTGCTTGATTTATTCTTGCTTAGTTTTCTTGGAGACCAATGACCCTTAGAATCGCTCCTGTGATCTGCTAATGGGTCAGGCAGGCAGCTGATTCATGTTGGAAATACAAGGACCCTTTAATGAAAAGTACTCCTAGGAAAGTTGAGTTCATGGCTGTAAGCCAACATTCCCTGTCTGGCCTCTGAAGCTGCCTCAAATGTCTTACCTGGCAGCACCGCTCCATCCGCAGTATTGCAGACATTTTTTAAAGACTGTACATCAAGACTAATCAAAATGCCCTGAGACAGTCATGACTCCTAGGCATGACATTGCCCACCCACAGCACTGGGTACCCAGGAGCAGGTGAGAAGCCCAGCAGGGAGTGGCATGAACTCAGATGCCTCCAGGCTGAGGGCCTCTCTAGTGCCCAGACCAAGAAGAGGTAGTCACTACCCTGGCCACCACCTAGGAGGAGACAGGAGTGATTGGGCTGAACCAGGAAGGGAAGCTTTGGGATAGTACATTGTAATGAATGAAACTCAGCAAACACCAGAACCTGAGGTCTGTACTAACAGCATCTCCTAGGAAAGACCTTCCAGAGCCCTCTGCCAGGCTCCTCCACACAGCAGCAAAACCCCCTTCACTCAGAGAAGGACCAGCCCTCTGCCATAGAGCCATTCTTTGATGTGGGGTGCAGCAGTAAGCTGGCGCCCAGGAAAGAGGCCCAGGGATGGAGTCTAATGTTGATCTGTAAATTCTCTTCATCCAACACGAGGACAGGCATGTACAAACAGGACTTGGATTACCATGGGAGAGGAAGGAATACTGGGTAAATAATGCTTGCATGAATGATTCAGGCTTTTTTTAAAGAAGGACAGAATCTTGTTCTTAGAAACGAAGCTGACATGAACCTCCCACAGTGAGTCACAGGTGGATGGTTTCTCCCACTACAGTTCGGCAGCGAATGAAGTCCCTGACATTAACTGAAAACCTGTCCCGTTCAACCTGAGAGGTCAGCCAGATCCAGTGCCCAGCTCGGATGAAGCAAAGGAGGGTGCTGTGACAACCTGTAGCTGTCTTGGTGTGACCTGGGTCTCAGCAGTGTCCAGGCAACAGCAGCCAAGACCAATCCCGGACATCCCTGCCCAGGTCTCTCTCCTGCCAAAGAGCCCATGGAGTGGGCGTTCTTGTCCCTCCATAAAAATCTATTTTTAAGTCATATTTGCACTTGGAATGCAGAGACACAAAACAGAACAGTTGTCCCTCCTCCCCAGTTGTCTCTGCGGATCCAATTCCTCTGTAAATAATGCAAGGGCAGTGGATTCACAAAAGGCCAACAGATCTAGAAACTCCAAGGGAAGGAAACCCGGAGGGCACAAAATACGGGCCTCGTATCAGTTACAATGACAGCACTGAAACAAATCTAAGACCAGCAAAGGCCAGGCAGCTGGGAACGGGGCTCAGGTAGCCACTTCCTGGCTGGTCCCCACAGACAAGCCCTCCACCTGGGACACCCACTGTGCAGGCCAGGAGAAGGTCTGCTACTACTCGTCCAAACTGACATGGAGCTCACAGGCTATCAAAGGATTGTGATGAGACCACAGGCATACGGCTGTAATTAAAATGAACAAGGGGCACCTGGGTAGCTCAGTCAGTTAAGCATCCGACTTCGACTCAGGTCATGATCTCACAGCCTGTGAGTTCGAGCCCCATGTCAGGCTCTGTGCTGACAGCTCAGAGCCTGGAGCCTGTTTCAGATTCTGTGTCTCCATCTCTCTCTGCCCCTCCCCTGCTCATTCTCTCTCTCTCTCTGCTCATTCTCTCTCTCTCTCTCTCTCTCTCTCTCAAAAATGAATGAACATTTAAAAAAAATGAACAAGATAAAGCACCTGCTCATGGTCCCTCAGCTCCAGGAGGCTGACCTCATCACACCCTATATTCAGACCACTCTCTGCTCCTGCCCCTCTGTACCCCAGGAAACCCACAGAGGCTGCTCTGGCACCAAGTAACCCAGACCCCTGACCCCACCCCTTTCAGCTCAGCTGCTAAGGCTCTAATGCCAGTCCCAACCATGGCACCTCAGCATTCCCCATGGAAAATGCCTCTGCAATCCTACGACCCCCCATGGAATCTCCTAAAGACCATACAGGCGGACCCCAAGCAAGCTCTGTCTCCACGGATGACTCGGACAAACTCTCCTATCTCCTGTCTCATCTCCTCTACAGTAAGACCCACCACTCATGGATATGCTGCCCCGTGGACAAGCTGCCATTCATTTTCCCACACGTTGGGGGAGGAGGAGCAGGATGACAGTGAGGAGAAGAGGGGAGGAGAGGGGAGCAGAAGGGGTGCAGAGGGGAGGAGGCCCACAGAGCAGGGAGAGGTGGGAAAGTGTTGTGAGCACAGACTTTGGCCACAGCCCATCTGGAACAGGTCCCCAAATCTGCTGCTGTACTTCCTCATCTGTAGGTTTCCTCATCTGTACAAATGAGTTTATTGTGAAAATAAAAAAAGAAAATGCCCATAGAGCTTTTCAGATTGCTGTAAATGTTAGTTACTATTATTGAGTGGATTTTAAAGTATACTTCTACAACTTTTTCTACGTAGCTGGGTTGATTTGACTCGGTGCTTCTTTTAGGAGATATAATCCTTTCTCTTAATTCCCCATGATGGCACCGGGGGGGGGGGGGGGGGGGCTGATGTGAGCCAGACTGAGAGCCTGAAACTCTGAAGTGCTTCCATCTCTGTCTGGTCCAGAAGGAATGTGAGCCTTGAACAAAGGCCCAAGGTTGGGATTTTTCTCCACTGCCTGCCGTGGGTCCAGGAGCTCCGGCAAGCTAGCTCCACTGAGAAGGGTGAGAGCCAAGTGATTCTAGGACCACCTTCCAATCACAGGCTTTCCTAGGAACCCTCCCTGTCCCCAGGCTTTTGGAGCTACAGCCAGACCCCAACGTGGCTCTCATTGGGAAATTGTTCATGAAAACCTGATGCAGCATCTCTTAATAGGAGCGGTTTCTGAGCCTGAAATGAAGCAAGCCCCTTAGTTAAATAAACACCCCCCTCTACCTGCAGGACATAAAATCCCAGATAATCCACAAATCATGCTGCAGGGTAAGAACAGTCAGATTTAGCCAGAGAACTCTGCTTACCCTGCCCCACAATGAGCCCACAGGGCACAAAAGTCCAATCTGCCTCAACAATAAAAGTCAAAGAACTACCAGGGATCAATGTAAGTGGGCTCTCCATTCCAGAGTGACTGAAACCAGGAAATGCCAGTAAAAGCCACAAAACCCACCAAGGGCACTGGTAGGGAGAATGGCAGAGGCTGCCCCTGAATTTGGGAGCGGTAGATTTAGGACAGACAAGATGCAGAACAAGAAAACCCAGCAGGGTCAGGAAGAACCTGGCTTCTTGAGGGTGGGGACTGCATCTGCTGTCTTTGGTGTCCAAATGCTCAGCCGAGCCCAGCATGCAGGAATGGTCCATAAACATGGATGTTCCAGAGATAATTCCAGTTTTCTTTTCCTTGTTTTTATTCTCTTCCAAAGAACCTATTATGGGAAGAAACTGTGGTCCTGCCCTGGAAAGCAGAATCCTCAGCCCTGATTCCCCAGCCCCTTGGGAGCACCACAGGAAGGTACTCTACGAGTGAGCACTTTGGACCGTCGTCCCCTAGAGATCCAGAGTTAGTATTCCCAGAACTGTGCAATGCCTGGCATCAGGCTAACCACTTAACAGAAGCAAAGCAAGTTGAGTTGTTTTTCGCATGTCGTCTGTGGATGAAAACCTCATCAGTCTGATCTCTTGGTGAGGCACTAAAGATGAGGGAGCGTGAGGCAAGCTTGGGAGGCAAAGCAAAAGCTAGCACCCCCTCCCACCCCAGGTGGGATCTGTGTGATATTCCTTGGACACTCCCAGCTACCCCAAAACAGAAAAGGACAAGACAAACAAACAAACAAACAAACAAATGGCTAAACTGATAAGAGCTTCTACCAGTTTACCAGAAAAAGGCAATCCCATCATACCCTGAAGTCCAGAAAATCCCTACTGTCTTAATGTTAATACTTTGCTAGAGGGAAAAACAACCTTAGCTTGACAAAAGCTAGGCCTCCAGTAAGTCTTCAGCATGTGACAGTCTCTTTGAAAACTCCCTCTTGGCTTTATCTCCCTCGACTCCATAAAATGGTCACTCCCCACACACACACTTACTGGGCAGCTCTTCCTGCCCACGGGTCCTGTCCCCAGGCTTTAATAAAATCACCAAACATGCACCAAACATGTCTCCACAAATTATTTCTTGGCCATCAGTTCCAGACCCCACGAACCTAACCATCACCCCAAAGCTTCATCACTAATCACCCACCCCGCCTAGGCCTTACTACTGTCCACCTGGCAACCCCCCTCTTAAATAACTCCTACAGGACAGTCACCTTCAGCCCAGTGCTAATGCTGCATTCTTAGAGTCCAAGCTGATGTGTTTGATCACCTTTAACCAAGACTCACCCCATTCAGCTTGGTCCCCTGAGTATAGATGCTGAGGCCCAAGGTCACAGCCTTCAGCTTTAGCCTTTGTCTTTAGTGTACTGCCCCTGGGGGGTGTCTGGGCAACAAATACCATCAGTGGGCCCCAGGGATGAGGTTCAGCATGGGCACCCAGAGGGCCATCTCCACTAATGTTTTCAGGCACCAAAAACAATGTAAATGGGTCTGAACCAAAGGAGCCTGTTAAAGCAGAGATGCCAAAAGAGGCCACAAAGGCAAGGTGAGGAGCAGTGTCCATAATCCAGCACAGAGATGAACAGGTTCTTCCTCTCACTCAGGCCAGTCAAGGATGGGTTCTGGACCCTCTCTACACATCAATACAAGACAAGAAAAAAGCAGTTCTGGAATCCTCTGAAGGGCTCTCAACTTCCATGGGCGGAAGGCTCCCAGACCAGAGGCAAGAAGCTCCCATAGCATAAGCAAAGACACCAGGCCCAGGAGGAGGCAGAGGACATCTTCTCTTGCATTGCTCATTAATCTTCATGACAAGTGGGGATTTCCTTACTACTGTTATTCTGTAATCAGAAGAGGAACCTCATGCCGAGATCAGCCAATACATCAATGCAGTATGGGTCCCAAGGCCCAGAACAGCTCAAACCCAGACCCCTGATGCTGACCACAGGCCCAACAGGGCAGAGGCACTGAGGGCTGAGGGACCGACTCCCCAGAACCACCCATGGGAATAAGGTCTGGTTCTGAGATAAGATTTTTCTCTCACGTTTTCTTTGTTCTTCATTAACACATTTAAAAAGAAATAAGTCATGGGGTGCCTGGGTGGCTCAGTCGATTAAACTTCCGACTTCGGCTCAGGTCATGATCTCATGGTTTGTGAGTTCGAACCCCACATCAGGCTCTGTGCTGACAGCTCAGAGCCTGAAGCCTGCTTCGGATTCTGTGTCTCCCTTTCTCTCTGCCTCTCCCCTGCTCATGCTCTGTATCTCTCTGTCTCTCTCCAAAATAAATAAATGTTTAAAAAGAATTTAAAAAGATAAGTTATATATTTTACATTAGAAACTAATTTTTATTGCTCTCATTACACAGTGTTTTCCTAAAGTAAACAGAAGTAAGGGCACCTGGCTGGCTCAGTAGGTAGAGCATGCATCTCTTAATCTCAGGGTCATGAGTTTAAGCCCCACATTGGGAGTAGAGTTTACTTAAAATAAAAAATACATACAAACATACATTTTAATAAATAAGTAGATAAATAAAATAAAGAGAAGTAAAAAGAAGATAACAAAATGCACTCCCAAGTCCCGCTCATATACAGATACACAAGACACCATGAATATATATATTTTTTTAAACCAGACTGGGTCAGATTTTTTTGAGACCTGGTTTTTCCCCTCTTCAGAACAACATAATCCCACCTCTCGGGCCAATAAATAGCCAAACAGGACTCCATTACATAGGTATGTCCATTTATTTACCCCATTCTCTCTAACTGAGCATTCATTTCCAATGACAATCATGGCTGTTCCGTTGTACGAAGGGCACCAAACAACCACACAACACATCATACAGACATGAGAAAAGTCTTGACATAGAACTTAACTAGGCTTCTGTTTTGGAATGTGGCCCAGGGGGAGGGAATGCCTGACCCTCCAGGGCATGTATTGTCAGGCCCTTAGGACTAAGACCTCCTTCTGGGGAACCTCCCACACCAGGTTCCCATGGCCCCACATCCCCATGTTCTCACACTTGAGGGACATCAACAGAGAATGCGTGTGGGCCAACTAACCCGCTGCTAGGAATCTAGGTCCCCAATCTAGGCCTGCAAGTCAAGATAGACTCTACAAGGACATCCAAGCAACAGGGATATGTTATAAAACTAAACTCACCTTGCTGCTTTCTTTCCATTTACATATTTTAATTTTTTATTGTGTTAAAGAACACATAACATAAAAGTTACCATCTTAACCATGTTTAAGTGTACAGTCCAGTAATGTTAACTCTACGCATATTGTTGTACAACAGATCTCCAAAACCTTTTTTTCATCTTGCAGACATGAAACTCTGTCCCCCTCCCTCAGCCCCCAGTGCCCACCCTCTCCTTTCTGTCTCTAAGAATCTGACAACTTCAGGGACCTCATAAAAGTGGAATCACACAGTACTTGACCTTTTGTGATTGGCTTATCTCACTTAGTATAATGTCCTCAAGGTTCATCTATGTTGTAGCAGATGTGAGAATTTCCTTCCTTTTTAAGGCTGAATAACATTCCATTGTTTGTACAGATCATACTGTTTGCATAGAACAATCAATGCATCTGTGGATGGACACTTGGGTTACTCCCACATTTTAGCTACTGTGAATAGTGCTGCTATGAGTATGGGGGCAAGATATCCTGCCTTCAGTGCTTCGGGGTATATACCCGGAAATGGGCATATGTTGATTTTCCATTGTGTGGTTTCTAATGATTTGTGAGACACTCAGAGTAACAAGTAAATGTCTTGACCTAGCCAAGCGACAAAACAAAGGTGTTTTTTTTTTCCTCATTGATTGTTAGATGAAAGTGGAACTGATATTTATTGTGAACCAAATAAGAGCAGAACTCTCAGCTTAACAATGAGAATGGGTGGCCTTGCTCACTGCATGTTTGGGATGAGGCATTTCATCCAATGACCCTTTGATGTAGGTCAAGCCACTTGCCTGGCTTTCATATGAAGAAACTTACCATATGCAGCAGTAAAGAGGACAGAGCTCTGTATATGAAGCCCTTTGAGAACAGAAATCGACAGGCACAAACTGTTATCCCTGAAGGTAGAGCTAAAGATATCTGGCTTGACAAAAAATGAATGGAAAGCTGCACCAAATGTCCTTAAGAGAAGTCAGCTGTCTTAACTCTTGTATCCTTCTAAGGGGCAAACAACTATCATAAGAACTCAGAATTTGCATTCCATTAGAAATCTTGCCCACACAGTGTTCCTTCAGGTGTGACTGGGCATCGATTAATTGACTTGATGTTTGATTCATCCAGGTCAAAAAGGTTCACTGATCCCAACATGCAGTAGGCATTCCGTAAGTGGGAGTTGCTCTGTTAGTGGTGAATGGGCAGGGTCTAGGAGTCATGAGCCCTGGGTTCTAATTTTAAATTTCCCCACCCTTGCAAACTTGACCAAGTCAACAAATCTCAAAAATTCAGAGATTAAGTGGATCAGGGCATCCATAATTATTCCTGTAGCTCCTTGAAGCCAAAACAGTCTAATGGTTCTAGAAGTAAAAACCCCAACAATTCTCTTAACATTTCAGGGTATCTTTCAAAATTACAAATCTTGCAACACCTATCACTATAGAAAAGCTAATGACTCAGGTCTAAGAGGTAAACACCTGCCTGGGAAACAGGTCCCTGGCAGCCATTTGGGGAAGGGGTTCTCCACACAAGCCTTCTTTTGTAACACAGGAATGTATGCTTCTGTGGACTATGGCAACCTCCAATACCTGTACATTTTCTTTGAATACAAAAGACCTATTTAAAGAAAAGGCCAAATGGTCTTAAACACACACCAGCAGGTTTTAGTGTTACTTCGTTTTTTCTTTTAAACAGGCTGAAACTTTTTCCTGATTCCCAAGTAACAAGGGTTTTATTGCTTACTTTATCAGTTCTAACACTGTTTCAGACCTCACTTTCTTAAATGTGGCCCCAGAAATGCAAACTTGAAAGTCCAAACTTGAATCAGAAACTGCATTTTAACATGCCCCCCGCCCTACCAGCTCTCGATTTGAGAATCCCTATGCAAGACAAGACACTCTCAGGGGGCAGACAGCCACTTCTGAAATCGTCGACGTCCCCACTGCCAACACTTAGCTGAAACTCCACAGTGTGGGTGATCATGGTCACAAGAAAGGAGCCTGAAAGAAGCTCACAGACCAAAGTCCCTTTAGATATGTTTCAACAGGAGGGAGACCCTCAAACCTCCCTCTCCCTGGTGCCAAATGGATTAGCAAACAAACCAATGGACACATGTCTTAGGATTTCATGACCCCCGGTACAAGTCTTCCGAGGTGGGGACAGGGGTATATAGCCCTACGTCCACCTTCCCTTCCGGTGAGAAGTGACCATGAAATCAACAGTGACAACAGCAACAAACAAAATCGAAGTCAGTGCAGCGACACCCCCTCCATCTCCCACAAATAAAGTCAGCGATATGTTAAAGCTCCTGATTATTAATAGTCCATTTAGCACTTTAAAAGCAGCACCGCTGATCCTCGTGTGGATGCCCTGTACACTTGCTCTAGATGCCTAAAGAAGAATGTGTTGAGTAATATACCATGAGAGCGAAGCTCTTCGATTACCACTGGTCTTAATAATTCATGAAGTGCATCTTCTGTTGTACCACCAACCCCACGGGTTACACAGACTTGGAAGGCTCACAGCAGGCAATTCAGGATCGATGATGGGATGAACACTGCCAGCAGCCCGTGCCAAAACATAATGGGAGCAGGCTCAAAATCCCACATGTGGACGGAAGTGGATTAACTAAATACCAAACCAAAGACATAAAAAGCCTTCTTTATACTGAGTACAGGTCCTTCAAAAGCACAGAATGTCTCCCTGATCCTTGCCAGCATCAGCAGATAGCAGAGGCTGGAAGCTCAGTCTTTCCCACATAAAAGTCCCCTCGGAAAAGAGCGGTCCTCCTGGCTGCAGAGGAACTGCCCACCATGGCCAACCCTCATGCACAGAGAACCCCCTCTGCTTTGTGCAGACAAAGAAGGCATCCACCAGCACAGAAGGACCTGAGAGCTTGCCAGCAAAACAGGACTGCAAACTCGCAGCTAAAGACCTGGGCAAGGGGAGGGTCCTGAGGTGGAAAGGCAGAATCTCTATGACTGATCATCCAGCATCAACTATTCACCAATGGCCTATTCTTGAACTTCAACACAGCAAAGATCCAAAGGGAACGGACACAAGGGGGATCAGGAAGAACCAAAAGCACAACAAAATACAAGCCTGTTCATATAGCAGTTTGCAAATGATGATGTTTCATAATCTGAAGTTTGGGTGAGGCGGTGCCAACACCCAGCTGGTACAAGCTGAGAAAACAACTGGGCTGTAAAACCCTGGAAATACGACTTGATTACAACAAACATTTCTCCCAAACAGAGCTAATTACACAGCATTCAGCTGCTCCTGGCAGCTCGAATAGGAATGCCGGACATGCATTCCTGCTTCCAACATTTGGGCATCCTTGTAGGCTCTGGCCATACCCCTTCTGTGAACCCTAGGGCTCCTAGAGAGAGGAAGGGGACCCCAAGACCCCATAGGGGACTCTATAGGTCCAATCTCACCCACCTTCATCTTATCCCCTGATAAAGTTTGAAAAGTTGGTGGGATCTTCGATAAGATTCCTGTTTTTTAATAAATGGCCTTTTTTATTTACAGGATCCAGTATATATTTTTAAAACCTGCCAATGGGGTCATTTTTCACACCTGCATGTTTATTGTGGTGTTAAGAGCTCGGGCTCTGAAGCCAGTGCCTGAGTGTGTCTCCTGCACCATAGGGCAGTGTGAGGGCTACATGAGACAAAGGGCACAAAGGGCACAGAGTGGTGCCAGGCACACAGCAAGCTCCCAATGGGAGTTAACCATCACTATAAGTATTAATAACCAGATCTCTGGAGATTGTTCTACCTCATTCTTTTCAACAACTGCAGGACTCTACAGTATAGATATGACACATTTAACCAGTCTCTTGTTACAAAAATTAAGTTGTTCCTAGGATTATAACCAAAAAGAAAAAAAAAAAAAGGCAGCAATGAAGATGATTGCACAAACATCTCTTCACGTGTGTGCAAGTAGGTTGTAGGGCAAATTCCTAGGAAGTGGCATTTCAGGTCATACGGTTGTGGTTTTTGTGATGAATATGGCTAATCACCCTGGAAGAGGCTGAGGTGACTCTACTCCCACCAAGAGGGCACGGGGTGGGACACCCTGGGCCCTCGCCACTCACCCCAGTGCTCTGTGAGGCCTGGAGACCACACAGGAACACAAACGGCACTCAGCCCCAGGATGGCACATCAGCAGGGAGCCAGGCGGCAGGTGTCCTGATCCCAGCTGTCCACCTGCACACTCCTGGGATCACCTGCCTTACTTAATCCCCTCATCCCCACTAAGTCCCCATCTCTGTTTAGACCCATTCTGCTGTAGCTTCACCAGGCACACGTCAGTTTTAGGGCAGGTAAGAGGCTGAAAGGTAGGGCCCAGAGAGCACCTGGCTCAACCAGCAGGGAGGGTGTCCTTCAGCCCCAGGAAAGGCTCCTTGGCGTAAATTAGCCAGGAACATGATGGGGTATAAAGGCCTTTCTAGAGCAAAGAGAAGTGTGTGCAGGCCAAGGATGACACCAGGGGACACGCAGGGGCCTAAATCATCCCTTTGTGCACACACCTGCTTCTTAATGGAATGGGTATTCGTGAGAAGCTATAGGCAGGCCCATGGTCCAGACCCCGCCCTATATGCGGCCTTTATACAAATCGTACACAGCCCCAGGGATGCTGAGGTGGCTTAGAAAATGACATCATAGGGAGAGGGGGAAGGACAGGACAGACAAGCATGAACCTTCTCGTCTATAAAGCCATGAGGGCCCCAGAACAGAAGGCAGCCCAGGCTACACCTGGGTCCAGACACCAGGATCCGACTAGACCTGCAGCAGATCTGCAGCTCGTGGGGCCAGTATGTGTGGCTACCTGACATCGACTGTCGTAACAGAGCTAAGTGAGCGACTTTTAAATAAGCCATATGTCAGGGCACTCTTCAGAGAGCCAAGACCCATCCTGAGGGGAAGACAGAGCCACCCCAGCCCCACCACTCCACCTCGTCCAGCACTAAGTGGCTGTGTTCACAGAAGTGCAGCTTCCCTTGGAATTCCAGTGCGGTGAGGGTCCCCAAGTCAACATCAAAGTCCCCATGTGGGATATGCGGCCTCAGCTCATAGACAGTCCTGGTAGAACCCACTGGGGGTAGACACGTGGGCGCTGGAGGGCCAGGATGCCCCTCTGTCATGTCACTCTCCACATAATGGACAGAAATGCTCTGACTCAAGCCTTAACACAACTGTCCCCCCTACACATGAGGAGGTTGTGGCATGGAGGTGCTAAGGGACTTCCACAGTCACCAGACTCTGGACCCACTCACTAACCATAGCTCTATCCTCTAAGTCATTTCCTTTGTCTTAGCCATTCTCCTCTTATAAAACCTCTCTCTGAGGTTATGAATGGTTTTGATGACAATGGAGATCAAATTACTTGCTTTAGCCACAAAAATCAGAAGGTCCTGTCAGCTCCTAAGCATTTTCAGACGAAAACGGTAGTCAGAGGGTCACCAGTGACACTGCAGACCCTTCTCCAGGCCAGTGGCACAACCCCACCACCCGCCTTCCCTGAGCCTGGGCCAGCCCAGGTCTGTAACCTCTGGGCCCTGGGTGGCTCAGTTGGTTAACCATCCAACTTCGGCTCAGGTCATGATCTCACAGTTCATGGGTTCGAGCCCCACATCTGGCTCTGCGCTGACAGCACAGAGCCTGGAACCTGCTTCGGATTCTGTGTCTTCCCTTCTCTCTGCCCCTCCCCTGGCCACGCTCTGTCTCTCTCTCTGTCTCAAAAATAAACAAACATTAAAAAAAAAATTTTAATAAAAGTGAGGGGGCCCTGGACTTTCTGAGCTACTGGGCTTTTTTTCCCTCCTTTAAGCATCTCCAAAGAAGAAAAGGATTTTCATCTTCTTTATCATTTCATCTGGTGGAAGGAGAGTGAGAACAACCCCCAAAGGAGGTGTCACACCTGTCCTCCTCAATTCAGCTGTCCTCATTATCACAGATTACCTGACAGTCCTGTCATCATGGCCAGTCCTATGGCAAACACTAAAACTACAGAAATGATCAAAAAAATTAAAGGAAGCTAAATGGCTTTTATCCAAGTCAATGAATGAAATGTATCTTGCACTGCACTTCCCTGGATATTTATGGTGTTTATTCCAATCTTTTCTAGGCCAGAAAATTCCTGAGCTCACGACAGGCCGTCCTGTCACCATGACAAACAAGCTGGCTGAGACCAGGCTGTGCCTGCGATTGCATTTTCCACCCTCCAAACAGAATATATTAGACATTACGCAGGCAGCATTTATTTTAGGAAGGCTTTTCATTATGGCGATGTAAAATGTCAAGGCTGAGACACAGCGGGCTCTTTCCAGACCTGCAGGCTCCCTCATTATCTGACAAATGCACAAGTTCCTGCCATGTGATGAGTGAGCTGGCCCACCCCTCAAAGGAGGCAACCCAACATCCAAGTTAATCAACCAATGGGAAGTGCTGAAGGAAGGAGGAATCTAACACGGACACAGCCCTCCAGAACCAGGCAAGAGGTGGGGCGTCATATCCAGGATGGAGGAAAGAGGCAGGGTGTCGTGCTGAAAGCAGTCAGATAATGAGGAGCAGGGAAATGTTAGGGGGCTTTGGGGGAAGGAAAGACTCTGGAGAGGGTCCTGGCCCAGGACACAGGCACCACACCCTATCCCAGACATGCAGAACAGAGCTGCAGGCCATCGTGGAGGAAGAGATGACCAGCGTGCTGTTAGCTATGCCCATTGCTGCTGCTAAGACACACATACAGGAAGGTGACTCTCGTCTATTAGAAACTGCATACCTATGAATATATTTAGTTCAGCTTTTTATTTTATAGATGGGGGAAATGAGGTCCAGAGAAAGTAGATAATTTGGTCACTCATAACATAAGGAACCCCTTTATTTTTTTTTTTTTTTTGTTACTCCCAGAGAGGGTAGAACATTAAACGATTCTTTCCAGGGGTGTTGGTTTGGAAGAAAAACCAACAACTTTTAGACTACATTTCCTTTTTCCAACACACTGAGGAAACATGTAGGGAAACAAGTTCTTCAAATACTGGTGTCAATCATGTGCTTGATTTATACTGCATGAAATTGTGATATTTACCACAAATACTCTAAACACACTTCTGGCGCAGATCTCACTCACCTAAAACACTTCATAGAAATATTCCTTCAATACGATGACTACAGTTAACACTGCTGCATGGTATGTTTAAAAGTTGCTAAGAGAGTAAATTCTAAAAGTTCTCAACACAAGGAAAAAAACATTTTTCTTTTTCCTTCTTTTTTTTTGTCTTGTATCTGATAAGATTAAGAATGCTAACTAAACTTCATGTGGCCATCAATTCACAGTCATTATGCTGTACAACACCTTAAACTTACACGTATGTGTACTGTATGTTAACTGTACTTCAATAAAACTGAAGGAAAAAAGTAAATACTCCATAAAATAGTGGTTTCTGTTTTTTTATTTCATAGACTTGGTAAGCCATGTTTTTCTTTTAATTTCAGGAGAACCTACAGAAAGTCTCTAAATCTTTAGGTTTCCGATTTAAAATGTCAAAAAAAAAAAAACTACCACCTGGTATCAATAATCACTAACTAATAAACAAATAAATAAAATCTCAGAATTTAAACAAGTCTTAAAAGTGAGAAAATGTGACCCGATGGAAGGAGCCACTCATCGTCCTGCAGTGTTAGGGACACTACATCTGCTCCAACCTCACCAGGTGACCAGGTTTGGTCCTCCAGGCAGCTCAGTGGAAATAATCCACACCAGTTACTCCTTGGGTGCACACCCCCAAGGTACTACACGGACTTCTGGGTTATGAATCAGGCTTCCTAAGGGAGTGTGGACTGGATACCAAGAACCAGATCATCGCTAAGCAATCTAGAAAGAAATCAAGTTTGGGCCTCCACAAAACCCAAGGCAAATCCAGATGCCCTATGCTCTACTTCCCTGATGCTTAAGGACCTAACACAACATTCATCACTGCACTTTGGGGCAGAGAGACAGACACAGGACAGTTCAGTAAGCCTAAGGGTACTGCATTGTGTATGCACCCATCTGACCCCACTTCCCACAAGGAAGATGCCTGGCTGTTCACTGTAAAAGGACATACACTCAATCACCCTGTCCAGGAGACGGAGGAACGGGAAAGGCTCACGCAATGCAAACCTATCTGTCTTTCTCCCTGCTGGAAGAGCCATAATCTCACCATCGAAAGCCATGAGAATAGAGTGCCTCATCTTTTCCAAAGCCTCTCAGAGAACTGGCTGTCCTTCTCACAAGATTTATCCTCTGCTGCTGCCTACCACGCTCCCTCTTTGTTTTCCTGAGCATCTAAGTACACCGGCAACAGTAACACGTTGTCAATCTAACTTCTAACGCCTCTACTGCCACTGAACCCCTCCCTCAGCCCTGTCAGAAAATGCAGAGCACCAGACCCATACACAAAACTGATGAGGGAAAAGCCCTGCTTCAAAAGATGGAAGAGCATCCAGCTTAGAGTGATGTTTCCTTCCTGTGCTTGGGTTAGAAAGAGTGTATGATGACCCCAATTTCCAGGGCCTTCACTCATCATAACACAGGTGGTCCTACTCTTCCCTCCTCTCCCTCCACTTCCCCTTGGGGCTTCACCCACTTCAGGTCCCAGGACTCGTGCCCCTCCATTAGGTCTTAGGGCAGGGGTGCTGCCCCAGACCTGGGACCCACATATTAGAAACATAGGGAGACTCTGGAACAATGAGCACAGGGGCTGTGAAGCAAACCGAAGTCATCAAGGAGGAAACTTGGGCCCCAAATCTCACACAAAATCAAGTGTTGCCCTCCACTCACTCACAGGCTGGACCGTGGGCCCAGAAGGTCATGACTCACCCAGAGTCACAAGCTGGTCTGTGCAGTCAGGACAACAGCTGAGCACTCACACCCCTGCACACCACATAGCCAAGCATACGCCAAATCTAGACAAGAGTTCTTCTTTCTCACTCCCATTTTTGTTCCATGAACACTTCACCTTCTGCTTTTCCCAGCTGGTAATTCATGACGTAGCCCAGAGAAGAAGCCAGAGGTCAATTCCACAACCAAGCCACGCAGAGACAGAGCAGAGAAAGAAAATAACCCCACAACCCTGACTGGCAAAGGCACCTACAGATGATAGGTCACGTTTTAGCCTTTCCATGCTATCTATGGAACACTTTATAAACTGGTAGATTGAGATCAACTGTACTTTGCGGCTGAGGAAACAATTCATAGCACTGAACCTGCGGTGGCAGCCACCCCATGCAAAGCCCCACACAACCCAGACAGCAAAGTCACAAGCACTATGAACAAGGAGGAGGAGGGGAGGAAGGCCATGCATGCCACAGGACCCTTCCCAAGATACCCTTTGCCCTGGAGCCACTACATTTGCAAGCACTCTGTGTGGTGTGTTTTCAAGCTGTACCTAACACTCCACCTAATGAGTCTTCAGTTTTTACTCAGTTTTCCCTATTTCATGTCATTTTGTTCTGTGATTGTTTTGTTTCTGCATGTTGCTATTTTGTAATAAAGCCTGTATTTGTCAGCACATCTAATGGAAAACATCTATTTCTTAAGGTTCCCAAAAGGTAAAAAGCCAACTTCATAGGCACTGCCTCCATTTCCTGGCAAGAATTAGGAAACAATGAAATAAATGTACGTGGAATAAAAAAGTTAGTACTTACTCACCAAAATCTTCTACAGATAAGAGCTTCCCAACCCAAGAGCAGTGTATATGGCACGGAATATTCTCTAGAGTTATTAAGTAAATTAACTTTACATTTTTTTTTACTGTAGAACAAGCACTGGGAATGAACAGGAAAAGGTCCTGGTGTGGTCTTTTGGAGGCAAGAAGGTTCTTAAAGGCAGGGATGTTACGGGAAGGCATGAAAGGTTTGGGAAGGTTTTGGAAGGCAGAGAAAATTCTGAAAGACAAAGAAGGTTCTGGAGGGCAGGAAGGTTCTAGAAGACAGAAATTGTTCTGGAGGCAGGGAAGGTTCCAGGAGGCAGGGAAGATTCTGGAGGGAGGGGAGGTTCTGGAGGGAGGGGAGGTTCTGGAGGGAGGAAATCCGGGGAAAGTTTTGGAGGCAGGGAAGGTTCTGAAAGGCAGCAACACTGTCTTGTTCACATTTCATATCCAGTGCCCAGTATAGTCCACAGTACATAGCAGGCACTCAATCCATGGTACTGACCAAAGGTTTCCTTACTTGCTTAATTTTATAGTTCAGTGGGAAAACTAGTACTTTTTATTCATAGAGAGAATGAAGAAACCAGGCAAGGGATAAATGTCTGAATTTCCCTGAAAATGTCATTTTGTTTGGTTCTGGGCATCAATGTGAGAAACTATGGAGCTATCCTCAAATTCTAATGATGCCACCTTCCTCCAAAGAAAACGGGCTCTTGCTTCTCCCCTGGTGGTTAAGGATCCCAGGACCCCCAAGAGCCTTATCCAACCAGAAGCTGAGATGATTCACCGCTGGGTCTCTGTCCCTGCAGGGAGGGTTGCCTGTCTCTGTTGAACCATTTCTCCTAGTGTGCAGCCTCCTGGGGTCCCAACTCCGATGTGGAAGGCACACCAGAGAACACCTACAGTCCCCCCCCCCCCCCCAGAACTGGCTGACTTTCCTCTCTTGGGTCTCAACCACCAACTCTTCACTCTGATCCTTCTTATATTTCCTACTTTTTGTCCAGGTTCTCTTGTGTTCTCAGTGGATTAGTCAAACGACTCAGTCCACCACCACTGGACACAGAACTCTATCCAAGATCTTTGGCACTGAAATGGCTTTAACCAGCAAAGCTGAAGCTCATATTGAAACAGCAGTTTCTAAATGAAAATGCAAGTTTGATACATATCATTCAGCTGACAGTCGCCAGTACAGTAAGTGCGCAAATATGAATCTGTATTCTCTGAATTATCTACATTTTATTCCAACTGAATAAGTGAATCTCGCTCCCTGACATTGTCTAGGCTGAAGAATTGTCACTAATTCATTTGGAAATGTTCTTAGGGTGAGAATTTCGATTTTAGAGTGACACACAGTGAACAGTAGCAAGAAAATCTGATGCAGAAATGTACTTCCTGCCCTCACCTTACTTTTATAAAAATTACCTGATAGGACTGAATGACCTGATAGGACTGTTCCTGCTGCAGATAACTTCAACTGAGAACCGACATTCCTTTGTATTTCATTAACATTTTATGCTGACCACCAGAGAAATGGACTAGGGGGTGAGAAAGGGAACCTGTGCCCTAGAAATGCAGAAGAGGCCAGATAACATCAAGAAATTTTCAAGACAAGATTATATCATATTTATAAATTGCTGAAACTGGACCAGGGAACCTTTTCCAGTTCCATAAGCCTGGAATTGTTTTATTTATTCAGCAAAAATCACTGAGTATATATATTGGGATATGTGCCCACATTGATACCAATTCACAACTACGTGTATTTGATATATGGGCTAATTCTGCAGCCTCAAGAGGCCAGTGGCAAACGGCCCTATGAGTTCTGGTGAAGAAGGGCGAACGGCCCGCCACTGGTTCTCACAATGCACTGCAGCCCGCTGCAATGCATTGTGCCCGGTGATGTGGTTTATGGACTAGATGGCCCATTTGAACCTACACAATATGAAACCAGATATTTGAAGGGTTCTTGCAAAGAAATCATACATTGTTAATGACCACACAAACACAGCGAATGGGGCTGCAATGCTGACACTTCTCCCAGCGGAAACTGTCCTTCAGACACCTTCTGAGGTCAAAGGCATAGCAATTTAATTAGACCCAACAAGAAGGCAGCTGAAAAGATTAAAATTCGTTCTTCAGATTTTTCTAAATGTGGATTTACATATATTATCATCAACAGTGGACACTGTTCTAACTGCATATTGTGCCTTGAGATAGTAGATAATAACAGCCTGAAACCATCAAGATTAAAGACATTTGAAAATTAAGCATCTGGAGATGCCTGGGTGGCTCAGTTAGTTAAGCTTCCGACTCATGATTTCAGCTGAGGTCATGATCCCAGGGTCATGGGACTGAGCCCCATTTCAGGTTCTATGCTGAGCATGGAGCCTGCTTGAGATTCTTTCTCTCTGCCCCTCTTCCCTGCACACACACGCATTCTGTCTCTCTAAAATAAAAATAAATAAAATTTAAAAATAAAAACCAAGCACCTGAAACGTTACTAATAATTTTGGTGAGTACAGAGAAGTTTTTGTACCTGCAACAATATTTTAATGATTAATAATTACTTTAATGATTACTAATACATCATTCTTTTACATTTATTTTTAAACTTATTTTATAATAATCATTATTTCAATAGAGTATATGTATAATTTGTAAATAAGTGTGTGTGTGTGTGTGTGTGTGTATACACACACACACACACACACACACACACACACACATCTCTGTGCAGAGGTGGAGAGGAGAGCATGTGCAGTATGGAGGACAGGTGTGAAGTGGGGGACGTGGGGCCTCATCCACAAGGTTTGGGGAGGTTTCAAACAGAAGACTGACAGGGTCAGATATTCCTTCCTGGTGGTCAGATATTCCTGAACTGGAGGAGAGCAAGACTTCTTCCTATGACACTTTGTGCTGCCATATTTAAGCCCATCTCTTACTCCCCCACACGAAAGCACGTGGCCAGGAGCTTCCTCCCAAAACCCTCCATCTACATCAGGTCTTCTCAAGCTCAGCATGGCTGGAATTAGGACCAATTCTTTGTTTCTCTGGGATTCTCTGGGGTGGGGGCACTCTGTGCACTATAGGACGGTCAGCAGCATCCCTACCTGCACTCTCTAGGGCCCACTGGCATACCTCCCACCCAGCTGGGTCAAGCAAAAGACAGTTGAGACCACAGTTGAGAACCACTGGGTTACATGAAGGAACCCATCACCTGCTTCTGCTCCAGGATGCAAGTTAAGACAACACTTTGCCCTTTCTTCTGAGAGCGTATTCTTCCTCCCATTCTTCATTTATTTCACACAGCAGAGCAGCATATTTTGATATTCTGGAGGAACTACTACGTCAACATGACAATATATCCAGACTTGGGTAGAATCTTTCAAAATAAGGTTTTGATTTTGGAATTAGCCCATTTAATTACAATCTTTGTGAGACATGTTATTTTATGTAAGATTGCCTCTAACAGTCTGGAACATTCTTTTTTTCATAGTGCTTGACTTTAAATTCACCCTGGATATCTGATGTTCTTTCAGAGTTCCTGTGAAAAACATGTAATCATGAAACAAATGCTATATATTCTTCAACAGTATTTAGAACAAAAATATCACTTTTTAACATCACTAATAGACTTCTTCATTAATGTACTGATACTGTCCTAAAATGGGTTTAACATCTATATTTCAATCCCTCAAAACCTTTGAAAAATGAGAACAGGCATATCTATATAAATATCCAAATTTTCAGCTTGATTGCACATTTTTATCTTCTCAGAATAGCACTAAATCAAGATGTTCTTTCAGAAATACATTTTACTTCTCAAAGAGACAAAATACATATAACCAAGCAAAATCTAATTTCACTGCTAACATTCAGTAGTCTCTTTCTCCCTTCTACACTTCTCATTTTTTTACTAATAATTATTCATTCCCAGAGTGTTATTTTGACATCGTCTTGGTCCATTTTCCTAGACATTTGCTTTCCACACATGAATTCCATAAGATGGTTTTCAGCACACCAGCAATGTAATTGGCACATTTCTTGTTACTTGATCTGCATGTATGCAATCACATCCTCTATGATAACAGTAAATTAAAATCTACCTTCACTATACATTAGGAAGACACAATCATTAAAAATCATCACAGAAATTAGAAAATTAGATCTTACTTCTTAGGGGACTAAACTAAAAATCTAATCTTTATTCTGAAAAGTAATTTTTCCACTTAAAAAAGGCTTCTTTATTCAAATGGTCAAAATGCTTCCCTCTGTTTAGACTCTAAGCAATGAAAAATTCATGTAAAAGAGTATTTTCAGGGCACTTGGCTGGCTCAGTCAGTGCAACTCTTGATCTCAGGGTTGGTGAGTTCAAGCCCCACAGTGGGTGTAGATCTTTAAAAAAAAAATAGTGGCGCTTGGGCAATCCCTGTCAAAATAACACCAGCATTCTTCACAGAGCTAGAACAAACAATCCTAAAATTTGTATGGAACCAGAAAAGACCCCAAATAGCCAAAGCAATCTTGAAAAAGAAAACCAAAGCTGAAGGCATCACAATCTCGGACTTTAAGTTGTATGACAAAGCTGTAATAATGAAGACAGTATGGTACTGGCACAAAAACAGACACTCAGATCAATGGAACAGAATAGAGAACCAGAAACGGACCCCAAATGTATGGCCAACTAATCTTTGACAAAGCAAGAAAGAATATCCAATGGAATAAAGACAGTCTCTTCAGCAAATGGTGCTGGGAAAACTGGACAGTGACATGCAGAACAATGAACCTGGACCACTTTCTTACACCATACACAAAAATAAACTCAAAATGGATGAAAGACCTATATGTAAGACAGGAAGCCATCAAAATCCTAGAGGGGAAAGCAGGCAAAAATCACTTTGACCTCGGCAGCAGCAACTTCTTACTCAACACATCTCCATAGGCAAGGAAAACAAAAGCAAAAATGAACTATTGGGACCTCATCAAAATAAAAAGCTTCTGCACAGCAAAGGAAACAATCAGCAAAACTAAAGGCAACTGACAGAATGGGAGAAGATATTTGCAAACAACATATCAGATAAAGGGTTAGTATCCAAAATCTATAAAGAACTTATCAAACTCAACACCCAAAAAACAAATAATCCAGTGAAGAAATGGGCAAAAGATATGAATAGACACTTCTCCAAAAGACATCCAGATGGCCAACCGACACATGAGAAAATGCTCAACATCACTCATCATCAGGGAAATACAAATCAAAACCACAATGAGATATCACCTCACACCTGTCAGAATGGCTAACATTAACAACTCAGGCAACAACAGATGTTGGCGAGGATGCAGAGAAAGAGTATCTCTTTTGCATTGTTGGTGGGAATGCAAGTTGGTGCAGCCACTCTGGAAAACAGTATGGAGGTTCCCCAAAAATTAAAAATACGACTACCCTATGACCCAGCAATTGCACTACTAGGTATTTATCCAAGGAATACAGGCATGCTGTTTCGAAGGGGCACATGCACCCCAATGTTTATACCAGCGCTATCAACAGTAGCCAAAGTATGGAAAGAGTCCAAATGTCCATCACTGGATGAATGAATAAAAAACATGTAGTATATACATATATACATATATATACATACATATATATATATATATATATATGCATACACACACACACACACACACACACACACAAATAGAGTATTACAAGGCAATCCAAAAGAATGCAATCTTGCCATTTGCAACTATATGGATGGAACCAGAGGATATTATGCTAAGCGAAATTAGTCACAGAAAGACAAATATTATATGACTTCACTCTTATGAGGACTTTAAGATCCAAAACAGATGAACATAAGGGAAGGGAAGCAAAAATAAGATAAAAACAGGGAGGGGGACAAAACACAAAAGACTCTCAAATATAGAGAACAAACAGAGGGTTGCTGGAGGGTTGTGGGAGGGGGAATGGGCTAAGTGGGTAAGGGGCATTAAGGAATCTACTCCTGAAATCATTGTTGCACTATATGGTAAGTAACTTGGATGCAAATTAAAAAATAAATTATTTTTTTAAATAATAAATAGATTGATAAATAAATAAATAAATAAATAAATAAATAAATAAAATAGGGGCGCCTGGGTGGTTCAGTCGGTTAAGCATCTGTCTTTGGCCTAGGTCATAATCTTGCCCTTCCCAAGTTCGAGCCCCACATCAGGCTCTGTGCCGACAGCTCAGATCCTAGAGGCTGTTTCTGATTCTGTGTCTCCCTGTCTCTCTCTGCCCCTCCCTCACTCTCTCTCTCTCTCTCTCTCAAAAATAAATAAATATTAAAAACAATAAATAAATAAATAAAATAAAAATGAAATAAATTGGGGTGCCCGGGTGGTTCAGTCAGTTAAGCGTCCAACTTCAGCTCAGGTCATGATCTCTCAGTTCATGAGTTCGAGCCCCACATCAGGCTCTGTGCTGACAGGTCAGAGCCTGGAGTCTGCTTCAGATTCTGTGTCAGATTCTGTGTCTCCCTCTCTCTCTGCCCCTCATGCTCTGTCCCTCTCTCTCTCAACAATAAATAAATGCTAAAAAAAAATTTTAATAAAATAAATTACTTTTTTTTAAAGAGTATTCTCTGGGTTTTCAACATCCCCATTTAATGAGCCCGCTTGAAGTACTTGTTTCTTGCCCCAAACCAGACATAAGCAAAGCGAAAACCCAAGGCCTAGTGTGGTCACTCCCAAGGAGAGTGCTCAGTGAACACGTGGAGTAACGAGCAGGTCCATTGTGCCCAAGGACCATGCCAGGCTCCTGCCAGTAGAGGCATGTTAGCCCAAACCCGGTTCTGCAAGAAATGAAAGTCTCTGCAGTTTTGCTCTTGACATCACAGTTTCTCTATTCCAACTCAACTCTGCTGCAAAGCCTCTTTTAAAAAGCATATTCCAGGCCACAAGAATAGAAACAGATATTAATAGGTACTACAGTCTCAGAACACGGAAGTTCTTGCTGGGCGAGCCCCAGAGTGTGCCCCCCACAGCACAAGGGCTTCAAGTCAGGATGCCCCGCCTTCCCTGCCTGCCACCCTGTACACAGCATCCCACTGGCACTTCTGCTTACCCCGTCCCACAGATGTCTCTGCCAGGTTTTTTCTGGGGAGTGACGTGCTGCGGACATGAGTCACACAATACAGAAGTTCACCAAGAACAACAAAACACAAGTACACCACCATCCCTTACACATGGGCATAAAAGTTGGTGGTCAACACAGAAATAGCCAGGGCAAGGTGGAAGGCACAGATGGCTCAGACCCTACCGCTCCCCACATTCTACAAACAGTCCAGGGGTCCGCAGAACCCAGGGAACCTCACAAAAACCGTTAGAGCAAGGGGAGAGTGTGTCCTTATCTTTTCCTCTCGGAGAGAGAGGTTGCTGGGAAGAGACAGGTCAACCATGGGGAGCAAACTATGGCATGAGGCATATATCCAGAGCCTGCAGATCTTCCCTGAGACACAGGACACAACCCCAAGCACGTCAAAGAGAGCACACGATTCTAACACACCCAACCTACCGGGCTGCCCCTCTCTCCTTGCCATTCCCACAGTCAGGCCAGCCAAACACTGAGCCACAAGAACCATCCCCTGCAACAGCAGCTCAGAAGGCGAGCAACAGGCCACAGAGTGACCAAGCTTTGGGAAAGCGGAAGAGTGGCCCGCAGAGGCACAGTGACAAGCGGAAAAGGACAAACTATAGTGACTGCTGCACACCAACAAGGCAGGGTCTGGAGGTCACCGCCCCCTCCCTACAAAGGAGGACTTGGTCCTGTCAGGCCCACACACCCAGAGCCCCAAATCTGAAAGTCTGAGCCCAGGCCCACAGTGAGAGATGCTAACAAAGTCAGACCTCCTGAAGGCAGTTACCCCACCCCTTCTGACGCTACCATCATGGACACCGCAGTCTTTTCTGAAAGGGCACAGTTGCCCAGCATGTGCATGTTCTCACACCCCAAAGTCCTCAGGCGAACGGCATGGAAGGTGGTGGATTTGGGAGTCCTGCCTGGGGGTTAAGAGAATGTTTCCCTCACTCAGCCCTCACTCGGGGTGCGAAGGGTGCTATCTGTGTCATGCCCTCACAGTGACGTGCTGTCTTCTGTGTCAGGCTGTGGAAGACAGACGTGCACAGCACTGTTGGGTCCCAGGTGCAGCCAATGCTGTGTGTGATCCTCAACACTTTTACAAGAGTATGTGTGTCCTTTGGACTCTACCATCAGATATTTTTCATGCCTCAGTGACAAGACAAAAATCCAGACACCTAAAAACACTGCAACCTAGAGACGTCAAATACACTAAAAAAGTGCTCTGATTTTTGCATTTATCAAATATTACATAAGACTTCAAAAGAAAATGCTTAGTGTATCTGAAAAAGGGTATGTCCTATCTCTTTATGACACTTTCCACTCATACATGTAATAAACGTGCATAACTATTTTTAAGTCCAATTTCTTTTATTCAAGGGCTTTAATCTCTTTGAAGGGATGAAGTGAAATAAATCCAGACGGTGCTCTCACCATTAATTATTCTCATTACAACATAATTAGGTCTGCATCCTAATTATGTATAACTATTTTTAAATATGCTTATCAAAAAACATGAATAATATTACTATTTAAAATGTAATGGTAATGCTTTTAGCAAAAATCTCAATAGTCAATTTGGCTGAGACTTGGACTCACTAAAATAGTAATATTTTCAATAATAACAACATTCCACCCTATCTGGCCACCGAACTCCCACATTAACTGGAAAAAAATGGAGCTTCCAGGAGTGTAACAACCAGGACTACCATTACCAAGGACTCTCCACCATCTCATATGATCCTCTCAAAAACATGAAGAATTTGGTACTTTGCTCATGGTTTAAATTCAAAAAGATTACAGGTAAAGTCCTTTCATTTTCCTTGACTTCTAACAGGAGGATAAGCGCAAACTGTGAAGATTACGTGATCGGAGACGGAAGGCGATCTCTCTGTCAACATGCTGCACAGAAACAGTGTCTTTTGCCATCCAATTTGTGTTCCAGACCCATATCCACTCATTCCCTACCATGCCTTCAGAAATCACCTACAGGATCTGGGTTTTTTTCCATGTTTATTATTTCATGGAATCAAGGACCACAACACCCTGGTGAAGCAGGGAGAGCGCACGGGAAGGAGCTTATAATCTCATCTGTGTGCTGCTCGTTGACAACACTTAAATCAGATGGAAGATTGGTGACCTATTTTCAGGCAAAACCAGAGAAGAAGATTCAAGAAGTCCTCAAGTATATTTTCGTGAAAGCAGATGTGCCTTTGCAGGACAGAACATGCCTTGAGGTGGGAAGGTGGGGAGATGGCAGTCCATGCTGCTTCGTCACCCAGTTTCCCATTCCCAGCCCACCACTGAGAAATCAAGCTTTCACTGTATGCCTCGTCTGCTGCCATTATAATACCAGCTATTTCACAGAATATACAAAGCACTGAATTGGCCTCAAGCCCTACAACAGGTTAATTACTGCTTTGAACTGGACTAAAGCCACAACTCCAAATGGAAAAAGCATCAGCCTTCACGGCCAATTTTATTGGCCGCTCTGTCCAATTACAAGTTGACTATATTCTGCTGTTGGAATCAGAACCAACTCGCACCATTAATATAAAGTCCTTTTCCCTTTGGAAACCAGGTCAGCCTTTCTTCTGAAAATTCCTTCCACCAAACAAACTATTTCCAAACATCTTTTGTACTGTATGTAGGACATTGCATCAGAAGCCAAAATGGACCTTCAGAACACACAGTGACACAGAATGCCCATGTCATGTGAGGGGAAGTTTCACTCTTTCCTCTACCAAATGCCTCAGAAAATAATAAGTGACTAGAATGAGCCATCCCTTTGCTTGTTTGCCACTCTAAATGCCAAGCTTAGACCAAATACACTCTTGAAATTTTCTTGTGAGAGTAATCCCTCCTTCATTCCTTACTCTGAAGTGGGCTTTTTCTTCCAACAGGTCTGAAATGAGAGCTAGTTTCTTTGATGTTTGTATTACCACACTTAAAAATCTCATGGAAGCACAGAAGCATTCCGAACAGAGTGTTTATGAACACAGTAAGCCATGAATTCTACAGTGGCACTTGCATTCCTGCCATGAGGTAAGGCTAAAGGTGTCCAAAAGCAAGTTATCCATTTCCAAACATCAAGATTTCACTCAGAGAGGCTAACCAAATAACTGAGTCTGAGACCCAGAACGAAACCCAACTCAGAAAATCAACATTCCCTGCCACAGACCAAAGAGCATTTTCAAATTCTCTCTGAAACAGGCCTGTCGAGCCTAGAGGTTCTGAAGCTCCTTAGGGAAAGGCAACCTGACAAGTGAAAATCACCTCTGTCCCTGTAGTAGTAACAGGAAGACATCCCTGTATTTGTGGGGTTGCAGAGACATGTTCTAACAGTGCATAGATTCCTTCTGCTGGGACCTGCAGCCTACAGAGCTATCCCTGCCCCATCCTGGGGTCACCTGCTGGAGAGAAAAGGAGACTCTGAAGACCAGAGACCTAGGACCCAATCCCAGCGCTGACTCTCTTATAGCACTCTTCTTAAGCACTCAAAGCCTCAGTCTTCCCATCTGAGAAATGGAGATATAAATGCTCGCCTTGCAGGGAGTTCATGTAACCACACGTAGAGTCTTCCAGGAGTTGCCAGGGGCTCAGGGGACAGGGTAGGCTATCACTACAAATGGAGAGCACAGGGCAATGTTTGGGACAAGGAACTATTCTATCACCTGTCATCAGAATCTATACCTAGGATGATGTACCAAAATAAAAAACTCAGTTTTACTGTATGATTAATTTTTAATTAAATTTAAGAAAGAGACACTGCCCCTATCTGTTTTACGAATATTCTCTTCCTGCCTGTTAAACTGCCCTCCCAGAAACCATTTCTAGTCCCATATACTGGGAGTGTCGTTGTGTTTTCTGAACCACAGTCAGTAGGACTGGAAGGAACAGATGAAAACAGAATTAACTAAAACACCCTGTTATCCACCTCCACACTGGACAGTTAACACCAAGCGATCGTCACAAAACCCTGAACAACTTCCTTATTTCTTCACACCACATACACAAAGGCCATTTTAAAGATAGGATCCTGATGTTCCACACATCAACACCTCTAGTCCAAAGTTCAGTGCCTTACACCTGCAGGGGAGTCATCCACTTATCAGCACAGAAGCCAACTGACAAACAAAAAAGTCACTTAATAGGTGGACATAAGTGTTTCCAGGAGAACCACACCCCTTTTCACTTCCTGCCTATGTATTTAAATAGTGGTTGTGGCAGAGTCGTCGGAGAGAGCACAAATTAAAGGAAAAAGCTTCCTTCTTCCTCCCAAAAACTGTTTCCAGCCAGCAGAAAAGCGCACTGATTATTTTCAGCTTCTTGGGTTTTCTCGGCCCCTATCAACCAAGATTAAAAACTTAAGTCCAGCTGGGTCCATATTCATGAAGGTCAATTTAGACTAATGTGGAAACAGCTGCCAGGTGCTTTTATGGGGAGCAGAGAGTTATCAGCCATGAATTCAGCTGTTTGTTTTCTCAAGAAATGGAACATCTTGTCAGTAGAGATAAGACAGGTTCTTGGTTAACCGAGCCTCACTGGGGCTGCATTTGCTGGGATAAATCTAGATTCAAATCCTTTCTGCCCATTTCTTAAGTTTTTTGTTTGTCTGTTTGTTTGTTTGTTTTGGGGGGGTTGTTTGTTTGTTTGCCTCTCCACACATCAAGAATCCTTAAACTAGCAGTATTTACACATACCTAGGCATTTAAATATATGCCACTCAAAGCCAGAGGATTATTTTTTGGGGGTCACAGTTACATTCAGTTACAAACACCTTTTCATAAGGAATTTTGAAATTCTAAGGTAATGCTCCAAGAGATCATGGTAATAGAAACCTTTCTTAATAAGATCAGGTATAAGGACAGCTCAGCTAACTCCACCCCTCCTTCAAACTTCCCCTCTTCCTGAACCCACATTCCTCACTTAAAAAATAAAATAAAATAAAATAAAATAAAATAAAATAAAATAAAATAAAATAAAATAAAGGGTGAATAACTGCATTCACAAATTAGGTAATACTGCCTGCCTACATAAAAAAAAAAAAAAAAAAAAAACAGCAACAACAAAGAAACTCAGAAATGCAGAATTATCATGTAAAAGAAACAATGACCACTATAGAACTCATCAAGACATCACCCTGGGTGATCATCCTGGTTGCTTTTCTCAGCCTGACTGCAGATTCACCACACTGCTATTGCCCTTGCGCACAGGAAGCCAGGAACCCAAGGAGTCTGCACATTTCATGGCATACCGAAATTCCTGGCACACAACCACGATGGGACCCAACACCACCACAGAGGAAGGCAGAAAGCAGACTATGGAAAATTTAGCACACCTCCTACACCTATTTGGTGGGCACCACGGAGAATGATCTTGATAACCAGGTACAAAAACAGATCGGCTTTTAAAAGAAGAGCTGCAAGATGCTGAGAAGCAGAACTAAGCTTAGCACCAAGAGGAAGCCATCTAAAAACCTTTTTTATTCCCCACACATTCCTTCTGAGTCTGACACATTTAACTGCCATCTCTGGACACAGGAGACAGCAGCGCCACAGTTCCACCCAATGCATCTGGTTTCATGGATAAGCCCACTGTCACCTCCCTTCCACAGAAGCCCAGAGTTTTGCATGCACCCCCATCCTTCTGCATGGGGACATCAGCACCTGATGCTGAAGGAGCCAGAACAGGGGGGAGGAGACAGGCAAAGAAAGGCTCACAGCCTGAGGGGGGGTAGCAGGGTTTTTGCTCTAGAGGAAGGGCAGGCTGCTCGCTACCATGCACCCAACAAAACCAAGAGCTATGGACCCTAAGAAGCAAAGATGGACGTGTGCTTTTGTGGCAGAAAGGATGCTTTGATTTAAAAATAAACAATCATGCCATCTAGTTCACAAAACAAGCCGACTCCTGCTCCTGGCTGCTGTCTCCTCAGTTCCATGTGGGCTCACTGGTGAATGAAAAACATGTGTGGGCAAATCAGGAAACAAAAAACAAGGGAGGAAAACACTCACCTATCTCAGAGCTAGGTGCATGGGCTAGCTTTGACTTTCGGATTCTCCAAGCCAAATTTTCATGAAAGGTTGACTCTGTCCTTTGGCAAATAAAATTCGTATTTCTTTAGCAAAAGAAGGGCCTTTTATATGATTGCCCTTAAATGTGGGGGCTATTTGAGCAGGCTCACAAACTGGCCTCCCTATAACTGAAAATAGCTTAAAGACAAGCACCTTGCAGTCAAATCAGATTCATATAGTACTGAGCACATGAACAAAAGGATGTCCTGAAATCACAAAGAAAGGCAAAGGGAGGGAGCAAAGGAAAATCCAAAGACAGGACTAGCTGAAGAAAACAAAATTACTAAACCATCCTGGACAATGCTGCCTGATGCAGCAATGGTATTTTGACTAGAAACAAAGTTGAATCATATCATGGATGGGGGTGCCATTATTCCCTCCCTGTTCAGCTCTGATACTAGTGTCAAAAATAATGGGAAACTATGTGTCATAAAGGAGCCTTTGGAACCAGAAAGACATGGAGAGAACAGGTGGTGACAGGGCAGGAAGCTAAAGTGATTAAGGGGGAAAGGGTACCCTTGAAGAAAGGGAAAGGTGAGAGACATCCACTGCCATTGGGATGCTGCCAACAGCTGTTGTGAAAATACGGTGGTTTCACGGAACGTGGCTCAGAACGAGGAGATACTAGTACCTTCGTTGACTCTGGTTTTCATTAAGAACTCCTTCACTGACTAAATCTGAACAGGCCCCTGGCTCAGTCAAGGCAGTCTATACAGAAAGAACTGGTCTTAGGTCTTGGTAGTATCAGAGTCATTCTAACCTACAACTTTATGATACTGGCAAGGAGAAAAACTCAGATCTCCTCGTACTGTGTTCTTTAGACAACAACCTGAGCTAAATAAGTAGGAGGAATACAAGTGACATGGCTAGGGCCAAAACTAAGGTCTCTAGGTGATCGTACATCGTGCATCATTATTTGGAACAATGTGTGACCAAATATCAAACAAGATCCAAATGGTTGAGAAAGAGAAAGATGGCAGCGTATACCTTTCATAGGTGACCCCGGTTCTCCCTGCACTTTCTGAAGACTGGGTACTCGAATTCTGAGAATATGGCAGCAGCATTCTGGGTGAGGACAGGGTAGGGATGGAAGGCTGGCGGGCAGGATGTAGAGAGCTTATATAGGTAGACAAGGCTACATGCTATTCCAGATTGGGCCCCCAAATAAGAAGACCACACTTACACCTCGTTATCTGTAGACACTGCCAAGCAATTTCCAGGTTAATGCACCTGGAATCCTTGAGCCTGTCTGAGTGATTCTGGGCCCCTAACGCCCCACATAAAGACCATCCACCATCCAGGAGGTGTAAACAGAGGAGAAATGAGGCATCCTTTTTTAATAGGATTCAACTTTATAGTCGAAATATCATTGCTCTGTCAGGCAGTATTGTCCAGGACAGCGTGGTGATTTTCTTCTCTTCATACCCTTCCACTTTTGGGTTTTCCTTTGCTCCCTCTCTCAGCCACTTCTTCCTTCTGTGACTTAGGCAAAATGCTAGGAACCGGCAATCGTAACGGAAAGAGAGTAGTCCAGGACCAGCCTCCCACTCAGCCCATAGAAACTGCCTTCCCTAGAGCAACATCAGCTGACCCTGGGTCCCCCTGACCTGCAGGGCTGCATCTGGCCAGCTGAGCGAACAGCTCTCACTGGAGGTGACAGGCCTGTCGACGGGTCCACGGCTCAACCCTCATCACCAGTTTGAGGCAAGGTCCTGGAGGTCTACGCAGAGTGGGCCAGGCCCCCAAGCCTTCCCAAGCTTGTCCCTACCTAACAAGGACTATCTGTGCGTGGTGACCTGGATAGCAGCACCCCGGGATGTGGGCACCGGTCACACCCCTCCACCCCAGGGGCGAGGACCTCCCTTCAAATCACCGGCTGTCCCTCTAACTGGGTCGCGGTCTGCATTAGCCAGGAATCGGGGGAGACTGACCTCTCTCCGTGCCACCTCTTTGTTCGGGGTTCCAGAAGGGCCAGGCCAGGGGCGGAGGAGGCCAGCTGGCCAAGCGACCCCTCGGCACCACCCAGGACAGGTTTCTGCCCTCCCTCTGGACACCTAGCAACCCCCTATTATCTGGTCTGCTGCGCTGGGCAATCCGGGCCTTGAAGCTTTAAGGTGAGTCTCCTCCACCGAAGGGCCGGCGCGGAGGGAGGCGAGGAGGGGGGCGCGGGGCCCGGCACGTTTCCTGGGTAAACACGGCGAAAGGCGATCTCACGGAGGCGGACCCCGGCCGCGGAAGGAAAATGTCCGTCTGCCTAGAGGCGGCTGCCAGCGGGGTTCACGTGCTGACCGCGCAGGCGGGAGTCCGAGGCGCGGGTGCGAGGGGCGCCACGGCCGCGGCGCGCCTCCCCGTCGCCCCAGCCCTACAGCCTCACGCACGCACGGGACGCCCCGTCGCCGGGGCCGCCCTGAGCCGGAGTCCTGGGCGGGGAGGAGGGGCGCCCGGGAGGAAACTGAGGCAGGGTGCGAATCCTGCCTGGCCCTGCGGCGAGGACAGAGAGGCACCCGGGGGAGAGCAGGGACCCCGCGAGGCACCGCGCCCCTCCATTGAGCGCCCCCGCCCCCCCCCGGCACCGCGCCGGGACCCCGCCCCGCACTCACCGAGAAGCCCCTCCCCCCCTGGCGCACCGACAAACCTCTTCTCTGCCCCGCGTCACTCCCTGAGAAGACCCTCTCACACACCGGGCAGACCCCCCCACCCCCGCCCCCTCACACACCCGGAAGCCCCCCCACCCCCCCCTCACACACCGGGCAGCCCCCCCCTACCCCCGCCCCCTCACACACCCGGAAGCCCCCCACCCCCCCCCACACACCGGGCAGCCCCCCCCACCCCCGCCCCCTCACACACCCGGAAGCCCCCCCGCCCCCGCCCCCTCATACACCCGGAAGCCCCCCCGCCCCCACCCCCTCACACACCCGGAAACCCCCACCCCCGCCCCCTCACACACCGGGCAGCCCCCCACCCCCGCCCCCTCACACACCGGGAAGCCCCCCCCACCCCCGCCCCCTCACACACCGGGCAGCCCCCCACCCCCGCCCCCTCACACACCCGGAAACCCCCCCACCCCCTCCCCCTCACGCACCGAGAAGCACCCCCCTCCCCCAAACATACCCGGAAGTCCCCCACCCCCGCCCCCTCACTCGCCGAGAAGCCCCCTCCCCCCCGTCCACCTCATTCACCGGGAAGCCCTCTCCCCCGCCCCCTCCCAAACCGAGAAGCCTCCCTACCCTCGCCCCCCTCACTCACCGAGAAGCCCCCCTCCCCCAGCCCCTCCCCTTTCCTCGCCGAGAAGCCCCCTCCCCCTGCTCCTCATATTCACCGCGACGCCCCCTCCCCTCGCCCCCCAAATCATCGAGCAACCCCACCCCCGCCCTCTCCCTCCCTCAGGCGCCCTCTCCTCCCTCCCCCGACACCCCCCTCCCCACTCACCGAGAAGCCCCGGAAGCTGCCGGGTGCGGGGCGCGGGCGCGGTGCGCGGCGGCGGCAGCAGCAGCAGCAGCAGGAGCGCGAGCAGCGGCCCCATGTCGGCGGCCGGGCGAGCGGCGCTCAGTCCATGGCGGCGCGGCGGGGGCGGCGGGACCGATTCTGGCGAGCACCGCTCCTCCCCGCGCTGCCCGCGCCCGCCGCCGCTTCAGCACCGGACAGCGCCTCCGGCCCCGCCCACACCCAGGCCCCGCCCCGCCGCGCGCCCGCCGGCCCCGCCCACGGCGCCCGCCACCCCCACCCCCGGCCCGCCCCACCTGCCGGCGCGCGGCCGCCCCAGCGCGCCCCCGTCCCATCCTTGTGGCTCCGCCCTCCCCCAGGGGGCTGGGGTGAGCCGAGCGCACGCAGTCCTCGCCCGGTCCGGGGGTCCCGGGTCCCCCGTGGTCGCACTGGCCCGCCCGGGACGTGGCCCTCCCTTTCGGCCAAGCGGGGGAAAGGCCCGACCCTTTTTGCTCAGACCCCGGGCAGGGCGCCCACCCGCGTGGTCCCACGCGGCGTCCGTGAGCACGCGGGGCCGGCGGCCATTGACGTGTGGCTGAGGCCGCCCAGGAGCCGATCGCCGGCTCTTAGTTTTATTTAATTTTAATGTGACCAGACGTGTTGTGGATCCATCAGAAGGGGGCCCAGAGCGGGGGGGGGGGGGGGGGGGGGAGGCGGGGGGGGGCGGTGAAAGTGTGGGAGGTCCTCAGCCTGAGGAAGAGGAAACTGTGGGAGCCCAGCCTGGAGGATCAGCGCCTTCCGAGTTCCGAACTCTACGCGGCGAGATCAGGATCCACGGTGCGGACGCGGCCCTGGTGTCCCTCCCTGGCCACTGTCCAGGGGTCCGCGGGGGGCCTTGGGGACCTTGCGGACCTCTCAGGGAGACTTCTTCCTAAAAAGCAGGGTACGGCTGCAGGGGTCCTGGGCCGGGGGCGTTCGAGGAATCAGAGGGAGCTGTGTGAGAGAGAATGCAGGCTCTCAGTGTGAGTGTGTCCATCCCCTCGGCCCCTCGCCTGCTTCATTCAGCGTTGGGCAGTGGCCTGGCCTCACCCCTGTGGGTCCGGCTGCCCTAGATGAAGTCTGGTTCCTGCTGTGCCTGCGCCTGCAGATCTCTCCTTGCTGCGTGGCTCTCATCAGCTATCCTTTCCAAGTCCTCTCCCTCCTGGCCCCTTACCGCCCCGGTGCGGTGGGGCTGGCCTGTGCACACTTTGGGGTAGGGTGGATGGTGAGGGGGCTACAGCTCAGCGCAGGCCATCTACAATTGGAACTGAATATTGGGCCTGATCGCCCTGGCGATCACCTCCTTGCTGATGCCTGTCCTTCCCACCAGGTCCCTCCCTTACCTGGTCCTGCTCAACCCCCTCTGTCCCTGTGCCCAAGAAAGTAGGCCCTCCTTGTCTGCCCATCTGTGGGCAAGGAGTTCTGTCACCCAAAGGCCCAGGGAACTGCCCCTCCAGAGAGAGCACTTGTCCACCCTGTGGGGACACAGCAGGAGCAACCATGGTCCTGCTCCGCACTTGCCCACAGATGTGCACTTTGTACATGCAGCCCCCCCCCCCCCAGAGGATGGCCAAACAGGTGACCTGGGGTTCTTTACTCATTGTGTGTTCTTAGCACTTAGTATTCGGACCCTGGGTTCACACCACACTGCTGGCCGAGTAGAATTCGATGGTGAGATGATTCATCCACAGACTCTCTGAGGAAGGCCTGAAGACAGCCATTCCTCTGCTCGACTTCGGCACCCCGCACACCACCGTGTGTGCATGTAGGGATCCACCTCAGTGAGGGTGCAGGCCAGACAGGGTGCGACAGCACTCATGCGGGCATGAGCACAGGTGAGGCCATCCCGACTACCACAGAGCTGGCTGGTGATAAATTGGGTGACAGAAACAACAGGAAAAGAAAAAAAGTAGGATCTAGATGGGCTAGAAGGTAAAGCTTGTTCGTGACAGGCCCACAGGTGATGCGGAAACATGAGGGCAGGACAGTGCCTGCCATCACTGTGTGATGCCCAGGGACCCGGAGCCAGATATCTAGCCCTATTTCTCTGCTGTCGATGCTGGTCACCTGGCTACAGAGGGAGCCGGCTGTGCCCGCCAGGACACAGGGGCCCTCACAGAGGGCAAGGTCCCTCTCAAGGACCTGGAAGAGCTCCGGGCCCCTCCTGAGGCTGCGTCCTGGAGGACTGTTTACTCTGGGGCCATACTGCTCCTTGGCCTTGGTAAACAGGTCTCCCAGAAAGCGCATGGGGTCGCTTCCATTGTTTGCTGGCTCTTGACTAGTCTACTGAGCCTGGGCCTGCTTCACCCCGAGGGCTCTGGCAGAGGCACCAGAAGGACTGCAAGGAAATTACAGTAACAGAAACACTGGAAAGAAGCACAAAACCCACAAAGGTGTGGATGGCTTCACCAGTGCCACAAGATCTCAGCTCTGCTGAAAGGACACAAGCAGCTAAAGGCAGAAAAGGGAACACATGGAAGAGAGGGGGGAAGGCAGGAACATCTGGTTTATGAAGAGCAGGACCAGGTTCCAGAGCCCAGGCTGAGGTAGCCTGGCTTTCTGATCTAAGAGAAGGCTGTGGGGGCACTGAGGTAGTTCAGCTGGTTAAGTGTCCTACTCAATGTTGGCTCAAGTCATGATCTCACAGTTTGTCAGTGCAGACCCTTCTTGGGATTCTCTCTCCCTCTCTCTCTGCCCCTCTCTCCCTCACTCTCTCCATCTCAAAAAAAAAAAAAAGACTGGGCATGGCTCTTTCTGGAGCACTGGCCAGACAGATTGTCATGACAGGAATCCCCAGTGAATGGCCCAGACACACAAGGAGGTGTGTCCTTGTGTGTCATGTGGGACTGCACATGTGTGTGCACAGGTATCTGCATGTATGACTGCACCGTGTGGAAGTATATGTGTATGTATTCGTGTATGCTATGTGTGCATGAGCCTGTGTGTAAGAATGTTTGGTGCTATAGGTATAGGTGTATGTATAGGTGCTATACATCTGTCTGCTGTGTGTATAGCACCCAAACACTACAAAACATGCTTATTCCCTGAGCCCCTTAGATAAGTGTCTCCTACATGTATTTACGCTTTAGGCCATTCACTTACGACCTTACTTGATTCACTATTGTCACACTTATTCATATTCATGATACGCACCCATAGCGTGCCAAGGTCTGGTCTGTATGTGATGCAATCTTACATCCACAGAAGAGCATACTTGGTCAACCTCATCCAAGGAGATTTTCAAGGTCAGACACAGCCCTTGAGCCTTATCTTTCTCCGAGGACGTCCTGTGAGGCTGAGTAGGTGAGTGGGGTGGAACTCCCAGGAAAGACGCAGGACGTGGGGTCAGAAGGTCAGGGCTCAGTTCTGATGCAGTGCATGCCAGCTCTGTGGCCTTGAATGTTGCGGAGCAGTGACAGACCAAACTCTTGGCCAACCTGACGGTTTTGACTGCATCATTCGGTGCTCTGGGAAACATCGGGGCTGACATCACAGAACTGTGACACCTAACAGACCAGAAAGTATTCATGATGGGGTGGCTGGGCTGTATGGAGGAGGCGGCCAGCTGTAGGGGGTCCGATGGCATGGGGAGAGCCAAAGGAAGTTGCCTCGCGATGTCAACAGCGCCCTGAGCACTGCTTCGCACTCCCCTTCAGCCAGGAGCTGCGTGTTCAGCATGCCAGGCTGGAAATGCTCACTGGGCTCCCACTCGATCAGCAATAGTTTTCTCAAGGAGGAGAGATTTGTGATGAGATTCAGGGTCAGCACAGACAGCTTTTGCACACTCCGTGTGAACAGGGGCACTTGAATATGTGGTCATGAGCATCCTCAAGTTGTTAGACAAACAATTTGGCCCTGGCTGAATGTCATCGTAGTATGCTTAGCTGCGATGAAATCGGAATTATTGACTAAAACAGTCAAAACTGCCAGATTGGCCATTTTTAATTGGCTATTTTTCATCATTTAAACACAGCTGCCTGGGTGTCTCTTTGAACAGTGACCCTGGGTGTGAGTCACCTGATGGTCCGGTTCCACCTGAGAAGCAAGCATGCTGCCAGGCCCCAGAGAGGTCTGTGTAGGCCAGGAGCGAACCGCCTCTACCCCGTGGCTGCAGATAAGGCAGCCCCAGCACTTGGTCACCAAGAAACTACCTGCCACTCCTTGAGGTCTTGTTCCAAGGGCACCAGCTTCCTCCCACCTCTGCGGCACAACTAGACAGTGACAGCCCCAGAGAGAGAGAGAGAGGGAGACTGCATCCCTAATATTGTTCCTGGACCCCCACACTTGGAAGAATTAGGCTGAGCGTGTTGGATGCTGTGTTATTGGCCTTTTGCCAGTCATCAGAGGCCAAAGGGGCAGGAGGGTGCAGCTGACCCTGCACGGTGTGGAGCTGTTGTCCGCAGGCACTGCTCCCCTATGGCCAGCGGCACCCCTGTTTGTGGGCCTTCTCCCCTCAAAACACATGTCTGTCAAGATGCGCCACCAGGTACAGACTTGGGCTTGAACAAGCCCAGGCAGATCCTCTATCCCAGAACGTGGGTCATGGGAGTGAATGCGCCAAAAATGTTCGGTGCTGGTCCCTGGGTATGACCCTTCCTGAGGACAGGTGCCACTCCCTGCCCTGCATCTCTGTCTTCCTTGGCTTGGCAGGCTCCCTGCCTCCTAGGCAGCCCTTTGCTTTGCCAGGTTTGTCGATGCCTCAGTCACTCTGTTCACAGGCTTGCAGACAAATTGCAGGCTTTTAAGTCAACTGGCCCCGGATTCTTTATTACTAATAAACGGTCATGAACTGTTAATAATGAGAGAAATGCCTAACTTTATAAAGCACTGGCAAGGTGCCAGACAATGATTGCAGCGACGGATGGGCACTGGTATCCCTGTTCTACAAGTGAGGGGACCAAGGTGAGGAGATTCAAACCATCTTTCCAAGATTCTATAGCCAGTTTAAGCAGCAGAATCAGGATTCAAAGCCATGGTGTCGCTGCAGAGTCCCAACATCCCACAATTGCCAGTCCTCCCAGGTTCACCATCCCAGTTTGGTGAGAAAGCTCTAGAAGCCAGTCCTTTTCATGTCTCCAGAGCAGGGGTCAGCTTGCTCAACAGGCTGTTGCTGGTTGCTGTTTAGAGTGGTGATGCCAGAGGTATTTGGCACAATTAAATCGGTGTTGTTTCTTTCACTTAGAGTCAGAAGGAGGTATACATCAGGGAAAACCTGAAGACGTGCCTTTCGTGTACTTCACCAAAAGGTAAACCTCACACAAAGTCACACTCTCCCAACAAGCTGGCTTATCAGTCTTGAAAGATATTCATATCCTATGGTGCTTTCCCAGAATGTTCCAGATGGACAAGTGGTACAAGGACCAGGCTGAAAGTCTCCTGGCCAAGCCACAGAAAAAGACGAAGCCAACCTTGGGCACTGCCTCACCCCCTCCTATCTGGGACACCCCCTCCTATCATCTGCTTTCCCCCAGGTTATCAGCCAGCATTCATGCCCCTGGACCCACAGGGACCACCGTGCCAAAGAAAAGGTCTGCCCTGCCGAGAACCAAGTCCTTCAGACCAAGGCTGCAAACAGCCTCAGCCTCCTGTCAGTTAGTTCTCTGAACAGCTCTGCTGTGGGCAAGGTTGCAAGCCAACCATCTGCAATCCGATGTGTCTTAGATGTGCCAACTTGAGTGGCCACTTTCAATCAGAGTAACCAAGAGTGTTGCCATTTGGATTTCAGAACTCAAGTTCCCACAAAGCAAGACTCCATTCATTCATTTGCAATAAGAGAGCCTCCTCGTTTATAATTTATGTTTCAACCTGAGGATTATAGAGGACCCAACAAGCCTCAATTAATTAAACTATAGTTCCCTTTGGAAAGGCAAGTATCTCTCTGACCAAATGGAGCAGAGCTAAGACCACATGGGATGGTAGATTAGTTCCAAATCAGAATTCAGATGATTTTTATTGGCAGATCCAAACCAACACAGCCTGACATCTGATTTGGACTCTAATTCCCAACAGGCAACTTCTGAAAACCGAGTAGCTGTGAGGATGGGATAGAGAGGATATCCCAATTTGAATGCCATGCACTCATACAACACTTTAAGATATTAATAATGCCTCCCCCGAGTACCACCTTAGTGCCCTCACCGTGTGTAAACTATCAGTGGGTAAGCTTCATTACACAGCTACCACCTACTCAGCAAAATGCTGTGTGCATAAGAGGAATGTCGAGAAATATTCTCTGAAATAAGGAAAAGGGAAATATATTCAGAGGTGCTTCATATCTATCTGATACCTCACTAATGTGAGATGAGTGTTATTATCCAGATTTTAGAAATAAAGTGATACTCTGAGAGTTTTCATAACCTGCCCCAGCCTCACAGAGGCTACACCAAAATGTGAAGCCAGATTTAATCTCAAAGCCACACAGAATGTCCCAAAGGGTTTATCACAGAACTCCACAACTGAGATGCTCCTAGTGTAGAAACTTGTAGATGAGACCAGGGTCTTGTCAAAGGGCCACAAGAATAAACTCGAAAACGGCTCCTACAAAGGCTCCCAAAGACAGGGAAATCTGAGCATTAACAAAATGAGTGCAATGGATTAAAATTCACCAGACTTCTAAAAATGTACTGTTCATAATAAAACTAAGAGAATATTAGTAGTCTTCAATAGTTGCTAGGGCATGAATTCATTCTTCTAAAAATTGGAAAATAAAGAATCAAAGCATTTATCCTGACTTTTCTGCATGAATAACATTTCAGGATGATTTCTGAAGGAAAGTTCTTCTTTGCAGAAAAAGTCCAGGTGACCAAAACAAAAGAGTGACAGTTAGAAAATCACCATTTTGCAATTCCTAGTAAAATAATAGATCCAGATAACAATAATCAAATGTTGATAATTAAAAGTAGAGGAGAAGATGGACTTAACAGATATAGTCAGAACATTCCATCTAAAACAGCAGAATACACATTTTTTTTCAAGTGCACATGGAACATTCTCCAGAATAGATCATAAAACCAGTGTCAATGAATTTAAAAAGACCAAAGTCGTACCATGCATCTTTTCTGACCACAACACTATGAAAGTAGAAACCAGCCACAGGAAAAAATCTGGAAAGAACAAAATATATGGAGGTTAAATAACATCTACTCAACAATGAATGGGTCAACCAAGAAATCAAAGAAATGAAAAATTACATGGAAACAAATGAAAATGAAAACAAATGGTCTAAAATCTTTGGGATGCAGCAAAAAGGGTTCTAAGAGGGAAGTTTATAGCAATACAGGCCTACCTCAAGAAGCAAGAAAAATCTCATATAAACAACATAAACTTACACTTAAAGGAACTAGAAAAAGAAAAAGAAAAAAAAAAAAGAAACAACCCAAAATCAGCAGAAGGAAGGAAATAATAAAGATTAGAGAATAAACCTAGTAGAAACTAAAAAACAGGGGTGCTTGGGTGGCTCAGTCACTTGAGCATCTGACCCTTAATTTTGGCTTGGGTCATGATTCCAGGGTTACAGGATCGAGCCCTGCATCAGGATTCTCTCTCTTTCTCCCTTAGCCCCTCCCCTGATCACACATGTTCTCTCTCCCAGTATAATAAAAAATAAAAATAAACTAAAAAACAAATAGAACAGATCAACAAAACCAGTAACTGGTTCTGTGATAAGACCAACAAAATTAATAACCCTCTAGCCAGATGAAAGAGGGAGAGAGAATTCAAATAAAAATCACAAATGGAAAAGGAGAAATAACAGCCAACACCACAGAAATACAAATGCTTGTAATAGATTATTATGAAAAATTATATGCCAACAAATTGGACAACCTAGAAGAAATATACAAATTCCTAGAAACATATAACCTACCAAAACTGAAGCAGGAAGAAATAGAAAATGTGAACAGACTGATAACCAGCAATGAAATTGAATAAGTAATCAAAAAACTCCCAACAAACAAAAGTCCAGGGTCAGATGGCTTCATAGGCGAATTCTACCAAACATTTAAAGAAGAGTTAATACCTATTCTTCTCAAACTACTCCAAAAAATAGAAGAGGAAGGAAAACTTCCAAATTCATTCTCTGAGATCAGCATTACCCTAATACCAAAACCAGATAAAGACACCACAAAAAAGGAAAACTACAAGCCAATAGCTCTGATGAACATAGATGCAAAAATCCTCAACAAAATACTGGCAGACCAAATCCAGCAATATATATAAAAAAATCATTCACCACAATCAAGAGGGATTTATTCCTGGGACACATGGGTGGTTCAATATTCACAAATTAATCAATGTGATACATCACCTCGATAAGAGAAAGGATAAAAATGATATAATCATTTAAATAGATGCAGAAAAAGCATTTGACAAAGTACAACATTCATTCATGAAAAAAACCCTCAACAAAGGTCAACATAATAAAGGCCATATATGAAAAAACCACAGCTAACACCATCCTCAATGGGGAAAAACTGAGAGCTTTTCCCCTAAGGTCAGGAACAAGACAAGGATGTCCACTCTCACCACTTTTATTCAACATACATACTGCATACTACTGCCACAGCTATCAACAACAAAAAGAAATAAAAGGCATCCAAATTGATAAGGAAGAAGTAAAACCTGCACTATTTGCAGATGACATGATGCTCTATATAGAAAACCTGAAAGACTGCACCAAAACACTACTAGAACTGATAAATGAGTTCAGTAAAATCAATACATGGACATCTGTTGTATTTATTTACACTAATAATGAAACAACAGAAAAAGAAACTAAGAAAACAATCCCATTTGCAATTGCACCAAAAATAATAAAATACCAGGAATAAACTTAACCAAAGAGATGAAAGATCCATATCTGAAAACTTTAAAACACTGATGAAAGAAATTGAAGACAACCCAAAGAAACGGAAAGACATTCCATGTTCACCGGCTGGAAGAACAAATATTGTTAAAATGTCTATACTACCCAAAGCAATCTACACATTTACCAACAGTGTTTTCCACAAAACTAGAGCAATCCTAAGATATGGAACCACATAAGACCCCGAATAGCCAGAGCAACTTTGAAAAAGAAAAGCAAAGCTGGAGGCATCACAATCCCAGACTTCAAGTTATATCACAAAGCTGTATTGATCAAAACAGTATGGTACTCACACTAAAATAGGCACATAGATGAATGGAACAGAATAGAAAACCCAGAAATAAGCGCACAATTATCAGGTCAATTAATCTTCAACAAAGCAGGAAAGAACATCCAATGGGAAAAAGGCAGTCTCTTCAACAAATACTATGGGAAAACCGGAGAGCTACATGCAAAAGAGTGAAACTGGACTACCTTCTTTCACCATATACAAAAATAAACTCAAAATGGATTAAAGACCTAAATGTGGGACCTGAAACCATAAAAATCCTTGAAGAGAGCACAGGCAGTAATTTCTGACATTGGCTGTAGCAACACTTTTCTAATATGTCTCCTGAGACAAGGGAAACAAAAGCAAAAATAAACTATTGGGACTACATCAAAATAGAAAAGCTTCTGCACAGCAAAGGAAACAATCAAAAAACTAAAAGACAATCTATAGAATGGGAGAAGATATTTGCAAATGACATATCTAATAAAGGGCTACTATCCAAAATGTAAAAAGAACTGATACAACTCAACACCCAAAAAACAAATAACCCAATTTAAAAATGGACAGAAGATAGACAGGAACAGACATTTTTCCAAAGAAGACATCCAGATGGCCAACAGACACATGGAAACATGCTCAACATCACTCACCATCAGGGAAATGCAAGTCAAAACCACAATGAGATATCACCTCACACCTGTCAGAATGGGTAAAATAAAACACACAAGAAATAACAAGTGTTGACAAGGATGTGGAGAAAAATGAATCTTCATGCACTGTTGGTGGAAATGCAAACTGGTGCAACCAATGTGGAACAGTATGGAGGTTACTCAAAAAATTAAAAATAGAACTACCTACCATCCAGTAATTTCACTACTGGGTAGTTACCCAAAGAACACAAAAACACCCATTCAAAGGGATGCATACACCCTTGTTTATTGCAGCATTGTTTACAGTAGCCAAATTATGGAAGCAGCCCAAGTGTCCATCAACTAATGAATGGATAAAGAAGTGGTATATATACAATGGAATATTACTCAGCCATTAAAAATTATGATATCTTGCCATTTGCAACAACATGGATGGAACTAGAGAGTGTAATGCTAAGTGAAATGTCAGTTAGAGAATGACCAATACCGTCCAATTTCACTCAAATGTGGAATTAAACAAAACAAATGAGCAAAGGAAAAAAAATAAAGAGACAAACCAAGAAACAAACTCTTTAACTACAGAGAACACACTGATGGTTACTAGAGGTGGGTGGGGAAACAGGTGATGGATATTAAGGAGTGCATTTTTACTGATGAGCACTGTGTAATATATAGAATTGTTGAATCACTATACTGTACACTCAAAACTAATATAACACTGTATGTTAACTGTACTGGAATTAAAATTAAAAACCTTCAAAAAAAACGGGGGGAGGGGTAGGACATCATCAATACAGCAACAGAGTTTTCTAGTGTCTTACCTCAAAAGAAAACAGATTTCGAAAATCGCCCACAGAAAAGACAGCCTCTGAGGAAGTCCAGGAGTCTAATGGAGTCTAAGGGAGGATTTTGTTGGAGCACATACTACTACTACTACTGATGATGATGATGATGATGATGATGATGATGATGATGATGATAATTCAAGACTGGGTGCATTGTAAAGGGGAAGACCGTTTCATGTCACCCCACCCCCAAGGCAGCACAGCACAGGGTCAAGAGTCCTTCTTGATCCCTCCCTTCTCCTATGGGGTAGAGGCGGGCAGTGAAAGCATGTGAGTGAGCATCCGGCTTCCCCAGCTGTGTAGGAGGTAGGGGTACCTGAAGGCCTGCCAATGAGCCATTGGGGTCACCTTGCCTGTTGATTCCCCCCAGATGACCCACAGGTACCCCTATTGCCCCATTCATCACCCACACACCTCCCAACCCCATGACCAGCTCCTTGTGCGTGCCCCCACAGAAGCAAGCTTCTGCAGATGGTTGGTGAGCCTGTGCAGAAAAGCCAGCCAGACTTTTTTGGTTTTGTTTTGTTTTTTTAATGTTTATTTATTTTTGAGAGAGCAAGCGGGAGCAGGATGGGGCAGAAAGAGAGGAGACACAGAATCTGAAGCAGGCTCCAAGCTGTCAGCACAGAGCCCCACGCAGGGCCCAAACCCACGAACTGTGAGATCATGACCTGAGTCGAAGTCAGATGCTTAACCGACTAAGCCACCCAGGCACCCCAGAAAAGCCAGCCAGACTTTGAGACCAGGAGAAACCACACAAACTTGAGAAATTCAGCACTTGACCAGAGAAAGCAAAAGGGAGGCTGTCAGCAGCTGGCCCATTTCTGCAGGACATTTAAGAATTCCTTCTCAGGGCACCTGGATGGCTCAGTCAGTTAAGCATCCGACTCTTGGTGTCAGCTCAGGTCGTGATCTCAGGGTTCGTGGGTTCAAGTCCTGTGTCAGGCTCTGCATTGACAGTGTGGAGCCTGCTTGGGATTCTCTGTTTCTCCCTCTCTCTCTGCCCCTCCCTCACTCTCTCAAAATAAATAAATAAACTTAAAAAACAAAAAAAAAGGAATTCCTTCTCCAGAGAACACAAGTGTGGATCAGCCTTATTTAGCCACAGAGAAGGTCTGAGAAAACCTCAAACTCCCTCACAGCCCTTGTGGTTACTAACTGATCCTGATAATTCTAGGACCAAACTAGACAGGCAGCTTCTAAAATACTTGGCTTATTTAAGCAAAATAACTCTGGGTCTAGCAAACTTGGAACTTCACAATGACATCAAGGCCTCTCTCCCAATGCTAATGCATCACCAGATACACAGAGCCTGGGGCTTCAGGAAGGATGCAGATATCACCAGCATGTGTTCTTGCAACTTTCCTTCCTTCTCCCAGAGAACTGTAGCCATTCTCCAGTCACAGGCCTGAGAAAGGCAGATGCTAACACTTCTCAGGGACAGCAGAGCAGTGACTGTGGGCTAATGCTCACCCTTTGCAAGCCAGAATGTCACTATGGTCTGTCACCATGGCCCCCCAAACACACCTCATGCCTTTCCCCTGGTGTCTGAGTGTACCCTAGGATGTCAGCCTCAGTAATGTGACGTATAGATTAGTCCCTGACCATGGAATGAAGTATGGAAGAAACGAGAAAGTCTTTAAGCTCCCCGTCCCTACAAAGATATTAAATTCAGACCAATACTATGGATGAGCAAGCTGGTATATTAATAAAACTGAATACCACTCAACAATAAGGAATGAACTACAAGGGCACCTGGGTGGCTCAGTCAGTTAAGCATCTGACTTCCCCTCAGGTCATGATCTCGCAGTTCGTGGGTTCAAGCCCCACATCAGGCTCTGTGCTGACAGCTCAGAGCCTGGAGCCTGCTTTAGATTCTGTATCTCCCTCTCTCTGCCCCTTCCCTGCTCATAGTCTGTCTCTCAACAATAAATAAATGCTAAAAAAACGAACAAAAAAAAAATGGAAGAAGCCAGACACAGAAGAGTACCTGTGTGATTTCATTTCATGAAGTTTATAAACCAGCAACACACCCCCCTGGTGATGGAAATCTGAACAGTCGGCTACTTCCTGCAAGAGTGAGGGCAGGAGAGAACTTTCTAGGGTGATGGAAATGTTCTAATCTTGATTGGGGTATTATGGGCTATTTGGTTAAATATACTTTTTAAAACTCATCAAACTATATACTTAAGATCAGTGAGTTTTATTACATGTAAGATATTAAGTTTTGTTTTTAAATGTTTATTTTTGAGCACACACACAAGCCGGGGAGGGGCAGAGAGCAAGAGAGAGAATCCCAAGCAGGCTCCACACTGTCAGCACACAGCCCAATTCGGGGCTCAATCTCACAAACCTTGAAATCATGACCTGAGCTGAAACCAAGAGTCGGATGCTTAACCGACTGAGCTACCCAGGTGCCCCAAGTTATTCAGTTTTTTTAAAAATAAGAATTTCTCTGGAATTTCAGAGATCTGTACTCCTGTCAAAGATTTGAACAATGCGGGTATTGACTTCCATCACATGGCCTTTACCGCAGCATGGCCTGCATAAGAAGGCAGAAGCGTCTTGGAGAAGTCACGACCATGGCAAAAATGTAAGAAGATACCAGGCCTGGGATTGAACTCGGCAGCTGTCACTCCCGAGTCCTGCTACAGCCAGAGCTCACTACAGGACCAACCAAGGAAGGGGGCAAGCATGACCCTGAATTGGGAGGGCCCTGCGTATGGCACGGAAGTTCTGGGGACATGTGGGACCTAGCGCAGCACCACTGCCAAGAAGGAAGAGTAGTCCCGGGCGCCTGGTTGGCTCAGTCGGTTGAGTGACTACTGACTTCGGCTCAGGTCATGATCTCACGGTTGGGGAGACGGAACCCCACCTCGGCCTCTGCACTAACAACGCGAGCCTGCTTGCCCCACCCCCCAGCTCTGCCCTGCCCTGTGTACAGTCTCTCTCAAAATAAACAAACATAAAAAAATAAATAAAATAAAAAGAAGAGTGGTCTTCGGGAACTCTCAGGATTGGGAGGTGTGCATTCTTCCATTTCCTGGATAGACTTGCAAGCTGCCAATTTTGTGAGGCCCCAAATCAAAAGCTTTTCCAACTACAGGGCAAGCTGCTTTGCCATTTGTCATAAAGCAGGGCCAAAGTTTCCATACAGATGGGGCCTGTACTCTCCTGTAGAAAAGTGTTAACACAGGGTGAGCTCCTGGATTTTGAAGCATGAGCAGGCACTCTGCGGCATTTTCTCCTTGAGAAAATTATCTTGGCTTGCTACAGACCCTTAGAAATGAACACTTGGGTTACCTCAGCAGAAGACCCCCACCAAATGTCCAGGGGGATGTGGAATGGGAGGCAAGAAGGGGGAGTCACAGAGCTCCAGCCACCAACCAGCACTGGCCCCAGGCCATTTCCCCTCATGTTCCTTTCCCGTCTCTGTGGTGTACATTTTATGCATTTCAGCTCATTTCCCGGTCCCATCCTGTCACCCACTACTGAACACAGCTGTGCTATTTAATGACATGAGTACCACTGGGACTGCAGATCACGGACTACACCCAGGCAGCCCTACAGGAGGATCAGAAACTCACTCCAGGAGGGTCTCCCTGCTGGGAATGGTTGTGTTGTGTTGTGTTGTGTTGTGTTGTGTTGTGTTGTGTTGTTGGCCAGGAGGCTCTGCTGTATCCCATGTGTACTGAACGGAAAAGCACTTGTGGGCAGGTGCTCCAGAATGGAAGTGTGAGCTTTTCGAGGGAAGTTGCCCAACATCTGAGTTTTCTACACTTGCATGAGTTTGGGTGGAAGATGGGGTCAGTATGCTTGCTGTGGCTGCTGCAACGGGAATGACCACAAACTTTGGGGTTTCACACAACACAAACTCATTCTCTCAGTTCTGGAGGCCAGCAGTCCACGGCCTCACTGGCATAAACAAAGGCTTTGTGGGGTCACACTCTCTCTGAAGCCTCAGTGGAGGATCCGTGCGTGCCCTCTCCAGCTTCTGGCAGCTGCCTGCAGTTCAAGGCTCCCAGCCACATCCCTCCAGTCTCCACCTCTGTGGTCGAATCTGCCTTCTGTGCATGTGACCAATCAGCCCCCGGCTCCCTGATAAGGACGCTTGTGATGGCACCAGGGTCCACCGGATAAAGCAGGGTAACACCCCCCAACTCAAGGTCCTAAACTTCATCACATCTGCAAAATCTGTTTTTCCATATAAGGTAATATTGACAGATTCCAGGGATTATAACAAATACATTTAAGTAATATACAGATATATAGACATATATATTTATTTACGTAATCTCTAGACTCATCGTGGGGCTCAAACTCATGGCCCCAAGATCAAGAGTGCATGCTCCACCAACTGAGCCAGCCAGGTGCACCTATAACAAATATTTTGGGGGGCCATTACCCAGACTACCACAGGGTCCCTCAGTGAGCATGCATCCCACATGCCATGTTTATCTCAGAAAAATCTCGTAAAATGATCTACCCTAGAGACTTATCAACATGGGCTTTTGGCAAGACAGGAGAATGTGCATTTGAGTGGAAACTATCATCCATAAAACTCATTTTCTTCCACAAGGAGAGCAAGAGCTACCACTTAGCGTTAAGTCCACTTGGGGGTGATCAGCGTGGGCTGCTGTGCAGACAGGGCCAGCACGCGCCTGAGGTGTGATACTCACGGGACGCCCGTGGAGCTGGGGTAAACACTGCCTCAGCTGAACCTGGAGAGGCTGTGGCGTCGAGTCCGTTCTATCGTGAGAGTTGATTTACGGGCAAGAATTGGAAGCCCGACTCATGTTTTCTTTCGTACGCCTGTCCTTGCCACGCCCGTCTGTCTGTCTGTCCGTCCGTCCGTCTGGGAGGCAGGAGATTCAGAACCCTTTTGAAACCGTTCTGCATGTGCTTCTCAAATACATTTGTTACATTTGCTGTGTCAACAGTGGAAGGAGCTTCATGTGCCATGAGTGACAGAGGCTGAAGAGATGTCCCCAAGGGACACAGGACTCCCTGTCAGATGCTGGTGCCAGGAATCTAGAGAAATGTAAATCAGGAAATTTCCCTTCCTAGAAAAAATACCAAAAGAAGGCTGCAACATGACAGAAAAGCCACCTATTACAACACATTAGCAGCAGAATTAAGACATCTCTGCTGAAATTAATCCTTCGGAAATATCCCTTATTTTAGAAAGAAGCGTGGTTCAGTCACAAGTTAGCTATAAAAGATGCCAGAACATCCATGAGAACCTGGGCCTGTGAGAGGCAGCCACAGAGACCTCAGGAAGCATGTGCTCCTGGACACGTGTACAGGACGTGCTCCACATGGGACCAGGCAGGCTGAACCCTAGCCCGCCATGCACGGCCGCTCTCTGCTCCAGGAGCACAGGGAATGAGAGGCCTTCACTAGACTGACACTTAGCGTGACCCGTTGTCCAAAGCCAATGCCGTGTGCCCTGCCCCCAGTTCTCAGTTCTCATGCAAAGAACAAACCACCAGTTAGCCATCAGTGGTCCCAAAGGGGCACTGCATTTTACACGGAATATTTTCAAACTAAACAAGGTGGTATAGCCTTCCTCCTCATTTTCTTATTATTCAATTCTGAGGGTTACCTCGAGAAATAGTTCTCACCTTAGAAACAATTTATAGTTTAAATGTTTTGTGCTAGGACAGTTTTTAAAGAGTCACCCTTCTTCACAGCTCTGCAGTTAGCAAAGGGCTGACTAGTCTGCTAGAGACAGTCCCGTAACAAGGGCCTTGTTTCTAAGGTGGGCAGGGGCCCGCTGGGTCGTGGCGGCACTAGACAGGCCTCAGGAAGTGGGAGCCCTTAGTGTTGGGCCCACGTGGAGCCCCCACCCCTGCCCTGTGGCGGGTTTCATGCCACCAAGCTAGCACTGTGTGGCTAATGATGCGGTGGCACCAACCATGACCAACTTGGTCACACCATGTCTCCGCTGTTTGGTGCCTCATCCCTGGAGGGCGCTTTTGTTAGACTTGTGCTGTGGAACCTTCCTGCGTGTTTTGCCTATACTACTGACCAGGCTGACCACCCAGAACACTAGCTCAGGCCATTCACTGGCCATGAGGAATCCAGACCAATGTGTATGAACAACAGTGACCACCCAGACTTACCTCTCAATCCGCAGCACACTTTAAAACCCCCATGCCCAGCCACTTCTTGCTCACACGGCCTGATTCAGCATGATGCCCTAGCTGGTGGCCTCCAGCAGGGTGTCCAGATAGCAGGATTTCTTCGGAACTGTGACAGAAGATGAGAAGATTAATAGGACTTTGGGGAAAAACTATATATATTTTTGTTCATTTCATATGAATGCCAAATGTCCCTAATATTCTTTTCCAAGGATGGAAAAGGTGTTTGCCCATTCAGAAACCATCCACTCCAAGTCCGGGGCCAGGTTGGCCTGCGTGAGCAGAGATGTCACGGCTGCTAACACCTGGGGTGGCAGCATCCACCTCGTCCTCCAGGCTCTATTTGGCTTTGTGGGAGCCAAGCCATGAGCTGAAGGCAAGGAGATGGCTCCGCCCACCTATTTTCTTCAGCTCTTCCCTGTGGCACCTGTTTCCATCACTCCTGTTGGACGTGATGTCATGCTTCACTTGCTGGCTCAGGAGGGCAGGGCTGTTTCTGAGGCCTCCATGTGGCCTTCTGCACAACCATGTCCTCATAGGCCAGCGGGCCAATCTCCATTTATTACCTGGAACCCAGGGCCGTCCCACACCCGTGTCAGCTCACACCCAGGGTCTTTACAATGTTCGGGGATCACCTTTTCCCAGAGCCCCAGGATCTCTGGTCATAGGCCCCTTTGGGGACAGAATTACATACACTTCCTTCTTTTGGGGTACCTGGCCTCTTGGTAACTCACAGCTCAGGTCTGGAACCCGGACGAAAGAATGAGAATTCTCACTGGGGCCACTTGACTTCCTTGGATGGTAGAGACTGACCAGACTCCTTACTGCCCATCTACTGTGGGATGCTGCATTCCAGAGCCCTCTCTGACTCTCCTGGGCTGGGACAAGACCTCTGGCCTTGTCTTCTTTTCAATTATTGCCTCCACCCGTCTGACGTTCACTTCCCGCCAGCTGGTTGTCTTGGTCAGGGCCCTGTAATCTCATGGCTGTCAAAGAGCTTAGTTCCATAACGGCCTATCTCACCATCAGCCTGTCCCCAGGGTAGACATCTGGCTTTGGTGAGCAATGTCCTCCCATGGAACGTAGCCCTGCAGTGGGTTTTGTGGCCCTGTGTAGAGCCCGCACCAGCACATGCACCTCTCTGAGCCTCCTTCCACGGTTTGCACAGTGGTTCTGGCATCTTCACTCTGTGGGGCCATCACTTCTTCCACGCACCTGGGAGCTGGCCTAGTGGAGTGTTCACAGCTGGAGAGATCTGTGTCTGAGTGCTCCCAAGTTGAAAACACATCGTTTGCCAAAGATGTGTATGCTCTCTTCCTCACAGCTGATTAAATTTTCGTTAAATATTGAATACAAAAGAATATAACATGTATAAGTTTATGAACAGTAAAATGAACACGCAAATACCTGCTTCCAGTTTATTTCTACTGTAACCTCTATAGAATCTCACACACCCTCCCAACATTCCCTCCCATACTGTGTTCTGAATTTTGTTATCTTCCCTTGCTTATTGATGTATTATCAATACATATTAATAATAGTATATTGAGATGTTGTGTGAACATAGGCAATAGAGTGTTCAGTTTTACCTGTTTTTAAGCTTCCCAGAAGGAAATCACACTGTTTTTCTATGACTTGCTCTTTTCCTCAACATCACGCTCCCTGAGGTGCCGTCCGCCGTGTCCTGCCATCCCCATGGAGCAGGAGCAACGGCTGCCCCACCCCCAGAAGGGAGTCGGCGCTATTTCCTCCCGGCTGCTGCAGACACTGGAGCTCCGAGGGTCCTCGTGCTTGTGCACAGGAACTTCTCCAGGGTGTATGCCCAGAGGAGGATTTTATTAACTATTTTGGCCCAATAAAAACTGAATTACGTTTTTTCACAAATTGGATTATTTTTCCCATCAAGACTGACACGAGATAAAAGAGAAAAACCTGACTATTCTGAAAACTCATGTATAAATTTAAAAAAATAATTAACCTCTTCCCACAAAGAAAACACTGAGCTCAGACAGATTGAGTTGAGTGTTAACAACAAATCCAAGGAATTATTTCTAATCTTACACAAACTCTTCCAGGAATATAGAAAGACAGAACATTCTTCAATTCATTTTTTTAAAGGATTTTTAAGTAATCTCCCCCAGTGTGGGGCCCAAACTCAACTCTGAGATCAAGAGTCACATGCTCCACCAACTGAGCCAGCCAGGCGCCCCTCGGCTCATTTCTTAATACTAAAATAAACACAGGCAAGGGCAAAAAAGAAACAAAAATTACATTCACCAATACAGAATATGTCTTAGTTGGCAAAGATGTCTAGAAAGTCTTATGTTCAAAATTAGCTAAAATAAGCACCCCTAACTCCCCTTTCTCAATTATCCCTCAAAAAACCCTTACCCTGACCGCTCATAACTGTGGTTAACAGTCTGTTTCTGGATCTTCTTCAAGAGACAGAGGCAGTGAACTTGCTCTTTACCTTTTAGCTGGGGCAGAGGACACAAGTAAGCAAATGAAGACGGTCTCCCGTTGCATTTGTCACAATGCAGAAATTGTGGCTAACAGGGAGATGGACACAGACCTGGCCCTCTGCTGACACCATGTCAGCTCGCAGAAAGAAAAGATACCAGTGATTCACCTTCAGGCTGAAGGACTCGGTTCTCTGTCACTCATATTTAGAGCCAGCGGCCTGTCTTGACATCCAGCAAAGCAGCATCAAGACGAGGAGAGGAGGCTTCTACAGGAACCCCCACGGCTCCTCCCCCTGAACCTGGCACCCTCTTCTTAGCACCTTCTACTCTTGGCACAATTCAACCCTTGTCTCTAAAGGGGAAGACACATACTAAGATTTTTAAATAAAGTGCACAAACAGATGTTGTCATTGCTTTTATTAGTCATAGTCTCAAGCAATATTATATATACAAAAGTCATTTTTAAAACAACCAAGTTTGCTAGAAAAGTGTTTTTCCCCCTTTGCGCCACGGGTTTCCACACCACTAATACCTAGAGTCCTTTACGTTAAATATATTATTCATGCAGGCACCAGGCAAAAACCTAAGAACCTTTGAATTTCCTACTTCTAACTCCCCAAGTAAGTCCCACTCCTATGACACAGATTATCAACATTAGAAACACTAGGAAAATACACATTCAGTTCATTTTCACGAAGTCCTTTTCCTCTGTTCTCACCCGACCAAAGATGTTAGGTTGGTTATGAATTCAGAAGTGCTCCCAAAGTCCTCGATGACGATTCATAGAGAAACCTGAAACACAAAGAAAGATAATTAATAACAAATCAACGACCAAAATACCCAAACATACACTTTTACAAAATAAAACTAGAAATGGTTTGCAACTGAATGTATGCTCAGAGAGAGTGAAATAAATCAGTAACTTCCGCTACTTGCTTCTGATGTAAAATGGAGCACGAATCCCCGTCACGAGGAATCAGCACTTAGAGCCGTCATCACTGCTCCCACAGCCAGCAGCAGTTCCGAGCCCAATAAAATGTGCCCACCAGGCCAAGTTTTCTTAGGTGAACTCTCATGTACTCAGAAGTACTCTCATTTGTGAGGATCGAAACCACTACTCGGATCCACAGCAGACTCATAAACATGTCAAGTGCCTTTCACAATCATGGGCTTTGTTTCCTTCCACAAAAGCACAAGATAAATGAAAACGATTTACCCCAAGACTTGCTCTTACAATGACACTTAGACCCAATCACTCTTAGACCCACCTCACTTCCTCAGGCCCTCCCTTATATACTCCTCCCCACCCAACAGAGCCAGGTTTGGGCTGACCCCACTCAAGACACTGCCCCAAGCCTTGCAAGGATCCACTTCACACGGGAGCCCTTACCAGGCAGACCTCACACAGGTATGGTCCCTTCCTCCTTTGCCACCTGCTAACCTGGAGGGTCCCAAGCACTACCTTCGGAGGGTATGCGGGCCCCAGACACAAGTACCAACCATTAGCCTCAGTGACATTTCAGCAGATTCATCGTTCAGCTACCGTCTGCCTGGGTCCCACTCTCCATGGAGACTAACCAACCACGTGGTCTGGAACAGCCCTGTCCAGTATCAGTACAAACAGGCACATAACTAAATTTTCTAGTTGCCTCATTAAAAGAGCTCAAAAGAATAAAGTAAAGTTCATCTTAGTATATGTTATTTAACTCAAGATACCCAAAGGATGGGGGCGCCCGGCTGGCCCAGTTAGCAAAGCATCCGACTCTTGATCCCAGGGTTGTGGGTTCAAGCCCCACATTGACTCTGAAGCCACACACACTAATATATTTTTACAATGTTTTTTTTTCACACCATCTTCTGAACCCAGGGCCTACTTTATATTTCATTTCGGAGCCACAGCTCAGAGTTGCCACATGTCATGTTGTCAATTTCCACATGTAACAAAGTGGCCGGTGCAGGGGCAGCACAAATCTAGAGAAATTCTGAGGTTTTTCTCTTTACCCTGGAATTCAGTAATTTTATTCAGACTTACTTAGGTGTTATTCCACACAGAATTCAATGAAACAAACAAAAAAAGAATTTTTAAAATTACACATTTCTTCCACTGGGAAATCTTCTATTGTTTGCTGAATTACTGCTTTTCTTGGGTTTATTTCTCATCTGTCTTTACCCATGACTCATCTTCTTCAGTATCTAGTCTGTGTTCTGAGATATTCCTCCAACATGATCTTTTAATATGTATTTGTATTTGGGAGAACGCAAGCAGGGGAGGGGCAGAGAGGGGGGACAGAGTGTTGAAATGGGCTCTGAGCTGTCAGCACAGAGCCTGATGTGGGGCTCAAACTCATGAACCGTGAGATCACGACCTGAGCTGAAGTCGGACGCTCAACTGACTGAGCCACCCAGATCTTTTAGACTATCTGAATCTGAGTCTCAACAGTGACGTCTCTCCACAACGTCAGGGACATTTTAAATTTAGGGGTTTTAACTCTCCATTTTCCTTCTGGGGTATAACTGAGTTTTTCTTTGAAGACTCTTGTTATTAACTGGCTGGCTGGCCCACCACTGTTACTTGAGTAATGGCTGCTCTGATTGCTTCTCACTACTCACTACCCTCATGTCTGAGCCCCACAGCCACCGCAGATAGATCTGAGACGGTGAACAGTTGAGAGGCACAGGCCTGTGGAGGCCACCACCACAGCAGCAAGCTGGAAGGAATGGTGGCAAGCCTTAGTCAAATTACCTCCCTGGGCCAGGGTTCTCAGGTGTGACACAACATATGAACCAAGTGATGTGCTCGCCCACCTGAGTCCCATAGTCTTTAAGCATATGTCAGAAGCCGAGTCTTCACAACCCTGTCCACTATCAGGCCCCACTGACTACGGCAGGCTGTGTTCACATGCTGAAGAAAGTCCAATGTGACCACAGCCATGGGAGGAACAGACGAAATCAATTTTCTGAGAAAAACAATTAATAAAACAAACAAGGCCTGTCTTTATTTACGTATAGTTTTAAATTATCTACACCAAGGTCCACTGGGTACTGATGATGATAAAAGCATGCTTTTAAATGAGCTATAAAAAGCATCCAGTCCCAAAACATTTTAAAAAGACTATTAAAATTTCATGCAGGAGAATAAAATAATATTACTCATCAATACTTGATAACAAAAAAGATGTGATTTTTTTCAGGGAGTACTCCTTTCCTTCAAGGTCTAATAACAATATTTCATGTTGGGGATTGCATATAACACTATCAAAGTTGCCTACATATGGGCATAATTAATATGGCAAATAACTTGCTTATAATATGATTACAATTCATTTACTCAGTGGGAAAATTCATGATATAGCCTGAATCCTAGGAAATATTTATACTTCTAAAATTTCTAATTGTACATTTATTGCTATTTTCAGACTATTCACGAAAGTAATAAAAATAACATACTCGGCATTTAAAGGCACCAGCATGCTGGCAAATGTACACCGTTCCTCCTGAGAGACTAAGTCCAATTTACAGGATGCTACTCTGGGGGAGGCAGGTGCAGTGCAATGAGAAGCATTTTTTATTTAGTACCCAACAGACCAGGTAACGAAATACTAGCACTGTTAGAGAGAAAAGTAGTATAATCACTAAGAAAATGTTCACTTCTGAATTAATGCACCATTGATTAAATTATTAACTGGACCAATGGTTTCCACCAGAGTCTTAAAGATACTGACTTGTCTTAATGTATCTACCCCAACATCAAATCAGTAATATTTTCAAATTTAGTCTTAAATCTTGTCTATTTTCCATTAGACTGATTTCATTTACTTATTTTTGGGGGGGAATGTTTTATTTATTTTTGAGAGGGAGGGAGGGAGGGAAGGAGAGAGGGAGAGGGAGAGGGAGAGAGGGAGAGGGAGAGAGAGAGAGAGAGAGAGAGAGAGAGAGAATGAATGAATGAGCAGGGGAAGGGCAGAGAGAAAGGGAAACACAGAATCCAAAGCAGGCTCCAGGCTCTGCACTGTCAGCACAGAACCCGACTCAGGACTCGAACCCACGCACAGCAAGATCATGACCTGAGCTGAAGTCAGATGCCCAACTGACTGAGCCACCCAGGTGCCCCTAGATTGAATTTTTTTTTTTTTTTTTTTTTAGATACTGGCTTTTCTACAGTGTGTTTCTTGCATATTTAAGAGGCCCAAGTTTCATAGTCCATACCTATTTTTTTAGGATGTTTCCTCCTTAACAGGAAGAACTCTGCCATAAGTTATCAGCTCTGAATATCCTTTACTTTCCACAGTGTGAAGTTTGAATTTCTAAGGCTTTTTTTTCCCTCTCAATATAACATGATACAAATACTCACCTTAAAACCCTGTGCAAGTGGAAATTACAGAAATTTCTAGGGGCGCCTGGGTGGCTCTGTCAATTGAGCATCCAGCTCCTGATTTCAGCTCAAGCCATGATCTCATGGTTGTGGGATCAAGCCCCACATTGGACTCTGCACTGACAGCACAGAGCCTGCTTGGGATTCTCTCTCTCCCTCTCTCTTTGCCCCTCCCCTGCTCACGCTCTCTCTCTCAAAATAAGTAAACATTAAAAAAAAAACCCTATCCTTGCAAATGTTATTTCTAAAAGCAAAAAAATCTTGTAAAATGCTTGGACTTGAGATTGTTGCCACATCCTATGAAAATACCTTATCACATTTACAGTTTGTAATTCTGATGTGCCTGGTAAAAATATTTATGCTGCCACATGTTTTCTGAAATATACAAACACTCCTCATTTCCTCCAAATCGAAGATCAATTCCCTCTTCCCCGTAAGTGTCTAGAAATAAAACAAGCTCATGAAACCTAGAGTCTGTTGGGTTTCTCCTTCAAATATACAGTTGCAAACTCGACCTTATTAAAACACATGGTAAATATTCAATAGTTTTTAGGATGAAGCACATAATTGAACGCATTCCCCTTGCTCACAACCGAGGTCTTGCAAATCCCCATCTACTCCAGTGCCCTGCTCCATACCCTGTCAAGGCCTGGTGCTAGTATGCCTGGTCCATGGGGGCTTTCTCTTCCCGGTTCTGACCACTGCAGACAGCCAAGCCTCCTCCAGGAGACCCCAACGGCACAAGTGGCACCTCAGCCCACTGCCCCCACCAGGCCCCACAGAGCAGCCGCCCAGCCAGCATCCCCCTGACCAGAGCAGCACACGAGCTCACGGGACTGGGAGAGGGCTCCAGCTTTGGTTCCAGCAGATCCCCTGCCCCCAGAGCTTGGATTTCCAGTGAGTTCCGCCAGATGGCCTCAGGACTACTCCATCGGGGGAGCAGTCTCAGCACTGGGGCAAAGGTGCTCCTCACATCTGCCTTTCCTCTATGCTTTGGAGTTCGCTCTAACTCCCACCAGCCAGTAACTCTTCGACCAACACCCTGAGAAGGATTTCTGACATGGAAACCTCCCTGTCCTGGTCACAGTGTGGTTCTGCCTTCTGACTGGAATGCCACAAACACGCAGGAAACACCAAAGGAGGCTGGTACAGTTGTCTTAATAGCAGACAAAATGGACTTTATGGGGAAAGCATTACCAGAGATAAAGAGAGACCCCTCATAAAAATAAAAGGGTCGATTTATTACAAAGATGTAGGAGTTCTAAATTCATGTGCACCTAGTATCAGGATCACAAAAGATATAAAGCACAACCCCTTATCAGAAATGGACAGATCCAGCAGGCAGAAAATCATTAAGAACATGGTTGAACTCAACAGCACCATCAATCAACTGCGTACAATTAATAACAACAGTGTATAAAAACTTCTCCACGGCCAACTGGGATTTATTCCAAGTATGCAAGCCCGGTTCAACATTCAAAAATGACTTAGTACAGGAGAGCCTGGGTGACTCAGCCAGTTAAGCGTCTAACTTCGGCTCAGGTCACGATCTCACAGTTTGCGGGTTCGAGCCCCACATCAGGCTCACTGCTGTCAGCCTGTCAGTAAAGGGTCCGCTTCAGATTCTCTGTCCCCCCCTCTCTCTCTGCCCCTTCCCCACTTGCTCTCTCTCTCTCTCAAAAAAAAAAAACTAAAAAAAATTGCTTAGTGTAATCCATCATTATCAACAGACTAAAGAAGAATATGATAGCATATGATCCTATCAGTAGATGCAGAAAAAGTGTTTGACAAAATCAAACACCAATGCAGAATAAAAACTCTCAGTCAACTAGGAAGGGAACGTCCTCAACTTGGTAAAGAACACCCACAAAATATCTGCAGTTAACGTACTTAATGGTGAGAAAATAGAAGCTTTCCAACTAAGATCAGGAACAAGGCAAGGACGCCCCTTCTCATGACTGCTTTTCAACTGAAAAGCACTGAAGTCCTAGTTAATGTAATAAGGGAGGGAAAGAAAGAGTACAAAGGTATACAGATAGGAAGAAAAAAATAAAACTGTCTTTGTTCATAATTTAGCAATTTAGAGTTTTCAAGGCCTTTTTGCAAAGGAGAAAGTGACTAAGAAAAGTACTTTCCCAGGCATGCGTGAAACTATTACCAAGTTCAGAGCTCTATTAACATTTAACCTTATGAAGGTCAGAAAACAGCAAGAAAAACAGTTTTTGTGGTTGGCCGGAGAATCAAACAACTAAACTAATAACAAGAGTTTACAGCAAGTTGCAGAGCATGTCAAAAACGGTACGTAACAACAAAGGCACTCGGCTGCAGGAGCCCAATGAACACCTTCCTCAGACCAGTCCCTGTGGCACCAACAAGCCCCCCAGGAATGAAGAAATGACAAGTATTTCTTCAAAGTTATGGAGGGACCTTTCCCATCCTCATTGTGGACGCTTGGGGACTGAGCAATTATATCTGAGAAATGCCTACAGTTTCAAAAACATAGCATACCACCAAAAATAATCTGTCTGGTTTGTACATACATATAAAATAAGTCTGTACGCCTTTACTCTTCTGGAGTAGAATTTACGAGATGACAATTTTGTTTTTATTTTTGAAGACAAAATCAGGGAGTAAATTAAACATATGTCCAAGGGGTTTCCCAAGCAAGCCTGCTTCCTCACGGCCTGGCTGTAACCAGCAGGAATGAAAACGTGATCTCAAACGGACGGGCAGGGAACCCACAGCTCTCAGCAAACGTGCCTGGAGCACACCTAGTGCTTTACCTCTCCGTGCTGTCCTCATCCAGGGTGATCTCCATAAACGTCTTCAGTTTTCTGTGAACAGTGGCTGCAACATCCTTCACTCTTGAACTTCTCTGTTTACCTAAGAGGAAGTTATAGTAAAGACAGAGCAACGATTTTAACACTGGCACACAAACGTAAGCATACTCTGCTATCGATATGGGCACAAGTTCAAGAAGAATGAGCCTCCCCACCCTTCGAGTTAATCTACCCACTGACCTGTGGAACAGGAATCATCCCCTCACAGGGATGTGAAAAGATGAAGTGGACATTTGAAAGCACTTCATCAGCCCTTAGGGACAGCTCTAGTGGACAATTCCATGAGCTCCGTCCATGCCATCACCTGTACCTCCATCAGAGATGACAACTGCCACATTTCAGAGTCATCATCAGTGTGGCAAATATTTAAGCACCTGTTAAGTACTAGGTGCTCAGCAGCACCCCAGCCCCTGTCCTCACCCCCTCACATGGAGAATTTCCCCTCATTCTCCAGGCCTCAACTTGGGTGACAGTCCCTTAGAAGTCTTTTCTGATGCCCAGCCTGGGTAATGCTAGTCACAAAGTGTTATCATGATTCTGTAGGCACGCCATGTATTCAGGCTTATGGAGAGTGCCTATCTCCCTAGAAGCACTCTCTATCTGTAACACGTTATGTCTTCGAAAATCATTTCAACATTAGTAAAGCTGAGCAAAAAATTCAGAAACTTAATGGTAATCTGCAGGGAGATTACTGCATTTTATACTGAGATGAGCATTTCATAAGTATCTCCAATTATTTTTCCGGTACTATTTCAACTGGCTGGGATATTCAGAAAAGGCAAGTGCAAGGCTTAAGCAGAACAGAAGATACATTCATTAAGTATTAACACCAAAACATACCATCATTAGCAAAAATAAATTCAGAACTTTAAACATAGGTAACACATGACAAACCAACAGGAATTCAATTCTGAGGCACAAAGAGGGACATGTAATGGGTCCAGTGGGGAAAGGTGACAGGTGAACAGGACTGCATTAGGAAGCGTGAGCCAGCTGGTTTCCAGGCTAGTACAGGGTTAGCTGAGCAGAGGAAACCCAGCAGACACTGTTTGTGCAGAGCATGGGAGAGCAGGCTGCAAGAGCTGGCAGGGTCTGACTGAAAGGGGATGCCACAAACATGGAACCGAATTCCCAAACATTCCGTAACAGTTCTGTATGAGATTATACCCAGCAATATCCCAGACAGTATGAGAGAACATTTAACCAACCTTTGTTAATAACCAAAATAATATGCATAACAGCTGTGAGACACACAATGCCTTCAATATCATCAGAAGTAACACACGCCTGTAATTCATCTAAAAATGACCTGCAAAAAATTAATAAATATCTGGAATTATTCTATAGTATATATCCTAAAACTTTATAGGAGGACTAACACAGCCAAGATTCATCAACCACCATAAATTCTAGCTTTCAGGTAACGTGGATTAAACCTTCTAATACGTTCGCTGTAAATGTGCCGAGTCACACAGGTAAGATATTAACATCACATGATGTTGCCAGAAAGAGAATGGGGACATTTTGGTAATTGAAAAAAAGCTACTCTGTATACCCACAATGCACACAAAAAAGATTCAATGTCACTGAAAGATAATTTATGGCTGCTAAATATGACGCTTTTTTTAAAGTTTTCATTTTGAATGTATCTGCTATTATAGTCCCTCAGGTATTAGGCAAGTGCAGAACCACTCCTTCCATACTCCATCAGTCCTGCCTGGGCCACAACAAACCCGAACTGCAGCCAAGTGACACAGGGACAGCACGTACCCAAAGAACCACACTAGTGCTGAACCTAGTCAAGCGTTCTGAGTGTACTTAGGAACAAGTATTTGCTACACATTAACATTTTAAATGTTTCCCTCTAGCTGAATTTTAGTTATGAAAAGCATAACCAGGGACTATTTGGATGGATGGATGTTATAGAAAATTAGAATTTGTTTGTATAATGCAAATTTTTAAAATAATGCAACTGGTTTTAATTGCTGATTAGAGAACACTATATGAAACACTTTTCTCATGGAAAAATGCATCTTTGAGAAATTCTGAGAGCTCAAAGAATAGACAGAAGTTACTGAGAGCTCACAGTCCAAGTGAGGAGATCAGGGCAATAAAGAGAGCATGGTTACCTGATTACAATCGGAGACTTCATTATTATTCCTATTAAACACCTTGAAAATGGCGGAAGGTCTGAAAGACCCTCGGGCGGGGTGAGCTCTTCTACATCAGAAACCTAGAAAGAAGTTCCAGACAGATCAGTAATTTCTAAATTGAAATGGAGACAAGGCTAGTTACTTGTTTTACACTGCTATGGGTTTTCATCCAGAAACCCAAAAGAATAATTTTTATTAACTGTTGAAATGTCTACAGTAATTATGATTAATCTATTTTATATTCAGGTGCATATTATTCATCAGACAGAAGTAAAAAGATACATACATCAATGGACAAAACTTTTGTCAAACAGCCTTTAATGTGGTATCATGTTCTGTAAATAATGTGTTTTTATGCGAGTCTAACTTGCTATTCCTACTCATCTAGAATCCAGATTTCTCAGTCCCAGCACAACTGACATCTCGGACTGGCTAATTCCTTGCTGTGGGACGTCCTTGGCACTGCAGGGCTTTGAGCGGCGTCCCAGGCCTCCACCCAGCAGATCCCGGGCGTGGCCAGTGTCCTCTGGTGGTTCTCTTCCTCCAGAGGAGGAAGAGTAACGTGGTCTGGATGCATGAAGGGGACTCTGCCTGGATTTATGCCCTTTATCACCAACCTTACAAGTTTAAAGTCATCCATTAGTGGTGAATAAACTGCATGTGCAAATGGCTCCCCGGAAAGACTAAATCCAGAACCCTGCTCTGGAGAGGAGTCGGGGTGGAGGGAGGTTATGCTTTTATTTCAAATCTCACCTTCATACACCCACCACTGGCTCTCACCTACTTCTTAGCTATCAGGTGTGACTACACAGCTCTCCTCAATCAGCCTTTCCATACGCCCACTGGAGGATTCATAATACTAATTTGGATATTAAAGTCAATCATCTTTATGTATGAAATAGCTGTTTCTCATTAAAATGATGTACATCTTAAATGTAAATGCATTTGTGATACAGACAAATGATTATTGAATGGTTATAATAAAAATCTTGAGATTTTTAGCGTATGCAGCAGTAAAATATATAACACGAGCACAGAACAGGAGAATGCTAATCGGAAGAACATTGTTACAAGACTTAAAATGTACAGGCACACTGTAATTTCTGCAGGGAGACTCATGAGTTAAATATGCATATTAAAATCTCCAGAGAAACCACTAGAACAGCTACACAAAGGACAATATAAAGTCAACAGAGAAGAGGGGCGCCTGGGTGGCTCAGTCAGTTGAGCGTCCGACTTTGGCTCAGGTCATGATCTCACGGTCCATGAGTTCGAGCCCCGTGTCAGGCTCTGTGCTGACCGCTCAGAGCCTGGAGCCTGCTTCAGATTCTGTGTCTCCCTCTCTCTCTGACCCTCCCCCGTTCATGCTCTGTCTCTGTCTCAAAAATAAATAAACGTTAAAAAATAAATAAAGTCAACAGAGAAGATAAAATGGAACAGTGCAAACACTGCCATTTCATCAAGAAATGGCAGGAAAAGAAGTAGGGGAACTAATAGAAAACAAACATCAAAACGGTCAAATTAAACCCAAATATATTGGGCACCTGGGTGGCTCAATCGGTTAAGTGTCCCACTCCTGATTTCAGCTCAGGTCATGATCTCATGGTTCATGAGATCAAGCCCCACATCAGGCTCTGTGCTGACACTGAGGGAGCCTGCTTGGGATTCTGTCTCTCCCTCTCTCTCTGTCCCTCCCCTGCTCCTGCTCTTAATCTCTCAAAATAAATAAACTTAAAAAATATATCTATACATATATCATTATGTTATTAAAATCAAATGGGCTAAGCACCCCAAGTCAAAGGCAGAGATTGTAAACTAGACCAAAAAAAAAAAAAAAAAAAACCCAGGTCTACCCATGTAGCGATTATAGGAAACACTTTAAACACAGGAAAAACAGGTCAAAAGCAAAAGGGTAAAAAAAAAAAAAAAAAAAAAAAAAAAAAAAAAAAAAAGATATGCTATGCAAACATGAAAAAATGCCAGAGCAGACTAATGAGAAGTATCACCAGAGATGACAAGATGTCTCATAACTAAAGACAGTCAGTGTATCAAAACAACATAGTAGTCCCATGTGCACACCTAACAAAGCTCCCAAATACATGCAAACTAACGGGAAGAGACAAATCCACAGCAGCGCTAACCTCTCACTGATGGAACATGCAGACAAGTCAGTAAGGATACAAGAGAGGTCAGCGAACACCTCCTGTAAAGTAGTGAAATACATCAGCTCTGTGGGCAAACCACCTCTGTCACAACTACTCAACTCTGCAGTTACAGATGAAGTAGCCACAGAAAATCTGTAAACGGTGGGTGTGGCTATGCTCCAATATAACTTCATTTACAAAACCAGATGGTGAGCCAGGTTTGGCCATAGGCCATTAATCGATTGATCTATACTTGCCAGCTATAAAGCTCGATGGAGTAAATAAATCCTAGCTCTTAATTCTATGTATAATCTAGCTATCACTTTCCTAAACCAAAATGACCTTCCTTAAAGCTTTAAAGAGGGTCTTAAAATCTATTGTTATAGGAACTTAGCTTTTTTCATACTCATGACCTCACAGTACAGAATTCAAATAAATTATATGTATGTACATTTATATAAGTCAACAACATTGACTGTCAGATCCCATCTTTTCATACAGAGAAAATCTATCATCACCTTTCTATCTTCTATGGCACTGTTCCACACCCTCCCACCATGCCTTGAAGGTCTTTCTGGGGAAACAGTTCTGACTGGAGTTATCATCCTGGTTAGGCCAATCTTTACCCAAGAAAGCTAACTATAAAAAATCTGCAACTGTTAGGAACACAGCCAGTCACTTACAGAGTAGAAATGAATACATTATCTGTTTAAAATGATATCGGAAATTCAAATTTCCTGTGCTTAGAAATGAAAAAGAAAAGTATGGTTTATGCTACAGCAATGCAGTCAGATGCAAACTACCCCAAACTGTCCTGCCTCCTGCTCACCCACTGATCACTACTCCTTCTGCCTTGTCAGGAGAGATTTTCTTTTTCTTTTTTTGTAAGTAGCCTTCACGCCCAGCAGAGAGGCCAGTCAGGGCTTGAACTCACAACCCTGAGATCAAGACCTGAGCTGAGAACAAGAGTTGGATGCTTAATCAACCGAGCCACCCAGGCGCCCTGAGGAGAGAAGAATCTCAAGAAATATATCAACTCACGTAGATCTCTAAAATGCAGCAAAAAAAAAAAAAAAAAAAAAGTTCACAGTGGAAGGACTAGCTTGGTTTTAGTCAAAGATGACAACATCCCAAAAGTCACATGACTCTAGTCATAAGCCTGCTAGGAAACTGAGGGGAGGGGACTGGAGAAGCAGGCTACCTACTAAACTCTGAGTTCTTAAAAAATACTTGGAAAAACATGAAAATGTGCTGACAGTAGAAAATAGAATGTTGTACAGTCAAAAGCAGACACAAGAGTTTCAGGATCAACAGACATCACCTTGCGTAGTCGGTGACTTATCTCCACCACAGATGCAGCGATCACAGTGGAAAGTACGCCCCGGTGCACGGGCGTGTCCGCATGCCAAGACTGAACGGTCATTAGAAATTCATGAAGAGGGGTCTGAACTGAGTAAAGAAGCTACAAGAAAACACACCAGTTAGCCATTTTTCAGGGGTTAAAAAAAGACACTTTACAGGACAAACATTCCTATTGTCCTCCCTAGGGGTCCAGGAGTCCCAAATCTTGTTTGCCCGTTATCAGCATCCACTCCTTCCTTTCCCATTACTGACTCCGATCTCTCAGGCACCACAGCTAGACAAGGACAGACAGCAGTGAAGCCCACTGGAAATAGCAACAAAAGCAATGCAAAAACCCCCAAGAAGAGAAGGACCAACAGCATAAATAAAGAAAAGATAAAGATACAGCATCAACAGTGAAAGAAGACCATGAGGCCATGTGTTCTGGTAGAAGGAGCACAGTCAATGGTAAAAGATTTGGTGAGAAAATAAAAGATTCTGGCACAAACTAAACTACACAAACAGATCACAGCACTTGAACCAACTCATCAAAAACAGAAGCATTTGGGGGTGCCTGGGTGGCTCAGGCAGTTAAGCATCTGACTCTTGATTTTGGCTCAGGTCATGAATAATCTCACAGCTTGTGAGTTCAAGCTCCACCTCAGGCTCTGTGCTGACAGTGCGGGGCCTGCTTGGGATCCTCTCTCTCTCTCTCTCTCTCTCTCTCTCTCTCTCTGTCTCTTTCTGCACCTCCCCACTTGTGAGCTCTCTTTCTCTCAAAAATAAATAAATAAATAAACATTACAAAAAAAAAAAAGAAGCATTTCAAATTAACTCAAAGATGAACTGGTAAGCTAGGGAAAACATGGCCAACAAACCAATCACTTTCTATCAGAAAAGAGCAGAAAAAAAATGAAACTCTTCAATGCTTCATAAACATCCTCCTATTTAAGCATTTTTTTAAAACTTCGTTTAGGGTGCCTGGGTGGCTCAGTCAGTTGAGCATCTGACTTTGGCTCAGGTCATGATCCCACAGTTGGTGAGTTCGAGCCCTGCGTTGGGCTCTGAACTGACAGCTCTGAGCATGAAGCCTGCTTCAGATTCTCTGTCTCCCTCTCACTCTCTCTCTGCCCCTCCTCTGCTTGTGCTATCTCTCAAAAATAAATAAATAAACATTAAATATATATATGTGTGTGTGTATATATATATTTTTTATATATTTATATAATTTATATATAAACATATAAAATTAAAAAATTAAAAGAATAGCTGGGGGGTACCTGGGTGGCCAGGTCAGTGAAGCATGGACTCTTGATCTTGGGGATGTGAGTTCGAGCCCCACAGTGGGTGCAGAGATTACTTAAAAAAGTAAAATCTTAAAAAAAAAAAAAAAAAAGAATAGCTAATTTGCATTTTTAAACCACTACTTAGAAAACAAAGACTGGGGTCACCTGGGTGGCTCCATTATCTGACTTCGGCTCAGGTCATGATCTCACAGTTCGTGAATTCGAGCCCCATGTCAGGCTCGGTGCTGACTACTCGGAGCCTGGAGCTTGCTTCGGATTCTGGGTCTCCCTCTCTCTCTGCCTCTCCCCCATTCATGCTCTCTCTCTTAAAAATAAACATTAAAAAAAAAAAAAAAAAAGGAAAGAAAGAAAACAAAGACTGGCCCTATCCAATGACAGTATGATTTTAGGAGTAAAGCAAGTGTGGCACATGGGTCAGTATTTCCCACATGAACTGGCTACTCAAGAACCCTACTTCACAAAAGCTTTTACCAGCAAGGGACCCCCAGGCCCTTCCAGCTCTGTGACTCTCACTCCCAGTGAGGGGACACTGACAGGTAATGAGAGGGTAGTCTATGACAGAAATCAGTATCTCATCTGAGGGAAGTCCTCGTCATTTACGAATAATCAAAACCAGCATTCTCAAAAGTATATTTTAATTGGAAAACTCTGTGAAATAACAACGGAGTATTCACAAGCCCGCTGCAAGTAGTTCTGGGCTTCCTGTCCTGCCTGGCAGAGGACTCTCTCTCTTGCTGTTGGCCTCCTGAGCTGGGCTCATTAAAACCTGTTCTAAGACTAAGAGTCGGAGGTGGGCTCTTGGACCTCCTGCGCCAGGCACAGACGGCACGGCATCTCCTCTCTGACCGCGCCATGCTCTGAAGGAAGTCAGGGGCAGCATCGGAAGGCCAGCGCCCTGTAACTTACCTCCCACACCAAGTTGCACCCCACCCAACAGCCCAACCGCACCCGCGAATGCTAACTGAGCCCGTGTGTGAGACAACACATCCCCATGCACCCGTTTGCCTGGCAAACACTGGCCGTCTATTGACCAACAGCCCAGCCCGGGAAGGCAGGAGTACCCGTAGGCCTTCTTCCGGCTGCTTCCTGAAGCTCCGTGCCATACATTCCAACATTTTCTGAAATACTTTCTGGACCGTATCGAACAGCGTCACAGCTTCTTCATCTGAATCTGGTTTCTGTATCAAGGAACTTCCAGTTACCTCTTTTAGAATGCCAAGAAGTAATGACACATAAAAGAATCCCTTCACTAGAAAGAAAATTAGAAAAAAGCAGTTATCTAACCACAAAATTTAGCTGAGATTACTACGCTTTTCACACAACACGTGTACAGTACAGTAACTTAAAATTGTTACTGGTAAGCCAATACCAGGTTGATCAGATTATTCTAAATTTGAATACATATAAAATTTAACAAATAAATTTAAAAACTTACTCCCTTTAATTATAATGCCAATACCTTCAACAACAGTAACAGCATATTTAACTGAGCCACTAAGAACCAGGCTCACTACACGTGGAGACAGCGTGGTCCCCTGAACACCTGGATTAGAGAACATGTCTTATTTTCTCATGTAATAGCAACATTAACACCAGCTCTAAGTCTGAGAGGGACGGCCCAAGAACTTTCAAAATGTGATTTACAAATCTCATAGGCCAACTCTGTTAAATTTCTAACACTGTAGTTTATCAGTTGTTTTTCTCTTCCAAATCACTTCCTTTACTGTGTTGCATTAATTTGATAAAGCGAGACGGGGGCCAGGTCACAGTTCTGGGCCTGCGGAAAACCCTATTTCTCAGAACATGCCAGTCTGTAGGAAGGCTTCTTCCTGCCCTTCTCTTGCTTTACCTACTCTTACGCATTGATGAGAGGCAGGGGAGAAAGCCTGGATCATAGCACCACTCCTCATGCCATCAAGTGATGGGGCTGTGACCTCCAGGTAATCACTCAGTCCAGCTCCACCCAGACCAGTTGGAAGGAAGCCGACCTCTCACTCACTCACCAAACACATTTAAATTAGTACCTAGTGTGCAAGCACAGACCTCGCGGTGTTAGTTACTATAGGTCTTTGGGGGAATAGCAACTTCCCAGTGGTTCTGAGGGGGCATTAAAGAACCCTACTCACACCCCCCATGTGGCAAGCAAACAGGCTGGGGGCTGCCACTGCACAAGCCCACCACGCTGCAAAGTCACCTGACAATTAGGCAAACCACAGGGAGGAGAATCCTAAGGCCCTTGTGAGAAAAACTCTGTGGACTCAGGCATGTCTGACACCAGAAGCACCTTTGTTTTGTTCTGTTTGTTTGTTTTTTAAGTAGGCTTCAACACCCCGTGTGGAACCCAGTGGGAGGCTTGAACTCACAGCCCTGAGATCAGGACCTGGGCTGAGATAAAGAGTCGGACAGTTAACTAACGGAGCCACCCAGGCGCCCTGACACGTGTGAACCTCCTAGCTGCCTCAGTCTGTAAATTCCTTTTTTGGCATCTGCTAATTTGCATTGCCTACCTGTCACCTGAAAGCAAGAGTCCTGATCAGCAAAGTGACCAAGGGAGGGGCTGGTTTGGTTATTAATTGCTCTAAACATGTTCTTTAATGAATGAAGTATACCTGTTTGCATGATTCCGAGACTCCAGTGTAAAAGTTGTATCTGAAACTTATAATCGCCAAGGCCGACCATCACAACGTCTTTACACACCATCAGGTAGGTCTGTAAGACACACAGATTTACCTTAAACAGAGGCTACTGAAAGCCAAAAAAGGGGAATAAATCCAGCCTTGCAAAGCTTCGAATATCTGCTTGTACTACTAATGATCTCTTAAGGCAGGTATTAATAAAGATGTTTTACAGAAGAATTTTCATAAAGATACTTTAGTTCTCATTTTTATTTCCGTAAGAAATCTGGAAACCCATTTTATGTAATTCCACAAACATTACTGAACACCTATTACATGCAATGTATAAGATTACATAAAAATTACATGGCTTGTGTTTTGGGAAAAGACAAACTCTAGATGCTGAAATGACACTGTGAGTATTTAAGAAGAGCAACGCTACTATCCAAGTTACAACTTTAAGATAGAAAATAAAATCTGAAACCACATCACGAACTTGGTGAAGAGAAGGTTTCCATGTTTAAAGACTTCTAACCTGGATAATCTGCTGATAAACAACCCTGTGAAGCTTGAGATATTCTTCTTCTTGATCTTGGATAAAAGATAGAACTTTGTTTTCTAACCAAAACCCAGTGTCTTCCAAAATGGACAGGTAAACTTTTCCTTCTGAGCAGAACTGTCCAACAACAGAAAGACAAATTAGTACCAGAACCAGTATTGCCAACACACTTCGTATTGGGACACAGCCAGGCACACACTCACCTTGTGCTGAAGATGAATACTCAGCCGGCAGTGGAGGCTGAAGGCTCGCAGAGCCATCGCTTCATTAAAGTTGTGAGGTTTCCCACCTGGCGACTGCAAAATTGATTCCAGATCTGCCTGCAAGACAAAAAAAAAAAAAAATTCCGTGGCCACGTTCCACTGATTGAGGACGACCTGACTAACTTCACACACAGCTACAGTGGGAGGGTGACACCCTGGAGCAGTGGATGTGCTTTAATAACACAACAGAACTTTCTGAGAAATGTAGTCTTCCCTTCTCTCCCTTCCAACACCCCTACCCCTTCTAAAACAAGGTAAAAACTCGTAATAGTCATTGCTCAAGAACAGTCAGGATCAAGCACACAAAGCGTTTGCCCCTGGGGCAAATTCTGACCTGCTCCTGACCAGGACAGGACAGCCCGCCTGAGGAAAGAGGAAGAAAGGCAGCTCCTCCCAGGAATGATCCTCTCGGGGCTCAGGAAGGGCCAGAGCCTTAGCACTCCCACAGCTCCCTAACCTTGTACCCTAAAGGAGCAAGGCCTTAGTGCTGGGAAGCTTATGGGAGTCTGTGTCTGGCTGTGACATGAAGAGGGAGGAGGTTCCATCAGCCGTTAGTAGGTGGGGATACCCTCTGTGCCCCTAGTAGCAAAGCCTGTAGGGAATGCCCCCACCCGTCTTTCCCAGAACCCATAGGCAGCCTTAATTTTTGGACAGCAGCACAGCCAGTGCTCAGCTTAGTCCACGGGCAAAATCCCAGCACTGCCTACCCATGCCTGGGCATCAGCCGTGGTCCATCTCCTTCCCTGGATGACTGTGCGCCTCCTTTTCCTCCTTCAGACCTCTCCCTCCCTTTCGTCATCTGATGCCCATGCTGAGCACTGGAGGCTCTGCCTCTGGCCCGACCAAACTCCACGGCAGTACCAGAGGCTGTCTCTGAGGGCTGGTGCTGGAGGATATGGCCAGAAGCCAGTAAGGAAGAAGGAAATGCTGAATTCACAGGAAACACTCTCCAAAGATTCCTGGAAAAGCTTGCCAAGGACTGTGAGGGTAAACTAGTATTCCGGCATCAATGCGTAAGAGTAGGTAAAGCAAGAGAAGGTAAAGAAGAGAAGGAAGAAGCCTTCCTACGGGCTGGCATGTTCTGAGAAACAGGGTTTTCCGAAGGCCCAGAACTGTGACCTGGCCCCCGTCTCGCCCCCCCGACCCCCACCACGTTAGTCATCTGCGTCTCATGTCTTCATCTACAAATTGAAGGAGGGGCTTCAATAACTCTTAACTCCTTTCCAGCTAGAAAAATTTTACACTCTAAGTATGAAAAGTCTGGATCTTATTTTTCACTCCTAATTGCATGGGCTCCCTCAACTTTCCTCATCTGTTCTATAAAGGTACCTTTGACATTTCAAGTGCTTTCAAGAGGTGGTTAAGTTTCTTCCGGGGAGCAGAGAGCAAGCACTGTCGATTCTTTGGATGGGTGAGCAAATACTCTACGTAAACCAGCGCCAAATCAGGTTTTACAGGGCGTGTATCATGGATCTGCACTTTCCGTTTAGATGCTGAGTTACTCTGAAAGAATACAGCGATAAACTGGCAATTAAAACACATGTTCCCAGGAAAGCATATGATTTTCTAATACACACGTGTCCTCATTCAGCAATTTTAAAGGAACAAGACACAAATATACCTTGCTCTGGGGCTGTTCTGGCAGCCAGTCACAAACGAGTTCCAGAATGTGTCCCACTTGTCCCCAGGAGCAGAGACAGTCCAACAAAGTACAATAGCGCTTGTCTGCTCCTCCTTCCTCTTGGTTTCTTAATGTGGAAATCACACCACAGCTGAAAACGTCAAATACATAAAATCAGACCTAACATTGATTCACTAACAATTTCCCACTTTTCAAAAAGGTAAAAAAATAAAGCTAAACAAGTGAGGGTACATAAGGCCTTCCCACCATAGAACACTCAGACCTTCTCCGCTGCAGGAATAAATACAGCTTTCCCACAGTTACTACTCGGGCTCGGTCCCAACATAAAAGGCTGAATGTGAGCACAGCTTTAGGAACACGGAGGCCAAGGCTGTCCGATACAAGTGTTAAGTTATCAAGGACGTGCCAGGGCCATGAGACCTCCAGACCTTCTTTTCTGTCAGCTCTTTCAGACCCTAGAGCAAAGATTCCTAGTGCTTGGGAAAGAATTTTTGTTTAGCATCAGAACATCCATTTTTTCACAAATATGAATTAACATGAGTCATTTTTGCTGAGATAATAACCGACACTCTAGAACAACGCTATCCAGTGAAAATGCAGCACGAGCCACAAAAGCAAGCACTTAGGTCATTTCAAATTTTCTGACAGCCGCCTTTAAAAAAGTAAAGAAAAACAGGCATAATTAATCTCAATAACCTATCTTATCCGATCCACCACCTCCACAGGGCTGTCCTCCGGCACACCTGACGGGAAACTACCAGCTCCTCACGCCCCTCCATCCACGCCAGGCCCCTAGCCCACGTGCACTCCGCACCCTCGGCACACCTCGCCCAGGCGGCCACACGCAGACGTGCAGGCCTCGCAGCTCCAGAGCCCCTCATGCAGGCTTGACAAACAGAGCCCCCACACGGTGGAGCCCACAGCTTATGTTCCACGTGGGCTCTGATCCCTCAGCGACTGCAGAGCCCAGTGGAAACTGCATCCTGCAGCTCTCCCGCCACCGCTGTGAGCTTGAAGCTGAAGTGGGGCCGTCTGCTGAACCCCACATGAATAATAGAGCACAACACTGGCAGGGTTCCCGCCCCACCACCGTCCCAAGAGAGGGTACCTGAAGGCGGGCACAGCAGAGGCTGGCATAAAGGACATGAGCATAAATAAAGGAATCTTGCAGCGATCATCCTAAAAGCATACAAAGGGGAAAAAAGGGTATTGAAACATGAGGACGTTGTGAAAGGCTCTCTGTACAACTTCCTAGTAAAGGGTCTGCAGACTGCTCAGTAGGAACCATAGCATTCCTCTCAGTGCTCACGGGGACACTTAGACCTACTGCTCAGCCTCATGTCTGATAAGCAGCTTCGAAGTTTTACGTGACATTTTACCACTTTGTGTGATGTATTAATTTGTGCAAATATTGATTAAGCACCTACTGCGTACGAGTTGCCAACCTAGATCCCAGGGATACACTGGTAACCAGAATAGACCAATTCTTTGCTCTCAAGGCACGTACTTCTATTTTAAACACAATACTGTTGAAAGAGAAAAAAAATTAACTCTGTACACTCAGAATCCTAAAAATAAATGTCAAGAGAATGAAACTAGTCAGAAAATAATTTTTCCATAAAATAATCAGAAAATATCTGGGAAGACAGAATAGTTTAATGGAAAATGTACAGGCTTTAGAGTTACCAAGCCAAATCTAGGTGCAATCAGACTCCACAGTTTTACCAGCTGGAACAGCACAGAGAAGGAGGCAGCCTCTGAGGTCTGTTTCCTCCTCTGCCAAAGGGGAAAGGGCTGTTGGGAGGACCGGGTAGAGCACACAGGGCAGAGCCAACAACAGCACCCAGTACATGGTGACACCTAATAAGCTCTAACTACACCAGTATTACTGTGATGACACCATAACAAAAAGTGGACCAGGCCCAATCAAGAACACTTAATAAAAAAAATTCTTGTTTGGCTGGGAGAATAAGAGATGATGGATCCTGACAGAAAAAAAAATAACAATTTTCCTGAAAATATACATGAAATGGTAACAAGGGCAACATCAAAATTTGATCTGCAAATAATCTGCATTCAGTTGGAGTGAACCCACCCTTACTCCCAACTCCCAATGAAGAAAATATTTTCTTAATATTATAAAAGTAGACTGATAATTACCGCTAATTCTACTCTGAGTAATAGATTGTTTTTTCACTTACAAGGATGCCCACAAGGTTCTTTGAGCAACTGAGGGCAGAGAAGCTCTCTTGCCTGAATCATCTGGAACTGATTAGCTGCCTTCCTTAGGTCCCTATATACCTGCAGGACGCAGTGCTCATTTGTCACCTCGTCCTGTACCCTATGGGCCTCTGTGTTATCTGCTGAGAATTCAGAGATAATGCTGGTTTCATGGCCCAATGTAATTATTTGAGCTTTTAAATGTACTAATAACTTTGGCAATTTAGATTATTTACCTTCCTGACAGGTCACAGTTGCATTTCAGGGGCACAATGAAGCTCAGACACTTGACAATCACAGAAGTGCAGCGGAGAAAAGCTAAGAGGTCAAGGTCACATAAGCAGTTTTGGAAGAGCCCAGAAGTAAAATTTAGCAAGAGAAGGATGTTTCATAAAACCTGCGGTCTTTCTATATTTAAACCATGCTTTCTTTATAACTGGGAGTAAATATGTATTTCTAGCACAATCTTATTTTCGTTTTGGAAATAATAAACTTCCCTCAGAAGTAAAAAGTCACAGGTGGTTAAGTGTCCAACTTCGGCTCTGGTCACGATCTCACAGTTTGTGGGTTTGAGCCCTGTGTCGGGCTCTGTGCTGACAGCTCAGAGCCTGGAGCCTGCTTCAGATTCTGTGTCTCCCTCTCTCTGCCCTTCCCCACTCATACTCTCTCTCTGTCTCTCAAAAATGAATAAGTGTTAAAAAAATATTTTTGTAAAAAAAGAAGTAAAGAGTCAAGAAATAAAAAGAGTTTCCTTCATCAAAATAGAAGTTATGTATGTGATTCTATTTGCAGACACAACTCAAACACTTCAGAAACCCATCTGCTTACAGTGTGGCATCAAATGCCTACAAGTGCCCACAAAACTCTGTGGCTATGGCATCATGTTAGCAGACTCCTCTTTCTCAATCCCTGCTAATCACACTAGATTCCCAAATAGTGTTACAGATCATTAAAGACACAAAGGCTGGGCACTTACACCCACATTTCCCTCCGTGCTGGGGAAATGAGGCTGAAAGACATATGGCCTCCACCCTCGAGAAAGGCCAAGAGGCCACCTATCCTGCCAGGTAAGAGCTGGGTCAGTATTCCTCACTTACAGATGACAAACTAGGTCCAGACAGGTAAGTGTGCCGGGCACTTCTGCTAATTCTGCACAAATGTAATCTTAACACGCCTGCCCGCTGTGTGAGCAGCCTTACCTTAAAGACTTTCAGGTACTCAGGGAGCACAGAGGCAAACTTGTTAATGGTGTAAACTCTGGCTTCTTTGTTATTTTCCATACTTCTATGAATACTTTTCCAGAGAATTACAACGATTTCTAATAAACCAGCCATGGATGCAACATCACTTACAGACAGTGTTTTGTCCAGAACCTAAGAGACAAATAAATTGATTGTGACAGAATCAAATCATAACAACCATTATGATAAGAGCTTTATCGTTAAAAGTACATGCCAGAATTCCAGACCTAAAGCAGAATGTGAAGTATACCAAGTCTATTTTCATTTCCTAAAAAGGACTTTGTCTTCTATTTGAAAATCTCTACTAGAGGTGAAGGTCTTTAAAAACCCATTCAAGAAGTAAATGCTAAATTAACACTATATCCTTTCAATAAACAGTTTATATGAATTAAAAATCCTTGGGGCGCCTGGGGGGCTTAGTCAGTCAAGCGTCCAGCCTCAGCTCAGGTCATGTTCTCACGGTTCAGGGGTTCGAGCTCCAAGTTGGGCTCTATGCTGACAGTGTGGAGCCTGCTTCAGATCCTCTGTCTCCCTCTCTCTCTGCTCCTCCCCAGCTTATGCTCTCTCTCGCGCGCGCGCGCTCTCAAAAATAAACATTAAAAAAAACCCTCTAAAAATAAAAATGTAAACTATTATCTTTAAGGACATAATACATGAGTACAGAACATATTTTTCTTTTACTGTATCTTCTTTTTTTTACTATATCTTCTAAGTAGCAAGATGTTACTTCTCGCCATGAACTTTGATGTGAACAGACTGGGGGAGGAGGGAAGAACTGTAAAATGTGATTTACTTAGATGTGATTGCTGAGACTCCACTACAAACTCAGCCCCATCAGATCACCCCAGGCTGTCTGCCAGGCACTCCACTCTGTGGCCCTGGTAGGTCCAGCTCCCGAATTCTGGTATAAGGGCTGATGATGACCAACTCCCACTCGATCGTGGGCTTCCTCACACACCTTTCACATCTTCTGAGCTTATGCTGGCTGTAAGCAATAATCACTGCTGTGTTCCTCTGAGTGCTCCACTGAAACCACAAATGCACTCTGGGTACGTCTTCTTCTGTACGGAACACAGGCCCCACACTGCCACAACCAGCTCAGACACACACTGACGGGGTCTGCTAGCCAGCCCTAGAATGGCACTGTACCAAACACAGTCTGATAACTTGCCAACAACCACTACAGACAATTTCCAGAAAAGGGTCTACAAAAGAGGATTCATTTCAGGTACTGGTATTATGCTATCTACTCAAATGCAATGGGAAAAGATAGTTTAAAAGAAAACAAAACTTGGGGAGCCTGGCTGGCTCAGTCAAAAGAGCATGCAACTCTTAATCTCAGGGTCATGAGGTCAAGCCCCATGTTGGGTGTAGAGATTACTTAAATAAATAAATAAACTTTAAAAAAGAAAAGAAACTTGAGGGTACACAGAAAAAACAAAAGTGGCTTCTACATAAATCTAGATTTTTCATTACACACTTAACACTCCGAATGAGCTATGGCCAAATTTGAAAAGCAATCAAACTACTAAAGGCTTAGAAACTACTGAAAGAATGATACAAATAACAGATTGACAAAATTCCATTCTGTATTTAACTTTACTTTTTACCATTCCAATGTTTAGCATAGCAGCCTTATCATTAAAGTCTCAAGAAAAAGCCACCACTGCTTTTTCACAAAAATGTGCTAAGTTCCTAAGTAAGATTTCATTAAATAGGAAGCCAATTTTTTATTTTAGCAGGGAACATCTTTGATTGTTAGTAGTTAGCAATGAGTAAAAGAATGACTTCAAAAATTTTGCTTTTAGCTACCTAGATATTCTTAGAATGAGAATATCCACATGACAAAGCGTGCTTCTTGTCTAGCACAAACTGTAACAGTCCTACATATTTCTAAACTCTTCTGTTTTCTACTAATATAGAAACTGACCCAAAATGTTGTAAAATGCAAGCTTTCTCAGTTATACCTAGGTTTCTAATAACAGAGGTATGGGGTTCCTTCAATATTTAAAAAACTTAATAGTCTCAGGGAGCCTGGGTGGCTCAGTCGATTAAGCGTCCTACTTCAGCTCACGTCATGATCTCACAGTCCATGAGTTCGAGTCCCACGTCGGGCTCTGTGCTGACAGCTCAGAGCCTGGAGCCTGCTTCGGATTCTGTGTCTCCCTCTCCCTCTGCCTCTCCCCCAACTCGTGCTCTGTCTCTCTCTCTCTCTCTCTCTCTCTCAAAAATATAAATAAATAAATAAATAAATAAATAAATAAATAAATAAATAAAATGTAAAAAAAAAAATGGAATAGTCTCTCAACTAATACATCACAAACATGTTTTTTCTCTTCTGCAAAACCATTTCCACCATCAGAGTGAGTTTGCGAGGGTGGCCCACAGAGAGGCTGTGCTTGCTCCATGGCCAGGACACTCAGCTCCCTATGCATCACTGCGTCCACTTCCCATCCTGTGAACCACGTGCCCTGCAAAAGTGGAGTGAGGCCACCATGCTGGCATCTCCAGCTGAGGGTTCTGAAGATGTATGAGCAGCCATGGGATCACTTTCCTGAAAAGTTCTGCCCAATCTGTATACTGAGGGAAAAGCTCTGAAGACAGGAACTCAAATTCCACCAAACATAAAAGCAGAACCAACTCCAATGCCCTGGGCTGAAGGCTTCCCAAATCCAGGCCACGAAGGCCTGTGAGTGGCTGGAACTGCTAGTCAGGGCCCACTGCCAGGAGAAAAGCCAGTCCCACTCTTTTCTGCTCTCTTCTCCTTTACTCCACATCTGCCTCCCTGACTGGGACCGAGGACGACTTGTTTAAGCAGGGACTGGGCTGCTGGAGTGGTGGGCCTCCAGCTGCATGGGCTCAGGAGGCCCCAGGGAGCATCCAGGAGTCGTCAGGCCGGCCAACAGGCCAGGCTGCAGCTATAGCCCCAAGCAAACCCGTCAGCCTCTCCTAGAAAAAGGCCTGTGTCAGAGGTGGTGAGACACAGGATGGGAGTGTGGCAGGGTCAGACCAATGCACGGACCTCTCCTCGTGGCCTATATGCAGTACCATGTTTCAGCAAAAGGGCAGATTGTCTTTTATGACTCCCTGTTTTTAAGTATGCTCCACACTCAATGTGGGGCTTAGAACTCACAACCAACCCTTAGGGGCACCTGGGTGGCTCAGTGGGTTAAAGTGTCCGACTTCAACTCAAGTCATGATCTCACACTTTGTGAGTTTGAGCCCCGCATCAGGCTCTGTACTGACAGCTCAGAGCCTGGAACCTGTTTCGGATTCTGTGTCTCCCTCTCTCTCTCTGCCCCTCCCCTGCTCACACTCTGTCTCTCTCTCTCTCTGTCTCTCAAAAATAAACAAATGTTAAAAGAAGAAGAAGGAAAAAAAAAAAGAACTCACAACCTGAGATCAAGAGTCACATGCTCGCCTAACTGAGCCAGCCAGAGGCCCCTTTTGGGACTTTTATTTTATTTTATTATTATTTTTTAAAATTTATTATTTTTGAGAGGGAGAGAGAACATGAGCGGGGAAGCCAGGGAGGGGCAGAGAGAGGGAGGGAGATAGGATCTGAAGCAGGCTCCATGCTGCCAGCACAAAGGCCCACGTGGCGCTCAAACCCATGAACCCTGAGATCATGCATGACCTCGCCGAAGTTGGACAGCTGACTGAGCCACCCAGGTGCCTGTGACTTTTTTTAAAGACCAGTTTCTCATCTATGTGGGTACCATAAAACTACCCCCAAATTTTACTTTAGATGTACCTAAGCATGAAAGTTGTTTATAAGCTTAAGATACTGCTTATAAGTAATGCATGTCTAAGTCTTAAATTTCTTTTATCGGGTCACTCTGGATTCTGAGTAAATAGCAGCTAACTAGTCCCTTTGATTAATTACTGCTTAAAAGACAACTCTAAATAAAGATTATTCCTAGAAATTCAACCCCAAGATGTTTCTAGTAGACTGTTACAGCAATGGCTAGCAGTAAACCCTTAAGAACACTACTAGCCATTAATTATAAAATATGGTAACATCCGGAATCCAATCCAGGTGTATGCTACACCTACATTGAATTAAAATATACAGAGAACCTTAAGGCAAAGAAAACGTGGGATAGGGTGTTACCAGTAATAAACTTCCTTGTGTATTAAATACTACCCAAATCCCACAACAAACTACAAAGGATACAGAGCAATTCTTTCGAAACATTAATTATGACCTTCCAAAATAATTAGTTGGACTATCAATAGTAAAGGAATAAATGGAAAATAAAATAGTGTTAACATGACACTCCATGGGAATGCCAGCTTTGATCCGGTGTTCTGCCTCTCTCTGTGCATGGGTGCTGGGGCCTAGTCTTCACCGAGATAACTCGGCCGCAGCTGTGGCTGGGCCAGGGCAAGCTGACTGCACTCACGTTCTCCTTCTCCCTCTCCTCGTGGCCCTCGTGGCCCTCTTGTGCTGCCCTCCGGATGCAGGCATTCAAGCAATGGCGAATCACATGAATCAGCTTTGCTAAAATGTTTAAGATAATCAATAATTAATTTGTGTTTCTGCAACAAAACCATCTTCTAATAGTAAAATCATAATCCCAAACAATTAAAAGTATTATTGTAAGGGAAATCATTAAGAAATGCATTCAAGCGTGAAGCTCGTTAAAATGACCAACACTGAAGACAAGTAACATTAACTATGCTTCAGGCAGACAATATAACAAGTACTGAGAAGTGAATGTCCAGCACCTATATTAGTGCAGGCCGTGTGCTCGTGGGCGTGCTGATAGAACTTCCTGGCAGCTGCGTGGTTCATCTGGACCAGTGTGACGCAGCGCTCGCACCATACCTCCTCGGGCTGGTTCACAGGCAGGAAAGAGTTGAAGATGAGGTTCACCAGGCGTCGAGACACAGGCCGGGAATCTGATTCCAGACGAACCAAAATATGCTCCATGGGGCATATTTTCCAAAACTATATATAAAGCATACACAGAAGGAAAATAGTCAATTGTCCCTATAATCTTGAAAATACTTTAAGCAAAATTTCCTGAGCAAAATCAAAAAGGAACTAATTTTTCTATTCCAAAAAAACTCATTTCAAATGACTACACCAGAATCTGTGACTCTTCTGTACAGAAATTAGAATAAACCAATATTTTAAAAAGCACTGACAGGAACACCTGGGCAGCTCAGACGGTTAAGCATCTGACTCTTGATTTCGGTTTAGGTTAGTTTGAGCTCCGCATCAAGCTCTCTGCTGTCAGCACAGAGTCTGCTTTGGATCTTCTGTCCCCCCACCCTTCCCCCACTAGCACTCTCTCAAAAATAAACAAACATTAAAAAAAAAAAAAAAGGCACTGACAAGGGCACCTGGGTGGCTTAGTCAGTTGAGTATCCAACTCTTGATTTCCACTCAGGTCATGATCTCACGGTTTGTGAGTTTGAGCCCCACGTGGAGCCTGCTTGGGATTCTGTCTCTCCCTCTCTCTACTCCTCCTCCCCACCCCCCCACCCCCGGCCCCCGCTCACTCTCTCCCCTTCTCTCAAAATAAATACTTAAAAAAATATAAAAAGAAGCACTGACATACAAGGTGCCAAGTAGAACACTGCTGAGAGGGTTAATCATAACTAATCAGTATCATGCTCGGTATAAACTCTCAAATGATAGCTATGACTATCAGTCTAATAATTTAAAAATTTCCTAAAACACCATAACTTTTAGCCCACTGATGTGAAAAGTGTATAGAAAAATTTACAACAGTCTTGACACAGAAACCTGAAGTGGACACCCCATTCCGTACCGTGGAGAACAGAGGCATCACCCCTGAACCCCAGCGGCACCTGGTCCACTGCCCAAGGGGGCAGCACCCTCTGGCGCATCCCTGCCTCCCTCTGCAGTGCCAGCTCGCCTAGATGACCACCGGCCTCCTCGAGCCCACCTTACAGCTGCTGCACAGCCACAACTGTCCCGTAGCCCTCCAGTCAAAAGCCTCAAAGTTGTCCACCGCCTACAGAAAAGGGCCAAACTTGTAAGCAAGACACTCCAGACAAGAGAAAAACAGTAGTAGAGAGCAAATAGATTCTCATGGTGAAATGTTCAAATCCTGTCCCAGTCACTTCTCAGCTGGCATCTGGTGGTCTCCTCACCTGTCTAGTGGGGACACCATGACATGCATGCTCCTCGAAGACCTGCCTCCAACAGCCAGTCCCTCTTTCCAGTATTTTCAGCTAGATCTTTCTCATCAGCATTTAAGTATTTTTCAACTCATTCCAAACCCTAAAACAAAAAGCCTCCCCATGAAACTCTGCTTGAATTTCCTGTCTTCTTGCAGCTCACTTTACCTCCCACCCCGGAACCCGCCTCTACCTACCCACTACACCTCAACCCATAGAAACATGGCTTCTACCCTCACTGAACTTGTTCTTGCCAAGATCATAATGACCTCCTATTGAAAATCCAGATGAACATATTCACGCCTCCCCTTACAGGAAACCTCTGAGCATCTGACGCTACTGATCATTTCTCCCAGAAATGTCCGAGGACACTTCTGCTCAGACACCTCATGGTACTTCTGAAAAAGTTTTTGGAGTAAAGACAATAACTAAGCCCAAGTCCCACACCAAACACTTCTACTCACGCTGGTACCGGGGGAAGCAAATAGCACCCCCGTGCTGCCAGCAGTAAGCCACACAGAGGGGACAGTGTTCTCAGCTCTTGTCCTGCCAGGGGCAGGCATCTTCACAGAAGAGAGCCCACTGCCAACTAACTCCAGCACTGACTCAGAGAGTGACTGGAGACTCTTACTCAAAAGTGAAAGGCAGTGCTTTCGAGGTTCAAGAGAAGAAGGTGGCAATGAGTCCAAGGATCTGACAGCTTTGACCACCTCCCCTGCTCCCTTCCTGCCTGAGTGTCAGTCCAGATGGATCACTGGTTTTGAGTGCGAATGTACTGAGGTGCAGCCCTGAACAGCACATCTGTGGGTAACAATGACATCAGTAAAAAACACTTCCCAAAACATTCAAGTGCACGTAACTATCCGGCGCAATTTCACAACCATGCAAAAGTAGATTCAACCCAAGACTAAAATAACCAATGAATGGACTGACAGTTCACCTGCTCTACTAAGCCGCCTGCAACATCACAGGAAGGCAGGCAAGAGTGGTGTGCAGGCCATACACTGAAGCAGAATGGAAGCAGATAGGCCAAGGGACAGAGCGGATACCTCCAGATTGCTGACTTCCTCTGGGCAACAGTACCCTCAGCAGGAGCATCACACTTTCCCCACGTGAGAACTTGCGGGTCAAGATAATTCTGCCATTAGTAAATGTCAACTTCAGAACGTGCACAGCAACACAGTTCCCAAGAGGGGGAAACCCAAGAGGAGAGAGGAAGTCCTCACCTTGAGAACTCAGGTAAGCAGGGGCTCTTCAAGACTCAAAACCTCAGAGCTCCAACCCGGCTACAAGGAATACAACCAAGAAACATCCCAGAGCCCAGCACAACAGCCCAGCCACAGAGCCAGTACCTGAGAGGTCTTTCATGACTGTCCCCATTCACATTAAAAAGTTGACTCCTGGGCCGTCATGGAGACTAGACCATCTTGAATGGGAACTAGCCATCAGCACTTTTACCAAATGTCAAGGTTCCAGGTGTGACTCTTAAAACTAACATTTCCTGCAAGTCTGCCTTTCCAGAAACTCCCCATATTAGCTTGTTTTTCTCTGATTCACTTTTCTCAAATAAAATGCAGAGCAGGGGCACCTGGATGGCTCAGTTGGTTAAGTGTCTGGCTCTTGATTTCAGCTCAGGCTCTGTGCTAAGCATGGAGCCTGCTTCGGATCCTCTCTCTCTGCCCCTCCCCTGCTCGTGCCCTGTCTCTCTTTCTCAAAATAAATAAAAAATAAACATAAAAAAAAAATAAAATGCAGAACAATTCTGATTAGCCTAGGATTCTGATTCATTTTGTTTCGATTACCTGAAGTTTTATTTTATGCAAACATATCACCAGCAGGCCGGTATCTGCAACAGACACGGAAGCAAGCAAATCCGTAACTGGTCTTTCACTTCTAAAATGCTAATTGTGTCCATTACTAACACCAGGCATGACCAGTGTCTGACAGTGTAGAACAGACCCCAGTCATCCTGACATGGTGGACGATCAGCCACTTCCGCTTCCTGTTAGCTGCCTCTCCACATGCTTACCGACTGGTGGCCTTGATCTTCCAGGAGTCCTAGCATGGACACCCCACAAACCCTTCCAGAGACCTCACAGTTGTGGCACTCCCTGCCTGGCTTTTGCAGAGCTAAGGATCAAGATGGAAGAGGCATCTCAATAAAACATTATGCTTTCTTTCTCTGCTCTTCCCACTCTCCTAAAAATTCAAACTCCCCGGTCAAAGAACTTTTGTCTTCATCTTACTTGGTCTCTACGATATTCTCTTGGGTAGACCCAGTAATAAAGAAAATCCAGCTATTCTCTCCATTTCCTCACCAGTCACTACCTCAACACTCCTCTGCAAACAAGTCTGCACTCCAAACAACACTAGGCCAACAACACTAGGCCAAACGTTAAAGATTCAGAACTACTCAGTTTTATTAAGCTGTTATAATAAACAGGGTAAAAACTGCAGCCAGCATTTTTGCTGAAACAGACATGCTGACTCTTAAATACATATGGAAATGCAAAGGACCTAAACCAGCCAAAAATCTCTGAAAGAAGAACAAAGCTGGAGGACACACTCTAAGACGTCATGGGAACCATTAGCAGTACAGCAGTATGTCCCAGGGCCCACGGATGTGCAAACAGATGAAAGGGCCAGAGCAGAGTCAGAAACAGCACACACAGATGGGCGACTGGGTAGGACATGGGGGAGTCGTGCTATGGAGGTCAAGTAAAACAGTCTTTGGTTTTTGATGCCTTTTTTTTTGAACAACAGAAATTCAGAATTCAAAATTCACAAAACATAAAGCCGTAAGTATCCTGGCCTCTCCAGTGCCCCATCCCTGGACATCCAATCCCCCGCACCTCAAGCAACCATTATTAATTCCTTATTTTCTTCTAGGAAGATTTTCCTGTCTGAACAAATACATATGTATGTTTCCCATTTTATACAGCTGGCGGCACACTACACACACATCTACACTTGCTTTTCCTCGTGTCTCAGTGGTACTTCCATGTGAGCTCATCCCTTGTCAGGGCCACAGGACACTCTCCCATCGCATGAGCACACCACACGTCTGTGTGGTCATGTTGTTCCCAAATTCTGTGTTGTGACAACAGCACTTTAAAGTAAATTTCAGACAAGTATTACATGGAGAAGAAAAGCCACAGTGTTACCAAAGGAAGTTAAAAAGCTTCTAACTGAAATTTTTAGCCAAAAACTGAGTAGGACTCAAGCTAAAGGAAAACAACCTCCCTTCAAAGTTCACACAACGTCACAACATGCATCATGACACAATGCTCACTTCTTTGCTTCTTCCTATAAAATGTGAAGGGGGGAAGCCTCACATTCATCATTTTCCCAGGAATATTTAAGTAGTTACTATGGGGGCGCCTGGGTGGCTCAGTCGGTTAAACGTCCGACTTCGGGCTCAGGTCACGATCTCACGGTCCGTGAGTTCGAGCCTCGCGTCGGGCTCTGTGCTGACAGTGCAGAGCCTGAAGCCTGTTTCAGATTCTGTGTCTCCCTCTCTCTCTCTGACCCTCCCCAACTCATGCTCTCTCTCTGTCTCAAAAATAAATAAACGTTAAAAAAAAAAATTAAAAAAAAATAAGTAGTTACTATGTGGCAAGTATTTCAGTATTTGAACAAAAGCTTTCATGTATATGATAAAAATATCATTTAAAGTAGCAGCTGCTTACACTAATGTCTTTCAAAAAGAAAACACACATTAATGATATTTCTAGAAACTTCAGTGAAAATCACAAAACAAAATTTTATGACACAAATTGGTAGAACATAACAGATATCGAGTAGTTTAAATGTGATTACTGAAACTCTCAGAATTAAAATCGCTTTGTCTTTCTGCTGATGAAAGCGAAGTACTTACTTATGTCACACCCTCAATGATAAAATCCTGCCTGTCCTACCTTAGCAGCCCGCACGGCTTTGACTTTCAGCAGCATATCAACAAAAGCCACTCTCACTTTCTCGGAATTGTCATGGAGACTGTATTTTAGTGCAGGCAGAAGCTGTTCTAATAACGGATGGCTTAATTTGTTATCCAAAATTATTGGCAGACACTACAAAAAAGGAGAAATATAAACAGTTCAAATTTAGAACATAAACAGTAAAAAGTACAGTTAACATAATATTCAGTTCCATCCTTACTAATGAACTACTAGTGAAATAAATAAACATACCTACAGATAATAACACTTTTCTAAAACAATTTCATATAAAAAGCATATTTCTGGGGTGCCTGAGTGGTTCAGTCAGTTACGTGTCCGAATTTGGCTCAGGTCATGATCTCACGGTTCATGGGTTCGAGCCCCGCGTTGGGCTGTGTCCTGACAGCTCAGAGCCTAGAGCCTGCTTCGGATTCTGTGTCTCCCTCTCTCTCTCCGCCCCTACCCTGTTCGCACTGTCTCTCTCTCAAAAATAAACAAACATAGAAAAAAATAAAATAAAATAAATGAAAAGCATACTTCTAATGAATTAGTATAATTTCTTCAGATTTAAAGCAGTTATGAAATAATTCTTCAATGTTTCTCTTAGCTAAATTTTAAAAGATTTTTAGAACTGAAAGAAACACAGAACAATTGGTGGTAGCGAGGGCTCCAGAGTCAATCTGTGTCCAAAGCTGGGACCTAACAATCCTTTCACATTTTTTTAATAGCCCATGAATTCTCATATTTCTTGACTCAATACTGCATGGAAACCAGAGCCCCCCGTCTGGGAGACTCATGACACATGGCGACAGTCACACATACCTCAGATGGGTGGTCCAGTGACCTGCCCAAGCTCAGACCAGGTACCAGTCTAAAGATCTGATATGCTCCACCTTTACTTTCCAGTTATTAGGAAAAAGGATTTTTTAAGGAGACCTCTTTTCTTTTTTATTGGAATTAGAGTAGACATATGATATCCTATTAGTTTCAGGTGTACAAGACAGTGGTTCGACAATTCCATACATCAGGCTGCGTTCGCCAGAAGTGCAGTTACCATCTGTCACCACACGATATTATTACAGTATTATTGCGATTAACTACAAAGAGACCTTATGTTTTCACCATCACACTGAAATATTTACAGATGAGCTGATACGCAGTCCTGGATTTGCTTCAAATTAACCAACAGTGGGAGACAATGGACTGTAAAGATGAGCAAGACCCAATGTGTCCTGATTAACTGCTGAAACTGGATGATGGGAGAAAGGACAGTTTTGTAGGTTCTTGTTAAAAGTACATATGGTATACCAAAAAAGTCAGTTTTAATATAATTTTAAAAACTTGGGGGCACATGGGTGGCTCAGTCAGTTAAGTGTCTGACAGCTCGGAGCCTGGAGCTGCTTCGGATTCTGTGTCTCCCTCTCTCTCTGCCCCTCCCTCTTTCACACTCTGTCTCTGTCTCTGTCTCTCTCTCTCAAAAATGAATAAACATTAAAAGAAATTAAAATAAAACATTAAGCACTATATATAGCTCCTCCTTTTAAAAAAAATGTGCACCACCCACCCTGGCCATACACTAAAATCAGTATTATTTCAAGTAAGACTTTTTTGTAGAAAACACTTTCAATTTGGTTTTTAAAAATGTTACTTTGGATGTACAACAAAAATGTCCGTGGTGCTTTATCAATTGGGAAGAATTATGGGTTATTTAAAAATTGTTCTTTCTCTGTATTTTCTAATTATTCTATAAGTAAATATTGCTTATATAATTTTAAATCCTACCTTAAAGACAGAACAGCGCACGTCAGCTGAGCTTGTGTCAAATGCCAATTCCCCAGTTACTTTCTTGAGGAGATCAATAAGAATGGTCGGAGGCATCATTTCCCAGTATTTGGAAGTTATTTTACAAACACCAAGGATCCCTGTAGAACGGACCATCGGATAAGGATCTTCTAAAAGGCTCTGTAAATTGGAGGGGGAAAAAAGACTTAAAAATCTTAGATCAGCTCCCTTTATATCAATATTTGCTTTATACATCAGCCCTCTCAGCATTCACAACGTAACAGGCATTTTAAGTCCTAGAAATACTGGTCATATACAGACTTACACATCTCTTACTATTTATCATTTCTATAATTGTGCATTTAAAGAAGACAACCCAGACACATGGGTACCATAGCTGCCAATCCTATCTACAGGACTCTGTGACAGTAGAGCCTCAAACACCAGCCCCACCTTCAGCGAGGTATGCAGATGTGAGTCGATCCTACAGACACAGCCTATGTAAACCACTCTCTTGAATTTCCAAAAGGCTGAAAGACCAGAATAAAGTAATTCTACTCATTAAAAATTTTTTTTCTAACATTTTTATTCATTTTCGAGAGACAGAGAGAGACAGAGCACGAGCAGGGGAGAGGCAGAGAGAGAGGGAGACACAGAATCCCAAGCAGGCTCCAGGCTCTGAGCTGTCAGCACAGAGCCCGACGCGGGGCTCAAACTCACCTGAACCGCGAGATTATGACCTAGCCAAAATGGTTATCAGTCGTTGTGAATACAGAAAGAAACAAGATGTCATCTCTGGATGGAGTACACAACAGCACCACTAAGAACCTGAAACAACTGGGGCACCTGGGTGGATCAGTTGGTTGAGCATCCAACTTCGGCTCAGGTCATGTCTCATAGTTTGTGGGTTCAAGCCTCGCATCGGGCTCTCTGCTCTCAGCCCAGAGCTTGTAGACTGCTTTAGGTTCTGTGTCTCCCTCTCTCTCTGCCCCTTCCCCACTCGTGCTTTGTCTCTCTTCCTCTCTCAAAAATAAATAAACACTAAAAACAAACAAACAAAACCACCTGACACAACAAACAAAAACCCCCACAAAAGTAACTGATCAACTCTGCACCTAATGACACTCAGGATATACAGGAGGCAAAGGAACATAACAATTATGCCACAGGGATATGTCCCCAGGCTTCAGGAAATAAAAGAATAATTTGGCTTCTTCAACAACTAGCAAGCAAAAATGAGCGACTGAGGTTACTGGACAGGGTCTTATCAATCTATTGGCCGATCACATGCATGGGTCTTATTCAGACACAGATTCAAACAAAACTGTTAAAAGTGTCATTGAAATGTTACTCAAGGGGTGCGGGATGGCTCAGTCAGTTGAGGATCAGACTCTTGATTTCAGCTCAGGTCATGATCCCAGGTCGTGGGATTGAGTCCCACGTCGGGCTCTGCACTGAGCATGGAGCCTGCTTGGAATTCTCTTGCTTTCCCTCTGCCCCTCTCCCCAACTCACACTCTCTAAAATAATTTTTAAAAAAACTGAAAAACAGTAAGATAGAAAAGTCAAGATGACAGGTCATCAGGGAAAAAACAAACAGCAAAATAAAGAAATAAGAGAACTTTTGGAATCTGAAGAACTATTCACAAGTTTTATAGATTTTGTTTTCTGTGAATTACTTTCAGTATCATTCTTCAAAGATATATTCTGGATAATCAACTTATAAGGACACAGTCTCATACGAGTCCAGAGCCCATATCCGGATTTCCAATCAATCGCAGTGACGACAAAGTCACTCAAAGCAATGGCACATAACTCATGATGCTCCTTCCACAGGAAAATCACTCCATTTCGACACCCACAGACACTCACAGGAGGCCTCCATGTTTTACCTCCAAAAGAAAGTCTCCACACTACTCAAGTTCGAGAATCACAAACATAACAAGAGTATGAAAGAACAGGTGAGGCACAAGGAGGACACCAGGACATAACCATTACTCTTATTTATTGGATTATCTCCTTTATCAATCCCCATGAAAACTCATTCTCATTTACTCAGTACCTGGTCCAACAGGGTCATGAACTCTGAGCCGACCTGCAGACCAAATCTGGCCCAGGCTCATCTGTGTGTGGCCCACAATGCCTAAGAATGGTTTTTCATTTCTAAATGCTTGGAAAAAACCAAAAGAATAATATTTTGTGACATGTGAACATTCCATGAAATTCAAATTTTGGTGTCCTCAAATGCAGTTTTACTGGAACAAACCACACTCTCATTTCTGTGCAGTCCATGGCTGCTTCTGTTCCACAATGGCAGAGTAGAATAGCTGTGACCACGTGGCCCACGGACTTAAATTCATTATCATCTGGCCTGTTGCAGAGACAGTTTTCTGACTGCTCTTTATTATACTGCACTGCCTCCTAAAAGGCGTTAGGAAAGAACAGGCATTGAGAAAAAGCACATTCAAACTAACAGACTGAATATCTTGGTAAACCAGCAGGGGTGGGGAAAATCAAGGCATAGAAAAAATCCTTAAAGTTTCAAAAGCACTTCATGCTAGAAAACAATGCACAATATTTTAGCAGTCCTGGGAAAAAAAATTACTTTGAACGTACAATTCTTCTACCTGGCCAAACTATAAATTAGGTGCCAGGGGAAAAAAAATAACACTTTGGGATTCAAACACTCAGAGACACATACCACCCCAAAAATGCCCTGCAAACAAAGAAGGACGGACGGAAACTATTTCATAGGCTTTGATGATTTCCCATGAGTTCATTTCACCCCCAAAAGGGAGTCACGGCCTCCACAGGATATGGTGCTTACATACAAGCCTTTCCCTATTAGAGCTGAAACTCTTATTGTTTTTAATTTTTAAAGTATTCTTTTAAAACTCCATTTAGACACTGACATCTCACTTTTATGAGACTGATAAGTTTTGATCCTTGAAAAACATAAACCTATCTCCACTAATACATAATCTTAAGCAACTATAACATCAATGTTTTCTACAATCTTTTTTTAATGTATTTAAAGTTTATTTATTTTGAGAGAGACAGAGAAAGCACAAGTTGGGGGGGGCCGGGACAGACAGAGACAGAGGGGGTGGGGGGAGAGAGAGAATCCCAAGCAGGCTCCAGGCTGCCAGCGCAGAGCCCAATGCAGAGCTTGAACCCACGAAACCATGAGATCGTGACCTGAGCCGACACCAGGAGCCAGTCACTTAACTGACTAAGCCACCCAGGTGCCCCTACAATCCACTGTTTTCTAGAGGAATGATGTAGAATTTAATTATTGTTCTGAAAAAACATTTAACTTCAATAATTAATATTCAAATAAAATATTACTTAATAATTTTTTTAAAGATCTCATTTTTTGGTAAACTTTACACCATAGGGCTCGAACTCACAACCCTGAGATCAAAAGTCACATGCTCCAGACGCCCCTATCATTTAATACTTTTTATTTTTAATAGGTTAATAAAGTAAAAACAAAATTTACAATGATTAATCTGAATATAGATTACTCTGCATTCCAGTCTCTTTTTTTTTAACGTTTTTTTGAGAGAGGGAGAGAGAATGTGCGAGCATGGGAGGGGCAGAGAGAGGGGGAGAGAAAACCCCAAGCAGGCTCCGCACTGTCAGCATACAACCCAACAAACCCACAAACTCTTGAGATCATGACCTGAGCAGAGATCAAGAGTCGACGCTTAACCGACTGAGCCACCCAGGTGCCCCTCTGTGTTCTAGTCTTCATATGGTCTATTAGCTCGAGTCTAACAAAGGTTTGGCATCTCTTATAGGTATTTTCTCTAATAAGAATTTGCCATTCCTATGCATAATTTATTTTTCACCATAATTTATTTTCACCTTATTTCATAAGGTCCTGCTTCTTAAACTTATTAACATGTACATATTACACAACTGCTAAAATTACGCTAAACTTCGTAGCTTGTAAACATATTTATTCATATAGTATTTCTACCAAGTGTGATGTCCTCACAGTAAGACTCCTTCAATTTATAATACAAAGGATTTTTAATGGAATAGAGATATAGTTACACCACTCATTAGCCAATATTCTAAGAATATCCAAGCCACCAAGCCATTGATAGCATCTCCATCTCCAAGAGACCAACAGCTCTCTACACACCTTTCACCTTGTAAATGAGTACTAAACTCATCTCCAGAAATTCACTTCAGTTTCTAGTATAAGAGACACAGGATTCACCAATATGTTCCTAATATTATATTAGGTGATCACATCACTTTACATATTTTTAATGTTCCTATGGAGAGTAATAGCCAGTTATTTTTTCTACATGTTTTTAAAATTTTAATTCCATTTAGTTAACATACAGTGTTAAATTAATTTCAAGTGCACAATACGCATTTCAACAATTTTACATTAGCACTTATTCTACTCAGTACTTCTCAAGACAAGTGCACTTTCAATCTCACCTATAACCACTGTCATGGTAATGCTAAATGCTTTATATTTAATTTTTCATTGAAACCTTATCACAATCCTACTGAGTATTATTCCCAGTTTTAGAGAAGAAATAGGACTCGAGAGAAATTAAGTAATTTGGTCAAGCCCAGACTTATGAAGGGGGAAGTGGAATCCGAAACAAAATGTGACTGCATGCTCTCAGTTGCTATGTATGCTGACGCCCAGCACAAGGCCTCAGGAGGTCCCCGTCAGGCTGTCCGCGGTGGCCTGCTCGTACGTTCGACTCAGGAGCAGGAGGGCCACGTGTACTCCGTGAGGTACAATAGGAGACATGTGCTGGCTGGACTGGCAGCACCCTGTTGGTCACCACGTCCAAGGCAGACACACACAGTTCAGGTAAAAACAAGAGTTCATAGATTTGGACACCAGAGTTAAAAAGAGCAAAAGTTTTTCATAGTTTTTTGGCTAAAAGTACCAAAATCTAGTTTTGATTTGCCCATTATTCCCACAAAAGTAATGATTCTCAAAGGGAATTTTAGGTAAATATACGTGGATAAATACTACTAACTGTCCATTGTAGGCATGCGTGTGTCTGTATGTAAGTGTGTATGCCTGTGTGTGTGCGGGTGTGTATGTGTGTGTGTGTGTATACACATGCACGTGTGTGTATTTGCATACAAAGAGCTAAATCTACACATATTCTTTACACTACTGTTTCAACTTCCTGCATGCCTGAGATTTTTCATTAAGTTAAAAAATAAAGTGCCATGGGTAACCATCATTATCAGAACATTTTTGCTGTCACTTTCTAAAATTTTATTCTACTGACCAGGAAGCACTTTTTAGCTTGTGTTAGGAAGCCCTGGAAATGTAAGGCAATGTAGAGAAATAAGCAGAGGCCAGCACATTCCAGCCACCTGAAAAAGACCCGCAGCATCCTTGGAAATAAACGTGGCATCCTAATGTTCTCATGTCTCATCTGAAAAAGCAGTCATGTGAAAATTCCATTGCAACAAGCATTATTTATAGACTCGCCTTAAAACATCATCAGGTTTGTTCATGCACACGACCCCACCACTTAGAGCAGGCAATATCAGCATCCCCAATTTGCAAAGACACAGAAAAGTTAGTGACCTGCCCAAAATTACACAACTCTTAACTGTGAAGTGGAATCAAATCTGGGGATCTTTAACCACATGTCATACTGCCTCTATGCTGGGGAGACAAGAATACACAAAAAACATTTAAAACTATATACGGTAATAAATAATTAGACGTTCCACAGGAGACAAAGAAAAAAAGAAAAGAACGCCATCGGGTCCAAGCTGTCACAGAAGGCACCAGGGAGAAAATGGGTTTCTCAGAAGAAGATGAAGATCTGGAAACCTTGCCATCTGAGGGCAGCACACAGGCAGGACAGGAGAAGCCAGGATGCGTACTGGGCGCAGACAGAGCTGACCTCATAGGGGGCTCAGCCACATGCAATACGTACATAGAGTTCTTCAAACTGTTTCTGGATTTCGCTATCCATTTCAATGGCATTGAAGTTTGGGTCTCTGATAGGAAATGTTTCAATGAACAACAGGGCAGCGTTGGACCGGACTTCAGAATTTCGGGCCTGGAATAAGGAAACAGTGTTTCAGAATCCAAAGAGCAAGTGTTCAAAGGCTTCAGTGTGGATTTCTTAAATGCTTCTAAGTATCTCAGTATAGACTTACTTACAAATTAAAGACAATCACAGTATTTAAAACTGGCCAAACCTAGGAGACCTTCCGTGAGCTAAACCAAACTCTTGGCTCAGTACTGACAGATATTAAAAGACTCAATGTCCACTTTATGTCACTAAGAAACAGTGACTATATCCCTCCCAAGACCAGATTTACCATGTTGAAAAGTACTAGTGTTCTCTCCCTGGAAGGGTGTCATGCTGTCTCCCAGTCATCAACAGAAGGGCCAGGATGGCCAAGCTCAGCTCTGCAGACTCCCAATGCCTCTGCTGGTTTACACAGCATGACAAACCCCTTCCTACTGTGTAGTCAGCACTTAACCAATTCAGATCTTCTTAATAAAAAAATAAAAAACATATGTCCCCAAATTTCACAAAGCTTCCAGTTTTCGTTACTACGTCATCACAATTCTGAACTAGAGCATGATACATTCAACAGCATAATTAGCATGTTCTAAACATGGACAGACTAATAGTACCTTTAGTCCTCTCCAAAGGATGGGTTTATATAATCTGTAAAGCATCTCTTCCACTCCCTGACGAACCTTCTTTTGATGATGAAAATAGCTCAGCACCTAAGAGTCAAGAAAAGAAGAAAAAAAAGGTAATGTTTTTAAAAAGAGCACTTAAGATCCTACTTTCAACACAGAGGGCAGGTTGTTCTCTCCACCAAAATTGTCCTTCCTGCTTCACAAGTCTGGATAATTCTTTCCTAAGAGGAGAAGATACAGTGATACATACGCTATTGGTTCTCAACGCGTAAAGGTGATCACGTGAAAGAAACCAGTGGCAGAAACAAAGATCAATGATCTTGGGCTACAAAAAGGTTTCGGTTGTAGTTTCTACTTTTCTAGCAATAACCAAATAACCTCAGAAAAAGTTCACAGAGACCGCAGCCCTCTGGGGTGAAGTGGAAAAAGAGTGTGTGGAAGAGTCAGCCTACATGGCTTCTACAGCCTGTTTCTGGTCCCACATCTGTGGTTCCAAGAACCTATAATGAGCCTCCGAAACAGGCACACGTCTCACAGTGGGTGTCACTGTCCAGTGGCCCCTCACCAGGTCAGCTTAACTTGGATGGCAAGTCCTTCCCAAACTGAGGAACAATCAGAGAAGGGGCTGTGCACTCAGCTCCACTGCTTTGTCCCTTTTCTACTGCCCGTTTCACCAGCCAGAATCTCTCTGCAACTCTTCAGACTCATCCCCAGCAACTATCAGTTTTGCCTTACTTCCTTAATTCACCACTCTTGGAACTAAAACTATATTAGTGAAAAGTGGAAAATAAAAATTAAAACAGACTATCAAACAAGAGATTATACTTTAAGTGAACCTGAATCAATTTCACACAGTCTGGGGATTATTTTTTCTGACTTCTAGTTATTTAGGAATTTTTACTGATGGTGATAAGTGATATTAGTGTGTAGGTTTGTTTTGTTTTTTTTTTTTTAATTTATTTTTGAGAGAGAAAGGGAGAACAAGCAGGGGAGAGGCAGAGAGAGAGGGGGACAGAGGATCCCAGGCGGGCTCCACACTGACAGTGGAGAGCCCGATGCAGGGCTTGAATGCACGAACCGCATGATCATGACCTGAGCAGAAGTTGGATGCTTAACTGACTGAGCCACACAAGCATCCCTATAGTTTTTTTGAGTATAGTATTATCAAGTTTTGATATCAATGGTATACACAGAAAGATTTTTAAATAGCTTTATCAGGTTGTGTATCATGTACCATAAAATCTGCTCTTTTAAAGTATATAATTCAATGGGCTTTAATATATTTACAGAGTTGGGCAACCATTACAACTACCTAATGTTAGAAGATTTTCAACAACAATATGGGAATTTTTACTTCCTTTCTTTTTTTTTTTTTTAAGTTTATTTATTTATTTAGAGGGAAAGAGAGCACTCGCAAGCAGGTGAGTGGTAGAGAGAGAGGGAGAGAGAGAATCCCAAGCAGGCTCCATGCTGTCAGCACAGAGCCTGATGTGGATCCCACACACTGTGAGATCATGACCTGAACTGAAACCAAGAGTCAGACACTTACTTAACCGACTGAGCCACCAAGGCACCCTGGGGATTTTTACTTTCAAATGACATATGAAGCATTTCCTAAAGCTTCTTTCAACATATCAGTAAAATAATTTATCATATAAATGTGATGTTTACCAAAAAAGCAGATTTGAGGAAGAAGCTATAATGTATTATAAGCAATGATAAGAGTTAAAGTCCAAGAATATACTGCATTCAAAAAGTGAAATTAAAAAAAAGTGAAATTTAATGTTCTTCCTTTTAATTGTGTATTTTGACATAGTTTATCAAATAGTGATATCTACACATATAATATCTTAATTACTCAGACTACCAGAGCAGAAATCAATTATGAAAAAGTCTTTATTTTCTACCAAAAAGGAAGCAATTATGTCACAAATTTATAGTTAAACATGCTACCATTCCTTATGATGTATCTGAAATACAAATCATATACGTAGAATAAATGACCCAAACTGACCTATAATTTAATGAAACCACACTAGGATTATGTGTCGTTGGGGCAGGGGGCAGGAGACAATTGGATATATTCGTCTCTGGGTATTTTACCCATGGATAATTCAAACTAACATACCAATAATGTAAAGATGTTTTTGTATCCTTTCAAGCTTGATATATTTACACTCCACAAATAATAGTAATACCTTACACAAAAAAGTAAAGAAATAGTCTTTGTTCATTTAGCTTCTTGACATGCAGTTGCCAAAATGAAGCACACAAGGCATTATTCCTGGTTTAGGACAGTGATCTTGGGTCCTAAACAGACCACATTTTCCAATTCCTCCTGCCAAGATCATTATGATTATCAAACACCTATCAGTGTCATCATGACACTGATAATAAAATAAAGCCTTATTTATTATTGAGTCACCTCATTTACAATATAAGTATAAAATTCATATCTAAATTCTAAAATTAGCATTTTAAAAAAGTTCCTTTTAAGTAAACTCTATGCCACATGTGGGGCCCTAACTCATGAACCTGCAACCAAGAGTTGCATGCCCTACTGACTGAGCCAGCCAGCCGCCCCTAGAATTAGCTTTTAAAAACAAATCTTGGGGCTCCTGGGTGGTCAGTCAGTTAAGTATCAGACTTCAGCTCAGGTCACGATCTTGAGGTTTGCGAGTTCATCTCTATTGTCAGCCCAGAGCCTGCTTCGGATCCTCTGTCTCCACTTCTCTCTCTGCCCCTCCCCCGCCTGCACAAACGTTCTCTCTCTCTCTCTCTCTCCCTCAAAATAAAATAAAATAAAATAAAATAAAATATAAAATAAAATAAAATAAAATAATAATAAAAATAAATAGGGGCACCTGGGTGGCTCAGTCGGTTAAACGTCTGGCTTCAGCTCGGGTCATGATCTCGTGGTTTGCGAGTTCGAGCCCCGTGTCAGGGCTCTGTGCTGACACTCAGAGCCTGGAGCCTGCTTCGGATTCTGTGTCTCCCTCTCTCTCAGCCCCTCCCCCACTCACACTCTATCTCTCTCTCAAAAATAAATAAAACATTTTTAAAAATTTTAATAAAATTTAAAAAGTAAAAACAAAATTGATCAAAAGAAACTATCAAAACATTTATTCCATTTGTTTACAGAATATCAAAATGCATGAAAGTATAATAATAAAAATAATCCCAAATATCCATTTTTGAGAAAAGTGGTAGTGGTACTCAGAAAGTAAGGATTCTGGATATTTTTATGTCAAAGAATTTAAAAAAATTTTTGGGTAAGGTTCTGGTTCTCTTAACAACATACCTTTCTTTTCCTAGTTACAACTGCCAGGTACCGAATATCAAGATTCTAAGAAAGCTCCTTTAAGCTGATGCCTGCGGGGGATTAACTTAATTCTTAGTGATAAAAACATCACCAAGAAAGCCGCACGCCTCGCTCACCTCGCGCACCCTGGAGTGCACTGGAGACTTGCGCGGGAGGTGAATCCCATGGTGCATGAAGTCCTGGATGCACCCGTGCTCGATTGTCTGGAACGGCAAACACAACGTGAGTTACCACCTGGCACCGGCATGTGGTCCGACAGATGACAGGGCAGGAGGTGCAGTCACTGGAGTCGGCTCTGTCCTCTTCAAGTTCACGGGGGAAAGCACCAAGGTCCTCTGTTGACAGCTTTTCTACTTTGAGTCCACACCTCTTAGCATCCCTTCAGCTTTGATACTCCTTTACTTCTTTCTCCTCTGGTGAACTACCAAGCCTGTGCTAGATGGCGGAGCAAGCTTCTACCTACAGTTCAAGCCAGATGGTTCAGGGACTGAGTGTGGCCTGGGGGCCCCTCTTCTGAGTCTTCCTGACCCAGACGATCTCAGACTGGATCTGTCCCCAGAACTGATACTGAACCACCTGAAAGATGGGGGCTGGGACTCCAAAGTGACCAAAAGATCTTCCAGGACTTCCATGGAGAGGACAAGGTGGGGCTGTGGGTGTGGGAAACTCTTCAGTTAGCCCATGCCACCTACGGACCTTCAGAGTTGGGCAACGGAAGCAGAGCCAACCACCAGGGGCAGCCCGAATCCCCAACGACTCTGTTGTGTTGCCCTGCACTCTGTCCCCACACCTGGGGCTCCACGGCTTTAGGGAAGGACATAAGAAAGCTACTACTATCAGCCTCCTTCATTATCTCCGAAAATACCTCCTTCACCTGAAGCCACTAATACATCTTGGCATCCTGTATGTGGGGACCCACACACCGACTTGTGATGAAATGCAATATGGGGTGCTACCTATGGACTGTTTGTGCCACAACAGCTGGAGCTGGAGAGCTAACTACCAGAATGTGGGCATCCTACGGGATAGCTGGTCCAGGCTCTTCAACACACCCATGCATGGCACAGGTTTTGAAAACGGAAAAGGAGAGAGGGAGGAATGCTCTGAGAAATTTAAATGAGTTAACAAGCAAACGCCATGGGAGACTTAATGGATCCTGACTCCAAAGAAAGCTGTAAAAAGACATTTTGAAACAAAACAGAGAAATGTAAATATTTTCAAAAATACCCAGAAATCGTTAATTTTGTTAAGTATGTTACTGGCATTGTATACCTACATTCCTTAGAGATACACACTGCAGTACGTGGACGTGAGATGTCACATTTGGTTGCTTTAAAAAGCTGAATGGAGGGAGGAAGCGAGGGAGGGCAGAGAGCCTGAGAAGTAAAAAGCTGGCACTCATTTGGTACAGATTCAATCAAACAATCATGTTTTTAACTACAAACACCTATTTTTTTTTAATGTGGATTGACTGACTGAGATCTCTATACCCAACATAGGGCTGGAACTCACGTCTGGAGATGGAAGAGTTGCACATTCTACCAACTAAGCCAGCCAGGCGCCCCTACAAACACCTGTTTTTAAAACCACTACTGGAAAAAGGGGGAACAAATATTCTTTCCTGTGAACAAGTGTTATGCAATAATAAAACAATGCAAAAATGAATACCAATGTCCTGGTTTTGCCTTTTCCTCAAAAAAAATAATACACTGTAGGGGCGCCTGGGTGGCTCAGTCGGTTGAGCCTCCGACTTCGGCTCAGGTCGTGATCTCATGGTTTGTGAGTTTGAGCCCCACGTCGGGCTCTGTGCTAACAGCTCAGAGCCTGGAGCCTGCTTTGGATTCTGTGTCTCCCTCCCTCTCTGACCCTCCTCCGTTCATGCTCTGTTTGTCTCTGTCTCAAAAATAAATAAATATTAAAAAAAATAATAATAATACACTGTAAAATGACCGTGGATGTTGTCGGCAGGGGAACGTAAGCGGTAAGTTTTTATCTTCCAGAAGTCAGTGACAAACCCTGATAATATAAACCAAGCTTAAGCTGCACAGGAGCAGAGTGGATAGAAAGCAGCCCAAACATCAGTAAACACCTTCCCTACCCACCAGCTCAGGGCCTGCTCCCCAAAAAGCAAAGACCCCTCTTCGACTTAAGAGTAAAAATTTTAGGGGCGCCTGGGTGGCTCAGTCGGTTAAGCGTCCGACTTCAGCTCAGGTCACGATCTCGCGGTCCGTGAGTTTGAGCCCCGCATTGGGCTCTGAGCTGATGGCTCAGAGCCTGGAGCCTGCTTCTGATTCTGTGTCTCCCTCTCTCTCTGCCCCTCCCCCATTCATGCTCTCTCTCTCTCTCTCTCTCTCTCTCTCTGTCTCAAAAATAAATAAACGTTAAAAAAAATAAAAAAATAAGAGAGTAAAAATTTTATTCTCAGAAGGAAAAAAAACACATTTAAGAACCCAGTATGAGAAAAATATAAGGGATATCAGCCAAAAACACTTTCTTTTGATAATTTTTCAAAAAGGCCTTTGAATGTCTTATAATTGTGAATTATACAGCCACATCTTCACAATGCAGATATTATGTCGTCATTAAAGGTAAGCCATATTCAAAACAAATGTCTTTAAATTCTCAAAAACAGTGTAACTAAAAGCTATGAGGTAGTCTGAGATAGGCACAGAAATGGGAACCCTAACCACAAACACAATTTTAAATTTTCTAGTGGCAACATTAAAAACAGAAAAACAAAACAAAACAACCCAGGTATAATTATTTTAGCAATATATTTTGTGCAGCCCAATATATTTAAAACACTATCATTTCGGGGCGCCTGGGTGGCTCAGTCATTTGAGCGTCCAACTTCGGCTCAGGTCATGATGTCGCGCTCCGTGAGTACGAGCCCCACATCGGGCTCTGTGCTGACAGCTCGGAGCCTGGAGCCTGCTTCGGATTCTGTGTCTCCCTCTCTCTCTGGCCCTCCCCCCGTTCATGCTCTGTCTCTCTCTGTGTCAAAAATAGATAAATGTTAAAAAAAAAATTTTTTTTTAATAAATAAATGTGTTTCAAAAACACATTCATGAGATATTTCATGCCCTTCTTTCCCCACTACATCTTCAGAACCTGACACTTACAGCACGTCTCCGTTTGGACTGGACACATTCCCAGTGCATGGCAGCCACAGGTGGCTGGACAGCACAGACCTAACAAAGCTATCAAAATGCTACTCGGCAAATCTTGACGTCACTCAAACTGCACATCCCAGTGGGTGGCGAGAGTCCTGGGTCTGTGGCTGAGCACGAAAGTTTATAGGAATGAGAGTGAATCCCCATCACATAAAGTCTCATTATCTGCCTTTATTTTGACAAAGAGCATCAACACAGATATTAAATGACTATTTGTGATGACTTATTTGGTAACTAGAATAAAACAAAAAAAAAATGTTAACATTTAATAAAATGAAAAGAAAATACCTCCAATATTTTTCCTGAAGCCTTTTTCCAAGCTCTGAAATAAATTTCTGCAATGTGTACCATCAAAGATCTATTTAAAAAAAAAAAAAAAAGTTAGTGAAAGTTCAAACTTTTTTTTTAAGTTTATTTATTTTTTTTAGTAGTCTCTACACCCAAAGTGGGGCTTGAACTCATGAGCCCAAAATGGGGAGTCACATGCTCTTCCACCTGAGCCAGCCAGGCGCCCCCCAAACAATCACACTTTTAATGTATAATTTCAGGTCCCCTCCTATCCTAGAACAGGAGGAACCCCACCACAGACTAGTGCTCTGCAAAGTACCTGCAGGAACAGGTTATCTACCTGCAGTAGAGAGAGGAAAAGGGAAGGGATTTTGAGAAGGGGAACTGAAGTTTCAACTTTCTTCCTTCTCAGTCAAGGTTAGTAGAGAATGTTTAAATATAAATAAAATTTCGACTTGGAAGTCAATTTTGGACTTTCCGGACTACTAATTCCCTCAAGTTTAGGGAGCCCTAAAATACCAGAGTTGATTTTAGAATCACAGTTTAGAAATCTACTGTTCAACCCAAATATTTTGCCAGTGAGGAAACAGGAGGAAAAAGCATTCTTGCGAACCTCAGGAGCTTTGTGATAGGGATTCAGAGTCAAAGCTCAGCTCAGTACTTACACAAGCTGCCTGACAGAGGGAAACTCAGTAACCAAGCCCACCTCAAGAGTTTTAGAATTCAGTTTTAAAACGCACACTAAGTACTCAGTTGCAGAGCAGATTAAGCACTGAGCTCTTTACCTGCCACACAGCAAACATTCAAACATTTGCCATGACAGTTTCGACTGCTGTTAGTTCCCAAGATGTTGGGCACTCAGGCTCGTGCACGTATGCCTAGACTCTTACCCTGCAGGACCCTTCCCACCAAACTACAAAGCTCAATCACGGTAAACTGGGGAGCAGATGTTACATTCATGGTGTCAGAAGTGCAAGTGACATGGAATTTACTGCGAATGAGGCTAAGATTTAACTGGCAAATAATTTACTAAAGAATAAACACAAATTAAAATCTTAATTTCAGGGGTGCCTGGGTGGCTCAGTTGGTTAAGCGTCCGACTTTAGCTCAGGTCATGATCTCACGGTCCATGGGGTTCGAGCCCCACATCAGGCTCTGTGCTGACAGCTCAGAGCCTGGAGCCTGCTTCAGATTCTGTGTCTCCCTCTCTCTCTGACCCTCCCCCGTTCATGCTCTGTCTCTCTCTATCTCAAAAATAAGTAAACAGTAAAAAAAAATCTTAATTTCAATGTCATTACTGAAAAAGAATGATTTCCCATAGCAAGGAAAAAACTATCCAGTGATACCACAGTACATAATGAACACATAATTAAAATAACAATACAGGGTCACCTGGCTGACTCAGTCAGCTGAGCATCTGTCTGACTCTTGATTTCGGCTCAGACCATGATCTCACAGTTCGTGAGTTTGAGTCCCACATCGAGCTCTGCACTGGCAACATGGGACCTGCTTAGGATCCTCTGTCTCCCTCTCTCTCTTCCCCTCTCCCCACTCACACTGTGCACTCTCTCCCCCCCCCCAAAAGTAAATAAACATTAAAAAAAATAACAGTACACAATAAAAACAGTACATAATAAATAAGAGATAGTTTCTAAAGTTTCCAATACATTAATATAACTTAAAAAGTCAGGCCAGGGGCGCCTGGGTGGCGCAGTCGGTTAAGCGTCCGACTTCAGCTCAGGTCACGATCTCGTGGTCCGTGAGTTCGAGCCCCACATTGGGCCCTGGGCTGATGGCTCAGAGCCTGGAGCCTGTTTCCGATTCTGTGTCTCCCTCTCTCTCTCTGCCCCTTCCCCATTCATGCTCTGTCTCTCTCTGTCTCAAAAATAAATAAAAAACGTTAAAAAAAAAAAAAAAGTCAGGCCAAATTGACGATTTCATAATCAGATTAAGACAGCACAAAATATTGGGGCGCCTGGGTGGCTCAGTCGGTTGGGCGTCTGACTTCGGCTCAGGTCATGATCTCACGTTTCATGAGTTCAAGCCCTGCATCGGGCTCTGTACTGACAGCCCGGAGCTTGGAGCCTGCTTCAAATTCTGTGTCTCCCTCTCTCTCTGCCCCTCCCCTGCTCACGCTCTCTGTCACTCTTAAAATGAAACACACAAAATTTTTTAAAAAAAGACAGCACAAAATATTAATTACCTTTCATACTTACTTTGGTAATCCCTGTAACTGGTTTTTAATGGTCTCATGGATCATTTTAATAAAATGTATATTCCAACTGAAGAGAGAACTAAGAAATCTTCTTCCCTGTAAATGATAAAAAAGATACAATGTTGAAATTGCAACCAAAAGACATAATGTTGAAAGAGCAACCAAGTAAAAATTTTGCAGTAACTAAAAAACAAATAATTCTTTGGATGTTTAGTAACACTAACAAAGGAAGCATCCATAACTGTAACTCAGGACAGCAGCGGAAGCCCCTGGAGTAAAGCAGCTGGGCAGCAGGGCAAGAGCCAGAAGACACCCTTGAGCTCCTTTGCTGGACCACAGGATTCCGCGTTTACCATGCTGCCCAGTAGCTAAGTTAATTAGCCCACAAACATCTCATTCTGGCTCTGGCATGGATGTCTGCATAACCTAAAATCAAAGTATGCTTGAAATCTAGCATTTGGAGATGGGAGGGAATTGAACATCAGTTCCTATCACCTTCTATAAATGAGAAAACTGAGGATCTGTAAAGTTAAGAGGCTAAGTATCTACCAAACGAGAATTTTCAAATACACACATTGCCCATGTTAATTTATACGCATACTACTAAATTACACGTAGACCTAAAAAGCAGTAATGATACTTGTACTCGATAGAGCACAAAAAATACATCCTCCAAGAATTTTCCCAGTGAACAGCACCATCATCTCTTCACTGCTTACCAGTCTACCAATACTGTCTCTGGAATCCTATGGCAATGCAACACACTTTGATATAAATGGCAGGGGACCGTGCTTGCAACAGGCAAGTTAGAAACAAAAAGTATTTACCGGAAGTAATTTGCCATTATAGCACAAGATATTTGTCATTTACTGAGAATGACGAAACTGACCTAACTAAAGCAATGACTGGTTAAGAAACTAAGTTTGGATATTGTAAATCCAAAAGACATCAATTTAAATAAAAGAGGAGCATTAACATACACAAAAGTTTACGTCTATACTGCCTACTTGCACTTACACACACATAAGCTGATGTGCAGGTCACCGTGTACTATATACAAGTCACTCTAAATAGAGTTTACTTGTCTGAACCCACTCTCAGCTGCTTTACTGTCCTTAACTTTAACCACAGTCCTGGAGATGCTGAGGGCACAGGCCTCAGGTCTAGTGCCTTTTCCAACAACGATGATGCAGTAAAAGCAGTAAGCACAGCCAGGGAACCTCCCAAGTGCTCAGTCCCTGCCAGCACCTGTGCTAAAGGTTCTATGCACACCACCTCGTGTGCTCGTCAGGAATCCTGAGAGAGAAACACCCTTGTTCCTATTTTACAGAAGGAAACACGAGGTTCCAGGTAGTCTGATCAACCACCTAGTAAGTGAACAAACAGGGATCTAAAAACAGGCTTTCTGACCCTTGGTCAGTACCGTCAGTAATCACATATGGTCCTTTAACCTAGCTGACGGGAGAGGGTGTCCTGGAGTGGGCAAATCGGGTCAAACCGTGTCTTTGCCCCTGACTAGCTGCAAGACTGTGAAAAAAATTGTTCATTTAAGGGCCTCAGAACTGGTACTCGTCCTCCTCTGAGAGTCCCTCCCCACCTACTTCAGGGAGTAGTGAGGACTCCCTCCTTCTGCCTCATACACGTCTGCAAGCAACAAGCAAACAGAAACAAAGGCTATACTCTGCAACAAAAACAATATTCTTCTCTGCATCTCTGGCATGGGAATATAGTCAATGTTTAATAAAATAAGACGACAGAAGAATACTAAGATAACAAATCAGAACTGTCCAATAAAACCATGCAAGCCTCTCTGTAACTTTTAATCTTCTAATAGCCATGTTAATAAAAGTAAAAAAGGCTAAAGTAATTTTTTTTTTAATATTTTTGAGAGAGAGAGAGAGCATGAGTGTGGAGGGAGGGGCTGAGAGAGAGATAGAGCGTGCGCATGCACGCACAAGAAACAAAGAATCCAAAATGGGCTCTGCTCTGTCAGTACAGAGCCTGATGCAGCTCAAACTCATGAACCATGAGATCATGACCTGAAGTCTGATGCTTAAGCAACTGAGCCACCCAGGTGCCCCTATTATTGATTTTAATAATATATTTATGGAAACCAGTACAACCAAAACATTAGCATTTAAATATGTAATAAATATATAAAAATTATTAATGAGCTATTTTACATTCTTTCTTCATACTAAGTTTTGAATCCACATATTTTTCACTTAATGCCACAATCTGCCCGTATTTCATGTGCTCAGTAGTGACATAGGGGAATGGTCACCAAAATGGACAGTGCAGCAGTGAACAGAAGCATCTCTTTGGATTTACTGGATGGCTAGAAAGAAGAAATCAAGAATACCACTTGACAACAGTTCTCAGTATGTGCCAATAACCTGGAATTAGGGCAGAGGGTCGGGTCTGATGCACCAGGAAGTGTATTCTCAAACTTGTTTTTAATCATTCGTAACTTAAACTATAACCATGGTTCTCCCCACGATTCACACAGCCACCTATCACCATCTCATTTAATGATGAAATAAGCAATGATTTGTAAAGTGTTTGCATCATACTGCTATGCAGTAAAAATGTGCAATAAATAATACCATGCTCAGTGTTTTAATGAAGGAGTCAGCCTTCATTAAAACACTGAGCATGGTACATCATCAACTACATGAACTTAGGAAAAACATCCATTAAAAAGCAGTTCACAAAACACCAAAAAAGAAAAACCCAGTTACCTCTTCTTTCTTGATATACTTAACACTTATGAAACACTCAAGCAGCATATCTTTAATTTCTTTACTTTCCTCTAAATCATAATCAAAGCAATACAAAGCTTGATGAATACGCCAAAGCCGACATATGTCTACACCCTAGGAATGACATAAAAAACAAAAACGTTAGTTTTTAATAAATCATTAAGGTCACATTTCGAATATGTCATAAGAATACCTTATATTATAAATTATTACAACTCTGGATTGTTCACCAAAACGGGAAAAATGGCAAAAGCAAACGGAAGCACTGACAGGCAGTGCCGTCCAGTTTCTGCGCTGTGCACGCCCTAGTCTGTAGCGAGCACTGCGGCGACCACCAGCCCCATTGGGCTTCGGAGCACAGAACCATGACTGGTGAGGGACCCAGCTTTTAGTTTCTTCACTACAAGTTAAATTGAAATAGCCCCATATTGGGCACCTGGCTGACTCAGTTGGTAGAGCGTGTGACTCTTGGATCTTGGGGTTATGAGTCTGAGCCCCACATTGGATGTATAGATTACTTTAAAATCTTTAAATAAATGAATCAACAAATAATTTTTTTTATTAAAAAGATAAAAAGGCAGTGAAAATGGATCTTTTTTAGAACAGATTTTAAAAAGATAAACCGACAATGGCTTAAGGATAAATCCTGATGCAAACAAGCATTCTTCAATCCTCCTATGGCAAGCTGAGGGCACAACCACAAAGGGTCTTTTCTGTCACCAAACTGGTGGATCCTTGGAGGCCATGGTGGGACAGACACACGGACAGGGAGAGTGTGATTAAGTGCAAGCTTTCTACAAAGCTGTTGGCAATGTGTACCAAGAGCTCCAAATGTACATCAAGCTCAAATCCACTGACCTATGAATTACATTTCTAGAAATCTGTCGTAAGGAAGTAAAAATATGAGGGAGAGAAAGACAAAGAGAAATTCCTAAATACCCCTCAAATAGCAATGATCACCTTAGGTAGTGGAATTATGGGTGATTTTTATCTTCCTCATTTTCCCTTTTATTCACTTGCCCAACTGTCTTAAGATGAACCTAAGTATCTGTTGTTCTGATCAGGGGAAAAAACTGTTCTTTTTCTAGATTTCTTAAGTGCACACCAAAGAGTAAAGGCTGAGAAGTGGACCAAGTTAAATTCAATCCTCAGTTGGTGGAGTGGGCAGGGGATGGGCTAGATGGTGACAGACATTAAGGACGGCAGTTGTTATGAGGAGCACTGGGTGCTGTATGGAAGCTCTACTCAGTCAATCCAATCCTCAACCCTGCTCTCCCTTGGCGCTCCCAAAACCTCTTCAGGCCTAGGCTGCAGTCTGACACCCCACCTCCCACAGGTGTGGCACCTGCACCTAAGCCTGAAGGCTTTCCCTACCACTCCTGCCCCCTTCCTCCTTCACTGCGTACATGCAGTCCTGGGCAGTCCGTGGTGGGGTCTGCCTCTCAGAGGACCGCACTGACACAGGCAGCCACTCCCACTCACCTATCTGTCATCCCATCCCTTCTTCACTACTAAAAATATCTCTACTTTTAACATTGGCAATGTATCCCTTCAAAAACCCCATTTGCAGCAGAGATGTGGCCATGTGACCAGATTCTGTATGCTGGATACAAGCTGAGAGTTTGAGAAGATCTCGCCTTGCTGCTTCCCTGCCTCTTCTTCCTGCCTGGAACTCACACCAGAAAGTGGAGGTGCAGCAGCCACCCTGCAACCATGCAGTGGTAAGAGGAAGGATGGGGGCCATACACCCCAGAAGATGGACAAAGCCTGCATGAGACTGATATGTGGAGCCACCGCCCCTGCCCACCCTTGACTGCCCACCTCTGAACATCCTAAGTTAAAAAGACAGTATCTGGGGTGGGGGGCACCTCAGTGGTTCAGTTGGTTGGGTGTCTGACTTCAGCTCAGATCATGATCTCACGATTCGTGGGTTTAAGCCCCGCATCAGGCTCTGTGCTGAAAGCTCAGAGCCTGGAGCCTGCTTCGGATTCTGTATCTCCCTCTCTCCCTGCCCCTCCCCTGCTCATGCTCTGTCTCTATTGCTCTTAAAAATAAATAAACATAAAAAAAATGAAAAATTAAAAAAAAAAAAAGACCCTAACTGGGAAGGACCTGCAGTCAGGCCACTTACAAGCAAACATAATTCCTAACTGATATGAACACATGTGCTTTTAAAGAAAGGTATGTTTGGGTTTTTTTAACGTTTATTTTTGAGAGAGAGACTGCGTGCGAGCGGGGGTGGGGCAGAAAGAGAGAGACAGAATCTGAAGCAGGCTCCAGGCTGTGAGCTGACAGCACAGAGCCCGATGCGGGGCTCGAACTCACCAATTGTGAGATCATGACCTGAGCCAAAGTCAGACGCTTAACCAACTGAGTCACCCAGGCACCCCAGGAAGGTATGCATTTTAAAAAGTAAACATACTGTTTTAGTCTCCAGACTCTTCTTTAATAGCATGATAAAAGCAGTCTTTCCCATATCTTCCTTGGCAGGCAGGCCTTTCTCCCACCACATGACACACAAATCCTGAATGGCGTTCTGCAGCTTTCTTTCAGATTCAGGTAACGCATATAAAATACCTAACACAGAGCACAGGATATGTCCCATTAGTACAGCAAACCAGTATTTGTGTAAAATACTACGTGAAGTATTATGTACTTTAAATTGTAAAGTACTATGACTTACAAATGTTCGCTAAGCAAGTATCAGTTTATCTTTAACTTGCCAAAATTTATAAACATTATTTATAGAAGACAAATGATGCTAACTTAAAAAAACTGTTTACTACTGTTGTGAGAGCAGACCCAACAGAACACAGAATTTTAGAACTGGAAGACTCAGGTCACACTGCCCCAAACCGTAATTTAAGAGAAACAAGTACTGAAACTACCCGAACCCAAGTGCAACGACACCCACAGTTATTAACACTCAACACTGAAGCCAGGTCAGGTGTAGTGACCACGAATGCACTACAACTGTCCCTCGATAGGTTGGCCTCAAATTCTGGCTCACTGGTGAAAAACAGTAAAAGCAATTAGTATAATAAACATAAAGACTGCAGTGCTTTTATTAAAAGAAAAGCTCAAGAATAAAATCAAAATACTAATATTATGCTCATAATTATAATCCATAGATATCTGAATGCCATTACATCCATGTACAATCCCTGAATTAATGGGAAGTTAGGAGAAACTACAATACTAGTGCTACTCATTTTATACAATTATTTGGGAACTGAAAATAAACTGTAGTAACATTCACAAAGCTTTCGGATCTAGTTATATACTGATTGGGGTAGCTTCTTTTCTTTTTTTTTTTTTTTTTAACATTTATTCATTTTTTGAGAGACGGAAAGAGACAGCGTGAGTGGGGGAGGGGCAGAGAGAGAGGGAGACACAGAATCCAAAGCAGGCGCCAGTCTCTGAACTGACATCACAGAGCCCGACGCGGGGCTTGAACTCACAAACCTTGAGATCATGACCTGAGCCGAAGTCAGATACTTAACTGACTGAGCCGCCCAGGCGCCCCAAGAGGTAACTTCTTAATAAGACCTTGTATTTCCATGCAAGAATTCTGGATAAAACAGATACATAAATCCAAGTGACACTAAGAACGAAAAGTCTGATAGGAAAGTGTCACATGTAACTAATTTATTCACAGAGTGAGGGTGAGGGCACTTAGGTGATTTGTCTTAAAACTCATTAATTAAAATTATTTTTGCGGGGCACCTGGGTGGCTCAGTCGGTTGAGCATCCGACTTCAGCTCAGGTCATGATCTCGCAGCTCATGAGTTCAAGCCCTGTGTCTGGCTCTGTGCTGACAGCTCAGAGCCTGGAGCCTGCTTCAGATTCTGGGTCTCCCTCTCTCTCTCTGACCCTCCCCCATTCATGCTCTGTCTCTCTCTATCTCAAAAATAAATAAACGTTAAAAAAAATTTTTTTTTTTTTAAAAAAGAGTACTTCTTTGCTCCTTATCTAGCTAAAGTAAAAGAGCTTGAATGCAAAGTTATGCCTTAACACCTTCTGCTTCTACACGATGACCAGCTTCCTTTTACCGAGAATCATTTGATACCCACTTCTAAATATGCCACATTATCAAAAATGCAACTTACCATTTAACACGACTGCACATTCCAATAAGTCTTCGTAGTTCTCACTTTCATTTATTACAGATACAGATGCAAGAATCACAGATGTAATTGCATGAATTATTTCTAGGTTTTTCTTCTACAAATGAAAAAATTCAAATTTCAAGTGAATTAAAATCAACTTAAAATACAATTTTTAGGGGCACCTGGGTGGCTCAGTCGGTTGAGTGTCTGACTCCCGATTTCACCTCAGGTCATGATCCCAGGGTCCTGGTAACAAGCCCTGCATCAGGCCTTTCACTGAGCATGGAGCCTGATTAAGATTCTCTCCATCTCTCTCCTCTCTCTCTCTCTCTGTCCCTTGGCCCCTCCCCTATGCGTGCAGTCTCTGTCTCTCTCTAACAAAAAATATTTTTTTTAAATGTGAAGGTTACTAATTTTATAAAAATCAACCCACACTTCTAGCTTACTCTAAAAAGTGAATTAAAATTGAATACAGGTCACTTGTCCAAAAAGAACACCAACACTGAATGGCAGATTAATAATGGTAAGATTGGAAAAGGTAAAACTATAATGAACAGACTTCTAGCTTTAAATTTTTTCTTAACTTAAAATTACATACAATAACTATTTTTTAACAAAGAAAAGGTAACAAATTATATATCTGAAAGACCAATACTACCATTTTTGAATCCTGCTCTGTTTCCATATTGTCTTCACCCTGGACTTCCACCATCCGCCATCCAGCCACCGGGCTTTCCAACAGCACATCTGTTAATAAATTCTTGAGCCTTTGCCATAACTCTTCTTTCTGCTTCCTTGATAATTCATCTAGCAATTCATTTAGGCTGAAAGGGTCAGAAGCATCTTTCTGAAAAATAAATAGCAACTGTCATATTTCAAATACAAAATTTTAGTTCTATCCTTTTTAAAAACAGGCATCAAAAAAAGTTTAGGGGCACCTGGGTGGCTCAGTCTGTCAAGCGACCGATTTCAGCTCAGGTTACGATCTTGTGGTCCATGAGTTGGAACCCCACGTCAGCTCAGTGCTGACACAGCTCAGAGCCTGAAGTCTGCTTCAGATTCTGCATCTCCCTCTCTCTCTCTGTCCCTCCCCCACTCATACTTTTTCTCTCAAAAATGAATAAATGTTAAAAAAAAAAAATAGGTTAAGTGCTAATTATTATTTCAAGAGCTGGGTTTAGTTTGTGAAATACATTCCTAAAGGGAAAAGTACAGGAATCATGAGACAAAAAGTAGCAGATTCCTCCTCTACCTATTCCACCCTAGTATCCTAGTCTTCGGAGTTTAAAATTTCACCCACTTAGCAAAATCCTCTCTGAAATCAATCCATCCAGATGTTCACCATCTCCACACCTATAATCAGGTTACAAAAGTATGCTATACAATAACAACAACAACAACAATAATAATGCAGCCAAGCCAACTGAGTGCACTTGAAGTTTCTGGTCTCTAACCTGACTTGGCCCCTCAACCTCTTATTCGTCTCTAGACATCATCCTCCCATTAGCCGACCCTCTCAACTATCCTTAAAACCCGTGAGCCAACCACTTCGTCTCACTTTGAGCAGATGACCTCACCAACTCTTTGATACAGCAAATAGAAACCAGTATCAAAAGGGTAGAGGATCCATCTGAAAGGAACTCCCTATAGCCAATGCAATCACCAAAACAGTCAAATGTTACAAACATTGTAGTAATAATTGATCCAGGCAAGAATCATCAACAGATACTAAAACCAGTGGGTAGAAGTCTGATGAGGAGAAGTTTGACTATTTCCCTAATTACAACTTATTTCCCAAGTTACGATTACTTATTATGAAGGTACAACAGCAGCTTCACAACGGAGAAATGTGGCAGACACCCGACCTGAGCGAGTGGCTGATTAAAACTAACTTCACCAATAACAGGACCAACTGACACCATGTGCCTCCACTGAGGAAGACAGAACACCACTTATGCAGCCCCTGTCAAGATGCATAAGGTGTATTTAACCTAACTATCAAGTAAGGGCAAACTGAAGGATATGCCACAAAATAGCTGCCTACACTCTTCAAAACCATCAATGTCATGAAAAGTAAACTAAGGCTGAGAAACTCTCTAGATTAAAGAAGCTAACAAGTCATGACAACTGAATGTAATGTGTGACCATCAACAGGGTCCTGGATCAGGGAAAAAACACAAGCGTGTACTGTAGGTAACAGTATCATTGTGCCAATGTCCAATAGCCTTGTAGGATTTTTGCTGTGATTACGTAAGAGGGTATCTTTGTCTAGGCAAACCACGCTGAAATATTCAGGGATGAGACAAATGCCTGCAATGGACTCTCAAATGACTCAAAAAGAAGAGGCAAAAGTGGGGCATGATAAAGAAAATGTGACAGGTGACAAGTGGCAAGTCTAAGTGCAGGAGATTCAGGATGCTTATTCTTCCCGTAACCTTCCTTTAACTCTGCGGTCATTTCAGCAGCAAAGAGGAGAGCAGGTAGCCCCTCCAGGGCCCCCCCGCCAAGGCTACCTCCCCACCCTAACTCCTACCACCTTCCCTCCTCTCCCAGGAAAGCCTCATCTGGGCTGTCCAGGTGTGCACCTGCCTCAGGGCCTCCCCGTCCCCAACCCTCTTGTCCAGAGTTCTCCTCCCTCAGTCTCCACAGGGCCCATTCCAATCTCTGACCAAAATCACACCTGGACACCCATCCCCTACCCTGCTTCCTCCTCTCCCTCCACCACCAAAAACCAACTCCCTCTGGGCAGAAACTTGGTATATACTGTGTCCCAAGGCCAAGAGCAGAGCCTGGCATCCAGAAGGCACTCAGGACAAACTCCTTAAACGCTGACCCTCCAATCTCAAAGAACTACTGAGAGCACAGTCAGTGCTGCTCCACAATGCTTATTTTGAAATGCAGATTTGTCCCAATGCAATTAATACATAAGGGAACAATCTGAGCAAAAGGAAATTTCTGGCTTGCCTATGTGGGATTTCATCACTAGGCGAATGCAGAAAGTCGCACCTGCTGAGCAGAGCTTGAGTCACGCAAAACACACACCTCAGACGCCAGCCAGCTCCTGGGAACCCACATGTGCTGCAACCCTCTGACCAGTTCTCTGTCCACCTGGCCTCTCTTCAACCTTTCCAGTCCTCCCAGCCTGGACTGTACTTTTCTCCTCTGTTCTCTTCCTCTCACACAGGGTCAGCAGGCCAGCCCCGGGGAGCACAGGAACTCACTTCCACCCGCAAACTCAGGCTCTTTTTCAAGGCAAATGTCATCTTTACTCCCATATTTATGTATTTCTTAGTGATTTGACTTGTATAAAAGTGCTGTTTTTTTATTAGGTCACTATCTCTTTTTCTAAATGGGTCACTGGTGAGGTTTTTGAGAGTTCTGCCCTTACCCCCATCTTTCCCATAATCCTTCTGTTTATTGCCCATTCGGCAGAGTACGTGATTTTTAGCAATGTGTAATATTGCATTATAGCAGAACTGACATTATAGCAGAATTGATGGGAGGTCCACCTAGTAGGCTTCAAACAGACTTAACTGCTTGGTTGACCATGTGAAACCTACAGAATGGCTCTCTGTATCATTCAACTTGAAGAAAACAAGTGATGTACAATCCTGCGTATTTTCATTTTTTTGTTTAACTAAGAGCTACGTGGTGATTGACATACTAAATTACTGTTAATAAGGTGTGCATTTCATGAACTAAAACTAATGGCTATTAATACAAGGACTAACTCAGCATCCTACTGAGATGTCCGCTGCTGAGCAACAGTTCAAGGCTCTCCAGCACGTGACGGGGACAGCCGGAGGGAAGCACCTCAGAGAGTGCTCTGTGACCCTGCATGGACTGTGCCACCCAAATGTTGCTGGCTTTGCCTTTTGATTTCAGATCATTATCATTTAGCTTCATCACCATCAATTTAGTGATTTTAGTTAACGCTACGATACTAGTTTGCAACAAGTCTTACGAAATTTAAACTATATGTGTGCTGCACATCTAATATAATACAAATCACCTGCACTCCTACTAAAGCAGACATTAGTGTAACATCTAAATAGTTGGCTCTCACAGACACTTCCATGATGTGCTGCTCGTGAACTTGTGCTGGTTATGGGTAAGTTTACAGGGTACCATTTTACAATACAAAATCACCTCATAAGCTCATTTCTCTCCTATAAAGAAAAGTAACTTCATGAATGTTGCTAGCAACAAATTTACTGTTAGGTTCCTCTCTACTTCTTAGTGACTACTAACTTAATCTTCACTGCATGAGGTATGTGTCTCCTGCCCCAACGTCACGAGCATTTTAGAGTTGGTGCCTTAAGTGTTGGGTTCCTCAGAGTTCTGTCCAAGGCTTCTCTCATTACACGACAGATGATCCCGTGTGTTCCCATGACTGAAGCTTCCAAGGGCCACTGAGGACACCCAAATCTGTCTCTCCCCAGGCCTCTTTCCTGGGCCTCAGATACTATCCATCCACCTGCTGGACACCAACTTGTGCCTGTCCCCCTGACAGTCATCCAGAAGGTCCCAAATTGAGCCTATCTTCCCACTCAAACCTGCCTTCCTCCCACATCCAAGATCTCACTGGAAGGCACCACAAGTCAAAACCTGGGATCTGCCTTCACCCTTTCCTTGGCGCACATCCAGTCAACAGCACCACCACCCCCCCAACTGACAGCTCGCGCAGGGCACGGCCTCTTCATTCCTCTCCAGGCTTTCACGTGGCCCTCTTCGATCTATTCTTCGGATACAAACCCACACTCCTCTCAGGATAAAGTCTCAGCTCCTTAAAATGATAAAGAAAGTCTGACATAATTCAAGTGTCAGCCCTTGTGTCTTCCTGACCTGGCTTTCTGCACCCTAGCCCTACCGAACGCCTTCAAGTTCAAACACAACGTGCCTTCTCCGGTCCATAAACCTATCCCCTTCACTCTGAGATCCTTCCCCACATCCCTCCTTGACTGGCTGACTTCTGTTTACTCCATAGCCTTTCCACTGGGACAGGAAAGAGTCCATGGCTGGATGTGGGCACCCTCCCATACCCTTGCCCCAGCTGAGTCTTTACTCTGCTGTATTTCCAGACCTGAATCCACCACAACACTGTAAATAACTTGAGGACCAAAAGAATATGTCTTCCTCACTATGCCACCCACACGGCAAGAGATCTCTATATATTTAAGTGTATAGAAACACACTGTGTTACATCACTTAGCATTCTTACAACTCTCCTAAAAGAAGCGGGAAATACCATTTGTGAGTACCTGCCGTCAGCAGGTCTATTTGAGTATACTCCTGTTTTTTTTTAAATAAATCCTGGTTCCTAAGGATTCACTGAGACTACGAGATTTCATTTGTGTACTGATTTAAAAAAAAGTCTTACGTTAACAGCCAAATTACAATAAAGCTAAACATAAAACTTACATCAAGTTGAATAAACTGCAAAAATTCTCCAATCAGCTCCTTAGACACTGCTTGTACAAATGTCTCTCGTTTTTCCATGACAGATGAAACTGCTTTTCATATGGCATTTATTCTGTAACCCTAAGCAGAAAACACAGTCATACTGAAACTTGAATTTGCAAATATATCTTTTCCTACACGACATAATTTGGCACTAACATCCAAAACTGCAAAAAAACAAAACAAAAAAACAAAAACCTGTACCGTCTATGGTAGACAGTTTTTAGCCATATTCTGACGTAAAACAAGTCATATCTACAAAATAATTCCCTTACTTTCTTTACTGAGGACAGTATCAACATAACACTATGTTATTATCAATTGTCAATGAAGTTACCAACAAAGGAAAGAGAAATCCGAACGGCTCGAGGAGGCTGGCCTCCTCCCCCTTTAGTGCCTTAGCAAGATGCTCAGGCAGGTCTGAGTCAGTTCAACAAAAGGCTGATCCCACGAAAACATGGGGGAAAGTGCCTTGGGAACAATAAAAGTACTGAAGGAAAAGAATGAAAGCGGAGCCCCGCCGCTAGATCCTGAAGACTGTGCCTCTCCGAAGTGCCATTCCGCAAAAACAACGCAGTCACAGCCGCCCGTTGCCGGGCGAGGCGCTGGGCCCCCCGGGAGCCTGGAGGGAGAGCAGATCGTTAGGCGCCCAATCACAGGAGCCCGCTCCCACCCGCGCCGGGACCAGAGCTCCAGGGAGTGTGTGCAAGCGCCCTGCCCGCTGCGGCTCCCCCAGGAAACGCTACTTTCCATTCACACCCCGGGGCCGAAAGCCGGCAGCCAACAGGCAAGGTAAGTGACGGAGCACACATGCAAGCAGACCCTTCGCTCCAGAAACAAATGAGAACCTCCCGGGCCTTACAGACAGAGCAATCTGGAAAGTCACCGGCACCAATGACAACACTTTCGGGGACAGAAAGTCCTCGTAAACCTGGAGTTCCAGGTCTTACCGTCTAAGTTAAACCCACAAAAATGGAAATAACGTGCCCAGTGCGTACCACTTGGGCCTGGCCACCTCACTCCTCGGCTCTGCGGGCTGAGCTAGAGAACAGAACTTCCGATTGGCCCGGCAGCAGGCAGGGTGGCCGGCGACAAGCTTGATGACTAATAATGGCCAGCAGCAGCCCATGGGTTTAAAAACAAACATTCCGAAAAGGTGCGCTCGCCACACGGACTCACACGTCTTGCGCGCGGGTCTCTGAACTCTGCCCCTCCCGTGGACCCGTGGGAACGCCCCTGGCGTGCTCCGCCCCCAAGGGCACCCGCGGCACCTCAGTCTCAAGTACGGCAATCTACGTGTCCTGACCGCGTTCACCACGAAACGCCCCATCTCCTGACACTCGTGACTGCAGCTGCTTCCAACTCCCAGGCTACCCCCCCTCCCCAGGGGCCGCCTTCGGCTTCTCGTACTATTCGTGCCCGCGTCCGCGCCCGTCCGGCCAGATGCTGCCTGCAGGCTGAGGCGTCATCGCACACGCAGTTATCCGTCCCCACGGCGGCAGGGCGCTCTTCACACAGGAGCCTGGACCGAATTACGAGGAGCGTTCAAAGGAGGCGCCTGTCGCCTTGTCACCACCTGTGGGGCTGCGCTCCAGCCCTCCCACGAACAAGCCCCCGCCCGGAGCAAAGCACTCCCGTCAGAACGACGACAGACGCTTGGGGACAGGTTCCCGGGCAGCCTGGGTCCAAGGCCGGGGTCCTCTGTGAACTCAGCCCCGGAGTCGGGGCGTCGGCGCGCTCAGGGCCCCGGTGCCCGCCGCCCCAGGGCCGCCGCAGAGCCACCGGCCGGGCCGTGGAGCCCACGCGGAGGCTGTGCGACTGGGGGCTCCACCTGACCGACCCCCGCCGCTTCCCGGTCCCTGCCCCCGCCCGGAGCCCTTCGCCTGCCGGCACCGCGGCGCTCACCTCGTCCCGGAAACCCGCCGTTTCCCGCGCTCGGACCAGATTCAAACCCGCCCGCCCGCGCCCGCGACGCGCTCCGCCCGCCTGCGCGTCATCACGCGCCGCTCTCGCGAGAGCCGGGCACAGCTGGGCGGGGCCGCCGGAGGGCGCGCTGCACGCCCCGCCCCGCCCCGCCCAGCGGCGTCCTGACCACGCCCTACGCTGCATACCCAGCCCCGCCCTACCTTGCTCTGAGCCCGGGCCCCGCCCCAGGCCCCTCCCGCTCTCCCGGTCCCGCCCTGCGTTTTCTTGCTCCGAGCTCCGGCCCAGGCCTTGGAAGGCCACTGCCCGCCCAGGCCACGCCCCTCCCACGGGAGAGCAGATCTGGCTTGTTTTTATATTTATTTACTTTTTAAAGTTTATTTTGAGAGAGAGCGTGAGCCGGGTAGGGACAGAGAGAGAGGGAGAGCGAGAATCCAGAGTAGGCTCCTCACTGTCAGCGCAGAGCCCCCACACAGGGCTGGAACTCAGGAACCGTGAGATCATGACCTGAGCTGAGATCAAGAACCAGACACTTAACTGACTGAGCCACCCAGGCGCCTCTCTGTATGCTAATTTTTAAAAAGTGTTTATTTTGAGAGAGAAACTCCCAAGCAGACTCTGCACTGTCAGCACGGAGCCAGCCCAATGTGGGGCTCAGGAACCGTGAGATCATGACCTGAGCAGAAATCAAGAGTCCAACTCTGAACAGAATGAGCCACCCAGGCACCCCTGGCTTTTTTTAGTCTGAAAAATAAATGTGTTTTATCAGTGGCATAAATGGCTGAAATGACTGCAATATCAACATAATTATAAAGATTGACTTTTAGAAACGGTCACATCACTATGAATATCCAATGGAATCAATACTCTAGCAACTGGTCACCTGGTCTTCCTGAAGTGTTTAACAGCCAGTCTCCCAAATTAGGCAATCCTAGCATAAATCTGTTTTTGCTACGAAGTTTCTGTGGGTCACATCTCCAGCAAGATACAGATTTCTTAAATATTTTGGGGCCATAAAGCTTTAGATTTTAAAACTTTTACATTTATTAGGGATACAAAGAGATCAAAACCATATAAAAAATTATGAAAGTTTTGACAAGTACTTGTAAAACTCAAATTTTGTTGAAACACATCTTAATGCTACGGTTAAGACTTTTTTCAGTTAACTCATGTCTCCAAGGATGAATATTCTATTCTGATTTTTTGTGTTTATAGACATAAATATTGAGAAAATTTGTTCACATAAACAAATGAAAAAAAAAATGGGATGAATGGGTTGCTCGGTCAGTTAAGTGTCCAACTCTTGGTGTTAGCTCAGGTCATGATCTTGTAGTTTGTGGGTTTGAGCCCCTTGTTGGGCTGTGTGCTGACAGTTCAGAGCCTGCTTGGGTTCTCTCTCTCTCTCTCTCTCTCTCTATCTCTCTCTGCTCCCCTCCTGCTCTCTCTCAAAATAAATAAATAAACTTAAAAAAATGAAAAAAATTAATAGTAATGACACTCTATTCCTTGAACATATTTTAGTTAAATGCCAAAAGTCACATACTGATCACAAACATATCATCAATTTTTTTCTTTACATTTTATATCTATGTATTTTTTAAAAATCCATCCATGAAAAAGGAGCCAGGTGTTGGTTTCCTACAGGGGGGAACGTTCTCATGGAGGAACCTAAGGCTAAGCTGGCCCACGTCATATCTTGTTCTTTAATGGGTTCTGCGGTGCCACGCTTGTCCTGTCAGGTCCAGGAACCTCATTCAGTGAATGCAAAGTCCTCTCCGGACCGCCTGGCTTGTTGCTGAGCATCGTCAATCAAATCAAGGCCCTGCCATCCCTCTGGACCTCGCTGTCCACTCCCCTGAAGCTTTGATTTTGTCAGATCTGCACAGACCCAGAGCTCTACCCCCGTCAATTCTTTTATTTTAATTTGTATCAGCTAATAAGTTGATAGGGCTTTCCTTCAATTTTTGTTGAAAGCAAAGACTTTCAACACCTGAAATTCAAAATACATTTTTATCCAGTCACTTGGAGTCATTCACTTTCTTAGTTTCTAGAAAGTTTGCCAAAAATCTTGGCCCACATACATTCAGTCACTGTTCATTACAGTGTATTGTTTACTCTTTCATTTTAAAGGCGTTTTTGTTGATATTATTTTTTAACATAAAAGCCTTTATCTCCTGATTTACATATTTTTCCGTTGGAGTTTCCTCATCCATACAATGGGGGCAGGGATGGTCTGAGTGAGTGAAGCACTGGGAGGCCATTCCCACAACACATGAACGTGCCTTTCCTCAACAGAATGAATCCCAGGCCTCCTCCAAACCCCGTACGACTTCACTCTGTCTTCAACCCTGTCGTGTGACGCAGCCTCTGAACCCTCCTCTCCACCAGCCCTGTCTGCGCCTCCGCCTCCGTGTCAAGACTATGCCCTGTTCAGCCCTACATCCTAAGTCTGGCACTTTGTTTGTTTGTTTGTTTAGTAAGCTCCACGCCCAACCTGGGACTTGAACTCACAACCTCAAGACCAATAGTCCCATGTTCTGCCTGAGATAGCCAGGCTTCCCCTGGCACATTTTAGATGTTTGAAGAAAATGTTTTCTGAATAAATGAACGAATGAGGTGTGAGGGTGATCTCCCTTCCCACGTGGTAAGGTTCTGAGGCCCCATGGCAAGGCAATATAAACTAAGCCTGAAGCTGTTTGGGACGGAACATATAGGCTAAAATAATATTTCAATAAAGGACCAGCTGTAAAATTCAGGGTTGTTTTTTTTTTAATTTTGTATTGGGCAAATAACACAAATTGCATTGTTCAAATTCAAAGGAAACCACTCTTACCACTTTCCTGAGTATCCTTCCAGAAAATTTCTGGAAGAAAACACAAAATTTGTCACTTCATTATAATATTTATAACCAGGAAAATAAGCTAAACAAGAGGACATCACTGGCTAGGAACTTGAACATGGGGCTGATGAGAAGGAACATTTCACGGTTGTTCTGGGTGGAGCAGAGCACAGGGCCAGCCCTCAGAGCTGGACGCCCTCCAGCCCCTGAGTCACTGATTCCAAGAAAGAGGGAGGGTTCGTGACTAATCAAGAGGCAGCTGCAGAAACATTTCCTTCCTTTTTGTGGTTTTATACTATAGCGTCTCTAAAAGTAAAAGTTGAACTTGGGAAATGTGGATGTGGATATTTGAACAACAATTAAAGAAAAAGCAGAAGTCATTGGAAGCTCAGGGCCCACCCTTGCCCTCTACCCGTGGGAACTGGGCCAACAGGCCCCACAGGACACCTGCCGGGCCTGGATTGAGTGACCCCTTAGGGGAGCCCTAGGGGTGGCAGGGGACAGCTGGCTGCCCCTATGCGTGCTGTGAAAGCTCCTGGGTGCACATACGAAAAGAAGTATGAACCCCACCTCATACCATTCACAGAAATTCACTCAAAGTGGATCAGAGACCCCCATTAAAGCTAAAACCATAAAATGTCTATAGAGGGCGCCTGCGTGGCTCTGTCCTTTGGCGTCCCACTCTGGATCTCAGCTCAGGTCTTGATCTCAGGGGCGTGACTTCAAGCCCCACGTTGGGCTCCGTGCTGGGACTGAAGCACGTGCTGGGCCTGTTGTTAAAAAACAACAAACAAAAACTAAAGTGTCTATATATGCCTTTCCTCTTCCTTCTCCTTCTAAACAATGTCCCTGGAACAATTTGCTCTTCAGGAGACCCTGACCATCACCAAACCTTTCCTTGCAAGCCTTCAGTGCTTTCTCCTTGCTTTAGGAAAAACACCAGGGTGCCCGGCCCTTGTCTGCCTCCTCAGCCTGGGCTGCGCCCCTTTCTGACTTGTCCGTTCCTGGGGATCCCGCAGGGTCCCTCACTCAGTGCCTTCACCCCACCTGCCTGAACCCTCCCTTCCCCCTCACTGCCCATGGCTCACATGCCCTGCAGAGCTCAGCTAGTGTAATTTCCTCCTAGACACAGAACTCTGCCCACAGCACACAGCATACAGTAGGCGCTCACTGAATGCATGGAAGAATGTGTGTCCACGGGGCTTGGCAGTGACCCTACTGAGGCCCTTGTGGAGCTGAAAGAGAAATCAGACACACCCGGTGTCCAATTCGCAGGAGGAAAGGTGTCATCATGAGCAGGGCCCACCCTTTTGAGTGTCCCCAGGATGTCATTCACATTTGGCTAAATCTACCAGCAACTTCTATTAAACATGTGGCCCCTGACCCCTTAGTCAGGAACCAATGCCCGTTCCTTTCTTTCTTTCCTTTTAATATTTACTTATTTATTCAGTGAGAGAGAGAGAGAGCATGAGCAGGGGTGGGGCAGAGAGAGAGGGAGAGAGAGAAGCTGAAGCAGGTTCCTCGCTGTCAGCGGGGCTCGATCTCAGGAACCGTGAGATCATGACCTGAGCTGAAACCAAGAGTCGGACACTTAACTGACTGAGCCACGCAGGCACCCCAATACATTTAATCTTTTTTTTTTTTATGTTTATTTTTGAGAGAGGGGAAGGCAGAGAGAAAGGGAGACACAGAATCCGAAGCAGGCTCCAGGCTCCACGCTGACAGCACAGAGTGGGACATGGGGCTCGAACTCACGAACCTCTAGATCGTGACCTGGGCCTCACGCTCAACCAACTGAGCCACCCAGGCACCCCACATTTAACCTTAATAACAATGATCTAAAAGTAATTATTTTGCTGTATTTATTTATTTATTTATTTATTAATTATTTATTTTAATTTGCTCATTTTTGAGAGGGGGGGAGAGAGCAGGCACACGCCTGCGTGTGTGCTCAGGCAGGGAAGGGGCAGAAAGAGGAGGGCAGACGGAGGGTCTGAAGCAGGGTCTGCGCTGACAGCAGACAGCCCAACAGCCCGACATGGGGCTCAAACCCACGAACCGCAAGATCATGACCCGAGCCGAAGTCGGACAACCAACCGACTGAGCCACCCAGGCGCCCCTATTTTGCTGTCTTTACATTTCACTGTGCTGGTTTAGAAATCACCTCAGTCCTTTCCTCATCCTGAGAAGTCTGTAGAACATGCTGGTGGGATCTGCCTATATTCTTGCCACCCTGGCTTCCTAACCAGCCCTGAGACCGTGGGTAAATCATTTTCTCTGAGAGCCTGGTTCTCCTGCGGAAGGAGAGGTAGCGCTAAGATCGCTAGTGGCTCCTTCCAGCTCTAAACTTGTACGAGATGCGCAGAAACGAAGGAAACGGCACATCAAACCTCTAAAAGCCTCAGCGTGTTCCCATGGCTACGGTGCCGCCCGGTGGGACTGAGGCCCCCGAGGTGAGAAAAGGCGTCAGTCAGCCTGTTGTCCAAGGACTGGCCAGGTGTCCGCTAGCGGATTCCCATGTCATATTTCCTTTCTCACATGAAGACACACACTTGAAGGGCAATTTTGGTCACAAGGCATGCTTCCACTCACTTCCTCCACTCCACACAGCTCTGAAAGATGAGATTTAAAACAGGAACCAAAAAATGCATAGCTGTGCCCCACGGAGCATATGTGGAACAGGATCCTGAGGACATGGGTTTGCAGTCAGCAGACAGGCAGGTGCGTCCAGAGGGCAAAAGGGCTCTGCATGCACCACAGGGAACAGAGACCAGGTCTGGGCTCACTGCCCACAGCCAAGGGCCAGCTGGACCTGTTTGTCCAGGAAAAGACGCTGACAAGCTCAGAAAGCTGGTACCTATGGCACAGTTAATAGGGAGCCACGGGCTAAGACGTAAGCTTGGGACCAGCAGCCACAGCAAGTCCCCTCTCACTTGGATGCAGGAGCCGTTGTCTCAGATCTCAAGTATCGCCAAGGAGTGGGGTCTCGGAATGTCCTTTAAGACCTGCTCCGGACCAGGGATTAGGAGGGCACAGATTGGGGAGGGGGTAGGATGAGCTTAGTTGCCCCCCAAATAATCAATATTCTGTAGACCATCTTCTCTGGCCTCAGTGCATTCAAATTAGTAACCAACACCAAAAAGGTAAGGGAAAACATTCTTGGACACTTAAAAATGTCCTGAGAAACTTGTGGAATAGAGTAAGTCCCAGTGGAGATTAGAACACACTTGGATCTAAACGGCAGGGAAGGTACTTACCACACTTGGGAAGTGAAGCTACAGCAGGTGTCGCTCGCTTCACTGAATAAATATAAACCTTTTAAAAGAAATACTGAAAATAAGTTCGATGTTGACTCTAGGAGCTAGGAAAAGAGCAGCTCAGGAAACCTGAGGTAGATGGAAAGGAAGCAAGCAGATTCTGATACAAAAATGAGAAACAGTTGATGTAATAAACTAAAAAGTAGGGTCTTTACAAAACCAATAAAGTAAACTGACTTCTAGTAGGGTTCCATAATCAAGAAAAAATAGAGGATACAAATAAATAATATTAGGGGCGCATGGGTGGCTCATTCAATTAAGCGTCTGACTTCAGCTCGGGTCATGATCTCACAGTTTGTGGGTTCAAGCTCCGTTGTCGGGCTCTTTGCCGACAGCTCGGATCCTGGAGCCTGCTTCGGGTTCCGTGTCTCCCTCTCTCTCTGCCCCTCTCCCACTCATGCTCTGTTTCTGTCTCTGAAAAATAAATACATGTTAAAAAAAATTTTAGTAAAAAAACCAAATAAACAATATTAGGAAATTAAAAGAAAATGCAGCTATGATATAATAGAAATATTAAATTCATAAGAAATATTTTTGCAATAAATTTGAAAGCATAAAGTGGATACTCTTCAAAACTGATTTGGTAAGAAATAAACACATAAACTAATACAAAATTTTGAAACAAATTTTAATCGAAATCTCCCTATTCAAAAGGTAATGGTTCAGAAAATTTTATAGGCAAGTTTCACCAGCTTTTCAAGAAACAGATGATCGCTATCTATACAAATTGTTTCCGAGAACAGAACAAAAGGAAAAAGACTCACCTCACAGGACCACAATCCCAAATAAACCATGTGCACGCAAGCCTTGCCTCAGGCCCTGCTTTGAGGGGAACCTAGGCTCAAACTCGGTTTGAGAAGATGATCTTGGAAGATCTAAACGTACCCACACATGCACATCCACACGTGGGTATGCAGACACATATGCACACATGTGTGACATGCACACACAAACACGCAAGTGCACACACAGAATACACATGTATGCAGACACACGTACGCACATGCTCGTGGCATGCACATACAAACACGTGTGTGCACACACAATACACACGTGTATGCACATGTGACATGTACATACAAACACGTGTGTGCATGTGCGCACACATAATACACAGGCGTATGCACACACACGACGTAGATACAAATGTGTGTGCATGCGCACATGCATAGTACACATATGTATGCACACACATGCATGTGACAGGCACATGCAAACACACATGGGCACACACATAATACACATGTGTGTGCAGATACACGTGCATGGCATTCACATACAAACACGCATGCGCAAAACAATACACGTGTGCAGAAACACGTACACACATGCATGTGAAATGCACATACAAACACACATGGGCACACACATAATACACATGTGTGTAAAGATACGTGTGCGTGGCATGCACAAACACGCGTGTGTACGCACAATGCACATATGTATGCACACGTGTGGTACATACAAACACGTGTGTGCATGCGCACACAGTACCACATGTGTATGCAGACACATGCAGACACATGCACATGACACACAAACACACATGTGTGCACATACATAATACCACGTGTGTGCAGACATGTGTATACACGTGCATGTGGCATGCACATACAAACACACGTGTGGGCACACACCCACAGTATACACATATCGGTACCACACACGCACGCACACACACCTCACTCACAACCACACACATATGTGCATACATGCTCACAATCACATAGAACATAAATACACATGCGCATACATAAATACATGCACATGCATCTGCACACGTGTGTACACACGTACATACATATACACAACACACATGGATATATGCACACACGTGCTCAAGTAATAGACATACCTGCACACACAACACACACATACACCCATGTGCCCATGTACTCCCAGTGTACACACAACACACGTGTGCCCACTCACATGTCCATGCACGCACACTTTTGCACACATACTCGCACACACACTCGCGCATGCGCTGGCATACGTATACGTTTGGCCGCTTCCTCACTGGCCTGCATACCGCCTTATACGTAGTGTGTGTGCACATAAACATCGCTGGCTGGAGAGCATTATCACATTGTGTTTTGAGAAAGTCAACAAGATGCTGCATAGGTTTACATTCTCAAAGAAGAGGAGTACACGAGTGTACAAGAAAAAGTTCCCCAAAGCTATTTCCTACACTTGACCAGAGAGAACGAGCAGACTTTGCTAGCTCCTGTGGCCTGAGAGCTCTCCTTTGCCGGGTCCAGACCCTCACGCTCAGGGAGTGGAACCAAACAGAAATGCAGTCACTTGTGTCCGGGACGAAATGGCGACAGTCGAGGCACGTAAAGGAAATGAAACCTAAGCTTACAAGAGTTGACAGCCCTTCTCAGAAACCAGTAGAAGACATTACCAGTTCCCGAAGGCCAAGTCTGTCCACACCATCTCTGGGCTTCCTTGCCCCCTGACTGAGCTTCCCTGATACAAATAAGAAAGAAGGCCACTAGGCAACTGTGGCCCATTTACCTCATCAAAAAGCCAAATCAGTGGCCCATTTACCTCATCAAAACCCCCGTGTCCGTGAGCAACTTGAGACTCACTGCGCCCGGGGCCTTGAGGTCCCCAGTTTGCAGGTCGAAAGCCTGGCAAAAACTCTTCTCCCTGCCTTGTTTTGTTCAGTACGCAGAGTTTGGTTTTCGACAAGGGTGTCCGCACGTTAGGGGCGGTGTGACGGGCACTTCACCACACCGTCTCTGGGCAAGGTGTTGGAAGAACCATTGCATAGAAAGCGACCCAAGAAGCTTCCGGTGTTATGTTTTCTTTAAGTTACGCGTAGAGTTGAGGCTCATAACTGAGAGTCGAAGCAGCCTGTGCAGAACTGGACAAGCAAAAGGGAACCTTGGCCAAAGCGGACAGGTGTCTTCATGTTGAGTATTTGTAAGAAAGAGGAAAGAGAATTCAACACGAGAGAAGCCAGTCTCCATCACCCTGAGATGAGGTTACACAGGGGGCCGCAGTTTTGGTTTTTTTGTTTTGCTGTGGTTTCTTTTTGTTTTATTTTGTGTGTGTTTTAGTTAGAGAACCGCCATTAAAAGCTCTTTCATTATGGACGCAAACCCGACATCGCTGGTGAAGCGATCCCCAGCACGATAGGATTGACCCTCCCCGTTTCATCCAGCGGGGTGTAGGTTCTAGGTAAGTGTGTGTTCTTACAAGACGGGACACTGAGGCCAGCCTGCACGGTGTGGCCCTTGACCCCGTCATCACGTTCGAGGAAAGCCCGCGCTGGGACGGCTCTGGTGTGACCTGGCTGGTCTGCGGTGTCCTCAGGGGCCATCATTTAAAGCACAGTGAGCCAGGCTTCAGAAAACGTGCGTGGCGGGTGCTGGTGGAGAGCACCCGGGTGGATCAGAGGTTCCCTCTGGGAAGAGTCGTGGAGGGAGGGAGGGTGGCTCTTTGGACCTAGAAGCCCCTCGCACCCGCAGGCCGGGACCCTCAGGCAGAAGGTGCCGGACGCGGACACATCTGTGGCAGGGCTGAGAGCGGGCTCCCACAGGCCGCGTGTGAAGCTCCCGGCCGACCGAGTGTTCGCCCACTCTGTGTGTGACCTTCCAGTCCCCAAGGCCTGACCAAACCGTCGTAAGAGACGTCGCATCATCTTTCACAAACATAACGCGGAGTGGGAGAAGCCGGACGCGCCCACACGCCCACCGCGAGCTCGGAACCGACTGAGCCGACCTGTAGGCCGGGCCTCGGGTGGAGCCGCCTCGCGGGTGTGGCCGCATCGCGGGGGGGCGGGGGGGGGGCCCGGGGCGATGCTCGTCTTCGCTGCGGCGCGGCTCACACAGGACTCCGCTTGTGAACAGTCCAGGCAGGACGGCGAGGGTTCGCGCACGTTTCTGTACGTATTTTATACCACGATGAACAAAAGTGAGAGCAAACTGTGTTGGGCTGCGGAGGCCGCGAATCCTCAGCAAGGCTGGGGGCGGGGGAGGGGGGGTTGCTGGAAGCGACCCCCGGAGGAAGGCCGGGCAGACGCATGGCCGCAGGCAGGGCAGGCAGCGGCCCGCATACCACCCCCCTCCCCAGGCGTGTGGGGAAGGCGTTGGCGCTCTTGTCCTTGGACAGACCGGGACGCCACACCAGGAACTCAGGAAAGTCAGGCCGGTGGGGGCCGTGCCTTGGGAACGTGTGTGACAAGACAGCGTAAGGCTGTGGCAGGCCTAAAGGGGGTGACGCCCACGCAGGCAGCAATCCTGGGGGACCGAGCGGCTACAGTGACACGTGCTTGCTGCCTGTCACGCGCCGGCCTCCATGCTTGGCGGGTCCGGCCTCCTTTTTTCCTCTACACCACCTTCCACACAAATACTATGGCCGTGCCTACTTTGCAGATGGGAAGCTGGAGGCACAGAGACCTCTCTGACTCGCCCTAGGTCACACAGGGCCAGGAGTGGGGTCTGAACGTGGGCAGTCTCTGAGCCATGTTCCCAACCACTGGGCCGCATTCCTTTCCAGACTCAAGATACTTCGAGTACAGAGAGCAGGGATTATCCAAAGAAATCCATAAAATTACAGAGCGGTCATAAATGCATGCAAACACGAAAAAGTGACATTAACTCCTTCAGTGCTTCTCGGAGGGCAGGCAGGCTAGTGACAATTTTTTTTTTAATTTTAAATCTGGGAGTGCCTGTTTTTCCAACATCTCTGAAGGACTGTTTTGTCCAACATGGGACCCTTGGCTGCCAGGCTCCCTTCCAGCCCCTGTGTCCGTCCCCTCCGCGCCGGCCTGCACAGCCTGTGGTGAGGACCAGCGGTTATCTTACAGAGGAGTCCTGTGCGAGAAGGGTCTCTCTCGCTCTCAGACTGTCCTGGACAGTTTGACCATGAAGTGCCTCGGCCAGACCCCCTCACGTGGATCTTACGTGGCGTGCGTGGGTCTCCGTCTGGTTCGGGCAGGATCTCCCAAGCGTTCTATCTGGCCCTGCTCGCCACCCCCCACCCCGAGACCCCCTCCTGCGGGTGTCTCTGTTCCCCATACATGGTCTGTGGCCTGCCTCCAATCTGTTGATTGCTCAAATCTACTGTTGAGTTCCTTTAGTAAGTTTGCATTTCATTTATTATAAACTCCAGAATTTCTATTTAGTCCTTTTAATAATATCTCTTTCCTGATACTCTTTATTATTCTCACACTTGCCTTGACTTCGTTTCTTTGAGCATATTTGTAAGCTGATTCAAGGTCTCTGTCCACTTAGGCCTGACATCTGGGCTTCCCGAGGGACGGTTTCCACGGACTGCTCTCCCCCAATACAGCCCATCCTTTACCACTGCTTTTACACGTCTTACGGCTTTCTGTTGAAAACCGGACATCTAAAATAATAATAGTGTGACAACTCTGTGAACGAGATCCCTCTCCTTCGACTTTGTCTGGCTTAGCAACTTTCTTGGGCTAATTTTCCGAAAGCTGCCTTGTCACGTGCTGCCTCCGAGGTCTCTGCTCAGCTGGCGGTGTAGCTCAGCTAAGCACTGGGGACAGATTTCCTCAGATGCGTAGGGACCGGGCCTTCTCCGTGCACAGCTCTGCAGATGCCCACCCCCTCCTGGTGCCCCAGGGATGCCGGGTCCTTCAAAGCCCTCTGTGCACATCTCATTTCCTAGACTTCTCTTTCAACTGTTTCGCCAACCTGGTACACTGCCCCCAGCAGCCGCCATGGTGCAGAACTGCCACTGATGGGTTTTGATACGGTTTTCCCAGGAGCCAGACGGGCCAACTGGCTCCCTGACGATGTGGCTTTCAGGGGCAGGTCTAAACTCACTCTGTGCCCTCCCTGCTTGGCCGCAGTTCCCACTGCTATTGTAGCCCCCAGGCCGCTGCGTGACTTTTCCTCATTATATTTCCCTTTTTAAAGTGATCTCCACACCCAGTGTGGGGTTCGAACTCACGACCTGAGATCAGGAGTCACACACGCCGCCGACTGAGCCAGCCGGGCGCCCCTCATTACATTTTCTAGGAGCTACTAATCATGTATGAGACACAGAGATTTAGGTTTTTATGACTGGCCTCTTATTAAATACTTGCTGGTAAGTTTTCGGGTTATTTTCTTAGGTTTTGCAGGTAGACAATCTTGTATTTGAAAATGACTTCTGGGGGCACCTGGGTGGCTGTTGGCTAAGCGGCCGACTTCAGCTCAGGTCATGATCTCGCGGTCTGTGAGTTTGAGCTCCCGTCAGGCTCTGTGCTGACAGCTAAGAGCCTGGAGCCTGTTTCAGATTCTGTGTCTCCTTCTCTCTCTGACCCTCCCCTGTTCATGCTCTGTCTCTCTCTGTCTCAAAAATAATAAATAAATGTTTAAAAAAAAAAAAAGAAAATGACTTCTGGGGTGCTTAGGTGGCTCAGTCGATTTGGGTGTCTGACTTTGGCTCAGGTTATGATCTCACGGTTTGTGAGTTCGAGCCCCGCGTCTGGCTGTGTGCTGACCGCTCAGAGCCTGGAGCCTGCTTTGGATTCTGTCTCCCTCTCTCTCTGCCTCTCCCATACTTGTGCTCTTTCTCTCAAAAATAAAGTGTTAAAAAAAAAAAAAGAAAAAAGACTTCCTCCATACAAAATGTAACCTCTCTTTTCTTTTCATATCACATTGCCCAGGGTTTCCAGAATAACACCAAAAAAGGTAGACCACCTGGCTCCTTCCCTACGGTTGTGCTCAACTGTTGCTCAGACGATCATACTGTTGGCTTTTTGTTGCAGTATTTTTCTTTTCCACGTTTGTCAGTACCTTTCTCTTTAGACTTCACTAAAAACTGTCAATAGGTGTTTGTCTTTAAGTGGAAACTTAAGACAAATTAATGTTAAGGTTGTGCCAGACTTTAGCCTTAGTTTATTCAGCATCTGATTGTTCACAGTGATAAGCAACTAGGAAAAGATTTAGGTGACACCCTTACGATCTGTGCCCTTGAGAGCTGACAGCGCAGCCAGGAAATGGTTTTCAATAAAGCAGAACCACGGGCGCCTGGGTGGCTCAGCGGTTAAGTGTCAGTCTTTTGAGTTCGGCTCCAGTCGTGATCTCACCTTCGTGTCGGGCTCTTCGTTGACAACATGGAGCCTGCTTGGGATTCTCTCTCTGCCCCTCTCCCGTCCTTTCTATCTCTCAAAAATACACTGTAACAAAGATAAAGCAAAGCACTGCAGTGATGCTAAGTCTATGACTGGAAGCAGCACGGTGCTGAGAGGCCTTGTAACCGGGAGCGGGGGTGTTGGTCCGGGACACCCGGGGAAATCCACTCCAAGCCAGGAAGCGAAGGGCAGTGGGAGTCAGCTAGGCCAGGGGCAGGGGCAGGGCAGGTGTGGGGTACTGATGGGAAGGAGGGTGGGAAGTCTGTGGAACTGAGAGGAAGCGTCAGGGGTGAGCGGCACCGTGGAAGGAAATACGGCTGGGAAGGCCTCAGGGCGTGGCATGCTGGGGGGGGGGCTTTATTCCAAGAGCAAGGGAGAGCGGTAGTGAGTTGGAAAAGTGTTTTAAAAGCCCGCCCGGCCTGCGGCATGGGGGGGGCAGGGGGAGGGGCCGCAGCTCCAGCGCTGGGGGTGGCAGGCAGCACGGGCAGGGCCGTGGGCCCCTAGCAAAGCGGCCGTCTTCTCGACTTGAACTGAAGGGCCTGGGGTCTGCACACGGGAGGAAGGCAGAGGGACGGCCGAGGTCTCCACCTCAAGCTCCTGGACAGACACCGGCGGCCGGACAGAAACACCGTGGGCCCCTCAGTGCAGAGGGCTAACAAGGAGGCGCCGGGTTAGCGCGTGTCGAGCCCAGCAGCAGAGTCTGCGTCGCAGACCTCAACGTGGACACCAAGTTGTCAACGGCTGTCAAGCAGAATGCGGAGTAAACATTAAAAGAGGGACTGGGACTAAAACTTGCTTCCGTCCGCATTTACGGTCTGGCTGGAGAACCGGAGGGCCAGGCGTGTGGCCGCGGGCGCCCCGCGGCAGGGGGGGCTCCTCCGGGGCCCCCCCTCCTGCCTCAGCCAGCCTCTCGTCCGCTCTTCTCAGGACTCCGCTTACAAAGCACACAAAAAAGACCGTCGTTTTCTACTCGCAATGGCCTTTCAGATGAGCGTTTTCAAGACTCCGAGTCCAAGGCGGGCAGAGAAGAGCCAAGATGGGAACAAGAGACAAGTATCAACGACCTGATGTTCCTTTGAAAATGAAAGAACTCACAAATAGCACGTATAAAGAATCTACTTACTACTTTTCAAGTTATTTGACCACACGTTAAAAATTTCATTTCAAAAGACAAAGGAAAAACAAATCACAAGTGAGCTAACGTAAGAGTTTATTGAATAAATACATGCACTGTCATGTAAAATTAGTTGATCAAAAAGGACATTCTCTAATAACAATTAAAAAAAGCCCTCGGCTGTTTTCCATCTGCAGTGGCGGACAGCCCGAGTATACACGCGCATATACGCTGGTCTCCACTGAGCTTCGGTTCCTGAAGAAAAAGGGCTGACCTCCTCACGAACACGATCTCGTAGCACAGAACAGAGTTGCCGTGAGTACAGCAACGATCTGGAACTTGGAAACACCGGCGTCACACTTCCGTACGCTAAGGCACAGGAGAAGCAACCCACATGGACAAACAGAACTCAAATCTGTGTAAGTTAATTTTCCTCCCGTTGATTCGGCTCAATACAGAGAAGTTAACGTTCCCTTTTCCTAGACGAATCGGTCATTAAGGAGCAGGGATGCCGATCTGGGGACCCTGGAGTGCGGAGTCCGGCCGTGAGCGGAATTCTCAGTCCTTCCCACGGAATACCAGAGCTTCCCACTGACCACTCATTTGGCCATGAAGGACAGAATCACACCTGGAAAGGTTTTTTTGTTTTACGTCCTCAGAATCGTCCCTTTCCTTCTAAAGAGAAGGAAGCCCGCTGCCAAGGTCCATCTCCAGGCTCCTCCGTCCCTGCGGCACAAGGCGGGTGTCATGCTGCCACTGGCTTTATACTCTTCCTGTACTTATTTTGCCTAATTGCTTAGAGCGCTGCATAAGGTGAATACATACCACAAGGTGAGCACAAGGCAAAACCCAGATGTTCAGGATGTTGGTAAAAATTACTGGTATTGTAAATTCCAGTGAGCGGTCGTTCACTTTTTATAGATTATGCCAGAGGCCCTTCAACAGACTCAATTGAAAAAAAATCTTCAATAAATCTAATACCATGGACCGACGACTAGGTTTATTAAGTAATTACCTGCCTTTATCGCGCTGCTGAAACACCACCGCGGTTAAATGTTTTGTGGGCACCAATATATTCATCCACTTCCTCCTGTACATTAACATGGGAAATGGTTTATAATGAGGCTTTATAGTGAAGTTCCATCAAGTAGGAAGCAGGGAGATTACACTGGTCTTTATGATTACATGAACTGTGTTGTGAGGCTATAGGCTCCATTATATATAAACCTCCGGTTTAAAGTGTGAACTAAGAGAAGGGTAAGATCTGTTGGCAGGCAGAAGTACGCAAGGTAACAACCAGCATCCACCACAGGCACTTTGGTGTGTTTGGTCACACGGGCCGCCCACGAGTCCGTGGAGTGATTCATGGTAAGATCCCCAGTTTCAACCACAAAGCTCTATTTCCCCAATGTCCTCACACATGATTTCAGAATGTTCTGATAGCTAAGGACTCATTTGCACCATACAGCTTAACATACTGAAAACTCTGAGTCCGTGCGTGTTTCTCACAGGCGTGCACGGCTTAGACACTGCCACGGAGCCTCAACCCCCAAGAGGTCTGGGACTCGAGGATGTAAAACATGCTTTTAGTAATCTAAACAGAAAAACATATTCCAAAACAAAAACTGTATAACAATATCCCAATACTGAGGTCAGTCACGGCATAAAGTGAGGAAACCCCGGAAACGGTTAATTACAATCACCAGCCGCCGTGCTGGAACCCTGTGGCCCCAACAGTGGCCTCTGTGTTGGGCAAAAGGAAGCCAACGCCACCTCAGGGGTTCTGTCAACGTATGATGTCACACTGACGGGTGAATGAATGAGCTGTTGGTTTTTAAAACAATTTCCTCCTTACCCAGATCCACCCCACAAACTTTACGGTGACCACGTGAGCCTGTCTCTGTCTTCACAGGCTGGGAAAACACTGAAAACTAACAAACCTTATGACCGACTATTTCACAATAGCCTAACTGCTAACACTGAAAATTTGGGTTGTATTTTAGGAAGTATAACTGTGTATCTGCGTACTATTTCATGAATACATTCTATCAAGCAATTAAGACATTTCATGTAAGAAACTTCAAGTTAGTGCACCATGATGACATGACATCCTCTTAGTATTATGTATTACTCAGTTACACATTTTTCCTTAGAAGCACTTCATCTGACTTCTCAAAAATACATATTTATATTTATAAAAGTGGTAATATTTTGAATATTTTCTTCATTCGTGATGGGCAGAACTACACTTATTTAATATTTAGTCTTTCAGCTTTTCTTTTTAAAAAGAAAATACCACAAAATTGGTCACTGAGAACTTTTCCTGCGAAGACAAAATGATTATGTGTCATAAGAATTTAATAAGTCTTAGAAAAAAAATATATTTCCTTAATCCATTTTCTTCAGAGTTCAAACCAGCAGGTAGAGATTATAAAAAATAGTCTATTTACATGGCAGAGTGTACCTCAGCGATGTACAAAACAAGGCAACAGTAAAGCATATACATAGATCTGCTTCCTCATCGATACAACAGACATACAGCCTTACGCGACACAGTAACTAACTACTACCCTATTATACGCTAGAATAACTGGCAAATACTACAGGAAATTAAACATATAAAATTTAATGATAACATTGGCCAAATATGCCTAAAATGTCAACATGTTTTATAAAACTATTAAGATATATATAACTAAATACACTGAAATTATAAAAACAATATTGGTACGTCTGTGGGAGGGTGCGCTGCGAGTGCACGAAGATGGTTGGCACGCCGGCGGGGCTCCTCGTGCCCGGCAGGGACTACGTCACCACGTGTGGTCTCGTGCCATCTTCTGTGAGGTCGTACCTAGGGGTGCATGGGGACATGACAAGAGACATGTGGTCAACCGGGGAAAGTGTTGTGGAATAGACACATGGGGCTCGTCCGTGCTGGGACACTCACCACTGGGTCCAGCCCTTGGCCAGTTCTTCGGATGCCAGACCGACCAACACCTGTGGGTTAAACGACACCTGTAACAGCGGGTGGAGCCCCGATCTCTCTGACCTCCTGCTGCCTTGGTATGGAACCCACTGTGTTATTCTGAGTCTCTCCCTGTCAATGTTTTTGACCCTGATGACCCCCCATGAATGATATGGCGGATCACATCCAAGAGCTCTGCCCTGTATCCAAGTCTCTCAAAGTTCAGTTATGAAGAAGGATCAGTGCTGATAATTTACAGGGATATCAGCTCACACTCCATTAGTGCCAGCACAGTGGACCCGGATTATCTGTAAGCGGGACATAATTCAAAACTCCTCTTCCCTAACTCAGCCTCTGTGTACATTTAATGTTAAAGAATATATAATCTTATGCAAGAGTTACATGTGAATTCTGACAAAGACCAGAGTAAATTCAGAGAAATAAAGGCACTAATTTGTTAGAAAAAGAATAGTTGGTTAGTGGAGGAGGCAGAACTGCAAGAGAATATTTTCCTTCATGTTTTCTTTCAATGTGACTCAACATTTCTTTAATTAAAAAATTAATCTTTTCTTCAACTATATGTTCACAGCATTTGTGTAACATGCCAATAATATGATTATGTAAAAACAATGAAAATAAAGTAATTTTCAAAATGTACTCATATTTTAGATGACATGGCCTTTCATGGTCCACTACTTTATAAATAAGCATTAATCAGAGAGGAAGTCCCCCCCTTTCCATTGATTTAAGTATGGTCTAAAACAATGCCCTTTGGGTAAGTGCTTAATGTTTATAAGATACAGGAACCGATCACGGTTATTTTTGAAACTTACTTTGCCAAGAAGCCCTTTGTCTTTGGACAGGAAGCCACCACTGTTCTTTACTGCTACATCCAGTGTCCTCCTCTGTACTTCTGGTAATGAAACGCTGAAATCAAAACTGACACGGGAAAAAGAGGACCTCCCTTAAATTTCTCCATAATGTTGTTGTATTCTCATTATAACCAAAAAACAACCTTTCTGCTTAACGAGACAGTTCTAAATGTTATGTTGTTTTTTATTATAAAATTGAGTTCTGTTCAATGTTTGGATCTGGCATTTCATGAAGACTCAAAAACAATTTTTGTTTCCCTTATTTTGCAAACATAACCGAAGACTCTGGCCTCCTAAGTATGTGAAAGGCCGTATGTAAGTGATAAATTACCGAATTCTACCCCTGAAACCAACACTGCATTAATATTACTAATTACTAACATTTAGTAACATGTCAACTAAAATTTAACTAAAAATTAAAAAAAAAATCAAATAAAACACACTAAGTATGCGAAAGACCCTACTGCCTGTGGCTCCCTCATGTATAGGGACGGGTGTTCTTTGAATGTCTGCCCTGACTCTTCCTAGTAGTTATAATGGGGGACTGTGGATGTAGGTAGGACCCACTGGTTTTCTCATCCAGGCCAAAAGACTAAAGAGCAGTGATTACAAAGCCGGGGTGAGTGAAATAAAGAAAAGTAGTATGTGATACAGCTTCATGGAAGGGAAAAGATCCGCAGTGCACTTTTTAATGGCCGAAGTCAGATGCTACAAACAAAAATGCCTCCAGGGAACCAAGTCCTCAATGCCGGCTGGAGTTCAGCCACTGTGAGGCAGGGTCTCTGGCAAACCGGAGGGCAGAGGGCCTAAGGCCTGGGAGGGATGTGGCTGGAACGTGACCAGCCTTCAGGGAGCTTCAGCAGCTAGAATCCCAGACTTGCAGGGGGCGCGGGGGGGGGGCGTTTCCGAATCCCTAACTTTGGCGGCAACTAAGTGAGAACACTGTCAAAATGTGCTCACACCAGGGACTGGTGCACACCTCCTGTCAGTTTCTGTCTGTGATTTAAAAAGAGTTGCTGGCGTGAACATATGAGAAACAACCAGTCCATTTAAAGATAAATGTAAACAAAAGTGACAGATATTCTGACACCCTTTGACTTTATGATTTCCCAAAATGCTGTTGGTTTTTTTTAGCTGTAGACACTGTAACGTAAGGTAACGAGTTTGCAGACTGAAGCTCTTAAGGGTAGCGCAAGGCCCCCGGAGGTCCTCGAGGTGCTCTCTGGAGATCAGCACCGATGGCAGAAGCAGATATGACCTCTACTAAGACAGACCATTAAAGGGATCTCCGAAAATGTTAGACAATAATGCCATTCTTTTCACTTTTTCATTGTTTTGGAAACTAGTTGTTTTTCAGAAGAATGTTGTATTTTAAGATGTCACAGACTTATTGTTATTTAAAATAAACTTAAAATATACTTACTGTTGAATTCTTAGTTTTTATTTATAAGTCAGAAAAATCAATAGATACAACCGCCCAGAATGAAGTTCCGCGAGGTCCACAATCACTAGTTTCCCTTCCACAGTGTGTACAGCCTGAACTTACTATGTTTAGCCACTTCTAGACCAAGTTCAAAATGTTCATTTATTTATGTTAACAAGTCCGTGTGTGCTAATCTGGAGTTTTTTCACTGATACTTCCCAACAGTGTGTTGGTTTAAATGCATTAGTCATTCAAAGGTATTGATCAAGCCTTTTTTAATTTCTGAATTCGACAGCCTACCCATCTTGAGTGAGCACCATACCTCTGGTCAAACACGGGGTTCAGTGTTTTCTTTGACACGTGTGTTTTTCTCCTTCCTGACCTCCTCTTGTCTGGTAACAAATACATGCGGACATAGGGGTCAGAGCCATCTTCAGAGAAGGCAATGAGATTTCTTACGACACAAACCAGAGAACACTCGATATTAGAATCTAGGAAAATGACTGTTAGCATCACGTTCAAACTTCCTACTTTGATTTATATTTACTTACACCACTGAGAAGCAGAAAGGAGCAAAGTGAGTTTCTGTCCTCACCCTGTGCTAGCCTGTTGGCGAACGCAACTTTCACCTCCGTTTCTTGAGCCCAGAGTTTGGGGGACATCCTGATACTTGCTCTGCTTTGAAAATGGAAGCTGTTGTTTCTAATGTCCAGCTTCTCCCAGTGGGAGGGGATGTGGTTGGCCTCACACCAAGGGAAACCCCATCCTCAGTGCTGCCAGGCTGCTCCCCCAACTCTCTACCCTTCGTTCACCTAAACCTTTCACCTTCTTTGTGCAACCCATGCTGCTCTTCTCCTCGGACACCTGGTCTGAGCCAAACAGTGTCTAGGAGTTAATTATATGCAACCACTTCAAATTATTCACTTACCGATCAACCTGAAAATCTAGTTAGGGGACTATTTGCTGAGAGTCCTCTACAACAGTAATTATCTCACAGCAAGAATGTATAAGGTGTTCAATAAATAGGTTCAGAACTGAAGTCTACATTTATATAATTTCCTATGTTTCTAACAGCCTTTTATAATTATTTTTTAAGTTTATTTATTTACTTTGGGAGACAGAGAGAGAGAGAGAGAGAAAGAGAGTGAGAGAGATAGAACCCACATTTTTGAGAGACAGAGCATGAGCAGGGGAGGGGCAGAGAGAGAGGGAGACACAGAATCCAAAGCAGGCTCCAGGCTTTGAGCTGTCAGCACAGAGCCCAACATGAGGCTTGAACTCACAAACTGTGAGATCATGACCTGAGCCGAAATCAAGAGTCAAATGCTCAACCTAAGAGTCAAATGCTGAGCACCCCAGGCGCCCCTCTAACAGCCTTTAATAAGATCCAAATACTTATGCCGTACATTTATATCCTAACTACTACTGAGAGAAGTCACACAGAAGGGAAATAATTAGTTGGCTCCATAGCATCATCACTAATCAAAGACCAATTAAAGCAATGTTGCCAGCTCGTGTTACACTTACTAAATCAGTACGCTGCACAATAAACTTCCTGATGGGGGCAGGAGAAGATACACCTGTACCCTGGGTACCAATGCCAGCTGGCATGTTCCAGAAATAGTTTTGAAAGACTATTGGCAATACCTGTCATGATCCCATCAACCTTTTGAGATCCTCCGAATTACTGACATAAACTTACTCCTGGAAATTTAATCTCAAAGAGACACTTCGAGAAAAATATGTTCATTACCATGTTACATGTAACTTGGACAATCTAAACATCCAGCAATATGGAATGTTGTATAAACTGCAGTAGAGCAGTTCAAGATGTAGTACAGGGGCACCGGGTGGCTGAGTGGGCTAAGCATCCGACTCTTGATTTCGGCTCGGGTCATGATCTCACGGTTCGTGGGTTCCAGGCCCACCTCAGGCTCTGTGCCGACAGCGTGAAGCCTGCTTGGGACTCCGTCTCCCTCTCTCTCTGTCCTTCCCCTGCTCTCCCTCTCTCTCTCTCTCTCTCTCTCAAAACAAGTAAAAATAAACTTAAAAAAAGGAGTGGATTACAAAGCAACCAAAATGTTTATGAACAGAAACAATGTCAAGAACAAAAAAAGAATGCAGCACTGAATACTAAGTCTGTAGTATAACATCATTACTTTGTCCTTCAAAAATGAAATGGGTTCATCTGTTTAGTGATGTCAGAGCTAACATTCGCCTCTCATCTAAAGCCCACCTGGGGGTTCCGGGGGCCCAGCTCACCTGCAGGAGTGCACGACCACCACAAGCTTGTTTCTCTGCGAGCTGTGTCGGATGGTCAGCTGGATCTGCCCCAGGGGCGACTGCCCCAGTGTCGTCCCACTGGGGAAACAAAGCAAGAGGTTATAGCTCTCCTCAGAACTGAACGGGAGTGAGTCAACTGGCACAAAAACAATCAAATTACCCACGGACTTGAGCATAATCTGGACTTCTATTAATCAACCAAACTCTTATCTCAAATAAGGTTTCAACATAACTTAATTATCCAGAACTGACAGCTTTCCCAGTGAGGGCCCATGGTAAAAAGGAGACTCAGGAGATGTCCTCATTACGAACATCGATTCTGTGGTCTCTGCAAAGCAACGTCTAGCCTGTAAGGACCCAGCTCTACGTGTGCTCCCTCAAAGCCCCACGTGCACTGCTTGCTCTGATTTTCCCAGCAGCCTCTCTCAGGAAGCTTCTCTCTCAGGGTTGAAGCACAGACTCCCAAGCCCGCCAACGGTTGCCCTGGTGCAATGTCCCTCAAGATCATCGCGGCTACTCCCCAAATTTAGCTCCTGAGAGAAGTGCTTTCTTATTTAAAGTTCTATCTCCTCCTAGAGCAAGAGAGGAAGGGACTGATTGCTTTCTCCTGAACGCTGAACCTGAGAAAGTACGAAGGAGAGAGCATGCTGAGTGTGGGTCACATGCGTGTGACTTCCTCAACCCCCAGGAGTGCGTTTCATCTCTGCCTCCGCTTCCTATGCCTCGACACACCTCTCGGAACAACAAACAGCAAGAACAGCTTCAAAGGGCCACTTCGTTCCTTCCACTGACGGGAAGAAGTTAACGTCTGAAGCTTATGATAACTGCAAGCTGTCTTCCTCCTTCTCTGAAGAGCCCAGGAGCACAAGTATGAATCCAAAGACTAGACAACACATGACCGGTGGTAGTAAGGGGGTACTGAGCAAACAGGACTTGTTCTTCCAACACAGACACAACCACGGCACGAAGAGCGAGCATCAGCTCTAGGTCCCGCCTCCTGGTCTGAGGACAGGCACACAGGGGCTCAGACCCTCTTCTATTCACCCCGAACCCCACTGCTTCTTGGTCCCTAGTCAGGTCCTAGAAATAGGTTTATTTCAAAAGGCAAACGCTCAGTGAGCAAAAGGGCAGGGACACCTCAGGCTCTTTTGGCTAACTCAAGACAACGTTAGCACGAGACGTGTGCTCTGATTGGACAAGGACAAAGGAGGGGTCTGGTTACTTCTCTAGCTGCCGCAGCCTCTGTCGAAGCTCCTGGGTGGCGATGGGCAGGGATATGTCTGAGGCTATGCTTGGAGTGGGCTCCTTAACGGAGATGTGGCTGGGGGAGCAGGTGGCACTGGTCTGGAGGCTGGAGGAGCTCCTGCCCAGGTCGCGTGGGCCTTGGGGGCTGGCCTCCACAGGCTGGGCCCCCTCTTCCACGCCAGGCTTATCGCTGCCCCCGACGACTGGTGTGCACGAGGCTGTGCTGCCATCACCGGAGCCCGGCGATGCGGACGCGTGAGATCTGACAGATATTTCTCTCCCTTCTTTGGAAACAGAGGGTCGCTTTACTTGAGCTGAGTGTTGGTGGTCTGGGGACCTTTCTGGCTTTTCAAGGTGGAGTATCTGCAAGGGGAAATAAACACAAAATTAAAATCAGTGACACTAGAATGGCCTGGTATATGAATGGCTTTAGATATATTCACTTGCCAATGTCTATTTAAAACTTGGCAAAAACATTATAAACAGTCTAGTCTATATGCCCAGCTACTCTGTTATTGGAGTGACGCCACATTATAGTAAGTAGAAAAAGGAGGGGCACCTGGGTGGCTCAGTAGGTTGAGCACCCAACTTCAGCTCAGGTCTTGACCTCACAGTTCATGAGTTCGAGCCCCGCATCTGGCTCTGTGCTGAGAGCTCGGACCCTGGAGCCTGCTTCAGATGCTGTGTCTCCCTCTCTCTCTCTGCCCCTCCCTACTTGTGTTCTTTCTCGCTCTCAAAAACAAATAAAAACTTAAAAAATAAAAAAAAAATGACTTAGTTCTCATTTTTAAAAAAAAAAGAAGAGAAAGGAAAGTTTAAGTAATCAAAATTATCGCTTCCATGATGTAAGCATAATTTCTCTTCAGCCTCTTCCGTTTGCGTGCATGCTTGCACAGCTGTGGGGGTGATGTCATTGTTGGGCGAGCCTGAGCCGTGCGCCCCCAAGAAAGGATGAGAGGTGAGGGCCCCCTCCCCAGTGGGCTACTGCACACACCCAGCATGAATGCCGGAACGGCCTTCATGTCCTTCGGCTTGTGTGAGCACGTGAGCCCTTCACTTCGCTGGCTTTTCACAGCCAGTGGTAAGGTGTGCAACATTCCACCGAACAAGAGCCCACACCCCAAAACCCTGCACTCCAGGGTTGCTGCAACAGTGTCAAGTTTCCCTCCTTATAAAAAATAAAGCTGCAGCAAACATCTTTATGTTCATGGCCTCTTTGCATTCTGTCTTCTTACTGAAGGTCAGATCTCCAGAGAACGGGTTCCTGGCCCAAGGGGCTCTATGACCCCATGGTCTGCAGACACTGCAGTCCTTTCTGCAGAAACTGCCTATCTCCAGAGTTGGAACCAAGTGCAAAGAGATCATGAACACTGAACCCTCCACAGACCGAGGTTGCTTGGATTTTTTAAAAAGTGGGCTCTTCATTTTAATTTGCATTTTATTTTATTTTAAAACAATGTTTATTTATTGAGAGAGCATGCGTGCACATGAGTGCGGGAGAGGCAGAGAGAGACGGAGAGAGAGGGTCCAGAGAAGGCTCCGTGCTGACAGCAGCGAGCCCGGCGTGGGGCTAGAACCCACGAACCGTGAGGTCATGACCTGAGCTGAAACCAAGAGTCGACTGAGCCACCCAGGCGCCCCTTAATTTGCATTTTAAAAATTAGTGAGTTTTAGCATTTTCCAATCCATTTGCCAGTTTTATTTTGAACATTTCCTTAGGCACTCACAAGAGTCATTGTCTATTTTGTACAAAAAGTCTGTTTGTAATTTCTACCATCTTGAAGAACTGTATTAAATTTTCTGTCCTGAATGACCTTTGAGAATTTAGCCTGGCCTGCTCAAGCAATCTGGAAATACCAGCTGGGGCAGATGTCTAAGTCCAAGCCTCAATTCTCTCTCCCCTGAGCGCCTATAGTTGTCAGCAGTGGTTTCCTTGATCCCAGACAAGTGCCTTCCTGGCCCCAGGCTCGCAGCTATACTGCGGTCATCCTCCACGAGGGCCCATGCCCTTCACTACACTCTGGAGCAGCACCCAGGAGTCAGCCAATCCCCCCCAACCCCTGTCCACTCCTGTAATCGCTGCACGAGACTCCAGTACCCTGAGGGCGATCTTCATCTTCAGAGTGCTGTTTGGACCTGAATTACTGAGTTGAAATCGCTGGTTCATGGTCATGTCATTGCTGGTAAGCAGCTGACTGAGAGGGATCTTCAGGTGCCCCAGAGAACACTGATGCTGTTCATCTTTGACCTGCGGAACACACAGAACACATTTAGCTCTGAAGGGTCAAGACAGAAAATGTAGAGGGGCGCCTGGGGGGCTCAGTCGGTTGTGCGCCGACTTGGGCTCAGGTCATGATCTCCCGGTCTGTGGGTTTGAGTCCCGTGTCGGGCTCTGTGCTGACAGCTCAGAGCCTGGAGCCTGCTTCCAATTCTGTGTCTCCCTCCCTCCCTCTCTCGCTCTCTCTCTCTCTCTCTGCCCCTCCCCACCAGGCTTCCATCTCTACCTCAAAAATAAACATTAAAAGAAAAAAATACAAAAAAATGGAGAAATGTCCAAAATCAAGTCTTTTTTTTTTAAACTAGGCTCCATGCCCAGAGCGGAGCCTAACACGGGGCTTGAACTCAACCCTGAGATCAAGACCTGAACTGAGATCAAGAGTTGGTTGCTTAACTGAGTGAGCCACCCAGGCTCCTCCAAAACCCAGTCTTTAAAAAACATCTCAGCCATCTCTTTCTAAGTAGTGTTCTCATAAATGACGGACACAGTAGAAAACCTCTTAGAGACACAGAATGCTACAGTAAGTGAGGTTCCAACGAATCTCTCATTTCCTCATTGCACAGCTACAGTGAGCACAAAAAAAGCACTGTGGGATCACTTGGGGGGCCCAGCCAGTTAAGCATCTGACTTCTTTAAAAAATTTTTTTAATGTTTATTAATGTTTATTATAGGACATTAAAAAGACATTAAAGGGATATTCTAAATAATGTTGTGCCAAGGAACTCAACAATTTAGATGAAATAGATGAATTTCTTAAAAAACATAAACATCAGGGGTGCCTGGGGGCCTCAATCGGTTAAGCGTCTGACTTCAGCTCAGGTCATATCATCACAGTTCATGGGTTCAAGCCCTACGTCGGGCTCTGCTGACAGCTCAGAGCCTGGAGCCTGCTTCAGATTCTGTGTCTCCCTCTCTCTCTGCTCCTCCCCTGCTCTCACTCTGTCTCTCTCTCAAAAAAATAAACATAATTTTTTTTTTAAAAGCATAAACATCAAAAATCATGAAGAAAAAAAGAGATACCCTAGATAAATCTGTATCTACGAATGGAATATAATTTGTATTTAAATGCCTTCTCATGAAGAAAAGTACAGGCCTAGATGGCTTCACTGGTGAATTCTTGAAGCACGTGAGGAGAAAGCCCAATTCTACACAAACTCTTCTAGAAAAATGCAAAGAAGGGAACATTCCCCAACTCATTCTAGGAGGACAGCATTACCCTGAGAAAAAAAACAAACTTACAGATTAGGATCCTTCATGACTAAGATACAAAAACTCAACAAAATGTTAGCAAGTTACATTGAATACATAAAAAGGATACTACATCACGACCACGTGGAACTTATCCCCAAACGAAGGTCTGTAAGGTTTAACATTCGACAATCAACAATATAGTCCACCATGTTTACAAACATGAACATCATCTCAATAGTTATAGAAATAGTTATTGAAAATAGTTATAGAAGTAGTTACAGAAAAGCCTTTGAGAAAATTCAACATCCATTCATGACAAAAACACGCAGCAAACTAGCAGTTGGAGTAGAAGGAAGCTTCCTAGACAACAGACCTAATGGTGAAACCTCAGGCTTTCCCCTTGAGGTCGGAAGGCAGGGGAAGAGGTCTACTCGCTCCAGAGGCCGGAGGGCCCAGCAGGGCAAGAGGAGGCAGGAAAAGGAAGTGAAAGGCACCCAGATCGGACACACAGAAGTAGAAGTGACATAATTAGCAGACAACATGACTACCAGGTAGAAGACAATCCTAAAGTATTCACAAAAAGCTATGAGAATAATCAAATACAATAATATAATATCCACATACAAAAATCATTTGCATTTCTAGATACTAGTAATCAGAAGTTGAAAACTGAAAAAAAATTATGTATCAAAAAGTATGAAATACTTAGGGATAAATCTGACAAAGATGTATCAATTACGGTGATGAGTCCATAAACTGCACTCTTTAAATCTGGGCACCTCTTTGTACGTTGGTTATATTTCAACAAATCTACTAAAACAATGCAAATAAAATACCTCGACTTCAAGGTCCTGGCGCTTGGGATTGTGAATGAAGAAGGTGAAGTTTTCTTCCCATACAGGTTCATTGGTTTTGTACCGAATCTGAAAGAAATAACCAAGTATCAGCTCTGTGGTATTTTCTGTGGAAAGGGCTACCAAGACTGTGGTTATTCATTTATTGTGTTTGGAAGCTTAGGACTTTAATCAAATTCCAAGACACTTACTTGCTCAGCATGTGCTGTGTGTTAATTGTGAAAAGTGTTCAAAGATGGAGACAGTCCAAAACTTTTAGAGTGTGTCAGGGAAATTGACAGTTATGAAATCCCAACCTCTGAGCCCATCCCAATGACAAGAGTTTATCTGCTTGGTTTGGCCTTTGTTCTACTATTTTCCCAGGGACCACATAATGCTAGAAGTCAGGAAGCTTCCTAAATTGTGAACATTTTAAAGCGAACAATGGCCTGTAACTGTAAATAATCCCTGAAATATTTTCTTTTAAATTAGGAAAGTGGAACACATTGCAACAACAGCAATGCCCTCTGAATGCCACAGAATTGTGTTTGTTGAATTTTAAGGACTGCTGGTTATCTTTCAAACAAAATATTTATAGAGCATTCAAAGAAAGCTTAGAAATTTATACCATGTCATTTATCCATGAAATCAAGCAAAAGCATATTATGTCATTTTTAAAATTTATTTTTTGAGAGGGAGAGAGTGGGGGAGAGGAGTGGGGGGGGGGAGAAGGGGGAGGGGGAGAGAGAAAGAGAGACAAACTGAGCTACCCAGGCACCCCCCTTTTTTTTGTTGATATTTTTAAACTGTTTAAACAATACATTCATTACCCAATAAAGAAGTTCGTTATCTGGGAACTAACTGATTTGAGAAAACGAGAGGAAGATATGGAAATCAATGCCTCACCCCTGCACTAGCAGCCCGCTGACAGTCCCCACCTAAGACCAGTAACAGTGACATCATAGGAAACCGGTCAGCACCTCCTCACCTTGCTCTCCTGGGCCTTGTGTCCAACTGACATCTGGACAAGAGGGTTTGGATTGCTGTTTATTTTCTTCCCTGACTATCCAAAAACAAACAAACAAACAAAAAATAAGACAAAATAAGTAAACATACATCTTGAACTGGGGCTTACTAAAAATGAAATTAGTGGCTCATATGAATAGTCCTTTCTAATTAATTCTGACACTTCAGTTACAGGAACTATCTGGGAACAATTTAACTGGAAAATAATTGCTGAGCATATCCAAAGCCATAATTGGGTCTACCATGAAATAAATTAAGAAAATTCCTATTTGCATATGATTTTTAAATGCTAAGGCCTTTTATTTTTAAAGCAAGCTAGTTTGGAAAAATGCAAACTTCTAAATATCTTTAATGCTAATTCCAGCTCTCAAAACTCATGTTACTAGGATAAGAAAATGAGTAAGTGCAGCAAATGGAAACAAAAGCATGAGGAAGGACAAACATCTGGAACATACACTTCTGAATAGTCCCCTGGTGGGAACAATAAACACACTACAAAGTATCAGAGACATATCTTCACATTTTTAACTTCGTACCTTCTGTGCAAACATGTAGCTATCAGATATCACTTCTTGCTTACCAGCTCCTAAGTAATTCTGACTGGAAGAATAAACATCAATCTAGAACTGCATTAAATTAAGCAGATACAAATATAATGAGAGAAACTCAGGAATAAGAAAACAAATGGTGAGAAGCATACCTGAGCAGACAGGTGACAGAACATAGTGGGACACAACATACATGGGACATGAGGTTTATTTCTAACTTAGCCCCACAAGAAGATGCAGTTAAATATCTGTGTTAGTGGGAATTAATTAGGTCACAAAAATGTTTTGTTGTTGTTGTTGTTAAACAATTTTAGAGTCAATCCTTAACACTACAGCAATGATAGAAATAGGTGTCAAATTCATAGGATTATCGGAATATTATTAGCCCAAACATATGGTGATAATCTATTTTCTGGTTCATCTTTTTGGTGTGAATAAATTCTGCAAAACGAAATAAACACCATTAAAAAAGAAAACATCCAAGGTTATAAACTACTGTGGCAGAGAATACGAACTCTTCGCCTAAATCCTTCCTTTACCACTGGAACCTGGAGTTCTAGGTGGGCACGAGTCCTCTGCACATGAAAATTCTATTTCCCAACTTCCCTTGCAATTGGGTGTGGCCAGGACGGGGGCTGGCCTCCAGTGAGGGCGCCCCCCTTTGTGGAGCCACTTTGGCTGGAGGCGCTGAGCCGCGGGGCCAAGGCCAGGGTTCTGCTACGCTGGAGGGAATGAAATCGTCCTCATATAGCAGCTGCTTTGATACAGAAATTGCTTCTTAGCTAGGGTAAGTCACTTCATCTCTGAAAAAGCAGCTGTTTCACTCCTAAAGTTACTGTGCCTTATCAATTTTGAGACACAATTTTTCTTTTTTTTACCTTTCTAACATCTCTTGAAAAATTTATGGACCTGTTTCGGGGCGGATCCCAATTGGTACACAGTTGTTCTTGCCTTAACCAATTTATTTTGCTTCTATCTTCCTTTTGTTGTGTGCATGACATAATAAAAATCTGTATTTATCCTGAGTCTAACAATTCTTCCAGTAGACACAAACACTATCAAACCTTAATGGAGCTTTTCTTTCTTAGTGGCACCTAAAATAATGGTGTATTTTTAAACGAATGATGTTCCAGATTCTATGAAAGATGTTAAATCGTTAAGTCTTGTACCACAATGCAGTAGTCAAAATGCATCAGCCCCAGTCAGATACACATGTACAATGAAAGTATGGGTTTTTATTTTATCTTTTAACATTTTACTTTTTAATTTTTTATATGAATTTTAAGTAGGCACCACAACCAACGTGGGGCTTGAACTCACAACCCTGAGATTAAGAGTCACACGCTCTACTGAGCCAGCCAGGCATCCCAAAAATGTAAGTTTAAGTTAGACTGTCTTGAATTAAGTTTCAGTGGTTTACAACTGATTGTTGAGACCTACATGTTTCATCTATTTGAACTTTGGTTTTCATGTCTAAATAATGGCCACAATGCCATTTCCAAGGCCTTGCCGTTACACTTAAATGAAACGGTAAAATAACAATTAAAGTGTACACATTATGCTAGCTACACTGAGCACTTTTTACACGCGTGATCTTATTTAATTTAGTCGATACTCCTAAAAAGATCCTATCACTTCCAGTCTATAAGTAGCAGAGGACCGGACATCTCACTACAGGTTATACTGAGGAGTTGGGCAAGGCTGCAGTTCAAACCCAAACAGTCTGACTTACAGCCTTCATTGCAACCGTTTCGTCTCGCTGGTCAATGATCCCCAGACATCAAAGAAACGGTGAGGAAAGACTTGATCTAATCCCTTCCAGTGTTACTGGAGCGGTTACTTCAACTACTGTGCTGACCACTACTGCAAAGGAGTAACTCACTGCTGGGTCACACCTCATGGCCTCAGTACAGGTGAGGACTTAATAAATTTACAGCGGAAAGCAGACATTTTGTCAGTCTTCTTCACTCAAAATTTAACTTCTTTTTCTAGATGAAGCTGATTCAAAACCATTCCTTCGGACAGAATTTTCTTGAGACCATTATATTTAAATCCCCCCCCCCCGCCCCAATATTTGATCCTAAAATGTTCGAAAGAATCAGAAAAAAAATAATAAAACACTATAAGTCATAGAAAACTTTTAACAATTTGGCCAGAAAATACATGTTCATGTTGTTTTAGGGAGTGGAGCTTAGTTTTCAATATACCTCATTTAATGAAACTTAAAGCTTCTCAAAAGATCTGTCACCCAAACCCAGCAGCACCAAAAGCCATGAGGTCACCGACTCAGACGGCCCTAACTCAGCATATTGGAAGAGGTGATTTCTAAATGGATAGTCACAGTGCACAAGGAATACCTTGAAATCATAATCTAAAGATTAGTTATGTTTTTAAATAGACCTTCTATTTCACCATTTTCATCAATTCAAATCCAATTAAAATGCAGAGGATTTAAAAGTACCTTAGATACTGCTGCCTGAGGCCAACAAAACAGAAGTCTAATTTACCATATTGGTACTTTATAAAATTTATCTTCAAAGCTGACTTAATTTCTTCTAACTACTAATTCTTGGGTAAACAAAAAAGGATCCAACTAGACAATTAATTGCTATATTAGTATGGGAGGCAGTTTGTCAATAAACCCATGTGAGTTAAAATATCATCTCTTTCAATATGTTTCAATTAAGTTTTCAAAGGGAAACTATTAGTTTACCTTTAAAGCTTTCTGAACTGCAGACTTCTTCAAGACATCAGGGTTAAATTCTAATGGGTTACTCTTTCAAGTCAGAAGAAAATGAATATACCAAGGGTTAATAAAACATGCAATGAGGAGTTTATGTAAGGTTAATAATGACACGAAAATTTATGAGAACAAACAAAAAAATCTTTAAATGAAAACCACCAACAAGAATGACACAGTAAAAATCATTTGTAGCACGTACAATTCTTCTTTATGCCCAAGATTTTATCTTAGGATAAACCTTTAATCTATAAATGTCAAAATACGTTTCCTCTGATTACTGTGATCCTTTACGATTACTGTCCTTTCACTCCCACCCCTCTTGTCTTTGGGATTTGAAAAAATCCGGGAGTGACACTTTAAGAAAGGGTTCTGTTTACCATTCTTAACCTGAATAAACTCATGAAGACGTCACCCACGACAACACTAAAGGTTTTATCTGACGTACAAGTGGATGGGCTCAAGAAGCCCACGTGGCTCTCAAGCCAAATCACACCCCATACGAGCAGCTGACCCTTCCCTTGCTTCTGAACTTTACCTTCGTGCAAAACCACAGCAGAAGTGGGCCTTTTCCGCTTCACTGCCATTCTCTCCCGAGTATCGAAGGCAGGGGCTGAACACTTTGTTTCAAAAGTGTATCCTGGCTTTAAAGTTCTATTATTACGGGTTTTATGTCCTAGTTTCATTGACTTTTTTTTTTTTTTCCATATCATTACTTTCTTGCCTTCAAGAGGACAAGGCAGAGCTGTCTGTAAGCTCCTTCAAGGACTGACATTTAACATGGAAGAGGTTATCATTTCGGTTGTAATTAATTTCAAATGACAAACTGCTTTTTGTTATGTTTTTATTAAACAGCAGACATCATGGTGAAGAAAGATGGACAGCCAGCCTCCGGTGGCCATGGCAGGCTGGGCCAGATGAGAAGACGGAACATCCAGCCAAAAGGAATTCATGTGACATAAAGGCCAGACCACTGAGGCGGCCTGTGGAGCTCTAAACACTGGACCCACCAGATGGGCCAGGTGAGGCTGGGAACCACCGCCCTGACATGTGAGGACCGCCAATCCTCAGGTGTCACGGAAACCTCTGCTGAAGCTCACTTTGGGTAGGTGTGATGCACATCTCATTCTAACATGCACAACGAAAGCAAAAGTGAGGAGAGAGGCCGTGGTGTGGGTGGCAGAGCTAGAGAGGCGCTGTGAGATCGTGGGGGGCTGCACAGGCTCGAAAGAGAGACGGGCCAGATCACATGGGGACACTGGGAGGGGGCCAGCGTCGGCCCGGACGTCACGGCACCTTCCAGCCTCGGGCTGCTCCCCACAACTGGAGGCAGTAATAACCTGCAGTGTAGCCACCCGGACTTTTTAAAGATTTGTATTTTTACGTAATCCGACACCCGATGTGTGACTCTAACTCACAACCTTGAGATCAAGACTCACACGCTCCACTGACTGAGCCAGCCAGGTACACCCCCTTTTTGTTTTTAAAGACCTTAAAGCAATGCCACCTGTACTTTTTACAAGTGAAATGGCACCTTGCATCATCATACCCAGTGATCTTGCTACTGTGTACCAAGTATCCAATTTTACGGATACCAAGGAGGCAACAGTGTGAACACTCATCTCAGATAAACCCCATGGACAGCTCTGTGAACTCACAAACCTCAAGTGGTAACAACCTCACTCTACACTAGCATGGGGTAGACAAGAGGGGTCACAAGGCAGAGTTCAAAGCCCAGCTCTGGTACTGACTAGCTGCGATCTTGGGTCTCTAACCTCTGTCCCTCACACTCTCTGTGCTGCCTCAGCTTCCTTATCTGAAAAGTGATGTGATGGGGAGATTAAACAGGGCGGACAGGGAGAGCCCTTGGAAGGTGTTCAGCAAATGCGTGTTACTATGTAAGTCCCAGGTTCCCAGGTTGGAAAGCTGGCCACTGGAAGCCAGAGAACACCCTCGGCGCTCCAGGGTCACATTCAGCTCCAAATCTGATCAAAACAGGAGGGCAAAGTGCCGACAGTCTATATCGTCAAGAGACTGTTTCCACACAGGAGAAAGTCCTGTAGTGCCAAAGGTTCCCAGATGGCGGTAATGCGTGCATGGGGCTGCAAATTAAGTATCCTGAGTAGGTAGAAGGTACAAGACCAACGGGGTTGGCCTTTACCAGAAATATCAACAGTCTCAGCCTTTGGGGGAAAATTGAGAAAGCAATGATTTAACCTGACGATGAAATCCAATTTTCTTTAAAAAAGAAAAAAGGCAATCAAATCTGGTCAAATTAATCTCATAAAACACTGTGCTGATGCCTATGATTGAATCACTAAGCAGCACTACTGTATGATTTTGATAATGTGGGAGGGAAGTTGGTTTTGATAAGCTAGCAATGTCTTAGCTCAAGATCATAAAGCAATTAACAAATCCTGACACAAGGTCAGAAATATTTCCCTTTAAAGAAAGCAATTACAGAATGAGAAAAGGTAACTTAGAAAAACCACTGCAGACTAACAGAGTTTATGCAGGAGGGTCACACTGTTGTCCACAGCAGCTTACAACCGTCACTAAGAAACACCCAAAATATAAAGTCATTTCATAACTCGAGAGTTATAGAGAATGTTTGCCAACACGTACCAGTGACCTCATCTTGACTTTGAAAACACCTCAAACAGCAACAAGCAAGGAGAGTGAGGAAGGAGACCATGGTTACCATTTCCTACCCACGTGACTCTCAATAGCTCACCTAACCCATCAGGATCTCGATGTCCCTCACGGATAAAATGGGGCAAAATACCTATTCTTCAACTTTTGCCCCACCCTTCTTTGATAAGAATACACTGAAAGTGCACGTGGAAACAGAAATGAAATCTCTTCGAGAGCACAAAGCATTACTACCACTGTTAGATTCAAGGGCTGAAGAACTTTATGAATCTCACTAACTTATTGAATTAAATCAGCCTAGAAAGAGTAACTTTCTAGACTAATGACTAAGCCATCGGTGACTTTCTTTGACCCTAAAGCAAGTAAAAACAACTGTCTGCTACAAGCACCAAGAACAGTAGTACCAGGAATCAGGGCCCCAGAGCAAGACCCCAGGAAACAGACGTAAGAAGATCAAAGTCAGCTTCCCAAATAAGTGGGTTAGAAATGCTCAGTTACCCTCTCCTGGATATTCTTTAAGTTCCTTAAAAGAAGCTGAATCATAAACTCGATGTATTTTGTTCTCCCTTAGGAGCTCTGGTTAAAAAGAGGAGAAGGCACGTTTCCAGGGCAACAGGTGGACATCCGTCTTCACTGACCATCCCCACAGGTACAGCTGGCACTTCAAGGAAGGCCAAGTTCTGACACTTCTGTGTTTCCTCAGGAGGGAAAAGGAGATCTAAGGACGTTTTCTGAAAGCTTGCAAATAAACATTTACATCTCACATTGAGATGAACCCTCAGAAAATCGGCTTTAATTATTATGGTTTCATTTTCCCCTCAGAAGAATTTTTATCTTTATTTTTTTACGGGCCAGTAGCAGCTTAGGAATGTCAGGATTCTTCACGACTCACCAGATTTGTTCATCTCATCATCAGATGTAGTCACCAAAGTTGGTTACAGCGGTGTTACTTTTACAAAACAAGCACAAAAGAAACACACGCACAGTAACTGAAATCATGCAAGAAAATTAAAAAAGCATGCCACATCATTCCACCATTGAATAGATGGCATTAGAAGTTCCAGCCCACATTCTAGCAGTCTCCATTAAAACAAAAGGAAGAAAGAACACTGGAGAACTCACAAATAGTGCTCTATAGACTGAGGTAGTATTTTCACAAAACACTAGTCCCGACGCTCGCCTCTCTTTTAAGTAGCCACACCCAAAGTTTCCCTCGTAGATACTCTTAGGAGAGTGGAAACAGGAGGAGAAAGCAAAGAATGGTGGACCGCGGTCAGTGAACGCACAAGAAGCACTAATAAACAGGATTGCAAAAGGCAGAGTCAAAGCATCCCACAGAAACGCAGGAGAACCAGTGGGCAAACGCTGTCGTTTAACTTAAACACCCGAGAGGGCAGCGGATTTGCAAAGATCCTTTGCCTCTGACAGACAGAGCATACTTCATGCACAGAGTGCCATTTTAATAAAAGGTTAATAAGTTCATTTTTGCTTTTGTTTTGCTTACGTAGTATTACTCCAATTTCAGTTTAATGACAAAATACACACTTCGAAAGAGGCCTAATTCTTTCTTGCCAATTCACTTAATACTATTCTCCGTATCCTAAAATATATAACAAATTCACTTCCATCAGGCATTATAAAAGACTGTAAAACAAACATTACTGTGATTAAAAACCAAAAAGTTCTACTGTATGAGAAATTCTGCAGGAAGGTTAAATAACAACAAAACAACTTTCCTCAAATTGAGATCGTTAACGGAAAAAGTCAGAGTTCGAATTGGAAGACTGGCCAAAAGGTTAAGTAACATTTTAAGAAAAATTAAGAATTTATGAAGTTAAAATTAGTCAAGAAACCTTCACTGAAAGAAAGAGTACAGTTGCATATAATTACACAGCGTTCAACTACAGCTTCCCAGTATAAAAACAGATCAATTGCATTTTGTCAAAAACCTTAACTGAAACACAGGGATGCACAAAGTACGTTTACTTTGCTTTGAGCTAAGTGCAAGTGAAGTGCAATTTTCAGAGCTTGAAAGGCACTGGAGGAGAAGTGGGTTGTGCACTCCGTGGGCTTCCGCGGGGAGGTGAGACGAGGACAGTCTGACGTGAGACACTTGGATGCAAACTGTGAAGGGCAGTAAACACTCTGCTTTCTCGTCTGTCTCCACCACGTCGATGCCAACAAGGAGAGGACACAGGGAGACTACATGCAAATGCGCCGGGATGGATGAGCACTTATTACAGGCTTAGCAGGGAAACAGCCTGCAAACCTCAACAGAACTGGTCTGGTGTTTAACACAGTGAAAGAAGGCAGGAATGACCATCCGCTGGGTATGGGAACTGGCACTCAAAAAAAGTGATCAAAACAATGTAACATTTATATAATGATCACATTACCCTAAATAGTGGATTTAAAGTACGGTGGTGGAGGATCCCGTGAGACTTCACACGAACAGAACGGTGGGATTTTTCTTCCCCACAACTGTGGTCATTACCTATAAAAGCTGCACTTCACAGTGTTTTCTAAGAGCAAACAGTTCTGATGCAAACGAGCAGGGGCTCTCCCTCCGGGCTGTGGGAGCCAAGCGGGACAGGGCACCAGGGGCTCCAGCCAGCGCCTGTCCTACCAGGAGGCTGCCCACCGGCCGTCCTGCCACGCCACAGCCAGAGTGGACTCTGGGGCCGTGGACAGAGCTGCTTTGTTTTATTCCCATGCCAGAGAAGACAATGTCCATCCCTAGGGAACTCCATTTTAATAATTAGTGATTTTCTACGGAGTATCTTCTTCCCTAACTACCAGGCACATCCTTTTCTTATGTAATGGAGATTTCTTCATAAAGCATGTCAGAGTAAAGATAACTCTGAACATTCTGGACAATCAGTAAGATGCAGAAACATAAATTACACTCATGAAGCAAATACACACTGACCCCTCCCCTCTGCTGTTCTCCTGGGAGCAATACTGGTGACACGGTGTGGCTCAACACAAGATCTACTGCCGGAAAACGGGCACCCAAGGGAGCTCCCATGGCATTACCTACCGGAAGGTTCCTTGCTGAATCCAAATACAAGATCAGCAACGAAGAGGAAAGACCATCATTGGCTTGGTCTTTGTCAGCCCTGATGTCTGTCAGCACCTACGAGGAAAGGACAAAAAGCCTCAGCAGGTGTGTTTCCAGAAGATTTTAGAGTACTTCTACCTGATTATGTCTGTAATGCTCAAGAAAATAAGAAAGGTGGTGAAATAAACCATCCGATATATGCAACACAGAGAGAATGAAAACACTAAATATATTTTAATGGCAATCTACACAAATCAGGGGCGACTGGGTGAGCAGTCGGTTGAGTCTCTGACTTTGGCTCAGGTCATGATCTCACGGCTTGTGAGTTCGAGCCCCGCGTCGGGCTCTGTGCCGACAGCTCAGAGCCTGAAGTCTGTTTCAGATTCTGTGTCTCCCTCTCTCTCTGCCCCTCCCCGACTCATGCTCTGTGTCTGTCTCAGAAACATAAAAAAATTAAAAAAAAAATCTACACAAATCAATTAAATAAAGCACAGGTGATCTGCGGCTTGCCAAACCCCCAAAGTATATCAAGCACAAAACGTGAAGATCTCGTAAAGCAGGTGGGAAGGACCTATAAATCCTTCTTTCAAAACATTCCGGTACCTTTAATTTACCCCTGATGCAACTGTAGTGACTTAGAGCACAATAATCAAAATCACTGCTGTAATTTTTGTAAGCCAAGTAGCCATGCAGTCTAGAGATTCTAATCTCAGCTGTCAGGGGAAACACTCCATCACGGCACCTTATCGAGGTTTGAAGCATTTGGCATCAACGTGAGCCACTCCAGTTTCAAGTGCAGCTTTCCTCTTGGGACCTCGTCCAGGGTGAACCACTGAGGAGAGAATGTGAACGTTCACAACAGCTCTCCTGAGTCAGACTTTCCAGTCAAGCAGTTTCCACAAGTGTTACGAGCCACTCCCTGGGAGGCACTGACTGTTTCTGATTACTGCTGCAGGACGGAGTCCTGCCCGATCTCTAATGAGCTGACGACCCCAGAAAGCAGCCGCTGGAGCCTGGCCAGGGAGGGTGCTGAAGGCTTCACTAACACTACCTCACTGAACCCTAACAAAACCATGGTGGAGTAAACACTGTTTTCATCCCTAATGGACACACAAGGATTCCAACGTGCTCCAGTCCTGTCCAGCACCACAGGGCTTCTACGTATGGACCTGAATAGAATTTATGGGCCAAGAGATAATACAACATGGATACCAAACACTGAATTTCAATATCAAAGAAATTCACGTTTGCTTTTATTCACCACTATATACTTCTCAATAAAAGAGTATTCAGCTGCTTCAGCTTAAAAATCACAAAGCAATTAATCAAAGCTAGTCCCCAAATACTCGGCGTTCAGGGGCTGCCACAAGCGCACAGGAAGGAAAATGTGTTACTTTGGAACAGTGGATCTCAACATTTATTTGCTTCCTTATGTCCTGCTTGTCCCAATCACACTCATCTTTTAGAAGCCATCTCAAAATTTTCCTCGCTTTTAACGCTTTTTATTCTGATGGCAATGTCCTGCTTGAAAGCAGTGCCTGCTTGTGAGTTCCCACTGCGTTTGTAGGCGGCGCTCACGTGACAATTTCTCCTCGACCGCACAGTCCTAGCTGTTATACCTCCAGCGCCTCGAAAGCCCACTTTTAGGAAGCTTCTCACAGGCCTCTGCCCTGACTCCCAGAGTGTCGTGCTTGTACTCGTGAATTTCTAACATATGCTGGGCTCTCAATACATACCATCTGACTGGGCTGTCAAACTTCTTTCTTTTCACTTTGCTAACACTGAAGGGCCTAAGTTCTCAGTGTTTGTGAAGTGACCGTTCGGTTCTTGGAACACAGTGGGGACGGGCAGCAGGTCTGTCACAGGCCGTGAAATGGAACAAGAACTCAGAGAAAACTTACTTCATCTAAAAGGCGCTCCTTTTCAACTTCAATAAGATCAATCATAAGACTATGGAAATAATAACACAACAACTTTAGAATATAGAAACATACTTCTTAACACTGAAATAACCTTAAACATCTGTCTAGGAAAAAGTACACGGACATGCATCAAAATGCTAGAGTTTATCAACAGACAGACTTCGTTCGGAAGCTTCCTCAGGTTTATCTCAAAACTATGAAGGGAAGAGTAAGGCACAAGCGGGGGGTGAGTCTCTGGGAGGTCAGGACCCTCAGTCTGGCCAAGCCAGGATGACAGTTGTAAAAAATGTGGTCTTCCCTATAATGTAGCTATTTACAGAATATGAAAACGCCAAAAATGTGTGGAAATATTCAGCCTTCCTGTCCGACAAGCTCTCCTTCGGTGCTGCCGTCCGTCTCTACAGCCTTCCCGTCCTCACTCCTCAGCTCTGGACCATCAAGTATCTGGAGCCCCACAGAGGCCTCTGGCTCAGTCATCTTCCAGAGCCCCTTCTTCCCCTAAACACCCTGCTCTACGAAAAATTGTGGCACTCCCCCCGGAAGCCAGAGATGACGAGGGTGGGAGAAGTCCGCTCCTATTTTCGCTCGTAGCTACCCCTCCTCCTGCCCCTACCCCAGGTCAGACCCTCACAGCTCTTTCCTGGTCGATCACCGTAGTCCCCAGTCTCAGTCCCCGCCACTCTAAGCCACACGGTGGCTCTACTAAAATGCAAAATTGATCTGTTTACTGCCCTGCTTACAATATTTCAGTCGCCCCTTGTTAAACCAGCTCAGGAATGAATTCTGAAGTCACAGAATACACAGGTCATTCTTGATGAGGCGAAGCCTGTCCAATGTCATCTATACCCGTATCTTGTTGGCCACAAGAAATTCATTATTTAAATTCAAATTTATTATTCTAAATAATAAAGATTAGGTTTAGATGTATTTTTCTAAAAGCTCATTTCTTCAGCTGTACTGGTTGTTCAATTTAAGTATACAAATCAGTATTTATTTTTCCAATGTGTAGGCACAATGTAAATTACTATCCCCCCTGCTCCCTAAAAAACTCGACAAACTGAAAACGTTTAAAACCTCATTTCTACACCCTAGAGGGGAGCTGCCTGTGTGGCGTGAAAGGCGGAGAGCTGCCCTGGCCTTTGGGGCCACGCTCTGATGTGGCTTATGAGCACTTAAATGGGGCCGAGTACAACCACTGAAGCGAATTTCAAATTTTGTTTAGTTTTAATCAATTAATTTAAATAGCTACACACAGCTAGTGGTTGCTGTGATGGTCGTAGATCTAGAATTTTCCTTCTTATACTTAAATGTGAGAGAAATAAAACATACCTCGAGAAGTCTAAAGTGAAACAAATGTTGTATCTAAGAGCCACTTAACAATACACGTTACATACACATACACCTATTTTTCAAAGCTGTGGTAGTTTTAAGTGTGACTACTGGGAAGAGTGTTCTCCTCGCCTCAGGGTTTACCTTCCTAAGAAGTCATCCTTGTCCGGGTCTTCGTCAAAGAGCTCAATCTCTAATTCCTGTCCGGGATGTTCATAGACTAAAGCCTGAAAAAATAACGAGTGGTAGTTATCTTACATTTTTACTAACGTCGGCACCTGCTGAATATGAGGATTATGGTAAAGAGCACCGTACTAGTTTTCTCTTACTAAGTGGTTAAGCACTTACATTTTCTCATTGTCAAACCACATACGCTTCTCCGTGGGAGATCATTTTGAAACATCTGCCCACATAGTCTACTGTGTTTCCAGTTACCTGGGATTAGTCTCACCGAGTCAAATTCCACCGCTCAGGAAGGAGGTCACAAGACAGCACCCACAAACAGAACAGGTTAGCACACCTTACTAGCCCTGAAGTGGCTGTGTTCAAGTCCTGTTCTTGGGATAACTACTAGTGACCCACGTACCACCACTCAGAGATTAAGCCATCTGGCAACAGCCTGGACCGGAAGGATGGGAAGCTGGTGACGTATAAGCCACACAACTGTTCCGAAGAACAATTCTGCAAAAATGTATCACTCCTTTACTCAAATTGTACTTCATGACGCAGCAATAACACCTTGACTAGCTTCTTTGGAGAAAACTTGGTCAAGTGAAGAAAAATATATTCCTATGACATTGTTACAACAGCGGTTCTAATGCTGGAATGAATAGTCAAGATCTCTTTTGGGTAAAGAAGTGAATGGCAATCACAAATCGGGTCCATCTGTATTTACTAACATGTAGAGATGTCCAGATGTAGTAAATGAGAATTTACAAAATGATACATAACTGATCTCGTATTTGTATGTTTACATATGTTAACCACATAAAACATTTTTCCCATGAAAAATATTCTGCCAATTACGTATTGCGATGGTTTAATGTCATCAAGGTTTAAAATTTATGTGTCGTTTATGTGTTGGCATGACAATAATATTGTGAGGAAGGGACGGAAAGGGGCAATGCTTTTTAAAGATGGGAAATTAAAGCAAAAAGGATTTAAATTACCCTCTACACCAACCACACTCCTGTGTTAACAGGAGCGGACTCAGAATTTGGAGAAGCCAGGCGACACCACTGGGCACATCTTACCTCGTATACCTCGTTCCACTTCGGACTGAGGTTCTCTTTGATGACTTTGCTTTGGAAGATCTGGTTGCCGACTCGAATAATCCCATAGGGGTCCGACTTTCCCTTGACGAGTCCCTTAAGGTAAGTATCTTTCCCCTGAAGGTCCTGAGCTTCGATAAAATGTATCCTTAGGACACCCTGAGAGAAAAGGAGAACCCGTGGACTGTTCACTGGTTCACGTGACAGGGAACAACGCTGTGCACACTCACCATCCTAAAAACAGGACGGAAGGGAACGAAACAAAGACCCTCTTGTGCGGCAAAGCAGAAAGTAAACGTGGAGCACACAGGTGGCAGCGCTGAGGAAAAACCAAAGCAGCACCAGATGACGGCACTGGAGTGGTACTATTTTCAGTCAGGAGACCAGACCAGGGAGAACGAGGTGGGAGTCGGTGGCCCCACGGTGACACTGTGCTCCAGGAGCCTGAGGAGCCCGAGTCACAGAGCCTTACGGGTCACCAACACAGCCCTATGGTTCGGTGCTACAGTAATTGGTAACCAACAGAGGATGTCTCAGACGTGATACTAAGCCCTTCATATGCAATGATTACTTCCAGTCTTAGAACAATCCTATGAAATACAGTCGGCCTTGGAACCACATAGGTTTGAACTATGCAGATCCACTCAAACGTGCATTTTTTTTTTTTTTTTTTGAGAGAGAAAGAGGGTGCAAGTGAGCAAGGGGCAGAGAGAAAGGGAGGGAGAGAGGGAGAGAGGGAGGGGAAGAGGGAGAGAGAGAAAAGAGGGGCTCGAGCTCACCCAAAGCGGGACTGGAACTCACAGACTGTGAGATCATGACCTCAGCCAAAATCAGATGCTTAACCAACTGAGCCACGAGGCACCCAGGATTTTTTTCACTAAATACAGTAAAATGCTATGAATGTATTTTCTTTTCCTTATAATTTTCTTAGTAACATTTTCTTTTCTCTAGCTTACTTCATTATAAGAAAACAGAATAAAATACATAGAACATATAAAATACGTGTTAAATGCTCATGTTATCAGTATGGTATCTGGTCAACAGCAGGCTGTTGGTGCAGTTCTGGGGGAGTCAGAAATCATGCCGACTTTCTGCACAGGGGTCAGTGCCCACACCCATGCTGTTCAAGGGTCAGCTGTATGTCATTAAATGTAGTTTATAGAGAAGAAACTGAAACTTTGAAATACACATTTACTCATAGACTTTAAACACAGTTTTCTTTTCCTAAAATGTTGTTTAATAGGTAAAATAAAAAATATCCATTCACACTTCTTTCAAGGCAAACAATGGTGGTAAAGTTAACACGGAGCAGCATTCTCCTCTCTTTAAACAACCTTTTTTTTTTTTTTTGTAGAATTTTTTGAATGTTTATTTATTTTTGAGAGAGAGACAGAGAGAACGAGCAGGGGAGGGGCAGAGAGAGAGGGAGACACAGAATCCGAAGCAGGCTCCAGGCTTCGAGCTGTCAGCACAGAGCTCAACATGGGGTTTGAACCCATGAACCATGAGATCATGACCTGAGCCAAAGTCGGATGCTTAACTGACTGAGCCACCCAGGCGCCCCTTAACCAAACGCTTTTAAAATCACTGGGCAATATTCCTGACCCCATCAGCTAGGAAGACATGCATTTTTACGGATAAATACACTTTTAAAAACTTAGAGAATTTTCTGTTTACATTTTCATGTGTGTAAAGTTTAGATAATCTGGCATCATGTTTAAGTAGTGCTGACTTTTAAACCCAAGGTTAAGGAAGGCTGGCTTTGGGCACGGCTTCAGTACTCACCGTGCTCAGAGAATAAAAAGTATAAGACGCAAAGGAGCATGAGGATTTCTACATGGAAAAGAATTCTTGCATTTTCAGAGATGAAAATCGTAAATTAAAGAAAAATGACATTTCTCATATGTAGTGTTCCATTAAACCTGAATGCCCATGTTATAACTAGTTTGGGCACCAATTAGCTGGGGTGTTGGTACTTTTAAAAAATATAAGAAAGCTTATAGGTGTTTGAGGACTTGTGCACTGTTACAGAGATCCAGCTTAACTACAAAAACGTAACAAACATCAGGGAAAGGCTGTCTCCTTCTACTTCAGGAAGAACACTGAACACAACACCTCCACTGAAAGAGGACCAATTCCACACCTTCTGTTGAGTAAAATCAACTTGGGGCGCCTGGGCGGCTCAGTCAAGTGTCTGACTTTGGTTCAGGTCACGATCTCACAGTTCATGGGTTCGAGCCCTGCATCGGGCTCTGTGCTGACAGCTCAGAGCCTGGAGCCTGCTTCAGATTGTGTCTCCCTCTCTCTCTGTCCCTCCCCTGCTCATGTTCTGGGTCTCTCTCTCTCAAAAATAAGTAAACATTAAAAAAAAAAAATCAGCTGTCCTGTGTGCATCAGTATCACACTCATTACAGACAGGAGTGCAGACAGACTACACGGATGGGGGTAAGGAGCAAGCAGGAAAAGCTCTGTGAAAATTAATTAAAGGAAACCTTTAGAATGGGGTCGGGAGGCCAGCACTGGAAGGGCTCAGGCACCACCACTCCACTGTCCACTGCAGACCCGACGGGAAGAGATGCACCTTCCACGTGATACTATTTTGCCAGCCCGGCAGGAGGAAGGAAGGTCTCCTCCTCCCCTGGCGACAGCTCAGCTCACGAGCAGCCACCACACTTCGGGCTCCCAGTTCACCCCTCCCGGCTCCCCCTTTCCTCTGTGAAAGAGCCTCCTCTCCTCTGTTCTGCAGAATCACCTGTGGTTTTGCCACAGCTTAATTGTCCCAGACTGCAAGTCTCTGCCGTTCCTGAAGAAACCCATTTTTGCTGGTAAAATAACTGGGGGTTTTATCTTTAACAGTTCTCACTAACCTGTGAGGGCCTATCCACTCCAAGCACGTGTCTGACCATTAGAGGGAATTCTAGGTCCTTGACCGGCAAGTTCTCAGTCGTGGGATGAGGCTGCTTAGTCTACTCAAATGAAGGTGACTCCAATATCTGTGACCTAACTCTGTGCTAGGCACCATCCCCAATTTATAGATGAAGAAACGAGGTCCACACATGCCAAGTAATACACCCCAAGACCAAAGCTGCTATTAAGCCCGAGGGCTGTGCTCTGAGACCGAGGCCTGCCTTCCCATTTCATCCAGGGCAGTTGGTAACAGCAGCACTGCTTCTGCCACGTTAACTTATTCGAGGACTCGAGATGACCATATTCTCATCTCTGAGAGAAAACGTGTACCAGTCATTACACAAAGTTCCCATCGCGTACTAAGCTCTTAGATTCTGTTATTACAAATAGTATATGCTTTCTGAGATGACAACTAAGTTGCCACAGCTGTCCTTTAGGACTTGCAGAATAGCATTTGCAGGATTAAATCCCTATAAGCACCTTGGATGTTCACAGCTGAGGATTAAGAATTGCCCTGAAGTTTCTGTGATGTACCTCCGCCAATCCCTCAAGAACTGTGACAGGCCGAACTATCACATCCAGATCCATGTGGCAAGGTCACTGCTAAGAGAACCACAGCAAGTTACAACACCCAAATATGCGATAGGCCGTCCCATATCTACACCTAAGTGCTAACAGGGGCGCAGGCATACTTACCTTTGGTATAGGAAACCGCAACTGTGCTATTTGAACTTCACTGACAAGAGGAACGGTGATCCGATTGGGAAGCACCAGGTAGTTTGATATTATATCCAGAATGATGGTATCTGACAGACCACTATTAGGAGGGCAATAAAAAAGAACAAACCAACTATCAGGCACATCAATAGTAGGTCTTGCCTTTAATAGCAAAGGTAAGCACAAACATGATCTAATATCCCATTTACAGGGCTGGAGTTGTCGAATTTCTCCAAAACAGTATTTAAAACAAGCATTTTAAGGCAGTAGCTGTGATATGGCTATGGTGACCATTATGTGGGATGTATATGTGTATGTACACAAACACGCACACACACACACCCGTGTGTGTGTGTGTGTGTGTGTGTGTGTGTGCGCATGTATAGTTGAGATATATAGTTGAGTAGAGCTGAAAACACAAGGTAATATATTCTGGCTACATTTCATAATATTCTAAATGTTTCATACATTCTATGTAACTTTATCATTGACCTAATACTAAGATACATTAAATTTTTTTTTAGCATAAAGTATTTCAAACATCCACAAAAGTGCAGAGAATACCATAACAAACATCCATCTACTCATTCCATGTTTCTAACATTAAATTTCTCTCTCATTATATGTCCATAGGTTCCAATGAAGTAGAAGAATTTACAGTTTATTCTCTTCACACTGTATTTGGGTACTCACCACTGTAATGATTTTGAATTAACTACTGCCCAGAGAACTCAGTAATATGTATAAAAGCAGTGGAGGATAAAGAAACCAATGTACTTTTGATATATTTTTGCCTACTCTTTGGGATAAATTTGAGAATTAAGCAGTATGTATGTGACAACATTTTTGAAAGCGCATGTAAATGAAGTTTCATTGCTATGGAAGAACGCCTTTAACCAGAACTGAAAAGTTTTATTTAAGAGAGTTTCACTTCTTGCCAGGACTTTTCAGATGTTACAATTATTAACATAAATGTGTAAAGTAACCGTACACATAAAAATAGCCACTGGGACAGAGTGGAAGTCACTGTTGTTCAGTGAGTAATAAAAACCGAATGTTCACTGCAAGCTGGGCATCCAAATACAACAACGAGGCACAGGGCTTACCTTACTTAGAACGTTTCCATTCATGATGGAAAAAGGACTGAAAACCCACAACCCCACAGACAACGCAGACAACAACTCTCTGAAAAGGTCGGCTAATCAGACGTTGTTAACACGCCACAGAGACTCAGAGGGTTTCAGGCGGCAGACACCGGATACGTGTTTGCTACGCAGCGGTGTGAGGCGGTCCTCGGGGCTTGGATGCCGGAGCACTTCTTACTCCAGGCATCCCCCACCCCCTCCAAAATACTGGTTTTGTTTCTGCTGAAAAAAATCTGCTGAAGCAGAGAGCCCTTCGATGACGACCTGCTTTCAAGAATCCCCTAGCTGCTATGGTGGCAGGCCGACCGCCTCACCACCCGCCCAGCTGTGCAGACTCCGGCCCAGCACCCAGGAAAGCAGCAGAAGGCCCACCCTGGTGCCTCACCCCTGCTCTCCTTTCTATCCCCCTGTGCACATGTCCAGGCTCCTCCAGAATTTCCCGAGCTGCGGTGCTGCTCCCGGCTGCCCCTCTGCTTGTCCCGGCTGCTGTCACGATCTTGTCACACTGGAAGGGCTTCCTATCGTGTCCAGTCCTCTTTGTCCTTTGGAACTGCTGCCTCTTTACCTCACTTCTGTTTCTATCCTAATTCTCATTCCTTAGGATCCCTGTAGGGCTCTTCGTTGGAACATGTGGGGATAGTCAAAATTTAAGCTAAAGCACAGCAATTCAAGCATTATTATCTTATGATACCTTTCGTTTTCATAATCAATGAATACAGCATGTAGAGGTTCATTTTATAATGCTCAAGGCGAGATTTCATTATATTAGGTTCAAAGTTACTATTTACTTTTATAACATAAAATACAAAATATTATATAAATACAAAATACAAATACAGAATGTTGTATATTATATAAATTTTACAGAATTATGTATAAGTTATATATATTATATATGAATACACAATTTTACTTCAAAAGATGTTTTTATATATTCCTTTTATACCGTAGCTTTTTTTTTTTTTTTAAGAGAGAGCATGTGAAAGGAAGAGAGGGGCAAAGGGAGGGAGAGAGAGAATCTTAAGTAGGCTCCATGCCCAGCACGGCGCCCGATGTGGGGCTCAATACCACGATTCTGGGATATGACCTGAGCCAAAATCAAGAGTTGGACGCTCGTGTCCCATGGCTTTGTTTCTGAATGGTATTTCCCTCTATATTTCTTTTTTTTTTTTTAATTTTTTTTTCAACGTTTATTTATTTTTTGGGACAGAGAGAGACAGAGCATGAATGGGGGAGGGGCAGAGAGAGAGGGAGACACAGAATCGGAAACAGGCTCCAGGCTCTGAGCCATCAGCCCAGAGCCTGACGCGGGGCTCGAACTCACGGACCGCGAGATCGTGACCTGGCTGAAGTCGGACGCTTAACCGACTGCGCCACCCAGGCGCCCCATATTTCCCTCTATATTTCTAATATACATGAGTATATATTTTTAATGATAAATGTATTTCTCTAAATACTAAGTATAAGTATGTATTTTGTGTGTCTCATGCATAAAATTCTATACATAAAATAGTTAAAGCTGTTACTATATAAAGAGAACCTATCTACATATAAAGTCATTAATTAGGAGTGCCTGGGTGGTTCAATCATTTTGAGTGTCCAACTCTTGATTTTGGCTCTGGTCATGATCCCAGGGTTGTGGGATCGGGACCCATGTCAGGCTCTACGCTGAGCGTGCAGCCTACACAGGATTCACTCTCCCTCTGCCCCTCTCCCCCACGCATGCTCTCTGACCAAAAAAAAAAAAAAAATCATTAAATAAAATGGAGTATATGTATATATGTATCTCAATGTATACAGACATGTGTGTGATATAGATCTCCCTTTTTATTTTTTATTAAGTATTTTTTTAATGTTTATTTTTGAGAGAGAGAGAGACAGACAGACAGACACCACGCACCAGCAGGGGAGGGGCAGAGAGAGAGGCAGACACAGAACCCTAAGCAGGCTCCAGGCTCTGAGCTGTTAGCACAGAGCGTGATACGGGGCTTGAACTCACAAACCATGAGACCATGGCCTGAGCTGAAGTCAGATGCTCAACCAACTGAGCCATCCAGGCACCTCTTAATTTTTAGTAGGCTCTACACCCAACATGGGGCTTGAACTCACAACCCCAAGATCAAGAATCATGCTCTACTGACTGAGCCAGTCAGGTGCGCCTGTATCTCTCTTTTAAATAAATGATTTGGGACTGACTTCCCCCAGCTGCAGGCTTGCCAAGGCAAAACACGCCCTCTGGCTCACCCTGTAAGGCAACTAATATGATGCTATTTACAGGGTAGCTGCTTTGGACAAGGCTGTGTTTATTTCAGCCCTCCCATGATATACAAAGGAGAACACATTTTCCACACTAAATGGCAACAGTGATCTGTTGTTTTGCTGGCTGCCTAGCATCTGTCCGCCTGGATGAGAGGTCTGGGGCAGGTTCTTCCATTGCTTGCCCCCAGCCCCTCACCCTGGTCCTCTCTTCTTCCTTTGGGAGCAGGCAGAAGACCTGGTCATCAGAATCACAGGATCTGTCCAAGGATGGGTGGACAAACAGAAATCAGCCCTGGAACTCGTGCTGGAACCAGCGGAAGGTTCTTTTTAGACTGAAGTTGCTAAGCATGAAGAACAGAGGAGCTGCGACTTCATAGCAAGAGCCTGCCTGATAACAAACCCATGCAGAGAACAGCAGAGTCAAGATTGGGAGAGAGAGCACTTAGGGCATCATTTGGACACCAAAACCTGCCTGACTTCATCCACACAATGCTCCAGCCTGCCCAGCGACAGGGGCTGGGAATGAGCCACTGGAAGTGGAGCTCCACGACAGGAGTGTGGCTGTTCTGTTCATAGCTACACTCCAGCACAAACAACAGTGGCTGGCTCATGGCAGGCACTCAATACTTACTGGTTGGATACACGAACAAGTTGTCTTAAAAAACAGTATTTATTTACTCATTTGCTTTATTTTTTAAGGTTTGTTTATTTAAGCAATCTCTACACCCAATGTGGGGCTCGAACTCACAACCCCGAGATCCACAGTCACATGTTTCTCTGACAGCCAGCCAGGCGCCCCCTACTCATTTATTTACTTTCTTATTTAAGACCACTTGAGTTGGCTTTGCTGCTTGCAAACAAGAATCCTAATGAATACTTCAAGAACTCTTAAAGTTGTCTGTTCTTTGCAAAGATCTTTTAAAGTAACAGTATTTTCTAGATCCATAAAACCACAGTACCTAAAAAAGATTTTTATTATTAGGACTCACTTTATTATTATTATTTTTTAATGTTTACTTATTTTTGAGAGAGAGCAGAGAGACAGAGACAGAGCACAAGCAAGGGAGGGGCAGAGAGAGAGGGAGACACAGAATCCAAAGCAGCTCCAGGTTCCGAGCTGTCAGGATAGAGCCCGACGCAGGGCTCGAACTCACAAGCCGCGAGATCATGACCTGAGCCGATGTCAGACTCAACCGACTGAGCCACCCAGGTGCCCCACTATGCCTCACTTTATTAAAGTCCCAACTTTTCCCTGATAATGAAACAAAATAAAGTTCTTTCCAATTACCATTTTAGGGGCATAAACAAACACACAGGAATAGAAAAAAATTTTTAATTTCTGAGTTATTTTAGAAAAAAAAAACATTAAAACGTTATCTACCAGGAACATATGTAACTGTAACCAATAAGTGATATAGTGCAACCCTAAAATACAAAAGTAAATAGCAAAGGCAGGATTCTAGAACCTTCTGCTTGGCAACAACTAACAGGTTTGCCACAAACAGTTGCCTTCAATTAGATAAGACAGATGGCTGTGACCCAATGAGGAAGCCTTCATTTCCCTCACAGCAGGAATGTGCCCTTCACAGTTTCATAAGCTTGTTTTAGGCAAATTCCCTCATGTTTATAAAAAATTTTTTTAATGTTTATTTCTGAGACAGAGAGAGACAGAGCATGAGTGGGGGAGGGGCAGAGAGAGAGGGAGACACAGAATCTGAAGTGGATTCCAGGCTCTGAGCTGTCAGCGCAGAGCCAGATGTGGGGCTCGAACCCATGAACTGTGAGATCATGACCTGAGCTGAAGTTGGATGCTTAACCGACTGAGCCACCCAGGTGCCCCAAATTCCCTCATGTTTTAAATGTGAGACTGCTACAGAATAACGAAGGACTCCCAGGGACACAAGGCAGAAACTCCAGGTTTCTCAGCTCTCACACCCAGACTCCTGGGTGATACTACATGTTCCCAGGCCAGTGCCTACACCTGCCTTCCGGGAGGGGATGCTGGAGGAACGGAAGGCAGCAGCACAGCCTGAAAACAACCCAGAAGGCTAGTTTTATAATATATACTCATTTTTGAAGTTTCCTTTATTTTTCTGGGAAAATAATAAAAACCAAATTTAAAAATTACCTTACAAGTTATTAAAAGGCTGCTACTTTTCTAAAACACCAACACTTGGGGACTTGGGGCACGTGGCTGGCTCAGTTGGTAGAGCATGTGACTCTTAATCTCAGGGTCATGAGTTCAAGCTCCACTTTGGACATGGAGACTACTTAAAAAAAAAAAAAAAAGTAAAAAAATAAAAAAAACAAACCCACCAAAGCTGGAAAGATGCCTCATGATGAGTAAAAAGTAAAATGAAGGGTGAGGGACCCAGTCTAACACTCTCACCCACTCCCCTTTCACTCACTTGGTCCCCATGCCTCAGACGCAGGTCTCAGGAATCTGAGTCTCTTCACCTGAGTCACATGTGAGAGCTTGTGAAAAGGCTCAGAGTCTGCCTTGGACACAGGCCTTACCCGTTCTGTGTTATTCCCATGACACTAGAACTGCACATTGTATCATAAACAAGCTAACCATAGGTCATGACATCATACTTACTTTAATCCAGGGATATCGAGAAGATTAGTCAGTCCTGTCCAATTAATTTCTATCAGCTGTTTTAAAAAAGAAAGGGCAAAAATATTAAGTATCCAGATTATTTCCAATTATCAAATCATACAGGTGTCTTTATAAACAAAATGAGATAGTACGTAATACTGTCCTATACTTTACCTTGCTTTTCGCTTGGGAAAAATCAAAGCCACTGTCCTTTATTGGTACCTGGAGAACCATCTCTTTTTTTGTTTTGCTTTTAGATAATATCAGTTTCCTCCAGTAAAATCGAATAATAATTTATATAACTTTCCTATTGATGAGCACTTATTTATAATTTCTTTTTTATTATAAGTTATGATTCAGTGAAAATCTTACATACGTGTTCTTATAGCATATGTAGACTAGCATGTAAAACGTGAAAGTTTTGGTCAAAGATATACACTCATTTTTAAAAAAATTTTAATTTTTGGGGCGCCTGGGTGGCTCAGTCGGTTGAGCGTCCGACTTTGGCTCAGGTCACGATCTCACGGTCCGTGAGTTCGAGCCCCGCGTCAGGCTCTGGGCTGATGGCTCAGAGCCTGGAGCCTGTTTCCGATTCTGTGTCTCCCTCGCTCTCTGCCCCTCCCCCGTTCATGCTCTGTCTCTCTCTGTCTCAAAAATAAATAAATGTTAAAAAAAATTTTTTTTTAATTTAAATTTTATTTTACTTTAAATTCCTTTATTTAAAAAAATTTTTAAGTTTATTTTGAGAAAGAGAGGGAGCACGAGCAGGGTAAGGGCAGAGAGAGAGAATCCCAAGCAGGATCTGTGTTGTCAGCGCAGAGCCCGATGTGGGGCTCAATCCCACGAGTCGTGAGATCATGACCTAAACTGAAATTAAGAACCAGATGCTTAACTGAGCCACCCAGGTGCCCCAAAGATTTTTATTTTTTAAAAATAATCTCCATAGCCAATGTGGGGCTTGAACTCACATCCCCCAAATCAAGAGTCGCACACCCCACTGACTGAGCCAGCCAGGTGCCCCCATATGTTCATTTTTTGTTGACAGATGCTACCCAGTTGCCCTAAAGAAAAAAATGCTGTACTGATTTAAATTCCCACCCAAAATGTATAAAACGTTCTTTCTTTTTACCCTCATCAAAAACCGACAGTAAAAGTCAGTACACCTGGTAGTTAAAAAAATGGTACTTTATCACTGTTTCAATTTGCATTTTCCTGATATTAGCGGAACACGTTCTATCCATTCATTACTTGTATCTTATTTTACTCATTTTTCTAGTGGGTATTTGGGTATTTACTTAGAATAATTCTTACATAGTTGGCTAAGATAAGATTCCATTCAGGGGCGCCTGGTAGTTCAGTTAAGCTTCTGACTTCAGCTCAGGTCATGATCTCACAGTTTGTGGGTTCGAGCCCCACGTCGGGCTCTGTGCTGACAGCTCAGAGCCTGGAGCCTGCTTTGGATTCTGTGTCGCCCCCTCTCTCTCTCTGCCCCTCTCCCTCTCATGCTTTCTCTCTCTCAAAAGTGAAATAAAAACATTTAAAAAAAAAAGATTCTGGGGGCGCCTGGGTGGCTCAGTCGGTTAAGTGTCCGACTTTGGCTCAGGTCATGATCTCACGGTCCGTGAGTTCGAGCCCCGCGTCAGGCTCTGTGCTGACCTCTCGGAGCCTGGAGCCTGTTTCGGATTCTGTGTCTCCCTCTCTTTCTGACCCTCCTCCATTCATGCTCTGTCTCTGTCTGAAAAATAAATAAGCGTTAAAAAAAAAAAAAAAAAAGATTCCGTTTAGTGGCTATAGACAGGTTAAAAAAAAAAAGCTTGATTAGAAACACTGACTTGTGCTTTATATTTGTGGAAGAAATACTATAAGGAATGGCATGATCTCAATTACCCATATAGCTGCAGCAATAAAACTTCTCAAATCCCTTTGAGCAGTGGATAGTTATAAACAAGTATGAACCAGAGAGTCAAAAGTTTGTTTTGGACAGACCAAAACTTAAAAAAATTTAAGAAGTACTGAAAAACTATTTTTCAGAGTAAGAGAAATGAAATACAAATTTATTGCAACTACCAATATAAACTCATGCTGGCGCCTCCCCCACCCATCCCCTCATACTGGGTGCCCATCCCCCACCAAAAGAACAGGTGCAGAAGCAAATGGCAGTGGGGCAATGGGCAGTGGCCAGCGCCCTGATCATGACCTCTAAACACATTTTCCAAGGGATTCTGAAGAAACAGCTGATTCCAGACTAATGAGCCTGGGGCATGTTGTTCAATCAGAAAGCTTGGGAAACATCCAAAGATTAATGGGTCCCCTGGAAGCGAAATTAAAACTAGGATTATAGAGGCGCCTGGGTGGCACAGTCAGTTGACATCAGACTTCCGTTCAGGTCATGATCTCGCAGTTTGTGGGTTCGAGTCCCACGCTGGGCCCTGTGTTGACAGCTTGGAGCCTGCTTGGGTTTCTGTGTCTCCCCCTCTCTCTCTGCCCCTCCCCCGCTCATGCTCTGTCTCTCTCTCAAAAACAAATAAACATTAAAAAATATTTTTTAAAAAACCAGAGATTATAAAACATCAGGTGACAGACGGCTTACTCTCATGACGCCTGTCAAAACGATGAGATGGGGGCGCCTGGGTGGCTTAGTCGGTTAAGCGGCCGACTTCGGCTCAGGTCATGATCTTGCGGTCCGTGAGTTCGAGCCCCGCATCGGGCTCTGTGCTGCCAGCTCAGAGCCTGGAGCCTGTTTCAGATTCTGTGTCACCCTCTCTCTGACCCTCCCCTGTTCATGCTCTGTCTCTCCCTGTCTCAAAAATAAATAAAACGTTAAAAAAACCCCAAAAAACCATGAGATGCATTTAAATGTTACTCAAGCTCAGAGAAACAAACCACCAGGGAGGCAGGAACAGGATTCACGAAGGGCAGGATTCAGCTGGGTTTGAGAAGGGATGTGAATGCAAGAGACAAGCCCCCAGAAAGGGGCCCTTTCAAGGGCCTGAAGGACGGGCTGTCATATCCTTGAACACAGGGGAGATAGGGACAGGAAGAGCCCAGAGCCACAGAGGGGGAAGAAATAAGAGAGGGGAGGGAGAACTTGTGTGTGAGAAAATGAGCACGTGACTTGTGAGCGATGTGTAAAAATGAGTGTTATCAGAGGGGCGCCTGAGTCAGTTAAGCATCTGACTTCAGCTCAGGTCATGATCTCGCGGTGAGTTCGAGCCCTGCGTCGGGATCTGTGCTGACAGCTCAGAGCCTGAAGCCTGTTTCAGATTCTGTCTCTCTCTCTCTCTCTCTCTCTCTCTCTCTCTCTGCCCCTCCTCTGCTTGCACTCTGTCTCTCTAAAAAAAAAAAAAAAAAAAAAATTAAAAAGAATTTTTTTTAAATGAGTGTACCAGAGAATAAGTGTGTAAGAGAATTAACGTCTGTGTGAGAACAAGTGTATGTGCGAACATGAGAGCATATGAGAATATGTGTATGTGTAAGAATGAGTGTGAGAGAACAAGTGCATGAGAATGAATGTACATGTGCGAACATGAGAGCATATGAGAATATGTGTATGTGTAAGAATGAGTGTGAGAGAACAAGTGCATGAGAATGAATGTACATATGTGAGAGAACTCTCTCATGTGAGTGTGAACACGTGAGAATGCGTGTGTAAGAACAAGCATGAGAACGAGCACATGTGTGAGAATGAATGTACACAAGAACAAGTGAGTGTGAATGCATGTGTGAGAATGTGTGTGTAAGAACAAGTGTGAGAAAGAGTAAGCATGTTTGAGAACATGTAAGAATGAGCGTGAAAATGAGTGTACATGAGACCAAGTGTAAGTGTGAATGCGAATGTGAGAACAAACACATGTGAGAATGAACATACCTGAGAACAAGTGAGTGTGAACACACGTTTGAGACCATGTGTAAGAATGAGCATGTGGGGAGAAGTGTACATGAGAACGAGTGTGCGTGTATGTGAGAACGAGTGCAAGGTAACGAGCATGTGAGAGAACGAGTGTGTGAGAACGTGTACATGTGAACAAGTGTGAGTGTGAAGGCACGTGTGAGAATGTGAGTGTGTCAGAATGAGCATGTGTGAGAACGTGTGTGTGAGAACAAGTGTGAGCGTGAACGCACGTGTGAGTGTGAGGGCTGAGAAGGCAGCCACGAGAGGGCCGGGACCCAGGTCGTAGCCCCCACCCCGCCCCGCCCCGCCCCTGCCCTGGGACGACTAAGCTCTCTGGGAGAAATTCAAGAGCCAGTGGGACAGATTTCCCAATCACTCTCTTGGGCTGCTGTCACTCTTCTGGGAGAAACGGGATCAGTAACGTGGTTCCTGTTCCACTGGAACGACACAAACCAATCTGCTTATGTCATGAAAACCACAGACATGCCTTTCTCCTCTCTGCTTTTCCAGAAATGCATGGTCTGATGGATGCAGTAAAACATACAGTCAACTGATTTCACACTCACTATTGCCAGTGTTCTAGGTGCACTAAGTTGTACAGTACAGACCACGAATCATCTGGGAAGCCTGATAAAATACAGACTGGTGCCTCCCGCCCCTCTCCAGAGTTTTTCAGTTAGTCAGTTTTCACTGATGGTCAAGTCAAGAATGTTCTCCTTATTTTGTTACTCCTGGGACCTCCAGATTCCCCGAGGTGATGCTCTTTCCAGGATGTCGAAAACTGCAAAGAGCATCACTGTTGAATGTGCCAGACAGCGGAGGTGACAGGGCCACCAGCCCTTCCTTTTGGGAGACTCCAAGAGTGGCTGAGGTACCACAGGGCAACTGAGAGGTTCCAGCTAGATCCTGACTGTTAAAGGCCAGTTCAGGTGAGCCAGAGTAAATCCAGACACGGGGCATCTGCAGCCCACTGTGGGCAGAGCAGTGCCTGTGTGCTGCAGAGACTGGGGAAAGCGTCTCTTGCAGGGGTGAGGCCAGGGAGGAAGCAGCTGCTTCAGGAGACACAAACGCCACCTCCCACTGTAAGGAAGAGAAGCCACTGGGAGGAGGGACACACAGCTGAAGGCTCACCGCAGCTGGGGGGCGAGAAGAAAACACACGCTGTGTCTTGAGGAGCACAGGACACCATCCCAGGCCCTGACCATTAGACCCTGTACTGCTGGAGGTAGGTGTGCGCACTCACTCCTGCATAAGATCCAGCAAAGACACGCATGAGAAGGCGAGATCACTTGAAAGAGGGCCAGCCCCAAGACTCAGGACAGATGAGGGCAATGGGGAGCTTCCTCATCCCAACTACTGGGGGTAGGGCTAGACTATCCAAAACAACGAAAGGTATCGAAGCAGAGATCCAAGAAGACACTCGGAGAACACCCGCCAGGACAAATACCCTCAAAGCTCCCAAGTGACTTGATGTGTGCTCTAAGTCTGGGACCCTCTCCTGTCCGGTGGACTCTAGTGGGCATGTCTGGCCAGCCCTTCCTTTCCACACAGGGCTGCAGGAATTGGCTTCCAGGAGCCTGATTCATACACTGCAACGTTCCTCCTCCCAGCTGGGCCAGGGGTCTGTATCTGACCCAGACGGAACAGGGAAGGGGAGCCAGGAAGGGGAGCACTACCTCTTGAGTGTACCGGCAGCCTTGTTTCTGGCCTGTGGACGGGAGGACCCGAGGAAGGTGGTCTCAGAGGGGAGAGAGCACGGAGCAAAGGCCTAACAGGCACGGATGAGAGTCACAAAGGCTTTCAAGCTCTGCATTCCAGTAGGTTTTGAGAGAGACAAATACACACTAATTTCACTTAAATGAAGGCTTTCCTTTTTTCCCCTCCTTTGATTAAGGGATCTCAGTTGCTGGAGTTGTAGCTAACAGGACTCAAGTTCTTCTCACAATCACTGTAAAAGGAAGATGTTATTTCCATTTTTACAGACGGAGAAATACAATCTGTGGTTCAAAGACTCAGGAAGTATGCATGCTGTCTGCTAGCTGGGAGGACCCTCTTAGGATAAACGCATTCTCAGCACCTCCCAGATCATCTCCTACATTTACTCTAGGCTAATCTGTACCCCAGGGAAAGAAAGAACTGAGGATACCAAAGGGACCCTATGCACGTGTGCCTGAGGAAATTACAACAACAGTCGTGTTAGTGTGAGTGGCCAGCTCCCAGGACACGTGTCAGGGGGAGACACTGGCTTGTTCCAGCCCTTACCAGAACCTTCACTTAAGTTATTGTGTTTACCAAACCTTGACTTCCGCTGTTAAGACCCACCCGGATGCTAAACCTGTATGTAGGAAAATATTTGATTTCGTAAAAATCTGAGGACTTCCTATGCACCAGGCACCTTCTGGCATTTAATCTTGTGAGGCAGTAGTTCCCATGTTACAGATGGGGACACACCCACTGACGTTTCATCTCCACATTACAGATGGGGAAACCTGGGCTTACAGAGGTGAAACAAACCATACAAAGCACACAGTCAGAAGAGGAAGACCAGGTGTGGAAGACCAGGCCGGAGGACACCCAAGTCTGTCACTTAACCACACCACCTTCACTGTGCTCCAAAAAAGTTGGTCACTTTAGAAACTTTTAGTTCTTTTTTTTAAGCAAGTAGCACACCAACAAAACAAATCAACAAGAACAAAAATGTGCAAAGGTTTCATAAGAGTCTCTGGCATTATACTTTTATATCATCTGCTTAGCCAATCCCCCCCAATCTTTCTAGCTGTATTTTTCCTTGGGGTGACAAGGAGTTACTTGGCAGCTAGCAGTGAGTTCTGTACTCATATTTTCCAGTTGAAAATAACTGAAAAAAAAAAAAAAAATCCCTTCTCTCCAAAGCATATGTTTGGAGACTTTACTTGCCATATAAGGAAATGAATGATTCTGAACTTTTCACAGACTCCTCCATTTCTGACACTAAGATTTTGTTTGGAAGTTATATTACAACGTTATTTTTAAAGTTAATAACCCTATGAAAGATCCAACCTAAGGAAGAGTATTGCTAAGTTTTGAGGGAGATTTAAAGATTTGGATTTCATTGTTTTCTGAACTGAAAAAACGTCTTTCTTTTAATTGTTAAAAATTTCCTGTAAATTAAAAATACTTTGCCATCTGCTAAAGATTAGCTTTTTTATATTCATTAATGAAGAACGTTTCTTAAACATAAAGGCTTTTAAATAACTGGTATGTAGAAAAAGCCCCATGAATTGTAAATCTTTTATAGAGCTCTTCATTTCTTAAAATTTTAAGAAATTGAATTTTAAGAGATTCCTTAATGCCTTTTTAATTTCACTGCGTTTTGTGTAGTTAAAATACATTAAAAATAAGCCCATTATTTAAGCGATAAAAAGCAAATCAGAACAGCAATTTTAGCAGCAACTTAAAGTAAAGACACTTAACTCTTGTGTTTTTACATACAGAAAAAATACCACTTGTAGTCTAGTCTAAATAAACCCGTATTTTAAAAACCCAACAACAATAATTTGCATTAAGTTATTTAAATCAAATTATAAAAATTAACGTTTCCGTTTTAAACTATACATGATGTTAATGGTACCTCCAGAAAGGACTCACAAAGGTAACAAAAGTGGCATATCATGGAAAGATATTTGAGAAACAGATCAATGCACCCATCAGACATTTACTGAACTGTATGGAGACAGATGGGGCTATGGCTTTGAAAGAGTTAACAAGAAGTGTGCCAGAATTCACAGGGCAGTCTGGCATCAAAGGAACACAGGGAAAGCTGACCACCTTTGTCTCTGGAAAGGACACACAGGGATGAAGACAGTGTTCTGGGAGAAGGAAAAGACAACAGGAGGCAGTGAGAGATAATGGGGTTGGTACTATTTGGATTATGATTCTGCCCTGAGGCTGGAAACTGGGATGCTCACCAGGGGCAGTGCCAGCAAAGGAGGCTGGAGAGAGACCCCACCCCTACCATGAGGACTGTGAGGGAGAGATGCTCCCTAGTGGGTCAGCCTGCACCCTGGGAAGATACCCCAGTGGTGAAGTCTATGGAAGACAGGGCCAAGACAGGAAGCCAGTCAGAGGCTGCAGGAACCCAGGTAAGGAGGAGCCTTATAGGTAAGGACCACCCAGGTGAGGGGGAGGAGCCTTAGAAGTCAAAGGGAGGGGAAGAGGGAGTCTTTTTTTAAATTAATTTATTTATCTTGAGAGAGAGAAAGAACACGAGCAGGGAGGGGCAGAGGGGGAGAGAGAAAATCCCAACCAGGCTCCAGGCTCAGTGCAGAGCCTGCTTTGGGTCCTCGGTCCCCACCTCCCAAAACTAAACAAACCTTTAAAAATAAATAAATAAATAAATACATACATACATACTACATAAAAAGTCTATTTTCGAATTTTCTGTAACAAACACTATTTTATAATCAGGAAAAAAGCTGTCTATTAAGAGATGAAGCCCTCCATTAAGAGCATTTTAAAGAGGTATGAACACAGGATTCATATGTCAGAAAAGGGAAAAGAGAGTGAAGGACAGACTATTTCTCTGCTTTACAGAGTCTTGCCAATGAATAGGAAAAATGAAATCAGCATCGACTTACTGGTTTCCTAAGGAAGAAGATAGACAAGGCTCCCACTAAGGGCATGTCTCCAATCAACGGTTCCAGGATCACCCGCATTGTACCATGAATCTAAATTCAAATGGGAAACCAAAACATGTCACAGAAGACAATTCCACAGGCCATTTACTGACTCAAGAAGGAGGACACATGATCGTCTTAGTGACTTCTGAGCATTTGACTTCAGGTTTCTCTCAAGAATAACCTACAAATAAAAAACTGAAACTTCAAAGAAATTCTCAGTTAATAAAAACTTCACAATTTTATTTTTGAATACAGCATAGGGAATTTTGGAAGACTATGAAACTTTAAAAACCTTACCTGTATACTTTGCACACCAGCTCTACAAAAATATCGCTTGATCTCCAAATCAATCTCACAGTTTCCTACAAAACTAGTAAAGAAAAAGTTCTGTATTAGTATCTCTTAATCACCACAGATCTGCAAGGTCTACAATCTGAGTAAAATGAGAGCAAAGCAACCAAAACCAGCCTGTAGGCAAACCTGAGACCCATATCTGAGTCTTTAATGCCTGGAACTTTACATGTCCCTGCTAGCAGACTTGACACCTGCCACACTGATTACACACGTCGCTTCTCAAAGTGCAATTTCTGGATCAGTTTCTTGATGGAATGTAGTTTTCACTCGTTTTGTAAACAACTGTTTTTGTTTAAGACATTAAAAAAGTTTATATTTCACCAGAAGTAAATTTTGCACCCATGCTCTCTCCGGTTGTGACAAAACTAACAGCAGTGCTCCAGGGCTCTGTGACATCAAAGGTTAGAAATGATGCATCCACGTGGGGGGCACTCAATGATCACGTCATGGCAAACATTAATACAAAACAAAACCACCAAAACAACAGCATTAATAGAGCATAGCGCTGAATGTCAGGCTTGCATCTATTCCTAATAGGAGCAGGTTTCCTGTGGGGTCGCTATGATCTGACTCCCACCCTCAACTCCCAAAGTAGCACGTCACGCTCCTGCTCTTGCCTGAGAACATCTGCAGGAAGTTTGAGAAATGCTGGAAGGACGGTGCCTAAGAACACAAAATACTAATGAAAAACATCTGGGATGAATTCTTCTAACATTTATGTCCTGGTGTTAAAGCCAGCACCAATAGATTCTTCTCACTGAACAGGATTCTGGATCTGGCTGGTCCAATCACCTGTTAAAAAACCATCCTGAGGGACGCCTGGGTAGATCAGTTGGTGAAGCTGACTTCGGCTCAGGGCATGAGCTCATGCTCCGTGAGTTCGAGCCTCCAGTCGGGTTCTGTGCTGACAGCTCAGAGCCTGAAACTGCTTTGGATTCTCTGTGTCCCCCTCTCTTTCTGCCCCTCCCCTGCTGGAGCTTTGTCTCTCTCTCAAAAATAAATAAACATTAAAAAAAAAAAAATCTTGAAACTTTCCTCTTCTTCACCCTAAGATACAATCACTTCATTTCCTAGTATCTGTCAATTACTCCTTCCCCATCTCTACTGCCAATAATCTAATCAAGGTCTCAGTCTGGAACATACAAAAAAGTGGAATGCAGATTTTTTTAAGAAACATAAATATCTGAGCAGCATAATCTGCATCTGTCGTCATGGCTGCTAAAACCATGAAAGCCAGACTACATCTTCACAACGGCATCCATTAACTGATTCCTTCAAATGTTTAATAAATGCGTACGAAACGCTCCTCAGTGCTGGAACAAGAGAACTTTGTTCTCAAAGTTTCCATCCTTACGAAGCTCATTATCAGCCTAGCGGACCGTCCCAGGGCACAGCTGAGCTGAAGACCCAGCGGGCCTTCCTCTTTTATTCTACAGATGACAACAGGGTTTGCAGTAGTGTCTGGTATTTTAAAGATGTAGGTTTTCCATCAGATCATTAGAGGCAGTCAATGCTCCTTTCTAAAGTAAAGGTAATTGTTACCAACGCTCTACATTTGTTATATTCATACACTTTAAAAACTCAACGACGACATTATAAAAGGATCCTCAGTCAAGGATCAAAAAAAACAAAAGTGTGAAGCGTGTCTGTCAGTCGACACGCTTCAGCAGCTGCCCCTTGCACAGTGTGTTACCAGGCCTCACAGGGACACAGGAAGCCATGAGCACATTCACGAAGAATGAGGACAAGAACTAAAGAAAACCACCTTTATCTGCCAGGTATGGTGCCTGCCCTCAATTAACGGTTTTCCCATTTTTTATCGTAGGAAAAGACATAGAACGTAAAATGTCCCATCTTAACCATTTTCAAGTGCAGTTCAGAGACGTTAAACACCTTCATCTTGTGCAACCATCACCACCACCATCTCCAGGACTCTCTTCATCTTGACAAACCCAAACTCTGTCCCATTAAACAACCTACCGTCTTCCCCTCGCCCACACCCTGGTACACGCCCTTCTACTTCCTATCTCTATGAATGTAATCACACTAAGTACCTCATGTAAGCGGAATCCTACAGTATTTGTCTTTTTGTGACAGGCTTATTTCACATGGCATAATGTCCTGATGGTTCATCCACGTTGTAGCATGTGTCAGAATTTCCTTGTAAGTTTTTTTATTTTTGGCTTTAGATGGTATTAGATAATTAGCTATATACTAAAGTCACCTGTTGATCTTTAAGTTTTTGTTTTAACCACCTGGTGCTCAGCGTGAAGGATTTCCTTTTTTTTTTTTTAAGCTGAATAATATTCCATTGCATGTACAGACCACATTTTCCTTATCTATTCACTCATCAATGAACATCTGGGTTGCTTCCACATTTTAGCTACTGCGAATAGTGCTGGTGTGAACGTGGGTGTACAAATACTCTTTGAAACCTTGTTTTCAATTTTTTTGGGGTATAGACCCAGAAGTGGAATTGCTGGGTCTTATGGTAATTTTAGGTTTAATTTTTTGAGGAATAGCTGTTCTGTTTCAACAGCAATTCACCATTTTCGTTCCCACCAACAGTGCACAAGGGGTCCCGTTTCTCCACATCTTCGCCAACACTTGCTGTCTTCTGTTGTTTGATAGCAGCCATCCTAATGGGTGTGAGGTAGTATCTCACTGTTTTGATTTGCATTTCCCTGATTATCAATGAGGGGAACATCTTTTCACGTGTTTATTACCCATTTGTATATCTTCTTTGGAGAAATGTCTATTCAAGACCTCTGTCCACTTTTGAATTGGGTTGTTTTTGCTATTGTTGAATTTTAGAAGTTCTTTATATATTCTAGATCTTAATCCCTTATCAGATATGTGATTATACGGACGGCACTAATTCTACAGATTGCTTTTAGTGTTGATTTTTAATAATATTAAGTTTCCCAAACGAAGAACATGGGCTGCTTCCATTTACTTATGTTTTCTGTAATTTCTCACAGCAATGTTTTGTAGTTTTCTTTGTACAAGTCTTTTACCTTGTCAGGTTATTCCTAAGTATTCTTTTTGATTCTAGTGTAAATGAGATTTTTCTCTTGATTTTTTTGGATTGTGCATGGTTAGTGTATAGAATGTAACCGATTTGTGTGTGTGTGCAGACTTCATATTCTGCTACTTTGCTAAATTTGTTTACTAATTCTAAAGAGGTTTTTTTGTGAATCCTTAGGGTTTTCTACATGAAAGATCGTATCACCTGTGAACAGAGACAATTTTACTTCTTCCATTCCAACATGGATGCCTTTTCTTTTTCTTCTTACCTAGTGGCTCTGGATAGGACTTCCAGTGCCACGAAGTGGTGAATGTGGACGCACCTGCTCCTGGTCTTGGAAGAAAAGCTTGGTCTTGCACCACTGAGGATGATGTTTGCTGTTGGGTTCTCACATATGCCTTTTATTACACTGAAGTGGTTTTCTTCTGTTCTCAGTTTGTTGAGTGTTTTTATTATGAAAGAATATGGAATTTTGTCAAATGCTTCTTCTACATCAACAGAGATGGTCATTCATTCTGTTAATGCGGTGCTTGGTTCATTTTCATATGTTGAACCATCCTTGCACCCTGGAAATAAATTCCACTTGGTCACAGTGTCTAATTCTTTTAATATGTTGGTGAATTCACTTTGCTGGTATTTTGTTGAAGATTTTGACATCAACGTTCATAAAGGATTTGGGTCTGTAGTTTTCTTGTAGTGTGTTCAATTTTTTAAAGTTTAACATACTTACAAATGGCAATTATCTAGGCTATTAGGAATTAAGATGCAGAAAATAAATAAATGTGGGTCTTTAACAGTTTAGTCAAAATCCACCGGGGATGCCTGGGTGGCTCAGTCGGTTAAGCTTCCGACTTCGGCTCAGGTCATGATCTCAGGGTTTGTGAGTTTGAGCCCCGCGTGGGGCTCTGTGTCGACAGCTCGGAGCCTGGATCCTGTTTCGGATTCTGTGTCTCCCTCTCTCTCTGCCCCTCCCCCGCTCACACTCTGTCTCTCCCTCAAAAATAAACAAACAAACAAACAAAAAAATCCACCAAACAGCAGGTAAGAAGAGTGCTCATTACAGCCTCCACTTTATGGGTCTAGCTAAGTAACATTATATGTCATTAACTATGACACAAACAAAAACTTACCTAATTTGAAGGTCCAAAATAATTTGCCTTTTGTCCACATTTTCAGTGTACACCTTCACACCATTGATCCTGAGTGGCTGAAACAAGAGGCAGCTTGTTTTAAAATGCAGGCAGGGTGAAAAATAAACCCAAATGGCAGAGAGATGAGAACAAGCTTAGCCCCACGCTACAGGAATTACAGTTCTGCTTTCACAGTGTACTCGATGTTTCACTTTGGGCAACTTATGTAGCTTCCGTTCTTCCGTGTCCTCATCTGTGAAGTATGGGTCCTAGCGGCATCTATCTAACGAGGTTACCAGAAATCAAAGGATGTAAGGAAATGCGCCTGGCACACAGTGAGTGCTTAGTCAAGCCCCACGGCCCCTTGTTTCTCCCAGTTTACTTTGATCCTTTCCCTCTACTCTGTCCTTACATGGTTTGAAACGTAACTTCCTTTCTGTTTTTTCTTCATGTCTTATAATTTTTCATTTCTTAGGATTTTCACCACAATGGAGCTTTTGAGTAAATAAAAAATACTGGCTGTAGGTATAATTTTAACACCTATTACCTGAGACAGAGACAGAATCACATGACTGTAAAAAGAAAAGGCAGATTATAATAAATGTCATATTTCAAGGGCCCAGCTGTAACACCACTTCCAAACCTTCTCCCATTTTATCACGTTGAGATCACTTCTAGGAAAGTTCTTAATCTCCCATTTGGGCATCAAACACTCAAGCTGAAGAAATACTTTAAGAGTACTACGCTTACTGAAGCAGCTTAGGTGCCCTAACATCTCACCCCTCAACTGGCTACGGGATTAAACTCTAAGTCTTCCCTACACTTCCTACTATCTTGGGTTCCCGGCCTTTCCCCCAATGATACTGGCTCAAACATGTACAGACTGTTGAATTACAAAGAACATGGTTCAACCCGCTATGTTGATGAGTGAAAATGGGGTACAGGTGGCTTAGGATCCTTAGCTTAAATGTCCGCATCAGGTAAGATTCCCTTAGTTTAGAGGTCTGCGTTGGGTGATAATCTCACAATCAGATTTAAAGTGCGTGTAGAAAATGAACATAATTCTCCCTAAAACAAACTCAGCTGGGATCAGAATTCTAACACTCCACAAACACAGGCGTATTATCTGACATCAGGGGACTGGAAACCAGGGCCTGCAAGTTAAATTTAGCCTTTGGCTAAGAAAGGTTTTTACGTTTTTTTTTTTTTATTTAAAAAAAAAATTTTTTTTTAATGTTTATTTACTTTTGAGACAGAGACAGACAGAGCATGAACGGGGGAGGGGCAGAGAGAGAGGGAGACACAGAATCGGAAGCAGGCTCCAGGCTCTGAGCCATCAGCCCAGAGCCTGACGCGGGGCTCGAACTCACGGACTGCGAGATCGTGACCCGAGCTGAAGTCGGACGCTTAACCGACTGAGCCACCCAGGCGTCCCGGTTTTTACATTTTTAAAGGGTTATAAAAGAAGTTGGGGGGGCGGGGAGAATATGCCTCAATGGCCCTTTACGAAAAAGTGTGTGATCCCGATCCCTGCTTCAAGTTCACACGGCACTCGACCGTGTAATCGTGCTTTCCTATCTGCTGTGATCCTTTCAGGTCAGAGAAGGTAAAGTAAATACTGAAGGGAAGTGTTATAAAGGTGTCCTTTAACGTGTGCGCTCTAACAACAGGACTGAGCAGACCCCAGGCTTGTAACCTATTTGGAGACCTCACAGCCAAGAGGAAAAACAGCCCAGCACAACACAGTCGCCTGCAGTGGAGACCCCAGATGCTGAGTAAAAGCAGGTAAGATGGAGAGTTCTCTGTAGGCAGAAAATCACTTCTGATGGAGGAAGGTGACTGACGGCCTGGGAGTACAGGATGGGGATGAGCCTGCGGGCACTGATAAACACAACGCAGCCACCAGGTCACCAGGTCAGACACTCCTTGGCCACATTTATCAAATCCCTGAGGGGCTGAAGCACAGACATCTGACCTGCAGCATACGGTGACACTGTGCTCTCTGGCTCTACTGTATGTGCTCCAAATGTGTGTATGCCGTGTGTGCGTGTGTGTGTGTGTTTAAAAATATTACTGAATTCTAAATTTTCATTAGACATATAAAACAATGTTACCTTGGGAAGTACAACAGGAAAGTTATATGTCAATCACACCTCAATTAAAAAAATGTTACACTGAACTGTTACTAATCATTGTAAACACTGACTTACAAAAATAAAAAGGAAGCCTGCCATGAGCAACGAATTTACCTGTTGTCTTGAGGCTTTCACCAGAAGTAATACTAGGAATTAGGAGTTTTTCTTTGTATGATTCCAGTAACAAAATTTTTCTTTCCCTGCATCAATATAATTAATGTGATTCTACAAGCCTGGTGTTGGGAGTCCTTAAAGATCTTGAGGGGGTAAACATGTTAAGCTTGTTGTCGATTATTAAACTTTTAGTATGAACTCATATATCAAACTCCCTTTCCAACTAGATAAATTGTGAAAAACTGTGCAAAGGTAATTCTGACAGAAGGATGTGAGGTAGAAAGAAACGCTGGAACGGAGAGAAACCAACCAAGGAAACCGAACTGGCCAAAGACCACAGTGGAAGAATGAGGGCAAGTGAGGGCCTCACAAAAGACAAGGGAGGGCATCCCATGGGAGGCAGACCTGGGAGGAGCTGCAGAGACACCCTTCCAGAACTTCCCCAGGTTGCTTTCTAGAGCAATTTTCTCTAGAAAATAATTGGAAGTAGCTTAATATATTTTTAAGAGTTTTCACAGCAACGTGGGGGTGCCTGGGTGGCAGAGTCGGTTAAGTGTTGGACTCTTGATCTCAGTTCAGGTCATGATCTCATGGTTCGTGGGTTTGAGCCCTGCGTCGGGCTCTGCACTGATGTTGCAGAGACTGCTTGGGATTCTGTCTCTCCTCCTCTGACCTTCCCCGGCTTGTGCTTGCCCTCACTTTCAAAATAAATAAATAAACTTAAAAAAAAATTTTTTTTAAGTGTTCATAGCACAAATAAGAATACTTAAGAAGAAACTGACCTGCTGACCCACATCAACTTTTGTGAAACTAAAGGTGCTGAGGTGGGTGTTTGCTCCTCGCACAGCTGGCTCTATGGTTTCTCGAAACAACTTCTCTATAAACTGGCAAATAAAAGGCCACATGTGTTTTACGGTCTGTAAAGAAGAAAGAATTCGTATCAAACAAGATGCTATAACACATAAATAATAATGTACTTAAGTCATCATGAAAAATTACACCCCTACAGTTTACCAGCATTTTTGAAAATTAAAAGGGGGTGTCTCCTTTTGGTATGCAAAATCAACATGATCTGAACTTCAAAAATGTACAACAATAAACTACTGACCAACTAATATGTCTCGGGAATTATTCTGGTTAAGCATTCCGTTTAAGCATACCAGCACATTTAAAATTGCTAAAAAAAAAAAAAAAAAAATCAAAAAACCCCGTGGTTTCAACTTATTGCTAAAAACGTAAAACCGTATAGAGCTTAATAAAACATTAAAGAGTTTTCTTTAATGATGGACTAACTTTTGGTGCTATAAAAGAATCATTAATCTACATTAATTTTTACTCTATAGTTCTAAGGATATATAAAATATAGGGATAAAGGAGATCTACTTCAAAGTATGTGATCTTTAAAAATAACTTTTAAAATGATTATTAATCTATTATTAAATTTCTTGAGAATTATTTCCCTTTTCTTAATATTTTCAAAAATGTTGCCTGTAATTATTATGAAACAGACTCGAGCACTAGCTAATCAGGAAAGTAGACACAGGCCAAATACACAACTATGAATATATCACTAATTTTTTCATGTTAAAGACACAGTTTTCACTATTTAGGAATGTATCAGTTATGACTCAATTTTGGGGGGAGCGGAAGCCAACCAAGTCCAAATGAGCTCACACATCGTCAACATCCAAATTCCCAAAAAGGGAAAGATGGCCCCTCACCCTCTAATCCCACGGACAATCTGGTATTCGGTATATTCTACTCTTACCTTATTTAGCCATTCTGCTCTCTCAGTGTCTGGAAAATGAACCTAAGAGAAACACACACACACATGACTTATTGACTCCCAACTGTTTATAAAATGTCACACAGGCTACTGAACACTCTTATTGTTCGCCTACTGTTCACGTAATGCGTCTTTACAACGCCCTGCTCTGAAGCGCGCACAACGGCTTCTGAGGAGACACTGAAATGTGTGACACTCCAGCTCTTTACATCCCAACAACACTTTGAGGCAGAAAAGTCTAATGACCACCAAGGCTACAGTCCCTTCTTTGAATCTGTGAGGCCCCACGGAGAGTGCGCTGGAGTCCGGAACATCAGGGAGCGATTCCATGCGATCTCCTCTGTAAGACACGGGCTTCTCCCTGCCATCGCCGGCACTGCCATCAGTCCTCCAGACATCCAGACTCCCAGCCTTCGAGAACCCACCTCTCCCTCCTGCCTTCCTCTTTTGGCCCAAACCAGCCGGCAGATGCGTTTCCTCATTTGGCTCCTCTCACACTATCTCCCAAATGAATACCGATTACAGTCCTCCACGAGTAGGGCCTGTATACTGGAGAGAATGAGTGCTTGCAGAGACAGAAATAAACCTATTTAGAAAAAAGGTGGAAAAGTATTTTCTTTGCCATTAAAATAAAACCCCCTTGCAAAGGAAGGCTAAAGCTGTTTTGGTAGGGAGTTCTCCTCTGAGAAATGCTATGTACTCACTCCCTCAAAGAAAGAACAGCATACAGACCATACTAACACTCTGAAAATGGTATTTTTGGCTTAGATGTACAATGGGTCACAGGCAGCTTTATAAGGGTGACTGAGATGTGGTCAGAGAAATATTCTGATTTCTGGAACTGCCACGTTCACTTTCCTAAAGAAGACAGGCGCAGCAGTCAGTGAAACACAAACCCCGTACCCCACGCTATGGCTGAGAGGAGCTGGTCAGGGAATGTTCTGGTTGTGAGTGACAGGGGGGAAGATTCCCAAGAACACGGTTCTCTGAGAACCAGCCTCACCTGTCGTGCCTGGCCCTGAGGAATACATCACTGAATGGGGCCCAGCAGCAACTGGGTCCTGCTTGGAGGCCATGGTCACTGCACTGTCCCTGCCACACTGTTCCACAGGAGAGGCCATGGCAGGTTCTCCCTGTTCCTCTGTGTCCACAGGCCGGGGCTGCCCACTCCTTCTCACCACAGATTCAATGTGCCTGGACCATGATGGTGGGCTAGAAGGAACTGAAACAACATCTTCTACATCAGTCAGCTTGAATCCATTCTGGGACCAAACCGAAGGGATGGCAACTTTCCAGAATTAAGAAAAAGGACGACGCTCAAGAAGAGAGATTTGGCAAAGAGAAGTGTTGGCAAAGGTTGCTTAAATCCAGACGACATGTTGCCTGGAGAGGCCTATCTGACCCGAGTGGAACTGTAGTACCAAAGGGACTATACTTTCCGCCAAGAACTAAGACATTTGGGGCTGGCTGGGGAGGGTTGCAAGGCTTGCTAGACTGGGACTAGGGAACACGTGTAACTCATCCGCAGGCTGTATTCTGCCATTTCTTCACATTATAGCAAAGTAGACCAGGAATGCAACAGGTGGCTGCCACTCCAGAGTACCAGGCCTTCAGGCAGGTCTTCAGCTGTGGTCCAACGCAGCAATTTCTTGTGAGGTTGCCTTCCCTTCTGCCCTTCCCCACTGAATCCAACCAGCCACACTGGTGACAGAAAGGACCGAAAAGCACGTGCCGAGCACCTATTTGGGGACAGCCAGAACTACTTCACTGTAGATGTGTTCCTCCTCCTATATTTCTAAGTAAATGACACCATCAACAACACCCTCCGCAGGCCTGCCTCTTCTAGGGATGCTGTGACTGCCTCCGCCCGCTTCCCAGGGAGGCTTGGCCTGGTTTCCCAGCTAAACCGCGTGGGGCTACCAGAGCTAAGGACTCACACACAGGAGCCGCGTTTCAATTACCTCACTCGAGACCGTAAACTCCTACACGTTTATCAGACAGCAGATCAAAGACTTGCCTCAAATCCTATTTTGCTTTCCAGAGACATCTGTTTCTACTTAGAAAATTACTGAAATTAGTGTAAGTTCTTTGGGCTGTACTTTCATGTAAAATGTTATGTGAAGTGTAAAACCTCAACGTAGTGTTGGAATTAGTTTAAAATTCTTTATCATTCCACACTCAATAGAAATAACAACTATCCACGACAAGACGATCCTTAGGACCACGCGGGCTTACAGGTGACAGCGAGACTGGGGGATGCTACGATGTCAATGAGAGGGGCGTGCACAGGCGGTCCATGGCATCAGTTCTACGAAGCTTGAACCGCTGCTCTGCTTCATAAAGAAATATTCCCAATGTCAAGTGTCCTTTGAAAACATTACAGCAAGATGAATTTAATCTGCTACTTAAGCATTCCTTTTACCTGTTTTCAGATCTTTTCTTTGCTCCCGAATTTTACGAAGTGACAACACAAACTGTTCATTTATACCTCATCTCCGGTAAATAACTGCAACTCCATCTGTGAAAACAAGGCCCTTATCTGTTGTGGTCTTAGGCTGTGATGCCGACAACCAGCACCCACAACACACGTTGGAGCGCCCACCCTACCGAGAACATGGCAGGTTCGTGACAGGCTGGCACCAGCACCTCTATGCACAGACGGCCCATGTTCCTCAGTAACCAAGACCGACGTCCGGTCCTGCCAGACACACCTGGGCCAGATGGGCCGCACCCTTTTTCCGTGAGCAGGCGGCAGGCAGCCAGTTCCTTTGTGCTAACTGGTAGGGAGTCCCCTTACAAAGCCCACAAATCTCAGAGAAACGGTTTCTCTTCAGTTTAGTGCAAAGGTTTTCTTTCCTACTACTCCTCAGGGGTAAAATGTGTTTATAGTGATTCTTACTTTTTTTTTTTTACGATTCCTTAGTTTCTTTGAAAAACTGAATTTGTGCTAAGTTCTGAAACCCCATAAACAGGTATCCTAAGTACAATGCCTCACACAGAGAAAGCTTCGGCTAATCTAGATTTTCCACCCACTTCAAAGATGAGGGCCTTGTCTGGGAGTCCACATGCACAAGGCTGAGTGCATGCAAATCTGCAGGCCACACTACCAGATTTTCAGAGTCCGCAAAACCAAGAAGGTTAAGATCATAGAATGAGGTGGTCGATAAGAACAAGCTCCCTTCAAAGCCTTTCATATAAAAGGTTCAGAGGAGCAGGTGAAGGAAGGCAGGTGTTGAAGACCTGGTCCTTGGATGGCTGAGGTAACAAATCTCCCTCCACCTGGGTTTCCGGGAAATCTGTGAGGGCACCATCACTCTTCGCTCAAACCCAAGCACACTCAAAGTAACTGCCAGGGCAGTATCATGTGCTGCTGTGTGCGTGGCAGGTTCTGTGCTAAGCTATCAACGTACGTTACCCGAGTTCATTCTTACAACAATCTACACATAGGAACCATTAACTTCCCCAATATACAGGATAGCTACTGACTGGGGATAAAAAACCAGATTTGTCTGCCCCTGCTCCTGACTACTTTATTACTAAAGGATGTTGAAAGTGCTATGAAGACAGTTAATCCACAGAGTCGACTAAATTCTCAGCAGGACATACTCCAATCAAAGAGTAAAGCCTAAACCTCAGATTATATGCCTTAAATTGTATGAAGTACTGGGGCACCTGGGTGGCTTAGTCGGGGGAGCATCTGACTCTTGATTTCAGCTCGGGTCACGATCTTGCAGTGTGTGGACCAAGTTCCCTCTCTCTCTCTGACCCACCCCAACTTGGGCATGCGTCTGCATGCGCCCTCTCTCAAAATAAACTTAAAAAAAACTGTATGAAATACTAAGTCAGAAGTAGAAAATTTTGTGTTTAATAGTGACCTACTCATCTAGACTCTAGAGGTCAAATACAGTACAAGTCCTGAAACAGCTGATAGCAAAGTTCAACAAGCATGATAGCAATTCACAATAAAACACGATTACCAGACCCACTATTTCTAAAACTAAGAAGCGAGCAACTTAAAGACTGTTTCTATTTAATATTTGCATGAAAGGGCCACGACACTTAAGTAGTAATGATAAAATTTCATATACGTATATTTACCCTTGTGACCCAGCAATCCCATTTCTAAGCAGTTGATTAAATGGGATAAATGACTTCTGCAAAAAAAAAAAAAAGTTCCAAAATGAAAACATGTGCCTTTTCTAACATTGTTTGATTTCTCTAAGTTCACTGGTATTTCTCAAATTAGGTCTGCCAATGTGCTAGCAAATTCCTATTCATTCTGTCACACTTAAAGCCAGAGTAATGCTATAAAGCTATTGTTTCTTTCTTGCAAACACACACCAGTCCCACAAATTGCCTACAGAATTTACATTTATGTAATAATAAAGCTTCTCTACTCACCATCATGCACCAGGACAGAAATACAGGTTGACTGGTGTGAATTCTGGTTTTGTTACTGCATTTCTGTCCCTGTGCTAGTCTTTAATGTACTTGCACATGTATAGACTGTTCTTGTTGAAGAAGAGGCTGAATGAAGCAGCCGGTTTTTGAGCAGTTACTTCTGGCTCTGGCCTGAGCTAGGGATACGACACAGACTTAGACATACGACTGTCCTTGGGAAGCTCAGAGCTGGTGGAGTGGACTGGTGTGGAAAGGTGTGACCACCAGTCCGTGAGAGAAGATCTGGGGGCCAGGGGAGGATCTGATGCTGTCTGGAAGAGTCCACCAGAGATATGGGAAGAACACAGCATGTGACATGGGTTTGGAAGAATTACTTGGGGTTTGCTATGCAAAGAAGAGCCTAGTCTAAGCAAAAATAATGGCATACACAATTTACTCTGGCTGGATTTGAAGATGGACAGAATGGTAAATGCTGAAGCTGAAAAACCAGGTCAGGAACAGCCTGAAATATTTTCTATGCCATGCAAAGGAATGTTGATTTTATTCTACAGGCAATGAATGGGTCAACGCTGGAATGGTCAGGAGAGAAATGATGGAAGATTAGCATTCGAGGAAACACTTTTGCAGTGCCCACAACGTATTCTGGAATTATCAGAAACAGTAGGCAGAGAAACAGCCACACAAATAAGCCCTCAATACCAGTGAGCTGGCTGGCGCTGAACGTCAAGCCGTCTCCTTGTAGTAGAGTCATCCCAAGGCATTCAATCGTTGAGGTTTTTAACTTATGAGGGATTATTTCAAAGTGCCAAAAAAAATATATCAAAATTGAAGGAAGTCTGTTACTAAATTTTAATTCTATTTACTAAGTCAAAATCTGCTTCTAATACATATTCATAAACATTTGCTTATGTTCTACCAAACAGAATTTAAAGTAGCAAAAACATCGAAGATAAAAACTGGGATATATAGAGAAAATAGAAAACATATCCCTAAATCACAGAGGAACCCATGAACATGTATCATTTGGTTTCAAACCTTACCTTTGAACTTAAAAAAAAAAAAAAAAAAGCACAAAAAAGCCCTTAAATCTCCTTTATATAAGTCCAATTAAAAAATAAGTTTTCAGGGGCGCCTGGGTGGCGCAGTCGGTTAAGCATCCGACTTCAGCCAGGTCACGATCTCGCGGTCCGTGAGTTCGAGCCCCGCGTCAGGCTCTGGGCTGATGGCTCGGAGCCTGGAGCCTGTTTCCGATTCTGTGTCTCCCTCTCTCTCTGCCCCTCCCCCGTTCATGCTCTGTCTCTCTCTGTCCCAAAAATTAAAAAAAACAAAAACAAAAACAAAACACGTTAAAAAAAAATAAGTTTTCATATTTTTTATATTGTCTCTACAAACTAGAAATAATCATTGTATGATTACTTAAGTTTTGATTATATTTAAAAGTTGACACTGCCCAAGAAATCTTTTTAATCTCACCTTTGAAAAGAACAAAGGCATATTTTAGATTCTAATATAATGTTGATATTACCAAAGTTGCTTTGCTTAAAAAAAAATTAAACCAAATATACAAAGACAGAACATTAATTGTGTGCCAGGAACTCTACAGACAGCCACCATGTCTAACCCTCACCACACTTAGAACAATGAGTGGCTCCATCTAACAGACCATGAAATAGACTCACAGAGGATGACTAATTTGTTCAAAAGCAGGGGAACAGGCCAGAGGGAGGAGACCCAGACTTGAAGGTTGGAAAGTCCTCCCTGTTACACAGGCTGAAGCATAAGGGATGCAGCTGGCTGGAGCACACCTGAAGTTTTCTAATCAAATCATTTTCCCCACTTTTGAACATTAAAAACATAATATGGGCTAATGCTTGAAGTTAAATAAAAGGACTGTCTTTTTTTTTCAAACAGCACTCCCCTTGAAGACAACATTAATACTTAGCACTTGTATGGGACTTTACTTCTCAATCCAATGCCCGTAGAGGACTGAGTACCTGCAACTCCACAAAAGTACACCAGCGTATGGGGAATCCTTTTAAATTCCACTTGCATTAGCAACACTGAAACATGAAGTATATGTGCTGTTCACTCCTTCCTTTATTAAAAAAACGTCTAGAATAAAAATCAATACCTAGGAAAGTATGAAGATACATATCTATTACACTGGAAACGTGACTGACTTAATATTTTTAAGTAAAATTCAAAAGATAAATGGGGGCACCTGGGTGGCTCACTTAAGCATCGACTCTTGATTTTAGCCTTCAAGATCTCACAGTTTGTGAGATCGAGCCTGTGTTGGGTTCTGCACAGAGCCTGCTTATGATTCTCTCTCTCCCTCTCTCTCTCTGCCCCTCCCCAATTAGTGCAAGTGCTCTCTCTCTCTAAATAAACATTAAAAAAAAAAAAAGACAAATGAATAAAGTGATTTTGGAAACCAAATGTCATTAAACTTCAAATAGTAAACTGGCCAATTAAGTTCACCAAACTCATTTATTCACATTCTTCTCATCCTAAGAAGGATTTGAGCTTCCTCATCTCTGCATAGTCCTTTAGGCACTATCTCAACAAACAAACAAAAACCAACAGCAAAAACACACCCAACATAAAAAAACTCACCAAATTCTTACTTGGGGCAGTGACTGGTTCCAGTGAAAGAATTCTTTCACTATTTGCGGGAAAGGGTAAAGGAGTTCAGTCCACCTGGTACAGCTGTTCAGAGTGCGCCTTTGGAACCTGGGGGAGGTCCCAACCAGCACAAACCCAAGCAAGGCCTACCTCACCAGCCACCCAGCACAATGGAGCAAGAACCACCACCCAGGGACAATCCAAAAACACCAACCTTCCTACACCACGCAATGAGTTCTATAGACGTCTACAAATTGAAAAAAACCTAAGCAGGAGTTTTATTTTCTTATCTAAAATTAACATCTCAAAAACCAGGAACAAATGGGGCAAGACTAGAGCAGAACCACAGGTTCTAAGAAAACATGAGACACCTATACTTTATCCGTTGTATCACAAGAGAAACTCTGTTTTCAGGAAACCTTTTAAAGCAATCAGCACATACCTTTGCCTGGAAGTACTACACCACAGGTTTACTTAAACAGACTTGACCTGCGTTCAAAGAGTTCATGAGCTGGGGAGACACTAACTAAAAATCTTCAAATGTTCACTATTGTTTTGTCTGCATACTGATTAATCTTAAACTCAATACAAATGGAAAGAATCTTGCAGCAAGTTAAAATTACCCAGAAAAAGTCTGGTTAGCACACAAATCAACCAAAGGGAGTCTAAGGTTCCAAGGTACAGAATGACTTGGATTTGGAAATGCTATCAACGAAGGCACAAGTATGGGACGCCAGTGCAGGAGAGAGTGTCAGAAACTGTCCTCACTCTCTTGACCTTGGATCAAGTGGACATTTACAATTCCCTCTATGCACTGCTTCCCTATCCTGACAGACACAGCCAATAACCTGTGTATGGCCTGCTGAGATAAAGTGGAGAGGACCTGGAGAAAAGAAAACCACTACAATTTCTAAATACTATATAATTATGATGAGAAAAAAGGCATTAGAGACAGTACTGAATACTCACATTGGACGAAACTTCCAAATGAAAGGATTTCAAATATTTTCAACTTTAAGTCATCTATCTTGCAGGGTTCTTATTACCTCTTCTTGGTAAACATATCAGTGAGGAGTTCTGAGCATTCTGGCAGATTGGCTGCTGAACTTATCAGTGAGAAAATGACTCAAATGTAAATTGGTACCAACAGAAATTTGTGCCTCCAATCTTTTTATAAACTCCTTTACCTATTTTCCAGAAGGGTTATCATAAAAGCTACCTCTCTATATTTCCTCACAACCCCCCAGTTCTAATCTGCCCTTCTCCCACCTTCCCCAGAGCCTCAGTATGCATGCAGATCAGAAAAATTAGAGCCAAGAAATCTTAATAGTTTTTTTCTGAGATACTGGGATTCTTTCTCCTAATAGCTGCTTCTACAAAGAAAGTATTCAAGGTTAAAAACAGGAGAGGGGAATGTTTCTCTCAGAACCTGTCAATCCTGTAATAAAATGTTAAGAGTAGGGTCAAATTTCTCATTTGGATGGTAAAAAGAAATTGCACAAAATACCTCGGTTTATCTATTTCTAGTCCACTTAAAAAGTAGGCAGTCAAACTAATTCATGCAGTAAATCCACAGTTGTAGTTTTCTCAGTGGTTTGTGTCAGCTTTAGGTGGACTTTAATTACTGTGGATTTGATACACCAAAAAGAATGCTACAGGACAAAGACATTAAAATACAGTAACTGAGCTGGAAAATCCACCTGTTTAAAGGCCTTTTTCTACCAAGAAACATTTGCAAAATTCTCTCCTAGGTGCTTTCTGCATTAGCGAGAAATTTCACTAGGGACTGTAAGGAGCACTAATATTCCTTCAGGGCTTACCTGAGACCACAGGTGGTGACTATGACCGCTCCTTTATATGCTCACCACAAATCTATCAGGGTATATTTGTCGCTTTCCTCTGTGGTCTCAAACTCCAACAGTTCAAAATAAGAACTGTCTGCTGACCAAAGGAAGGCCGGCTGAAACTCCAATGGAGACCCATAGCGTGGACCAAACCTCAGCTCCATGGTCTTGAGACTCTTCTGGCTCAAGTAATGGCAGAGTACATGAATGACCACTACCTATTTTTGTAGACCAGGAAACATTAAAATAAAAACTAAAAAGCTAGGTCTATCCCAGCACATCTTCTATAATCAAGCTGTCTCAATTATTTGAAAACCAGTTCTTATTTCTAATTCACTAAAAGAATAAATACTTTGAATGAGTTTTACTATGAGGCCTTCTGTAATTTCATATAGTATATCTGCTATGTTGGGTGTACTATTCATTCATCCATTTATTTCTGAAGGGAGGCTTTACATTTCAGTGCATGCACATAATGACAGGAAAATTTAAGCCAGGACTAATATTCAATGGTAGAATCTAAACAGGAACACTTTGTTCCTTCTACCCAGGAGAACAATTAGATAGAAATCCCTTCATCAAAATACTAATGTCAAGAGATTTACTTAATGCCTTACAGGGAAGATGCAGGTCTACGGATATTTTCCAAAGACTTGAAACATATTTCAATAAAATTCCAAAGTCATTTAGACATTCTTTCTTCAACTGCTCAAGAAAAGTCATATAAATTATGTCATAATCTTGATTCAGACTTGAGGTTCTGGCATAAATTACATCAATTTTGCAAATTAAAATGAGTCCAAGAATAGGAAACATGTCTTCTCATCTCCTTCACTAAACATTTAAGACAATCTGGTTGCTTTTAGTTTTAAATTCACATCAAATGCTACTATTCAAATTTATCTGCTTATGTTTTGACTGAAATGGACCAGAAGATAGATATGTAATTGTAGCACTGAATTAATTGCACATGTTCTATATACCAAGTGGAATCAACCCAGCTTTGTTCTACTATTAAAGAAAAAAAGGGGGCACCTGGTGGCTCAGTCAGTTAAGCATCTGACTTCAGCTCAGGTCATGATCTCACGGTTCATGGGTTTGAGCCCGGCATCCAGCTCTGTGCTGACAGCTCAGAGCCTGGAGCCTGCTTCAGATTCTGTGTTTCCCTCTCTCTCTCTGTTCCTCCCCTGATCATTCTCTCTCTCTCTCTCTCTCTCTCTCTCTCTCAAATAAAAAGAAAAAAAAAACCAACAATAATAAGAAACTATAGGAGTCTGTGAAGTCACAGTCCCCCTTAAGTACAGAACTGACAGGAATACCAAACATCTACACAAACTCAGAAGTCACTTCATGTTTGAAAATTAACTATAAATTTTTCATTTTCAAGAAACTGGTTTATATATTTCTAAGAGCTTAATTTTATTCTCTCACACAGACAGTGTATATTTGAAGAGTTATGAGAATGAAGTCACATACCCCAAATCTACCCATTTTCTCTCTTTACTCCTTTATTAGTATGCAATGGAGAACAGTAATCAGGCACTTGGAAACATTAGGGTTTGTTTCCTAAATATAACAATTTATTTTTACTACATGTTTGAAACCAAGATCCTGATACATGCCTGTTTGTCATTAACTGTGATCGTGCAATACAGAAATACCTAAAAAACCCCAACACCACCTCCCCACACACACGTCTTCAATTTGGTGTTACAGTGATATCCCAGGGAGAAATATCATGGCTTACTCTATTGTTCTTTCTTTTCTGTACAAGAGGCTTAATGACAGGGAATCTCAGGGAAAAAATTACAAACGTTTTTGTACATCTTTCTTTCTTTCTTTTTTTAAGAGAAAGTGCGCACAGATGCGCACTGTTATCAGGGAGGATAACAGGAAGAGTAAGAGAGAGAATCTTAAGCAGTCTCCATGCCCAGCACAAAGCCTGATACAGGGCTCAAACTCAGAAACCGTGACCTCATGAGCTGAGCTGAAATCAGGAGTCAGATGCCTAACTGACTGAGCCACCCAGGCACCCCTTTTCCCGTCTCGTGATCATATCCTGGACTCTCCCCAATTCTCCCTAGAAAGCCCACTAGTTTATTCACTATATGTGCATCACTACATACAGAAATGATAATTAGATCACTTGTTCATGCACTATATATATGTAACTATATACAGAAACAATAACTAGATCCTAAGATCACCTTCAAGAATTTCTCCTTTTGGAATATTACAGACGTTGTAAAAAGCGCCAAAAGGCCCTGTGTGCACTTCACCCAGTTTCCCCAATGGGTGTATTCTAAACAACTATAGTGCACCCTCAAAACCAGGAAGTGGATATGGTTTCTACCATTTATCTATCAATCACCCATCACCTCTCTCATTTTCTATCATCTATGTACCACCTCTCTATAACACAGGTCGTCAAAGTCGCAAAAACCACACACTACCTGACTCTATTTACATGGGCTGTCCAGAGCGGGCAAGTCCATACAGAAAAAAAATGGATCAGTGGTTGCCTAGGGCTTGTGGGAGAGATGTGGAGGGATGGGTATGGAGTTGAAGAGAGGACAAAGTCATTCTAAAACTAGACACTGGTGATGGTTCTATAATACTGTGCTATACTGAAAAGCAATGAAGTGTACATTTTAAGTGGCTGAATTGCGTGGTATATGAACCGTATCCCAAATATAGCTATTACAAAAGAGAAACATACCATTCCCTAAAATACATACTGTGCTACCATACTTCATTTATTTTACTCAGATATTTCCCAAAATAATATCAAAACCAAGTAAGTAACCCCAGAGGCCCAGAGATAAATCAGTAGCCTGAGAGCTCCGTGTTGGTGGATTAACCAACAAACAAGGACACTTTAGTGGTCTACTGGCCCTAAAGGGCACCTGCCCCAATCGCTGGTGAAGAAGGAACATACAGGGGCATGCCATTATGGGGACCAAATTATTTCTGTATTTAAAAACTTGTATATATGTCAGAACTGAAATATTTGGTGAGGCCATAAAGATACATGAATTTTTACTAGAGGATATGCTGTATATTTAACCAATGCTTGTATCTCCCCAGAAAACCCCATTCTTCCACTCCCTCACCCCCTCACTCCTTCACCCTTTCACTCCCTCACCTCTTCAGTCCTCCAGTCTCTCACTGCCTCACCCCTCCAGTCCCTCGCAAATTCTCTCCCTCACCCCTTCACCCCTTCAGATCCTCCAGGCCCTCACTCTTTTACTCCCATCCCCTGGTCCTGATTCATTTTTCATTTTTAAGGGAATTATTTGCAGGGACCTGGCCGATCAATCACTGTACTCCCTCACCACTTTGCAGGTGAAGGATCTGAGCCCCATCCAGTTGGTGCCGGTCAGCAGCCACAGAGCTGGGGTCCACAGAGGACCGGCCTCTGACTCCGACTCCACACCCAGAGCAGCACCAGGCAAGCCCCCCTGAAGCAGCGCCCCCACACTGTTCTGTGGGGCAGCCAGACTCCCCACCCTTCCCTACACAAAAATGAGGCTCTCGTGAAAGTTTTAAAATCCATTTTTCTCCTCTACTTATAATTAAAATCCCCAGTGTCTCCAGCCTGTTCTTCTCCTGAAGCTATAAAATGTAAAACAAATGAAAGAGTGTTCATGACTCATAAAAACATAAATTCACTAAATGGTAACATTTATCAGGTACTTCCCAAGTCACTGAATTGCCAGATGCCATTTCATAGGTGAAGTAGGTGAAGCCCAAACTAGAATTTTTCTAGAGCGGTTTACGTCAAGCTCTACTGCTTAAAATTTTACAAATGGCCTCATTTGTAATTTAGCCAGCTAGGCGCTAATAGTAACAGGATTTTCATTTAAAAAGATTCCATGTTGGGGCGCCTGGGTGGCTCGGTCGGTTAAGCATCCGACTTCGGCTCAGGTCATGATCTCACGGTCCGTGAGTTCGAGCCCCGCGTCGGGCTCTGTGCTGACAGCTCAGAGCCTGGAGCCTGTTTCGGATTCTGTGTCTCCCTCTCTCTCTGCCCCTCCTCATGCTCTGTCTCTCTCTGTCTCAAAAATAAATAAACGTTAAAAAAAAAAAATTAAAAAAAAAAAAAAAAGGTTCCATGTTGGGGCACCTGGCTGGCTCAGTCAGCAGAGCATGCGACTCCTGACCTCAGGGTCATGAGTTCAAACCCCACGTTGGTCATGGAGACTACTAAAATAAAAATTTAAAAAGTGTCATTTAGTATCCAAAATATTCAAATAACTTACAAAACTCAACACCCCTAAAAACAAATAATTAATTTAAAAAATGGGCAGAAGACATGAATACATATTTTTCCAGAGAAAACATATAGATGACCAAAAGAACCACGAAAAGATGTTCAACATCACTCACCATCAGGGAAATACAAACCAAACCCACAATGAGATACCACCTCACCCCTGTCAGAACGGCTAAAATTAACAACACAAGAAACAACAGGTGTTGGTGAGGATGAGGAGAAAGGGAAACCAAGTTACACTGTTGGTGGGAATGCAAACTGGTGCAGCCACTCTGGGAAACAGTATGGAGGTTCCTCAAAAAGTTAAAAATAGAACTACCTACGACCCAGCAAGAGCATTACTGGGTATTTACCCAAAGGACACAAAATACTGATTCAAAGAGATACACACACCCGGATGTTTTTAGCAGCACTAGCAGCAATGGCCAAATTACTGAAAAAGCCCAAATGTCCACTGACTAATGCATGGATACAGATGTGGTATATACATGCATATATTACATATAGAGTACGAGGTATATATTTATAATATATGCACACATATACACAATGGAATACTAAGCCATTAAAAAAAGAATGGAATCTTGCCGTTTACAACGTGAATTATGTTACATATGCTATACGGTACTATGCTAGGTGAAATAAGTCAGAGAAAGACAAATACCATATAATTTCATTCATATGTGGAATTTAAGAAACAAAACAAATACACGTAGGGGGGAAAAGAGAGAGGAAAACCAAGTAACAGACTCTTAACTCCAGAGAACAAATTGATGGTTACCAAAGGGAGACGGGGATTAAGGAGGTACGGGTTGTGATGTGCACTGAGCGTTGTACGAAAAGTGTTGAACCACTGAATTCCACACCTCATACTAATATTACACTGTATGTTAATTAACAGGCATTTAAATAAAAACTTGGGGGAGAAACCCATATACATTTAAAATATTTACCTAAGGATACATTTTGAAATAAAATTAAACAAACAAAACGTGACACCTAATCCCTTTCTGCTGAATCTATTTTCCCATCCCCCTTCCAAATCACACTCAACAACAGAAAATATTTTCCTTCGAAATTTTATAGGGCAATCAATATATGAGGAGTTCACAAATCTAGTTTTCCTTATAAATAACGTTAGCTTGAAGCTGAGGAGTACCTTGCAGCAGACCGATTCTGCTGAGAACAATTAGAAACATGCTCATGCACACGTGCTCACACTCACACACGCATATACATGCCAGAAGATACTGGAAATCTGCCAAGGCATGAAGGCCCAGAGGGGCTAACATGCAGGGTAGAAGGCACTATGGTGGGGAGCCGATCTTCTGAGACTGTCTTCCCCCGCAGGGATGTGGAACAAGAGGTTGAGAAAGGGGCTGAGAAGCAGAGAAGCCACAGAGTTAACGCAAACATCACAAGACGAGAGAGACAAGAATTGGGAGAGCTGGGTTGGCTGAGCAACAGACTCCAGGATCTGAGATCCTCAGGAGGGGGAAGTGAGCTTATCTGACAGTTTCACCCGTGAGGTAGCTGCCAAACTCTTAAGCTACTCAGGGCAAGAAGCTAGCCTCTAGCAGGCAAAAGAGCTTGGCAGGCTCCTCATACTGAGGAAGCAAAACCGAGACTCTGAGGGTGACTGAAGAGGGACTCAGTCAACACTGCGTGTCTTCGAGGCTAAGCCTGAAAGCGGATGAGAGCAGACTAGATGAGAGCGGTCCGCAACTTGCCCTCGGGCTAACCCAGAACCTTGTTAGATTAAGCTGATCTGCTCCCACACTGCCCTAACTTAGAGGGTAGGGGGAACCCTCTCTGGAGGACAGGAACAGCATCCAGAGCTGGGATATACTGTACACATTTACAACCAGTTCTGAGATTGCCAACTTTGGGATGTAAATATTTCCAAACGGCCAATTTCAGGCTAAGAAAACTCACTAAATGTGGAGTTGGGAAGTTAGTTATCATGGAAATGCAAACCAACCCACAATGAGACACTTCACATCTACCAGCACGGCTATAATCAAAAAGACAGAAAGTAGCAAGTGTTTGTGGGGCGCCTAGCTGGCTCAGTCAGCGGAGTATGTGAATCTTATCTTGGGAGTCTTGAGTTCCAGCCCCATGTTGGGCATGGAGATTACTTAAAAGAAAAAAATATTTTGTTAGTGCCCACTGGTGACGGTTAAAAGTTGAATAAAGATTAAAAACAAAAACACAAGTGTTGGCAGGTATGTAAGAGGAACTGGAGCTTCTCCGCCCTGTTGGTGACAATGTAAAACGTTCCCATTATTGTAGAATCGTTCGGCAGTTTCTCAAAAACATGAGCCCAGCAATTGCACTTCTTGGTACACACCCTCTCCCTGCAAACTGAAAACAGGTATTCAAATAAAAATTTGTACAGAAATGTTCACAGTGCCATTCACAATAGCCAAGAGACAGAAAAAACCCCAACGTTCATCAATGGATAGGATGATAAACGAACAGATAAACAAATTGTGGTAGGTCCATATAATGGAATATTATTCCCCATAGAAAGAAACGACACACACTGCAGGGTAGAATCTTTAAAACAGTATGCTAAGTGAAATAAGCCAGACACAAAAAGTCACATATTGTAGGATTCCATTTTTAGGAAATATTCAGAACAGGGAAATCAGAGACAGAAGCAGTGGCTGCACAGGTGGGGGGACAGTGATGTAAATGTTTTGGGATCAGACAGAAGTGATAGGTGCACAACACTGTGAAGGAACTAAATGACACCGAATTATACATTTTTTAAAAGTTAATTTTGTTATTTGAATTTTATTGCAATCAAAATAAAGATAGGAATTATCAAGCCAGGAAAAACAAGGAGGAACCTTAGATACATATTGCTAAAGTGAAAGAGGCCAATCTAAAAAGGCCACACACGATATAATCCCAACCATCTGGCATTCTGGAGAAAGCAAAACAACAATAAAAAGACCAGTAACCACCTGGGGGTTTAGGAGAGGGAGGGAAAAACAGAGGGATTTTTAAGGTACAGGAGTTTTTCGGGCAGTGACTCCTAATGTAAAGTATGGATTTTAGGTAAATGAATCAACAGTTTCAGTAACTGTAACAAATATGCCACACTAATATCCTGGCTCCCAAGTATCCGGACATAGGTAGTGTTGTCAGCTCAGTAATGTCGCCCCGCCCCGCCCCCCCCCCCCCCCCCCGCAAAGATATATATGACGCAATCCCTAGAACCTGTGAACGTTGCCTTATGTGGCAAAAAAAGGACTTTCAGATGTGACAAATTAGGGATCCTAAATTGGGGAGAGTAGCCTAGATAATCCAGGTGGGCCCTAACGCAATCATAGCATCCTTCCAGAAGGCAATGTGATGATGGAAACAGCTGCTGGCTTTGAAGGCAGAGAGGGGGCCAGGAGCTCAGGAATGCAGCCCTAGAAGCTGGGAGCACAGCCCTGCTGACCCTTCGTCTCAGCCCATAGGGACTTGTGGCTTCCAGGCTTGTGGAAGATAAATTTGTGTTGTTTTAAACCACCAAGTCTGCAGTTATTTGTTATCGTGATGCCAGTGCAGGTGGCAAGCAAAGATGGGCTGTAACCCTTTCCCTCCTGCTCTGTTCACTATGAAATTACTATCTATAGGTGATTCCTTTTAAACTACTTCATATGCATAGCAAGATTCACTCCTTTATTTCCCCCAATGTGAAACAGCAAGCTGACTCAAGCTATTACATAAAATCAACACTTTGTATTAAGTACTGGATAGATTTCATGATCTTTATATACATGAAAAAATAACTAGAAATTATATTGTCCTTTACGGTTTGGATTACATTTGGGCTTTTCCTTTTAAAAACCCAGTACTCAGGGGTACCTGAGTGGCTCAGTCGGTTAAGCGTCCAACTTCGGCTCAGGTCATGATCTTGGCAGTTTGTGGGTTCAAGCCCCGCATCTGGCTCCGTGCTGACAGCTCAGAGCCTGGAGCCTGCTTCAGATTCTGTGTCTCACTCTCTGCCCCTTGCCGGCTAGCACTCTGTCTCTCTCAAAAAACAAATAAACATTAAAAAATAATAACAAAGAAAAATAAAAACCCAGTACTCAGGTAGTTACTTAGAAATTGTTAGCAGATCTTATGTACTCACTGCTGGGCATTTAAATATTTATAGCACAAATGAAATACATTAACAAACTCAGTAGGCAATTCACTTCAAATGTTTACAATGGCAACATGGGCATTATGTAACAATTTACAAGCTGAGTGTAGAAAGTCCTAAGAAGACAAGCAATTGGTAGTTCACTGTTCCAAAAATTCACTAGATTTACCGAGTAAACTGTATAGAAATGCATTCTGCAAGACGCCATAGTGGAATATAAAAAGCCTTGTCTTCCAAGTCCTATGCTACACACAAATACACCACAAAGCAGATTTAATTAAATGCTTTAACAAATACGCAAGTAAAGTTCAGGAAGAAAACAGAAGATAAGAGTATTACTCTGATCAATAATTTTAGCAATTTGATGCTGGTATCTCAGAATATGAGCAGCATAAATGAAAACCAGTATACCACATACTCCAGTGCAGTATTTATGGGATGAAGCAAGTTGGACATTCTCTTGTCACATCACTGGATTTATCTTGTACAGTTCTACCTTATTTTGGGAAACCTAAAACATCACCCCCGAGATGCAAACAGAAGGAAACAACGCCACAGATAATACAGGTTAAACTATTAATTTAGTTTAATTAATAAACTAAATTAATAATTCTGGGTCACTCCTGACTCAGAATAGGAGTGCATTTTCGAATCCCCACTTTGGTCACTAACCAGCACGGTTCCACCAGAGGAAGGAAAGGAGTGCTAGAATGAACAAAGATTCCAAGATGACACTTCAGAATGGAACAACAGTACACACTGCATCAGGGCAGCTGCGGAAGGAGGGAAAATTAACCTTGTCCTCAGGATAGTATTTAAGGAAGCAGCAGCAAGGATGAGGGTTAATAACATAGGTTCCTGGGCTACCATTTTAGGGATATACAGAAGACAGAAATTATAAGTAGCACTTCTGACCTTGAATAATAACAAAGCATTAAGGTAGATAAACTCCTAGCAACAAAACCAACAAACCGCAGTGAAACAGAAACAAAGAGAAACTCCAGGTCCCCTCTGCCCTCTTCTAGCTGACGTGGGGGAGAAGGTGGTAAGGTGGGTAAGTGGCCCGGCAGCAGGAAACTGGCAGCAACACCAGGGCTTCTAAAAGGGAGCATCAACCACTCAGATCACTAACTCAAGGGCAAAGGCACCGCTGGCCGCCACTGCCCTGCCAGGGCCAGCATGGCCCTCGGTCTTTCCTCATTCCAGCCTCATAACCACATCATGGGTTTTTGTTTCATGGCTCATTTCAATGTGTATCTAATGATGAGGAAACTAAGGTTCTAAAAGGTGTGACTGACTTCCCCAAGTGCACAGAGTCGGGAGGGGACTGGACTCAGACAGGAACCCAGAGCTACCAGGTCCAGAGCCTGCTTCTCCAGTGTGCACCTAAGCCACAATGCCATCACAAGGGAGACCGGTGCCATGAGGGCAGCCCATTCATCTGCCAGTGGCACACACCAGTCAGTGACCGAGGGCTGCCAGACTAACACTGGTCACATGGCTAAAGACACAAAGTCAATGACAATCCAGCAAGTCTCAGCAATCTCCAAGGAGCCATCATGACACTGTACTACGTGAAACCACACTAATCCAGTTTAAAATATTCCTCCTGTTAACAAACTTTACTATCCCAACACAGCACAGAGAAAGAAAAGCTAGTGAAGCTGAGACCACCCCCCCCCCCCCATGTCCGGAGAATGCTTTTTTTTCTGAAGGTTATTCACATAAGAGGGGATCTGGATGAATCAACTGTGCATCTGAACATCAACATCATTCAAAAATAAACACCGCCCTCCAAAGTCAGACTTTTGTCTATAAAATTATCATGCTACTTTCATGAGTTCAAAAACAGTTCATATTCTGGAACATATCTGGTAAATAGCTCAAGCAAATAATGTTTCAGAACCTGAAAAGAGCAGAATATTAAATACATCTCAAATTCTAGTTTTATTTTCTCAGCATGTAATATCAAACAATCTTGAATCCAGAATTTATCAAATACCATCTAAATAAAACACAGCATCCCCGTGAAATAGGTAATATTGCAATAACCAAAGACGTATTTCGAATAATGACATGATGTCCATAATGTAATGCTCAATGAAGGAGGATACAACACATACATGTATATCCATATACATCAGAGATTCAGAAAATCATCAAGAAGTTAGTAACGGTCCTCACTAGTTTGCAGGATGCAGGTGACTTTTTCCTCCTTACTCTTCTCCAAAGCTTGAAATGTTCTACAGTGAGGATGCCTTCTTCTATTAGAAAGATTATATGTTTATGAGAAACAAAGAAAAATATAATTGTGTATTCATTAAAAATGGGTAAGAGAGGCACCTGGGTGGCTTAGTCGGCTGAGTGTCCCAAGTCTTGATTTCTGCTCAGGTCATGATCTCACAATCCGTGGGTTCTAGCTCCACGTCAGGCTCTGTGCTGAGTGTGCAGCCTGCTTGGGATTCTCTCTTTCCCTCTCTCTGCCCCTCCCCTGCTTACATTCTCTCTCCATATCTCCCCCAAAATAAATAAACTTAAAAAAAATAGGTAAGAGGAACTTCACTTAGTGATTGAGCAAACAAAAAGAACTTTGAGTTCAACTACAATGACAGTTTTGCAAATAATAAAAAGGAAAACAGAATGTGAACTGTCAGATTAGTATTTCCACACTTGCCATTTGCGTGGCTGTCACCAATTCCCACATGTAGTCACCAGGACAGCACTGCTCCTGACACACAGAGTGCACTCAACATGTGTGCTGTTACTTTGCTCAGACACTCTGGTCTGCACACCCTGCTGTAATCCATCAGGTGCTGAACTGTGGGTTGCAGAGGTGTCCACCCTGAGTGATCATAAAACTGCCTTTTGCAAAGCAGGCAAAGACAGCAGAGCATAAAATTGGAAGTACAAGCATAGCTAGATCAACAAACCCTAAATAAAGTTTTAGTCTTCATCAATCAAATCTTTGATTTTATTAAAGACTCTAGATGTTACCTTAGTAAATGTACAAAATGTTCTAAATGGCGTAATTTTTTAAAAAAATGAACATAACACCCCACCAACAGAAAGACCTGAGAAAGGTCTGCCTTTCCTTTTTCCATACAAACTTAAGAGTCAAGAAAACTTAAATCCTAAACCACATTTTCCTGAACAAATGATTTTTAGTATGGCTCATCATAAAGAGAAAAATTTGCAATAACAATCCCATTCAAGGTTGTAATTTTCCATCAACTACTATTATGGGTGATTTGGAATTATGAATGATATTTTTAATATTTTTTTCCTGGATTAAGGAAACGAGTACCTATTACTTTCACTTAAAAAAAAAATACAAATGCATACTATGACTAAAACTAGGATCACATATACACCTGTATTCTTACCAATGGGTATATTCTTGAGTTTCTAAGGCCTGTCTTACTCACGTTTGTTTCTAGCACCTTAGCAGGAGCCCTGGAACATAAATGTTGGTTGAAGTTAATAAATGAATCCATACAGGCTCGTTTCTAATCCCCAGGCATAAATCAAGCTACTTCCTTAAAATGTAATCTCTAGGAAAAATTCACAAAAATAAATGGGTTTCCTTAAAAAAATAGGACTTTTTTAATGCAAGAAAAATAAATGAAAAAGGTCAGTGACAGGGAGAAACAGCGCAAGAAAACCCACAAAGAAAACATGTTTAATGGAAAAGTGATGGCACACAAAAGAAACCACTGATACTGTTTATGTAAGAAATGTGCCCCACCCAATCCAAAAGAACACAAGGTGACTCATTACTTAAGCACAATAAGACCGTTAGAGAGAATGGTCTATTCAAGGAAGGTGGGCTGTACTTCCAGCTCCCTCCAGGTAAAGCGCTCAACAACCCAACAATAATCTTGGCTTGTTTTTCTGGCAGCTGAAGCAAGAAGAGAATTCCACTCCACTGCACAAGAGCTTCCATTTTCTGATTTCACCAGCTTAATTCTGAATACATCACTATCTCCCCTTCCTCCAATGCCAAAACACTCTGAGTCTCAAGAGCAGTATTTATATCTATGCCTAGCACAGGCTCCCTGTGAACTGGGAGATCTGCCCTGAGAACGGGGGACCCCGGCTGGAGCACATCTACTCCTCACCCCTGAACCCATAGCAACTGATGAGCCTCTACTGCCTTCCATCACCTTCCCATACAGCTCCCTCCAGACGGGACAGTCCAGGTGGGCTCTGATGTTCCCACCACAGGATATGCCTGATTTCCCACTTGGGCGCTGTTATCTTGCTATTCCCACAGAATATAATGCCATGCCCTTCTATTCTTAAATGTCCATAAATATGTCTATACGCATGTCTATATGCACCACTAAGCATGGCACTGGGGCCATCACATCCTGCCTCCTATCTACCCAAAAGATAACACACACATAAAGGCAAGATGACCTCTTATATTTCTGCATATAATAGGTCCCCAGATCTTTAAAAAAATTTTTTTTTAACTTTATTGATTTATTTTCGACATAGAGACAGAGTGTGAGTGTGGAAGGGGCAGAGAGAGAGAGGGAGACAGAATCCGAAGCAGGCTTCAGGCTCTGAGCTGTCAGCATGGCCCGATGCGGGGCTCCAACTCACGAACTGTGAGATCATGACCTGAGCCAAAGTCAGATACCCAACCGACTGAGCCACCCAGGTGCCCCCAGATCTTTAAACGGATAAAAGGAAATTCACCTGAGGCAGCACTGTGTCATGGATCTAAAAAAGGTAATGATTTAGCAAAATATAATAAAACGCAAAAGACCACAAAAAAATACATTCTAAAATCATGCTATGATAAAATGAATCTAATATACAACAAACCATTCTATACCCTAAAAGTCTTAAACATACAAAAGTATGTATCAATACACTGAATCAAAGGAGTTTAGAATAACAGAAAACCACACATTTAAGCTATTTATATCTTTGAAAGATGACTTCTATGTCATTCAATCAGAATTTATTTAGACATTCTGGTACCAACGTTTACAGTAACATTAGGGTCAAGGTAAGAACATTTACCTCCCTAGTTATCATTCTTAAGCCTACACTGTTCATCAAATATTCTCTAAAAATGCCTCCAAATTTAAGTTGGAACAATAATTTTTACAGCTGCAACAGTTTTACACTATATTGCACACCTGAAACTGATGTAACACTGTGTTAACTAGAGTGGAATTAAAAAAACTGAATAAAATGTAAAAAAGAGTCACAACACAGTTTTTAGTCGGAATTCCACAAGCAAGGACGTATGTATGGCTTACTCTGTATTGTAACTAATTTTCTTTTTCACTTATTTTTAAAAGTTTATTTTTTTGAAAGAGTATGTGAACAGGGGAGCGTGGCAGAGGGAGAGAGAGAACCCCACAGGCTCTATACCGCCAGCAGTGTGAAAAATCTAAATTATTTAGATAAATAGAGGCTTAAACCCACAAACTGTGAGATCATGACCTGAGCTGAAGTCAGACACTCAACCGACTGAGCCATGCAGACATCCCTATTTTTTTTTTACTTTAGAGAGAGACAGTGTGTGTACGAGAGAGAGCAGGGGAGGGACAAAGGGAGAATCTTAAGCAGACTCCACGCTCAGCACACAGCCTGACTCGGGGATCCCACAACCCTGGGATCATGACATGAGCAGAAATCAAGAGTCAGATGCTTAACAGACTGAGCCACCCAGGTGCCCCTGATACTCTTTAATAGCACTACTGAGATATAATGCACACACCACGCTGATATAGGAAACAAAGGCAAATGAAAAATTAAATTTCCTTACTGACTACAGCCCATTGACAAGTCCTTGAAACAGGTAGAGTGACATTCCTCTAGGAATTCAATGATGACACTTCGCTAAGGGCAAAAGGTTATCTTAACGGACTCCCCAGGAACCTGTAAGCCTACTCTAACATAGAAAAATTCCTTTGGAAACCTCTTTTATCACCACCTTCCCCACCCCCCCAAGATACATGTTGGCAATCAGCCTCCAAGCTCATATGGCCCAATGATGTACATCTGAAGGGTTTCAAGACTGAGTTTTTACTAACAGTAATAAATGACCTTTTCCTAACAGCAGCTAGCCCCTCAAGGTCCTGAAAACCTGTCTCCAAAATACCTCAGAGACTATCCCTAACCCCCTCCCAACCTGATGGTATATACTTAGTCACTCTTCATAACCCCAATGAAGCTCTTTCTGCCCACAGGTCCTGTCCCTGTGTTTTAAAAAAACAAAAACAACCCCCCCCCCCAAAACTCCACCTTTTGCACCAAAGACATTTCAAGAATTCTTTCTTGGCCGTCAGCTCCAGACACCTTTCCCCACCACTCTAAAACCGCATCAATACCATTTGCTCATTTAAAGTATACAATTTGGGGGTGCCTAGGTGGTTCAGGTGGTGATCTCACAGTTGTGGGTTAGAGCCCCAAATTGGGCTCGCTGCTGTCACTGTGGAGCAGATTAGGATCCTCTGTCCTCCTCTCTCGCTTGCACTCTCTCAAAAATAAAAATATTCAAAGTGTACAATTCAATGGTTTTTAGCATATTCACAATGTCTGTGATATTATTCAAAGTTAAATGTTGTGACCAATGTAGAGATCATGAAAACCTCCAGAAAAGACAGGTTCACTAGGCCTAACAAGAACACTATAGTTTTTCAAAACTGGTTCTTTGCAGGAGATCTGTATTTTATAAACATACTTAACACAATGTTAATATACTCCATATATTTCTAATTCCTATATTTATTCCTACTTCAGTCCTAGGAATAAATGTAAATGTAAATGTAGTTTCACAATGTAAAGTGAAACTAATATTAGTCTAAAACAGAAGTATTATTAAAACCAGAGCATACAAGTTGATGAATGCATATACCTTAAATTTAAATCCATTATTCAGTTTCAACTAAAGAGATATTATTGCTTTATGTGTGCCACACTTGGGGCATTCTGTTCCCACTTGATGAAGCATTTAGTCCACATACTCAGAGCAAAGCAGTGTGCACAGTCCTCCTCTGTGAACAGCAGTGCCAGTATAAATTAAAAAACCCAAAGCAGCATCGCATCCCCATCACAGCCATCAGGAGGGCTCTAACATCTTTTCAAAGCACATCATCACTCTAGGATCTAAGTGCTAAAGTTGCAACCACAGTTTAAAATAGCTCAACTGTTGTTCCTGAATTAGCTACATGGACTATTTTGTTACAAATCTTCACCAAATTTTATTAAAGTCAAGGATTAACACTGAGAATAAAAACAAATACTTGCCGTTCCTTCACATGAGACCAAAGTGTCTTCTTTTCTCTTGTTCATTTGATCCTTGGCCTGTATGTATTCAGCTCTGGCTAGAGATCAACTCTGGACTTCCCAGAACTATGGGAAGCTGACACGACAGCTCTCCCCCAAAAAGCCTAACAAGGAAGCCCAGTGCTTTAAATCTCAAGTACCAAAGTATGAAAGTAATAAAAGACCAAGTGACAAAAGCGTTAAGTAGTACTGTATATGATAGATTTGGGTCTCTCTCTCTCTTTTTTTTTAATGCTTATTTACTTTTCACACACACACAGACACACAACAAAATGAGAATGGGCCAGGAGCAGAGAGCGCGGGACACACAGAATCCGAAGAAGGCTCCAGGCTCTGCACTGACATCAGTCCGCCCAATGTGGGGCTTGAACTCAGGAACTGTGAGATCATGACCTGAGCAGAAGTTGGACGCTGAGATGACTGAGCCCCCCAGGCTTTCTATTTGCAGCCATACAATCAGCATGTACTGGCAGCTTACTGTAAAAGCAGGAAAGGGGCAGACTTCACCCTACCAAGTTCTACTATTTCAAATAAATACAAATAGCAGTGGAAAACTGTCTTTATTCAACTCTATAAAATCTCTTCAAGAATATTCTTTACCTGTGGTCTCATTTTACAGGACCCAACTAACACAGGGTAGACACACACCACCATGACAAAAGGCCAGTCTTTGATCCATCAACTCAAACTTTTCCCTTTTTATGGGAAAAAAGAGTGAATAACAACATGGCTTATATAAAAAGCTGTAGGACCAGTCTCACAGGATTATCACATGTTAATTGAGAGCCATTTTGCATATCCTTAATTACAAACGGTATATATTTTTTCTTTTTTACTCAAAGTAGTCATATCTCATTTTCCATATCCAGTATAAATTGTTACTTTACAGATAAAAATGGTCGGTGAATGTATCCACAAGTGAGGTTAGGAAGTGAGTACCACATTAGTTCATGTTTTCCTAGGATTCCACCCGGCTATGAATCATAGTTGTCAATGACACACCATGAAAACACGTACAGATAAATCCTATTCAAAGCAAGATACCGCTCCAAAGTTCAGAAGCCCAAGAACCAGAGTATGTACAGTAAAAGTATTACTAATACAGATATCGTGACTTTCCTTAGACAAAGTTTCTTGTTGATCTGCTCCCTAGCTGTAGCAGAAAAGCAGGCACACTTCCGGACAGTGAGATTCACTAGTTTTATTATGACAATAACGGAGGGGTGTTACAATTTATTGTATTAAAATATCTTTCTCAAACCCCAGACTCCTAATGCTTTTCTTGGATATGATCACCGTGAAATTTTACGTTAATCCAGAAATTTTCTAAGCAGCGCAGGCATGTTTAAGTGGGGGGGCGGGGGGGGGGGAGGTGCACAAATACAAATTTGGAATAAACAAGTGAAAAGCTATGGAGAAAACGTAAATTCTATGAGATGAACCTCGTGCTTCATCAGTTGGAGTCACAAAGGAAAAACCCAAGAAAAGATTCTCTGGCTAATCACCCTTTTACTCTGTTTAAAAAAAAAAAAAAAAAGGAATTTGTCCTGTCCTTCAACATGGTATTTTTTCATTTGCTACGTGAAACTAGTGTGCATTTCACAAGGATTTTTACAGGCAAATTTGATATTAGCCATTCCTGTTCATTTCAGCCCGGATCATGCCGCCTCTCGGTACCGTCTCTACTCTGTTTTAGCTCCTTTGCGACCTCCTCTAGCTTGCTGTAACATCCACACAGATGCCACTTACAAGCCCTGCATTTCCAAAGTGCTTTCCAGGCCCGGTCACTGACTTCTGTGCCACACCTCCCTCGCCCTCCCCGCTCGCTTCAAGCTAAACGCAGTGATTCTGCTTCTCCAACATACGATCGGACCACACAGTCGCCGAGCATGGACAGAACGTTCAATCCCAAAGGTCCCCGACTAGGGGGTTCTCGGTTTGGCATCCCCAGGCAGTGTCCGTCGGGCTCCGGGCGGCCTGGGTCACACACTGCATGCCTGACTCCCCACGTGTCTTATGACTGGAAACAGCGCTCACTCTCCAAGCCCTTTTCTCCTCTGAAGCCAAGTGACCCTTCTGAATTTCACCGGCGGGCCATATTCACGCCCAGTTTACACCGAGCCTCACGCGAACGTCCTTTAAAAACAAGCACCGTTTCCTGCCGTCAGGACTGTGACAGCAACTCGCGGGTGACACAGAATCAGGGCGTGACGAGGAGAGGACACCCACTGCACTAGTTCCCTTGCCGCAGAAATAAATTATGCGGACAAGTGCCGGACGTAAAAATAAGCTAATCAATATCATGACTCCTGCTCTTAGCACTAAAGTTCCCCACCCCCCCTCCCAAATTCACTTCGGAATCCAGTTCACCCTACGCGAGTCTGACGTTACTCGAGAAAAAAACGAAACACACTTTCAGTTATCTCAACAACAGCAGATCTTCCGGAGGGCCTTCCGGCTCCCCTGTGCCAGGAACGATCAAGAAATGACACTCTCCCCGGAGCAGGAAAAACCAACTTCTCCAGGAGCACGGGAGAGCCGCCGGGCTCCAGGCCGCGGCGCCGCCGCCCAGAGCGCACATTCCAGAGCTCGCCGAGGTGAGGGCCCGGCTCCCGCGGCGCAGCCACCTCAGGAAAGCACGCCACGCACTTCTCCCGTGCAGCTCCGCGCGGGACTGGGGGCGCGGACCGGGACATGGGGCTGGGGAGGGACGCGGCCGGGCGGGTGCGGCGACAGTGGCGAGGACGCCTGACAGGTACCGGGGGGCGGGGAGCCGGGCGGCGGTCAGGCTCGGAGCCCGCGGAAACCGACGGCGGGGCGGACCAGTGGTCCCGGGCGGTGCGGAGCCGGGGTCCCGGCGGGCACCCGACCCCGGCCCGGGCGGGGAGCCGGCACTCACCCAGGCCGGCAGGTCGCAGGCGCGCACCCCCAGGCGCACGGCGCGCTCCTCGTCCTCCAGCAGCGCCAGCGCGCGGCACAGGCGGGTCGCCTTGAGGCCGCGGCTCCTCCGGCACCACACGAGCAGCCCGAGCGCCAGCAGCACCCAGCTGAAGCTCAGGCCCAGGTAGCCCAGCGCGTACACCGGCAGCAGCAGCGCGAAGCTGCGCGCCAGCTGCGCCAGCAGCCCCGCTACGTCCACGCTCAGCGCCGCGCCCGGGGACTCGGCCCGGGCAGCGCCCGCCTCGGGGCCGCGGTCCCCGGCGCCGCTCATCGCGCAGCGCTCGCGTCCCTACCCCGCCGCGGCGCCTCAGCCCGCGCACCAGCGCCCCTCTGAGGGGGCCGCGCCGCCGCTACCGCCCGCCCGCGCTTCCGCCCGCGGGCGGCGTACGACGCAAGCACGCAAGTTGGGCGGGGAGGCGGCCGGCCGCGGCCCTGGGTCACCACGCGGGGTGGGCGGGGGCTGGTGGGTGACGTCATCATGCGGGCAAGCCCTGAGGCTGGAGTGGGCGGGGTCAACGTGAACGTCACCGCGAGAGGTGGGCGTCACCGCGCGAGTTGGGCGCCACCGCGGCGGCCGGGCGAGGCCCTGGACCCGAGCCACGGACTCACGGTGGGTGGGCGGGGCCGCGCTGCTACCTCATCGCGGGGGCGGGCGGGCGCCGTAGGAGGCGGGAGTGGGTGGGGCTGGCACGGAAAACACACTGGGCGTGCGGGGCGCCGCTGAGACGGCGGGGCGCGTTGTCACGTGGGTGGGTGGGGTGCCGCTGTGGCGGCAGGGCGCGGTCCTGCATCTAGGGCGCGTACCTACGCTGCGTGAGCGGGACCTACCTGCTTCCGCTTCCGCAAGGGCGGGTAGGTGCGTGACCGCGCGGGGAGGCTGTGGCCCGGCCGGGCGCCCAGTGGCCGCGTGACCTTGGGGGGCATTCTCTGGAAGGCTTTTGTGGAACGAGAAGTGCACGTTCCAGCGTGTGTCTTACACTTGCCCACTTTCTGGAAGTTCCTGTTTGATACACTTGTAAGATGTTAAAAAAAGCCGAGCGCACTTCTGATCGTTGCCGTTCTGGTCGTGCCGGTAACGCCACAGCTTGAGGATGCTTCTCTGGAAACCTCCCAGCTGTTCTAGAGCTGTGAAAAATGCAACAGGGGAGGTCTGGTTTTTGTGTATGTAAAATGAAGAGTTTTGGCTTGAATATGTGCCCGAGGTGAATCCAAGCACCTGCACCCCCTTTTATTTTTTTGAAGTTTAGTGATTTACTTTGAGAGAGCGCACGGGAGCAGAGGAGGGGCAGAGAGGCAGGGAGAGAATCGCAAGCTGGCTGCACACTGTCAGCGCAGAGCCCGCCCCGGGGCTCCAGCTCTCAAACCTTGAGATCACTACCGGAGCGGAAACCCGGAGCCTGTTCCTGACGGACTGAGCCCCACCCCTCTGCCCCCTAGCGCCTGGGCTCCTAAGTAGAATGCTTTGTAGTTTCCTTGAAAAATGTTGACCTCCTGCTCACTCCCTGCTTATTTACAGAGAGAGGGAGCGCGTGACAGGGGGAGAGGAGCAGAGGGAGAGGGAGAAAAATCTTAAGCTCCATGGTCAGCGCAAAGCGGGTCGGGGCCCAATCCCACGACCCTGGGATCATGACCTGAGTCCAAGAGTGGGACGCTTAACCAACTGAGCCACCCAGGCGCCCCCAGACTCCCTGCTTAAAGTACTAGTTTAGACCCCACTTGCCACTCCTGAGGAGAAACCACAGCCCTTGGTTACTTTATTTTCCAGTAAACTCAATCAGGGTAATTCCTAGTTAAGCGTTTTTGAGCATATGGAGTTCCAAGGAAATTTTAATTCCATTTATAACAACAAAACTAGTTTTTTCCCTCTTCCTCTTCAAATCTTTGTGACTGGTGACCTTGATCATTTTCAGGAAGGGCAGGGACTTCACTGATGAGAAATAGAGCACACCTACATGTTTTTAAGCTTTTGATTCAATGTGTACCTCATGTGACAAGTTCTTCCCTGCCATATGGCAAGGGTTCTGGAATAATAACTTGATAACTCTGTCGCTGCAGGGTCAAACCGTGGTGTCTTCAGGACAAAAACCTTGACAGACCGCTTTGTGGTGCAGATAAGAGAGTAAAAGCCATAAAGGCAAAGAGGACTGCCAACCGAAGGCTAAACTGCCACCACAGCTCCGTTAGACACCCAGATCAAAGATTTGCTGCCAACTGGAGCTTTTTGAGTGGGGGGAAGCATTTGCATGCATTCATGGCTTTGCCGCAGTCTCATTAACAATTCAACTTTCAGTTCCATGAGGGCAACGACCATATTTATTATGTTTATCATTATATTTCCAGGCTAGCACAGTGCCTGGAAGAGCAGGTACTGAATGAATAAACAACACATCTCTTCTCCCCTTATCTTCAGGTCCAAATGGAATTACGTGTGTGTGTCTGTGTGTGTGTGTGGCCATGGAGATACGTAAATATATCTCATTTCAGAAACATTGCTCTAGGGTCTGGAACAGTCAGCTTTGGGCAAGGGCACTAAATCAAGCAAGGGACAAAGTGGTTTTCCGTTTCTTGCCCTTCACCAAAATACATTGTTGTAAATATACAAAGTAACAAGTCTCAAACCTTTTCCTCTGCAACAGCTAAATGTTCTAATGCCACCTCTCCCTCAAGACTGTTACAAGCTTATGACAGGTAATTACATCGTTAACATAGTAAGGGGCTGAGCTTTTCTGTCCTATGGTCTTCCGTCTAAAAAGCTGTAGGACCATAAAGAATTGAGTGGACATTCGCAATAGATTATTTGACCTGAGCAACTTAGGGATGTAAAATGCACTGAAGAGAAGTGTCCAGGCTGCACACCAATCAACCTCCCAGCCTCAGCTGCCTTCCTTCATGACCCCATTGAACTTCCGGCCACTTCCACACCAGCAAGGCAGAGCGCATCTCATTCTGTATGGAAGCTAATAACAGACCCAGCTCGGTTCTTAGGTTTTTGCTAGTATCTTTAACCCCCTCAGCTTCCTGGGATCTCTTCATGTTACCCGCTTCCTTACCTTCTGTGCCGATACTCCTCCAATGAAAGGCACTGCTTTCTCAGAGGAAAGAAGAACCTCATTGTGACTGATTTGGTAAAAAACGGTAAAGTTCCAGTCTCTGCCCTCAACTTTTCCAGTTTCAGAGAAAAGTGCTGCCTCCTGTTTAAGTTCAATCCGTTCTGCTTTGTTTCACATCCCCTCTCACCTAGGTCTGGGCCTTATCAACTATCCTGTCCACCTGTTCTACACTACATCTTCCTGTCCTCGCTCCTTCCCTATCACCTCTGCATAAGTTTCACTGTAGAGGATGGGAGCACGTTTTGCCTCTCTTCCTTTCATACAGCTAACCGGGACTCTTTTTGCCCACACTCACCAAGACTCCTATTCCTGTCTCAGAGATGCTCCTTTGGTGACACAGCCACACATTCTTTACTACTCGAGCCACCTGAGTACATTTCTGTGTCATGCAACCAGAAGAATCGGAAAGGGCTTGGTCCTTTCTTGCTTACCCAGATGATTATAGACCGGTAGCCCTTTAATCCTGCCCTCTTTAAAATTTCCACAGAGACTTACTCTCCCCACCACGGAGGAGGCAGTGGCAAGTAGATTCTTAAGCCTTGTTATATTAGCAAATAGATGCATACATTGACGATAATGAAAGTCAGCTTTCTTGCTGTTGGAGAAGATCTTACAAGCATGGAAACGGAGAGGCCAGAAAGAACCTTGATGTGATGGATTGGACTCGGAGGAGGTATGAACTCATGTGTTTTGATACATATGTATAAAGAGGCCTAAAAATATTTTCTATTTTGGGGCGCCTGGGTGGCTCAGTTGGTTAAGTGTCTGACTTCGGCTCAGGTCATGATCTCACAGTTCATGGGTTCGAGCCCCGCGTCGGGCTCTGTGCTGACAGCTCAGAGCCTGGAGCCTGCTTCGGATTCTGCATCTCCCTCTCTCTCTCCCCTCCCTTGCTTGTTCTCTCTCCCTCTCTCTCTCTTAAAAATAAATAAACATTAAAAATTTTAAAAAGTATATCTTCTATTTCTGTCTGCTGAGAGTGTCCAGAAGCAATGGTACCCCAGTACCAATAAGCGCAAATAACTCCCACGTCTTGGCTTCTAAATACTATTTTCCAATAAAAGGAACCAGAGATCTCTGGAGAAATAGTTGACTTCAGGCTGGAGCAGTGAAAATACAAGATAAGCCTGGAATATTTTGTTGTGCCAGGAGGTAAGAAAATGCTCAAAGAATCACGTAATGTCAAAGGACATGGGAGGCAACTTGAAGGGCTCTTGCTGATTAAGTCTGGGACTATCTGAGCAGCAGAATCAAGGATGACATTGGCAGATTACAAGCCAGGGAGTAAAATAGGAACCCATGAGCCCACACTGATGTAGATGAATGAGCGAGTGATGAATGCACAAAAAAATAAGCCACTGGAGTCAAAGAAATGGAAAATCCCCACTTAGCAGTCATTGTAGCATAAGAGTGAGTTATCAACGGAGGCTAAGGATGGTAGGTGAGGTTTGATAAGGAATAATGCTAGAATACTTTCTACAAGATACTTACCAATTTAAGGGAAAGAGGAGCACAGCAGCATTTCTGGGACATTTTGCCAGAGAGCTTGAGAAAGCTTGACCCGAGTATAGGGACTCGGGGGACAGATGCCATGTAGGGTCCCCATGTTCTTACTGAGGAATTAATTATTCCAGATTGCAAGAGACTGGAGAGCCACAACAACCACATGCAACGTGTGTTCCTGTGTGGGATCTGGGCTTTGGGGACAATCTGTGGAACAAAGGGGTCTGTCGTTTGGACAGTAGAGTTGTATCCATGTTGACCTACTGACTGGAGGGAGGGTTGTGGAGCGGAGGCTGTCCCTGTTTTGGGGACACAAACACTGGAGTGTTTCGGAGTGATGAGTAATCATACCCGAAGTTCTTTGTCAAACAATTCAGGACAAGTCTAATGATCACAGGTAAGTGTGTGTGTAGACAGGTAAATAACTGCTGGGTGACAGACAAGTGGAGCACGTGCTGGGTGGTTCGTGGTGGGAATCTGGGCGACGAATGGAGTGCTGTGTACTTGCATATTTTCTCTAAGTTTGAAATTAATTTGAAAGTCATTTTTTAAAGTCCGTGTTTTGATCAAATGGCCAATTCAAAATGCGGATTTGATTGACTCTCTTCTGCGCTTGGTTTCCTTTGTTCCTATTCATGACAACAGAGCTTGCCACACTTGACCCTCCTTCTTGCCTCGCCTCCCGACCTAGGGTCTGCACTGCTGCTCATCCCTGCCATACCCTGCTGTCACCTGTCTGTGCCTGTATACCTGCTGTTCTCTGAGTCCGGACTACCCTTCTCTCTCTGTCCATATGCAAAACTCCGGTTCATCTTTCAAAAAACAATTTGTATATCTCCACCTCTGGGAAAAATTTTGTGATATTTCCCTCCTCATGTTAATCCTGTCTGTACCTTATGCTCATGATTACGCTTTTCTGCTGTATACCGCTCAGCCCTTAGGAGCCTGGAGGCAGCTCTGTGCATGTGACGGGGAGCCCTGATATTCTTGGGGGAAGTCCAAATGAGGTGGTACACATTAGAACCCGCAACTGAAGCCATCTATCAAGTCACAAGCCCCATGTCGGTTTCTGTCGCTATTGAAGATGATATTTGTGTGGCCTCACTGGGTCCTCCGCTCAGGTCTCATGAGGTGAAACCAAGTGTTGGCTGAGCTGTGGCCTCCTCTGGAGACCTTCAGCTGAGACCCCTCCCAAGTTCATTCAGGGTGTTGGCAGATTTCAGTTCATTGCAGCTGTAGGGCTCAAGTCCCTGATTTCTGCCAGCTGGCCGCCAGGAGTCACCTTCTGTGTCTCCCACTTGCCCCTCCTTCGGCCCCTCCTAGTGTGGTAGTTTGCTTCTTCTTCCAGGACAGTAGGAGTGTTTCTCAGATGTATCACCTTCTTTGGAAGTCAGGCCCACTCACGAAAACCTCCCTTTTGACCAATTAGTCAACCGAACAGTAACCTGACCATAGGAGTAGATCCCATCACATTTACAGGTTCTGCTCACACTCAGGAAGAGAGAGAGTTAAACAAGAGCATGGATGCCAGGGACTGGAATCTGAGACCAGAGTTCTGCCTACCGCAATCTCTTCATTGATGCAAGTGCTCCAATTATGGCTTCATACCATAGCAGATAATTTATAGATTTATGAAAGGAGGTTCTAATTTTGGTATCCCACCTATTTCCATCTGCCCTAAATGCTTATAATTTAGGTGCTAACATATAACAATAATAAACTTGTTAATAACTAACACTGTGGGCTTAGTTTGCCACAGACGATGTTCTGGGTACTTTGCACAATTGCTCATGTAATCCTCACGACTGCTCTACGGAATTAGGCACCTTATAATACCCATTTTACTGAAGAGCTAACTGAGGCATAGGTAGTAAAATAAACTGCCCAGGTTCACACAGCCAGTGAGAGGCTGATCAGACTTCTCACTAGCACATTAGCACATAAATTGACTCACAGGTAGGTTTTGTATCATACCCACATACACAGACATTACAGTGACACGAAATTTAGCTGACCTGGAAAACCAATGAGTTTGGGACAGGAAAGTTCTTGACTTCTGTAACAAAGTTGCTTATAACTGAAGAAATGTTTTGTTTTTATCATAACCTGGAATTACAAGTTGGTTTACAGTCTAGTGAGGGAGATGGACACGTGTTCAAATTCTAGAAAAGTGGATGCAGTAGAACTGTAACAAACCATTTGGACCGAGTGTGAGCAGGGGAGGATCTGTGCAGGGTTGCTGCAGTGAAGGCTCCAGGGGGATTGAGGCAAATCTGGCTGGGGAAAGGGGCAGAAAAGCAGCTTTGTGCAATGAGGCTTCACAGTATGCAGAGCCCCACAAAGCCCACTCCTGGCTTCCACTCATCTCCAGCCCACCTTTCCTTCAGCATTCTGGTCCCAATTTTAATGACTTACCATTGCCCAACAATGCTTTAAATCTTCACGTCATGCCATTCAAGGCCCCTCACCACCTGGCCATGTTCCCTTTCCAACCTCCTCTCTGACCATCTCACGCCACCCCATGCCCCCTGCCACCCCCACACATACCTTTGCTAGAGACCTGGTCCACTCCACACCGAGGCCGCTCGCCACATGGGGCTTTGAGCACGTGAAATGTGGCTAGTCTGAATGGACGTATGCTGTAAGTGTAAAATATACACTGGGTTTTGAAGACAGTGTAAGAAAAATGTAAAATAACATTTAAATACATATGATAAAATGATAGCATTTTGTATGTATTGGGTTAAATACATTATTAACTTTGATTTCACCTCTTTCTTTTGCTGGATAATGTTTTATGTGGCTCACATTCTATTTCTACTGGACAGCACTGTTACAGGTACCATTTCTATATTTCCCAGAAGCCTCCAAAGCCTTCTTCTCTTTGTGCTTGTCCCCATATTTGTGTTCCCCTCAAGATGTTCTTTCTCAGCCTCTCTTCCTGGGAAGTTGTGCCCTTCCCAACCTTAGTCCTTTCTTCCAGACAGCCAGCTGTCAGCTCCTCGCTCGCTGCCTTTTAGCAGTAGCTCTCATGGGTTCATATTATCTAACAGCTGTTTGTTTGTCCTAGCAGTCACCAATCACCAGCTCCTAGAGGTCCAGAGAGTGTTTATGTAGCTTTCTATCCCTAGCACTCTGTCACTTCCCAGGTCATCAAGTGAACTTAGGAAGGCATCTATTGAATGAACACAATAAAAGAAAGATTATGTGAAAGGTAACTGCTCGTCCAATGAGTTACATAGAAAATGATTATTTTAGGAAGTCTGAGGAGAGAAAGACTGTTTTCGCTCCCGCTATAGCCCCTTATTCGGCAAATGCGGTGGGGAGAGTGTGAGAGAGGAGACAACATTTGCCAAGCCTGTGAATATGGTGCATCTGGGGAGCTCTCGGTCATTCTGTTTGCTGATGAAGGAGTGTAGTCCGGAAAGAGAGCCAAGGTGGAGATGGAAGCAGGGAGTGAGCTGCAAAGGGAGCTGCGGGGAAATAAGGGGCAGAGTCCACACAGGATTATTGTGAGTCTGGTTTCACTTGGGGGGTGACGGAGAAGGGCTTAAGGGCCACATCCAGGTTGGTCGTGCGGTGTGCACGACTTTGTCTAATGCTGTGGCTGTGACTTTATCCTGATGTTCAACAGAATCTGAAGCTGTTCCAGAATCAGCTGTGTTCTTGGCTTACAAAGAGTGACACAGTGGTTAAGAGAATGGACTTTGGCATCTGACTATCCACCAGCCTGGCTTTGTGAATTCAGTCAAGTCAGTTAACCTTTGTGGCCTTCAGTCTCCTCATCGGACAAACGGTAACATGCCTACCTCACGGGGATGCCACGAGAATTAAGCGAATGGTGAAATGGAAAGTTTTAGTTTGGTGCCTCACTCAGAACAATTCCTAAATATATCATTGGTACCACTGAGACTGCCTTTCCCACCTTCCTTTTGTGTTATGTTCTTCCTAAGTGCTAATGAGTGAAAATGAAAAAGGTAGTAGTGATATGCCCAGACCAGAGTACAATTAAATAGAAAAGGCTTTTGGGATCTGTTATAAATTTCTCTAAGGCAAAAAGCCTGGTAAATGGCTGGAACAAGGTAGATAGACCCATAAAACTGTAAGCTGGTTCCTAACAGTATGTGGTTCAATAATACGATAGCTGCTAAACAAATTTTGTATTTACGGGAAAGCATGATATCACAAGCACAGACTATTAATAACATGCTCACTGAGGTAACATGATTTGAGAGCGTTGTGTGCATGAAAACACGAGTGGAATCTTTTCTTTCTTTTTTAAAAAATGTTTTATTATTTCTGAGAGACAAAGACAGAGCATGAGCAGGGGAGGGGCAGAGAGGGAGGGAGACACAGAATCCAAACCAGGCTCCAGGCTCTGAGCTGTCAGCACAGAGCCCAATGTGGGGCTTGAACTCACAAACTGTGAGATCATGACCTGTCAGCCACTTAACCCACTGAGCCACTCAGGTGCCCCAAGTGGAATCCTTTCTTAGTTACATTTGCATACTAAACAAATCCAAAACAGTTTGTGAAAACACAGCTAAACATCAGCTATAACCTGCATCACTGGAATTGGACCATCCCTCTTCAATCTTGAATGTTTAAGATCGGCTTTTATAGTAAGTTTCAAAGAAAATAAGTCTGATAAAATAAGTCTGAGATGAAGAATATTTGTCTTAATGTTTCAGTTCTTGTCCCTTGTCTTTTATAAAAAATCATTCTTTCAACAATTACACTTTCAAATACTTTATGATTCCGAGTATCTTACAGGGTGTGTAATATCAAATGATATATATGGGAAAATAATTTCTAAGGTGCAAAACCTTCATACACAGATGAAAAGCTCTTCTCTAATCTGTACATTTGCTAAGTCGACTTTCGGGGTGCTTAATTTTCTTGCTTTTAAGAGGTGGGACGTGAGATTGCTTCCTGATGCAGTTTCAGGACCCGAGAATACCGCCCTCCAGGCACCTGGTCGGTGGGCTCTGAGGATAAAAGGCCCCAGAAGATGGAGTTTAGCCGGTGAAGCCGCAGTCGGCTCAGCAGCCATGCCTCAGTTTCCTCGTTGTAGCTCCGGAAGTCCAGTGACCCGGCTCAGCTCCAGTCCTCCCAGCTTGGCCGGAGGGTCAGCCCAGTTTAGTCCCCGCGCCAAGGCCCGTGCCCCCTCACCCAACCGGACGCTGACCAGCCAGGGGACCCCGGCTTCGGCCCCTTCCTTAACGCATCACCGGGTGAGGCCCGCGTTGCAGGGGCGGGGGATGGGGTGGAGAATGGACGTCAGAAGGGCCAGCGATCGCTCGGCCCTCTGCTGCCTCTGCCTGTCAGTTGCTAGGCCCCGGGGAGGCACAGGCGCTCCGGGAACGGCCGCGGGGCGTTCTGGGATAGCGGTGGCCCGGCGCTCTTCTGCTCGTGCCTGCCAAGGGCTAGGGGCCGGAAGAGCGCAAGCACGCTAGGAGCAGGCGCGCGGCATGCCGGGACAGCGGTCGTTCGGCGCTCGGTTGCTCGCGCCTGCCAGTTGCTAGGAGCCGGGGACGCCGGCCCCGCAGCCGCGGCCTGCGAGCGGCGATGGAGCCCGGGAAGGTGGGTGCGAGCGGGAGGCTCGCGGGGCAGGTCCCGGGGTCGCCCGTGGGCCCGGAGCGCACGGTTGTCGGCGTCCCGGCCTCCCTCCCGCCGCGGTCGCGTCGCGTGTTGGGTGTTGTAGGAGTTGGTCCAGGGCGGGCTGTGGCAGGGTGTGCGCGTCGTCGGGAGCCAGGTGGTGGCGTGGACGGATGGAAGTACAGAGCGGTGGACTCTTGAGTGATGGGACGGTGTTGCTCTGCGGGGGGTCACCCCCCTCTTCCTCTGACCTGCTTCGCGCCCAGCTTCCGAGGGCGGGAATGCAGTGAAGTGGCTGGAGTTTAAATTCTGGCTTCTCTACTTCCTTGCATGATGTCTAGAAAATGACTTAACAGGTCTTATTTTGTAGTTCATAAAGTTGGGACATTAATAATAGCAACTTCATAGGTGTTTATGAGGAGTCAATGGGATTTTGTAATAAAAGTGCTTAGAAAGGTGCTTAAAACAGTGTTACTAACACTCGGTAAATTTTATTTTTCTCGTGTATTGATTCCTGAGCAGTAAAAGATGAGGGTTTTAGTTTGCATGCATTTCCTACTTCTCCTTCTTTCTCTTATTTTTGTTTTTTCGTTTATCATTTACTTCTGCAATGTTAACTAATATGCTTTAAAATTTTTTTTTAATGTTTATCTTTATTTTTGAGACACAGAGAGAGAGACAGCAAAAGCGGGGGAGAGGCAGAGAGAGAGGGAGACACAGAATCGGAAGCAGGCTCCAGGCTCTGAGCTGTCAGCACAGAGCCCGACGCAGGGCTCGAACTCGTCAACTGGGAGATCATGACCTGAGCTGAAGTCGGAGGCTCAACCGACTGAGCCACCCAGGCACCCCTTAACTAGTATTCTTTATATTTATTCTGTGTTATGTCGACTTTAGGTAGTATCTTTTAACTTTCCATTAGTTAGGATTAGGAAGTTAGTATCCTATGCTACCCTCCATCTATTTTAAAGTCCACCAACTTCCTGACCCCTGTCATCTTCCATACCATTCTCTTATATTTTCATAAGTCATTCTTAACCTACATTCTCTGATTTGTTTGTAGGTTGATTTTGAAATAGGAAACCAATCCACACTGTAATACATGATTAATACATGAGTAGTATTTATTGTAGAACTTAGTAATGTGAATGCACCAACAGAGAAAATGCAGTCGTGTATCCCTCAACTCCTGCTGCTCAAGGAACTATGTTCCTGGCATCAGAGTCACTAGATCATATTTTCTTACTTTCAATTAATTGTACCACACGTAGTTTACTTCATATTTGGAGCATGTCTTTCTTAAATGGTTCTTTGGTTTTCCTGTAATTTGTATTTGCCTTCTCTTTGGCAAAAAAGAACATATCCCCTTTTTCTTAACCTTACCACTTACATATTTTAGCTTATTAATCAGTCATATTATCTGTTTAATAAAATCTGCTTTAAAAGATTATTCTCAGAGTTCTCTGACTTCTTTTCTAATCACGGCTAATTTTTTTTCTAGACCTTTTTAGAGCTATTGTCTGGGAATTTCTTTTATGTGTAATTCTGGGTTAGGTCTACTGTTTTTTTTGGATCCAGTGTCATCAGCTTTCTTGAAATCCCCCTTTCTCCCCTGGAGTAAATCCTCAACTACCTTTTTAAATGAGAGTATGTAGGAAGAAAGTCTTTAGTATACTGATACGCTTGTTTGAGACTTTAGCCTAGCATAGAATTCTAGGATCAGAATTAATTTCCCTGGGACTTTGAAGGCATTCTGCTTTCACCTTCTAGCAACCAGTTTGGCTGATAAGATATTTTTGTAATTACATTTTCTTTCTTTCCAGAAGATTTAGGATCTTTGTGGTGTTCTGAGCATATATGGCAATGTGTTTATTGTGGGTCTTTTTTTCATTCATTATTTTTGACATTTGATTTTCCCTTTCAGAATGAAAACTCAGGTCTACCTTTACTTCTAGGACACTTTTTTCTTTCTTTCTTTTTTAATGTTTCATTCATTTTTGAGAGAGAGAATGCGTGTGCTCATGTAAGGCAGGGGCAGAGAGCAAATCCCAAGCAGGCTCCTTGCTGTCAGTGCAGAGCCTGACACGGGGCTTGATATTACAAACCATGAGATGATGACCTGAGTTGAAATTGAGAGCCAGTTGCTTAACTGAGCTACCCAGGTGCCCCCAGGACATTTTTTTCTATTCTATATTTACTTCTTTCTGTTTTCTCCATTCTCTCTGGAACTCTGATTCAGCTGTTAGATGTTGAATTCGTGGCACATATTTCCCATCTCCTTGACTTTATGTTTTCTATATTCTGGTTTCTACAACTTTAATGTTGACTCCATCTACTTAATTGTTAAATCTAATTTAATTAATTAATTTTTAAAGCAAAGAACTTTTATTACTTGTTACAAGTAAAGGGATAGGGAGCATGGTCTCCCCTTGGGGCAAGTGCAGGAAGCTTTTTTAAATTTTTTAAAACTAAAAAAAAAAATAAAAAATTTAATTCCCATAGAGTTAACATACAGTGTTATATTAACTTCTAGTGTACAATATAGTGATTCAACAATTTCATAAATTACTGAATGCTCATTAAGACAAGCACACTTCTTAATCCCTGTCACCTGTTTCACCCATCCCCCCCCCCCCCCCCCCCCCCCCCGCTAACAATCAGTTTGTTCTCTGTAAGTTAGAGTGTTTCTTGATTTCTCTCTCTTTTTTCCCCCTTTGCTCATTTGTTTTGTTTCCTAAATTCCACATATGAGTGAAATTATATGGAATTTGTCTTTCCCTGACTGAGTTATTTCACTTAGCATAATACTCTGTAGTTCCATTCATGTCCTTGCAAATGGCAAGATTATATTTTTTTTATGGCTGAGTAATATTCTATTGTATATGTATACATTTTTTCTTTTTAAACTTTTTTTAATGTTTATTTTTGACAGAGAAAGACAGAGAGAGAGAGAGAGAGAGAGAGAGAGAGAGAGAGCATGAGCAGGGGAGGAGCAGAGAGAGAGGGAGACACAGAATCCAAAGCAGGCTCCAGGCTCTGAGCTGTCAGCACAGAGCCCAATGTGGGGCTTGAACTCACAAACTGTGAGATCATGACCTGAGCCGAAGTCTGACGCTCAACCTACTGAGCCACCCAGGCCCCCCCCCCCCCCATATTCATCAATCAATAGACACTTGGGCTGTTTCCATAATTTGGCTATTTTAAATAATGCTGCTATGAACACTGGGGGGGGGGGGGCATGTATCCCTTTGATTTTTTTTTTTTAAATTAATATTTCTCTTTTTTTCTTTGGGTCATTTTCTTTATTTTTTTTTCTTACAAGATTTTATTTAAATTCAAGGTAGTTAGCATACAGTGCAGAATCGGTTTCAGGGGTAGAATTTAGTGATTCTCACTTACATATAACACCCAGTGCTCATCACAACAAGTGCCCTCCTTAATGCCCATCACCCATTTAGCACATCCCTCACCCACCTCCCTCCATCAACCCTCAGTTTGTTCCCTAGAGTTAAAAGTCTTTTCTTTCAGGGTCGTTTTCTTTGTTTATTTTTCTTGAGTCTTGTCTTATGTCATTTTTTTTCTCAAATGCCTGATTGAGTTTTCATATTTTTGAATGAAGCACCAGATTAATTAAAGTTAAGTTTTTTTGAATAGTAGGGGTTTGCTTTGCTCGTTCCCTCTGAGTCCTTTCCCAGAATTGTTTGTAAAACCCTTGTTCTTAACCAGTGAGTTAGGATTCCAGAGCATGGAGATTCCTCAGGCTCTTTACTTCCCCAAACATTTAATTGTCAGACGTGTATTTCCCTATTAGATCTTTTCTCTCCGCTGGCTTTCTGTGATCTTGGATGACATAGTTCACCTAGTTGATCACATTTTGCATTGCCTTGGATTATTTTGGGGGTTTTCTAATACATATTTGTAAAATAAACATTTCAAAGTAGCAAAAGCAGCTACTGAATACCCATATTAGGTTCTCATTTGCAAGTTGGTCATTAACTTTTTAGGAAGTTAATCTCCTGGTTATTAGAACTTAGTCATGTGATTATTAGAGTGCTGAAGAATTAGCGTATTTTGTTCCATAAAGTCAAGGGAAGGATAAAGCCTTCATGAAGTGATTGGAATAAAATTGTACTGGACCTTTTGATGTTGTTTAATTTTTTTTTAAAATTTATTTATTTTGAGAGAGAACGCAAGTGGGGAAGGGGCACAGAGAGAAAGAGAGGGAAAGAGAGAATCCCAAGCAGGCTCCACACCATCAGTGCAGAGCCCGATGTGGAGCTGGAACTTACAAACAGCGAGATCATGACCTGAGCTGAAGTCAGACACTTAACAGACTGAGCCACCCAGGCGTCCTGATGTTGTTTATTGTAACTTTACCATGTACCAAGCTCTTCTTTGGGTTTGTGTCAGTATGTTTATTTGCTGACATCATAGCTATCACTAACATTACAAGTTTGTGTTCTTTATTTCTGCTAGGATCATACCAGGGTTCAGTATTGTGTAGTTATTCTTAGAAAACTAAAATTTAATGGCATGTTTGCTGACTACCCTGATAAGGGTAGTGACAGTTTTCAGTGACAGTTCTTTAAAAACACTTTAGTTTGCCTTGCTTCCAGTGTTCATGACTTTTATTTATTTCAGTGCCCAACGAAAATTCTAGAAATTTCTAAATTTTTCTGTTACATACCAAGTAATTGGTAGTGTGTGAGTTTATTATTGTCATGAAATTTATTAATCATAGCTTGAAATGTGTAAACATATATATGTAGATATATATGTTTATATTTAGGTTATCCTTAGAAGAAAATAAATTTCTACTTTCTTTTAAATGTTGTTATGTATTAGGAATCGCCATGTTCCAGCCATTCACTTAATGGTAACTGCTGTTAACTGTTCAGACAAGTGTGGGGCAATTTCATTCTGTTTTTCGAAAGGCTGCATGTTCTAGGGCAAGTACACTGAGCTCTCTGAGAATGGTCCTCACTAACCCACTTACGAGGTTCTCCTGCATGAAGAGCCCTAACATTTAGCGGCTCCTGGCAGCCTAAGGCCACATCCCTGTGGTGGCCCAGCCCCCCCGGGGCTGCTGTCTGGCAAAGCTCAGGGCGGTGGGAAGAATGGTCGTTTTGCCAGCACTTGGATAGGCCTGCCTCCCCTTCTCGTACATTTGCAGTTGGGCACCCTTCCTCTGTCCCTTGGAGATGTCCATGTGTGTCTGCAACCCCGGAGTGTTTCTCCCTAGGACCTGAGAGCCATCCTGGAAATGGAACCCTCAGGAAGGATGAGGCCTCTGTGGGAAGGTGGGCTGCTGACTTGCACAGCTGCCTGCCTGCAGACACAGCCAGCCTGGCTGCATTTACGCAGACCACCCCTGGGTGGTTTTCCCCGCCCTGGCTGCTCCTTTCAGTGCTCCCACCCCCCTCACCCCCCCACCCCCCACCGTGGGAATGGAGCTCGGCTACCCCCTGCTGTCAGTGGTTTGTCTTTGACCCTCTCCCTACACTGCTGATCTGCAATCCACTCCAGAAGGAACTCAGTACATTTTGTGGTTATAGTATACTTGGGCTAGAATCTTAAAAGTGATTGCTTTGTATTTATTTCTAATTAGCATACTTATGAACTATTGTGAATGATTTTTCTATTTCCCTAATTTTCACACCAAGATTCTTGGTGGCTTATCCACGAATAACTATTCGTTTTTCATTTGTACTACATTAGCTTTGAATCTGAACCTTACAGGGGTGCCTGGGTGGCTCAGTCGGTTAAGCGTCTGACTCTTGGTTTCAGCTCAGGTCACAATCTCACGATTCGTGGGTTTGAGCCCCACATCAGGCTCTGCTCTGACCACACAGAGCCTGCCTGAGATTCTCTCTCTCCCTCTTTCTCTGCCCCTCCTCTGCTCTCTCTCTCTCTTAAAATAAATAAACTTAAAAATAAAAAAAAATTAAAAAAAATCTGGACCTTACAAAAATTTTACCTTTTTTTTGTACCCTCAAAGCAGTGTTTCTCAAAGGGAAAATAAAATAATCTGGATAAATCTCTCTTGTTGTCTACAGAAAACATCCTTGAACAATTTGCTTCGTGAGTTTCTTTCATTATTCAAATATGTCTTGCACGTGGCAGGTGAACTGTATATGGGCCTATGGAGGAGTCATGTTGCTGTGTGCTCAGCCCCTGATAGGGGCAGCCTGCCAGACAGGGACACTTCAGGGGAAGCAGGGACACTTCAGGGGAAACTGCTCCATTGGCAGCTAGAAATGTTGGGCAGTGGGACTAGACATTGACACGGGGCACTGGGTGGCATGGAGAAAGGTGGGGAGTGTGTGTTACCTACTCTTATGAAGTACCCAGAAGAACACATACTATAATCGTTTATAGGTACATTTAGACTAGGGAGTAATTTAAAAAACATTTTTTTAATGTTTATTTATTCTTGAGAGACAGAGAGAGAGAGAATGAGTGGGGAAGGGGCAGAGAGAGAGGGAGACACAGAATCTGAAGCAGGCTCCAGGCTCCGAGCTGTCAGCACAGAGCCCGACGCGGGGCTCGAACTCACAAACCGTGAGATCATGACCTGAGCCGAAGTCAGACACTTATCTGACTGAGCCACCCAGGTGCCCCAGGAGTAATTTTTTTAAAAGTCTGTGTTACTAATGCCTTTCCTTCTAGTAGGTAGTGATTTCTTGCACGTCAGTGACTAATTGCCATTGACTTACATGGCCTAATAAAAAAAGCAGCTCACTAGAGCGACAAAATTAGTTTTTTAAACTTTAAAAATTCTAACTTTATAATTTTCTTTTTAGAGAAGAACGAAAGATGATACTTGGAAAGCAGATGACCTCAGAAAACACCTCTGGGTAACATGTTTTAAAGATTTGGGTTGGGTCCTTTTGGACCTTGGATGGTTTCGTGACAGTTTTATTTGGTTTTCAACACAGCCTAACTTTGCTTATGTGTGGCTCATTTCAGAAGCATTCTCGACTCAGAGATAAAGCTGTACGGTTAATAGCTGTGGAACTGTGGGGGGAACGGGGTTGCCCAGCCCAGCGTCCCACCAGCTCCATCAGGTTTCTGTTAGGGTTCAGGGCGTGTGCCGTGTGTGTCTGTGCATGCGCGTGGTAGTGTGCACTGTGGGTGCGTATGTGTCTGTGTGGTTTCTCTGTGAGAGTGTGTGTGTGTGTGTTATGTTTGCATGTGTGTATTTGTGTGTGCACGTGTGTGCGTGTGTGTGTCTGTGTGGTGTGTGTGGAAGGGTCTTGGGCTGTGAAAATTAATTAAAGGAAAAGGGGGTTGGGAGGCCAGCACTGGGGGGGCTCAGGCACCACCACTCCACTGTCCACTGCAGACCCGACGGGAAGAGATGCACCTTCCATGTGATACTATTTTGCCAGCCCGGCAGGAGGAAGGAAGGTCTCCTCCTCCCCTGGCGACAGCTCAGCTCACGAGCAGCCACCACACTTCGGGCTCCCAGTTCACCCCTCCTGGCTCCCCCTTTCCTCTGTGAAAGAGCCTCCTCTCCTCTGTTCTGCAGAATCACCTGTGGTTTTGCCACAGCTTAATTGTCCCAGACTGCAATTCTCTGCCGTTCCTGAAGAAACCCATTTTTGCTGGTAAAATAACTGGGGGTTTTATCTTTAAGATTAATGGGGTGAGATCGAGACCTCCTGAGAGTTTTATCAGGGAGAGTGTCCTTGTTCTTTGAGTGGGACCCAGGCTGTTGCTGTCTCAGAGACTTTAAGACACAGTTACAGTATGCCTTTCTTTTTCTTTCTGTTTGGTATAGTATTTCAGATTTGACTTGCCAGCAAAAGTGAATGTCCCTTGTGAACGGGTGCCCGTTGCCAGTCGTAGAAATGCTCCATCGGGTTCCGCTAACTGTGGCCTCAGAGACACGTCTTCCAGGCCCGTCTTGCTGGGATGGAAAGCAGGGGAAGCTAGTGTGAAGTCACCTCAATGAGCAGGACTCACATTCCGGATTCTGCTTTCTTTCTGTTGGTTTAGGCCGCACACTCAGGTAATCCCAAGGGAGATAAGAAGCACAGAGAAAAGAAGCTTCGTAAGGAGTCAGAAGTGGACTTCCCTGAAGACAAAGAGCAAAAGCATAGGGACCCAGACCGAGACACCAAGCACAGAGAGAGGCCTGCTGAGAGAGACGGTCACGCGTCCAGAGAGAACCCTCGTGGGGACAGAGACCGAGAAAAGCCAAGGGAAAGGAAAAAGGACTCCAGAGACCGGGACAGAGAAAGGCACAAAGAGAAATACCGAGAGCAGGACGCAGACAAGTCTCACAGTCGAGGAAAAGACAGGGACAAGGACAGAGAGCGCAGAGTGAGGAGGGAGGAGCTGAGGCAGACGGCCCAGCACAACCTGCTGGGCTGGCAGCTCCCGGAGCCGGTGGAGCGCAGGGCGCGGGCAGGTGCGTGTCTCTGCCGCAGGCGGCCCCGCTTCAAGCCCCCCGTTCGCTGTGTCTTGTCCGAATTTCTCCGTAAAAGAGCTTCCTCGGAGCGGTTGCTCACTCATCATTGTGTTTCCTCTCGTGCTTTTCTAGACAGCTGAGCTTGGGCCTTGAAGGCGTAGGCCTCTGGTGTGTGTGTGTCCTTTTCACTGTTTTCTTTTCGATATTTTAAAAACTCATTCAGTCAGTGAAAGGAGTAACAAAGTTTCTCATTTGCTAGAGTTTTACTCTTGAAACTCATTAGATCACCCAAGTAAAGCTGAGTCTACATTGTAAATAAACAAATATAGTGCTTTTTATTTATTTATTTATTTATTATTTATTTATTTATTTATTTAATGTTTATTTTTGAGACAGAGAGACAGAGCATGAACAGGGGAGGGTCAGAGAGAGAGGGAGACACAGAATCTGAAGCAGGCTCCAGGCTCCGAGCTGTCAGCACAGAGCCCGACGCGGGGCTCCAACTCACGGATCGTGAGATCATGACCTGAGCCAAAGTCGGACGCTGAACCGACTGAGCCACCCAGGCGCCCCAAAAATAATGCTTTTTGATAAGAATACCTCAAAAGTGTCAGTTTTATTGTAAGTAAGATTTAAATGTTTTTGTCTAAATTTCCAGGATTCTAAGGTGAAGGTACATGCCCCCGCCTTAAAATGGAAGTATTGTATTTTTTAAATTAAACTAGCTGACATAAACAAAGAGGAACATATTTATTACTATTTTTTAAAATCATGTTTTTTTTTTTAAGTTCATTTATCTATTTTGACAGACGGAGCATGTGCACACACGAGCAGGGCAGGGACAGAGAGAGAGAGAGAATCCTAAGCAGTCTCCGCGCTGTCAGCGCAGAGGCTGAGGTGGGGTTCGATCTCACGAACCGTGAGATCACGACCTGAGCCAAAATCAAGAGACAGACGCTCAACTGACTGAGCCACGCAGGCACCCCACAGAAAGGAATATATTTAAAGAACGTGTAGGAATTGTTAGAATCGTCAGGAAGGCTGGAGATCCTGGTTCTGTAAAGGATGGACACCCAGGCCCTTCATTCCTGTTCGTGTTGCACGCTGTCGCCTTCTGCCGGGCCACTTCAGGTGTCGGCACACAGCTCAGCAGCGACGCAGCTATCGAGGCGTGAGTGCATTTTTGTTGGGTGAGGTATACCTAGGGGTGTGCTTACGGGTTAGCGGGTTCACCACTCGGTAAGTTTAACAGCAACTATCCTATCCGTTGCTTCTTTTTAGTATTATTATATTGATGCTCTTGGTATTTATTTCTAATAAAATCTTTTTTGTTCTCGCATCACTCTTTTGTGGTTGCTACCTGACCTTATTTCTTCAAGGCATTATCGATACGAGTAATCATATGATTAGACTGTTTGGCATTCCTTCCCCTTCCTTGGCATTTCCGGGCCCTTCCCATCTCCTCTGAGCCTCCTCTTCTGGGAAGTGTGGCCTTGCTCTTTGGGCTACCTCATCTGCTCCCTCCCTCTGACTGCATCCTTTCTCATGATTTTATACACGTGTCATCTGTTCCTGATTTCCAAGTTTTGGTCCCCAGCTAGGTTTCTTCCCTGAGTTCTGGGCTTACACATCCTTGTGTCCTTTGACATCTGATGGATGTTGCAAACATAATGGGTCCTGACCTGAGCTTCTCAAATCCCCACAAACCCTACTTCCCCAAAGCCTTACCCATTGTAGTTGATGCAGCTGCACCCTTCCCTTCCTCGGGTTGGAAAACCCAGGAGTCACTCTGACCCCACTCTGTCCTGCAGGCTCCCATAACCCGGCCCCTCTCTGCATGCCGCACCTGTCTCCCTGACCCTGTTTGGATCTCTTGTATTCCAGGCTCCTAGAAAAGCAATCAGTGCTCCATAAGGACTTTCTTTCCATGTTCTGTGTTTAATTTTGTCCTCATCTTTTAAAATGGTGATTCTCTTAATTTTAAGCCTAATGACTGTTTTTGTTGTCTGTACAGATTCAAAAGTGAAACTCTAGTTTGACCAGCAGGGAGAGACCTCAAATTGTGGGTAGGGGTGGGTTCTCCTCACCACAGGGGCCTCCCCCATCCCCCATCCACTGTGCCCTCGGCAGTGGGCTCCAGGAGTTGTGGAGCTGGTGCAGTTCCCGTGGCATCCCTGAGGCAGGCATCTCTTTCTTTGCAGCCAAGCACTTGGTGATGGCCCAGCTTTTCTCCATGGACTGGGCTTTGCTTCCCTGAGTGCTTCTGTCAGTGACCAGGAACTTAGATGGCATGTGTATTTGGGCTGGTGCCCCTCTTGAATTTCCAGCGGGGCTAGTCTCATATTTTCCAGGTTCCCTCCCTGGCAGTTGGCATTGTGATTTCCCTCTTTAGCCCATTTTAAGTTTAGATTCTGGAACTTTCCATTCTTTTTAAAAAATTTCTTACTTATTTTTGAGAGAGAGAGGGTGCATGTGTGTGCAAGCAGGAGAGAAGCTGGGAGAGAGGGGGAATTGGGGGGGGGGGGGAGAGAAAATCCCAAATAGGTTCTGTGCTTATCGCAGAGCCCAATGTGGGGCTTGATATCATGAACTGTGGGATCATGACCTGAGCTGAAACCAAGAATCAGACGCTCAACTGATTCAGCCACCAGGCACCCCTAGAAATTTCCATTCTTGATACTGGAGGATGTGTTTTAACTGAAGAATCTGTTTTCATAGGTGTTAATATGTAATACATAATTAAGTAATATGTACAGTAGAGATTGCAGCAAGATATTAGAAGATCATTTTGATGTGCGAAAGTTTGGAAATGTTGAAAATATGTTCCATTTTTGTAGGCAGCAAAGCAAGAGCGGAAGAGAAGGAGAGGAGAGACGAAGGCTCTGAATGGGGGGACGAAGAGAGGGAGAGGCGGTACCGCGAAAGAAAGGTAGGCCGCAAGCCCAGGAGCGGGTGCTCACGCAGGAGCGTTAGAAACAGTTTGGGAAAGTGTCGGAACAGGATTCAAGGTCTGAGGAAGTTTGCCTCCGCTTTTCCCTCACACGCACGTGTTGTTCTGTTCCAAGAGAAGTACGAGGTGATTTTGGAAAATTTAGGAAATCCAAATAGTAAGAAGGAAATAAAAACAAAGTCCACCCAGAGACAATTATTGATAGTATTTAAGTATTTATCCTGATAGAGTAGGTCTATGTACGTATTTGTGTGCATGTGTGTGTATACACACATGTTTTCTTCACGTGGAGTTTTACTCTTATGAACTGTTTAAACGATACATTTGGAGCAGTTTTCTAAGTCCCGTTTCTCTATAATATTATTTTAATGGCTGCATAATATAACAGTCAATGACATGGGTGTGTCATAGTTTTCTTGGCACATCTGCTCTTTTTGACGCTCAGGTTGCTTCTGGATTTTTTTTATTGTAAAGACATGCATGGGGTAAAGTCTTTCCGTTTATTCATAGTTATTTTCTTCTGATTAATTTCTGGAAATGAACTTGCTAGATGAGAGTAATGTAAACTTACTCCATCTGCTCTACATAAAAGCTGTGATTAGCTATATCGTCAGAGTGTAATTCCCTGTGTCCTAGGCAGCCGCTGGACACGATCATAATTTTTAATCTTTGCTAATTTGATCCAGAACAAGGGAGCACTTCTGAGCACTTTATGAAAGGGTTTCCTGCCCTCTTGTCAGTTATTCCCTGTGTGCATTTGCTTCCTTTCCTAACAGAGCATCTTATTCTGGGAGGACTTTAAAGATGAACTCCCTGCTAGTAACTTATGTTTCCACTTCTGTTTTGAATTTTTTTCATGGAATCTTTGTTTTTATAAGTAAGTTTAAAGTTATGAGGTAGTCAAGTTTGTCTTTATAGTTTTGGTTGTTGATGTAATGCTTGGAGAGCCTTTTCCCCACCAGCATTATGTAAGTAGTGCCTGTGTTTTGTTTTGGGGCCTTATAATATTTTTTACCCCTTAAGTTTTTAATCCCCATAGAATTGATCTTGGTGACGGGTGTGTGGTAGTAATCTAACTTTACGACCGAGGAGTTTGCCCATATGGTTTCTTTAGGAAGGTTGTCCTGGCAGAGTGAGCAAAGTGGGTGGGAGTCGGGTGAAGGGGAGGAGTCGGGGGGCCGCTGAGCAGCCATGGGGGGTGGTGGGAGGGGGACCACAGGGACAGAGCCCTCCGGCTGTAGAGTGAGCAGTGACAACCTGTTGGCCCTGGTGGAAGGAGAAGGGCATTTCTGTTTGGGGTCCTGGTGAGACATCTGATGATGATCCTAAAATTGTGAGCTCGAGCCGGAAATATGACCCACCCACAGCCTGTTCTGCAAATAGCCACGCGTCACCATGAGACAGTGTCACCCGTCGTGGTTTGGGGGTTACAGAGGTGACTAGACAGTGGTGCCCAGTTTTGAGAATCTCCCTGTGGGGGAGCAGACACGTGAACTGCCAAGGACAGGGGCTGGCGGGCACATGGTTCTCTGTTCACAGAAGTCACACATCTCACAGCAGGGAGCGTGGGTCGGTGGAGCGCAGGGTGCAGTCAGAGTTGGGGAGGAGGTGACAAGAATGACCAGGAGAGGCTGCAGAGGAGGGGGCACACCTGCCGCGCTGAGGGGTTTGCACGCGGGTTCCACTTCAGGGTGAAGGCCGGTGTGCTCCGTTGCCTCTAGACTGTGGACTGTGCGGCCGACAGCAGGTATTTCCTTCCAGAAGCACATCTTCAGGGTCAGGATGGAGGAGTGAGCGGCAGCGCGGCTCCCCTGCTTTCGTCACAGCAGGTACGAAAGCCAGCGGCCGTGTTCGTGTGCTGACGCAGTTTTCCGTGGGTCCCGTTCACAGCTGCAGTACGGTGACAGTCAGGACAATCCTGTTCAGTACTGGCTTTACAAAGAAGGAGGCGAGCGGAGACACAGGAGGCAGAAAGAAGCAGATCGAGAGCGGAGACATCGAGAAAAAAGCAGCGTGAGGGAAAAAAGAGACAAGCACTCAAGAGAAAAAAGTAACTCGTTCTCTGACAAGGAAGGGGAAGACAGACACAGAGAGAAGCATCACAGGGAAGGCGCTCGTCTCGATGAAGAGAGGCACCCTGGTGACACGGGTAGAAAAGAGAGGTCGTCAAGAGAGGAGCTGAGGAAAAGAGAGTCCAAGGTACCGTTTCTGATGCTTCGTAGCCTTTGTAGCCATCCCCAGGTCACCACTCTTAGAGAGGAGGTAGATCTCCGTGTGGCCAGATGATAAGACCTGTTGCTGAGAAGTAGTAACCTTGGTAAAGACGTGATTCAGTCTGTGCAGTGTGACCAACAAAGACTGCTGACCTACTAGGAAATAGGAAGTCACGTTTTCTGATTATATCGTGAATGTACTTTTAACATCTATTCAGAAATCTATCATAAAACTGAAATTTTGAAACATTAAAAAGACAGATTTTTAAATGGCAAGTAAGTGAATAATTTAGCAAAATGTTTGAATCGGAATTAATAGTATTAAGTTTACAGAACAAAGCCAACAGAACACAAAAATAAAACCATTGCTTGCAAAGGGCCTGACGCTGCAGTTGCTTCATATTTTCCCATACTAATTGTATTTTTTGTTCTCGTGTGTACACTGTTTGCTGTGCTGTTTTTCCAGACTCTGAAGCAAAGCGATTTCATTCTCCTGCCTCTTGGCAGTGCTTCCTGTCAGGTGGAAGCAAAGTGAGGGGCAGGTGGTATGAGTCTCGGGGCCTCAGGCCTTCAGGGGCACGGACTGTGGTGGCTCAGCCAAAGCCTGGGACTCTGACTGACAGGTGCCCCTCCACGAAAGTGTGTCTGGTGGAGGAGTGCGTGTTAAGGATGTCCCAAAAAACCTTTGCAGTCGCTGCCTGGCCTCGTGGCCATCCCAGCTGGCTCTTTGCTGAGTGCGATAAATCAGCCTGGTGCCTGCACCTTCTGGTACCTTCGCCAACACCTTCCCTCACAGCGGGACTGCACCCCTACCCTGTCACCTGCAGCCTCCACCCCTCATCAGAACACTGGTCATGTTTCTTAGCAGTTGTATGACAGGAGCAATTTTGTTAACCATGTGTGTATGTGTGTATCTCAAGTCCCTGGACCTCCCTTGGATCAGCCTCACTGTGTGTTTACATTCATAGCCATGTACTCATGTCAACAAGCTGAGGGAGGCAGTAATTGAGAAGGGACCCTCACCGAGAGGTATTCATCCCTCTTGTGTTTTAAATCGCTTTTCCTAGGGGCACCTGGTGGCTCAGTTGGTTAAGCGTCTGGCTCTTGATTTTGGCTCAGGTCATGATGTCATGGTTCTTGAGTTCAAGCCCCATGTTGGGCTCTGTGCGGACAGTGTGGAGCCTGATTGGGATTCTCTCTATTCCTCTCCTGCTCACACTCTCTCTTTCTCTCAAAAATAAATAAGTGAACTTTAAAAAACATTAAAAAAATTATTTCCCTAGATTAAAATCTTTTTAGTGTGTTTTTCTATTATTTTATTATGAACGTTCTTAAGCATACAGCAAAATCGACAAGTTTCCACCACCTAGATCCTACCACTAACATTGTATTGAACTTGCCTATTTTACGTTCCCTAGATCACATTTAGTTCCTAGAAACAACCTGTTTGGTTCCCCACAGAAATGCCTTTTTGAGACTTGTCACAATATACACATCTAGCCTAAGAAATGGCCCCGTGTTAATAAAACCACTGCCTTCAACAATGCTCTTTCCATAGGGATTAACATAATAATTAGCCCCAAGAGAGACTCTTTTGACAAACTTCTTTCTTTTCAATAATTTGTTCATATTTGTGGACTGGCCACTGTGTGATGGCCTTTGTTCTATGTGCTGAGAACACAGCTGTGCACACAAATTTGTATTTTTGTGGTGTTTAAGTTTCATTGGAGGAGCCGTACAATAAAGAAATAAATAAGTATATAGTACATTAGAAGCGATTAGTGAGCACTGTGTATTTAACATTTCTCTTTGCTGTGACTTTCAGGCGCTCAAAATATGCTTTTTAACTTAGTTACTATGTTAGCCTGGTGATTGATGTAATTACCGCTGAGGTGACCATCAAGTACGAGGGCCAGTATTACTGTGTAACAGGTGTAAGTCAGGACCGTTCCCGGGGGTTGTGTTCTCCGTCATTCTCTCTCACTTTCTCTGTATGGTTTTTGGTCTGTTATTTTAACTGTGCGTGACTTTTATTGTGTGCCTCCTCCAGTTTCTCTTTTTTGTTTTTAAAGTAGGCTCCACACCCGAGGTGGGGCTTAAACTCACACCCTGAGATTAGGAGTCATGTGCTCAGGCGCCTGGGGAGCTCAGTCTGTTGAGCTTCTGACTTCGCTCAGGTCAGGATCTCACAGTTGGGGAGTTCGAGCCCCGCATTGGGCTCTCTGCTGTCAGCACAGAGCCTGCTTCAGATCCTCTGTCCCCTACTCCCTCCACCCCTCCCCTGGTCGCTCTCTCCCTCTCAAAAATCAATAAACCATTTTTAAGAAATTAAAAAAAAAAGGTTCTCTCCCTCTGCCCCTCTCCCCCACTCACGTGCTCTCTCTTTATAAAATTAAAATATAAAAAGAAAAAACGAGTTGTGTGCTCTGCTGACTGAGCCAGCCAGGGGCCCCCATCCTCTAGTTGTTTTTGTTTTTTTAAAGTTTATTTTGAGAGAGAGAAAGAGAGAGCATGAGCATGAGCAAGCAGGGGAGGAGGCAGGATGGGGGTGGGGAAGAGAGAGAGAGAGAGAGAGAGAGAGAGAGAGAGAGAGAGAATCCCAAGCAGGCTTTGCACTGTCAGCTCAGAGTCCGACTAAGGACTTGATCTCATGAATCACGAGATCATGACTTGAGCTGAAGTCAAGAGTTGGACGTTCAACCAACTGAACGACCCAGGCGCCCCACTCTTTCAGTTTTCAGGGACGAAGAAGGCATGGTTAAGCATAATAACTATAACAGAGTGTCTTCTAAAGGTAACTGAGCAATATTGACTTATCTACCAGAAGAATCCCGTGGCCCTAGCCCTCTATTAACCACTGCTGAACATGGACGTGCTCCTTTCTGCTTTTGGGGTCGTGACTTCAACAGGTCCTTGTGGGCATCTGTTGCTAGCCAGAACCCTCCTGACCAGCCCACACAGCTTGGGAACAAAGCACTGAGCTCATGGCTACCTTTTCTTTGTTTTCTTTTTATCTAGATAGCCATTAAATCATAATTTTTCCCTACCTAGAACTACTGATTTCATTTTCTCCCCATTCCAATGTATTTAGTAGACTGATGCCAGACTGTTCTTCCTGTTAAACATGTAATTATACTTTTCTCTAATTAATTTTGGAAGAATTTTTAAATACAGGAAGAAGTAAAAAAAAAAAAATTTATTCATGATCCCAGACTCAGAGATAATCAATTTAATAGTAAATATGTATATACTTACAATTCTTTTCCTATATGAAAATGAACTTTATAAAAATGCAAAATTAGAGTCATGCTATTTTTTCTCTTTATTCTGGAAAATAAATTAAAAAAATTTTTTTTAAGCGTTTATTTTTTTTTGAGAGAGAGACAGAGACAGAGCATGAGTGGGGGGTGGGGCAGAGAGGGGGAGACACAGAATCGGAAGCAGGTTCCAGGCGCCAAGCTGTCAGCACAGAGCCTGACGTGGGGCTTGAACTCACGAACCGTGAGATCATGACCTGAACCAAAGTTGGACACTTACCAGACCGAACCACCCAGGTGCCCCTGGAAAGTGATTTTTAACAACTGGATACTTAATGGCCATCTGGTATCCTTTCATATGGTCATAACCTTATTTATTAACAAGTAACCTAATATTGAACATTCAGGTTTTTTGATTTCATAAATATCCTGTGACGAACAGATTTAAAACCTTAATACATGTCTTTCTTTTCTACAAATAATTTCCCAGAAGTAGAATTTATAGGTCGAAGAAAGTATTTGAATAGTTTTAGCTATTTTTAAGGCTTTTGATACACGTTGTGTATTGCCCTCCAGATTGTCTTCCTTAGTGAGTGATTTAGTCCTGCCTTCCTTCTGCTCTGCACTCTTCAGGGATCAGTCCCCAGGTCTTGTAAGCTTTCCCTGCCCTAGGGAGGTACTCCCCTCGTCCCCTGGGGTCTTGTCACCAGCCAGCTCTCCCTCCAGACCCCCCACCCTGCAGGTCTTGCTTCCTGCCCGCGCTTATTCAACAGATGCCTCTCTCGTTTCAGTGACCTACCTGGATATGTTGGTTTGCAATCTGATGGGTTTAATTTTATTTTTATAGATTCTCTTAATTCAAGAGAAGATTGTTTACATTCTCTTTTTTGTAGGTAGATGGATCTCTGAAGTAGCCACATTATGTTTGAAAGTGCATAATTTTAAGCAGTGCAAGGGACCAGTCAGATTGATCTGAAAGTAATATGAAATTGATAAGTATAAATTTCTTTGACTTACTGAGGTAATGTATCATCACCTTTTAGTACACCTTTTCTTATCTTCCTTACATTAAGTATACAATTTACTGAAGCTAGCTGGTAAAAACATACTTTAAAAGATTAGAGATGCTTTTGTGGAATTTTGAGTCCATGCTTGTTTTACAGAGTTCACTAATTACAGTTAATTTACTATGATCTATTAATGAATGTCATGGAATTTTCTGTTTCATAGGACAGTGAGCACAGAAATCGGGGTGCAAGTTCAAGGAGAGATCCGACCAGCAGCCAGGAAGGATCATGCGCTCTCTGGTGACTATTATGTGCACTGTGCTTCTTGAAGAATGCTTTAAAATGTTTTTTTCTTACCGGTCCTGATTATAGCCAGTAAATGAAAGTGAAGTATGGGTATACTCATGTACTCCTGATACAGCCCCTCCAAATTATATCCTGGGTGCCCTGAAGGAGCTAGGAAGCTTGTTATAAATTATTAGTCTTGTTTTGCTTTTTTAACATCTGCTCATACGAACTTGGAAAGTTAGCGCTGACTTTGGAGTGCGAGCGTGTGCGTGGGGGGGAGCCTCTGCCCTGTGGCACAGCCGGAGAGGGCGGGGCCGCTGCAGGCGGGCTCCTGGCACCCTTCCCTGCCAGCAGGTGCCCCCGGGCCAGTGTGTGTAAGTCAGAGCACAAATCAGATATGCCTTCCTTGGCTTTGTAGCCTTGGTGAGGGCCAGGGTGCACGCACCAACCTGCTGGAGCGGCAGGCCTGCCCCGTCTTGGGACGTTGGTTGGTCCTCCAGAACCTTTGCTCCGCTGGTGAGGGTCTAAGGAGGGTACCTATTTTGTGTGGGTGTTGTGAAGGTTACGGATTAGAGTTTGTGTGTAAAGTCTCGTTTTTGTAAGCTCTAGAGTTTTTAAAAGTTTTTATTTAAATTCCAGCTTAACATGCAGTGTTATATTTTATGTTAAATTCCAGTTAACATATAGCGTTATATTAGATTCGGTGTAGAACACAGTGACTCAGCACTTCTGTACATCGCCCGGTGCTCATCACAAGTGCATCCTCGTCCCCAACACCTGTTCCCCCATCCTCCCACCCACCTCCCCTCTGGTGACCAGCAGTGCATTCTCTGCTTTGTCTCCGTTTCCTGGTTTGTCTCTCTCTCTTTAGGAGAAAAGAATTTGTTTCTTAAATTGCACATGTGAGTGAAATCATGTGGTATTTGTTTTTCTCTGACTGACCTTGCTGACTCCCTAGCTCCATCCGTGTTGTTGCAAATGGCAAGATTTCATTCTTTTTTATGCCCAAGTAATATTCCTGTGTGTGTGTGTGTGTGTGTGTGTATCACATCTTCCTTATCCATTCATCACTCGGTGGACACTCGGGCTGTTTCCATATCTAGGCTATTGTAGATAATGATGCTATAAACATCAGGGTGCATGTATCCCTTTGAATTAGCATTTTTATATTCTTTGGGTAAAAACCTAGTAGAGTCATTGCTGGCTCTTACGGTACTTGTGTATTTAGCTTTCTGAGGAACCTGCACCCTGTTCTCCACAGTGGCTGCACCAATTCTCGTTCCCGCCAAGAGCGCACGAGGGTTCCTTTTGCTCCACGTCCTGCCAACGCTTGTCATTTCTTGTGTTGTTGATTTGAGCCGTTCTGACAGGTGTGAGGTGATAACTCATTGTAGTTTTGATTTGTATTTCCATGATAATCTGTGATGTTGAACATCTTGTCGTGTGTCTGTTGACCATCTGGGTCGTCTTTGGAGAAGTGCCCATTTTTTATTTGGATTATTCATTTTTCAGGTGTTGAGTTTTAGAAGTTCTCTATATATTTTGGATACTAACCCTTCATCCGCTATGTCATTTGCAAATATCTTCTCCCATTCCATGGGCGGCCTTTTTAGTTTTGTTGTTTCCTTCACTGTGCAGAAGCTTTTTATTTTGATGAAGATTACAGATGAGAGTTTGTGTGTGTGCTCTTTTTGTATGTAAGCTCCAGATTTTAATTTGTTCTCTGTGACAACCATGTTTGGTAATTCTTTTTCACAGATCAGGGAAACTCAGGTTAAAAGTACTTTGCCTAAATTTTGAAGTTTGAGCAAACTTAGCACTTAGTCCTGGGGGTGAAGGTTCCTAGACTTTGTATCGCAGACCTGCTGGGCTGCCTGGGGCTTCTGCTCAGTTCTCTGTTTCTTTAGACCACATGCTGTATTGAATTGGTGAGTCTAGGTTCTGAAAGTGAAGAATCCATTTAAAATTCTGAAAGCCTTAATTTTAGGTCCTAGCTAACATATAGCATGTGATTAAAACATAGAACTTATTTCGAGTTAAATCTTTCTTTTGGGAATAAAGATATGTTAAACGTAAAGTAATGTTTTTGATTGACTAATAAAATTACAGGAGTTTTCTAGAACTCTCATAAGGGTATAGAGTCATACATAGAACTTTGTTAAAACACATAGTTTTTTCCCTCTGCTGAGGATATTTTCTTTCTAGGGTTGCTGCTAGAACAATGAAAATGTAGGAAGACCTTAGTATTCCTTGCTCTAATGAAGCAGGCTTTGGAAGTTTGCCAGTGTATAGCATTTCTTAGTCATATCAGATATTGCTAAGAGCCTTCATTGAAGTGTAAAATGTTTTAGGTTTCATGTCTTTGTTTAAAATTAATTTTGAATTTGGTCCTACTTTCTAGGTATGCAGAGAGTTTAGTAAGAAATAATGGAAAAGATAAAGACTCAAGAAAGAAGGTAAGACATTTATGTTTATTTTATTTTTAAGTTTATTTATTTTGAGAGTGAGAGAGTGTGAGCAGGGGAGGGGCAGAGAGAGAGAAGGAGAGAGACTCCCAAGCAGGTTCCGTGCTAACAGCACGGAACCTGACATGGGGCTTGAACCCACAAACCGTGAGATGATGACCTGAGCTGAAATCAAGAGTCAGACGTTTAACTGACTGAGCCCCGCAGGGGCCCTCATGTTGATTTTCTTAGGCGGCAAGATTAGCCACGAGTGTCTGTTTGTGATTCCCCTTGATAGCAGAGCCTGAGACAGGCCTTGCCAGCAGGGGAGTTTTTCCTGAGTGGGTATTCCAGGAGGACATAGTAGACATATTTAGGTTAAAAGACTCAAATAGATGGAAAGTAGAAAACTGGACAAGATAAAGCATCAGACGGCAAGTGTGTCATTGCCCCAGTGCCTGCCCTAGTGTCAGACAGAAGTGACTCGGAGACAGATATCGAAGGACCTGCATGATGGTACAACAATTAGCTCACAGGAAGATGCCACAATTATAAGTGCACGTGCACCTAACAAAAGAGCCTTAAGATACAGAACTAAAGGGAGAAATAGAGAAGCTAGAAATAGGTAGCAGAACCTTTGGCGCCCCTGGTCACTAGCGGATAGAGCAGCAGTGTTTTACGCAGTACATTAGGCCACTTACAGGAAGGGACAAGCTCCTGGAGACATAAATCACCGCGGCTGCCTCCGGAAGAGTCAGAAGTCAGGCGAGTGAGGGAATTGTGTCAGTATTAAAGTCTTCCCGCAGGGAAGCCTGGGCTCAGACCTCGCCTGCAAGCTCTGTCTTACATTTGGCGTCAGCACCAGCACACCGCCCACGGCCCCGCCCTCCCGCCGCGGTCCCCGTGCTGGTGAGCGGTTCTCAGTCTTTGTGTTGCAGCCCCGCGTCATATTTCCCATCAGAGGAGTCTTCATGGAGATGATCGCTGCGAAGTGCCGGGCTCTGGGCTTTTAATTATCATCCAACCATTTTCTTAGTTTGTTGTTTTGTTATTATAGGTAATGTGGCAAGCAGATTTGGGTTATTATTTATGAAGAACAATTTTTTCTGTCACTTTCTTTGGTAGTCGTCTGAAACCCGTGACACTGAGATAATCATCTTTAACATTTGTGCCAAATTTTTATGTGTCGCTTTATTCCATGTACATACACGAAACACATGTACTTTTACATAAATTAGATCACACGGCATGTGTTGTTTTGATGTGGGTTTGTTTTATTCATTCAGTTTTGGGGGCTGGTTGGAGCACTCACCACCTAAGGAAAAAAAGTTAGCCTTACAGAGACTGCTTCCCCTGTATTCTTTTCTCTGTGTAATCTTTTACAGCCGTGTATGAATGTTTATATTTGGTAACTGGGGGCACCTTTTTTCCTCCATGCACACACACCTCCACTCCCCTGCAACATCTTGTTTTTCCTAGTGCATTGTGGAAACCGTTCAGTTCGAGGGGTGCAGACCTCCCTCACGCTTTTTGTGGGTAAATTCTTTTTTTTTTAAAATTTTTTTTTTCAACGTTTTTTTATTTATTTTTGGGACAGAGAGAGACAGAGCATGAACGGGGGAGGGGCAGAGAGAGAGGGAGACACAGAATCGGAAACAGGCTCCAGGCTCTGAGCCATCAGCCCAGAGCCCGACGTGGGGCTCAAACTCACGGACCGCGAGATCGTGACCTGGCTGAAGTCGGACGCTTAACCGACTGTGCCACCCAGGCGCCCCATTTTGTGGGTAAATTCTTGAACTGGAGTTGTTGGATGATAATAATATAGATTTTTTTTTAACGTTTTCCTTCTATCTCCCACTTCTTTTCATGAGCTCTAGATTAGCACTGTTCATTAGAGTTATAACGTGAGCCACATTTGTAGTTATAAATTTTGTAGTAGTCACATTAAAGAAGCAAAAAAAATTCATTTCAATAATATGTTATAATCAATATTTCTGAAATATCTTTTCAACATGTAATCAATATAAAAAATTAATGAGATATTTTACATTCTTTTTTTTTTTTTTTTGCCAGTGGAGCGAAATGTATGATTTTTTTTTTTTTCCTGAAAGATTCTTGAAGGTATTTGACAGCTTGTTTTGGCTTATGAATTGGGTCATATGTTTTGTAGCATCGATGCTGAGTGTATCTTTGTTGAATTCTTCAGCATTATGGAAAGCCTACAATATGCTAGAGTAATTTTCTGGACACACGGAGAAGTCCTTATTCTCTTCATGGTCATACACCATGCCGTCTCCAGTCTTATGCACTGAATAGTTGTGGGTAGTGATGTCTAGGACCTGTGCCTTCCTGGTGCCGTGACCACTACAGGATTGGAAGTCAGTTTCCTCACCGGTGCAGGGTCACTGGCACTGGGAAGTAGGTCCGGTGGTGCCCCCTTATCCGTGGTTCAGATACCCGCGGGGAGCAACGGGCCAGAAGCAGATGACTGTCTTCGGATGCATCATCAGACGTCAGTAGTAGCCCAATGCTGTGTCACATGCCTGCTTACCCCCCTCCTTTCGCCTCATCACGTGGGCATTTCACCATCTCACATCATCACAGGGAGGGGCGAATGCAGGACAGTAGGTATTCTGAGAGAGACACCAGAGTCACATAACTTTTATTACAGGATATCATTATAATTGTTCTGTTTTGTTATTAGTTATTGTTGCTAATCTTTTACTGTGCCTAATTTATAAATTAAACTTAAATTAAATCATAGGTGTTGTATGTATAGGAAAAAATGTGGCATGTGTACGGTTTGGGACCATCCACGGTTTTAGGCATCTATTGGGGGTCTTGGAATGCATCCCTGTGGCTGGGGGGGGACCACAATTATTCCCATTTCTCAGAGGGGAAAACCGAGGCACAGGATTACTTGCCCTCAGTGACCTTGTTTGTGCACCTCGGGGCCAGAACCCAGGTCTTCAGCCACTGAGGGCAGTGCCTTCATGGGGGACCAGGTGTATCAGTGGTTGGCCTGACCGGCTCTGCTATCTTCCACCAGAGCTGCCGAGAGGGCTCCGCGGTGGGGAAGCAGGCTCTGAGGCCAGGAAGTGCAGAAATTGCGGTAAGGAGAGTATGTCTTTTATATTTTGCCAAAGACATGCTTTTACTCATCATACTTTGCTTTCATAGTGCCTTTTTATTAGGGTAGTCATTATTCCTTTTATTTATTTATTTAATACTTATTTTGAGAGAGAGACATAGCATGAGCGGAGGAGGGGCAGAGAGAGACGGGCGACACAGAATCTGAAGCAGGCTTCAGGGGCAGAGAGAGACGGGTGACACAGAATCTGAAGCAGGCTTCAGGCTCCAAGCTATCAGCACACAGCCCGACGCGGAGCTCCAACCCACAAATCGTGAAATCGTGACCTGAGCTGACGTCGGACGTTTAACCGACTGAGCCACCTAGGCGCCCCATCATTATTCCTTTTAGACAGCAGAACATTGGTATGAAGGGAAGGAATAGATTTTGATGACATTTAATTTGCATCTGAGAGTCTTGGGTGGTGCCAAAGGCATCTTGTGTATAGGGCTGGAAGGAGGTGACTGGTTCACTGGGCAGGAGCTTGGATGCCGCGGCCTTCCTCTGTCAGGGAGAGGAGAAGGTTTTGCAAAGAGTGTGGCAGGGAGGAGGTTCCAGCTAAGTGAACAGCCAGCCTTTTCGTCTTTGCTCTGTATTCAAATTCAAGAAGGTTGAGGAGGATTGAAGAAGCCAACTAAAAGATGAGATTCGTTATCGGTGAGACAGAATCAAGGTAACAGATAATTTTCAGAAATATGAGGTAAACCAGGGAGATCAAGGAAATGGCACTATCCTTTTATAAGAGGAGGTCATTGAGAACTGAGCAGTTCTTTCCAGAACTGACCAGTCAGGCATCAGGCACTGTACTGTCCTAGACTCTGGGCCTAAAGTTCTTTCTTGTCCAGCAAGAAAGCGGGACGAAGGATTAAAATGTGAGAGATGGCTGATGTCTGGGAGGAGACAAGAGCCCCGATTAAGGTCCTTGCTCCGTTTTTATTAGGATCAAAAGGCTTACAAACATGTTGATGGACGTGCACAAAGAGACAATAAATCTGGGAACATTAACTCATGGGCATGAGGAAAAGGGGGTTTTGAAGATATATGGTGTTAGAGGTTTGGGTCAATATAAACCAAAATCCTGGCCCAGGGCAGATGGATGTTAACAGCAGACTTGAGGCACCATGTCTGTTTATCTTACCAGCCTAGGGAACAAGACAGACAGAGCTTGCTACCTCAGGGTCAACAAGGCACCTTTCTTTTGCTAATCAGCTCCATTCTGGGCAGCTTCATCCTGCAGTGGCCTATAGCCCTATTTACCTGTTTACTTAATTTGGTCCTTCCTTCCTGTGAGAGCAGCTTTCTGCTATAGTACTAAATTGGGGGGTGAATCCGCCCTGCATACCTAATCTTATTTACTTCATATAGCTTTGTATTGGGGCCTTTGCCCTGCCCTCTCTATCCTGGGACCTCTGCCCTCTCTATCCTGGGGTCTGGGCCCCATCCCCTCTACCCTGGGGCTTTGGCCCTGCCTTCCCTATCCTGGGGCCTGGGCCCTGCCCCCTCTATTCTGGGGCTTTGGTCCCGCCCTCTCTCTCCTGGGGCTTTGGCCCTGCCCTCTCTATCCTGGGGCCTCTGCCCTCCGCCCTCCCCCAACCCCCCCCCCCCCCCATCCTGGGACTCCTGTACCTATTTACCTAATCCTGTTTACCCAAACTTGGGTGTGAGCATTCTATGGCTTTGTAATTCTTTATGCCTTGTGAACCCATCAGTGCAGGCTCAGGGAATTCCTAAGCTTTTTCCCCACACTCTGCTTAATGCCACTGATGAAGGGGCAGTTGGGCTCTGCTGGTGGTACTTTTGTTGTCATCGTCTCTGGCTGGGTTTGAGCTCTGCAGAAAAGTCACACATCAGCCCTGCCGACCCCTGGAGGAGAGGCTGGCCCACTCTGAGAGTGTGTTGTTTGCTGGGACGTGTGCAGAGCCCCTGTGGGTGTGGTGTCAGGGGTCCTCGGGAGCTGAACGGGATGGGGCAATGTGATGCCCGAGATGTGCTTAAAACTTCTGCACACATTTTTGTTTCTCTTATCAGTTAACAGGTGTCTTATCTGTTGGTGCAATAAATGTAATGTGTCATTCGCTGTAATGTACAGTGACTTTATATGACAGTGTGCCCAAAGGACCTTTTTACGGAATAGTTTTTCCTATAAAGTATCAGCATAAAGTAACTTCCCAACCCCCAGGCAGTGAGGTGTCCTTAATAATCCCGTCAGTCCTGTGCACTTTGAGAAAGTCAGACCAGATATTATCCACTTTGAGGAGCAGCTAGAATCTGTGTGGCGTGAAGTGTTGGTTTTCTGGCACTGTTTACCGCACGGCACTTTATTGGGTTCTAGAAGGCGCCCGGCCACGTCACTGAATGCCTCCCGAACTCCATCTTCTCTTGGCTGGCCCTGTCGTCCTCCTCCAGGCTGTCCGTGCCGTCCTCCTCCTGGCTGGCCCTGCTGTCCTCCTCACACTCAGCACATCCAAGCCATGCTTCCCACCCTCCCCATGGACTCCCTCCCTCACCTCTGTGCCTCTTCTGGTTGAGGTGCCAGCATCCTCCCAGTTTTCACCCGTGAAAACCTGGGGATCATTTCTTTCCCACCATCGTCCTGCCCCTCTGCACCCAAGCCCAGAGGGTCCCCTTTATTGGCGCGCTTGCTCCCCCTGGGATCAGAGCTGGACCACTTCTGGGGAACGTTTTGTGTGGGGGCGCCCTCCAGCAAGGGTGGGGCTACCTAGGTGTGGACGTGGGTGTGCTGTGGTCACATTTCTCTCTCAGAGGGTCTCTGTGCTTGGGTGAACGGGAGGGCGTGCGGCAGGGAGGGTTTGCTGGGCTGAGGATGAGGGGTGGGGGAGGTGCCTTATCTGCGCCTGCGTGACACGGAGGTGCTGTGTTGCGGGGCGGTAGGATGTGGACAAGAGGAGGAATGGCTTCGGGGTGGGAAGGACGAGTTTTCTACACACGTATTTCATTTTTGCTCCCCTCTTATCCTGGAAACCCGGAATATGTTTCTACTTGGTTTTCCTGGTAGCCTCTTACTGTCCTGAAGATCCAGACCAGGGTGGCTTTAGGGTGATCTAAGCTCACCTCCTAAACCCCCAGAGCCCGATGGGGCACGCCTCCCACTGTAGGACTTGGAGAATCCTCCTGGTGAGCCCCAGGCCTGGAGGGCAAAGCCACGAGGCAGGAGCGCTCTGGTTCTGCGAGGCCAGTGTTGGCACAGCCTGTCTGCCCTCCGTGAAGAGAACAGGGACGCTCTGAGAACGCCCTGTTACACATCTCGTCAGAATTGTACGGTTTCTCAGAAAGGACGAGTTCATTAACTTTTGTCTTTTTATGGTCATACTGGTTAGTGAGGTATTTCTTAAAGAATCTGCAGTTAGGTTGTGTTAGTTTTATAAATGCATTTTAGGGGCGCCTGGGTGGCGCCGTCGGTTAAGCGTCCGACTTCAGCCAGGTCACCATCTCGCGGTCCGTGAGTTCGAGCCCCACGTCAGGCTCTGGGCTGATGGCTCAGAGCCTGGAGCCTGTTTCCGATTCTGTGTCTCCCTCTCTCTCTGCCCCTCCCCCGTTCATGCTCTGTCTCTCTCTGTCCCAAAAATAAATAAACGTTGGAAAAAAAAATGCATTTTAAAATTGGGGCGCCTGGGTGGCTCAGTCGGTTCAGCGTCCGACTTCGGTTCAGGTCACGATCTCGTGGTTCGTGGGTTCGAGCCCCGCGTCGGGCTCTGTGCTGACGGCTCGGAGCCTGGAGCCTGCTTCGAATTCTGTGTCTCCTTCTCTCTCTGCCTCTCCACCATTCACGCTCTGTCTACCCTTTCTCTCAAAAATAAGTAAACATTAAAAAAAAATTTAAATACATTTTAAAGTTAGCAACATTAAATGAATCTTAGAAAACATATTTTCCCAATCTATTTGCAATATTCAAATTTGCTATTGAATTTTTTTGTTATGTGTTTGGTTTTTGCCTCCAGGAAATTGAAAAGGAAGACACTGATATAGAAAATGCTGGAACTGATGAATATACACCTTGTTTGGAAGATGATTTTGAAGTTTGTATAACAGTTAAAAATTTTCTCAGCTTAAAAATAATTTGTTCTTAAAATTTGCTTAAGTACAGTAACTTAATGGCTTCATTTCTCTCTCTTTGCTACTTTTACTCCACCTGTGTTTCATTTAGGCTTGTTACCAATAACAGGTGCTGGCGCCTGTCAGTGCCACCAGGTGATGGGGTTGAGTGATTTTACAGTTTAACCCATTAAGTGCACTGCATCCAAACGTGTGTGTATGTTTGAATGAATGTACGTGTGAGTGGAGTGTGTATATTTACTTACACACACTCTCACATTCTCAGCACAAAAACGTTTGCGTGCTTCTGTTGTTAAGAGCTGTCCGTGTATGTAAATCTATACAGTGCAGTTCATTTTTAGAGAATAAGGCAGCAGTCCATACAGATTTATAGCTCAGTGGTGTTGAAATCAGTTAACTATAAAAACCTTTCTTAGCCATAATGAGAATTTTGTCTGTTTTAAGTTCTAATTTGTATGTTTTGTTTCATATGAGTGTTGTTTGAGGTCGGTTTGTCTTAAAGGTTCCAGGGTGTAATTATCGTTTGTAGGACTACGAAGATGACTTTGAGGTTTGTGATGGAGATGACGATGTCTCAAATGAACTGGAACCAAAAGAGAAAATCGAAGAGCTTCCTCTGGCTAGAAAAAAGGAGATACAAGAAATTCAGGAAGCCATTAATGCAGAAAACGAAAGGATTGGCGAGTTGTCCTGCAAACTGTCTCAGAAGCGAGGTCTGACGGAGGGTGAGAGGGAGGCAGAGACAGGTGCGCATCCATCTCAGGGGATGGTGGGTGCCCGAGCCTGCACGGTCCTTGTGGGTGGAATTCTTCTAATCTTAGGTGGCAGATGTGTGAGTGTCCCGTGCTCCCACGACGATGCCAGGCGACTGTAACGTGTGATAGGGACTGTCTTCGGGGAAAACAGCTGCACACGGCCTCTGGTCAGCGCCTGCAGCCTGCGGGTGGCTGTGAGCACGTGTCAGCCTGTGGGTGCTCAGGCAGGAACCGCCAGTCCTGGACGCGGCCCTGCTCCCCTTTCCCAGTCTGCAGCATGTGCGCTTGTTTTCTGAGGCCACCATCTTTGACCTTCCACAAGGAAAGCGTGTCAGCAGGAGGCTCAGGGTGGGGGCAGCAGAGCCCAGGGCCAGCTCGGGGAGACGGGTTCAGGAATGTGGCCCTCCGAACCGGTCTCGAACACTCCTAAGTGAGCCTTTCTTTCTCGGATTTCCTGTGCAAAATTAGAAACGTGTCCAGCTCAGAAATTCTTGGTATCTCCACATGATAAATACTTTAAAAGTAGGAGTAACTATTTTAAAGTCACTGAAAGAGAATAAGTAATAATTAGTAATTAATACAACTAATTATGATTAGCAGTTAATATGATATAGTCATCCGAGCGAAAGTTAGGCAGAGTGCTTCTTACGCTCCTGTTTTGCATCCTGCTGCAGAGGTAGCAAAACTGAGATGGCAAGTGCAGACGGATGGAATGTTCTCCCAAGTTTGTAGAGAAACCAGTGTCTCTGAAGCCGGGGAAGCTGTCCTGTGTGAAAGAAGTACTTCAGTTGTACAAAATAGCTTTTTTTGTTGTTTTTTTGTTTAGATGCAAACAGTTCCCCTCCCAGAGCCCCTGTTTGTGGAATTTTCATGGATTTTGCGACAGCCTCACGCCGACAGAAGAGTCGGACTCAGGCCCTTAAGCAAAAGTAGGTGTGTTGGGAATTTATGAAGGGTATTAATGGAATTTTAATGTACTTCAACATAAAAAAAAATAGAGGCCTTCTTTCTTACTTTCACTACGGACTTTAGGTACATTTTTAGATTTGTGCTCCGCTTGTCCACGTTCAGACACCATGTTGCTAGTTAAGTGTGTGCACCTCTGTTTACTCCTGCGGCACCTGGGGGCTTTGCCCTAGGTTGGCTGCCACAGGGTCACAGTCGCGCATTCTCTGAACGCAACGGACCCTTCTGCCTGTCCGGGGGCCGCTCCCACTCGAGGTCCATCGCCTAGTGCATCAGTTCCTCGGATGAGGAAGCTGAGGAACCAGGGACGGTTAAGGGTACGAAGGGTCGGTGACACGTACTGAGTGTGACTTTCCTTCCGTGCCTCAGGCACTGTGCTCCCTGTGTGGTAACTGCTTGGCTCCACCCCTGCAGCCCCATTTTGTAGATGAAGAAAGTGAGGCTCCAGGTTGACATCTGGTGAGTGGTGGAGCTGAGTTTTGAACTCAGGACTACAAGAAGTCACAGTCCAAGCTTATAATTACCGTACATTTACAAATCTGTACAATCAGAAATTTATGAAAGTCAGAGGAGGTAGGCTCAAGTCAAGGGTCTATCATATTAAACTCAAATATGATTTAGGAGTAAATGTAAAAATTAAATATGTTTTTAAAAACTGTTTAAAATCCATCATACTATCTAGCTCAGTACATAGCCTTAGTAGGTGCTCAGTAAACTTTCCTGAATGAACAAATAAATCATGAATAATAAGTTTTCACATCATTTTTGTTGTCCTCATATTTTGGACCTCCTATTGAGGTAAGTAAAACCAGTTTTTGCCGCTATGGCTAGGGTTTGTTTTTCCTTTAATCTCATTCAAGTCTTGGATACTCCATCTGGTTTAAAATAATTTTTATAAATTCAGAAACAATCAGAACCACACAGTGTTCTTATGTTTAGGCATATATATAAAGGTTGTATATACGTGTGTGTGTATACATATATATATATGTGTGTGTGTGTGTGTGTGTATATAAAGTTATATATATGTTTAGGTATCTATATAAAGGTAAGATAAAGCTATATTTTACAAAGCAAGATGAATATTTCCAAGTTCTGTATAGTGATTGTCATGGGCTCTAGGGGTTAGGGGTGTGTCAGGGAGGGGCCCTAAGTGGGTACAGGTTGCCCCTAGTTTTCATGGTCCTGACATCAGGCAGCATGTCCTGGGATACCTCATGTGTACACATATTACATGCATTTTTTTAAGCTCAGAAATTACACTAAATATGGGGGACTGGAGGCAATAATTTGGGAAGATGGTGACAGTGGTCAGAGAATAAGGTTGTGCAAAGGTGGCAGTTACTGGCAAAGCCCAAAATGGGTGCACAAGGAAGAAAGGAGCAGATCTCCTTTGCAAGGTGCCCAGGTGGTGGGGGACCATTCACCACCTGCAGACTGAGCAGCACCTGTGTGGAAATCACAGAAAGGAAAGAAAGGAAACTGTGCCCAGGCCGAGCTCGTATTCCACTGGGGGTGGGCAGTGAAGACAGGGACTGGTCCTGGGCATGCCACGTTAGGGCGGCTGGAAGGAGGAGGCCAGAGGGAACCATGTGCCAGCAGTGTCTTGGCAGCCTCACCGGGCAGGAGGGGTGATGGGCCGGGTCATGTGATGCGTGGCCACATCCTGTCTGGTCATCTCGGAAGAGTGGCCTAAAGGACAGCACACACCTGGCCAGCTGTGCTCTGGCCACAGCCCAGGTGACATCACAGAATGTAACCCTTCTGGTTGAGACATCAATTCATGGAGTAAAGTAATTGCTGTCCGTGAAATTTCTAGAGTGCACATATTGTAACTTCATTTTGTGTTCACTCAGGTGCACTGAATTAGAAGAATCAAAATTTGGTTCGTTCTGTTTTTGCATTGGTGATGCACATGACCGTGTTATTTTTAACAACTATTAAATACCTCAGACTCACATCCACACAAAAACTCGGTCTTTGACAGCTACCTGCATCTGATCATAAGGTTCCTTGCACTCTCTCTGTCCTTCCCTTTGCATACTATTCAATTTAACTTTTGTCTCGTTTCCAATTTTGAAGGGCACGCAGTACAAAACTGCTCCGGCTCATTGACTTGGATTTTTCACTCACTTTCTCTCTCTTGGACCTACCACCAGTAAATGAGTATGACATGTATATCAGAAACTTCGGGAGAAAAAACACCAAGCAGGTTAGTATAAGACGTATTCACGGGGTGATGGAATGCAGGTGGCACACACTAAGGTGTACTTGAGCCGCCCCGTGTCTTGTCTCTGAACGCTAGAGCCTGGGGGTGGTGTGTGGAGGGGGTGGACTTGAGGAAGAAGGGACCCCTTTGTCACGTGGCTCTCACTAACCCGGAGCCCGTGCGGGCGTTCCCAGGGCTCCAGAGCAGGGGTGTATGGCCCAGGTGGGACGGGGCACGCTCCCAGACTCGCAGATGGTTTATTTAGAGTCCAGCAGAAGTTACGTCTGTCGCGTTCCACCCGCCCTCCCACGCAGGTCTCCGGGTGCCAGGCCCCCGTCCCTGTCGGTCTTCCTCTCATTTACCTGTGGGTGCTTCATCGCCTGCGTCTGTTCTCTAGGGGACTCCTTCCCTCAGGACTTACGCTGTACCTCTCTCTTATTCCGGAGCTCTCTACCCACACCGCACAACTAGTTACGGAGCTGTCCGACCTCCCAGCAAGGTTGTAAAGTATCTGAAGTCAGGAATCACCTCTTAGGTTTTCGTTCTGTCCCCAATGGCGTCAGCAGTGAGCAGGTGCCTGTGTTAGGTTTTCGTTCTGTCCCCGATGGCGTCAGCAGTGAGCGGTGCTTGTGTTAGGTTCCTTCTGTCCCCGATGGCGTCAGCAGTGAGCGGTGCTTGTGTTAGGTTATCATTCTGTCCCCGATGGCGTCAGCAGTGAGTGGGTGCCTGTGTTAGGTTATCCTTCTGTCCCCGATGGCGTCAGCAGAGAGCGGGTCTGGGGTGTGGTCGCCATCTGTCACAGGGTGGCGGGAAGAAGGTCACAGGGTGAAGCTCGGAAAGCTGGCTTCACAGATGGCTCCCTTAGGCCTGCAGTGGAGTATTTAGCTTCTTTGCTCATCGTCCTCATCTCACAGCTATTAGGAACAAAATGATCTTTGCCAAAGCACATACCTGTTGGAAACCCGAGCTGTGTTTGGTTTTGCAGAGCCAGTAGGTTCTAAGAGGATAGGATGTTGGTGTGCTAGGTGGCAGTACTTTCTTTTTGTTTTTTTTAAGTTTACTTATTTCTTTTGAGAGAGAACATGCATGCGTGAGCAGGGGAGGGGCAGAGAGAGAGAGAGAGGGAGAGAGAGAGAGAGAGAGAGAGAGAGAGAGAGAGAGAGACACAGAATCCCAAGCAGGCTCCATGCTGTCGGCACAGAGCCCAGTTCGGGGCTCGATTGCGGGAATCCTGAGATCACGACCTGACCTGAAATCAGGAGTCTGAGACTCAACCACCAGAAGAGCCCCCCAGGTACCCCCAGGGGGCACTGTTTCCAAACCAAAGCTAAATTGTTTTGCCCTGGATAAGGGAGTGTCTGTGTTGTGTGGACAGAGGTCCAAGCCCTTGGATTCCCTCTGGAAGACTTAAGTGGGGGGGACCTGCGCTCGAATAAAGACTAAGGACGGTGGGAGGGAAGCAGCCATCACGGAGCAGTTTCTTGAAAGGAAAGTTCACTCTCCAGGTGGGAGAGCCGTCAGCTTCCCTGCTGGAACCAGGCTGGAACCGCCCGGGTTGCTTTGGGTTTGGATGTTACTGGTCTCTCCAGGCTGGGAGGAGCTGGGAGGGGCTGGGGCTGCTGCGGGGTGGTCTCTGAGGGTCGTGCTTCCGACCTTTGGGGGAACTCCTTCCCCAGACTGGGAGGGGGGTCATCTGACCCTCCGAGGTTTGTGGGAAACTCGGGGCAGCCTTCCTCTGTCTGGGGAAGGCCTTGTGCCCTCAGTGTGCATGCATCATGTCGAGTCTAGGGGTTCCCGGGGTGGGGTGGAGGAGGGCCGCGGGCTCTGGGTCTGTCAGCCCCAAGGCCTTGGAAGCCACGAGGTCAGGACCTTGAGCTCCAGGGTTTTAATGTGCAGCTTTCGCGTCATCACTGTTCTTGCCTCCAGCTGGTGCCTCACCCTTCCCGCCTAGGACTGGGGACTCTGCGTCCCTTCCAGCACCCTTCGCTGGTCTACCTGACAGTCTGGGGTGACTTTCTAAAACATTTGAGACCCAAGTGGTCTTTGCAAGATGGTTATTTATGTCTCGATACTTTTGGGAAAAGCAAGAAGACTCATTATTAACTTTACCATTTTTAATTTTTTTCCAGTAATGAGAAATTGCTCTGAAGTTGAGGTGTGGTGCTAATTCCAGCGTATCTTTTTGTTAAGGCATATGTTCAGTACAATGAAGATAATGTTGACAGAGACACCCAGACCGAAGAGGTAGAGACCAAAGGAGTGTGGAGCCAGCACCCGGCAGAGGGCATGGCCGTGTCAGGGGGTGAGCAAGCCTTTGCTCTTGACCGTTGAAAGGGCCGTGTCTTTACATTAATTTTGGTATTGTGTTCATGACCTTTCTTGTCCTTTCTTCTTAGACCTTTCTCTTGGGTTGGGTGGCTAGTGTGTGACAAGGGCAACACCCAGTATTCTCTACAAGCTTTAGGGAACCACTACCCTTAGTGCGGAGCTGGAGGCCCAGTCTGGGTCTTGACCAGGGTTTATAACACTTTTATTCCTCAACATCGGGAGAGTCCACATTCCAAACAAGCACTTGTAAATGGGCTTTGGAGCCCTTTCTGCTCTTAAGTTGGGGCCAGCCTGTCCTCATGTATGTCTGCAGTCTGCAGGCGTGTCGCCTGGTACAGAGGGAAGGCCCAAAGGATACACGCCGTCCTGCTTGGTAACAGTTGCTTTCCCAGGACGTGACCCTGCGGCTGGGGCCCCAGCCGCCGCTTTCCTCAGGTGAGCTGTGTGGAGAGAAAAGAGGGGACCCGAACATGAGACTTATGTAATGATTGCATTGATGCCTTTATTCTCCTTGCTGCATTTCAGTAGGGTCCTGCGTACAGACTATCTGTAAAACAAGATGCAGTTGTGTTTGAAAAAACCGCGGTAGATCTAGAGAACGCAATATAAAATTCTTCGACTTTTCCCTCCAGGGCTCTTAGCGTTCGTTTCTAACAACTCTTTGAACCCTAAGGCGTGTGAAACATGATGGTAGTTGGTGGGTTCAGCACAGCCTGGTCTCTTTAGGGAGTGGCAGTGGAGATCCCTGTGACACCGGTGCCCCGAAGGTCAACACGCCCAGGCTGTCCCACTTCCTTCGGGCCGCTTGCCAGGTACGTGCTGCCCTGTGTCCATCGCACCCTGGCCCCCGCGGGCACGTGTCCCACACATGCGTGTCAGCTGCTTACATTTTAAAATAAATACAGACTAAAAAACAGATAGTAATATTAATTTGTCAAACGAATAATATTAAATGGTCGAGGCATACACTAGGGTGTTTGAAATTAGTAAATTCATAACTTTTCAACTGATTGTGGAAATTTACAAAATATACACAAAGATGAAGGGAAGGGTCTGTTGAAGCCCATGTCTGTTGTTAGTTGTCACCTCATGGCTGGTGGTCTCATGGGAGCCCCTCCTCACCCCAGCCACCCCCAGCTGTTTCTACGCAGGCCACAGTCCCCACACAGGGGACTCGCTTCAGGGCGAGGCTCTTACGATAGCAGTACTCCTCAGAAGCTTCAGGAAGGAAGTCACTCCTATTTCCTCAGTTGTCTCCTGTGTCTGTGTCAGCAGCGAGTGTGGGTTTGGAGTAAGCCTGTGTCCGTCTTCCATCTGGACGTATGGTAGTCACTCCCTCCCCGTGCCGTGTTACGGAGAGAGTCTTTGCTGTGGGAGATCGATCGTACTCCCCACGTAATTTTAAATTTTAGGGTGAGTTCACGGGGAGCTACGAGGAGAGCCGTTGTGAGCAGGGTGAAGCGGGGGGGTTGGGCTGGAGCAGGGGTGAGTGAGGACAGAGCGGGCCGGGTCAGGGGTCAGGGCCGGCCTGGCCCTCCCAGCTCTCCTTCCTTTTCTGTGGCTCGTCCTCCCCGCTGGTCCCGTCAGGTCTCCTGACTCTGCCATGTCTCCCTTTCCCTTCATCACCCTACACGTGACCTGTTAGAGCTGTTCCGCTGACTTCCTGATCAGCGTGTCCTCACGGGGCCCCGGGAGGTCAGTGTGCTGTGTGTACGACATTCTTTACACCCCTTTCTTAGACAAGACAACGGAGGTGGCCAGCCTTTTTCCTCCTGTTATTTTTAGCACGGTGTTTACTGTAAAAAATGACACCTAACGTTAAATAATAACAGCTGTCCTGTGGAGCTCACATTAATGGAACTTTACCTGTTAGTTTCTGTTATGGCTCGGAAAGGGCAACCTAGTTTGAAGTTTCATTCTGTTCGTCTCCGTGACGTCTTGGAGTTAAACAGTTGTTTTCAGAGACGGAGGCACAACGTTATGATTTGTGTGTTTTGTTTTTTTCTCATGAGAGTGAATACGTTCGAAATGTTCACGAGAGACCGTTCACTGTCTCTGAAAGGTGATTGCGGTTTTGCTGGAAGAGGACCGTATGGCAGCGGAGCCCAGCTGGAGCCCCGCAGCACAGGACAGCGCCCTGCGTATCAGTGACAGCGCCTCCCAGCTGAATACCAGCCTGCCGTTCCTCCAGAGTAAGGGGCTGACCTCCGCGTGCTTTTAAGTCTAATCCCCAGCGTTTCTGCTGGAATAACCGTCTTTACTGTGGCAGCCCGTGTTAGCGTCATGGGAATTAGATTCGGCATCTGCGAACTCTGACGGGCAAGGTCGGTTTTCGTGTAAATGTGAGTTAGAGTCACATGGACACCCGCCGGAGGCGATGACGGTGGGGGGGGGGGGGTGGCGTGGTGCCATAGTTAAAAGTGGAAGCTGAGGTTCTGTGTGTTTGTTTGAAATCGTATTTTTCAGTCCTGTTCCTGGGCTTCTCTTGGTTTCTTGGAGTGGGGGGGCCCTGGGGAGCTGCACGAGGGGGTGTTCAGTGAACGCCCTCCGCTGGCCCCGGGGCACCACGTGCTGAGCAGAGGACGCCCGGCCGCCACGCACGTGGGACCGTCTCAGTGACTTCAAACAAGCTGCATTTGCACGGCCACATTTCTGTTTCTTGAGCTGGGCACCTCTTTGCTTTGGTTCCGGCTGGTGAGGCGGTGGCCCCACCCTGGTCCTGGTCTTTGTGAGGAGGGAGAGGAAGCCTATTCGTTTAGTTTATTAAATAGTTTGTTTATTGTGCCGTACTTACACAGAAATAGTGTGCCTCGTAGAAAGAATAAAAATGTATTCAGAGTTCTAGCTGACAGCAAATAAAACTCCATGTTTTACTCGGGGAGCCCAGCGGCCGGCCTCATCGGGTGCTCCCAGGCCTGGGGGAAGCCTGGTGCCACTTGATCTGGATGTTTCTTCTGTCCTGCCTGCGGTTTAGACATTTCGATTCACGTTTGTTCCTTTGCGTTTAACATTAACAAAAGTGGAATTATTAGTTAAAAAAACAACAACTCATGTTCTTTGGAGTTTTTTGTTTTTAAAAGGTAAGAGTTACTTTACTGGAAAAATAGTGAATCACTGTATCTACAGTGTTCAAAACATGCATGTTCACACTCCCACACCCCTCCTCACCCCAGTAAATGGGAGTGAAAGATGTACTTTTTCTGGGAGCTGGTGAGTGACAGCAGCTTTACAAAAACAGAGGGAGCTTGGGTTATATACATGCATCTAGAACCCTTTGTGAGAGACCATGAGGCACGTTTGTTCTCACAGGACAGGGCCCCTTGGTGTGGTGGGTGCGAGTTGGCCGTGTGAACAGTGTGGCGGTTTTTCTTGTTTGTTTTGTGTTCCAGTGGCGTGGATTTTGAGACACCAGAAGGAAAACGGGATTAGATGACAGATGTCTGACAGAGTGAGGAGTTGTCTCACCTGTGAACCTGGGACTTGGTCACATTATGCCCCAGTCTGTTCCCCTCACGGATCCGGGCAGTGCTGTCCTCACTGTTCACACACCCGCCACAGAATGATGTGGCCAACACTGGCCTGCACTTTCTTTCATCTAAGTGGACGGAAGTCCTGCCCTCCAGTGGGGCGGGGGGGGGGGGGGGCAGGTCACACAGACAAAAGCTGGAGAAAAAGTGAATGTGACTCGTCACAGGGGGAAGGAAAACACAGCTGGGAGGAGAGGGAGTGTCCGGGCCGGCTGGTGTGAAATGGCCTTGCTGTGTGAAAGCCACACGCACCGAGAGTCTCAGCAAGGCATGAAAGGGACCCACTGAGGTGACCTGACTCTAGGTCACCTCTGGGTGACGTGGTTCTCTGGGAGTAGCTAGTAGATAAAGTGTGGCCTGCACTGAACGTTAGTAAAACCTTGAGGCCCGCTTGAGCCTTTTTCAGGAAGAGCTGTGGCCACTTGTTAAAACCCAGATTTCAGGTGCGGCAGCTTTGAGAGGATTATGTTTGTTTCTTCATTAAGGGGGAATTTATTTGAATATTTCTAAAAAAAGTGTTTATTTTGAGAGAGGGAGAGAGAGTCTAGTGCAGGAGCGTCAGAGGGGCAGAGAGAGAGAGAGAGAGAGAGAGGGAGTGAGAGAATCCCAAGCAGGCTTCACCCTCAGTGTGGAGCCGGATGTGGGGCTCGATCTTATGACTGTGGGTTCATGACCTGAGCCGATATCAAGAGCTGGGCGCGTAAGCGACTGAGCCACCCTGGTGCCCCTATTTGAATATTTTTAAGTATGTTAATTGAACATGGATTCTGGAAGACACTAAAATGCAGAAGTACTTTTCTCATTTTCCCCCCAGATCGGAAAGTGTCCTGCTTATGTGCCTCTCAGGTGCAGAGGCAGACAGTGGTATCTGTCCACGGGCCGCCTGGAGCAGCATTTGATCCCGTGCTGGATGGCAGATACGTGCTGTGTGTGTGGGATATCTGGCAGCCTTCAGGGCCGCAGAAGGTCCTGATATGTGAGTCAGAGGTAAAGCTCCGGAAGTTGTAGGTTTGTATGAGAGGAGGGGCAGGGTGTCAGGGGGACCAGCAACACAGGACTACAGGGACGTTCAAGGTCATTTCTTTCTCTCCCTGGCCATCCTTAGCTATGTACAGGTGTGCCGGGACACGTGCACGTGTCTGTTTTGACTCTAGAAACTCTTAAAGGATCAACTCAGACTGAAGAGATCCAGGGTTATCACGGCCTTCCATTGGGGATGAAGATGCCGGCCATCCTCGGCATGGCTCTGGGACCCCAAAAGTGTCCTGTTTTGGCTTGCACTGTTTGAGTCATGGATATTTTAGGGGTTTCTTAACGGGCTTAAGGTTTTTGGAGTCTTCAGTCTCCTGCCTCTCCCAGCCCCTCATCACCAGGGCTGTGGCCGAGCTCCACGCGGGTACAGTGGGAGAGCCGCCCTTTTGCATTTTCCTGTTCATCTGCTCCTTGACCTCAGAGTCCTCAATTCTCACCAAGGCTGGCGGAAAGACTAACTTATAGGTGTCAGGTTTCGGGGCTCGAAAGGCAGGTTTTATAATATAGGTTATAAATAAAATGACAAAAGAGAGTTTTGCCATCCTGGGCCCGGCTACTTGGGTTGAATGGAGAGGGGTTGTGGTGCCCAGTTGTGTGCGAGGCCCCCGTGTCTGTGCCCCCCAGTCCTGCGAGGGTGGCTCATCCTCCCCGCTTTCCACCTGGCGCTGATGCGGACTCACGCCTGCTACTGTGAACCCCAGCTTCCAGGTGGAGGGTTCACGGGGGCAGCATGGGAAATGGAGAGGGCTGGTGCTTCTGTGACCGTGGCCTCATGTTTTCAGACTCCGGCTTTCTGTGTGTGTCATTCCAGGTCACGTGTTGCTGCTTTAGCCCTTTTAAAGCCTTTTTACTGTTTGCCGGAACAGTGCACGGCTCAGTCCTCGTGTGGGACCTACGAGAAGACTCCAGAATACATCACTATGTGAAGCTGGGTGACTGCTTCTGGACGTTCAGGACAGCAACGTTTTCTACTGGTCAGTGACACCCACCTGCCTGTCCGGTGTCTTCTAGAAAAGCCGTGACAGATTTTAGGAACATCTGTAGTTTGTTTGAATTTATTCATTCAGATTGCCCCAGGGGGTGGAGTCTGACCTACAAGCAAAAGAGGCATTTGGCAAATAGTAAAAACAAAAATCCACCTAGGCCCTGCTTAGCTGGTGGCCAACAAGATTGGAATGCTCTTTCATGTTAATTTCTGGATTCCAGTTCTCAATGAAATAACTTTTAGTTTTAAATTAGCTTTAGGCATGTTGGTATGTGTGTGTTCCATGGCTTAGTTAACCCCCCTAATGCTTGAAGTACATGGCAAGTTACTCACTTCTTGGGGGATGAAAGAATCCTGAACATCTGCATCTGCCAAGATCTTTAGATTAACAGGAATCCTTCCTGCCATGCCATTGCAGCCACAGCCAACCACCCCAGCCAACCACCACAACCACCCACAACAACAAACGACCACAGCCACTCACCACAACAGCCAACCATCACAACCACCACCACAACCACCCACCACAACCGCCCACCACAACAACCAACTACCACCACCACCCATCACAACCAACCACCTCAACCATAACAGACAACCACCCACCACAACAACCATCACAACCAACCACCACAGCCAACCACCACAACCAACTACCATAACTACTCACCCCAACCACCCACAATAACCAACTACCACAACCAACCACCACAACCGCCCACCACAACAACCAACTACCACCACCAACCATCACAACCAACCACCTCAACCATCATAACAGACAACCACCCACCACAACAACCAACTATCACAACCAACCACCACAGCCAACCACCACAACCAACTACCACAACCACCACCACAACCACAACAACCAACTACTACAACCACCCCCCACAACCACCCACAATAACCAAGTGCCACAACCAACCAGCACAGCAACCAATCACCACAACCACCACCATACTTGACCACCATAACCACCAAGCCTTGGTAGACACTCTGTGTTCTGGGGCTTCCTCAGTAGCCCCGGTGTCATTTTGCAGACACTGATTGCTTAATGCCTGTCTTGGCTTGCTTCCACTCTGCTCAGGGGGAGCAGAAGCTTGTCCCCGGTCACACTAACTTCGTGGCAGGGCCTGCGCTCAGACCCCATTGTCTTCAATGTGTCTTTCTTTCTGTTCCTGCCCTGTACTCCACCTGCACTTGGTTTCCCATCTCCCCTTTCCCACCAGCCACTAATCATTCTTCTGTCTCCATAGTTCTACTTTTTCCGGATGTCAAATAAATGGAATCATGCGAATGCAGATCCTTGAGTCTGGCTTCTTTCACTTCGCATCCTGCATGTATGGGTCGTGGTGCTGCTCTGTGCACCAGCAGCTCACTCCTCCACTGCATGTACCATGTTGTTGACTTGCCCACCGGGTGATGAGCATTTGTTAATTCCAGTTGTTGGCGACTGTGAATAGAGCGTGCATCAAGGGGCCTGTACCACGCTGCTTGGACCATTTTGCAGTCCCAGCAAACTGTGAGCTCCAGGTGCCCACCGTGCTACCAGATTTTTAGCCATTCAGATGGGTGTGTAGTCGCGTCTCATTGTGGTTTTAATGTGCGTTTCCTGATGATATATGACAAATGGAAACTTTTCGTAGTCTTTTCTGCCACGGTGTGTCTTCTTCAGGGACGTGTCCTTTCAGGTGTTTCGTACGTTTTTAACAGTGATTTGTTGCCTTCTTATTGTTGAGTTTTAAGAGTGTTTGTTTGTTTGTTTTTGGTTTTTTGGTTTTGTTTGGTTTGGGGTTTTTTGGGGGTAACGGTCCTTTATCAGGGGTGTCTTTGCTGGTATTTTTCCCAGGCTGTGGCTCGTCTTCTCATTTCTTACCAAGTGACCTTTAAACTTTCTGTTCCCAGTCTCCCTCCATGAGAGTTTAATACGACACATGCTGCATATCTGTTTACATAGTATACGCATAACTGTGTTTTATACCATTTACTGGTTATTTTACCAGTAAAAGATGGGTTTATTCGGGAATGGCAGAGAGTTGCAGTCTAGGACAAGCATGCCACGGCAGAACCATGGGCAAGTCCAACAGAGGAGAGGCACGTTATTTTATGGAGAAGGAGGAAGTTGGGAGGGTCGTTTTGAAGGGAAGCCCGTTGGAGGAAAGCAGGGGTTCAGGGCGATGAGGGGTCTCACTGGCTGAGCCGCGGGAGTGGTGGGTTTCCTGTAGGAGCCGCAGTGCACACTTTCCCCTGGTGGGGCCCGTGCCTGGTGGTTCTGTCTGTGGAGGGTTCTGATGTTGGGTCTGTAACCAGTGGTTGTTCTGTGATTGACAGTGAGTGGTGGGCTCCCCCTTCCAGCCTCCCCTCCTGGCCTCCCCAGTCCCTTTATTCATTTTCATAATGCATACAAATGTTGTTTGGTCCCCCGACAACCAATTTTTGCCTCTTTGGTGGCAATGTTGCTGCTGTTGAGAATGTTTGAGTTATAGGTACCTTATGGGTTTGATGCTGTTACAAAAGTTAGCTTTAAAAAATGTGCATGTTTTTGGGGCGCCTGGGTGGCTCAGTCGGTTAAGCGTCTGACTTTGGCTCAGGTCATGATCTCACTGTTTGTGGGGTCGAGCCCTGCGTCAGGCGCTGTGCAGACAGCTCAGAGCCTGGAGCCTGTTTCAGATTCTGTGTCTCCCTTCCCCTCCTCTGCTCATGCTCTCTGTCTCAATACTAAATAAACATTTTTTTAAAATGTGCATTTTTTCTAATTGTTCTCAATGTTACTAATTAACATTTGAATTCACTGTGTTCTAAACACTGAACTATATGTTTTTTTAATTTTATTTTAACATCTATTCATCCCTGAGAGTGAGAGAGACAGAGCATGAGCAGGGGAGGGGCAGAGAGAGAGGGAGACACAGAATCTGAAGCAGGCTTCAGGCTCCGAGCTATCTACACAGAGCCGACATGGGGCTCTAACTCACAGACGGTGAGATCATGACCTGACCAAAGTCAGACGCTTAACCGACTCAGCCACCCAGGTGCCCCCTGAACTATAGTTTTTAAACTATATGCAGGCAGGGCACCTGGAGTCTGTGTCTCCCTCTCTCTCTGTCCCTGCCCTCCTCTGTCTCTCTCTCTGTCAAAAATAAAAAAAAAACATTAAAAAAAAATTTAAACTATATACAGAGATGTTACTCTACTAAAACACCTCCTTCATTTTCTTTTGCCAGCTAAATATTGTCACTGGAACCAGCCAAGTTTCACTAAGCTCCCAGTGCTGGGAGAACCATGGAGCTTCTGACCCAGGCTGTGCATACCACCCCCTCACCCCAGCACGGCCCCTCCCAGTGTCGTCCTCCTGCAGGCCCCTCCAATGTGTGCCTCTGCAGTGTGGCTCCCCAGTATACATCCTACCCAGTGCACAACCCCCTCCCAGTGTGGCCCCCTGCTGTACAGCCCCCCAGTATGTGACCCTGCCAGTGTGCTCCTCTCCAGCATTTTCCCCACCCCCAGCTGGCATCTGTTTAGTGCACAGCCCCCTTCCAGTGTGGTCCCCCTAGTGCACAGCTCCCCCCAGCATGCAGTCCCCCCAGTGCATAGGCCACCCCCTTCCTCAAGCTCCGTGAACTGGAACCTTGTCCGTTCCTCACCAGTTTTTTTTCCAGGGTTCAGCCCCAGCTCCCATCTTATTTCTTGCTATTTTCTTTCTTTTTTTCCTTTTTTTAATATTTATTTTTTAGAGAGAGAGAGACAGAGACAGAGACAGAGCATGAGCAGGGGAGGGGCAGAGAGAGAGGGAGACACAGAACTTGAAGAGGGCTCCAGGCTCTGAGCTGTCAGCATAGAGCCCGACGTGGGACTTGAACTCGCGAACTGCTAGTTCATGCCTTGAGCTGAAGTCTGACGCTTAGCTGACCGAGCCACCCAGGTGCCCCAATTTCTTGCTATTTTCTATCCATTTCTATACTGGGTTTCTGATTTCAGGTGTTTTTGTTCATTTGCTTGCTTACTTTAAGTACATTTCCAAAAGCTTTTTGAAGCGATGTGCTGCAACATGGACTGTTGAACTCTGGGCTTCTGTTCAGTGCTCGTTTGGGGGTGAGAGAATTTTCATCTGCTCAAATGCTTTGATTTGTACTTGTATTTTCTTCTTACAGCAGTTCTCAGTGGAGTTTGTCTTGATTTTTTTCTTACTCTTGCACATTCGGTAGATGGATATTCTAGGTCAAAGGAACTTCATTCCGTTAGTGTGTGAAGTGTCCTTTCTTTACTGGGTGGTGCGCTCTGGGTGGGGCCGGAGAGTGTCCCTGCTCCCTGTGCTGCTGTGGCTCATCCCTCCTGTGGGGCTTCACTTTCCACTCTGCCCGTCCCTGCGGCTGGGGCGTGGCCCCCCAGGCCCTGCCCGGGCAGTTAGATTTACTCTCTGCGGGCGCTTTTGTCTGGTTTCTGTCTGCCTTTGACTCCCTCTCAGTGTCTTAACCTCACGCCTGCCCTCCGCGCCTGTAGACCCGCAGAAACGCTGTGGCTGGTTGGAATCCGTCCCCCTCTCCCTCCTTACAGGTGTTTTGAGGTCTGTGATGCCTCATGGTAGTGCCAGAAGCAGGGCCCACACATCATCTTACTTGTGGTTTTGTGGTATTGGTGGAGGCTGTAACCCCACATAACATCTGTTGTACTTACTATTCACATGTGGTCCTGTGTGCTTTAAACCCTAGACGGCCTCCTGACTTCAGTAAACCACCGCGGTCCTGTTCAAGCCGTAGAACCCATCTCCACGTCTGTCTACAAAAAACAGAGTTTTGTGCTTTCCCCCTTTTCTACCCAAGAAGGTATGTGATCTTTCACCTCCACAAAACCCTTGCATCAAGTTACAAAATGTGGTTTCCTTGTTCATAAGCCATTTCTGTTTCTGTTTCCACTAGAAATGTCAGGTTTGTCGTTCCACGTTGCTTCCCTGGAGGAGAGTGGGGTTCTCAACGTTTGGGTGAGTAGGACATGCCCAGGACGCATGCAGGGCAGCACCAACTGCGTGCACGGGCTCTCTGAGCCGCTAGTTTACGTAGGAGTCCGGGGGTGCTACATGCCTAGTGTCGGACGGCGACATGCCTGTCTAGGACGGGAAAACCGAGCGTCCGGCTGGATTGGCTGGGCGCCTCCTACAGGAGTTCGTGGGGGAGTACGAGGAGCGGCTGGGGACGCGGTCTTGGGGGCCGCGCCGCTGGCCTGTGTGAGTGAGGAGAAGTGAAAACAGGTCAAAGAAAGGGATTCCCGACATTTAAATACCAGTTCTCAAGGCAGTGAGCAGTCTTGTCTGGAGCAGGTCCGTATTCAGCACCGAATGCCGCACGCTGTCTTGATTGGAGCGGCTCTGTGCTTAGGTTGCACCCTGGCGCCCGCACACTCATTTCCACGCTCTGTTTGCAGGTGGTGGTTGAACTACCGAAGGCAGATCTCGCAGGCTCACTAAGTGACTTAGGTAACTATGAAATACAAAAACTCATTTTAGTCAATGTTTTCTAGAATGAGTGGAGATTAAAGAAGGGTACTGGCAACCACTTTGAAAAATAAGTACTTCGCTGCCTGAGAAAGGAACGTTAGCGTTCTGTATCGCATGACCTTGTCGGCCAGCGGATCAGCCCCTTGGTGTGATTAAGCCATAGTGCTTGCAGCTGATGATGTTCTCATTTCTGTCTCCGCCTGTGTCGTTCTGCTCTGTTCTCTGTGCCCCTTCCGTTCACTCAGGAGTCTCAGTCCTTGAGTGCACATTCAGGCCGTGTTCCCTTTGGTTTTGACATGTCAGTTCCTCGGTATGACTCCCCAGGGGCTCTCGGAGCCCAGCGTGGGTGGAGGGCTCGTCCTGGTGCCTGGGGAGCCGCAGCATTTACTGAGCCAGCCTTGGGCTTGCTGCGCAGGAGAACCGGACGAGAGGCCCCCCAGGAGTCCCAGGCAAGGCTGTACTGGGGCCTGTGCTCCAAAAAGGAGGTGTGTGAACGAAGGGTCCTCAGGCTGGCTCCCCAGGAGGGGCTGGCAAGAACTTCAAAGAAACTTTGGTGGGAAAAGGGTGCTGTCTGAACAGGCGGGAAGGGAGGGGGGCGGGCGGGGTTGTGTATGGGGGCTTGTGCACTTACAGGTCATGCTTAGAGCTTCTTCCTACACCGTGTATCTAATTAGCATGTTAAACCCCACCCCTGGGTGTGGCTTTTAGTATCATAATGAGGGGAGAGTCCTGAAAGGTCATCGCTGGGGTCCATCTTGGCTCAGACTGGTTTGGTCTGGTTCTCACAGCTGAACTTCCTTTTTTTGTGCTGGAGGGTTAGCATGGAGTCTGAACTGGAGCAGACCGGTCAAAACCCGGGCCTTGGGGCTTGTTTGGAGCTTGTGGCTTCTGGCATCTGGCTTAGTTTCTGGTGGCAAGCAGCACGTGTAAGCAGGAGTCCTGGTCCCTGGTCTGGCTCAGAGGAGTCCTGGTCTCTGGTCTGGCTCAGAAGTGGGCTCATCGGTAGCAGTTTGCTGTTTTCGATGCTGTGGCGTCTGGTTTTCAGTTCCAGCGAGGCTCGGGGACCGGGGACCAGGGGACAGTGGAGCCTCGTGCTCCTGGACGCTCTCTTCACATCATTAGCTCCCCCGCCTGCTTCCCAGTGGCCGGCCCCCTTCACCCTGTCTGTCAGGGGTCTGACCCTCATCTTCTTCCCACTGTCCTATGTCAGTGCAGCTGGTGCTGCAGGCTTCCTGGTCAGTGTAACAGGCGGTCCTTGGAAGTTACCGCGGGCTCTGGCTTCCTTAAGAACAAGGCGGAATCACTTCACTGATTTCACTGGTAAACGTTTTGAGGCAGAGTAAACGTTTCTCTCAGTGTTTTCTTATAGCAGCCTCTCTGCTTATTACGAAACCATTATACTGAGCCTGTGTGAGACCTTTGGGTGGTTCACAGAGTCTCGGAACGTTAGAGCGGGACAGCGTCTGGGAGGTGGTCATCCCCTTTTTAGCATGGATTCACGGTGGGGCCGGACCCCTGGCTGGGCTCACCCAGGCCTCTGCCCTGACCCAAGAGCGCTGCAGCCTGGGGAGCACAGCTTCAGGCTGTCTGTGTTGCTCACTTGTGCTATGACCAGGGCCTTTTTTTAGGAATTTTGGAGGGTAGTAAGGGTTAGAGAGTCTCCGCCCATAGTTCGTTCATAATCTTTCTGTGGAGACAAAATCATCTGGAATAAAAATACTTCATAGGAATATGGAAGTCACACCAAAGTTATTGCAGGACAGTGTGTATTTCATTGCTAAATGTTGCTATAGAAAGACTCCCTCTGTCTGTAGGACCCTAACCCAAACTCTGACCACGTTTCAACTTTGCTTTTAGGAAAAGAGGGGATGACCTTCCTGGAAAGGCTCTGGCCATAGATGTCCGTATGCTTGGGGTGGCTCCCAGCTCTTCTGTGTGCATGACAGTAGTGGCTGGTTGGAGAACTCAGATCATGGTTAGCACTAAGCCTTTGCCATCTTTCCTTCGTCTGTCGATGAAAGTTCTCTGAACAGGCTCGGTCCTGTCTTGGGTGCCAGGGAAGCAAGGGGACAGGCCACTGGCTCTGCCCCAGGGAGTGTAGTCTCCTGGGGAGGCTGGCATGCGAACCACAGTGGTCGCTGATGTGACTGCTAGATCAGAAGTGCTCCTCAGGGGCCGAGCACCCAGGTCAGGGACGTCTTCCCAGGGGAGGTCACATTTGGACTGAGACTCTCAGGCCTGGAGTTCTTGTAAGAGGACAGCGTGCTGGAGAAAATGGAGGTCATTTTCAAGTCTGTGACAGCAACATGAACATTCTTGCAGCAGAGTTGGAACTGTGGCAGAACCCATCATATGTAATTACAGTCGCCCTTTTTGTTGTAAGTTGAACTTATCTGTATAGTTAGGGCTTATCCACTCCCTAGGTTCTAGGCAGTACCTTGCCCAGAATTTGGGTTTCAATATGCATCAGGTTTTAGTTACCTCCTTTGCAATAATTACAAAAGAGGGGGAGGATATTGGAAACAGGCGGAGGCAAAGCCAGTGAATGGCTGAGGGGCCATAAGTGCTTTGGGAGTCCGGGGAAGTTCTGGTGCAGGGAAGGGGGTGCGGACACTGAAGAGCGGGTGCCCCTGTGCATCCCGCAGCAGAGAGGTGGCCTTCAGGTGTGCTGTGCATTTGTGCTGGGTGCTCCTGAGGAGCGTGAGACCACCAGCGCGCATTTGCAGCTAAGTATTGCTGTTGGGAACTTCAGGGTTTTTTGGTTTTGCTTTTGTTTTGCTTAGTGTCCTGCCATTGTTTTATGCTATCAAATCTAAAAATGTAAAGGCTTCCTGATTGGTTCCACCAGCCCTTTTCTCATAAGGCAGTACAGGAGCCTCGGCTGCATTATGGAGGGAATACTCTTCATGGGCCCACGTTTTGATGTTAACTTCCTAACACAGATATTTAAGCAATGAAAAATGATTCGAGGCAACTGTAATTGGATTTTGGTTTAACTTGTATTAAGAGGTACATTTATTTATGGTTTTCCTATCTTTAGGTTTAATACCTGGAGGGAGGATAAAATTGGTGCACAGCGCCACGATTCAGCTGAGCGACAGGTAAGACTGTGTCACCTTGAGTTAGAACACTGCCTTTGTCTCACGAAAACCTCTTCTGCAGAAGGAAATAACATTAGGGAGTTGCACATAAAGTAAATGCATGGTCAGGTTTGCATTGAAAAATGCAACTTTTCACATAGTATTTTTGCTAAATAGTTTATTTGCTAATTAGTTTAATATTAATGAGTCAGTGTAATAAACACAGTTACCAGGTATAGAGCTAACATTTTTTTCTTTGATTACAATAATTTCTATCTTAGGGGAGCCGGGGTGGCTCAGTTGGTTAAGCATTTGAGTCTTGATTTCGGCCCAGGTCACGATCTCACGGTCATGAGATCAAGCCCTGAGTCAGACTGTGCACTGACAGTGCAGAGCCTGCTTGAGATTCCCTTTCCCTTCCTCTCTACCCTTCCTCCAAACTCACTCACTCTCTCTCTCTCTCTCTCTCTCTCTCTCTCTCTCAAAACAAATCATCTTTAAAAAGAATAATAATTTCTATCTTATAAGTCGGTACTATTTGACTATTTTTCATCCAGTTTTAATACAACTCTGAAGTTAAATAGGTAAGTTTCAGGAACCAGAAACACCAATATGAATTTTTTTTTTGAGAAATGTTGATTTCTGCTTTTACTGCTATAACTTAATGTGACATAAAAATTCTTATTCAGTGGACAAGTATTATTTGTGGTATTTCTATATTCCACGTTGATTTGTTTCCCAGGCCTCTTTTTTCTTGTCAATTACTGCAGTTGGAGGCTATCAGCATATGACTTACCCTTGAAAATTTTTTTATATTAGCCTGATTCTTCATCATCAGCCAGACACCTCTGGGTTGTGTTAATAAATTTGTATACACTCTGAGATTGCAGATCGCCTTTAGTTGGTTTGAATACAATTATTACAGGGAATCAGTTACATTTTAAAAAGTCCCCTAGTACCTTGTACAACTAACCCCAGGTTCTTGATTGGTTCTGGGCTTGTCTCAGGCCCTTGGCCCCTCCCTGAACCTCCCCAGGAGTTGGGGAGGGGTCCTCTGAGATGGAAGGATGACCATGAGCTTGCTCGATCAGAGGGAGAGGGTGTGTGGGAGGCCCAGAAGCATGAGCACCAGACACGTTTAGGAACCTGCTGGTAGGTTGCTGCTGGGGGAAATGCGGAGATGGGGGCGAGTCCCTGGCCAGGCCTCAGCGTGTTTGCTGGGCTGAAGGGTCGAGACTGTTCTCTTGCAGGAGGTAGGGAGCCGGCACAGGATTTTAAGGCAGCGAATAAGCAGCCTGTCCTATTTGTGATCTGGCACGGTTGACTTGGCAGCAGTGTGAGATCGGACAGAGGAAGGGAGACTGGAGGTGGGGAGATTGTCAGGAGGCTGTGGCAGGGTCGATAACAAAGATGAGAGTGTGAAGCAGGGTGGCCATTGTGCATATGGAAGGGCTGATTTCTGTTAAAGGGATAGAACTGAAGAAACCTGGTGACTGACAGTTTCAAGGAACTACCTCTCGCCAGGTGTCTGTCTCAGCTGCTGGGTATCACACACCAGATGAAGGAAGGGGGCAGGATCTGGTCACCGCCTACGGTGGGCTGGGCTCGTGGTGTTTGTGGAGATGACCGGGAGGTAGCCAGCTCCACCGCAGGGATCTCGGTCAGAGGCACGGACTTGGGAGTCCTTGGCTGACAGGTGACGTTCGCAGTCCTGGATGTGGGTGTGGGAGAGAGTGGCCAGAGTCCTGACTTCTGACTCTGGCGACATGGTAGAAGGAGGGGCCATGGGTCCTTTCCTGTTACAGACACATATGCTGTATAGAGTTAAACTAACAATAAACTAAAGAGAGTTTTTCCAAAGAAGAAGAGGACGGTGCCAGGACAGAAATGGAGCTTGGAGTAAGTGTGCAAGATTTTGTGTGGTATGGAGGCCAAGGTATCAGGTGAGGCTGTCGTAGGCCTCTTGGCTGTGCGGGGCTCAAGCCAGTGATGTATCAGGCTTGCCTGAGGCTGGCAGCTGGAATTGAGAGCCCTGTGCAGGACTCTGGAACTCACGGCCCCTTCGGTGAGAGAGAAACTCAGGAGGCCTCACCCCAGCCCAGGGGAGACAGGGACCATGGAAGACCTAGAACCCCAAGCTCTGGGTCTGGCCTGGGGTCCCCAACCGAGAAGCAGCATCAGAGTCTCAGACCAGTGGCTCAGCATCAAGGCCCTGGGACAGCTGCCTGGTGGGCGGTGTCAGAAGGTGGAGGAGGAGGGACTGTCCCCTGACACTAAGAAGGCGCCTTGAGACTAGGAAACAAAGCAGGCGACTCCATCGAGTTTACACAGCATTTTATCCAGGGTAACTTAACTAAGAGGGAGGATTGAGCCAGGGACAATCCAGAGCTGCACAGCTATTCTCTGCGAGGTTCAGACCTGAGTCCACAGCTTATGTAGAGTGAGGGATGTGCGGAAAGGCATAGTGGTGAGGTCAGGGGGTTCGCGTGCATCACGGAGAGTTTGTATGCACCTAATTGCAAGCTAACCTTTAATTCGATCTCCTGGTGCCATCTGTGCACCAGGAAGGGGAGACCCTATGTCATCTTCAACAAATCTGTGGATAGCCAAAGCAAGCCTCCCCCAATCCTGGCCTTAGTGGTCATTTCTGAGGTACGTATCTTCATCTCCGAGGGGCCCAGAACATGTAGCCCCGAGAGAGGATGTGCACAAGATGGAGTCAGTGTCGTCAGCACTTCCCCCTGCAGGGGGATGCTTCCATAGGCTGGGCTTCCGGGGCTCTCAGAGGATGCAGTTCACAGAGAAAAATTACAAAAACTGTAAGCATGAAAAAAGATCTACCATGGCCTAACAAATAGGGTTAGCACAACAAGAACTTGAGAGGATGGTACAATCTAAAAGGCATTTCTAGAAAGAAACTATCATCTCTGAAATTTAAGAGTCAGTGAATGGTTAGGTGGATGAGACCGAGCTGAAGAAAGAATCAGCGAACGAGGGACCAGAGCTGGAGAAGTTGCCTAGCACCTAGGGAACATACGAAGAAATGGAGAAAGAGCAGTCAAGAGTTGCAGAGGAAGCGTGGGATCACCTGTTCCTCTGCGGGCACATGGCGAGGACTGAATGCGTTAAGTGGCATCATCCCTGCCACCTCAGTTCATCTGTTCATCTTTCCGTTTCTTTCCAGCCTTTCCCATAAAGGCTATGAATTCTGGGGGGCCGCACAAACCCTCAGTGTGAAGTTTCTTCCTTCAGATCCTGGTCACTTCATTGTTGGCACAGACATGGTAAGTAATAGTTTAAATCTTATCTGTAACTCATTCTCCTTTCCTGGCTGCCTGTTAACGTATTGTTTGCTTTGATTGTGATGCTGTTTTAATTGTTTCAAGAATAACCGCTTTATCCAGCCTCGTACCTAATCCACTTTAGTCACCATTGGTCTTCTTATCACCAGGGTCTTATAAGTCATGGCACCAGACAGGACTTGAGAGTATCTCCCAAATTGTACAAACCCCAGCAATGTGGGATGAGACCAGTCAGAGTGCATGTGATGGATTTTTCACCATTTGGAGAACCAATATTCTTGGTAAGAAAGTCAGTTGTTAAAGTACCACTTCCGTTTGGGTGGCAAAGCACCAGCGGTGACCTCGGGGAATGTCACTCTGGTACCAGTGGGCTGCGTGGGAGAAGGTCCCCTCCGTGCCATCAGAGCGGCTCATTCCACATGGCTGTTGAATGGATCTTAAAAGTCTTTATCTTCACATAGTTTGGGGCTTACAGAAAAGTTACAAGAAGCTGCCCACCAATCACACGTTTCCCTCCGTGGCTCCACCCTCTCTCTCCCAGTTGTGTGTGGGTGTGTACGCACTTCTCTGTATGAGAGGAAGTTGCACAGATGGTGCTTCATCCCTAAGTAGTGCGGTGTGGGTTTCTGAAGAACAGGGTCATTCTCCTGCAGCCGCAGTCCAGTCCTGACCAGCAGGAAGCTAGCACTGGCGCAGTCCTGTCTTCTGATGGACAAGGCTCTTCCACGTTCCACGGCCATCCCGATAATGTCCTGCTGTGTAAGCAAAATAACACCCAGGTTGCGAACCTCATTCGGTTTGGGGACAGTTCCTCAGTCTCTCCTGCCCTTGACATTTTTGAAGTCTTGGAATTCTCCCCAGTTTGAGTCTGTGTGACGTTTCCTCACGATTAGATTCAGTGTTGCTCTGACCTGTGTCTCCCGGCTCCCTCTGCGGTGGAGTCACCACTTTCCCTGTCTGGTTACCAAGTATCTGTGGGGAGATAAAGGGACACTACGTCAGCACCCCACGTACAGCCCCTCCGATCCCCCCGCTGGCCCTGGCATCCCTCGGCGAGGCTTGCCTGCATCTGCTATTGGGGCGATTGGCAGATGGTGATTTTCTAGGCCTTTCCCTTGTCTCCTGCACAGGTGTGCTTGTGTGTATTTATTACATGTGTGTGGGCATGTGGCTGTTCACTCTCTTCATTGGGTTACATCCCTCACTGTACTGCCTTATTGATTCCGCTGCTCAGACTGTCCTAGGGATGTGCCTCAGGCTGGTTTTGTGTTTTCTGACATCATTCTGTGAGCCGTTCTTTGCTTCCTGGTACAGCAAACTCAGAATCAGCCTTTTTTCCAAGAGGTCCTGGCTCCAGTCAGGAGAAAAATACCTACAAACCAGAACCTGGGCAGGAAGAAGCGCTCCTTGGACAGGACACAACATCGCTACACGCTTGGATCTTTGCTTATCATAAACACGTGCTTGTCCCTCATCTTTAAAGCCAGGGTGACTCAGGGCTCCCTCTACCCCCCGACAGTGGGGGACCTGGCTCCTCCGACCCATGTTGTATGTTTATGTGCTCAACCCTAGGGTACACAGAACATTTTGTGGTTGCTAACTCATGCCTCTGCTCTTTTTGAGGAAGGATGTGAAGGATTAAATATATTGAGTAAAAAGGAATTAAGCTTCTCTTCCTAAGCTTAAAATTTGGTTTTTTACTAAATAAGCCAAGTTTCATTTTATAAAAACTTCAATCCAAGGAGAATATATCACTTATTGGTTCAAATTTATGTACTTTTTTAAAAAAGGCGGTTCTTTATTTCTCTGGAGCCAGTCTGAATGGCCTGTGGGCAAATTAGCAACGTTCAACTTTGTTAAAGATAAACACTGGTTTATATGTTCCCTGAATTCATCATTAGCCATTTGGGGAAGGGGAAGGGTTCAAGGTGTATCAGGGTCTCCAGAGTGGATGCTCACCTTTGTGGTTTACGAGGACAGAGCTAATGCTGAGTGTCCCTCGCTGCTGAGGTTGAGGGAACAAGAAAAAAGGACCGTGATGGGCAGTGTCCTTCCCTGTCCCCAGGCTGGCTGTTCCGACGGAAGCATCAGGCTGCATCAGCTGACCAGCGAGCGCCCTCTCCTGCAGTGGGACGGTGGCACCGATGGCCATGCCATCACGGGCCTGCGCTGGTCCTTGACCAGACCTGCCGTGTTTCTGGCCCAGGATGACACTTCCTGCATTTATATTTGGGACCTCCTGGAAAGTGATTTGGGTCCTGTGGCCAAACAGCTGATCTCTCCGGACAAGTAAGTCTGATGAAACCGCCGTGCCCTCACAGGTAGTTGTTTTCGGAAGCATCCTTGCTGGTCTTTCGTACTTAATTTATGCGTAAGGTTGCTGAGCTTTAAAATGTGGCTATTTATGTTTAAATAGTTTTTATATTTACATCTTTAAGTGATATTTTGAGAACCACTTTAAAATGTGTTATTTCATGTTTCGTCCAGAATAGTCTGTGGATTAAAGAATTCACACTATACTATTTTCCCATGATATCATTGTCTAAATAAAACAAACTTTTTGTGAGCTCCTTAGTTACATTCATTTATTGGTCTTATAAATTCAGTACACTTCTGAGCCACATAGCGTCTACCTTCTAGTTTCGGAGAAGGGTTACCACATGGGAATCAATAATTGATGTAAGTTCACATCGGTGTCAGTTGCTGCCATGGACTGAGGTCACAGTCAGACCAGCCCCCGCCTGTCTCTGCTCTGATTAACATGAAAACAAGCCCGGTCATGATCCGTTGTTTCGTTTAATCGAAAGTTGAGAATGTATAAAGTGATCACTGTGAAAGACTCTCTCTTGACTCTGCTTTGTCTCTACACCTGTTTTCTTTCTTGAGATTTTATTTTTCTCCTCAGTAAACTCTCCTGCTATGAAATGAAGGCTGCCAATGACTGGGGGAGGGCAGGGCCGCTCGGCTGCATCCCACGTCCTTTTGTAGAGGAGAGGGGGGAACAAGCAGTGATCAAAACCGGGACACAGTTTGACCGAACGTTGGGGCGCACCACTGAGACCTGAAAAAATTAAGAACCTCATTTACTTAGTTCAAGTACTAGGTACACTTACGTTATTCTAATTGCTAAGCAAAGACATCATTAAAATCTAGACTGTGATCCACACATAAACACGTAACACGCACACACACTCACGTAGTGCGACAAAGTGCTTACGAGCACCTACTGTGTGCCTAGCAGCACTGCCAGCACCAGGGGGCGGTGGTGAACCAGCTGGAGGGCTCGCCTCCTGACTTGGGGCGAGGTGGGTAGTAAACACACTGAAGTCAACTCGCAGCTCCCACAACCGGTGAGGAGGGGGGGGCTGGAGGTCTCGGGGCCGGGGACGGTGGGGGCCAGCCAGAGCGTCGGGGTCTCAGGAGAGGGCAGCGAGTGGGCCTGCGCAGAGCCAGGGAGCTGCTGAGGCAGAGCGGGAGAGAGGCTTCGGAGAGGGTGGAGTGTCCTTCCCGAGGCCCGTCCCGTCCCTGGTTGGCAGCAGCGTTTAGTTAGAGGAGTGGTATTCACAGAAAGGGCTCAGCGTCTCTTTGGTGTAGAGAACAGAACAAGAAGAAAATAACCGTGTAAACCGTGAAACCGCCTCACAAACCCGAAGAGCGTTTTCCCTGGACAGCGACTGTGCTGACTGGTGTTTCCGCATCTACCGGGGTGGTTGTCATGCGGGTCCGGTTCAGCGGTGCCCGTGGCGCGCGCCTTCGTGTTTGTCCTGCTCTTGTTTCCAAGTTTGTGGCAGTTAAGTGTCCCCTGTATTTTGCGCTGGTGGTCGCACGCCAGCGTTGAAGTACCAGGTAGCGCTAAGTGACCGCTGTGGGTTTTCATGGCTCGCTCACCTGCCCCAAGCTTCTCCAGAGCGCGGCCTGCAGGCAGGTGTAGACTGGCCCGCCCCACAGAGGCTCAGTCAGGTCTCTGTCGGGGTGTGGGGACAAGTTTACAGAGGATTAGTGGGCAACAGACCCTTGGGGCCACAATGGGTGCTACCTGCGGCCGCCGGCACCCACCTCGAGGGGCTCACTGCTCCCATCCTGTGCCAGTCGTGGATGCCACTGAACGTGGCCCATGGGTGTGCTGGTGGCCCTGGTCATTACGAGGAGATGGGAGGGGCAGGAGCATTGAGGTAGGTGTGAGGTGGGACGGTCTCGGCTCTCTTGCTGAGTAAAGCTGGGACGAAAGTGTGACAGAGGCATTCCCAGGATGCTGGGGACCCTGACCAAATTAGGCACAGTCAGGCCATGTCAGGGGTCGGGGAGGCCCCTGGAGGTGACACCACTCAGCCAGGTGTCAAAGGATAGGAGGAAGATGGGCAGAGAGAGTGTCCAGGTGCCTCGTGGGAACTGGGGTCTGGGTGGCCTTGAGTAGGCCTGGGATGCACGTTGTTATCAGCAGACTGTGAGGGGAGAGGTTAGAGACAGGCCCCCGTCAGAGAAGCCAGTGGTGACGGGACGGGAGGCGAGGTCAGGGCTGCTGGGCCGGCTCCAGGTCTCTCGCTGGGCACCCGAAGCCTGCTGGCACCCCCGGTCTCCAGGAGGACCAAGCTGGCTGGGTGGTCTGGCGCCCAGGACATTGACCTGGCCTGGGTACACAGGTGTCCCAAGGCAGTGCTTCCTGATCAGTGATCCTCACAAACACAGAAATATGTTTTCTAAGTGCTTTCCCCAGAATTTTATACGTTTATTTCTGGTCTAACTGTTCTTTCATGTGACTATGACTGAAATTTTTAGAATTTCCCTTCCTTTTTACTCCTCCCTTGGAGGATAGACGCTTTGGGAGACTCACAGTCACACGGTATGTGCCTCTCGCTTTCAGGCTGGTGGCCATGACGATCGTGGGTGAGGCAGAGAAGGCCAGCGGTGGCTTCCTGGCCCTGGTGCTGGCCAGGGCCTCCGGCAGCGTGGACGTCCAGTTCCTGAAGAGGGTGTGGGCGGCCCCCGCGGGAGACGAGCTCGGGAGGCTACGGCTGCTCTTGCGGGAAGCCCTGTAGGAGGGGGCGCGGTAAGATGGCGGGCGCAGGCCGCCTGGTGACCGAGCGTGAAAGGTGTAGCTCCGTCCGCGGCATGTGCGTTGATGTAGATAGACGATGGGTATTCTGCATGTAACTTACTCTACGAGAATGTCACCTCACGTTCCCGGGAAATAAATCGCTATTTTTGAATGGAAGCAACAAACATTTGAGTGCACACTGAACTTGAGAGGAAACAGTCATGGCAATCATGCTCTTCTCTGAGTATATTTCCACTTATTTTTGGAACAGGTTTAAAATATTGGCACATTTATATTTAAACAATCCCCCATGACAATGTATTTTAGTGAACAGTTTTCTCAGTCATGCAGAAAAGGACATACACGGGGTGTAGATTAGAAGGAGTGCCTTTATTGAAATCACGTCTACCAGTCACGTTTTCTTAAAACCTCCTTGGGCTTCGTTGGCATTTTTTGACACATTCTGCATTATGCTTTAGTGTTTAAAATGTCTCTGTATAAAAATAACACAAGTAAATAAATTCTCTCTTGAATGTGGCACTCCGTTATAACAGGGATATAAAGGCGGGAGAAATCTGGGCTGAGATCTGGGAAAGCCGAGGACGGCCTTTGCCAACGGCCACTGTTACCGGCCCCGTGACGGGTGTGGATGGGCAGCGAGGGCCCAGGCCGGGGTTCAGTCCCTCTGGCCACACGTGACTTCTGCCTAGCCAGCCACGGGAAAGTCTCACTGCAGAACTGGAGCATCGTTCACAGGGAGGGGTTCCGGGAGGCCACCTGCCCGTGTCACCTGAAGCCCTGGGATAGTCATTTGTCACCTGTGTGTAAACGTGTGCATGTCTGGCTTGTTTGGTGGGTGTGCTCTGCCCCACCGGGCGTGTCTGGCCCGGGAGCTCTGTGGACAGAGATGCGTGCGTCTGCTCACCATCATCTCCCAGAGCTGCGTGCCTGCCCTGTACTGCCGGTCGGCGCTCAGCCAACGGTGGAGGAAGGGAGGAAGGGAGGCCCGGTGGTCGAGAGATGGCAGGGAGCTCTCGCTAATGCAGAGCGGGGTCCTACCAGAATGCCATGTTTCATGGCTGGATATGGAGATTTTAATTCTGGAAACAGGCTCGTCCCCCTGTCCCCTCGTCTACCCGTCCCCATCCGCAAATCCTGATTTGTGAAATTTGACCTAAACTGGAACTGAGAGGAATCTATCTAGCTACTCCTCCAGCAATAACCAGTAACCTCCAGCGACCTCCAGAATAAGATGGCATGAGGTTAGCAGTCATACCAGCTCTTCTAAGTTCCAGTAGAGGCTCAGGAAGACAGAAAGGACAAAGCACTGTCCCACTGATGAGGAACTTCTAGGTGTGAGATTGTTGGAGGCCGCTGAAAAGCACCATGACACCTAGGGATCGAGCGCCTCCCATTGGAGGCTGTGGTTGGACGCAAGACTGTGTCTGCCCCTTCCATCCCCCTGGAAGGCTGCTTCTCCCTTCGGTGGATGCTGCTCTCGGCTTTTACAGACATAGCCCCCCCACCCCCCCCAGCCCGTGCCCACCCTCCATCAGCACCTCCTTCCTCCCCTCTGCCTCGAGACCCCAACGCCAGGAAATCCCAAGAGGGAGATGAATGGCAAAATGTAATTTTGCCAAAATTCTCATCGAGGACACATGGAGATTAGAAGAGTCCTTACTGGAGCAGCCGGTTTTGTGGGGTTTCACTCTTTGTTCAGAGTGTCCAAGAGACATTAAGGAAGAGGAGACCCCGTCTGAGTCCAGCGGGTCTGCAGTAGGAAGAGTCTGCTTTGGGCTGGAGGCGTGCACAGCCTGTCACATGTAGTAAGCTCCTTCTCTCGAAGGAGAAGGTCCCACTGAACCCAGCCCGTCACAGTGTCTAGAAGATGAAGGTCTCACTGAGCCCTACTTGTTGGCGTGCACAGCCCATCACAGTGTCTACAAGGAGAAGGTCCCACTGAACCCTGCTTGTTGGCACCCGCAGAGTCTGGACATGACTGTTCTTTGAAGGATGAGCAGACCAAGAGTGAAGAATGCAGTGCCGGGAAATAGATAGCACAGCGAATGAGAGAATATTATGCTGAGGACCCAGAAAGGGAGCAGACCTCCAGAGACAATGGGGCAGAGGAAGAAGAATAGGCAGCAAACCACAGCCAAAGGGTAGGCTGTAAGGACAGGTGGCTTCCATGAGAAGGAATAGAAGCCACAGGAGAAAACAGATTTAACAATAAATGCGAGAGAAAATGCGTAAAATAAGAATTAAAATCCACACTGAAGATGATGAGTGTCTATTTTCTGTAAGGAGTGATGGGTCAGTGATGTGCTCGAGGAGTTTCTCAGGATGCAGAGGGACAAACTGATGAGATATTGGAAGACCCGAGTGCAAGCTAGGAATTACAGGTCTTTTTAAGGAGAATAATTGGAAAAGAAGTAACAATAAACAATGGTAGGAAAACTTCCTGTGTTGATAAAAGGCCTAAATACGCATGTTGGAAGGCTCACTGAGAGGTGATCCATAGGCAGGAACAGGGTCAACATAAAGTATCAGTGTGCTTTCAGAGCCCAGGAAATGGATTTTATTTCTCCTCTTTTTTCCTCCTCCTTACTTAATTGAGCATTTTTTATGATTCTGTTTTATGTCTATCGACTTATCACTTACAGCTCTTTTATTTAAAAAAAAAAACACCTTTTTTTAACATTTATTTTTGAGAGACAGAGACAGAGCATGAGCAGGAGAGGAACAGAGAAAGAGGGAGACACAGAATCTGAAGCAGGCCCCAGGCCCTGAGCTGTCCGTACAGAGCCCGACGCGGTCTGTAAGCTCAAACTTACAGACTGTGAGATCATGACCTGAGCTAAAGTCGGATGCTTCAACGGCTGAGCCACCAGGCACCCCATCTAGTGATTGCCCTGGGGCTTACTACATGTGTCTTTATTGAGCCAGCATGGGTCTCTGATATCACACCTCTCTGTGGGTGGTGTAGGAAGCTTAGCTCCTTCCTCTCATCCTGGATGTGTCTGCCATAGATTTTTCTTCATACGTGCTGTAAACACTCAGTGTGTTGTTATTTTTGCTTTTGACAGTTGTCTTTTCAAGCAATCCCACATCTCAAGAATGAGTTTCATCTCACCCTCCTTTATCCTGTGCTTCCCTTTTCTTTCTGTTGATCCAAGTTGCTGTCTGGTATTCTCTTGTGCCTGAGGACCTTCCTGTAACATTCTTGAAGAGTAGCTATGGTGGCAATGAATCCCTAAGAATTTTGTCTAAGAAAGTATTTCTCCTCCACTTTTGAATGCATCTTTACTGGGTGTAGCATTCTAAGGCCAGAGTTTTCCTTCAGCATGTCAAAGATGTCCCTCCATCATCAGCCAGATTTCTGACCAGAACGTGCCTAGATTTTCATCTTTGTCCCTGTGTGTGTAATATGTCTCTTCTCTGGCTGCTTCTAGGATTTTCTCTTTGACCTTTATGAACAATATGAATACGATATGTGGGTTTCTTGTCCATCCACCCCTACTTTTTAAAAAACTTTGTCCTGCTTGGTGTTCTCTGAACTTCTTAGATCTTATCATTAATTTAAAAATATTCTCAGCCATTATTTCCTGAAATATTTCTTTTCCCATGTTCTCCCCTCTCCTCAGATTCCAGTAATGTATGCATTAGACCGTTTGATATTGTCTTAACAGCTCCTGGATAATCTGTTCTGCCTTTTTGTCTTCTCCTCCTCTTCCTCCTCCTCCTCCTCCTCCTCCTCCTTCTCCTTCTCCTTCTTCTTTTCCCTCTTTCTGTTTCAGTTTGGGTAATTTCTCCTGATCTATTTTCAAGTTCACTGTTTCCTTGGCTGTGTTGAGTCTAAGGATGAGCCCACTGAAGGCATTCTTTTTCTGTTACTATGTTTTTCTCCTCTGGCTTTCACATTTAGTTAGTTTTTTTTGTAGTTATCATCTCTTTGCTAAAATTATCCATCTGACCTGTGTGTTGCCCACCTTTTCCATTATAACCTTTAATGTGTTACTCATTGTTATTTTCAGTTCTCTGTGATCTAGTCAGCTAGTTCCAGCATCAATGCCATATCCTGATGGTGGTTTCGTCTTTTGGGAGTCTGTTGGGCGTTTTCTTGTTTTTTTTTGTTTTCTTTTGTTTTGTTTTGTTGTTGTTGTTGTTGTTGTTGTTGAAAGCTGCTTATCTGATACAGGACAGTGGAGACTAAGGCCTGGAAATGGCTGTGCCTTGTCTTCTGGAAGGCCTTTCATGTGGGGCTTGGGTCACTCTAATCAGGGCTTGGGATTTGCTGTTGCTCTAGAGTTTCCTTGTTGATCCTGTGGGTTTTGGGCAGGGGGGCTCATTTGTCAGGGTTTCTTCAGTGTCTCTGTGCTCAGCTTTGGGGCTCCCTCTGCACTTTTCCTCAGAGAGGTTGTTACCCAGTAGGTGGCTTGTTGCTTAATGCTCATTGGCCTGTTGGGGTGGACTTTTGGGTTTCTGTTCTGATGGAGCCTGATCTCAGCAGGTCTCGGGGGTGATCCTGCCGCTTTCCTGGCCAAGTCCCAAGCTTAGCACCTGTTCTTGCCCCGTCCCCACCAGGGGCCCTGGTTTTTATCTTTCCCTCATAGCTACACCCCCAGTCATCACCGGTGTTGTGAGGGTGAAGCGTGCATCCTGCCAGGTTAAGGCTTGTTCTGTAGGAAGACAGGGTGAAGGTCCCGGCCCAGGGGGAGCTCTGCACCAGGATGATTCTCTCAGAGCCGTGCTTCTGACGGTGGGCGGGGGTCCAGGAGAGAAGCCAGGAGAGGCCACCCCCCGCCACAGGTCACTGACCCGTCTCCTGACCTCTCTTGGCCCAGGGGTCTCCCCAGCCCACTGCTGGACCTGGGAATGTGTGCACTCGCCAGTGTCTCTGCGTGTGCCAAGGCCACATGTCACCCATCCTCGTGGCTTGTTGGTGCTGCTTAGAGCTCTCTGGAGCAGGAGTGCGCTCACTCGTGGACGCTGTCACGCTGGGATTCGCAGGAGACACGTGAGCTGTGAGAGGGTGGCCGTATGGGGCAGCAAACATTCGGCTGTCCCTCCATTCCCGCGTCCCCCAACTTAGAATTCCCAAACCACACACACTTGCAAGAGGCAGTGCAGGCAAGAGCTCTCTTTGAAGAAATGTTACTTACAAAAGCTGCCAGAATCCAGTCTTTTGAGGGTGAGATCCAGGGGGATAATCGATCACTTTTATGTTTTGAAAGATCTTCTTCTGTTTTGAGAAGCACTCATGTGGAATACTGAAGACACGCAGAGTTAGGTAAAGTCTTTTCTACAGGGAAGCCCTATCCTCCAGTTCTTAGACTTTCTGACCACACTGGGACATTGACCTGACTCAGCAGATGCTCCCGGAGGCCTCCACGCATGGGTGGGCAGACAGCGAACGGTGACCACGCAGAGCCGCCCCCCATTCTGCAGGGGCTGGTCCTCGAGAGGTGAGCCAGCCCCACGGTCTGAGCACGCCTCGCAGCGAGGTCCTGGACCGCTCAAAACAGAACCGCTGCCCTTTTGTCCAGCCATGGCGGGCCAGTCCTCTCTAAGCCTGACGACTGTTTTGCTTGTGAAGCGAAAAGCTGCGGGTCTCTGAGGACTGTCTGCAGGAGGGATGATTGTGTGGGTGCCGCTGGGAGGGAAGTGCAGTCTTCCCTTGCAGCTGTGATGAGGTGTGAGGTGTGGCTTGGGGGTGCAGGCGTCCTGCCCTGCAGGGCCTGACATCTGTGCGTGTTTAGGGGAAATGAGCCAGGAGAACAGGAAGACAACCCCCAAGTAAAATGACCCCTAGACAATAGAAAGCTGCCATCAGAGAAAGAATTTGGAATTCTGATCGCTCAGCTTCAAGCTGTGATCACTGCCTTTATAAATCTGTGAAAACAGAAGTCTCCCTAGAGTATTGGAATGTACTACCTGGTCATCACAGCCAAGGCTTCTACTTAAAAGCCACCTTTTTTTTTTTTTTTTTTTTTTTAATAAAACCTTTGCTCATTATCTTATACACTCAATTCCCAAGCTGAATAATAGGAATTATTGTTATTATAGGAATAAAGAATACTGTCTAACTAATACTTGTTGACATTTTAGGGAACTAAAAAATAACCCCCTTTTCTTCCCTGCTGATTTTGGACTCGGGTGAAAACAGATCAGACATGTGGCTTTTGACTGTGGCCCGTGGGCCTGCTGGCACTTGTGCCCAGAAGTGGACCGATGGGTGTCCTGCTGGGAGCAGCGTCCCCCCGGGGAAGCACACAGCAGAGAGAGCAGCCATGCGCTCACTCACAGGTGCACCTGAAATGGGGAGAGGAGGGCGTGGCCAGGGCCGAGAACCACCGTCTCTCTGACTCTCATTTGGTTTTTATCTATTATCAATTATCTATTGTTTTATCATCTATCGATTAATCATCTACCAATATATTATCTATCCATATCTTATCTGCTCAAAGGTAAGGAGAGAGTGGACACCAGAGGCCACATTTTAAAGACAAAATGTGCGATGCAAGGTACTGGTTGGTCTCAGAGAATCCCTGCGGCTGACGGCCACAAACCACAGCCTCCAGCGCGGCCACGGCTCTGCTCCTGCCGCCTTTCCAGAAGCTCCAGGCACAGGGCCATCTGGCAGGTGTGGCTGTCCTGGGCCAGGCTCCTGGGAGCCCCCGAGTCCTCGGACCCTCTCGCCCGAGTGCTCCTGTGGCCGGGCCGGCAGCCTGCTCCCCGAGGCCCAGCTCAGCAGGGCTGTTGTGAACGGAGTAACACTGAACCAACCCGAACCTCCAAAGCCATCTCTGTTATTTGATTTATGGTGGTTGGAATAAAGGAATTCTCTCAAATGTGATGGCGTCTTCTGAAAACTATACAAGGATATCATATTGAAAGGTTCTTGCTCATGTTGTTACTTGGACAAAAGTATAACCTATTTTGCATCAAGTTTCTACTAAGAGTTTTGGTACTTTACAATTCTTTTAAAAATTAAGTTTATTTCTGGAATTATAAAAAGTAGTATTTGCATCTTGAAGCTAAATGAGAACTACACTAAAAATATAAATGAGAATAAAAGTGTGTTCTCTTCGCATTACTGCATTTAGTCCAGTGTCTTTAGATCTGTATTGTCAGGACATGGGCAGCGAATCTGTTCATGACACGGAAGTTCAGCTTCCCTGCCCTGCGTCTGTCCTCGCTGCAGGTGCGTCCCCTGGCCGGCCTCTTCTGTGAGGCTCCACCTCCTCCTTGCCCCCCTCCCCGGGCAGCCCTCTCCCTTGGAGAGAGTTAATAGTCACAGTCCCAGACTTTAGCCTCTGCTACAAAGCTGTAATCATCAAGACAGTGTGGTACTGGCACAAAGACCACAGGCCAATAGAATAGAATCGAGAACCCAGAATTGGACCCACAAACGTATGGCCGACTAATCTTTGACAAAGCAGGAAACAGTATCCAATGGAAAAAAGACAGTCTCTTTAACGAATGGTGTTGAGAAAACTGGACAGTGACATGCTGAAGAATGAAACTAGACCACTTTCTTATACTGTACACAAAAATTAACTCAAAATGGACAAAACCTAAATGTGAGACAGGAAACCATCAAAATCCTAGAGGAGAAAGCAGGCCAAAACTTCTTTGACCTCAGCTGCAGCAACTTTTTACTTGACATGTCTCTGGAGGCAAGGGACACAAAAGCAAAAATGAACCATTGGGACCTCATCAAGATGAAAAGCTTCTGCACTGCAAAGGAAAAAATCAACAAAACTAAAAGGCAACTGACGGAATGGGAGAAGATATTTGCAAACGACATATCAGATAAAGGGTTAGTATCCAAAATCTACAAAGAACTTATCAAACTCAACACCCAAAAAACAAATAATCCAGTGAAGAAATGGGCAAAAGACATGAATAGACACTTTTCCAAAGAAGACATCCAGGTGGTTAACAGACACATGAAAAAATGCTCAACATCACTCATCATCAGGGAAATACAAATCAAAACCACACTCAGATATCACCTCACGCCAGTCAGAGTGGCTAAAATGAACAAAACAGGAGACTATAGATGCTGGAGAGGATGTGGGGAAACGGGAACCCTCTTGCACTGTTGGTGGGAATGCAAACTGGGTGCAGCCGCTCTGGAAAACAGTGTGGAGGTTCCTCAAAAAATTAAAAATAGACCTACCCTATGACCCAGCAATAACACTGCTAGGAATTTACCCAAGGGATACAGGAGTGCCGATGCATAGGGGCACTTGTACCCCAATGTTTATAGCAGAACTTTCAACAATAGCCAAATTATGGAAATAGCCTAAATGTCCATCAACTGATGAATGGATAAAGAAGATGTGATTTATATATACAATGGAATACTACTTGGCAACGAGAATGAAATCCTGCCATTTGCAGCAATGTGGATGGAACTGGAAGGTATTATGCTGAGTGAAATAAGTCAGAGAAGAACAGATATCATATGTTTTCACTCCTATGTGGAACTTGAGAAACTTAACAGAAGACCATGGGGGAAAGGAAGAGGGAGAACAGGTACAAACAGAGAGGGAGGGAGGCAAACCATAAGAGACTCTTAAATACAAAGAATAAACTGAGGGCTGATGGGGGATGGGGAGTTGGAGGGGAGGAGGGTGGGTGATGAGCATTGAGGAGGGCACTTGTTGGGATGAGCACTAGATGTTGTATGTAAGCGATGAATCATGGGAATCTGTTCCCGAAACCAAGGGCACACTGTATACACTGTATGTTAGCTAACCTGACAATAAATTATATTTTAAAAAAAAAATAGGTGTTGCTGATGCCCTACGTGCGTTCCCATGGGACACTAAGTTCCTCTAGATCAGCTGGTGTTTGGGGTGATTGTAGAAGACAGAGGTGAGGAAGGAAAGTAAGACTGAAAATGCTCCAAAGGATGCTCGGTTTTTAAATATATAATCACTTGAGATGCGCCAAGGAGGCATATTGAAATGTTGCTTCTCCTATCTTGTTAAGAAGGAGGACGTCAGATACATCAGGGCAGCGTTACTTGGGTCTTGGTGAAGCAGACAAGATTTGTCCTGGAACGGAACCCCTCCACGTACCTGCCTGCGCTGTGCGCCTATAGTCCTGCACCCACTGCTTCTAGAGGGGGCTCCTGTGTCTGCCTTCGTGCTGCTTCTCCAGAGTGTGGACGGGCAGCAAGGGTCCATGCGCCCGGTCTGGGCTGTGTCTTTGCAGAACAGGTCTCCCCGCCTGCGGTGTGCCCTCCTGGGTGGGGAGCGGGGCTGGTTCCTTCTCCCTCTCTGTCTCCTTCGTGAGCCCCCAGTGCCCCCTGGCTTCCTCAGCTGCTTCCTCCTTCCACAGTTGTTCCTGAAAACCTTGGCCTCCTCGGCCTGCGTCATTCAGGTGTGAAGTGATTATGCTGGGATGTTGGTCAGCACCGGACCTTTCCTCTGTGTGTTGTGCAGCTCCGTGTGTTTCCATGACAGATTTGGTGGACAGTTAAGTGGCTCTTGTCCACGTCAGCTGCTCAGTGGTTGAAATGTGGTCTTTGTGTTACGAGAATTTGTCACGCCAGCCCTTTTCATTTTGAAAATTTTGTGACATATTCTGAGATATTTGGAAATTTCTACTCTCTTTAGTTTTATTGCCTGGCACATGATGGGTGGCCAACTGCATACACAGTAACTTTTTATTTTACTGCATCAGACAGAAGATGTGAAACTACTTAAAATTGTAACAGGGATTGAAATTGGAATGGCAATTATACAGATACAAAGTATCTGTAGCAAAGTATCCAAGCACCCAACAGGCCTACAGACAGTGGTCCTGGGAGCGTGTGGGTTTGCACCTGCCCAGCCAGAAATAACATGTCCCTGCTTGACTTCTGTTGGCATTGATTACGAGGTGCATCTTGATTCCAGAAACAACAAAGCTGTGGGTCAGATGCGAGCATACACCTGTTCTATCTTTAGTATCACCTGACTGTCTTATTCTGACACCCTGGCTTCCAGTCGCTTTGCTGATTTGAGATCCAAAACATAGTTAATCTTTCTTCCTCACGTCGGCTATTTTCTGGCATTGAGACTCTTGGCCAGAGGCCTGTTCTGTGCCTTGGCTAGCTGCTGGCATCCGCGGGCACTCTGGCCCCAGGCTGCTGCTGCACAGGACCCGGATGTCCCCCCCCTTGTCTTCCTGACTTGCTCTGCACCCTGCAGCATCTTGGTTACGCATATCCAGGCAGCTCTGCATACTCAGCGGTGGGTTTAAATGCACTGAAACCAACCCGAAAACCTCTCGTATAAGCGTTTACAGATAAAGTTCTTCCTGTGACACTCGCTCAGAATTTAGTTCTTGCCACCATTCGGCCAGTTCCAGCCCCTGCCTCTGGCTCATTGGCACGCTTGTTGGACGCCTGTTCGCACCTGCCTGCTGGCTGCTATACGGAGCGGAGCGCACCCTCAGCGCCGTGCCTGCATTCAGTAAGTGCAAAATCAGAGAGAAAGTGGAGCCAAGGGACGTGTCAGAGACTCACAGACCACTTTGCTGCAAAGACTGAACACCATAAATCCAGAGAAGAGCAATGAGATGATCTCGAGTTTTCTTCTGACTCTAGGATGATTTAGATCACTCACGAGATAAGCGTCTGGTCGGCCCGGAGGAGCGGGGCACGTGCTGTGTGCTCTGTAGCGTCAGAGGAGCTGATGAAGCCCGTGCCTCCGGAAGAGTCCTACTGGGCTCCTCCACACAAGACTGTGTATTTACAGACCATAAGCCGGTTTGGGGCCGTGGCCCAAAGTGAGTTGCTCTGCTCTGCGCTGAGGCCTGTGGAGAAGAAGGCTTTGTTCTGAGTGAGGCCCGTTACAAGTGGCCTTTCCCCGGGCCTTCTGTTTGGCCCCAGAATGTGGCTCGTAGCCTCCCCATTTCATCCTGGAGGGACATGTGGACTCAGATGTCACATACCCACCCGGACAGGACCACCGGGCTCTCACACACACACCGCTGGCCAGAACCGTGCAGACTCGTCATCCAGTTTATGCAGATGTGACAGACGGCCAGCCTCCTCGGTGCCAGAGCCGCTTGGCGCTTTTCCAGGCTGGGATCCTGTCAGCAGGGTCCTCACGAGCGCTGCTGGTGAGGGGGTTCCTCAGGCATCACCCCACTGATAACCCAGGGGACCTGCGCCAAGCCAGATCTGGATGGTGTCCTGCCATTCGCGAGACCTTAGACCTGGGGGCAATTCTGTGAACAGCCTGGGAGGATGGCAGGAAGAGTGAAGCTTAGAGAGACAGACGAGAAACATCCACAGGGAAGTCAAACATCCACGGGGAAGTCGGGCCTCTGGCAGGGCCGTTTGTGTTTATTTTGCTCCCAATTCTATGCAAAGTAGCTGGCTTTGAATTGCTTGCAGTTTTATTAGTCAAATCTCTATAAAGACCTCCTAATAATGGTGGTCGTTAAAGCTTAACCCTGCTTAAGTGTGGGAGGGAGATGAACCAGCCGTTTCCACCAGCCAGAAATCAGTGCTTGGTTGGTATCTCTGTTTTTTGTCATATTTTCTTCTGTTTAACCAACATCGCTGTTCGGCTGTTTTGCCATAAACTGTCCATTGAATGGATCCTTCTTCCCTGCAGAGTTTGCAGAGGCCCCAACCGTTACATAGTTGTGGGTGCTGGAGGGCTGTAGTCACAATCCCAAAGGCTCCACACATGATTTCCGCACGGAAGGTGCTCGATGAGAACGGTGCTCCAGGGGCCTTGGCTGTATTAGCACGTGTTTATTAAAGCTCCTTCTCCTCATTCTCCTCCTCGGTGCTGTGTCTGTCTTGTAGCAACAAACTGCGGAGTCCAAACATGGAGAAGCATGCGGTCTGGTGTCTTTTAAAATGTTCTTTTATTTTGTCTGCCCGATGCCAGATAATTGAATGACTGAAGCTTTACCTTGTTAGGGTTTTTCGTAACCTATCACGGATAGAGCCTCTTTTGTTCTGAATTAGTCATGATTTAGTTCTATGCAAATGATCTTGGCTTTATGAATGGACGTGATTCTGAACCTTCTTTAAATATGTGTTTGGGATTTCAAATCCATTTCTTCCACACTGTCGATGTGGTTCATTCATTTCCAGCTCTGCCCCACTCCATGATATCATGTCGGAGGATGGAGAACCTCGCCAGCATTTACTGTGTTACTGGAAAAGGAAAACCCCACTGTTGGGAGAAGCCATGGGAGATGGATGTGGAGAATTCATCTGCAGAAATGAAGGTTTGGGGAAGGAGGGGAGCTGCCGCTCCCCGCCCTGCTGCCCTCCAGCCCTCTGGTCCCCGGAGTCACTTTCTTTCTTGATTCCGGCCCGTTCCTCGTCTCCACGGCCTTGGAGACGTGTTGTTGCATTTGGCATCTAGTCTAGTGAATATGATGAGTTCTCAAGTGTGGAATTAATGTTTTCCTTCAGGTCATGGGCCTTTAAACCACAAGGCTCATATTCTTGGAAGACTAACAGAAGACAAACTCTGAAAGCAGTTTCAAAATGGCCTAAAAATGTCCCAGTGCTAAGTAGTGAAAACAGGTCACTTAAAGGAAATCACCTTGTGGTTCTGTGGCTCCCTCTGGCCATGAGCCCCCAAGCTTGGAAGATGCCTGAGGCAGGGTCACCATCCAGTGACTTTAAGTCCCCAACTGGTTTTTTCCAGTGTGATCTCAATCACAGTTTCATCTCTGAATCAGTCCAGGCCCTCGGTTTCCTCCAGCTGAGACCTGCCCAGGACAGCTAACCTGCTGTGGGGACTGGCCCAGGTCAGTAATCTGCAGTGGGGACCTGCCCAGGTCAGCTAATCTGGGTGGGGACCTGCCCAGGTCAGCTAATCTGCAGTGGGGACCTGCCCAGGTCAGTAATCTGCAGTGGGGACCTGCCCAGGTCAGCTAATCTGCAGTGGGGACCTGCCCAGGTCAGCTAATCTGGGTGGGGACCTGCCCAGGTCAGTAATCTGCAGTGGGGACCTGCCCAGGTCAGTAATTTGCAGTGGGGACCTGCCCAGGTCAGCTAATCTGGGTGGGGACCTGCCCAGGTCAGCTAATCTGCAGTGGGGACCTGCCCAGGTCAGTAATCTGCAGTGGGGACCTGCCCAGGTCAGCTAATCTCAGTGAGGAAGGGGTGAAGATCTGTACTTTATCTCCTCCCTCTTCTTCTTCCCTGGCTCTGGTTCTTCCAGGACCCAGGTTGGGAAACACGTGGGAATTTCTGTCCACCAAGATGTGCTCTCTCAGGTCCATTGCCTGTGGGATGCCCTCTTGTCACAGGAAGTGGGCTCATTCTGTCTCTGTCCCTGTCTCTCCTTCATGAACCCTCCTGGGCAGTGTCCCCTGAGCTGGCCACACACCCTCAACCCTCCCTTCTCCAGGTGGTCAGCCCGCCCAGCAGAGGCCTTCCATGGAAGCTCTGGGTCACCCACAGTGGGCCTGGGGGAGGGCTTGGCTGGTGGCAGGTCACTGGGTCACCCTGGTCCCTTTCTTCCTCCATTAGCCTGAAAGCAGCTAGAAAAAGCTTAAACAGGTGTTGGGCATGAGCACTGGGTGTTGTATGTAAGTGATGAATCACTAGGTTCTACTCCTGAAACCGATACTACACGGTGTGACAACAGACCTGATTATAAAGACAGATGTTAATGGACTTGCTTGCTAGATGCCCTCTGATAACTTCCCAGTGCACGAGGGCTAAGACCCGCGTCTCCCGCCGTGACCTGTCCTGCGCTGTGGTCCTGTATGTCTCCAGGCTAACCACACACCTCCCACAGGCCTCACTCCTGGTACAAGGATTTCCCCCTTAGAGTAGAAGGGGTGCAGGGGAGGGACAGCCCATCAAGGCGATGTGTGGTCTGCAGGCTGGTCCCAGGTCCGGGCTCTTCTGGTTCCTCCCAGCTGGGGAACGGCTGTCCTGCAGATGCTCAGGGCGAGGGTCCAGGGCTGTCTCTGTAGGACTGGGAGATTTCAGATGAGAATTTTGTCTTCACTCCTTTATGAGTGCTGGACCCTTGTTCTCTGGCCTCTCTGTGCACAGCGCTGCTGGGACCTCTCCTTCCCACCTGTGGGCCGTTTTAACATGCCTTACCGACCCTCTTTATCTCTGTGCTTTAATCTGGTCATGTAGTTCTTTACTGACTTGGCAGATCCCTTTGTATTTCCATGGCTAGTTTCTGGACTTTTTGTGTGTCCAGCTGTTGCTTTTAACGGAAACGCTCATGCTTCTCTGTGGTTATGTTATCCTGGGGCACAGTTCATCCATTCTGTCTCCAGCCAGAAACATCTCAGAAAAACAGGACCATTTCCCTCTTTTTCTTCACACTATATTCAAAGAATCATCCAACCCTATTTGATTAGGCTCAAGTGTGAAGGCTGGAGAAGAGAGGTTTTTTTCCCTATAAACTCTAAGCTTTTGCTTCAAACCACACAGAAAAGGCCTAAATTATACGTTTAACAGTGTTACCCCGGATGCCGTAGTCCTGACCCAGGCTTGTATGTCCTGCAGCCCGGTGCGGCTCCATCACACAGGCACGTGAGTGGCTCTCCTCCATTCACGTCTGCAGCTAAACCACAAAAGCAGAGCTTAGCCCCCAAGTGTGATGCATGCATAATTGATGGGCCTTAAAATAAATGGCAGGCCGGCTTTGTCCTAACAAACCAAGCAATTTCTCCAGGAACAGGTTTGTTTATGACAGACTGAGATCCACTGGAATCGATGAAAGGGAACCGTGGGCCAGGACCCGTGAGGCTCGCGCTGGAATTCAGCTCCAGCAGCATGTCCGGGCCAAGTCAGAGTCCTTTCCTTGCAGAATCTTGTCATCACGGGCGCTCTGAGCCCTCATGGAGGCCGCATTACATCAGGTCCCCGCTGCGAGTTGGCCAAGGGAACAGGTGTGGCCTGCCCACAGCAAGACCTGAGCAGTCATCCACTGACTGAGCCACGGTGCCCACAGCCACTCCAGAGCCAGTCCTGCTCCGGGGAGCAGACAGTTGTGCACACGCATGTGTGCGTGTGCACACATGTGAAATTCTGGGGTTTTCCAAAGTCCTTTGTCTCCTGCCCGTGGACAGATGCTCCAATGTGACCACTAAACTAGTTTTTATGAGCAAGATTCTCCTAGATAATCTGCCGTTGAGGACATTCGCCATCTAGACAGCTTTGGGGGAAAGCGACTGACCTTCTCTTCCAGGGTTCAACAACTGCTTTTCTCGTGTTTGAGCCCTGCTTGGTTCTGGTGACTTCCACGTTTCCTTTTGTGTAAATTTACAGAGGTAGGCGTTGGTGTGCAGCTGTGTGTGCATCAAAGCCGACTGTTGGGAAGGGCCCAGAGTTTGAGGTTCATTATGGAGCCTGACGAGAGCTTCTCACCAGGTGACCCACCGCGTTTCTTTCTGACGTCAGTGGACAACTGCTTCCCCGAATGTGAGACGCATCCGTTTCTACGTGGGAAACGGCACCTGGGGTTTAGTGACATCGCTAGTTTCGGCCTATTTTCTGTCTTGTTCCAACATCCCATTTTTCTGAATGTGAAGGGCACGAGATGGCATTGAGCCAGCACAGGGGTAAGAGTGCGGTCTGCAGTCGGGCACAGCAGGGCCGCAGCCACGCTCTGCCCAAGTCTGGTGGGCAGCGTGGACAAGGCTTGAGCCTCCCCTGCTCCGTGTTGCCGTCTGTGACCGCGATCCCTCGAGGAATCGGGTGATGAGCCACGTCCCTCACGGAATGCAGGTCAAATGAGACAGCCCGTGAAGTGTTGAGCACACGATAATCACAAACTGAATAAATGTGAGGCTCGTTGCGCGTCATTTCCGAAGAAGGGTTAGACACATGATTAACCCTGGCTACATATGGTCACTCAACTTGAAAAAAATAAAGGAGCAAATCTGTTCGTGCGTTCTGCTCACGGTCATGCATAAGAAATGTACTTATTAGTCAAAAGGAATCCCGAGTTTTAGTGTTTCCATGGCAACAGAACAACAAACACTGACCCAGAAATAGGAGGAAAGTCAGAAATAAAATTGTCCTTTAAAGGCATCTTTGACTGCCTCGTGCAGAGGCAGGGAGCAAATGCCACCCTCCCCGTGAGGCTGCCCGCCCACCTGGGCGGCGCGCCTGCCCTCCTTGCTCACCTTCCACCTGCAGTGTCCATCTCCTTGCACACCTGGATCAGCACCTGGCACGTAACAGGCGCTCAGTCAATGAGTGAACGGAGCTGAGGAGGCTTGGCTGTTGGCCTGTGACACTGGTCCTTCGCCAGCCCACCGGATATGCTCCGACTTTCCTGCTGGTACCCTGTCACCAAACATTAGAACAGCAAAATGTAAGGAAAAATTAGAAGTGAGAAGTTATGTTCTTTCAGTGTGACACGGGGGGACATTTTGTAACTTAACCTCTCTTGGCCCTCTGGAAGCATCTTGGTATTTAGTGTAAGGATAAAGAATCCAGATTTTCCCCTAAGTTAAAATGATAAAACACACTACTTAGGGTTAAAAATGTAGCTGTTTTTCCTGAGAGGAAAGCTTGAATTTCTAGATCACTTCTGTATGGGATTCCTAAAGAAATCACTCTGTGAAAGTTCGCCGTTTAATTTTTAGCACATTTGCATGGTTCCCGCAGGACAGGACGGTGGGCTAAAGAGAGGCATTGGTTCGGTGATGATGGTGTAGATCCTCAAGGGGCACCAAGTAGAGGTGGCTGCGTGCCGACACCTGCCCGTCTTCCAGCTGCTGCCCAGGTGTCCCTGCGTCCGGCGTCCCTAGCGATGCGGTGGTCCTGTTGTGAACATTCTGTGTGCGAAGAGGTCGGGGCCAGGGACATGGAGCCTCCCAGAGACGCCCTGAGCAGATTCCTGCCGCTAACTGCCCATCTCCCGCCGGAAGCACAGGCGTCTTGGGGGAGGGCTGGCGCCTGACCGGGCTGATGTCCAGCAGGGCAGGTGTGTGAGGGCAGCCCCTTTGCCGTTCCCTTCACACCTGCAGCGGAGGCGCCTGTCCTCTGCAGGCACGGGGCCGCGGCCGTGGGAATTGGTGTCAGGATTGCTTCTTGGGGCTTGTGACTGCACGTCCTGGCTCTCAGTAACCCCACTCGGCACCGCGTGCCATTCCTTCATCCTCTGGCACCTTTCCCTCGCGCTCGTAACCAGGTCTGGTGTCGACAACACAGGGCAGATGCGAGAATGGTCTGGGGCTTCCTTTTTCTTTCCTTTTCTGTCTTGTTCTGGTTTTATTTCCCCCAGTCATTTGGGAAGCGTGTGCTGATGGAAAGATAGTGTGATCTAAGGTGAGGAGGCCAGCGGTGGACCCTCATGTGGGGGTGAACCACCCTGGATAGTTGGAATATAATTTGAGTCTGAGCTTTGGACACTCTCCAGAGGTCTGCGGGCTGATTAATGTTATGTTCATAACTAAAGAACGATTACGTTTCTTTGGTGTTTGTAAATGAATGACATCTCCAAATGACATCTGCCACCAATATTACATGGAACCACCTCTGTGGCCAGGCAGGGTGTGGCGGCCCCTCCCGCCCAGGCTGAAGTGGCTCACAGTCGCCGCTGTGGGGGTAATGGGCGTAATGGAAGGGGCCGCCTTCTTGCAGGTGCCCTCCCTCCGCCGGGCACACCGTGCTGTTGGCGTGCCATGGGTGCCACCTTCCTGTGTGAAGCTTGGGGAGGAAGGAGCTGTGTATCCTAGCCCATCTCCCAGGTGCTTTCACTTTTGGAAGGCATTTTTCTCTGTGTAAAATTCTAGATGGAGATTTTTTTCTTTTAGCACTTTACAGCTGTTACTCTGCCGTCTTCTGATTTCCACTGTTTCTAATAAGAAGCAATTGCTCATCCCGATCATTGTTTCCCTCCCTATATTATGTCTTTTTTTCTCTGGCTAATTGTAAGATTTTGTTATTCCTTGCCTTTTATTTTAGCAGTTTGGCTATGATATGAGCAGGTGTTTTATTTTTTATTGACTTACTCTTGCCTGGTGTCCTTGATCTTGGCATTGGTACATGTGCTCAAATTTGGAAATATTTTGGATGTTATTTTGACAGTGATTCTTTGCTTGTCCAAAATTAGGTTCCTAAACCTGCGTTCTTCTTATAAAATCCATTTTTAGCAGGCACCCTGGTAAGTCAGTTTACCAGAACCACGCCCACCCAAATCTGAATCTGAGTGGGCTCCTCATCCCCCACCCCCCAGGGGAAGGCCTTCAGCGGGAACCCTGTCAGGTCAGTCACCCCGATGCTTCCTCTTTTCCTGCCAGCCTGCCTGCTTCTTGGCCGTAAACTCCCACCTGCCCGTGACCACACTGTGTTCAGCCCGATCTCTTTCCCTTATTGCAAAATCCCACTGATGTGGGCCCTACATCTACCGTGATGGCCCTGAATACAGTCTGCCTCACCATCTGTAACAAGGGAATCGAATGTTCTTACCTTTCCAACAAAGTCTTCCAGTGTTTTTACGTGCATCATCCCCTCTCTCTCCCTTCCAATCTCTCTCCCTCTCCTCTCTCTGTCTCTGTCTCTGTCTCCCTGTTGCTTTCTCTGTCTCTCTTTCTGGGACTCTAACTGCACATCTGCGGATCACGTGATATTTTCCATAGTCATTTGAGTTCTGTTCATTTTTCAATACATTTCCTCTGTGTGTTTCAACTGGTATGGTTTATATTGGCCTGTTTTCAAGTTCACAAGTACTGTGTTTTGATGTTGTGTATCTGTGTTTAAACAGATGTTGATCCTGGTCGATAAAGTTTTGATTTTAGATATTATATTTTTCATGTCTAGAATATTCTTTTCTTAAGTTTCTAAATCTCCTACTCTTTCCTGTAGAAACTTTAACACATTTATCATAGTTATTTTAAAGCCCTTTTTACTAATTGGAACTCTGGGTCATTGGTGGGTCTCCTTCTATTGACTTATTCTCCTCTTAGCTAGAAGTCACCTTTGCCTGTTTCTTTAGCAACTTTTGGTCGTACACTGGGTAGTGCAATGAGCGATGTTATAGACTCTGGCTTCTAACTTTTCCTGAAGAGCATGGAACCGTGTTCTGGGACACTTGAGTCACTGGTGGATCATGAACTTGTGAGGCATGGTTTCACAGTTTGTTAGGACAGACCTGTTTTATTTTTCTCATAGTTCTGGAACAAATCCCTTAGCACTGGTTTATAATCTTTACCTCTAAGGCCTAGTTCCTCTGGGGTTTCCACGGAACATGTGTATTTAGCCTTTGAACTTGGTGAGATCTGTGCTCCAGACTCCCTGTGGTTTGCAGCTGTGAGAAGGGGCACAGGACAGAGGGCACCTCCCAGGTGAGCCAAACCCACTGCTGACACGAAGTATGAACAAATTAGCTGATCATTTTATGCCATTTACTTGTGCTATGACGCACTTTGCAGTGATAGATAACTGACACACTGTGGGTGAATATATTTCAACACATTCTAATATGCTAATTGAGTATCTTTTTTTAAATGTTTATTTATTCATTTTTAGGGGGTGGGGAGGGGCAGAGAGAAGGAGGGAGAGAGAGAATCCCAAGCAGGCTCTGTGCTGTCAGCATAGACCCGAAGCAGAGCTTGAACTCACGAACCTCGAGATCATGACCTGAGTTGAAATCAAGAGTCAGACACTTAACTGACTGAGCCCCCCAGGTGCCCCTAATTTGAATATATTAATGCTTTTAAAGTCAGGATGTGTCCATTAATTCCGTGCATGTCATGGTTTACTTAGCAGTGACTGTTCTTTCTTACTTAGTATACAAAATAGCCATACGTTTTCAAGCAATGGCTTCTTAGATTCAGTGAAATACGGTGAGTTTGGTAAATTCTGGGCTAAAGATAGTTAAAGAGCTTATTATACCACAGGACTCCTCGGAGATATTAGTAGGTTAATGTGAAGTATGGATTTCCCAAAGGCAATAGAGTAGTAAGGTGACAAAAATAATATATAAATGATATGTACACATGCACATATAATACTATTTGTAAATAAGAAATTAAAAGTAATATAATAAATGAAAATTCCTCAACCCCCAGGTCCACCTCCCATCACTTCTCCTTCATGTAATGCACTAACCTTTCAGGGATGGTAATATTTTGAGGACCCTGGTTCAGGCAGTTGGGATCTCACATCCATTTTCTTGCATCAGACCAGTCAATTACACTGGTTTCCTCATTTATGGCCTCAAATGCCAGAGACCATATTCCAAAGATAGTGGTGCAGAGAAAAGAAATGAAATTTGGAATGGGAAGGTAATGACTTGTTTAGAACAAAAACCACAACGTACGAATCTGAAAGAGAAAATGCAAAAGTTGGTAATTTTGTTGTTAAATATTTTTAAATGTGTTCCCTCTGGCTGACACTAATTGAAGCTTCTTTATTAAAAATGGCACGCGGACCCTTAAGTATCTCGAGTTCATCACAGGTCTTGTCAGTTGGTGACAGGCATAAGCTCACGTTCACAGTGGGAGGAAATTAAAGTTAGCTGCTGGAAGAGGAATCCCAAAGTGAAGGCATTTGTATCCTAGATTAATGAGAATTTAACAACATAATATTAAAAAACGATGTTCCTGGTTAACTTCTCCATGGCCCACAAATTGTATTTCTAATTTCTAATTTATACAGTAGTATTTTTGTCAGCATTGAAGACTCTTCTGATAATGGAAAGTAAATTATATTAAAAATTAAGAATATTAGCATAGGAAGGCACTGTCATAGTCATGTGGTGAATCTCTTCAACAAAATCCCTAACTGGCTTTCCCTGAACCCTCCATGATGAGAAACCCACCATTTCATTATACAACAAGCCTTCTTTACTCAGTTGAGTTTTTTTCTTTATAATTGCAACTTATTTTTAAAATGGTTTACTATCTGTTTTTCTGTTATAAAAATAATTCATGTTCATGAACTATGGAAGGTTTAGAATGGCCGAAAGAAAATGCAGCCTGGAGCCTGACTCCCTGACAATGTTCTCATTCACAGTTTGGTGTGCGGTTTACAGCTGGCTGTGTTTCCTACACGAACTGTGTGTACTGATTTGTTTTTATACCCTTATGCTACAATCTAAACTTTGATATAGGCTGGCTCTAAACTTTCCCTTTAACAGCTCCACACATCTTTTTTTTTTTTAATATGAAATTTATTGTCAAATTGGTTTCCATACAACACCCAGTGCTCATCTCAGAAGGTGCCCTCCTCAATACCCCTCACCCACCCTCCCCTCCCTCCCACCCCCCACCAACCCTCAGTTTGTTCTCAGTTTTTGTTCTCAGTTTTGTTCTCTTTGTTTTTGCTCCCTCCCTCTCTAATCTTTTTTTTTTTTTTTTCCCTTTCCCTCCTCCATGGTCTTTTGGTAAGTTTCTCAGGATCCACATAAGAGTGAAAACATATGGAATCTGTCCTTCTCTGTATGACTTATTTCACTTAGCATAACACTCTCCAGTTCCATCCACGTTGCTACAAAAGGCCATATTTCATTCTTTCTCATTGCCATGTAGTACTCCATTGTGTATATAAACCCAATTTCTTTATCCATTCATCAGTTGATGGACATTTAGGCTCTTTCCATAATTTAGCTATTGTTGAAAGTGTTGCTATAAACATTGGGGTACAAGTGCCCCTATGCATCAGCACTCCTGTATCCCTTGGGTAAATTCCTTGCAGTGCTATTGCTGGGTCATAGGGTAGATCTATTTTTAATTTTTTGAGGAACCTCTACACTGTTTTCCAGAGCGGCTGCACCCAGTTTTCATTCCCACCAACAGTGCAAGAGGGTTCCCATTTCTCCACATCCTCCCCAGCATCTATAGTCTCCTGTTTTGTTCATTTTAGCCACTCTGACTGGCGTGAGGTGATATCTGAGTGTGGTTTTGATTTGTATTTCCCTGATAAGGAGCGACGTTGAGCATCTTTTCATGTGCCTGTTGGCCATCTGGATGTCTTCTTTAGAGAAGTGTCTATTCATGTTTTCTGCCCATTTCTTCACTGGGTTATTTGTTTCTCGGGTGTGGAGTTTGGTGAGCTCTTTATAGATTTTGGACACTAGCCCTTTGTCCGATATGTCATTTGCGAATATCTTTTCCCGTTCCATTGATTGCCTTTTAGTTTTGTTGATTGTTTCCTTTGCAGTACAGAAACTTTATATCTTGATGAGGTCCCAAGAGTTCATTTTTGCTTTTAGTTCCCTTGCCTTTGGGGATGTGTCAAGTAAGAAATTGCTGTGGCTGAGGTCAGAGAGGTTTTTTCCTCCTTTCTTCTCTAGGGTTTTGATGGTTTCCTGTCTCACATTCAGGTCCTTTATCCATTTTGAGTTTATTTTTGTGAATGGTGTAAAAGTGGTCTAGTTTCATTCTTCTGCATGTTGCTGTCCAGTTCTCCCAGCACCATTTGTTAAAGAGACTGTCTTTTTTCCCATTGGATATTCTTTCCTGCTTTGTCAAAGATTAGTTGGCCATACTTTTGTGGTCTAGTTCTGAGGTTTCTCTTCTATTCCATTGGTCTATGTGTCTCTTTTTGTGCCAATACCATGCTGTCTTGATGATTACAGCTTTGTAGTAGAGGCTAAAGTCTGGGATTGTGACGCCTCCCGCTTTGGTCTTCTTTAATATTACTTTGGTTATTCGGGGTCTTTTGTGGTTCCATACAAATTTTAGGACTGCTTGTTCTAGCTTCGAGAAGAATGGTGGTGCAGTTTTGATTGGGATTGCATTGAATGTGTAGATAGCTTTCGGTAGTAGTGACATTTTAACAATATTTATGCTTCTAATCCATGAGCATGGAATGTTTTATATTTTCTTCAATTTCCTTCATAAGTTTTCTATAGTGTTCAGCATACAGATCTTTTACCTCTTTGGTTAGGTTTCTTCCTAGGTATTTTATGCTTCTTGGTGCAATTGTGAATGGGATCAGATTCTTTATTTGTCTTTCTGTGCACACATCTGATGGTGCTATAGGCTGAGTGTTTGTGTCCTCCCGAAACCCAAATGCCCAAGGTGATGGAGTTGGGAGGTGGGGCCTTTGAGCAGGGATCAGGTCATGAGAGTGGAGCTCTCGTGATGGAATTAGAGAGCCCACTTGCCCCCAGACACTTCTAGAACCCAGGAAGCAGGTTCTCAGCAGACACCCAATCCACCAGCGCCTTGATCTTGGCCTTCCCACCTCAGATCTGTGGGAAATGCGTTTTTGTTGTTCGCAAGCCCCTCCACTCTGGTGTTCTGTCCCTGCCACCGAGCCCACCGAGGGGTTCTCTGGGAGTGCACGTTCTCTGGTAGCCAAGTGTGTGACCTGAGACCGCTGGGGCTTTGCTTTGCGTGTGGAGCCCAACACAGAGCTGTCTGCTGACGCTACTTCTGGCCATTGGGGAAAAAGAAGTTTATTTGGGGAACAAGACCATTTTTCCTGGCTTCTGGTTTACTCTCTGTCACACATGATTGCCACAGCAATAACTCATTCCCTTGGTGAGTTTATGCCTGCCTGACCCCACTGCCCTGGGCCTCCCTGGCTGGCGTTCCTGTTTATTCCCAACCTCCTGGAGGCCTGGCTGCCCACCATGCACCCACTTCCACTGGGGTTCATCTCTGCCATCTCCCCGTGCATCAGGAGACCCCACAAAGGCCGGTCCCCCAAAGCTGTGTGGCCTGGTGGCAAGGCAAGGGACAGACCGCCCTCCCCCAATTCGCCCCACGCCCGGTCACTAGGTGTGAAACAGCTCTTCTGAATGTGTCTTGAATGGTTCTGGCAACTTCCACTTTGTGCAACTTCCTCCAAGTTGCGTGTGAAATCGCCTATAACTTCTGCGTGGCTGGTAGTTTTGTGGAGACTGGAGAGGATGCTGAGAGTATGGGTGCAGTGTCAGGATCAAGTCGGGAGGGACTGCTGTCATTGGTGTGTGACAACATCTTGTCTTCTGAATCTTTCTAGCTCCCCCCATTCTGTTCCCGATGTTCCCTCAGCAGCAAAGGGAGCCTCCTGTGGGCAAAGGGAGCCTCCCGGAGAGAGTGCGCAGGGCCAAGGGGAGAGGGCTGCTTGCCCAAATGTCTGAGGAGCTGCTGTGGGCCACCCAGCACCTATGTCCTCGGCTCTGGTCTGTAGGACAGCGAGAGGCACTGGCACAGTTAACGGTGAGTCAGCTGCGGGGAATGTGGAGGGTGTGTTGAAGAGACGTTGCCTGGAAATGGCCTTTTCTCTAAATTTCTCTCCTCAAACCCTTGGCTCATGTGTATAATTTGTTTATAAAATGCAATGCCTGATTGAATGGGTCAGATTTTGTTTAATGGGTCAGATTCCCAGCAGGGACACTTGGCACCCTCTACTGGGGCATTTGAGAAGGGGTCACTTCTGAGTGCGGAGACCCTGGTGTGAGGGCACAGGCGGCCTGAGGCCATCTGGCTGGGACTCAACACCCCACCTCCCTTTTCCTGCCCCAAATGTAGCCATGGGCAAGGGCAGGGCGCTCCCACTGGCCACCCCAGGCAGACAGCGGGGATGTGGGCGGGGGGAGGTGCAGGCGGGCCTGGAGGGACAGATGGGGATGTGGGTGAGGTAACTTACACCTGCCTTTCTCCGTGCCATCTTCATATTCCTGTAAGTTGAGGCAAGTTCCTTGTAGAATAAGCCACATGAAATCATAGAGACCATACTTTCCAATCCCCCCCAAATTAGGCTCTTTCTGCAAGTATCTTCAGTCTTGTGTGTAGGATGCGTGCATCTCCGTGGCTCCAAGTGGCAGAAGAATGGCCACGGCGAGGGGCTGGACGTGGGGTTCTTGAGCTGAAGCACAGTAGACGTGCAGATGGGGGCTAGTCAGGAGAGGGGGGAGAAGACCCCCCGAGAGGAGGAACTGGACACATTTTTCCGTCAGGAGTTGGTCTCCAGGACGGGGCAACACCTGCTCCTTGGGCTCACAGGCCAGTCAGAGCAAGAGGGGAGAAGGGCTCCAACCCTCCTTGACCCTCCTTGGCCCCTCATGCTGCTCCAGCACACCCTCAGACCCACGCGAGAGCCGTGCAGGTTGGTGGACGGGTTGGGAAGTGGGTCAGAAAGGGAAGGCCCGGGGGTGCAGTTGAGAGGGCAGATGTGCTGGCAGGAGGCTCTCACCCCCCAGGGCATGGGCCCGTCGTCTGACTGAGGAGAGGGGGGGCCCGGAGCAGGAGGTGTGCTGGCGGCACGGCCATTCCGGGAGATGGGCCTACGGGGGCTCTGACTCGGGGTGTCTGCTGATTTCCAGGCTGGTCTCCAGCCACCAGGGTCCTGTCCCTGCCTGCTTAGCTGGGAAGAGAGCACAACGGACTCTCAGTCAGCAGCATCTGGAAATGAGCATTGCTGCGGTACTGTTGTTTAATCCAAGTACCTTGTGTGTTGTTTTCTGTCTTTTTCTTCTTCTTCAAACCGGAAGAGTTTCTCAGTCTTTCATGTATTTGTTCTTCCAGGTGAACATTAGATTTATTTTGTTTCAGGAGAGGAGTGGAACTTCGTCCTTTGGAATCATGTTAAGGTAGTAGATTTATGAGGTTCTATTTGACATCTTTAAAAAAATTGTTTTTAATATTTTTTCTAAGAGAGAGAGAGAGAGAGAGAGCATGAGCAGGAGAGGACAGAGAGACAGAGAGGGAGACACAGAATCCGAAGCAGGCTCCAGGCTCCCAGGTGTCAGCGCAGAGCCCGACATGGGGCTTGAACCCATGAACCGCGAGATCACGACCTTAGCCGAAGCTGGACGCCCAACCAGCTGAGCCCCCCAGGCGCCTCTCTATTTGACATCATCAACATACAGAGTCTGCCCAACCGTGAACGTCATGTTTCTTTTTTTGTGGCGCTCAGTTAAGTCGCATCATTTTTTACCAACTTGTTCACAGCCAGAAAGACCAAGGCAGAAATTGAGGACGAGTGTGGTGGGCGTGGGCTGAGCTCGGACGATGCCCCAGAACCAGGGTGGCTGTACATGCAGGCCCTCACTAGGCCCCATGACTTTCAGTGTTGGAAACGCACTCAGAGGGCAGAGGTGGAGGAAGTCAGGCTGCCCAGGCACCCCCGTTTTAACCATTTCTAAGGGCACAGTTCAGCGGCATTAAGTGCATTCACACTGTTGTGCAACCATCACCACCACCATCTCCAGAACTTTCCATGTTCCCAAACGGAGGCTCTGTCCCCATTAGACACTAGTTCCCCCTCCCCCTCCCCAGTGCCCCCCCTCTGCTCTCTGACTCTATGGATCTGGCGGCTCCTGGGACCTCAGATAAATGGAATCACACAGTATTTGTTTTTCTTTTGTGACTGGATCATTTCACCTGGTATAATGTTCTCGGTTCATCCATGTTGTAGCAGGTGTAAGCACTTGCTTCTGTTTCAGGGCTAAATACTATTCCTTCACATACGTGCATATCACATCTCTCTATCCGTTCATCTGTCGATGGATACGTCGGCTGCTTCCACGTGTCAGCCATTGTGAACGATGCTGTGTGGATGGGAGTACAGATAACTCTTTGAGATCCCACTTTCAGTTCTTTTGGGTATAGACCGGCCACATGGCAATTCTAAGTTTAATTTCTGAGAAGTGGCCGTGCCATTTCCTACGGTAACTGCCGTTTTACATTCCCACCAATGATACTCCAGGGCCCCAGTGTCCACATTTTCACCAGTACTTACATTTTCTGGCTTTCTCTGGATGAGCCATCCTAGTGGGTGTGAGGTCGTACCTTACTGTGATTTTGATTTGTGTTTCTCTAGTGACTACTGATGTTGAGTATCTTTCCCTGACTATTGGCTACCTTTATATCTTATTTGGAAAAATGTCTGTTTAAGTCCTTTTCCCATTTTTGAACTGTGTTGTTGGCTTTTTGAATTGTAGGAGTTCCTTATATATTATGATTGAGGGCTTATTTTTTGATCCAATAATTCTTAATAGTTTTGGGCACCATATAACCAGATGCTACTGTTATTTCGGGTCAGTCACTGGCAAGGTTAAAGCATGTCCTTTGATGACTTAACCCGTGTTTCTAGGTTCATTAACTTGAGTTCATCTTTTAAAATGACAGCAATGTCATTTTTCTTTTTATAACAGAAGGTTAAAAAAACTTTAATGAAATCTCCGGCTTTAGTGTTTCCAGGGCCAAGTGCTACCCTGGAGTAAAATGTTCGAGCACAGTGAGAGATCCCTGCATATGTGAGGGCACCTGGGGGGCTCAGTCAGTTAAGCGACCCAGGTCATGATCTCAGGGTTGTTAGACTGAGCCCCATGTCGGCTGAGCGTGGAGCCTGCTTAATTAATCCTCTTCCTCCCTCTCTCTCTGTCCCTCCCTGAGTTGCACACATGCCTTCTCTCTCACACAAATTAAAAATAAATTTTAAAAAATTAAAAAGAGAGAAATCCATGGATATACAGAGGTTACTTTTCAAAGGCTGGACCCCATGTGATGGCGGAGTGGAAGTGTTATAGTGGTAACATTGTATCATTTATCAGTGGATACATCTTGTAAACATTTGCTGGAAGCCAGGAGAAACCCAGAGTAAGGACAAGAGATATTCGCCAAAGCAGCAGCTGTGTGCTGAAGCGTGAAACAGTGTCAGCAGAGGGACTGATGTTTGGACCTGCTTTCCCGGCAGCGGGCTGGCAAAGAAAGCCAGAGGGCAGGGGGAGCGGAGGAGGTCCCTGCCCTGAAATCCGTAGGAAAACCACGGGCCCCGCCACGCCTCACCTGGGGCTTCCACATCCCAGGGAATGGATGTTTGCAAAGATGCACATTTACTGCCCTGTTTCAGAAAGCCTTTCGACCTGCTGTAACAAAAGTCAACATGGACGGTTTTCTGTGCGATTTCCCAAGAGACGGATGGAACATTCCCTGGGCGGCCAGCACGCAGAGGACCTGCTCTCCCATTCACAGCCGAGGCTCACCCAGCACTGGTTTCCTGCCACAGCTCTTCCAGGGGGTCTCGCTTCGCCCCCTCCATCGAGGCTGTCGTGTGCAGGCGTGAATCACGCGGTCTGACTCCTGCTCTTACAGCCCTTCCCAATAGCTTATTAAACATGCCTTCTCAAACCCCTCCAGGATCTAGGCACAGGAGGAGCTCTAGATGGGGATTCAGAAACACCCCTGTCAAGCCTCGTTTGGTTCTTGAAGATTCTGAAAGGCTCATTTTTGCAAGGACAGTTCTGTGATGATTTTCCTCCCTGTGACCAACTCTGCGGTTCTTATAGGCCAAACTTCGCATTATTTTCCACAGATGCTGCTGGATGACAGACAACAAGAAGGACATTTATAATTAGTCCAGTCATCTCTAACCTTCTTGGCCGAGCACTGCCCGCGGTGACCCCACAGAGGCCTGTGAAAATTCAGACGGAAACCATAGCAAGTATTTTGCCAAGACCTTCCTTGCAGAGTCCTTATCTCCGTTCTAAGAGAAAGCACAGACTTGAGAAAGACACCCATGTAGGGAACAAATGAGCCCGAAGAGGGCACATGCGTGGTCTACGGGGAGTCCACACCCTCCCGCACCTGTGTACCCGGAGCACAGATTCGGGCCCGTTCCCCAGCCTCTGGTGGGGACAGAGTGGGCTCGCCAAGGATGACAGGGCTGTGGATGGCACCCTTGAAGCTGATGGCGGTGCTGACCTTTGTAAAACAGATTCAAAGGGGGTCATTCCTGTAGGGTCGGGGGGCCCGTTGGACCTGGCCACTCAATATATTACTACTCTTTCATTAGGCAAGGGTGTATCGATGACCACAGTGTGACAGGTGCTGTTAGGCCCCGCAGACACAGGACGGAAACCTGTGGAGAAGGAACCAAATGTTCTACCGATGACGTTGCCGCTCTGTCTGGGTCATCTGGCCACAGGCCGCACAAGCATTAGCCCAGTTTCCCAGCAGGTGGCCAAGGTTCCCAGATAATTCTGCATCACCGCATGGAACCTCAGACTGTGATGCCCAAGCCTGGACCATCTAGTCTCCGGATTTTATAATCATAAGATAAGACACACTTCAGAGAAGTGCAGAAAGGGCCACCATGAGAGCTGGGAAGCCAGTGTAGAGCATGGGGTCACAAAGGGCCTGTGGAGGGCTGTCTCAGGATGCAGGAGATGCCTCCTGGAGGCGGGACCTTCTGAGCAGGCCCAGGATGAGGGCGGGTGGCTGGAGCACGAAGGGTGAGGGAATGCGAAGGAACCGTGAGATTTGGGGCCGTGAGAGGTGGGCAGGGGCAGATGGAGGGGGGTGCTGTGTGCAGGGCTGAGGACCTGGGGCCACCCCACTGGGGACAGGAGCCTCGGGGGAGAGTTAATAGTGAGGCTGTGGTACACTGGAATTTCACAGGCTTTTTCTAGAGGTGAAGGCAAGAGAGGCCTACCCAGTCCCGGTGGAAAGCACTGAGGAAGAGACCGTGATGTTTGTTCTGGGGAGTAATTCTCCTGGGAAAGCTGCAGACTGACATCCATACCCCGTCCTCAGTGCCCCCCAGACCAACATGGGGTGATGCTCAGACTGCTTGCCAAGATTATCTGACAATATTTAATGCCCCAGTGGAACTGGTGGTACTGGCTGTGCCCTGGAGTCTGGGGTCCAGTGGAGAAGTCACGGGGTCACGTTGAGAGGACAGGCTGGCTCCGTGTTGCCCAACCTAGGTGGCCTTCCTTGTATGTATCTGAGGCTCTGCTCTCCCACTGCTCTCTGGACCCAAAGGATGATCCCAGGACAGTCTCCAGCGTCACACCAGTGAGCTCTCTACTCAGACTAAGTCCACACGTGGATATTTGGATTGGCCAACTGGCTTATGAGGTTTCTGCAAGAAAGTTCTTTAGAAAGTTTGGCAGATCTAAGGGTGAATATAGCCTCTTCACCAAAACCCTTTCCCAAACCATCAACTCCAGATTTTATGGAAGTATTAAAAAAGATACTGTGGATTCCTGACCACAGAATGTTAGCTTAAGAGTGTTTAGAGGTTTGGTCTAACTTGCTGATTTTTCTGGTGAAGAGACTGAGGCCAGACTGTGGGCAACTCTGAGTGCATGGCCCCATTGGTACTGGAGGCCACCCCAGGAACCGGGCCCACCATACTAGCTGCCCTGAATGTAGGCTAATTTCTGGTCCCAAAGTTCTGAACCAAGGTATTGATGGCCTTCTTGTTGATACTAATGAAAAATCGGGAAGAATGTAAGGGTCCCCCAGTATGGAGGGAGTGAAGTAAATTCAGTTGTGATCTTTCTAAGGGGCAAGAGGCAGGCACTGAAGTCCACACAGCTCTTCTAGGATGAAAACCCTTTTGTCTGTCTTGTCATAGACATATCCTTAGTGCCTAACACAGGGTCTGGTGCTTGAGAGACGTTACTAAATATTTACTTCCGATAATGCTGGCAGAAGAGTCTGCATGCAGAATCTTTTCAAGAACCCAAAGCTTCAAGTGGCAAAAGTCAACAAGGCTGACTTGGCATTGGGCCAGAGTTCCCCATAGGTTGTATGACTCCACCCCCCAAACTATCGCCACTGCACTCCTGGGAGGAGCCAAGAGAGGATGGAGGGGAGAGGAAGGGGCCTCGGAGGCAGAGGTCCTCAGGGGGAAAGTTTGTTCTCTCATTTGAACTTGTCCTTTTAGCATTTGAGCGGCCCCCTGGCCATACAACTGATTCGCACACTGTAGAGAACACGGGGCTCAGTCAGCTGCAGGGGTCAGATGTCCAGGTCTCCCCAGGGACTCAGGGAACTGAAGTACACACTGTGCCTTTGGCTGCAGTCAGTGTCTTCTCAGTACCGCCGCCACGCCCCACCAGGAGCCACAGGCTCATTGCTCAGCGTGACCACCCGCGTTTCCCTCTCCACACCCTCTCTGGACTGCCTGGGCATCTTCTGTGTGTTTTCCTCCATAGGGTAGCTCTCTTGATGGCAATGCAATTGCATCAAGATGCTAATGTTGGAGGTGGAAGGTGTGAGCGGAGTGGTCAGCCCCAAAGAGAAGACAGGTTTGTTAGAAAAGTATAAAGGGCTGGCCCCACAGGGACCCGTCCCTGAAGTCCAAGGCAGAAAGCAGCTCTTGCCAGATGCAGAAGGGTTCTTGGTTCCCTGTGATTGTCCTGCTCTGTCCTGTTCATTAAGGCAGAGCTCAGACTTCATGTGTCTCCTAAATGAAGCTGGGATTTTAATCACTGAGGGAATGCGTCCACACGGATGCCCAGGCAGCTGAAACTTTAATGTGCTCCTTTAATAAAAAATTAATGTTACGAGTTTAATTAAGTGTTCATAATGAATATGCAATTAGAAAATCTCTCGGAGCATTTGGGGACCCATTGCTCAAAATTTCATGCTCTGGTACATTCAGCTCTCCCTCTGAGAGATGTGAAGCAAGTTATTCAGACTTTGGGCCCATGTCTAACATTTTTCTATTTGTCAGCCAACTGCTCCAGTGGTTTCAGAAATGACATCTTGCTATTTATTAAACAAATATTTATTGAATTTTCTCAAGAAGAAATATAATTATACTTGAATTATGGTCTTTGTTAAGTGGTTTAAGTAGGCTTAATTAAGCTCAGTAGATGACAGTTCAAAACTCTTTGACAGCTAGTAATATTCTAAGGAATTATTTGGATTATGATTGGGGAAAGCGACTTTACCTTTGGTGCAAAAGGCAATTTAGAAATGTACATATTGGTTTTTGCAGAGGGGAGGACAAGGGGAACATCCATCATCTATCCATCATCCATCATCCACCAATCAGTCATCTGTCATCCATCCACCCATCATCCGTCATCTATCTACCCATCATCCGTCATCTATCTACCCGTCATCCGTCATCTATCCATCCATCATCCATCATCCACCAATCATCCAGCCATCCAGCCATCCATCATTCCCTCCCATCTATTCATTCCCTCTTTTCCCCCTCTTTCTCACCTAAGCTCCAGAGCTAAATTTTCTATTGTTTGTTGATGATTTCACTAAATGTTTTAAAGGCTCTCAAAGTCAACATGCCCAGGCAGAATCCATTATTTTCTTTGGTAATGGATTCTTGCTCTGAAATTCCTAGTCTCATTGAAGGACACCACTGTCCACTTAGCCGTCCAAATTCAAGGGTAAGGAATCATTTTGGACTACTTCTGCTTATCATCCACACAAGTCCTGTTGATTCCACCTGTTATACTCTTTTGACTCCGTCTCCTCATCTCCACCGACTCATTTGGAGCCCTCCTCATTGGTCCTACAGATTCCCAGAGCAACATTAGATTATGTTACTTTCCTTGCTTAAAATCTCCAGTGGTTCTCAGCACAAAATCCAGTGTAAAACAACTGGCTTCATGAACTGATCCTGTGTATATTTATAGCTTTATTTTTCACTGTCTGCCACATGCATCCTGTGATCCATTCAGTCAACATTTGACAACATTTTCTGAGCCTCTGCTATGAGTGAGGTTGCTCTACAATGAACAGGAGTGAGTAAGACAATCCCTGCCCTCAAAGGTGTTGTAGCTGAGACCTCAAAGGTGGAACTATCTGTGGATCCCTTGAAGATTTGTGCGGCGTGGTCACCTGGAATGCTCCTGGGACCCCTCTCCTGCTTCCTCCATCTGGACAGCTCCTTCTTGTGTTCTAACACTGTCTCAAGTTGTCCTCTTTGGAACCTTCCCTCTCATACTTGCGGTTCCTCTGGGCTCCTGCAGCCTGATGCACATTCATGTTCCATAGCACATACATCATAAGTACTAACTTTGTAAGTGTATGCTTATTATATTATGTTGATAGGCTTCCCACGGACGGGAGTTTGGTGGCCCTCTGAGAATTAACCCGAAGGCTGTCTTAGTGTGGATCAGAGTGAAGATGTGTAAAGTGACCTTATAGACAAAATGTCCCAGGCAAGATTTATGTGTAACTTGATTAAAGGCTAATATAACCAAAGAAAGGGCTCATCTGTCAAAAGGGGAAAGACAGGGATTTGTTAGCCAAGAAAACCATGTAAAGGAAGGAGCCCAAAGTGACCGTGCTGCCCATGGAGAGGAGCTGAGATCACTCAGCTGGAAGCCTGGGTCTTGGACCCAATATGTCCCTGGAGAAGGTTGGGCTCTCCTGGCACCTGCCATCCTGGTTACCTTCAGATTCCTGGTTTAGGTCCTTGGCTGCAGATTCCCAGTCTCATCTCACACTGCCTTTCCATGGATTAGCCTAGAGAATGATGCATCGCAGGCTCCGTTCCACTCTGACTGTCAATTAATTCAGTAGCAATCTGGTTTGTGTATATGTCTATTGTGAATCTGATTTGGCAACTTTGTTTTTCTAAGGCTTATTTATGTATTTTGAGAGAGAGCCACCGCATGGGGGCACAGAAGCATGCGCGTGGTGGGGGGGAGGGGCGGAGGGAGTGAGAGAATCCCAGGGAGACTTCACGCTGTCAGCGCAGAGCCCGCAGGGGGTGGGGGTGGGGATTGAACTCACAAATGATGAGATCATGACCTGAGCCCAAATCAAGAGCCAGACGCTTAATGGACTGAGCCTCCTGGGCGCCCCTGACTTGGCGACTTTGTGAGGAGGGTAAAAGCCAGAGGGTAAACTTGGACTGTGAGTTCCAATCAGAAACTCTACTTTTGGGAGCTGCCCTCCCATGTGCTCCCCGCCTGTATCCACATGCCGGATCCTCAGGGTCTTCTCTGTGTTTAGGACGTTGTCCTGCAGAGAGAGGGATCAGGCGGACGGCTGTCGTTTCACTCCCACTCCAGGCTCTCCCAAGGCTTACCCAGTGCTTAAATCTCCTGCGTGTATTTACAGCATCACCTGTACCCTGTGCCGGGCTCCCTCTGCCCTGGACCCTCCGCTGGTGGCCCCATCAGGCGTCTTCCGTGTGAGTCTCTGGTACGAGGCCTGCCAGAGGCCTGTGTGTGGAAGGGCATTCATATTTCCTTGACCAACAGGAGGTATTTGTTTCCACATACGTCCCTTGAGTTCTCAAGGAAAACTGCTTGCTGTCTGAAATTCTTTCGAAATATAAATGTGAAATAAAACCCCTTTTCCTTGACCTGAAACCTCAGAGCAGGTAAGCTAGCTGACACTGGGGCAGCAGGTCATGTATGGAAACTGTCTTCTGTGTGCGTAAGGCCCTACTCTGTCTCATTCATGTGGAAATACCGATGGGTCTCTGGACGCGTGTGCTCACCCACGGCGTGAGGTGTGGTGGTGTCGGCCTTGGAGGGGTTTGTGACCTTCTTTAGCCCCCACTTCCCACGTGGGGCTGAGGGAGGACTTGGGGAGATGATGGCCGGGGTAATGTTCTCACCGACACATAGGACCACATGCACTGGCTTCCTTACATGATGCCAGAAAATCGAAGAATGGCAAATTCTAGTCTAGCCAGCTCCCCACCGTGCTGTTCATGACCACTGCGGTCTGATGCAGTCCTGAGCTGGGCTTGCTGATACAGTTTTCCAGTGACTTCGTGTGATTGGATGGTACTCACGAGACATTCCTCCCTCTACCTGGCTGTCCCATGGGTCACATTTTCAAAGAGTCCCCTGGAGAACACAGTCCCTGGGAAGGTTGCAGCTTGCCGATCTTAGATGTCTTGCCTAGATTCCTGTTAGTTTTGATTCCTGATTTTCCCTTCGTATTATTCATCCTTCAGTCCTCTGTCCTGATGGTCAGGGTCCACGATTTCAGGTTCCCTCCGTTCTCCAAAGTCTGTCCTGATAGTCAGGGTCCATGATTTTAGGTCCTCTCCATCCTCCAAAGTCTGTCCTGATGGTCAGGGTCCACGATTTCAGGTCCCCTCCATTCTCCAAAGTGGCGTGAATTGTATTTGTTTAGCAGTTGTTACCTGTGTAGACACACCATCATGGAGGGGACCTGAGTCCCTCCTGCAGCCAGAGCTGAAAGGTGGGATTCCCACTGTCTGTTTGGCCAGTGACTTGTCCGTGCTGGATGCCCTCTGGGAGGGGCTGTGCAGGTTCGGCGTCGGTAGCAATGTCTGTGCACATGACATCTTGCTGTGCTGAGACTTTTCAGACAGAGCTCCCTGGAGAAGGTTGGTTTTAGAGACGGATCAAATAATGTTGGAAGAGCCAGTGAGCATGCAGCAGCCCTGTCTCCAAAGCTGCGTCAGCCGTAGGCCCGTAGGCATGGCACTGGCTGCCTGCACGCCATGAATGCACACAATAGTCATTCCTGTCCCAAAGAGAAGGTGGCATGGGCCCCACTCTGACCCCTGTTGAGGATGGGTGGGATGTGCTCCTGCCAGGCCAGGAACATCCATGGAAATCGCTGGGAATCCCACCCCCCAGTGGGCGAGGGCGGTGGGGAGGTGGGGCCCTGGGAACCGTTTTTGTGTTAGGAGAGACTTCCATGTGAGGCTGCTACTCGGATGCTCCCAAACAAAAACAGAGCCCCAAAGGGGACGCAGGTACATGCACGCACAGACCGTGCTTTGGCGTGGCAGGGGCAGTTTCTCATGGGCACACACTGCCCTGCAGTGTCCGGGGTCTGGGTGGCTCCCCCTCCTCGCCTGCAGTGTTCCTGCGGGTCCTCCCCTGGGTCTCACCTGGGAAATCGGGACAAGTCATACTTGCTTTGAGACAGGGCGTCAGGGAGGGAGACCTAGGACCTTGCAAGCCTCCCATCTATGGTTGCAAGCAGTTTTCAGAGAAGAGCCTCTGGACATGTCAGTGTTTCCTGCTCACTGGAGCTGGGGACAGAGGAGGGCTGCGTGCCCCGTCCCCACTCCCAGCAAGCTGGTGGCAGGGACCACGGGGAAGTGAGCAAATCTCTTCAGGAAGAGCCAGATATCCAGCCAGGTCATCTCGTGCTTGGGTAGCTTTTCTGCCTGGTCATTGTGGCAAAGGGTGATGAATGGAGTTGGAAGGGTTGATTGCTTGGTGAATATGTTTTAAAATGGATTTTAATTGTTGGTGTTTTTTTTTTTTTTTTTCTGCTTTTGCCTGAAAGGTCTTTTCTAGCAAAGGTCATAACTTTAGAAGTCTGAAGCAAAATCAGCACAACGGGAAGTTCCCTGCAGTAAACAAGCATGGTGGGGGAGCGAGGGGTGTGGGGTCCGGATGCGGACACCGCCTTCTGCCACACTGTGTTTGAGGGTGGGTGGTCCTCCGGGCTGTTTCCCAGAATTCCTAGAGTCCGGTGGAGTGACACTGAAGACAGGAAGTGAGTTAGCTAGAACGGTTTCTTTGTTTTGCACTAAAATGACCTCCGCTGCTGGTGCTAAGGTGAGCTCTTGTGCTGCTGGAACCTGGAAAACCACCTACAAAGCGCAGTGGGAGCTTTGTCTGCACTTGGCCTCCATGAAGGTCGTACACATTTGAGTGTCACATCCTCATATGGCACACGTCTGTGGCTGCACCTTCCCACGGGCAGAGAGTTCCCTCGTCGCCTCTGCATGCCAGTGCAGATGGCCCGTCTGTGTCCCGCCCCAGTGGATGCGGCTCTTGTCCCCTGCCCCTCCTCCATGCCGACTCCCCCCCCCCCCCCGCCCCTTCTCTCAGGTATGTCCGTCAGACCATCAGCACTTCCCACACAGTTTTCCTTCTTGAGAGTTCGGAAGGCACGCAGGCTACACTTTTTCAGCATCCTTAGGTGTCTGCAGAGAGGATCTTCGGGCTTCCTGGTCTGTGATGTTGGTGGAGCTGGAACACGATGGTCATTGTGCAGCCTGTCTGATAATGAAGTCTGTAAATAAGGTAAACGCCAATTAGCAGGGGACTGGTTAGGCCAAGCCTCAGCAAGCCCTATGTAAATCGCCAGATAGGCAGGACCCCAGCCACGTATGGTCCCTGCTTTGACTCCTTGTTTTCTTGTTTGCCTGTGTTTTACAACCATTAAAAAATGTAAAAACTATCCTCAGCTTCCAGAGGAATGGTCCTTGAACTAGATTTTGCTCGAGGACCTGCTAGGTTAAACTGTGCTATAGCCATACAATATGACCCTATGTTGTCATTAGAGCAGTTTTATGTGACAGCATTAAATGAGATGGCAAATATTGATGCCATGTATTTAAATGAAAAAACATCAATGCATGTCACAAAACATGGAAAATACAGTTTCCGATTTTTAAAAAAAATGTTTATTTGTTTTGAGAGAAAGAGAGAGAGAGCGTGAGGAGGGAGGGGGAAAGGCAGAGAGAAGGGGAGAGAGAATCCCCAGCAGGCTCCATGAGCCTGACTCGGGGCTTGATCTCACCAATGGTGAGATTGTGATCAGAGCAGAAATCAAGAATCCAACGTTTGACTGATTGAGCCACCCAGGTGCCCCCGATTTTGATTTTTCAAGAAGAACCCCTCCTTAAAAACATTTGTGTACACGGGTGCCTGGGTGGTTCAGTAGGTCGAGCGACCGACTTTGGCTCAGGTCACGATCTCACGGTTTGTGAGTTCGAGCCCCGTGTCGGGCTCTGTGCTGGCAGCTCGGAGCCTGGAGACTGCTTTGGATTCTGTGTCTCCCTCTCTCTCTGCCCCTCCCCCACTCATGCTCTGTCTCTCTATGTCTCAGAAATAAATAAACATTAAAAAAAATTTGTGTACAAATATGCAAAAAAAAAAAAAAAGACTGAACAGAAACCCAATCTTAACACCATCTCTGGATTGAGGCACTGCAGCCCAGCAGGGGTCACTAATGTGCGAGGGGACACCTGCACTACAGAAGCCACCATGGAATGAAACATCAGCTGGCTTGTCTCTGTCTGCTTGGCCGCCCTAACAGAACACAACAGACGGGGTGGCTTGTAAACAACAGACACTTACTGCTCACAGTTCCGTAGGCTGGAAGTTTGGGCTCTGGTGAAGGCCCCCTTCTGGGTTGCAGACAGCTGCCTTCCTGCTGTGTCCTTACATTGTGGGAAGAGAGCTAGCTAGCTCTTGGGGTCCTTTGATGGGGGTGCTGATCTCATTTATGGTCCTCTCCCCCCATAACCTTGCACCTCCCAAAGGCCCCACCTCCTAACACGGTCACCTTGGGATGAGGGTTTCCACGTATGCATCTGGGGGAGACACATTCAGTCCATGCGCACCCCTCCATGTTAATACTTATTGTCTCTGGTTCTGGGCCCCAGAGCAGAAAGTCTGCGTTTTGGTTCTTCTGAGCCTTTGAGAAAGACTCTCAAGGATGTTGACTTAGATCCGAGGCACCACGGAAATTTCCTGTGGAGGTCGTTAGAGGTTTGTGATTCGAATTTAAACATGGTGTTACCTCATCAAAATAAATTCAGTATTGACCAACGGTTTCAATATAGAAAGTGAAACCAAAAAATCACTAGAGGAAAACATTTTTTTGGTATGTGGTAAAATCATTTCTAAGAATGACAGAAACCGTGAAGCTCATAAAAGAGAAGATTAATAAATACATCGACTGATGAAAATAGAAAACCGTAGAACAAAAATGCCGTAAATAACATCAAAAGACAAAGTAGGAGATGAAAAATATTTGCAACACATCAGACAAAAGTGTATTCTCCTTAAATGTAAAGAAAGCTCAGATCTATAAGATGGACAATGCACTCGAAAATCAGCAGAGACTTAGAAAAGACAGTTCAGGCAGGGAAATACTGATGGCCAGTCAGCACGGCCAAATTCACAACTTCACTACTAATTCAAGGTCTGTTTCTCAAGAACAGTGATACCGTTTCCCTCCATCTGATTGGCAAAAATGCTAGAGCCTCACACAACCCAGTGCTGGCGGGTGTGCTCTCAAGTGCACCAGCGGAGGGGGTACATAACTCCAGCTCTTTGAAGGTCATTTTGACGTGGTTTGTCAGAATTTAAAAGGCATTGTTGCTTCAAGGAGCAGTTCCCCTGCTGCATTGTTTTCTGTGGCTGCCCTCAGAGCCGTGCACAAATACGTACACACACCTCTGTTCGCGGTAGCGTTTTGTGCGACAGCAATTCAGGCGTCTGTCGGTAGGGGGCCAGTTCCGGGAGGTTTTATTACGACCAAGACACGGAGCATGGCGTAGCCATTACGAACAAGCTCCAAAAATGTTAGGTGAAAGCCAGCAGGTTGGTTTGCAGTAGTATGACATGACCTTGCGAATTTAAAACATTAACGCCTTCCTGCGGTCAACAGAGGTGACCTTTGCTGCGGGGCGTGAGGAGCCCTTGTTCTTTTGGCTTCTGCCTCCTTTTTGTATGCGTGGATTCTACAGTTTAAAAAATGACCTTCTGTTATTGAAGGATTTGGATGTCCAGACAAAATTGAAAGTAAATACAAGACCCCCCCACAATCCCCCCAAACAAACACCTCTCAGTGGATCAGAGACTTGGGACGACCCTGAGGCTGGTGCTCCTGGAATCTAACACCAGCTGCTAGGGGAAACTGAACAAACACAAGGAAGCCAAGGAAGCCAAGGAAGCCAGGCTCTCTTTGGCCCAGAGCGAAGGTTCCCTTTAATGATCTAGAAATTTTTATATTAATGTCAAGCATGGATAGTATATTGAACCGTTATCTGTAATAAAATGAGCCATTAATAGTTTATAGTAGGGAGTACGTCTACCAAGCTCCAACTTACCCTAAAAGAATTTAACCTCAAGTTGATATAAAATTGCTGAACCAATAGTCCTGTGAATTAGAATTCTAAGAGCTCTTGTGCTCTGTGATGAGTGTATGTGTGCATGTGAGTATATGTGCATGTTTTGGGGATGGTGGTGGAATAGTATCGAGGTGGGAATTTAGAAAATGTGTTCAATGTGGGACTGAGATAAGAAGTGTACTGAAATATTGAAGGAAATTAACCCAATAGCCAAGAGGTGCTATGAGTGTGTGTGTGTGTGTGTGCGCGTGCGCGCGCGTGCGTGCGTGTTTTCTCCCAGCAAGGAGGATTCAGAGGAGAGGTCCTATCAGTATTTTTAAGCAGGGCATTTAAGAGAATAGTTGTAGTACCCAGGGTAACACTCATTAACAAACCTCAAACATCAGCTGACAGCATGGTGAGAGTACCTCCCGCTTGGTGCATCATAGGTGGTGGGGCCTGTCCATGTGGTGACTCGAGCTCCAGGTGTCTTCCACTTTCGAAACTGCATTTCGACATAGGACTTCCAAGGAAAGGAGAGGGCAGAGCAGGGACGCAGGCCACTCCCACCCACAGCCACTGACCAGGGCTGGTCACGTGGCTCCAGGCCACTTCCAGGAAGTCTAGAACACAGCGCACCTGTGAGCAAATCTTACCCAAATGTCTGTGGCATCTGGGTTTGTGCTCTCAGGGCTTGAATTCTGAGGAAATGCAGACAGCTAAAGACCTAAGACTGTGTTTTCTTTCTTTTTTAAATTTAAATTCAAGTTAGTTAACATATAGTACAGTAATGGTTTCAGGAGTGGAATTTAGTGATTCATCACTTACTTAGTCACAAGTGCTTTCCTCAATGCCCATCACCCATTTGGCCCATCCCCACCCCGCTCCCTTCCTCAACCCTGTTTGTTCTCTGTATTTAAGAGTCTCTTTTGGGGTCACCTGAGTGGCTCAATGAGTTAAGTGTCTGACTCTTGATTTTGGCTCAGGTCATGATCTCATGGTTGAGACTGAGCCTTGCATCAGGCTCCATCATGAGTGTGGAGCCTGCTTGGGATTCTCTCTCTCTTCTCTCTCTCTCTCTCTGCCACTCCCCTGCTCATGCTGTCTCTCTCTTTTTTCTCTCTCTCTCAATAAATAAAGATTTCAAAAATGCATAGGGTTTGTCTCTCTCTGTTTTTATCTTATTTTTCCTTCTCTTCCCCTATGTTCATCTGTTTTGTTTCTTAAGTTCCACATATGAGTGAAATCATATGGTATTTGTCTTTCTCTGACTGACTAATCCGATTAGGGTAATACACTCTAATTCCATCCACATTACTGCAAATGGCAAGATTTCATTCTTTTCAATTGCCAATTCCATTGTATATATATACACCACATCTTCTTTATCTATTCATCAGTCTATGGACATTTAGGCTTTTCCCACAATTTGGCTATTGTTGATAGCACTGTTAGAAACAATGGGGTGTGTATGTCCCTTCGAATCAGCATTTTGTACTCTTTGGATAAGTACCTAGTAGTGTAATTGCTGGCTCATAGGGTAGTTCTATGCATAGGATCTCTTATGGTATGTCTCTCTCTCTTTGTTTTTTTTTTTTTTGAAGAACTTTTTGAGGAACCTCTATACTGTTTTCCAGAGTGGTTGCACCAGTTTGCATTCCTACCAACAGTGCAAAAAGGGTACCCCTTTCTCTGCATCCTTGCCAAAGTCTGTTGTTTTCTGAGTTGTTAATTTTAGCCATTCTGACCAGTGTGAGGTGGTATCTCATTGTGGTTTTGAATTGCATTTCCCTGATGATGAGTGCTGTTGAGCATCTTTTCATGTGTCTGTTGGCCATCTGGATGTCTTCTTTGCAAAAGTGTCTGTTCATGTCCTCTGCCCATTTCTTCAGTGGATTATTTGTTTTTGGGGTGTTGAGTTTGTTAAGTTCTTTATAGATTTTGAATCTAACCCTTTATCAGATATGTCACTTGCAAATATCTTCTCCCGTTCTGTCAGTTGCCTTTTAGTTTTGCTGACTGTTTCCTTCACTGTGCAGAAGCTGTTTATCTTGATGAGGTCCCAATAGTTCATTTTTGCTTTTGTTTCCCTTGCCTTTGGAGACATGTCTAGCAAGATATGTCTTGCTGCAGCTGAGGTCAAAGAGGTTGCTGCCTGTGTTCTCCTCTAGGATTTTGATGGTTTCCTGTCTCACATTTAGGTCTTCAATCCATTTTGAGTTTATTTTTGTGTATGGTGTAAGAAAGTGGTCCAGGTTCATTCTTTTGGGCGTCACGGTCCAGTTTTCCCAGCATCACTTGCTGAAGAGACTGTCTTTATTCCATTGGATATTCTTTCCTGCTTTGTGAAAGATTAGTTGGCCATACGTTTGTGGGTCCATTTCTGGTTCTCTATTCTGTTCCATTGATCTGAGTGTCTGTTTTTGTGCCAGTAACATACTGTCTTGATGACTACAGCTTTGTGATGCCCCCAGCTTTGGTTTTCTTTTTCGAGATTGCTTTGGCTATTCGGGGTCTTTTCTGGTTTTATGCAAATTTTAGGATTGTTTGTTCTAGCTCTGTGAAGAATGCTGGTGGCATTTTGATAGGGATTACATTAAATGTATAGATTTATTTGGGTAGTATAGACATTTTAACAATATTTGTTCTTCCATTCCATGAGCATGGAATATTTTTCCATTTCTTTGTGTCTTCTTGAATTTCTTTTATAACCTTTCTATAGTTTTCAGTATACAGAACTTTTACCTCTTTGGTTAGGTTTATTCCTAGGTATCTTATGGTTTTTGGTACAATTGTAAATGGGACTGATTCCTTGATTTCTCTTTCTGATGCTTCATTATTGTTGTATAGAAATGCAACAGATTTTTGTACATTGATTTTATACCCTGAAACTTTGCTGAATTCAGGGATCAGTTCCAGAAGTTTTTTGGTGCAGTCCTTTGGGTTTTCCACGTGGAGTCTCATGTCAAAGACCCGAGACTGTGTTTTCTATGACAGTTGAAAACAGTCACATTTTACAAATTCCTGATTTATTACCTGTGACTCCTCGTTTGTCTTTAGAAAATACTGTCAAGAGTTTTTACTTATGATTTCTCTCAAACACACTATTCATCCTCTTTTTATTTTTTTATTTTATTCATCCTTTTTTAAAAAGTAGTTTCCAACGTATTTACCAAACCTGGAGTCACTTTAAATATTCCCATCGACCTGTTGCATTTCACTTAGTGAGCAGAAAGCTAACAGCTCTCTCCGACTGGGGAAGAGCCCAGAGACCTGGGCACCAGCACTCCTGAACACCATGATCCTTGGCTTCGTTGGGGCTGGACCAGCTATGATTATCTGCTGTTCTAGTGGCCCTCCTGCATTACAGAGAGAGCCCTGGGGCAGGGCAGCACTTGTGCTTTGGTCTAGGCTCCCCCCAAACTCAAGAAGTGGCTTTTGGCAGGTTGCTTAACCTCCCAGGTCAGTCCTGTGATGTAAAAAATATCAGGAGAACAGGTGCCCTTGTTTCCAATTGCTTTTGAGCGTCTCCGCTGGGACGGGCTGGGAAACGTCAGGTTCATGGCTCATGGGCTGCTGGACTATGCATGCCTCTGTCACCAGAACTAACAGATCCCTCTTCTTTACTGGGATTCTGCATTCCATTTTATTGAACAAAATATCCCACTAGTGTGAAAACCACTGGGGGTGGGTGGGTATTAAGAGCCCACCAAGCTCTGAGCCTCGGATTCAGAAGCACACTATTCTTTTAGTTGATGGTGTCTCTTCTTCCTGGTTTTGGCTGCCCAGCTTCTGGTTTTTCCTAGCACTTCATGGGTTTCCTAGATGGACAGGTAGGTGGGGGCAGTGGCCCAAAGGACAATACAGATAATCCTCTGGTGACCATGGTGAGGGGTTGGAAGGAAGGAAGATGACGAAATTATTTGCAAAAATAAAGGCTTTGGGATATGAACGGATGTTCTAGCATGTGCCCCTGTTGCCTGCCTATCCGGAGAAGGAGAGCCGCCCAGCCCCGTGTGCAGAGAGCACAGCAGGAAGCCTGGTGCATGACTGCTGGAGAAACAGTCAGAAGGCTCCAACTGTGTCCCCATCCCCAGCCACTAGATTGCCATGTATCCTAAGAGTTACATAATTAATCTCCTTGGCTCTTGGGACAAGGGGGCACTGCTGAGAGGGATGGTGGCCTCCCCATACACTCTCACAGCATCCAACCCCGGGACATGTGTCAGAATGGCTGGGCGATTGAGGCTGGTGGACAGTTAGGATGGGACCGGCAAATTATGATGGAAATCCTGACAGTGAGATGAGGGCAGGGATCCCTGCTCTGGGGATGTGGAGGGTGGGATGGTACAGGTGGGGCTGGGGGCTGGGGGGGTGGGCTGGCATCACAGTCCTGGAGCCAACGGGAGGCATATGGCAAAGATGCCCATCAAAGGGCTTCTTGATTATCTTGTTATGCAGGTGTGGAAGCCTGGGAAACCTGTGTCCTGGTAAGGATAGCAGGATAGCCCAGGGCCTCATGGAAAAGGGAAGAGCTGTTTCCAGGGATTCGGGTCCTCAGCATGAAGTGCGAGCATAAGATGAAAGTCTAGCCCCAGTGATTCCTTCCTTCCTTCCTTCCTTCCTTTTCTTCTTTCTTTCTTTTCTTCCTCCTTCCCTCCCTCCCTCCTTTTCCTTCCTTCCTTCCTTCCTTCCTTCCTTCCTTCCTTCCTTCCTTCCTTCCTTCCTCTCCTTTTCCTTCCTTCCTTCCTTCCTTCCTTCCTTCCTTCCTTCCTTCCTTCCTTCTTCTCCTCCTTCTCCTCCTTCTTCTTGTTTTAAGCCGGCTTCATGCCCAGCCCAGAGCCCAATGCAATGCTTGAACTCAAGAACCTGCGATCAAGACCTGAGCTGAGATCAAGATTCAGACTCTCAACTGACTGACCCTGGTCCTTTGATTTCTTCCTTCTCAACTGCAGTCAGTGAACCATGAGTGGGTTAATTTGTGTACTGCTTTCCCAGTATCTTCAAAAATGAAAATTGCTTGTCTCTCAGTCCTGTGATGGAGTCTGAGGATTTGAAAGAGGAGCCGCTGAAATCAGCTGTTGGCTGGCAACTGGCTCTGTGCTGTGGCTTCCAGGGAGCTGGCCAAGCACTCGCTGCAGAAAAGTGTGGGGAGACCGGGCCGCTGGCCCCCTCTTTCGCAGCGGAGCAGGTCCTGACCCATTGTTCTCCCCTCGTACATCTCAGCACCTTCCCCAGTGCCACCGCCCTGCGACCTCTCCACAGTTGCCACCACCAAGATCAGCTTGAAAGGTCAGAGAGAAACGTAGTTTCGAGTCCGTGCTGCTCATTGTGACCAGTCTTCAGTGGGCCCAGCGTCTTACTGCTCAGTCTTCAGAAATCAGGCAAACTCAGAAAATGTCAAATCTCTACATGTTGATGGTGAGGATGTGTCACAAGTGTGATGCATTAGACGCCTCAGGACATTTGCTTCCTTCATTTGAAAGGTTAGGCTTCATATGAAAATCACAAAGAAGTCCCCAAAGGCCAGGAATCTTTTTTAGAAAAATCATTTGACCAAATGTTCTAACGTCACACTCAGGGTGGGCACCTAGACCAAGAACGGGCAAGGTGCCTGCACTCACTGCCCCGTTCCACACAGTGCTGGGCGTCCAAGCAGAGCCCACAGGCACGGCAAAGAAAAAAGAGGCATCCAAACTGGAAAAGAAGAAGTAGGTTGTCCCTGTCTGTGGATGACGTGATTCTGTATGTATGTATGTATGTATGTATGTATGTATGTAGAAGACCCTGAAGACCCCACAAGACGCTATTGGAAGTAATACATGAGTTCAGTAAAGTGGCGGGACACCAAAGTCAGTTGCATTTCTGTATACTAACAGAGAACCACCTGACAAGGAAATTAAGAAAACAATCTCATTTACAATAGCATCCAAAAGAATGAAATACTCAGGAACTAATGTTTTTGTAGAAATGGAAAAAAAATCCTAAAATTTATATGGATCCAGAAAAGACCCAGAATATCCAAAAACAATTTTAAGAAAGAAGAACAAAGCTGGGAGCATTACACATCCAGATTTTGAGATACACTGCATGGCCTGCGGTGAGGGACAGGGCCTAACTGAATGAGTTTACAAGCTGCATGGGAAACGGCCTGTGCTTGGAAGGAAGCTAGCTATCCCCGTGCTCACGTCACCCGTGTGTGCAATGTAGCAGCCACGCTATTTTCTCGATGCTCCAAATCCTCCTGATGCTCAACTCGGGAACTGCTAATCTTCTGGATTCCAAGAGTTTATGTGTTTGTGAGCTATTACCTCTTGCAAGGATGAGGCACAGAATCATGTGTTGATCCTTTAGAGCTGAGCCAGCATTGAAGGGAGAGATTCTGAGGAGACTTTGTTCTTCAGGCCACCCACAGTTTGATGTTGGGCAAAGGAAAGTCACATTCCTTCTCGTGGGAGGCTGACAAGACCTCTGGAATGCCCCGAGAGAGGCCTGCTGTCCGCTGGCCTCCCCACGGTCCACCCGCATCCAGATAGCTCGTCACACTCCTGAGGCAGCATCTCTGAGCTCCTCCAGGCTTGCGCCTCAAAACTGCCATTTTGACTTAATTATAGATGGCATCCATCTTAGGAAGTGAAGGAGAACATTCACCCCCAATTCCTGAAGGGGGGCCAGCAAGGGACCCAGAGGACCTGACTTGCGAACCAGAACGCCACGGATGCCAGCTCCCTGCTCCCCAGGGCTGGGGGCTGCGGACAGACCGGTGGACAGGGATCTCGTCCAAATCCTCGTCATGGCCTCGGGTGTGACAGGGCCCTGCTGAACCACAAATCCTATAAAAATCTCCCTCATACACTCTGTCTCTTGATGAGAAGATTCAGAACAGGGCTCCAGCCACTGCCCTTCAGTTTGGGTGTCCATGGTGTCTGAAGGGCCAGCTGGCTGTCATCATATGGCTTCCATATGTCATCATATGGCTTCCATAGCCCCGGGAGACCCCTGACAAGGTGGGTGGAGGGTGACAAGGCACAGTCCAAACTCCCCCTCTTCAGGAGGTATGGTGGGTGTGTGTTCTGAAGCACAATCTGGGTCCTGGATGTGTCACTCGGTTATTTACTTGGACTTGTGGGTGTTGTCTTGTGAATCTAGGGTGGAACTCTTGATAGGGAGAGTCTTGAGTTTGCTCTACACTTATAGTTGTGGATTGAAAGTGTTCCCCACATGTCCTTTGATCTCTGGTTGGTGTAGCGCTTGAAACCATCAGGCAGACCTTCCTGCAAAAATTTTCTTCCTCTGCATCTGAACCTCAGAAGGAGGTGGCCCTCCAGAGTCACTGTCCCCCACATCTGCCCGCACCCAGCCCTGCGGGGCTCTCGTAAACCTTGTGCTTGCCCTCGAGGAGCTGAGAGCCCCTGAGGGAGGTGAAGAGAATGAATCGACACCCGGCAGCCGAGGACTCTTAAAGACACTGAGGCGTCAGGCCCCGAGAAGAGTGAGGGTGACAGAAAAATATGCACACGTGAGGCAGGGCTGGAGTTAAGCTTGAGGCTGGGTCTTCCTGGGTCGGGGGACAGGGAAGGACGGCAGCATGGTGCCCCTCCAAGGGCCCAGGGTCCAGTCCGCTGGAGCCCAGGACCCCAGTGTGTGCGGCTCCGGTGCGGATTGCGGCCCCTCGGTGTTCTTGGGGCAGGTTACGGGGGTGGGAATGCTGTGTGAGGGGTCCTGCCGGGGGCTCCTCAGTGACGTCTGCCCTGGAGTGGAAGACGGGGAACATGTATGGCCAGCAGGGCTGTGTCCCTGCAGAGAGCTTAGGGCATGCACGTGAATGCCACGCCGGCGGCAGGCTCAGGAGGGCCGTAGGGTGGGGAGGATGACGTGTGACAGGCAGACGTGCAATGCCTCTGGTCCTGTAGTTCTGGGTTAGATTCTTAAAAATGAGGCATCTGAAGAGTGAAAGCGTCACCAAACAGGCGGGCGGTGCGTATCGACCACACGGAGGGGGCGGACTCTTCCTGTGACTCTGTCATTGGCACTCAGGGGTGGGTGTGGGCCGGGATGCCTCAGCGCCCTCCTGCTCAGGACACCTGCACAGCCTCACCTGTTCTGGGGTCTGAAGCAAGTGTTGAACCCTCGGGCTGGGGTGTGTGCTCTTTCAGAAGGTGTAGCCTTGTTCAATGGCAAAAGCATGTCCATACAAAGTTGAATCTTACTATGTATTTATTTAATGCTCTTTCGGAGTTGAGGTAGGTAGGTGGTTACTTACCAATTCTTCCATGATTCCTGCATCTTTCCCCCAGCCCCGGGAGTTATCAAGGCAACACGAGCCCTTTGTCACAGCAGAAGAGCCCTGTTGTCATGTGTCCCCTGAAGGTGGCACCAGGCTGACCCCATTCTAACCTTGGGCGTATGGCTTTGGGTAAAAGAGAAGGAGGGATTTCAGGGGGACAAGCCACGTGTAGGTGCCTAGAGGTGTCATAATGGGGTAGACAGAGTAGGACAGGTGGAGAGACCAGCCTGGCCACTGCAGTGAGAAAGGGGTGCACCTGGGCCTGATGGGGTGGACCCTTCAAAGTGAAGGAGGGTCTAGATAAAGCCCGTGGAAGCAGGATGCCCCAGACGGCTGGCCTGCCCTGTGGCCACGGAGAGGGGGGCCTCCTCCCTGGGCTCATCTCCTCAAGAGCAAAGAAACAGGGTGGGCTGGCTAGGGTCTAAGCTTCCCTCCAGATCAAAAGTGCCGATCATGAAGGGCTGACAATGAGTCCACGACCCCAAAAGGGTGAAAGGCCATCTTTCTCCCAAATGTCCCTTTTTACGTTTCTCATCTAGGGAGGCAGACTTCTAGGGCTGAAGCCACGGGGTTGCTCGCGTTCTGTGTGAAATCTGTTAGACTCTGGCCCCCTCTGCCCCCTGGCCCGAGAATGCTCACGATCTCACCTCTGCCTGCCATCAGGGGAGCTGGGGTTTCTTCTCCAGAGACAATAAGACCCCAGGAGGAGGTATCTATATGTTGGAAATAGGTAGGCAAATATCGAAGGCTTTGACATGAGGCAGAGAGACTGAAATAAACCAACTAAAAATGATCCCAGGGAAAGCAAAGATAAACACAAGAACAGATGTGTTCTTCAAAAGGTTTGAGAGTATGCTAATAAATAAGAACACGATGCCACACACAGAAAATAATCCGGGAATGGAGAGGGGCTCCTGGAAATCAGAGACATGATTTACAAAATGAAAGATTCAGTGGAAGTGCTGGGAGGTAACGTAAGGAAACGTCCTGGAAAGTAGAGCGAGATGACAGGACACCTAACAGTATCTAACTAGTAGGAATTTGGAAAACGATGGAAAAAAGGAAGGGAGAAATATCAAAGAAATGTAAGAAAAGTTTCCCGGAGTTAAAGGACGCCAAGTCTCCGGATTAACTGGGCCCTCCAAGTGAATGCAAAAAAAAAAAAAAAAAAAGCCCTAAACCAAAAACCAAATCAAACAAACAAGAAAACTCAAACCTAGGCAGACATCTAGCATCACTAGGTTTCCGAGCACCAAGAGTCAGGAGAAGACCCTAGAGAGTCCCAGGGGGTGGAGGGCAGAGGGATCGATGGAGGGAGATGAGATTCAGGTTGGTAGTGATTCTCAGCGGCCACAGCGGCACAGGCGTCACTTGGGAGAAGGCTTTGCTAGTTCTAGAAGGAATGGTTTCAACCTGAAACAAAGGCAGGTCACCAATGAGATGTAATAGTAGTCGCTTCACATAATCATAATCTCAGGTAATTTTTTTTCTGATGTACTCTTTTTCAGAAAGCTACATGAGGATGTAACCCAAGAAAACAAGGTAGAAAAAATCAAGAGAAAAGACTGGGGCCCCAGGAACTAGCTGACCCTTGAAGAAAGGCCTGACAGCAAATCAGGTCCCTGGGATGACGAGTGGGTAGATGGGGGTGCCCTGGGGGGGGGGGGTGGGGATCTGGGAGAGGGAGAGGAGAAAAGTCTCTCCAGATGATCTGACTGCTCAGTGTAGTCGAGTTTGTAGAGAAAATTAAGAATACACAGGCATGGACAGAGCAAGAGAAGGGGAAGCAGTGTAGAAGCTATACAGCAATGGAAAATTAATCATAATGCTATGCTCAGCTTTACAATGAGCTTTACATTGTTAGAGCGTCAATGCTGGTTGTGCTAATTAAAATCAGGATTTAATTGTCGGCAGTGGAAGGAAAGTTAGGAGGTCTATGAAAGCCAAATCTTTTCACTTCAACAGAAGTCAGTGTTTACAATCGATCAGTAGGAAGTCCCATTTTTAAGACTGTCCTCCGGAAATGTGTCAAGTATCAGAAAACCTGGGATGAGGCTTGAGAGTATCTGCTTTGGGAACCTGTAGAGGAGATGTGATTTGCACCGTTTGATATTTCTGATCATGTGTGTACTTTGCATCGATTGCCATGACCCGGTCATCCTGATACTGTTGTTATTTTGTTTTGAGTTCTGCCCCCTGGAGGCTGTGGCAGCCCTCCGCTCTTGGCACCTAACTGAGCCCGTGTCTCCCAGGTGGTGCAGCTGGCCTTTCACCAAACATCTGTCTCCCCACCCCCGCCCGCCAAGGGGAGGCCTCACCTGGCTGTGAGCCTGTGGCCTGGGCTCCGTGGCGGGCACAGCTGAGCTCCTGTGTCTTCTGGGAGGAAAGCAGGGGGCGGGGTGACAGGTCATTGTGCTGGCATGGTCAGGTGCCCCTGCCTCCCAGCAGAGCCCTTTGACCCCAGTACCTGCTTCTCAGGTGAAGCTACACTTTGACCCCATGCCCGCTCAGGTGACTGTGCTCTCGCTCTCTACTATAAACCCATTCTCTTACTCACAGGGAGATGGCCAGGACAGCCACCTCTGGGTTCAGCGCCCTGCTCTGCCACTTGCTGCCTGGGCACTTCGGGTGAGTTGCCTGTCCTCTCTGAGCCTTGGTGTCTCTGCCTGTAACATGGGGTAATAGTAGCACGTGCAGCACAGACTGTGAAGTGATGAGTGTATTTCCTGTCATGTAGATGCCCTCGGCGAGTGTCACTGTTGACGTCACAGTTCTTGTGGAGCACCGTGAACAGTGGACGGTGTACACGTGGCCCCTCGTCCCACGGAGCCTACAGTCTCCCGGGCCTCACCCTGTACGGGGCCAGTGAGGAGCAATGCACCTGTTAATGGTCTGGTATTGGTGCGCTTATCCATGTAACTGATCCAGATGGAGGCCTTCCATTTGCAAGGCTCTGTTGGATCACTGACTCCAGAGAGGGGGTGGGCGGTGAGCTGGGGTGGGAGCCCCGTGGCTGGGAGGAGGCCAGTGTGGACGTGCAAACCCTGCTCGCTGCTTCCCCATCGCTTCTGCTCGGTGGTCTTCCACGGGCCGTCCTGATGCCCTGCCGGCAGCTAACCCTCTTCCCACATCAGACTTTCATCTTGGTTTGGGATGGAAAATTGTCTCATGCCATTCTAATTATTCTTCATGCGATGACTTGTAATGTAAGCTGAGAGCTTTGGATCATCTAGGCTCTTTTTGCAGGTCAAGAAAGCTGTTCTCTCTTAAGAAGCCTGCTCTTGAATAAGAAGCCTGGGGTTTTAAGACCCAACATCTGAGAGGAGATTTTAAAAAGTGATTTAGAACCCTAGTTGGCTTTGGTTCTAAGCTTTATGCAAGCTCCCCATCCCCCAACCCTCAGCTAGCAAATTCTATGGCTCATTTGGTTGCTGTGGGGAAACAGGGAATTTTTAAGGGAAAATAAGTTCTCTCATTTTATCTTCTCCCCCCATAGTGAACCTTTGCATTCTGGCAAAGAATCTTTGCTTTTCCTAGCTACTTCCTTGTCCAAGATTATGAGAAACATGTCTCTGTTCTGAACTCCCCCATCCTGGAATAATAAAGAAGTCCCCAAAGGCCAGGAAGATTTTTTTAGAAAAAGCATTTGACCAAACATTCTTTCATGAGAAGAATGATCAACAAACGAGGTATAGAAGGCACCCAGATTATGGCTCTTGGAGGTATGCCTTGTTTCTGGGTGAAGTTCACGCTCTCCTCCCCTGGTCAGTGGCCTGTGACCTAGCCTGTAGGAGGCAGGAGCACGTGAGAAGGCAGGGTTCTCATACCGAGTGCATGAGAAACACTGGGATAGCTTGTCAATGATGTAGACTCCTATCTGTGTCCCTCCATGTGAGGCAGTCAGTCTAGGATGGGTCCCAGGAACCCAGGTGATTCTTATCTTCGACAAATACCAATACATCTGGTGATGACTGGCCAACTCCAACAGAGCTTGTCACTTATGGAGTTTGTAGACAGCAGAGTCCCAGAAGTTGAGACCTGGAGCTAGATGTCGATGGTAGCCAACATCGGAGATGAGGTGGGGTGGTCCGTCAGGCGGCAGAGCAGGAAGAGCGACCCGGCAGGAGGGGAAGCAGAGACGATGGGGTCAGAGTGTGACAGTTCTAGACTTGCCTGCTGATCCCCCTAGCTGCTGTGGGGCTCCCGAGCTCTCCTCAACACCAGATGACACGTGAGCTCCTGTCACACAAGGTCGGTGGCTGTTGAAGCTCTTTCTGCCCTAATCTCCTTGTGCTTTCAATAAATTCATTAATCAGACCCTGAGCAGGTGTTTATCGCCTGCCACTAAGGTATCTCCTACCTCATAAATGGATGGATGCTTCTCCATTGGGTCCAGTCGATCAGTTAGGAATGCTTTGGCTCCAAGTGACAGAATATGATAAGTAAAGTCCTTTCAGTTTACTTACCTGGGCAGGTGTACTTATTCCCTATGGAAAGAGGTCTGGGAGAAGGTGGCTGCGGGCCCCGGCCTGGCGATTTGCTGATGCCGGGGCCGAATCCATGCAAGGTTGTCACATTTCCCCCATGATCACAAGTGACTGCTCGGGTCCTCACATCTGTGTCGTAGGCAGGAAGACACAAGGAAAAGGTGTTTTATAAACTGGGTCGACATCTCCCATTAGCGACGTGAAGTCGAGGAAATTATTCTCAGTGGCGTGGGTGGGGCCTCTCTAATCACTAGAAAGACCTTAAAGCAGACACCAAGGTTTCCCTAAAGAAGATCTCCCTCAGGACTGTGGAACAGATATCTTGCCTTAGCGTCCAGTCTGCTGGCCTGGCCTGTGGGTTTTGGGCTTTTTGGCCCCATAATTGCATGAGCTGATTCCTTGAGATACCGCCCCCCCCCCCCCCCCCACAGACAGTAAACACGGCAGGTAAGTAACCTGAAAGGGTTACGTCTGTTGGTTGATTTGTGTTTTCTGCAGCTATGACCAGAGGATTCACATTTCAGACGGTTTTCAGATGATTTAAACAGCCCAAAGCTGGACCTCTGTGGTGCTACGTCTATCTGCAGAGAGGAAATCTGAAGACTCGGCTTCAGGCTGAGCCACCTCCACCCCTCCAGCCTTGGCATCCTGTGTTCAAGTTGTGATGGATCCAGCCCCTGAGCCAAATGACACGCCTCCAGTGCTGTAGACATGACTTTGGCTCTGCAGAAGCAAGGCAGACACCTTTTCGGAAAAACTGCCCTCTGTGGACCCAGAGAAGCCAGCCCTGTGAGAGGGGGGCGGAGTTTCTGATGTCAACTTTATGAAATGAGTTGTTCCGGAAAATGTTCTGCTACGTCGGTGTTGAGTGATCTCATAACTGTCAATGCAGGCCAAAACCCACCTTAGCAAATTGTTTTATAATTAGTTAATTCTGTGTGATCAACAAATGATTTATAATCCTTAGAATAGGGCACACTAATCCAAAAATCAACACCGAAAACCCTAGGAAAAGTACTCAAACAATCCTCGAACAGAATAGAAGTCGCCTACTTCTGGGGCCCGGCTTTCCTGAGGTAAGAAGCAAGGCCTGAACCCCAGCCCAGCCGCCCCAACCAGCAGACCTAATGCTTCTCGTCCGCCCTCGGCCTGCTGAGCGGACAGGAGGGGAGCTGTGCTCTGCAGTGAGTCCTCAGGCTGGTGGGCAAGCCTCCCTGTGTCTAGAGCTCCGTGGTGAACAAGGGGTTAATTTGGCAGTCCCTTAGGACACTCCATGGTAGAGTCAATGCAGGTTCCTTTCTATTCTTGGAAGACAGTTTTCTTGCCACTATATCCCTGATGATGTTATTGTGGACGTACTAAAATTTATGGTGATAAGTTGGTAAGTGGTTTTTGGCCTGAAAACCTAACTCACAGTGAAAAGTAAATTAGGGAAAGATATTTACTTTTAGATAATAGAACCTGAGCAGTCCTCCTCAATTTGTCCTCTGAAATTTTCATTACAATTCTGCTTAGAAAGTCATGTCTGTGTCAGTAGGTGGAGTTCGGCACAGGCAGGTTGGGCTCACCAATCTGGAGTCCTGGCTGTCAGCCCGACTCTTCCTTGGGTAGGGCCGTATGGGTCTCTTGCTCCAGAAACTGTCTGCGGCCTTCTCCCTTATTTACCGCAGAAACTCTTCTGACTCCCCTGCCAAATGCGCACCTCTGCCGGCCCGTCAACTTCTGAAGGCTCAGTAGAAGGAGACAGAGCAGAGCCTGTCAGGGTGTTGCTGGGCCCGATGTTTGGAGGGTCCATTTACTCACAGGCTCTGCTGGAGCACGGATTCCTACCTTTGTTTCCCCAAATGGGCTTCTGGGCATTTCTGGGCATTCACGGTCTCTGAAACTGTGCCCCCCAGCCCCTACCTACATGTCGTTTTTCTGGGGATGCCGTGTACAGTAAAACCTTGGTTTGTGTGCAAAGTTCGTTCTGGAAACACGCTTGTGATCCAAAGCACTTGTGTATCAAAGCAAATTGCCCCATAAGAAGTAATGGAAACTCAGATGATTTGTTCCAACCCCCAAAATATTCATATAAAAATAATTACAATATTATGGTAAATACAAATTAATAAAGAAAATACAAAATGTAAAGAAAAATAAACAAATTAACCTGCACTTACATTTGAAAGCCTTCGTGGCTGCTGTGAGGGAGACAAGAGAGAGGAGGGTTACTGTGTAGGATGACTTTCACTATCACTAACAGATGTTGACTACAGTACAGTGTTAATAAACTCTTGTCAGAGACTGCATTTAATGTAACTGGCGATGAGGCAGCAGAAGAAAGGGTCTATATCTGCAGGCGGCCTGACCTAGAATGAAGCAGAGGACTGTCCATAGGTGCTTGGCAGTGACAAAAAATATCCTAGTGCCAGTTGTGGGCACCTCCCGGTGTTCTGAACAATCACTGATTTCTGCCAAACACCATGGCCTGAGACCGAGCATGCGAGCATGGGAGACGATCACCCACAACCCCCCAGACAGAGAGAGAGAGAGAGAGAGAGAGAGAGCCATTGGCTTAATTGTGATCTTGTGACGTTTGGCATCATGTACGACTCATATTGCAAGACATCACTTGTTTATCAAGTTAAAATTTATTCGAAATGTCTGCTCGTCTTGTGGAACACTCGCGGAACAAGATGCTCACAATCCAATAGGTTATGGCTGGCTGCCTTCATCGGGGATTTTGGTTTCTAGCAGGTACTGCTAGAAATGTCTTCGCCCATGACCTTGGAAAGGAAGCATGAATCAGAAGGATGCTGACCCTTTCTGAGTTGGGGCAAGGGTGAATGGGAAGGCCAGACAGAGGGAGGTGTAAATTCATGAGGAAAACATACGGAAGCATCAGAAAAATCATCTCCCTTCTTCCTCAGGATTTAACCATTTTCTTTTTTCTCCAAACTTAGGGAAAAATATTTTCTACTCGAATCTTCAAATGTTTCTTTTGCTTCAAATCTTTACATGTATAATTAGTTCAAAAAATATTAATGGAGTGTCTCCTGTGTGTCAGGCACTCTTATAAATTCCAGGGCAAAGAAAAAGTCCTGCTCTCATGGAACTTGTATTTTGGGTGGGTTGACCAACCAAACACAATTATTTTATGAGTAAACCAAGTAATGAGTAAGAGTTGCTTTTTTTTTTTTTTTTTTTTTTTTTTTAGTGAAGATGCCAGACATTCTTTCTGTCTCCTTCCTCTCTTCTTTCCTTATTTGTTTCTTTTTTCATTCCCCGTTTCCTCTTTTTCTTTTAGAAACGGGCTTTAGACCTATAAACTGAACTCTGGGCAAGAACCTTCCTTTATAAAGAAAGCTTGAAAAAGCTTTGTCCAGCTCTAGTTTTTCACCCAAGTTGTGGAGTTTTTGAATTGTCTCGAAGCGTGACTTTGCTGGCAGGAACTCGAGTCCTGGGAGGGGACTGTGCTGTCCCGGGGAAGGAACAGGCCGGGGAGAAGGCGTGGGAACCCAGCGGTCTTGGTGGTGCCTCAGCCATTCATGAGCCACATTTCCTTCTAGAATGATCTGGAGAGAACCACATCCTCAAGATCTGCTCCTTGTTTGGTTGTAAGGGGTCTTTGAGGAAAACGCAAACCAAAGCAGGCAAACCTTGCACTGGAGATGCCCCAACAGGGCTGCGTTTCCCCGAGGACAGTTTATTTTTTGATTTACAGGCCTGTAGAGACTGCTACCTTTTCCCAGGAGGCCAGGATGGGTGCCGGCCCCCGGCACTGGTGTGTTCCCTCAATGTCCGCTCTCCCGTTGCAAAGCCTGGAGTGTTCACAGGGGTGGAGCCGAGCCCCAGCCCCTCGGTGGGGACTGAACACTTCTCTCTGTCCTCTGTCACTGTGTTCACACGCGGTTGGTAAGCCGTGTCGTGTCCTCTAGCAGCGCGTTGGAGGGGCCCTTGGACACAGCAGCTAACATCGGAGCCGCCAGACTCCGGGGGCACTCTGACCTCTAAGTGCTGTTCTCTGCTTTCTGGTAAAGAGGCACACGGAGCCCAAACCATTCCCTCTCACGCTCTGAAGTGACGGCTGAGGAGCTAGATTTACATTATTTTTTCAACAAAGATTAATAATCGTTAGATGCTTAAGTAGAGAAACAAAGCAGCAATTAAGTCTCCACTCAGAAATGTTTTCCCAGCCTTTCCCATCGTGAGACGTTGGCTGCAGCCTCTTGTTGTCGGAAGATGAAGTGGGCCAAGCGAGGCATGAAGCCAAGCCCAGCCTGGTGTGCCAGTGTCCCTCCCCGGGTTGGGGTGCACCGCCCTCCTAACGATGTCACTGTCATCAGTGCTCCAGGCTCCGATCAGCTTTACGAGGAATGGGAGGGAGCCCTCCCCGTGAAAAATAGAGAGGCCTGTATGCCTGCCGGACGGAAGGGGGCTATGCTCAGAAGTCCCCCTGTGAAGCCTTTTGGATGCCCGAGCTGAGGAGGACTGGGAGTTGGTGTCCCCAAAACCCCCAGTTTGTGCCTGTGGGAAACGAGGCGCCAGGACACCTGTTGTGGGAAACTTTTTCAGAGGCTCAGGGGCCAGTGCCGCTTCAATGAGTGTGTGTCCCTGGCTCCCTGGTGCTCAGGATGGACCAACTCTGGGGCTCTTCAGATCTAGGCGCCAGGAGGCCCCACGTCACAGCAGTGGCACGCCGTCAGGTGCACAGAAACACTGACGAAAGGCTTTTTTCTCAAAGGACCCACCGTCCTCCCTGCCTCCACCCGCTGTCCTCCCTGCCTCTACCCGCCGTCCTCCCTGCTTCCATTGTCCTCCCTGCTTCTACCCACCGTCCTCCTTGCCTCCACCCGCCATCCTCCCTGCCTCCACCCGCTGTCCTCCCGGCCTCCACCCGCCACCCTCCCTGCGTCCACCCGCCATCCTCCCTGTTTCCACCCCCCCCCCCTCCTGGCTTCCACCCACCATCCTCCCTGCTTCCATTGTCCTCCCTGCTTCCACCCACCGTCCTCCCTGCCTCCACCCCCCGCCCTCCTGGCTTCCACCCACCATCCTCCCTGCTTCCATTGTCCTCCCTGTTTCCACCCACCGTCCTCCCTGCCTCCACCCACTGTCCTCCCTGCCTCCACCCGCCGTCCTCCCTACTTCCATTGTCCTCCCTGCTTCTACCCACCATCCTCCCTGCCTCCACCCGCCGTCCTCCTGGCCTCCATCTGCCGCCCTCCCTGCCTCCACCCGCCGCCCTCCTGGCTTCCACTCACCATCCTCCCTGTTTCCACCCCCCGTCCTCCCTGCCTCCACCCGCTGTCCTCCCTGCCTCCACCCGCCGTCCTCCCTACTTCCATTGTCCTCCCTGCTTCTACCCACCATCCTCCCTGCCTCCACCCGCCGTCCTCCTGGCCTCCATCTGCCGCCCTCCCTGCCTCCACCCGCCGCCCTCCTGGCTTCCACTCACCATCCTCCCTGCTTCCACCCGCAGTCCTCCCGGCCTCCACCCGCCGTCCTCCCTGCTTCTACCCACTTCTGTAGAAGTTTTTTTTTTTTTAATTAGATGAAAGGTTCAGGTATTTTAGAGGAGTATTTGAAGTTTAATCACTACTATCAGACATACTTTTTATATAGTCGATCTGAATTATCACAAAATCCAGTTGTGGAGATCTGAATTGTACTAAGAAGATTTACTCATAGGAAAATACATTTGGGGTGCCTAGGTGGCTCAGGCAGTTGAGCATCTGACTCTTGATTTTGGCTCAGGTCATGGCCCCAGGATCGTGGGGTAGAGGCCCACACTGGGCTCCACACTGAGTGCGGAGCCTGCTTGAGATTCTCTCTCTCTCTCCTTTTGCCCCTTCCCTGCTCATGCACACATGTGCATGGGCTCGCGCTCTCTCTCTTTCAAAGAAAAAGAAAATAAAATATACAATTTATTTGGCACTTTGATCTTTTTCAAAATTAAAATACTCATATCATTAATTAAAGAAGCTTTCCTCTTCATTTAAAGCCATGAACATAAAATATTACATGAAAGTTAATGTAAAACATAAATAAAGAGCCAAGGTAAATACTTTTTTTTATTACCCAAGTCAGTCGAGAGCTTGTCCTTTCCTTCCCCAGTGGTCCTTCACTCTGTGTGGCTCATGAAGAGGAGTAAATCTCACGTTCTGTGCGGGGAGGAAGGGAGCGTCCTGAAGCCAGGCGGAGTCCTACAAGCAAGGCCAGTTCTTGGCAGGTGCTTGTTCCAGGAGACGACACCAAAGATGAATCGCCACAAGAGTAATCGTGCAATTGTGCGTTAAAGCCAAAGCCTGAAATTAAGCTCTTGGTCGGGAATAACTTCATAAGAAGCAAATTATTTTGATCAAAATGGTAAGATTTCATTTCCACTTAAAAGTGTGATGGTGGCTATAACTTATCAAGTGTGTGTTTTGAATAGTAAATTGTTCTAAGTGTTTTATATTCATCATCTCTCATTGTCCAAGCCACACCTCAGGCAGGGTAGGCGGTGCTGTAGTCTAGAGGAGCTAAATTCGTTGCAACATTGCCCCATTGCGAATGGCAGTGTACTTTACGTGATAAGGACGTGCCTGTAACCCAGACTTTCACTATAATGTTTTATTTATTTTTGAGAGAGAGGCAGAGCACGAGCAGGGGAGGGGCAGAGAGAGAGGGAGACACAGAATCCGAAGCAGGATCCAGGCTCTGAGCTGTCAGTACAGAGCCCGATGCAGGGCTCGAACCCACGAACTGTGTGATCATGACCTGAGCTGAAGTCAGCTGCTCAACTGATGAGCCACCCAGGTGCCCCTGTAACCCAGACTTTTGGAAGTTTTGTTTCCATTGTGTCTGTTGTATTTTCTCCTTCTCATCACAGTATCAGTGCCCGGGTACCTCCACCCCTTCCTAGACCCGTTCTTGTGCCCCTGATTTGTACACTGAATGTGGATGGCACCTGCTGCAGCCTGTCCTGATTTGTCTCCTACCAGCCATCTCCCCTGACTGGGAAGCAGGTGCCTTGGAGGCAGGTACTCTGTTCTGTCCACTTCTGAGTTCCCAGTGTCCTAAGAACACTGCCTGGTAAATACGAGGCATTTTATACATGTTAGCTAAACGCAAAGAAGCATGAGTTTCTGAACTTGAATTAACAGTGCCTCCAGGAATAGCCACCTTAATATTTTGTGTATTTGTTTTTAGTGTTTTTAATGTGTTTTATATGAATGAAGGATTCTATATACAATTTAAGTGCTTTTTTTTTTTAATTTAACTTCCTAAGCATTATTTTTTATTCATTAAAAGTTCACAGACATCCTTGGTCACATGATATCCCAGTAAATGGGCACATTGGGTTTAGCCCTTTCTCCTAGTTCCAGTCTGTGGGCACAGTTCCTGCCATTGCCATGTGTGCATTTTGTACATAAATATGTGCTTCAAACTGGGTTAATTTGCTTAGGATAGAGTTTTTAAAATTTTTTTTAATGTTTATTTATTTTTTTTTTTTGAGAGAGAGAGAAAGAGAGACAGAGCGTGAGTGGGTAAGGGGCAGAGAGAGAGGGAGACACAGAATCCGAAGCAGCTCCAGGCTCTGAGCTGTCGGCACAGAGCCCGACATGGGGCTTGAACTCAGAAACCGCGAGATCATGACCCGAGGTTGGATGCTTAACCAACAGAGCCACCCAGGTGCCCCTACATTCTTAAGAAATACCACTATTTGGTCGAAGTTTACAACATTTGTAAAGTTATTGCTGTATTTACTGAAATGCTTTCTTGAAATTTTGGACCAATTTTGTCCTATCGGTAGCATTCTATGTTGAATATTACTTATTTATTTTTAGAAATTATTGTAAGTATTGGGAAATAAAAATTCATCACTTTACTTCCTTGTGAGGTTGAACAATTTTCACATATTTATTAGGCATTTTTCTTTATACTTTGTCGCTTGGCTACTTATTCATGGTGTCTGAGCAGTTTGCTTATGGACTGGACCTTAGGAATACTCACTCCTTTTCAGTTCCTACAAATATTTTTCTATATTATTATTTGCCTTTTAATTTAGTGTATTGGTTTTTTTATATGCAGAACTTTAAAATGTGGTAAAATGTAAGAACTTTTGTGTGATAAAATGCACCGATTTTCTCTGACATTAGAAAGGACTTTCTCAACCAATGATAGAGAAATTTACCTGTATCTTCTTTTGATCTTTTTTGGTTTTGATTTTTAGTGTATCAACCCCTTATCCATCTGAGATTCATATTCGTGTGTAATGCAGAGCACTATACATGCTTATTTTTTCTTTTTTGGTTTTAAAAGTGAACTCTGGTTTTGTTTTCCTCGAGAGGAACATTGACGGCCCCCTGTTTAGGCGAGGCACCGTCGGCGCCTGGCTGGTGGGGTGCACATGAGCACCCGTGGACCTCCTCCCCCGCCGGGACCCCAGGGGCAGCACTGTTCGTTTCCCTCCACACATGTATGCTCTGGACTTGCACCTCCCGGGGGCTGGCGGGGCCTGGATTTGCCATTTACGGCAACAGGCAGCAGCAGAGCTGAGCCGCCCGGTCAGGGGGACATCTGCGAGGACCCGACGGCGGACTCCAGCCGGCTCCACGCCGCCTGCGGGTCCCTGGTTCAGCCCGAGCTCTAGCTGCTCTTCCCCAGGGGTGGCTGGAGGGAAGCCGGATGCTCAGTGTGGCTGCGAAATAGGCGCCTTATTCGACTTTGGCTCCAAACCAGATCCACCTGCTATTTGAGAACAGGATGATCTTAAGGAAAAGATCCCATCAAAACAAAACCAGGAACTTTTTCTCTGAGGAAGAACTCTGAAATTTCTGGACTGATTATTTTTCATTCCGTACCGGTTGCCGTAGCAACAAGTATCTTGTGCTAAGGCAGATAGGAACCAAAGTGACATGCTTGAAAAAATGAGTCACTGTATTTTAAATTAATTTTTGTTCCTTGTAAAATTGAATATTTTCAAATGTATTTCCAAGGAAGTAAGCCCAAGGCCTATATAATCTTGACCTGATCTAGCATGAGCGGCCAAAGCCCGCTACCCACCCCCCCAACCTTGGGGGCTATCCTCATGGAAACTTTTAATAAAAATCTCGAACCCTTCAGAAAAAAAAACCAATTTTTCTTCTTAAGGACATATGTGAATGTTAATAAATCTGCGGTCCGCATTCCTAAGCGATGCATACCGGAGGTCACCGTGCCCCTTCTCCACGGGTAATTTGAAGAAGGACGGGTAATTGCACAAATCCCCCAAGGGCTTTGGCCTCTCCTCCGGCTTCGATTTCCCTAGATGTCCTGTCACCAGGCACAGCTGTGCAGCCTGTGAAGTCCCAGGTGCTGAGGCCGCATCCCTTGGCCCCAGGGGCACCTGGGCGGCTGGTCTTCAGGTACAGGTGCCTCCTCCGTGCACGTGCAGAACGAGCACCTTGAAACATTTGTGAAGAGCCGGTTTAAAATTTACAGGGATCTGTATTTCCTGGAAAGGTCTCTTGAGGCTAGTCTTTAGGAAGTCTGTTACTAAGTAGCTGTTTTCTCGCTCCCCGCAGAGGAAAGTGTCCATGCACGATGCACCTGATTGGAAATAAAACCCGCAGGAGCCTGTTGGCCAGTTTGTTCTGAAACATCCACCTCATGGATTTAAAAATCCCAAGGGATATGTCTGTGAGGTGCTACCTTGTAACGTGGGCCAGATCCCTACATACTTTTGGAGGCAGCTTGCTCTCCTCAGCCATCATCCCCCAATCGTTATGGGGCCAGTTGATGGGAACCCGCTTTCTGCAGTGACTTGTCTCAGGGATGAGGATGCAGGGTGACCGAGACCTCATTCCTGTCTCAGGACCTCAGAGTCCAGTGGAAAAGGGAGCCTGGGACCTCCCCAGTGAGCCTTATCACCAGGGGTGCGGGAGGTTTGCAGAAGTCAGAGGACGAGCAGCACAGAGGGGGGGTTACGGCAAACCGGGAAACGTGACGCAAGACTTCCTGGAGGCTGATCCCACTTGGAGAGAGACTGGCCATCTGCCTGTGGTGCGGCGGAGGAGGGCATTCCGGCCGGGGCCAGAGCGGCTGTGGCGGGGGTCGCCGGCCCGTCCGTGTGGGGGGAGCAGAGGACGTGTGTGAGGCCTTTGCGACACTCCCATGTTTATGGTGGTGGAGGGCTACCGAAGGCGACGGGGCTCTGGGCCCCACGCCGCCGCGGGACATGCCAGGGAGCGGTTTCCGTGGCTGCTTTGGGGCACAGGTAGCAGCGGGCCAGTCTGGCTGAGAGATCAGTTAGGAGGCTGCTGCTGTGGCCCCTCGCGGATAGTGAGGCTACAAAGAGGGGAACGCGGAGCAGCATGAGAGAGGGAGAAGGCGGGCTGTAGCAGGAAGATGCCTGGGTGTATCGGCCACGGTGGGGGGCTGGATAAGGAAGAATTCTGGAAGACTCCAGGGCTTCCGGCTTGTCAGGGCAGAGGAGTGACTGGGGAAGAGGCTGTTGTGTTCTCGCAAAGTGGAAGCAAGGTCGTTCATTGACTTCTCTGATTTTCTTTCCTAATGTCTAGGGTTTAAGTTATGAAATTTCCTCCAAGGGTTGTTTTAGTTGTATGCTACCGATTTTGATGCACTATGCTTTTGTTTTCGTTTGGTTCAAAATATCGTATCTTTTTTTTATGATTCCTTCTTTGATCTATTCAGACATGAGTTGCTTAACTTACTGTTGGATATTTCCTTGTTCTTTTTGTTACTGATTTCTAGTTTAATTCCATTGTGATCAGAGGACCTACTATGTATGGTCTCGCTCATTTGAAATTTGTTAAGACTTGCTTTATGGCTTAACGTATGGTGTATTTTGGTCAAGGTTCCATGAGTATTTGAAAAAATATACATTCTGCAGTTGCTGGGTAAAGTACTCTATGTGCATTGATTAGGCCAATTTGGTTGATATTTTTGGTTAATATTATTCACATTTGTCTACATCTTTACTGATTTTTTATAACCTTTTTCTGTCAATTCCAGACAGAGAGGTGTGTTTAACTCTCCAGCTATGATGGTGGGTTTATCTATTTCCTTTCTTAATTTTGTCCGTCTTGCTTCACGTGTCTTGAGGCTCATAAGGTGCCTGCACATCTAGGACTTTGTCTTCTTGTCGAGTTGACTCCTTGTCATTCTGATGTGGGAGGCTGCTGAGAGTGGGACGGCATGTCAGGGGATGTGGGACATGCAGGTGGAGATCTGGGTTTGGAGCTCAGGAAGACGCGCCGCGTACCTGAAGATGCGCCGTCGTGTGCACTGTGGCCGAGACCGTGTTACGTGAGGTGGCCTCCTTCTCCAGTACATTTGATCACCGAGTGCCCACGTTTCGTCCTTTAATACCCTTGCTAGGCGCATAGTAGGCTCACTAATTTGTGTTGCATTGCTCACGGTGTGCCCGGCAGGTGGTTACTACAGGCACGCACACGGGTGCGCATTTCAGGTCGGACCCGAGAGCTGCCTCAGGCAGTAAATGCCCCTCCGATTACACAGGGTGCTTACTTGTTCCTCCGGCCCACAGGTAGCTCTTTCCCGTAATGTTGATCTTGTTCAGGGTGCCCGGCCTGTATGTGGCTGACTCCATGCGCTTCTCGGAAGGATTGGCACGCGGCCCTCGTGCTCCTTGCAGTGACCTCTCCCACATCAGAGTCTCCGTTCGGAGTCTAAACCACAACTGACTTCACCACCCTTTCTCGATCAAACATTTTTATTGCTTCCAATTCTCTGACATTGATACTGTAAATAATATCACGATGACAGTCCTGTACCACGTCATCCAAGGTCCCTCACGATGACGGTCCTTGTACGTGAATCCCTGTGCACAACTCTGAATATTTGATTAGGAAAACCCCGAGAGACGAACTCACTAGCTGGAAGGAACATTTCCCTAAGTCCCATTTTCTAAGTGTTGGTATTTTTCTTAGTTACTTATAAGCTCTTTACAGGGAGCTGGACCTCCCTTCTGTTAAGAAGTAGCAAAAGCTAACCCTTAGCTCTTACTAGGATTAGGACCGATTCCAGGGCTTTCCCCAGTTAACAACTGCATCCTTTCAGAAGTCCTGAACCGGCCACAGGTCCAGCAGGTGGAGGGAGTTCAGGGCTCACACGTGGGTCCTCTGGACCCAGGGTCTGCTTGTTAACCCCCAGGCTGTGCTGCTCACGGGGACCCCTTGTCCATGCAGTTGTAGGGCCTCCAACAAGCTGGCACGTGCCGCCTCACCCGTCCCGGGAACGGCTGGAGCCCCTGGGATCCTGTCCGCTGGAAAGTGCTCACTGAACCCCTCTCTGATCAGCTGCCCCTGGACGGAAGTGGGTCTGGGGGAGGGCTGAGAGCCAGGAAGGCTGCAGGAGCCCCTCAGAGAGCAAACGGGCTCCGGTGCCTGTTAGGTTCCCCTCTCATTTACGTGAGAAAGTCCCAGGGCTCCTGGCCCAACTGACCCCTTTCTGCCTCCGGAATGACTCCTGTTCTCTGGAGCGTGCACCCTGCAGGAGTGCTGAAACACTGGCTGAAACCGACTAGGCCTCAGGGCCTTTCTGGAAGAGTAGGGAAGGACAGAGGGGCTGCAGGGCGGTGTGGCCGATCCCACGGGAGGACACCTCTCGGCTTTGTCACCGGATGGAGCACCAGCCGTGTCTCAACCAGGGCGCTGACGCCAGAACGGGGGCTGGGGCGGCAAACATCGACCGGACCCTCCCCACATCCAAAGGGGAAGGAAAGGGGGCTGGGGCTTGGATGGACTCTCAGGAACTTTATTCAGAGGAGAGTCAAGCATCTCGCTTCTCTCGTAGCCTTTGCAAACAATCATTCTTTCAACCTGCAGTTACATATATTTTCAAAAAGTTTCTCAGAGATGCTTCCCCACGTCCCCCCAGGCCCCGGGGGCTCTGGAGTTGATTTTCTCTCTTACCTCCTCTCCACAAGCCCTCCCCGGGCGTCTGGTGGAAAGCAGGCCTCGCTTCCTGGAGCTGAGGGGCTCCCTTCTGCAGCCGCCCCCAGTGAGCTCTCCAGCCAGTCTGCCCACCACCCTCCCCGAAGGCGGGCTGCCCGGAGCCTGCTGCGCTGCTCACCGAGGGTTCCTGAGCGTCCCCGCTGACGCAGACCCAGACTGCCGTGACGCGTCCTCGGCCTCAGGCTCCCACTGTCTCTGGCCGGCCAGCCCAGTCATGTGTCTTCATGAGTTTTGTCCACGTGGGCAAGGAGTTGGTGGAGGGGCCACATGAGTGGGAGTGTGACGGTCCTCAAAATAGGCGGGAGGGTGGCCAGGAGGCCCAGATTAGTCAGGAGCTTACCCCAAACCACTGCAAACGCTGCGGCTTCTCCAGGGCAGCGCTGACGCCGTGGGCCAGGAGCATCACGTGCATTTCAACTCTGCCTGAAGGTCCCAGCACAGACCCCCAGGAAGCTGAAGCCTGTGCCCCTTTCTAATTTCCTCTGCCGGGTGCTCACATCCAAAGAACCGTCCTGCATGCAGGGAATCCACCCTGGCCAGGGCCAGAAACAGGAGGGGACTGCATGGGGAGCCTAGGGAGACCTTAGTGTGACGGGCCAGTGCGACACTGGCTGGATGGCCACAGGACTGGTGGGTTTTTTGAGACAGGGAGGGAGAGAGAGAGAGAGAGAGAGAGAGAATTGTGCAAGTGGGGGAGGGGCAGAGATAGAGGGACAGAGAGAGTCCCTCTGTCCGTGCTGTCAGCACAGAGCCTGACGTGGGGCTCGATCCCACAAACCCTGAGATCGTGACATGAGCTGAAATTGAGTCGGATGCTTAGTCAGGCACTCCCCCTCCCCCGGCCCCTTTACTGGACTGGTGTTTTTATGTATCGCTTTATCGGCTCTCACCCCCAAACAAGCCGGACGGCCGGCAGGCACGCAGTGGGGGCTGAGAGCAGGGCTGCTGTGGTGCCAGCTCTGGGGGCACGTTCACCTCGAGGCCCGAGCAAAGCACCCATCTGGGCTGTGCTGACCGAAGGGTGGACGATGTCCCCCGGTGGCAGGGACGTCATCAGTGTGTGGTGCTGACCAGAGTCTGGGGGCACTACGACGATGTGGGGTGGTTTCCTGCCATCCCCGGTAACCTGCTTCGGCCCCCACAGCAGCCGCTGCGGGTGAGCAGGCCGGCCGGACAAATGTGCTGAGAGATGTGGACCCAGGACTCGCCTTCCCTCCTTGTGGGGTCGCCGGGGGCCCTGATGACAGGGTCCGTGAGGCACACCTGGGCCCAGCCTCACGGGTTTTCTCAGCGGTGCCTGCGGCACAGGGGGCACAGTGCCACACCTCCACCCTCACGGTGCTCTGAGGCGGTTCGGGACCCAACCTGCCTCGCGTTTGGGGCGTGACTGTCCCGCCCAACCTCTCCTCCCTCCCGTGGGGCTTTGCCACCTCTGTCTTGATTCGCCGTTCCAGACCTCGGCCGGCAATCCTGTCTGCTGACCCTGGAGGGTAATTCTCACGACGGACCCCTCCCCTCACGGCCCCTCACGGCCCCTGCCATCCTGGTGTCACCTCTTGGCTAATCCCCAAATAGGATTCTGGGGTGTGACTCACTTAAAATCACATTGCTCCTGGGAGCCCGTTGACAGCAGAGTGTGTGTGTATGGGGGGCAGGTGGTCACGCTGGGGTCTCAGTGTGCAGCTACCGTCTGTTAAAGCGGAGGGTACGTGTAGCCGAGAGCGGCTTGCCGGGTGCGACTCAGATTCGTGCTGGAGGCCCTCTCTTTGCTCTCGCCTGGACCCAGTCGAGTAGATCTTATGCACAGATTTCTTTCTGGTTTCACAGGTCAGTGAAAAGAGCATGTGGAATCAGTTTGGTTTGGGGTTGTCCGAACTCATGTGAGGTGCTCCGGTGTCGGTTGTCTTTCCCCCGTGTCCCTTCTGGTGTGAGTGGGTCTGAGATGCACCTATGCGAGCACGGCAGACAGAAGAGGAGGCGCCCCACCACCCAGGCCCTCGGACACCCTCCTTCCTAAGAAAAACTTCCACAGGGCAGGAAAAACCAAAGGCTGTTAGTTCCATAAGCCAACTAATATCTTTTTATTTTTATTTTCCGTTTTCGAGAGAGAGGGGGGGAGACAAAGCGAGAGGGGAGGGGGGAGGGGGGAGGGGCAGAGGGAGAGAGAACCCCAAGCCTTCAGTGCAGAGCCCGACGTGGGGCTTGAACCCACGACCCGTGAGGTCATGACCTGAGCCGAAATCAAGAGTCAGACACTTAACCGACTGAGCCACCCGAGTGCCCCCAGACGAATCTTTTAAATGCATTCATTTTATTCTGAAAGTGCCAGAGCAAGGGCGTGAACACGCAGTCTCTTGTCAGCAGGTGGGTCACTGCCGTATGGGCGTCCAGGGACTCCTCTGCCGTCCCGGCGCCACCTCTTGGCTAAACCGCCCTGCCAAGGGTGTGGTTCCCCTTCTCTTTGCCTCACTGGCCCCTGCCCTCCTCCCCATCCTGCACAGGCCAGGGCACGGATGTCCATACAGGACCCTTCCTCTCCACCCCCCCCCCACCAATTCACCTCCCGAAACACTGCCTCAGCCATGTCATTCCCCAGCTCAAAAGCCTTGGAAATCTCCCGGGCTTCCAAGGAGCGCCCATTTCACCCACTGTGAGCATCTGGTGATTGCCCGTCCACCCGCCTTCCTCCGCAGAGCTGAGTAGAGCCCTTCCGCAAGCATTAGCGATGTCGGCCCTACGTTTCCTCTGTCCGTTCCACGTATGCCCTCTCACGGCACTTAGGGCCTGTTTCTTCCTCAAAACCCTTCTTTCCCTTGCTGAACTGCAGGTGCTGTCTTCTGCAAGGCCGTGAGCAGTCACAGGCTCAGATGCACCGACAGACAACGGACATGTGGGTAACTAGGCACAACGCAGACCCCATGTGCTCATCGGTCGGTGAGCCGCGGTTTCACTCGCAGGGAAGTGTTCTATGGGATCAAAAGCACAAAGTCCAGGGCGCCTGGTGGCTCTGTTAAGTGTCCCACTCTTGATTTCAGCTCAGGTCGTGATCTCACGGTTTGTGAGCCCCACATTGGGCTCTGTGCTGTCAGCACAGAGCTGGATTTTCTCTCTTTCTCCCTCCCTCTGCCTCCTTGCCCCACCCCAGTTGGTTCTCACTCTCTCTCTCAAAATAAATAAACTTAAAAAAAAAAGCACAAAGTCCATGCATCTGAAGGAATTTTGAGTAGTTCACATGTTTTCTTACAGCATGGACACCATTCCTGGGCTGTGGACACCATTCCTGGTCTCCTTTTCCCTCAGTTCTTGCTCTCGGCTTGGAGCTGCTCCTGGGCTGTGTCCACCAACCCTGACCAGACGGAGGCCTCTCTGGGCCTTCTTCTCTGCCTGCAGTTCCCCATCTCAAAACCCCAGAGGCTGTCTGACAAGGAGGAGCTCTCTTTGGAAGGAGGGAAGAGAAGGATGTGGGAAGCCAGCCAAAACCCTGTCCAGAGGCAACAGGGAGGCAGCATGGAAATGCATCCCATCCCCACAGTGTGTGTGCTTTGTGCAAACATGCAAAACTGGAGTTAAGTTTATGGAGATTGTGCCTTCCACACGTCCAGCTTCCATAGGGCTAATAACAGATCAGGGTTTCCACTGCAGGTTAATCGATTTGGGAGACCATAATCTACCCACACTAGGTAAAACTCTGCAGAAGCGTGAGTCCCCTGGTAGCGGGCTTTAGTGTAGTGTGTTTTCAAGTCTGAAAGGACTCTATTTATGTTATGATTTGAAAATAACAAAGTTTGCATATTCCAGATTCACAATTAGTTAAGCCATAAAAGCCGTGTTTCTAAGGTGTACTGGGTTTGTGGACTGTTTCTTTGGCTTCATTACCTGCAACCTTCAGTACATGAGAGGATATGTATGATCCTGAATCTTACAAGGTCCTGTGCTAGCTCTGGGGGTCAGTGTTCACGCTCCAACCTGCCACTCAGGGCTCCGTCTGGGACACCCCTGGGCAGGCAGAGGTGGGGCTGTTTCCATGAGCGAGGAGCTCACCTGCCGACCACCTCTGCCTGCTCCACTTTCCCTGTGAAACCTTTAGAGAGGATGAAGGAAGCAGGCATCTTTCTTCCCATCTTCCAAAGAACACTTTTCTGTATAAAAGATGCCCTACATCTTTTTGCAAGGTCCACAAGCCAAGCGGTGCCTCTTCAAGTACCTGGCAGTCGTGACGCAAATCTCCCACGGCCTCTGCTGTGTCTCGTCCCCGTTTCCCAGGACTAAAGAAGTTAATCTGTAAAATTTCAGCAGACCTGTGTTGAGATGGGGCGGCCACCAGGAGGGAAAAGGAGCTGGCCATCTGACCGCAACGTCAATGGGCCAGGCTGAGGCTCTGCCTTAAATCAGGAGCAAAGAAGTGCTCACAACCCTCGTGCCTCAAGGCAGGCAGACTGGGGGCCAGGAAGAGAGGAAATGTCGTGATGCTGGGGTTCGTGGGTGAGGACCACAGCCTTGGCGAGAGGGACTGCTGCTGCCTGGAGCTGACTGTGTGCCTGCACCCAGCATTTCCTCTTCCGGGAGCTTTTGTTGTGGGAGCACGAGGGCAAACGTCCAAGCACTCGCCAAACCGCGAAACGTCCATCGGCGGGCATGGATGGGACAAACCAATACACCGCGTGCCATGGAACAGCATGCGGTTGTTAAAAACAAGGCCCGACTGTAGGTTCACAGGCAAGATCCACACAATGTGTCTTAACCAAAGAAGAAAGTTGCAGAAGCTTCTACACAAGAATATGACCTTATTTCCACGACGACCAAGAAGAAAAGGAGAGCGGGAGACAGAGGTTTGCATAAACAGACTGGGAACAATATCAATTACTCATAATATTTACCTCCAGAAGCGGGAGGGGCAGATGGGAGACGGAATTCAGAGATTTTTCACATTATAGGTGACATTTGCCCATAATATTTGAACTTCCATAACTCCTCCGTTTAATTTCTGTAGCCTGAAAAAAGGCCACTTGAAAACTGCCTTTCGTGGTTAGAAAGGAGCGCGCACACGTTGCCATCGGTGGAGAGGCGGGTCTTCCTCAGGGCGGCCCCCAAGCCCACTCAGCCCCGCCCTCTCCCCCCGGTGTCCTTCCCCTCAGCGACTGGACCCTTCCGTCCGCCAATAGCTCACAACAGACGGATACCCGGAGGCCTGGGGCTCCGCCGGGCACCGGGCACCGAGCCGCCTCTCCTTCCCGCCCTCTTGCTCTGCTCACAGGAAACTCGGCCCGAGCTGGTCCGTCTCACCTGCTTCTAGTCTGGCCTCCTGCAGGTCTGAGTTCTAGCGGTGTGTGGCAGTCCTCCTGAAGGGAGGTGTCTGGGTGAGCAGGGAGTGTGCCAGAGCTAGGTTTTATTTGCCTGTGACATACGTGAGGCTTGGGGTCAGCGTGCAGACACGCGCACACGTGCGTGCACACGTGTGTCGGCCCTGCCCCCAGTCAGCAGGTTCTCGGGTTCCTGTGTGTGTGCAGGGCCCTCACCCCCAGGGCTTCTGGGGCCACTGTAAGTCATGATGACCGTGGACCAGGATGCTCTAAGGAGGATGTCCTGGAAGGCGGCCTAAGTGCCTTGGGGAAGGGTGGCTGTTTCCAGCGGCCGTGAAGGTGCCAATGCCTTCTCCTTTCCCTCCTCTATCAGAGCTCCGCTTTAGGTGTGGATTTCCCCTGAAGGTGATGGTGCTCAGCTAAAAAGTGCAACCTCTCATCAGTGTGAGACCCGAGGACCACAGGACTTGCAGAGTGAGTCTACCAGCCTACAGATAGCAAATGGGGTTTTATTGAAGTTTCCACATGTGACTTGTGGGTGTTCCATACACATTGACAACATTTAAGATGACACATGTTGATTCTTAGACCACCAGCTCCTGCTGTTAGTAAATATTCAATTTCCCGTCCCCCTTCCCGTTCCCAGGCAAGACAGACCGGTCGACGCCTCACTGGGCCTTGGCCATGCCGGCTGAGGAGAAGGTCCCTGGATGGCCAGTGCATGTCTAACGCAGGAGCACAGCCTGCGGCCCCACATAAGCCTGGGTCTGGCTCTCCGCTGGTCACGTGGACCCGGTTACAGTAAATCATCTGAGGTGGGGGCCCTGGCTCCAGGTGGCCTCTGAACACAGCCACTCTGCATCCCTGTCTGTCCAGGCCTTTTACACACACCAACTTGAGCTGCGGGACCCAAGACTAGCGGCTTCCACTCTGGCCTGCCCCCGTCTGCCCTACCCCACTCCCTGGCACCGGCCATTGAGGCCGTTGGCCCTGTGGCCTCGGTCTGTGGTGCCTCAGGAAGAAGACTTAGTGGCCTCATTTTGGGGGGGCAGCGGTATCATAAAAAGGGTTGAGGAACTGAGTGCAGCAGCCGGACGGGGTTTGGGCAGAACGCCCGTCTATTGGGTGTGCAGGGTTAGGGCCGGGACAGTGTGGCCTCAGTCTGCTCGCTGACTTCCTGCTCCCTCTGTGGTTGCTCAGCCACCCAGACCTCTCTCCAAGTCTGTAGACATCAAGGGAACTGGAAGCTAGGACTGCTGCTTGTCAATTCTGGACAGAAGCGCTCGACACATTTTTATATTTTGTTAGACTAATTCTCCATTTAAACAGAAATGACTGTAAGATGATTTTCATTAAGAGGAGAATAAGTTTCTGCTCCCACTAAATAAAATGTCTAGTGTCTCTGTCGCCCCGATGACCAGATCCCACAAGCCCAGCCTTCTCACTGCTCTTGGGGGAAGAGGCCTGAAGTGGCCTCAGGAAGAGTCTGTTTCAGTGGTTGAGGGCCCCTCACAGAGCGCAGGTGCCCTTGAGGGGTGATGTGCCACCTCTCCTGCTATCATCTGACAGCTGTCTCTGCACTTTCCTTGGGCCAGGCCGGCTGTCCTGGTGGACAAGCAGGGAGAGGAGGCCCTGGGACAGGAGGGGAAAAGCAGGGGCGCCCAGCAGGGGCAGGTTCCACCTGGACTGGCCGGAGTCTCACGGAAATCCTCAAAGGGCTTCTGTGCATGAGTCCTGCAGACAAGAGGGCTGCCCAAGTGGGGACCGGCCAGTGGTGGGGGTCATGCAGAGGGAGGGCCCAGCCCCCAGGTCGGGCCACTGCCTCCTGCCCAGAACTGGCATCGAGGTGAGAAAACCCCCTTGATTTCTTCCCATTACAGCTGGACCCGAGTTCTGGTCAGGGGCCGTCTCTGTCTCCCTGTTCTCTTTGAAAATGTGTCTATTTGGCCAGACGACATTAGGAGCAAAATGACCTACCTGCTGGAGTTTAACACTAACTGGATTTAAGACCCAGTTACAATGTAACCCAGTCCCGTGATGGGTGAGCAGAGGCCAGCCCCATCATGTTATGGAGGATTTCTCTACGGTGCTGGCTCCAGGGGAGGCCCGAGGGCTCTGGGGAGTCTGCAGCGTGGTGGCACGCTAGATGACCGAGGTCTCTGTCTGCAGGAAGGACGGGGCACAGGAGCCCCGGTGGAGCTGCAGGGCACTCTCCGAGCCGTTCCTCGAGACGGACGAGCCGTGGAACCTGTGGTCCCGGCCGCAGGGCTGGCTCGGACACCAGCCCCGCCACTTCCTCTTCAGCTCACTCTGCACCTGCGGTGGGGGCAAGGCAACGAGGAAGTGGGGGTCACACGGGGTGTGAGCTTGGAAACGTAAACTCGGGTGCCCTCGAGAGAGGCCCCCCGGGCCGGGTCGGCCCCGACAGAAGGCGCCACCCCAACAACGAGCTCCAGGAAGACAGGTGACAAAACAGAAGGAACCGGGGGTTTTCCTGACATCGGCGGGGGGAGTCGGTACTCGGGAGCCCAGTGACAGAGGTGAAGGGTGTTTGAACTGATGGAAGGGAGAGGGATGTGGTGAGCAGGTACACAGAGCTGCAGGACGGGAAGGACGTGGGAAATGGCATTCAGCGGGCGGAGCAGGGCTCAGAGGGGCTCACGCATGGACGTTCTGATGAGATGTGGGCTGCGAACTCAGGGAGCAGGATTCTCATCTGTGTGTCCCTCCCTCCCCACTCGGCCCCACGTCCAGGGTCAAGGAGCAAGATGGTGACCGTGCAGAGTGGCAGGGTCCCTCCCCACCACCCAGCCGGAGAGCCTTCCCGAGCAGGGCCGGGGGAGGCCAGGGCGACCGGCACTGCTGGTGTGGAGAGGAGGCGGCCGTGGCCGTCTGGGGCACTGGGGCTGCCCGACAGCAGACCTGGACCCTTGTTCAGGTGGGGGGGGCACATGAGGAAATCCCGCACAAGCTGAATGTCACCTGCTGTGACAGGGCACGTACTTCACTGTTGAGAAAACAGTAGAGAACCGCCACCACCAGGCCCTGAAAATGAGAAAGGGTCGTCAGAGGCCACTCGCCAAGCTGGGGGAGGGCACGGTCCCTTCCCAGGTGTACCTGAAACGATCCGATGCACAGTTCAAACAGTATCTGGTATTTGGAGGAGATGCCAATAGGAAACACGGCAAACACCATGTAGTGCACTCCAAACAGGGGGATGAGCAGCAGAGTGGACTTGGTCAGCCTCCTGCACCGAAGAGAAGGGCACCGAGCTCAGGCCTGTGCCGTGACGTGCACGCAGCCCCACGGCCAGGGCCTCCCCCGTCTGGGCCTCGGATCTCACGGATTTAAGCGACACCCCCGACCCCGCCACGGTCAGGGTGTGCCAACGTGGGGAGGAAAACGAGCATGCCCGGGCAAGTTCTGAGACGATGTCCCGACGAGTTCGCCAACTGCGACGCCGGCCTGAGGGGCCTTAGTGCCCCGGGGTCGGGGCCCATCACCAGCACCTGAAGGGCAGAGTTTTACTCTGGGATCAGAAGAGCAGACTCAGCAGGGGTGCAGCTGAGCGCAACGTGTGGCAGCAGGGCGGCGACCCACGCTCTGGGTCCCACGCGTTCTGTGTTGCACGTGCAAACCCTCTGTCCGTCACATTCCCGCCCTCCCCGGTCAGGTCAGAAAGCAGATCTTCTGCTCACCGCATCATGTGCTGGGCTCGCCTCTGCCCTCCCCACAGCTGCACCTGTTGTCTGTGTCCCCGTCCCCATCCCCTGAGCAAACACAGTCTCTGTCTCCAAGCCAGTGCTTCTGGAGCCTCAGCCGCACCAGAGCCACCTGGAGGGCCAGCTCCACCTTCGGGCTGCCGGCTCTGAGGTCTGGGGTGTCATCTGAGAATCTGCATTTCTATCAGATTCCCAGAGGTGCCACGGCTGCTGACTGGGAACCCTGCTTTGAGAACCACTGCTCTGAGCCAGGAACTCTCACCACTGCACGTGACCATCATGCAGGGATTCAAACAGCTCAGTCCAGCCTCCTCACTCCTATTAAATCAGGTCTCTGTGGGCAGCACTGGCCCTGGCAGTTCTGGCTGGTTCCAGTGTGTGGCCAAATTTGACCCTTGCAACTCCAACCAGGTCTGTGTCAGGAGCATTGGGGTCAAGTCGGGGCTGGTCAAGAATGAGGGTCTTGGCCCCAGGCCTGTCAGGCCACCTGGTGATGTGCGTGCAGGTCAAGACGCCCTAATGAACACCCTGCAGCCTCATGCTGAGGGAGATGAGGGGGGAGGCCCCCCTCCCCCGACCTTCTCTAGTTCGTTGACCTTACCCAATGCTTAGAAAAAGTCATGAATTTCTTTACCTATTTTTGAGGCACATGCTTCAAAGCTAGCACCTAGAGCCTGGGATGTAAGTTCTGGAAGTTTCCATCTCTTCTGATTTCCCTCACAACAAAATACCACGTTCTGTGGCATTTACAAAAAGCAGGGTGTCTCTTATTTCATGCAATCTGCACAAACCCCAGAAGCCCGGGGTATGACCTAGGCCTCGTCGCAGAGGACGGCCCATCAGCGAGCATTGCCCCTTCACAGCCCCAGACGTCTAACCTTACAAGGTTGCTGCCCTTGACACCTCGGTTCAGCATTAGCCTGTGGACAGAAGGCGGGGCTGTGTGGGGGCCTGTGTCCTTCAGTTCACTGTGAGATGGGAGCCTGTCTGAACGCCCTCCTGTACTATGCACCTTGGCAGCTTGCTATGATGCTTGTCTCTAGAGGGACTTCCAGCGAGGCTGGTCCTGTTCTGTTACTGCTACTGTTATAACAATAGTTACAGAGAAGAGACATCAAGATACAACCAGAGGTCAGCGTCACAGACATGCTCTGCCTTTTTTGCTGTCCTGGAAAAAGAACAGATTCTATCTCTCTACTTATTTTTGTTTCTAAAGTACAATCAAGTATCTCTAAGACCTACCTAATGAACACTCCCAAAGAACCCGCAGGAAAGGTCAGCATGGGAGCTAGACCAGACTGTCCCCAAATCAAAAGTTTCCAGGGCAACTGAGAAGAGTCCCAGCCCTGAGCTGCAAGTGTGGGTGGGCTCCAGGACCTCCAGCTTTATCCTTCGTGGTTCGATGTGGGATCCCATCTCTAGGTCTGGCCTTTTATGCAGCCTCCTCTGACGGGCTGGGCAGAGAAAGCGGTTCCTTGGATTTCACGTGCCCCGGGGCACAAGCAGATGTATCTGTTTACCAGACTTCCCCACAATACTTACTAGTGCCGGGGACTAAATGTCTTTAAAATATTAACTCAGTTAATCTTCATACCTTAGTGACAATTACTATTATTTCCACTTTACAGATGAGGAAACTGAGGCAGAGAGCAGTGGAGTCACATCCCCAAGGCCTCTGGCTGGTCTGTAAACCCAGCACCGGGCCTCTGACCACGAGAGATGCTGCCTGTCTGGCTTCTAGGTCCACTCCTGTTGTCTAAAGGGTGGAGAGGAAGGAGACACTGCGTGGGGCCACCCCTGGCCACTAGTCAGATAACCTGCCCAGGGTCACACAGCTCTGGGTGGCTGAGATTCCAAACCTGGTCTACCTGATCCTGAGGCTCCCACGGGCTGGACCAACCACTCCACGCCAGTGTCCACTTTATAACAGAGCTGCGGGCTTTACTTTTTCTTTATAAATTCTTGATAGAAATTTATAGAATCTTTAAGTTCTTTTATAGTCTTCAGGTCCTCATTAATTAGCTGGATGACTGTGGGTGAGTTACTTAGCCTCTGCTCTCTTCCCCAAGATGATTACCGTCTTCATGTAATTACTCAGCCAAGAAACGTGAGTTACTATGAGGCACAAGCCTGGCATTAGGTGCCAGTGTGAACCGCGTGGTCTGATGGGGAGGAAGAATTAAGCATAAAACACAAATAATGTGTGGCCAAGGAGAACAGGCAGATTACAGAACAGAAAAGTGGGCAAATGCTTCGGTAAGCAAGCTCGCTAGAGGATATCCATGCTGAAGTGAAAGACGGAGGCTTGCCCTGAATAATAACCATGGCACCATGGCAACCCCCCCCCCCCCCCACCCAGAGAAGACACTGCTGAATTAGCCACGAGCACAGTCCTGCCCCTGAAGGGGGAGAACCTGGGCCGTTTCTTGGTGCACAGACCCAGGACTCTAGTGTCTCTGCTCTCCATACATGCCTGTCCGCTCCACTCTTGGTTTCCAGGCAGCTCAGCCCTTGGACCCACACACATACTCACCTATACTGTGACTGGTCATTGCCGCCGACGTCTGGGGACGTCAACTTCTGGAGTAAAATCCGTATAATACTAATAAAAAGGACAAAATTGACCTGCACAAATAGAGACAACATGTTGTATGTGAGGTGGGTGTGGCCAGGATGTGTCAGCCCCCCTGGGTCATCTCCTCGCCTGGGACAGAGCTCCAGGCACCTGTCGCAGAAGCTCAGGAGCTCTGCCCAGCCTGGGTCTCCCCCAAAGTTGCAATCTTGTCTCTTGACTGCCTCGTGTCTCACAAGTGAATTTGAGATGTGAGATGTCAAGGGATGTTAAAGGGAAAAGCAAGTGAGCCCTAACATTGTGACCTGGTGACTCTGACTCCCACAGGTCTCCTTCCCCACAGGGGAACATGCAGCTCTCTCCGCTGCCCCCGCCCTCACTGAGATCTCATCCTGAAGGGGGACGAGTCCACCTCTGCGACTGCGGGAAGGGGCCGGGACGCTTGTGTGTGGTTCTCCAAGACCGAGTAGAACAGGGCTATTTATATTCAGTACAGGGAAAGGGGCTCCTTCTCTGCCCAAACGTGCAACCCAAGGGATAACTCATGTTTCGATACCGGAATTACTTACTATAATAGATATTAAAATTGGTGTTCGTATAACCCACCAGGGAACACTGTGGTCATTGGTATCCCAGCAACTATTGAAAAGAGAGAAGGAAAATCATGTTACCTCTGATTCATCCACAAACCAAGCACACAAGGGTCCGTGCACTGCCTGTGGCCTCGCCCCTGACACGTAGCTCGTGTTCACGCCAGCCAACATCAGAAAAGGGAAGTTTCTCTCCCGAAAATTAATTTCCTCTCACCTCCCAAATGTTTTGTATTTGTATCTTTCTTAAGTTTATTTATTTTTGAGAGAGAGAGAGAGAGAAATAATGATTGGAGGGGTGACAGAGAGAGGGAGACACAGAATCTGAAACGGGCTCCAGGCTCTGAGCTGTCGGTACAGAGCCCAACGTGGGGCTTGAGCTCCCCAACTGCGAGATCATGACCTGAGCCGAAGTCAGATGCTCAACTCAAGCCCCCCAGGCGCCCCTGTATTTGTATCTTGAATGAAGGGTCAAAATGCCTCTGGAACAACTGAGGCAGGCACAGCTAGGAGTGTCGGTCTAGCAGGGTGTCTCCATTCTCGGTCTTCAGCGTAAGGGTGGTCCCCGGTAGGAACTAGGATGCGGTGCTTGCAAGTGTCTCCATTAGTCCGTCTGTCACCCACACCCCCACAGTGGGGCTCTGCAGCCCCTCCCAGCAAGGGCAGAGACCGATCCATGCCTCTGAATCTTAGCTGGTTTTGGCAGTAGGATGTGGAGCCCTTGGAACCTGCAGGACAGAAAGGAGCCTCCCGGCTGGTGCTGCCTCAGACTCGCCAGCTCTCGGCCAACCCGGCAGGTGCCCGTGGTGTGTGAGCAAGCCGGGTGGAGGCCAGAAGAATGCCATGTGCACAGAAACACACCATGTAAACCGTGATTATGTAAGCCACTGAGTTTCAGGGTGGTTTGTTACCAGGAGTAGATAAGTGGTAAACCCTGAGAGCCCTTTATGAGGCACAACATTCATGGGGGGAACCGGTGGCACCTGAGTGTGGGGCCATGCTCCAGCTCACTGTGTATGTGAAACAGAGGAGCTCTGGGCCCTGCTCAGGCTGCATTTTAGAGAACAACTATCTCAGAGAGCTGCACTCCCGCTGGCCATTTCAACCTGGTCTTCAACTGGTCACCTCTCCGTACTTGGCTCCGGGCAAACAGCGCCTGCGTTTTGCTTGGTTCCCTTTTGTGAACACTGCTTCTCCTACCTGATGCTCCTCCCCTCTCTGCCTGCGTTATCCCAACCCCAGCTTCGCGCAGGACCTGGTTCAGCTCCCATCCCTCACACGCATCTTCTCCAAACACTCCCGCTCCAAACAATTCCTCCCTTGTGAAGGTCAAGGTCTTCCCCATGTTCAAATGTTCAAATGATGGCCGCGTTACTCTCCGCGTGGCTGCCACTGCAAACGCAAACCTGCCTTCCAAGCAGATAATAAACTTCTTTCTAGTTTCCAAAGACGTAATGATGCCAGCAAGTAGCCAGCGTAGCTCAGTCTCATTTTAAGGGCAGAGGTATGAACACAGCACTCACCCTGTGTCTTCTAAGGAGAGCCTGGCCGCGGTCCATGCGCCTGTGCAGATAGTGGGGATGCCTGCAGAAAGACACCAGATTCCCCCCAACCCCGTGCTAGTTAGCAGCTGTGCGCCCTCCTTCACCAGAGTCGGCAAGACAAGGGCTTTCTGACGGAAAGATCAAGCGGAAACGCTTCAGAAGCACACAGAAGTTTATGCTCATGCCTTACAAAGCAGTGACGATACACATGTGTTTGAAAGCTGGAGCTTCTCTGGGTGGAATGCGTCATGGTGCATCGTGAGTGTGGTTACTGTGGGCTGGAGTGTGGCAATGATCGCAAGAGGTGACCCTCGTTGTGAACGTGGGTGTCTCGTGGCCTCACAGCCCTTCCAGTCCTGACTAGTGGAGGCTCCTGCTACCTGGCATGTCATTGGGACCTCCTGGTAGAGGGCTTTCTCCTCCAAGGCCCTTCTTTCTGACTTTCCCACCACTGGGGGAGCCCCAGGAGTGGGAGCTTAGAATAGCTTTAAACCAGGTTCCCGATTCCCAGAAATATGCAGGTGTTGTCTCCAGGAACCTAGTCACCCGAGAAAAGCCCCTCCTGATAGGACCTGAAGTGCATCGTACAGGGGCAGGAAAGGGTTTTCTGAACTGAGAGGTCTGCGTTTATAGATGAGAGGGGCAGGAGCGGAGGCCTGGAGTGTTGCAGGGTGGGAGACAGGGTGTCGGGCACACACGGGGAGGACAGTCCTTACCCCATCCGATTAGGAGATAGGCCACGAAGCGTCGGCCGGGCGAAAATATGGCCACCAGGAGGGTGTGTAGGTACAGCCCCTCCACCAACAGCCAGTAGAAGTTCGCCATGATGCAGTACTGGAAAAGCACCAGGCTCAGCTTGCAGCCGACCTGGAAAGTCACGGACAGAGCAAGAGAACATGTTCAGGCCATGATAAGACAGCTCACGGTGGGCAGAGGTGCTCCAGGGCACAAGCAGGCACACGTTTGTGTGACGAGCTGAGGACACCAGCACAGCAGTGTTAGAGTGAGGCCCCTGGCGTCCACAACCCTGGGACCCAGAACTTGCTGGAAGAGAAACACGGGCAGGAGGCAGATGTCCACAGACGCCTCTGAAGGCAGCGAGCTGTGGGACTGTGGTGGTGAGCACACCCGCTTGTGCCCCCTGCCCCCCCACCCTCTGCTCACCTACCTGCCCCACTCGGCCTCACCACCCACTTGAGAGGAGACAGAAAAGTAAAGGGCAAAACAAGGGAATCCAGCAAGCCCTCATGTCCCCAGGCATTTTGAAAGAGTTTTCACTGGGAACAACCACACAGCATATAAAATAAATGTATTTAACCTCTCAGACCTTCACATGAACGTACGGGTGTTTTAGCTTCTTGAGCAAATATGAAATTGAGGCTTTTAGTCAGTAAGTTTGTTCAAGTGTACTAAAATGATCAGGACTTCATTTCTATTCTTCTGTATCTCTGCTGCCTCCCCTCCCGAATACATATGTATCCAGGTGCGACGGAGATGCACGCATACTTACACGTGCTTATATGTATGTGTGGGTATATTTGATATATGCGTGAGTATACCTCTATAGATGTGGATATGCTCACATACATGTGGATATACCGAGACACGCAGATGTTCTGTATACGTGTATGCAGGTGGACACACACATGTGAGGTAGATACACGTGTGCGTATGCGGATATGCTGACATGCTGACCTGTGTATTTGGGGGTTGATGTGCTTACAGGAAACTCACGGTAGCCCTTCCAAGCTGGTGCCCGGGGCTGATGGGAGCGTTAACCAGGTGGCCCACTGAAGATGCCCCTGCACTCTCTCCGGTATTCCCACCCTGACCCTGTTCCGGTCTCTCTTTCCTAAGTAGGGCAAGGCTCAGCTTATCTTTGTAAGGTGCTGCACGGAGGGTAGTTGCGGCTAGTTGAGGCTGAGGGCCAGATGCCCGCAGGGCCGGGAGCAGGGCTGGCACGTGGAAACCACCCGCAGAATGTCATGACCCAGCTGTGAGCGGAGAGGCGCATGTGGGGACGCAAGTACGGGAGCAGGGAAACTAACCGAAGTGAACTTGTGACTTCGTGCCACAGAAGTGCGTGTTCCGCGCCCACCAGACGGCAAAGCTCTGAAAAGCTGCACGTCATTGACCTCTGGGAAAGCCAAGCGGCAATGTTTGTTACAGTTTTTAAATACACGTGCCCTCTGGTCCGCGGTCCCTCGTGACTTCCTTCTGAGGGAAGAACACGGTGCATGAAGACACGTGTGCACTGACGTTTGTGGTGCTTGTAACTGGTGGGACGATGAAATAAGGTCACGTCCACACGCTACACTATTGTGCCACCATTCGATGTGACACACCAGGGGACTTGGAGGGTTGCCATGGTGTCCTGCCGCTTGAGGAAGAGAGACGCAGGAAAAGCCTGTTTAACTTGACTCCATTGTCTTGGTAAAACAGCGAAAACGCCGTCTTTGCCTTTCTTCTCATTTGTTTCTCGACCATCAGCACAGTGTACGGACAGGAGGTCTGCAGTGACAAGCTCTCTGCTGACCTCCCCTTCCTGGGTGGTGGTTTCAAACTGCATCCCTCAGGGCAGAGAGCGTGGCAGGAGCACCTCCGGGACCCGCTGCAGCCCGGACAGCGCACACACACACACACACACACACACACACACAGGTGCATGGGCCAAGGCCCATCCCCTGGTCCCGGAGCCTCCCACAAGTGTGCATGGCTGGAGTCAAGGGGAGCAAGCCGGGGGCTCCTGCTGAGGGTCAGCGTCCAGGCACCCACCTGGCTGTTCATTGTCTCTAGACTAGACTATGCCTTTCCAGAGGCCAGACAATTGCCAGGCAAAGCCGTGCAGAGAAGGAGGCCGTGTGTGCGGAGCTGGGCGGTGGTAGGGAACTGGAGGTGGAGCACTGCCCCCTGTTTGGCTTTATGATAGAACACAAGACACTTGGCCTCGAGGCCCAACTCCCTGGAGAGAACAGGAAAGGCTGAATCCACCTCCAGGTTGTCAAAGGTAAGAATGAGTAACACACCTCACCGTGCAGAAATGTAAGGTGTGTCCCTAGTCCCTGGGAGACTTATGGCATCTGTAGTTGGTTAAAAACAACAAAAAAAGAGGCTATTTAAATGAGTGAAAACACCATGAAGCAGAGGGCTACGGGGTGAACGTGGCCCTTGGCGCATATGTGGGCCTGGCACGGCAAGTGACAGAGCTGTGTGCCTGTAGTGATGCCCCCTTGTGCAGCTTCACACGTGTCCTGTGTCACAGCAGTGCCACACTAGAGGATGTGGGGCTCCCACCGCACCACGCAAAGCCCAGACCAGCAGTCCTTTCAAGCATAGATCCGAACACGGACGGAATAAAGTCTGAAGGTACATGTGTGTCCCTGTGTGTGTGAGTCCCCCTGTGGGTGCACCCATGCTTGTGACTGTGTGTGTGCACGTGTGTCTGCACACCAGTACCTGTGTTCATGCAGGTGTGTACCTCTGTGAGCATGCATGTATACGTTTGTATGCATGCGCGTGTGCACACTCTCACTCACTCCCTTCCTCCTGACCCTGGCCATTCTGACCTGGGCCGTGGACTGGCACAGCCACTCGGGGGGCCCAGGAGCCTCCATGATGTGCAGACGCTCAGCCTCCAGCCTGAGTCTGTGCCTCCCATCCTAGCCTCAGCACCCCCTGGGGCAGCAGGCAGTGGCCAGGTCAGAACTTAGCTCTGGGATGGGTGCATCCCTGTTTAGATGTTATGGCTTCATTGCAGAGCTCATAGTTGCCATGTACGTCCTGACCCAAGCCCTCCCTGGGGCAGGCTGCACTCAGGCTCTCAGGGAGTACCTTAGAAAGCCCGAGGGTGGGTTTTTGAGAATCCTTGTCAACTATACATGCCATCTGTTCTGGTCTCAGTGCGAATAGACTGCCTGTTCCAGCCCCCTCGGCAGCCAGGAGGAGACACACTGAGCCCAGGGGTCACTGTTACGTCCAGGGTGTGTAGAGAGAGGGGCCGGTGGAGGGAGAAGCCTTCTCTTGGAAGGAAACAGACTCTGTCGGGTTCCTGGTCCTGCCAATGTCTTGAGAAACAGACTCCTGGACCTATGTGGAGTGCCCTGTGTTCGTCCTGGGAGCACAATGTTGATTTGATCAAACCTAGCTGAGAACAAAAATGTCCACACAAATGCAACTGTAAGAAAAGATGTTTTTTCTGTGCCTCATGCTGTGGGCTGACTGCATCTCTGACTCACTTACGCAAAACCTCCAATTCTCTGGGCACAATAAGAAGGAAGACGTGGTCCTCCTTCTCTCCTGCCTTCTTTCCTCTGTTGGCACACAGCTCAGTGGCACCGTGCTGGAGGGGTGCAGCTGGGGACTGGGCAGGGGGACCCCGTCCCCGCTCCCTCTTTCTCACACTTCAGGCCTCAGACCTGGATCCTTGGGGGATCTTTAATGCCAGAGTGTGCTGTGCACCTGTGGCTTGAGCCCTGCCTGCAGCCCCATCGAGTCCACCCAGCTGCTGGGCTTCCCTCAGCCTGTGTCCTCATTCACAAATTGCTCTCTGGAAGGTCACTGGGCACTCACCCTCAGTGTCCGTGCAAAGAGCCCTGTCCTCTAAGACTCTTGAGAAATGGCTGGGCGAGGCCCCCAGTGTTGGGAATGGCGGAGGGGTCTGTGATTCCCAGTGTAGGGGCAGGCGGGGTGCGGTGGGCGATGGCAGGGCACTTGCTCCCTCCGGTCCCCGTCACTCCCCTGGCCCTCAGGAGCCCACCAGGTCTTGTCTATGTGTCTGGGAGCATGGCCCTGGGCTGGACGCCCCACCAGGGCCCAGTCCTTTAATAAGAAGCAGAGGAAGGAGGGCTTCTTCCAGCAGAGCTTTGAGGCCCCCCAGAGAAGAGAGTGGAGGTTTCTCAGCAAGAGGAGAGCCCGGACTGGCTTTGGGGCTCACCCCTTGTCACCTACGTGGGAGATTCCATGGTGGGGCGTGAGCCCCAGGGGCCCTGATGTCCCCTCAGGGGTGGGAGTTTGCTAGGTGAAGGATCTTGTGTTAATTTTATTATTATAGCAAACTCCTTTTATTAACTCAGTCCAAGTGTGTTATGAGCTGATTATCCCCAGAAATACGTTCACCTGCAGCCTCGGAAACAGCTGATGTTCTGTGATGTTGCAAAAGGCTTCACTGTCTTACAACTAATTCCAATCTGTTCAGTCCAGAGCCACAGTGCCACGCAGATGAGTCCATCTGCTTGGAACTCGCGAGGAGAGCCGGCATGCTGGCTCCTTAGGAAGACAGGGGCCAGCCTCAGAGCCTGCGGTCAAATCCAGACTGAGGCACCAGAGCCCAAGGCCCTGAGGACACTGCATTGTGCGCCCGCAGATGAAACTTAGTGGAGGGACTTGCGTATCGGAGGGCACAGTAAATGCACCAAGCACCAAAGGCCCACCAACACCCACCACGAACACAGCCAGGGGCGAAGAGCAGCACCAGTGGTGTGCATCTCTAGAAATCATTGGCACGGCCTCCCTTGTATCAAAGAGCTGGGCCCAGGCATACTCACAGATGCGCACTGGGCTCCCAGCAAGTGCTGCAGGAAGGAGTTCATTCACCACACGGGTGACTTCCTCCCAGCAACCCATGGAAGCATCTATGCTCATAATCTGGGAGATTTGGGGTGAAAATAATGGCGTTGTGCATCTGCATCAGGTTTTCTAGCCCAGAGCGGCTGCTGATCACCGGAGGCAGTGCCCTTGTGTTGTTCTGCCTCTGCCTGGGCTTCAGTGCTCAAGGCCCGTGACCTCCAGCCTCTGGACGTGCCTGGGACATTGCAGGTGCCTTTGTCATTGCAGGTGAGACAAAGGTGAGTGTGCCTTTGTCTCCACTGCCCACCTTGGACCTGCTCTGAGCCCCAGCCTCTTGGCCAGACCCCTGCGCTTCTCGGGCCTGGCCCCTTGCCTTCACCGGTGCCTCAGAGACCCCTGTGTGCTGGCTATGGGACTTCATCACAGTGTGAGCTGGGGACAGAGACAAAGGGGTGGGGCAGTAAGGAGGCAAAGGGCTCTGGGGCCGTTCACAAAGGCCACCCTCCCCTCAGTGACAGGATCCTGCTCACAGGGATAGCCTTACCCAGGAGGATGGCTGGTCAGGGCAGTGCAGCGTGCCTGAGCTGGAGTACAGAATATCGTCCTTGACCAACACTGAGATGGCTCTTAGGATGAAGGAGAGGAACAGGTTCAGGTGGATGTAGTTCCGGGTACAATGCAGCTTCCTGTGGTGGGGGAGGCAGGGATGAGGGGTGGGAGAGGCAGGGATGAGGGGTGGGGGAAGGGTTAGATAATCAAACTCGGATGTTGTGAACACATTAACAATTACCTATGTGGCTTTAATCTTAAGGTTTTCTTCTTTTTGTATGGAAGTTACTGTTCCTTACTGTATATTTGGGAATGTTTTCAGTTTTGCATTATGGTAACTATTTTCTACATCAAGCTTTTCCTTTATTTCTGATGAGCTCCTCAGGCTGGGGTTGTGAAATAGGATTTCACGATAACACTGTAAAGCAAACGGTGCTGAGTCCGGAGCCTGCAATGGCGAGTGCCCACTTCCAGCCGCCAAGACCCCACCTCCTCACAGCCAATTTCCTGCGAGGCCCATAGCGTGATCTGCCTTGGAACTCAACTTTAATGATACCTTGCTTCTCTAAAAAGTGCTTGGAACATTTTGTTTCTAATTCTCTTGTACCACTTAAATTCTGCTCTGGAGAACACTTATTTGGGCATTTGATTTGACGTGGACTTTTAATTCAGAGCCCTCAGGAAGCAAGCTTCACACAAGCGCACTCCCACAGTCACTACTAGACCTTTAGGGTTAAGTAAAGGTGCCATTTTTGAAGGACATTAGAAAACACACTGCAGAAGTCTTGCATGAGAGGCTGGAAAGAAGCAGCTTATCTGACCACCTCCCCCCAAGAGGTCAGTGTGATTTCAGAAAGCCACCTGAGGACTCAGGATTGTGGCCAGAGTGGCCAGGACCTAGAGGACCAAGACCCAGGCGAGAAGGGAGACACCGAGATGCACCCTACGTCCTCCCTCCGCCTCGGATCTCCTCATGTGAGGCAGCTACCCACACAAGGTGTGCCGTGCTGGGTGAGAGGCCGAGGGATGGGGCCAAAGCAGTGGCTAAGGAAGTAAGGCTGGGAAGAAATGTTAGCAATCTCACGCACTGAGCAATGGCTACTGGGATTCAGGGCCTGCAGGAACAGAGGCGCTCCTGGGCTTTAATTAGAAACCCGGGAAGAGCTATGATCTAGGAACTATGACAAACCAGAAACAACAGACTTCCCAAAGCTTGAGACATGGTCTCAAATCAGCTCAACCCCCGAGTGGCTCAGGGTGATCTGCCCATCTTGCTAGAAAAATTAAATCCTCTCTGTAGCAAGATATCACCCAAAGCCTCTACAATTTAATTATTTGTAATTTCAAAAATGAATTACAAGGCGTGCCGGGAACAGGAGCTAATGATCAAATGCAACAAAAACCCCAGGGAATAGAAGGAGATTCAGATACTGGCATTTTAAGACATGCACTGTCTTGCTCAGATTTACATAGTCAAGAAAACTGATGAAGAGGTAGAGAATTGTATTAAAGAACGGAATTGATTACAACAATCAAATGGAACACTGAAAACTCAGAAAGAACCCTGAAATGAACAAATAGCTGAGTCTGATGTTAGATCAGACGTAGTACATGAGAATACTCTGAATTAGAAAACATATCAGTGGAGTAAGTATAGATGAAAGCAGAGACAAAATGAGGGAAAGCACAGAAACAGTGTAGGAAATATAAGGGAAAATGGTGAAAACCCTGAACCCATGACAGTACGGTTTGGGAAGAAACAGGAGACAAAAAAGGAAGAAGCAATATTTAAAGAATACTAGGTAAGAATTTTGGGAAACTAGTAAAACCCAGTAACAGATTAAAGGAATGTTATTAACCCCGAGAAGCAGAAATACCAAGGAAACCGCATTAAGTCCCATGATGGTGCAGCTGCTGAAAACCCGAGACCAAACAAAACCCTCGAGGCGTCTGGGCAAAATGACGCATCCCTTCAGTGCAGCAGCAGTGAGACTGGCAGCTGACTTTAAAAAGAAGAACGAGGCTCATGTTTAACGTGATGACAGAAAATAGCTGCCGATAAGGAATTCAACACTCTTGAAAGTATTCTCAAATGAAGGCAAAATTAAGGTGATCTCAGGCAATCAAAAACCATGAGGAGTCATTGCTGGCAGGCCTGTGCTGACAGATACCGAAGGGGGTCGTCAGGCAGAAGGGGAAGGACCCCAGGTGGAGACACGAAATACAGGAAGGAACTCGGGGAAGATGAAGACGTCTCTAAACAGATACTGACTCTAAATGACGGCAACTATAATGACCTATGGCCTTAAAATGGACGTCGGATTAAAATACAGCACATGGGGCGCCTGGGTGGCGCAGTCGGTTAAGCGTCCGACTTCAGCCAGGTCACGATCTCGCGGTCCGGGAGTTCGAGCGCCGCGTCAGGCTCTGGGCTGATGGCTCAGAGCCTGGAGCCTGTTTCGGATTCTGTGTCTCCCTCTCTCTCTGCCCCTCCCCCGTTCATGCTCTGTCTCTCTCTGTCCCAAAAATAAATAAACGTTGAAAAAAAAAATTAAAAAAAAATAAAATACAGCACAAAACACAAAAGGCATGGGTGGGGGTAAGTGGAATTAAAATGTAAAGTCTCCAGTTGATGGGGAAGTGGTAAAAATAGCAATTGGAGGTTAACTCCTAGGAGACAAGGATGCGTGTTGCAATTTTGGGGTGATGCCTAGAAGAAGAACAGAATGTATAACAACCTTAAAGGGGAAAATTAATAAAAATATCCAACAAATTGAAAGAAATAGGCAATGCGTGTGAAAGTCTGCTCCTCGCGGGAACAGCTCTCCTGGAAAGCGGCCTCTTTGCCCCACGCTGTCCTGTGCCCACTGCCCCTCAGGCTGGCTGCATTCACTCATCTCTCAAACCACCGTTCTCCCTTCCCTTCCCTTCCCTCCCCTCCCCTCCCCTCCCCTTCCCTTCCCCTCCCCTTCTCTCCTTCCCTCCCCTTCCCTTCCCCTCTCCTCTCCTCTCCTCTTCTTTTTTCTCCTTCTCACTCTCTCTCACCCATGACATTCCCCTGAGTGCAGCGGGGGGCTTATCGCTGTCACTCAGAGATGAACACACACTAAATCCAAATAAATCACATTTGCTGAGTTTCTTAGCTGAGTCCTTTATCCCTCAGCGCTCAGTGTAACATTTCACTGCCGAGTATGGATCTGCACTGGATGAAGGGTGGAGCGGAGACCGTGGCCTCCAGAGAAGCCGCGCTGGAGCCCGCTCAGGCTCGGCGGCTAGAACGGAACCCCAACAACTCCCGAGGGTGGAGGGAGGGGCGGGCGGTGGCGCATCTGTCCAGTTCTGCAAGCTGGGTGCTCGGCACCTCTGTGGGCTGCCCTCCTCTCGCGGGTAGGACGGGGACAGCAGTGGCACTTCCTGCCTGAGCTAACGTAAGGACTGAGTTAATAAACACCCAGAGAGTGTGTGGTGTGGTCTGTGTTAGCAACCGGCGCGGTTGCTCCCGAGCTCGTGGGATTGGAGCTGCTTTGGCAAGTGCCTGGACCTCACACGCACTCAAAGATGGCGGCTGCGACGACCACCCAGCGAATCCCACGCAAAAGTAGGTCGTGTGTTTGTTATTCAAGTCTATGCTGCACTTTGGACTTGGCGTAGGAGATATGTCAGGCCGTTTCTGTGTTTGTAAAAGAAGAACATGGTTACTTCATGCTTTCTTAGCTATGAGGCCACTATGAACAGCAAGTGTTCCACGACTGTAAGTAATTCTGTTTCCTGAGTGGCATTACTGGGTTGGAAATGGAGTTAGTTTTACAGTCGGGAGTTTGAAATCGACACTTGTGGCATGGGACACATAAGCGCAGCTGACAGATGGAGGCAGCAGCGTAAGCGCCTCTGTGGCCCAAGGTGGAGGCGGACCCGAGGGCTTGCACATCAGCTCTGGACACTTTTCCTGGTGGCCGTGACACTCCGAACCAGCAGCAGAATGACACCGAAGCAGACATGTCCTTTCCTAACCAAGTGTCACCAGTGGGTGACTAACGAGGTCCATGTATAAAAGACTGTTTGATACTCATGATGCCATCTGAGATTCTCTTAAGGACCCACATCCACATTTGCAAAACTTCCAAAATGCCATTAGGCTGGCTAATTCAGTATGTCATGTATCACAAATCTGAGAGAAATCACCAATGCCACGGATACGGATTGTTCAAGATGGGAACTCTTTAAACATAAGCTGAAATTCTTCTAGTTCAAGTTACCCTTATTGAGTCACCAGCTTACCTCCCTACATTTTTCCTTTCTTTTTCTTTAATCTTTAACCATTTGAAGATTTAAAAATACATAATAAAATACGAAAGATAGAACAGATATCAATGTTGCACCAGAGTTGTTCCTTTTCTTTTCAGAACTAGAATATGATGGTGACTACCCCACACTGGATTAAAGGTACTGATGTACTCTTTCTGAGAATTACTACCCTCTAGATATGTTTGAGATGCCTGAAAAAAATAAACGACTTTATTACACTTGAAGGGATTCTCAGCTGCGTTCTTCATCAGTTTTCACTTGTTTACTTCCAAGTATGGATCTCCTAATGGGCTGTCTGTTAGTTTCTAAAATATTCCATTTGTTTTATCTTTGATTTTATCTGAATACTGGCCAATGTTTGAACGAATCTGTGTGAAGATAAATAAGATTAAATCCCTGTTAAAATAAGTGGGATATCATCCAGTTTATTTGGTGCTAGTAATACTCAAGCGTTTCAAGCCAGAAGCTTCTGTTCTGAAACCAAAGCCTCTAACTCTAACCCTGACCAACCAGCCGTATGCAGTGTATGTTGTTAGTTACTGAAAAGACCTACCAGCGGCTCAGGTAAGGGGGGATCTCTAACCTCACCAGCAGGGGAATAATGCAAAATTTAGAGTGCTGACTGCATGCCACAGAGCTTCACTAGCACCCACACTTTACAGGTCATAGACAGGTTAAGTAATTTGTCCGAGGTCACACAGCTACTAAGAGACTGACCCAGGACTTGAACCCAGGCAGTCTGACCCTTGCTTTCATACTCTTGACCACAGTGTAGTGTCTCTTAATAAAGCACCGATGCCCCAAATGTAGCTGCTTTCTGAGTAGCAAGGGTGAGATCACATTGCTTCTGTATTTTCAAAAGATTTGCACAATGGCTAACATTCAGTAAACAGTAGTTGAACTGAATTCTTGTCCAAAGGCAGTATTATCTCTTTATATAAGAAATGCAGAATAGTTAAATAAAAATGTAAATATTAGCATCATATTTCACACAAGCATTCCCCGAGGGAGTTTTATTGATTTAACACACAGAGAGAGGGCTTGGAGGCAGTGACCTTCTGTCCTCCTCTGATGGGCCTAGACGGCTTAAATGGACAATTTCTGGTCTTAGACTGCAGAACTGCTCATTTCTGATACTTACCTGAAGAGGCAAAGAATTATGCTTCCGGTTGTCAGGGAAATCAGGGAGACACTGTAGCCCAGCGTGTAAATGGCTTTCACCAGAACGTAAAACGCAATCTGCAAAGAAAGAAAAACACACATGTGAGCTTTTGGTGGCCAGCAGTGGACAAAGCATAGGTTCCCACATCTGGCCACATGCTTCCTTTCATGCAGGGCTCTTGGCTGCTGATGGCCGGGCACACGAGAGACAGTGTCACTTCACAGCCCACCTCCATTCTTCTTAATGCTTATTCATTTTTGAGAGACAGAGATAGAGTCCGAGTGGGGGAGGGGCAGAGGGAGATGGAGACAGAATCTGAAGCAAGTTCCAGGCTCCGAGCTGTTAGCAGAGCTGATGTGGGGCTTGAACCCACGAACCATGAGATCCTGACCTGAGCCGAAGTCATATGCTTACCCAACTGAGCCACCCAGGTGCCCAAGCCCACCTCCATTCTGAACCCAGACATTTTATTCACCTCTTTAAATGCCCACATTTTTCCTTAAAATTCATTGTGGATGACTTTGTATGGAGCAAGGAGAAGACTGACCTGAAGGGGTTCCCAGCTTCACTGTCTGATCACTGTTCTGCTGCTGAGACCAGAGGGGTTTGGAGGGGTGCTTCCTGTGAGAGAGCCCCAGCAACCACAGGAACTGGCTGGTTTTGCAAATGTATTCTGACCTAACTGGGTTTACACTGCCCTGGGCCCTGGGAGTGGGGACCATGGGACATTCTGCACTGGCCCTGATTTCTCCATAGCCCGGTTCACACCAGCTTAGTTCTAAACTGTAGAGAGGGGTTGTGCCCACCAGGGACACACTGAGCAGAGCCCTCACCCTGGGGTCATTGAGCTAACTCGGGTGCAGGCTGGGGCAGGAGGGGTGGCCCGATGAGGCCTTTGCTCCTGCAGCTTCACGGGGCTCGGCCACCGCCACAGGCCAGCGGACCCCTGTAGGCTGGCCTGCACCCACCACCCATCCCTGTGTTGTTCTTAACATCAAGGTGATGCCTTCAACAAGGGTTTTCCCTCTCTGTTACCCTTGTTATTGGAGGCTCAATACTGTAATGACATATTTCAGAAGTAAACTATAATATTTGGAAAAATGAGCTTCTAGTTAAGATTTAATGAGAAAATGAAACGAATTAGTCTAGCCTCTCAAATAGTTCAGGCAATCAAGATTAGCTTGAAGTTCGACCTGGCAAGCTAATGTATTATCTGATATCAGGAGGATTTTTCCTTGTTGAACCTTAAGACGCAAAGAAAGATCCCCGTTTTAGACTTTAAGGAGTCTGCACCTGTGATGACACTGTTGGCATTCTTTTTAGCTCAAGAAGAGACGCGAGGGCATGCTGGCATTCTGAAAGTGTCTTTGAAAACTCTAATTTTAAGTCTTTGTCCATTTTCTATTCTCTGTACTGAGTGAGGGATTATAAATAGGACTGGGGATTTTGTTTTGTGGTCAGAGTTCACATTAAATAACGGAAAATGCAATATTTTAAACCTACCAAAAGCATAGAAAACAATATAATGTATACATATCGTATAATATCTAATATATACATAACATGTAATATGTTACATACATATTAATATAATACATCTACATATCTATAATATACGTTATATGTTATATACGTATAATACATCTATAATATACCTACCAATAGTCACCAAAACCAGGACGACAACTGAGTCAGACCCCGGGGATGCCCCAGGTAACCACTTTGCTTATGCTGGGGTGCTGACCCCCATGATGCCCTCACAGGGTGTGTGCATGTGATCAGTACCTCGTGCTATTGCTCTGATGTTTTAGTTTTATTCTGTGCACGTGCTGCGTGTAACTTTTATCTCCCCGTCAACTGTTATTTGCTGTCCAGTATTTACTTTACCTTGTTTTTTAGTGCCTTCTGCCTAATTTTACCATTGCTTAAAATTTTTTTTTTTTATGTTTTTAATTTTATTTTTGACAGAGAGAGAGACAGAGCGTGAGCAGGGGAGGGGCAGAGAGAGAGGAGACACAGAATCTGAAACAGGTTCCAGGCTCTGAGCTGTCAGCACAGAGCCCAATGCAGGACACGAACCCACGAGCTGTGAGATCATGACCTGAGCCAAAGTCAGATGCTTAACCAGCTGAGCCCCCCAGATGTCCCTACTGTTGCTTTAAATAGTCAAGTCTTTGCTAGGCTTCCTTATCTATCTATCTATCTATCTATCTATTTATGCTTACATTATTTCTTGATTCTCAGTTCTTCTTTCTGGCTTCATAGTCTCCTCTGAAGCACATTCCTTGGGCATTTTTAATGAGGGTTTGCTGGTTGTGGACCCTGTTGGTTTGTTTTTCTGAGATGTCTCCTTCCCTTTCATTTTTGGGTGGAAGTTCAGCTTCAGCACAGTCTGAGTGGACGGTCATCTTCTCCAGGCCCTTGGAAGGCACCTGCTGTCTGTCCTGCTGCTCTTGTGCGTGCAGGGGGCCGTCTGTTCTCGGTCTCTGGCATTTCCTGGCCTCGGCGCCATTGCCTGGCCGTGGCCTTCTCTCTGTTTTGGGGTGATCCTGCTGTCCGCATCGGAGAACTGGTGCATCACCCGGGCTGTTAGCCATGGCATGTTCTCCTGCCAGGCTTGCCGTCAGACTGGCCAGCTGTCCTCCCGAGTGGTTCCCTCTCCCTACCGCATCCGGTGCTGCGTCCCTGGTGCCCACACTCCTCACTGCAGAGCCTGCCTCTGAGCTCCTATGTGATATATCTTCCTGGCTTTTATTTTTAGGTTGATTTTTTCCCAGATAAGTTCTGGCTACAGCGTCTTGTTTCAGGTTTATATTTTTAATTTCCACTTTTTCAAAAACATTTCAAATGTACTCATGCCTGCTCACTTCATTATCTGAAGCTTTGAGGATGTAGCCTCACTTTGGTACCTGCGGACTTGCACACACAGTGGCTCCTTCTTTGTGTAGTTTGTGCACTGGGGAGACAAGCTTGTCCTCGGACTTGATCTGTGGGCCCTTGAGGCCTGGGTGAAGATGCTTCCTTCCAGAAGCACCTGTGTACCGGAGCCGGACACTTCCGCTGCGTCCAGTTCAGGACACTTTACGTGAATGTCCAGCTTAGGGTTTCTGTACCAGGCAGAAGACACAAATGGGAAAACCCAGCTTTCAGGGGGACACACCTGTGGTGACAGATTTTTAGATTTTCCTCCTGGAAAGCAAATGCAGGTAAGAAAATTTTCTTTGTCACCTCTGTGGTCTGATTTTTGGTCTAGCTCTCCACTCCAGCCGCCCACCACCATCTGCACTGGGAAGCCGTTCATCCCAGCTCTTCATGATGACCCAGCAGTTGCCCTGGGAACCAGCCACCCCTGTTGCCTGGCACCTGTTCTCGGCTCTTTTATTGAGATTTTTTTTTTTTTTTTTTTTTTTTTTTTTTTTTACTTTCTTGAAATCTCAGCTGTGTATTTTAAAGCAGCATTGTTATACCTTACTTAGTATTTTTGGGTGATTTGTAGTGGGAAGTTTTTACCCCCAATTTCTTGCTGAACTTGTGGTCCTACTGGTTAATTTAATTCATTCTGCTCAACCCATTACTGAGCACTTAATTGGAACCAGACACTGAGCAAGGTGCTTTGGGTACAGGATGAGTGAGAGAAGGGCCCCACCCACGAGGAACAGGATACAATGCATGAGCTGGACATTGAGATAGGTATGAATTAAGACATTTTTATGTGTTCACTAAAAAAAAAAAAAAGGAATAAGAGAAAAAAAGAGGAATATACACATTTCAATTTATATTACTTTGCTTAAAGCTGTAATGTTTTCAATCACTTAAGAGGGGTTAATTTGGTCATTTGCAAATTGCCTCTGCTAAGGCCTTTGCAAAGCAGAGCAGACCCCAGGGCGAGCTAGAGACCTCAGTGGAAGGCAGCACTGGGGAAGTCTCACAGAACAAAGCACAGAACAGCCATGTAGCAACAACTGAGAACCGTGATTACATGCAGCGTGCAGTGCTTAGCAGACAGGAAACTTTCACACAGCTGACTTTTAAGAGAATGAGGCAAATCACAAGAAAATCGGGGGTGTCTGCAGGATGACAACTTTTGGGGTTTCTTCTGGGTGCACCCAAACTCCTGTAACACCACCTATGTGGACAGAACTGAAGAATAAAAATTAATGTTTAGAACATGAACCCTGAAGGACTGTGTGGAGTTTTTCCATCTTTGATGCAAGTTTAAATTTATTTTCACTAGAAGTGGCTAAAACCAGCTAAGTGGTTTCAAGAACCGCATAGAGGGTCTACACAGGTGCTTTTGTCCCCAGGTTCCAGGGTCTTCCCAGGTCCTACCTCCCAAACCAGCTTTCTTCCCTGGGGGTCCCAAGTTAGACCCTCTGCCTCAGCCCCTGAGAGACCGCACATCCCCATTTGGGGCCTTCTGAGTAAATGCTTGTTTCCGAGAGGCTCCATGATCCTTGGTCCATCTCGTCATGAATACTGACTTACATTCTGCATGATTCCCAGCTGCTCTTAGAGTGATGTCCAGACCCATTCTCACACCCAACTTTGACCCAGGGCCCTGGACTCCCCCTTGCCCACCAAGGGAGTTCAGCCAACAAGAAGGAAACCTTAAATATTAGAGCGTTCACAAGAGAACAGATGGAAAGGCTTTATCCTTTTACTCTGGATCCAGATAAGACAAATGAAGAGTCATATGAGCTCCCAAGTGTTTTGATAAGTTGGAATTCACTGTGTATAAAAAACAGGAACAAAAGGCACAGTTATATTGCCCAGCACATTGCAGAGAATCATGAAGTATTTATGGGATGAATGAGTGACTGCCCTGTCAGAGTAGAGAACATAGGTAAATAGAACAGACACAAATAATCAGATCTATAAAATCTTGTTTTTAAAGCCCATGGGACATGCTATGTATGATCGTAAAACTGAAAAGAGCAATGCAACTAACGAATATCCAACTTTTTTCTTAAATACACCTTTTTTGATTTTTTGTTTGTTTATTTTTGAGAGGGAGAGAGAGAGAGAGAGAGAGAGAGAGAGCATGAGCCGGGAAGGGGCAGAGAGAGAGGGAAACAGAGGATCCGAAGCAGGATCTGCGCTGACAGCAGGGAGCCCGATGCAGGGTTCGAACTCACGAGCGGTAAGATCACGACCTGAGCTGAAGTGGGACGCTTAACCGACTGAGCCACCCAGGCACCCCTTAAATACACTTTTAAAGAATAAAATTAGAACTAGAAAAACAGTAATTCATTTGAAAAATTTTGAATGGGAGCATTTCATAACAAATGTGTCAAAATTATAATCAGAGGCATAATTACGGCCTTAAATGTCGTTGTTAATAAATAAGAAGATAAAGCATCAACGAAAGAAGCCAGAAAAACAACGGAATGAGCCAAGTAAGACAAGAAGGAAGTAATGATAGAAACACAAGTCAGAATCAGTAGGCCGGGGCTCCCCAGGAAACAAGCCCACGAGGACACAAGTTTTCGAGTTTATCTGACGTAAGTATGAAAAGCCTAGAACAGCGAGGACGCTATAAATCATTGACATAAGTAAGTTAGGAAATGGTCAGACTTACAACACCACAGAGTGGTTTTTTTCTGTATAGGCCAAGATGAGATATGCAGTTGCCAAGTATCTAAAGGGGAAAAATAATGAGAAACAAATATCTAAATTGTATTTTATACACACACTCACATGTTTTAATTAAAGTACTAAACTCTGTGCTAACAAAGTCAAGATTTTAAGAAAATGGATAATACTCTGGAAGCGTAAAAATGATCACAACAGGTTTAAGGAAAACCTAAAAATATCAATAACCAATGAAGACCTTTTTAAAAAGTTGATGACATACAATCTGTAAAAGTGACACTGGACCCAGCGGCTTTAACAGGTGAGTCCTTCCATATTGTCTAAGCCAAAGTGTCCCTGGGATGCAAAAATTGTTCCAGAGCATAATAACAAAGGAAAAGCACAACATTTTATTTATGAAACTATCATAAGTCTGGTGTCAAATCCAGACAATATACTAAAACAAACAATAAAAATAAACAAAACTTACAGACTAATTTCACTTATGTCTGCAGAGGGAAAAGTCTCCCATAACTGTGCTCTCCCCGGCTACGCCTCCCTGAGCGGCCCGCGCTCCGCTCCGTGTCTCAGCCTCACGCCCTGCCCTTTGTGGCACATCTACCTCCCCTCGGGATGGATGGGCCTCTGTCCACCAGCCCTTGCTGGACTCCTAGCATCATTCCCTCCTTGTCCCTCTCCTCCTTCTCCAAAGTGTTGATGGGTCCCCATGTGGCTCCTGCTCTCCCCCCTCCACACACTCTCTCTGCAGGGTCTCAGCGGCTACATGCAGTGCTGACTCAGAAACCAGAACGTCTAGGCCTGACTTCTCTGGCACTTCCAGGAATTCTGTCCTCTGGCCCTCTAGAACTTTCTACCTAGGCGTCTCACATTCAGCATGCTTGAAAACTAATGCACGAACACACCCCTCTTCTGCAGCACTTGGCCTTAAATCTGGGCCTCCTAATGCCCACCTCATTTCCCGACGTCAGCACAGCAATTCAGGGTTGTCTCTGTGTGCGGTCTGTCACACACACTTTCAAGCAGTCAACAAACCCTACCACGCAGGGAGGGGCAGTCTGACTCCGAGCTTGCTTCCTTCCCATCCATGCGGCACACACCCTCTGTGTTCTGTCTACCCCGTGGCACTGGTCCTGTGGCCCACAGAGCAAGCTTCCACGCCAGCCGTTTGCGAGCTTGGATGCAGGTGAGAACTTCCTGGCGCCCCCTTGCTGGTCTTGGTGGGGCCTAGGCTCCCAGGTGACTTTCGTGTGCATCTGGGTCTGAGAACCGTGATACCAATGGTTCTCCCAGTGTGACGCCCCCAGACGAGCAGAGACAGCAGCACCCAGGAACTTGTTGAGATGCAAACTCTCTGACCCACCTGTCCCCACCTGTCCCAGAATCAGAACCCCGGAAGGTGCGGTCCTCCAGGTGAATCTGATGCAGCTCTGCTTCTGGAACCTCTGGTCTACACTGCAGACAGGCATGAAATGTAAGTGTGACCTTCCCTGTCTCTGCTCCAAACCCCGCACAGAGGCTGCTTGAGAGTGAAGCCGTAACGAGGTCCCTACTGGCCCTCCTCAACCTTGAGCCTCCTACAAGGAGCTGGGAGCAAGTGCCAGCCACATGCTCTGTCCCTGCATTTCCATCTTTATTTTCCTACCCAGGCCTCAGCAGTTTTTGTGAGGGGCCCCTCCTCTGGGAAGCCACCCTCCCTGGTCCTCTCCTGCCCTCATGAGGTTACGCTGCCGTGGCTGGAGCTCCGTGAGAACAGGCACAACTCCTGTCCCCTTCCCGACCCAGCCTGCAGTGGGCCCCTGGGAACCCGAGGTGCAAAGCCTTTATGGTTTTCAAATCTCTCGTTACCATGTCATCCGATCTTGAGACTGCAGGGAAACAGGCCGGGGTGACTGTCTCTGCTGAGCAGAAAGGGAACTGCAGCTCTAGGGCAGTGAATAAGTGGCGTGGGAGGGGTGGGTTTGGTCGCCTGGTGCTGACCCCCAAGTCTTGGTCCTTCCGTGGGAAGTGGGAAGGACAGCACCACGCCCTTTTTCTCAAAGACTCGGTGACTTAGCACTGGCGTGGGGAGCTTGACCGTGGAACTGCCTGACCTCTGGGCCTTCCCTGAGGGTTTTCACAGGAGCATCTGGGGGTTACATCGGGGTGAACGCAGAGCTCGTTAAGCACAGCCAACAGATAGGTGTGAAGTGACTAAATCAGAGTGGCTTCGGTGCCCAGAGGAGACCAGAGCTGCCTGGGCCTCTGATGTGGCCGCTCTCTCCTTGCCTAGTGGACACGTGCTTCTTCCAGATCAAAGTTATGTCTCTCCGGGGCTTCACACATCTCTCAGATTCTGATTCTTGCACTTCTTTCAGATTTTCCCAAGACTAAGGAGGGGTCAGGGCCGTTTGGCCACAGCTCTGCTCCCTGAAGACCTCTGTCGATGGGCACCGATGGGAGAGAAATGTGCCTCCATTTCCGCATGCAGGTGAAGTGATACGTTCTGGCCGTGCCGTCTGACTGTGGATTTAGCCACCACAGGTCAATCAAGTGGGCGAACTGGCTTTGTTTTTCCCTCCAGTGAGTGGACGTAACGGATGTCCCGTTCTTAGCTGCCAGTGCCGTCCTGCCCTGAGGCAGCGCGAGAGCTGGGGCTCAGGGGACCTGAGGTGGGTGTGCCAGGATGATGATGGAGGCGAGGGAGCAGGGCCCTGGCTTGCCGTCCCTGTGCACCAGCGGCCGACGACAAGGAAGCATGTCCATCTGAAGAGATCCCAACTGAAGACCTCAACGTCCGATGCTTCAGAACCCGTGATTTCACGTTCACAAACACTCGCTTTCATGTTTGCTTTGGTCTTTTTAACACTGTCTTGTTTCCCCACAGACAGCTCCCGGGTGTGGACACAAGGGGCCTGATGGGAAGAGCCTGGCCGGCGGAGGGAACCCAGAAATGACGTCGCAGTGTTCTCTGACACAGAAAGGGCTACAGATACTTCGGGCACTGAGTGCCACGGCACGGGGACGCCCTGCAGGCCGAGCGACGAGCGGCCATGTTTCACGCCCTCCTGCATGAGTGCCAGGATAATCCCAGGTCCCCTGCGGATGTAGAGCCATGTGTTATGATCACATATTTGGGGCTGATTTACTTGGAAAAGGTTTTCATCATCATCATCATCATCATCATCATCATCACAACATTGGGAAGTGAGACAAAACAGTCCAGGAATACTTTCCTGTCTCAATACTTCCGAGAAGCCAGAGGCTCTGGAGGAGCATGTGGTGGGCAGTGGTGGTGACGGGACCCTCCACTCTGAGTCACTTCTGAGTCGCCCAGGCAGGATCTATGCTCAGCTTTCGGCTGGCGGTCCTGCCTGGGAGGCAGTGACGTCCAGCAAGGGGCCGGGTTGGCCTTTCCCAGTCAGCCTGTCACCGGGGCTGCTCCCACAGCAGCTGTGGTGGACAAGGTGATTTCTATGTCTTCTTCTAATTTTCCACGAATGCACGTGTGCTGGTGCTACAAGGGCAGACAAGGCCCTTCTCAAAACGCAGAAGCCCAGCCAGTGTTTTCCAAACAGTGAGTCATCACGAGGGTCACCACCCACTCTGATTTGCCCCGGGGCCAGGCCTGGCTTGCATCTGGTATCCTGGAGTAATTATTAATAGCTCCTCCTTTCTCTCTTGAAGGGCCAGGTTTGGCTGACATATGATGCAGTCACCCTATTTATAACCCGTTAGTAGGTTATGTGATCCATTTAGTGGGCAGTGACCAACGTTTGACGAAGAGTAGCAGAGAAAGTGTGGTTTTGTGAATGTTTGTGCTGGGTTGCAGTGTGAAATGGATTTCCAACTGTGCACTTTAATCAAAGGCGTTGGAAGCCCCTTGGCTAGACCAGAGACTCGTGACTCAGCCGTCTCAGAAGCTTTCTGGTAAGAGCTGCACCCACCTCTCACCTCTCCCTTCAGCAAACTCAAGAGACGGACACTCAGCTGTGTTTTCTTCTGAACCTACTGATGCCTTCATCACACGCATCACTGTCTGGAAAGCAATGGTCTCCCAGAACCCTCTTAGTGAAGATTAACCTGCCCATCAGCAAGTACCCCTCTGCACCAGCGGCAGAAGAAACAGCTCTCAGATAGAGAGCGTGTGTCTCAGGATGGGGCCCACATGGCTCCTGTCCTTAAGGTACACAAAGTCCTGTTGATAAACAAGACCAACACACGCCTGAAACATGAACGAGTCGCTGCTAACCTGCCTTTCTAACTCCGAATTCAGGCTGCATGGCCGAGGCTTGAGCAGGAGCAAGAAGTAGGTGGTGGGAGGCGGGGCCTTGGGTGGGGAAGGACAATGGTGCAGGTCCAGGCTGGAGGGAAGGGCAAGCTGGGGGGACGCTGGGCAGGAGGAGCAGGGATGTCCGGTCCCCAAGCGACAGCACTGGTGACGCTCACTCTGCTTCTCCCTGACTCCAGGACTTGCACATTCCATTCCCCCCAGGTGGCCGCAGGCAGGGGTTGAGGGCGGTGCTTGCTTCACTCTGCAGGACACCCCGGATGTGCCAGCAGGTCCAGGGGCTTTCGCCTTGGGGTGGCTTCTGGGCATGAAACCACCTATTTTCAGGGGGAGTGTGGTCCAAGGTTCCATTTATTTCCTGACTGAAAGGCAGAACACCAAAGCCCCTGCCCGAGACTTACACCTTGTCTCAAGATGCAGGATGAAGCCCAGGATCGCGTGTTGTAAAATGTACCAAGTTGAAGTTTTCTTCCCGCTGGTTATCGGCAAAATATCGTGTAAGACCAGCCTATTCTACTACAAGCCATTCTGCTTGGGAGGCTGAACAATATTCAGACAGTGCTGCAGCTTCTATAATCCAAAACGTAGCCCAAAGTTCATTCACTTCTTCCAGCAACCTTGGGAAGGAAGCGGACTGTTATCGTCATCTTCCCACTACACTAATGAGGAACCTGAACCCCAGGAGGGGAGAAGCCAGTTTAAGGACACAGGGCCCTCAAGCTGCAGAGGTGAGACCGGAGCCCGAGCCCCACAGCGTCATCTGTCTGGGAGAGACCAGTTACCCTTCTGTCCCGACTTTTTTTCTTCAAGAGGAATTAGCTGCTTGAAGGAGCTTGGATGTTGCCACCTCACCCTGATAATGGTAAAAGTCTGAACGACGTGACAAATCAACCACTCGTCATGGATCTGCCGGGGCGGAGGACACAGGACGAAGTGCTGCCCCAGGACTAGACAGACAGACGGTCACAGGGAGTCACTGCCAGGCACAGTCACGAGACTTATGACCCACCGGTTCAGCTGCGGTAATCCAGTGGGCCTGGTGCAGGCAAATGTGTCTGTGGAACAAAAGGGAGCTGGGACAGAGACCCACATAAGCGGGCACTGAAATGTGACAAAGGAGCAGAGTTGAGTGGAGGAAGGACAGTCTCTTTGCCACATGTCACGGGAACGGCTGGACGTCTGCACACAAAACAGGAACAGACACTCAGATCTCACACCTGCTCAAAAATTAACGCGCATAGATCACAGATTGAAATGTGAAATGTAAAACTGGGCAAGTCCTGGAAGATGTCTGAAAGAATGGAGATGCCCGGGTGTAATGATCCTTCGGAGCCACAGCACCACAGGCATGGTCTGCGGGAGAAAGAGTTGGTACCCTGGGCTTCATTAAAGCTAAACTCCTGCTCTACAAAAGCCCACGTCCGAGAGCAAGAAGGCAGGCACAGGCTGACAAAGGACTGTCACTCCAAACAAAGAACTCCCAAAACTCAACAGGGAGAAAATAAACAACCCCATTTAAACAAAACGGGCCAAACACCTTGACAGACAGCTCACCCAAGGACATGTCTAGACGGCAAGTAAGCTCACGGAGAGACGCTCCACACAAGGGCACCGCCCACGCTTCCCGTGGAGCTGAGACCCACACCCACGGTGCACGGGGTGGCAGGCACGTTCTCCGGCTCAGGCTTACGTCCCATAAACACAGGACACTGCAGGCTCATTCCCTTCTGCTCTGCTTCCCCCCCCCCCCCCCAATCAGAAAGTGACCGCAGTGCTGTGTGTCCTGGCTTGTCCGGGGATTAAATGAGATAGTCCATGTAGAGCTTAGTAACTGCTCTTAGTAAGTGATTTATGTTATGTGGTTTGATTTTATAATGAGAACCATTTTTATAATGAAAGAGATGTTAAAAGTTATTAATGCAATGATGCAAGTCCTTGTTCAGTTGAAGAAATAGTTCTCAAAGTTCCTTTGCGCATGTTCTGTGTTCACAGAAAAAGTCAGAACACGCTGGAGAGTGGTCTCCTCTTCCCCATCCAGCCCCGACTGGCATTGCCGTGGAAGGGAGGGGCAAGGCAGGGGCCCCAAGCCAGAGAATCCCTGTGGGAGATTCTGGGTGGTCAGAGGCACAACTGGAGGCTGAACAGAGGGAGTGGGAGAGCCCTGAGCTGTGACTTGGGACCTTCTCCAGTCCTTGATGCCCCACTTTCAGAGTCGAGGAGAGGTGGGCACTGATCCTGTCTGCAGACATCAGAGACATCTGGGCAGCAGGGACAGGTCCTCACTCCAGGAAGGAGTTGGGCTCCGAGGTCAGAGGGCATACGAGGGCACACGAGAGCTCAGTGCTGATGACCCAGGAGACGTGTGTGTGACCAGCAGGTGTCTGTCCTGGCATCTTATGCTTTCCTCTCCTCTGTGAGGTCACTGGCTCTTCTGAGGAAGGAGCAGACATCTGGAAAATGCCTCTGGAGAGCTCAAATGTCTCATGGAGGAGCGGGTGAAGTCAAAGATTGTCTGATGACTCCTACTCCGAAATAAAGGCTGATCTTCCAGAGAAACTCTGCACTGTTATTTAGCTTGGGGCCTGCGGCGATACTGGAAATGTGATTTTGCAGCTTCTTCACGCATGGCTGTGTGTTGACATTTTAAAGAGGAGAGGCTCGGTGGGGAGGTGGTTGTGTCCCAAGGGGCTGCCACACCACTCAGCATGCAATTCCGCCCTTTACTTTAAGTAACTGCATGGAACATTCCTATGTTGGTGTGGAGGGTTGAGAGGAAAAACGATTTTCTTTTAAATCCAAATAGGACATTTCTGAGGCAAACAGCCATAGATATTTTGGGGGCATTTTATCCCACCGAGACCTGAAAGTAACTATGAGAAACATCAGACAAACCCCAACAGACAGGCATTTACAACATCATAGGCCTATATGAAAGAGAAAGTCTGAGGAATGTTCCAGATTGAAAAACACTGAAGAGTCATGATAGCCCAGTGCAACACATGACCTTGTACTGGGCACTGACTGAAAGGGTGCCTCGATGGCAGATAAGATAACATTGAATTTCCCAAATTGGAGAACAGTGTTGAGGTTCTATCAGAGAACATCCTCACTTTAAAAAACCTGCCCTCACGTTTTAAGTGGTAAAAGGCATGTGTGTGCAACCCGCTATCCGTGGCAACAGGCATGTGCCCACAGCTCGTCGGGACATAGCAGAGCAGATGTGGCAAGACGCTGCCTGGAGAATCGGGCTGGCGACGTGTGGGTTCCCCGCACCATTTGAACATGGAAACTACTTCCAGGTCATACCACAGGCTCGACAGAGACAACGGGACCGTCAGGCATCCTCATTGTCCCGACAAAGTCCAGGGTTAAAAAGCAAATGTAACTGAGAAATGATCTGACAAACTTGGCATACATGTAAGTGTTTTATTTTGTTTTTGGACTAAAATTAGATTTATTTGAATACAAAAGTAATATATGTTCACTTCTGAGAAAGTAGAAAATGGAACAAAGACTTTTGAAAGGAAGAACACGGCTATTACAACGACTCCCCGCTGCCAGGAGTTTCTGCCCTTTGTCAGCTGGGCCTCTGGCTCCCCGAGTGTCCAGCCACGACCTCCTCCAAGTACGTCCAAGTGACTGACCATCAGTAGGTGAACTTTGTCAAAACTTCGTCTTTCTTTTGCTGGCTCTTTAACGGAGCTCTGTAATAAGCAGTAAAACAAACACTACTGGTTTCCATCCTTTCTTCAGTTATTCCACTTGGTCCTGACATGTGTACATCAAATGAAGAAACTAGTCGGACCGTCCAGTGAGTAATCTGGCTGTTCCCCAACCAGCCAGAGGATCAGGGCCTTCCCTCCCGTCCCCACCTAAGGGCCCGGCAGGGGCAGCCAGCACCCCAGGCTTGCAGACTCCCAGACGCCTGAGCCCCAAATGCCTGTCCCCCCAGGCAGGCTGCTCACAGACAAGCCCAATGAAAAGGGAGCATCAGGGAGGTCAGACCCTTCCCAGGAGCACCGTTCCGGGCCGAGACCAGCCTGGTGCCGCCCACCCTTCTACCAGCGCTTCAGCCCAGCTCCGTGGACACACCCCATCCCCGCCACTGTTCTACGAGAAACAGAGGCCTCCGCTCATCGAGGCAGGGCCCTGGGCTCGTGACCGAGCCTTCCCAACCCTGTGAGACTCCCTGGGTCTCCTTCCCAATGACAAGTTTTCTTTATATCCCTTCTTAACTTCTCATCCTGTTTCTCCTTTGGCTTGGGAAAGACTCATTTCTTTATTGGGCAAGCATTACACATTATTGTTACAGGTTCAGTTAGAACTAGAATAAAGATAGCTAATAATAACTGTGTCTGTCCCATGAATCTTGTGAATCACACTTCTGCTCATGGTCAGGTTTCTGCCTGGACCTGGGCAGCGGTCTCACGCGAGCTCAGGCTCCCCCCGTGGGCAGCGGGGTGTTGTGTGCTCTGGTTATGGCATTCTGACCCAGTCTTCCTGCCCCGCGGCCCTTCTGGGTCCTGTCTGAATCTCTGAGCCCGGTCTTCCCAGTGCCGGCCTCGCTGTCCAGGATCCCAGTGTCACCCACTGCTGACGAGCGGTCCACCTCAGCTGGACTCACAGTGGGAAGCTCCCTCCTGCCATCTGATGTGAACCGAGGCAGACACAGCCCTTGGAGCTTGTTCAGAAGCTGAATTAAATGGCCAACTGTAACGGAAGCAAACACCGGGTGTAGGTGCCCCAGATCTTGGTCAGGTGGCACCCTCAAGTCTGCCACCTGGAGGTGCACACTTTGCCGTGTTGGCTCCAGCTCTGGCTCCCTGTCCAGTGGACAGCTGCTCAGCACACCCCCGAGAGACTCCTCCCAAGCAGTGGGCTAGCAGTGCGCTCTTACATCTCCTTCTGAGGACCAAGCGAAAGGCCCAAGTGCAGCTGACCTGGGAGCACCACAGACACCCGAGTGGCCGTGACCCTTGTTGTTGGGTGGGAAACCTCAGGGAGGCCACACTGGCGGTTAGGCAGAAAGAGTTACTGGTGTGTCTGAAAGCTGAGAGGAGAGTGCAACAATATTTTTAGGAATATGGCATAATATGGAAGAAATGTGTCCACTTGATGCATGGGAGGCTGAGACGCCAGACAGTTCTCTTGGCTAAATTTAGCTGAAGTGCTCTTTATTGAAGAACTATGTTAGCAAATATATAACACAGGAGACACATGGAGTACACTGCTTTGGGTGTCCACTGCTCAAAGGACGCCAGTGTGTTGCTAGGGCTGCTGTCCTTTGGCGGGGTTGGCCTGCACAGCTGGAGGGCAGAGTCCTGCGTGGTGACTAAAGCCCCGGGTCAGCTGCAGCCCTGGGTCCTTCAAGATTCATCAGGAAGACTCCTGATACTCAGGGAAAGGAGGTACCCTGGCCCCACAGAGACTTGTGGGTGCTAATTTCTAGGTGTTTCCATGTTTCACCAGCTCTCAGCAGGCCTGGGAGATCGGAGAGGTACAGACAATGGGCAGCAGGAAGACACTAACGCAGGGAGCCTGGTTGAAGGAGTGTCCCCAACCTGGGGCCTCAAGACAGCCTTCACCACAGGAAAAAAGCCAAGAGATTGGGATCTGGACAATGCGCTGTGGCAGGGAGCTGCCCTGGTCAGGAGAGACCCAGGGCGGGGGATGGCCTGGAGGGTTGGATGACCAGACACATGACTCCAGGTGCAATGACGCTTACTGGAAGTCCTGCCTGAGGCTGAGAACGTGATGCCAGGACAGGAGACCCTCAGCTCCCATGGGTGCGGAACCCATGTGCCCCATAAAAGGGTGGGGGGCAGCTGAGAGGATCCTGTGGTCTATACCTGACCCACCTTTCCCTATAACGTTCCACGGGCTGGGGCATGGGAAAGGACACAGGGCAGCTGCTGGTGTGACCCCTGTGGGTCCCTGGGGGTGCTCCTTAAATCCCGTAATGCGATGAAGCCCTTTATGCAAAGACCCAAAGATAAAAGGCCCAAGAGGAAAATGCTCCTACGCCAAGGCACACACCCGAAGGTGGTTCTGGTGGGAGGGGGACACAGACTGGGAAGACTGCCATATGGAAACCAGGGACCTGGTGACAGAGGGAGTCTGAGCCAAGCCTGGCCAGCTTCATGATTTCACTGTGAAGACCAGAAGACCGAGGCCCAGACCATCGCCAAACCCCTCGTGACTCGTGGGCCCCCTTGGTCCAAAGTGAGAAGCAGCTTCAGCAGCGTCGTTCCTGCCATTGTCTGAGAGGGTCTTTGACACTTTTTTCTTCCATGTCTTCGACCCTCTGGGGTCTTTGGACACTCTCTTTCTCCATGGGACTCCCCCTTCCCGACTTCATTTTATTTGGTGATTCCTTTGCCATTGCAGACAAGTCCGTGGCTTTGGTGGAGGCTAACTTTTTTCTTGAACTTAATTAATTTTGAAGTCAACAAAGATTGCACACATAACACCCAGAGCAGAGCTGCTGTGTGAGAGCAGGAAATCCAATCAGAATCATAAAACCGGGAGGAGACTGAGCCACTGATGAGCCGAGGAGTGACATCAGAAGTGGAGTTCATTAGGCTCAGTACAAGGCTGTCCCCCGGCCCCCCAGTGCCCGAGGAGGCCCAGCTGGGCTCTGACCCACCAGGCCCTCTGTGCCGCTGCCACGCCACATGCTTTCCATCTTTGACAGGACTCCTTAAACAAGCAAGTATTCAAGGTATTTGAACAGCGGAAACTGCAATCGGGGAGAAAAATTATTCACTGTGGTTTTGTGCCATCATTTTCTTCTCTTGTACACGTTAAACTATTTTGACTTTCTAATCCATTAGTAGGGAATATGCGTTCATGATATTTGTAGAATCTCCAAAGTGTTTAATTAAGAAGAAAAATAGCTTTTCAAACTGGATGGAAAAGCAGCAGAAAAGTAGGGATGCTCTGTGCTTCATGCAGGCAGGATTCAGTTCCAGGCTTTTCCAAGGACCAAGCGGACCCAGAAGAGTTTTCCATCAGTTTCCCTGGGAAGTGTGACCCGAGGGAAATGTAGAGAAGGAGGAGCTGCCGGCTTTGAGTTGGGAAGTTGCTAGTATTGCCTCGGATGTCAGTTAGTTCCCAGCTCCTGCCCACCCGCGACTCCAGTATAACCAGGGTGGGTTCATGGTAACTGAGGACAGACTCAGAAACTTGTGGTTCCCAAGAAATGCTTGTTAGTCGAATGGATGAATGAGGACAGGCCCATCCTCTTACCGGGACATACACCTGGCTCGGAATAAATGCTGCTCGGGATGTCTTGGGACATTCTGCTTCCACCCCACATAGGAGTCTGGGACGCCTGCACACAGTGGAACGAGAGGTGTGGGTGGTCGAACTTGGGTGTCAGAGCCCCCACCCCCCTGGCCACAGAGATCCAAGACTTTCCTGGTCCTTGGGACCTGTTGTCTCGCCCCTGAAATGGTCTGACAGCCATCCACCAGGGTCACCTGGGAGGCAGGTGACATGTGACAGTGCTCCTGGAGCCCTGCTCATCGTGAAGTGGGGCAGTCTCCGTTCCTGGTCAGAATTCAGAGTCTGCAGAACAGGCCCTGTGAACTCTTCTTGCTACAGAAACCATCCTGACACTGGGGGTAAATTCTGTACCAGTTCAAGTTTTATTCTCAGAAAGCCAACAAGACCGTCTCCCGGGTTGGTCATATTAAATAGCTAAACAGCAGTTGGGGACTAGTCTGGAACCGGAAATCCACACGTATCTGCCTGTGAAAACATGTTCTCAATTCAGATCCAACATGAACAGGTCAGCGACTTAGGACTACGCTCTATCAGCAGCCAGGAACACGGCACCAGTCCCCCCATCTTCCAGCTGGGGCAGCTTAAGCCAAATGGCTGCCACAGCTGTCGGCCACCATGTTCAGGGCTTTCTAGCACCTCACGTTTCCTGCCCGACAGGGAACTCATGAGAGGCTGACATCTCACTGGGACTTCTTGCAAAATCCAGTAAATATAAAAAGAACGATATGAAATATGTCCAAGGCTGAGCATCACTCTGGCGTGTAGCACAGCCCCCCACAACGTGCAAAGTCCAAGGTGATTAGACCCCAGGATGCGCACGGCGGCTCTTACCTGGAGGCAGAGGACAGATGGGAAGCAGGCGAGAAGGAAGAACTGACAGGGTGTTCCGTGGCATTAAATTCTGAATATGTGGGGCGCCTGGGTGGCTCAGGTGGTTGAGCATCTGACTTGATTTTGGCTCAGGTCATGATCTCATGGTTTGTGGGTTAGAGCCCCACATAGAGCTCTGTGCTGACAGCATGGAGCCTATTTGGGATTCCTTGTCTCTCTCTCTCTCTCTCTCTCTCTGTCTCTCTCTCTCTCTCCCCTCCTCCCCTGCTTGCTCTCTCTCAGAATAAATAAACTTAAAATTTTTCTGAATACGTTACATTTTAGTGGCGTCCTGAGATGCTCTGTGTCCACCCTCTCTGTTCACAAGCCCGGCTGAGGGTGGAAACCACTGCTCGCATGTCTTGGCACATGCGGGACGGAGTGCACTGGTGCAGTTCCCTGTGTCCCGGGTGCACACAGGTCGCCAAGCGGCTCCTGCTGGCCAGAGAGAACACAGGTGCCACAAAGGCGACTGCATGCCAAGGGGGAGTGAAATACATTTGACGCAAAAAGTCAAATTTCAGTGATTGTGCACAAGAGAAACAGAGCTGGGGCCTCTGACCGTGTCCTGTTTTCTCTGAGCCTCAGTTTTTCTATCTGGAAGGTGGGCTGTCATGAAGACTAGATAAGAGGTGGGGGAAATTTGGGCAGGTTAGTCAAAGCACACAAACTTTCAGTTATAGGATGAATGAGTTCTGTGTCTCACCAAAAAAGAAGGTAAATATGTGAGGTGATGGATCATTGGCTCGATTGAGGTACTCATTTTACAATGTATATGTACATATACACATCGAAACATCACACGTACCGTGTACAGACATGCCTTGGGGATACAGTGGGTTTAGTTCCAGACCACCACAGTAAAGCAAATACTGCAACAAAGGGAGTCAAATGAGTTGTTCGGTCTCCCAGTGCTTATAAAAGTTATGTTTACACCACAGTGTGGTTTCTTAAATGTACAACAGCATTATGTCCAAGGAAATAATGCACACACCTCAGTTAAAAAATACTTCACTGTTAACAAATGTTAATCATCATCTGAGCTTTCCGTGAGTCATAATCACTGATCACAGATCGCCATAACAAATATAATAATAATGAAAAGGCTTGAAATATTGTCAGAATTAGCACAATGTGACACAGAGAGACGACGTAAGCAAACGGTGCTGGAAAATGGCCCCCAGAGACTGACTCGACACAGGTTTGCCACAGCCTTCAACTTGTGAAAGCACAGTATCCGCCACGTGCAGCAAAACGAGGTGCGCCCGGCCCTTAAGTACGTACGATGCTTGTCACTAACACCTCAGTGGGAAAAGACCGCGTGAGACAGTACCGGTAGCTGGCCCGGCCCCCAGTACGGCTCAACAGTGTCCACTCTTCCAGCACTCCTCTCACTGACTACCGGCCAGGCGTCCAATTAGTGAGAAATCGGCTAAAACGGAAGCTACTTCTCTTCTAGAATTTAATGATTTGGTGGGGAAGACTGGCTTTGGACCATAAACCTTAGGGAGGAGAGCGAAGACAGCCCCTCTATAAAAAAGGGGCGCGAAAGATGATCCCGCAGGAAATCGCATCTGACGGTGACATCAGTACCAGTCTCACCAGCGGCCGGATGGCAGGGCCCAGGGTCGGCGGGAGGTGCGCGAGTAGCTAGGCAGGCCCTCAGGCCCTTTCAAAGGGCCTCAAGTATGTTCCCACACAGCAGATGTCTGCGGAAACACAGCACGACTTCAGGGGAAGGAGGCGTTCGCCTGTCCGTATGGCGTCAGGGGTGAGTGAATGTAGCCCAAGGGGCAGGCCAGCGATCTGGTTTCCTGGTGGTATACAGAGTAAGACTACAGTGGTACAACGTTGCAGAGTGAGTGTTCCGGAAAGAACAGCGACGCCAGCCCTGGGGCTGTGGGCTGAGCCCACAGACAGGACCCCGAGCAGAGTTGAGCGGACTTGATTTGACACATCATTTAAGTGATCGCATTCTCAGAAAGGGGTCATGTTGGGCACACCGCCACGGCCCCCGTACACCATGCCGGCCCCCAGCGCAGCCCCAGCGTGACTTGGGCACTTGGCCATGACATGCTCCCTCTCGGTTTGCAGACACCCTCCATGCCCAGTTCCATCCCCTGCTGCTGGCTCGGGGTCACAAAACTACCGCGGGGCTGCTTGACAGCCCACATTGTGGCAAAGCCCCAAACCCATCGGGGGAACGGATGCTCGTTAAAGCTCACTTCGGGCGGGCAGTGCCGCTCAGACACACTGAAGGTAGGCGAAGAGAGCCAGGCTTTCCGCCTCCACAACGGCAGAACAAGAAATGACTCCAAGTGCCTGGCGCAGAACTGAAATAGGGCCGTTAAGAAGTAGAGGAAAGGAAACCTGCACAATTCTCGCAGGGTAGCCAATGGACGCTGTTTCGTGTGCACTTCTGGAAAAGGGGCTGAAATGTGCAGGGAACCGTGCAGGGGCCCTTACCTTGCTCTCGTCCTCAGGGTCATTATAGCCACACGCGTCTATGAAATCTGGAAACATCTCTGACCACCCATCACTTGTGCAGTTTTTGCTTATGTTTCCTAGAAGGTAAAGTTCAGGTGTCAGGTCTGTGGGTCCACGACAGCGGCCTTAGCAGCGACAGCGTAGGCAGTGCTTGGAGGTATGTGCATTCACCCGGGCTTCCCACCCATGAAACCTGGGTTGTGCAGGGCCTCGGTGGCTCAAGGGAGAGCTTCTGTGTCGCGAAGCACAGTGGTGGCGCCCGTAGCTATGCCGGTGATGGCTGCAATGTATGGTGTTATCATTATGGAGCACAGTGGACAACTTGTGTTCTGCCCAGTGATGGACCATTCCGGAGCCCGCTATCCCAGTCCACCCTCACTCCGCTGCCCCGGGCACAGTGACCAGGGAGCACGGGCAGGCACCACTGACCACTGATGTTGGAGGAAGAGACTGTGGGTGTAAGATTTAAATCACATAAGGTAAAGGCAGTTTTGATCTTATAGTACCATTTTTTTGCTCCTAATTAATGTAAACGCGTATGTTAAACTCAGGGATGCAATGTTCCCTCAGGCTACTGAAATGAAAGTGTCCTCAGCAGGTGACTGCAGTCATTGAGTGGTGATGAGTGAAATCAGGGCTGGGCACTGGTGGCCTGTGATGGGGGCAGGCGGGGCTGGGGCTCACTGGGGGGGCTTTGGGAGGCTGGAGCCCGGGAGGCCCTTCCTGCCTTGGTGATCCCTACCAGCAGCTGACCCCCCAGAGGGTCCTCTGTGACTCACAGCCCCAGCAAATCTTTCCACTCACACGAGCCAAGACTGTAAGGCAGACTTGGTGGGCATGACAGCTCCCGTTTCACCTGAGAAAATGAGATTCTGAGGGTTCTGTCACCCGCCCGAAGTTCTGTAATGACTGAGCCGCAGAGATAGGTTTTCGAACTCAAAAACTCCTTATTTTGTCAACCCCAGGGCAGCCTACGTGTTCACCCGCTTTGATCTATTAATCAGACAAAATCGAAAGCAAAGTGCGTTCATATGGAGATGATAATACGTGTAAGCGATTCCTGGCATGCCGTGTGGAGGCAGGTGGGAGGGCCCAGACCCTGACCTGCTGGCAAGTGGGGAGGGGGTCTCAGCAAAGCCCCCGGCAGCATCACCTGGGCTCATGCTGCCTGGTCGCTCTCCAATACCACCGTTCCGTGCATTTTTCTGACTCCAGGCCCCCAACCCTCCTCCTGCTCCAGCTCCAGAGGGTGTCCCAGGGGAGTCTGGGGGTGGCTGGAGGGCAGGGACCATAGTAGGGAGTGGAGGCAAGACAGAGTCCTGAGAGATGAGGCCCCACTCACTGCCCTATTTTATAGATAGGGAGACAGGCCCACAGGAGATAAAGATCTGCCCAGAGTCAGGAATCAGAACAGCAGTGGGAGTGGCTGTGGCTGCATATGGCTCACTGAGCTCCTGCTGTATGCCAGGCTTGGTGCCCAGGCCCCCATTTAACCCTGAGACTACATGGGGGCCCTTTAGTGGTCCTACGTCACAGGTGGGGGACCTGAGCCGACAGGTGAGGGGCCCTGTTCCAATCCCAGGCAGTGGTCTCCTCGTCTGCACAGCACACCTGCTGTCTGGCCCTCATTGCCCAGCTCTTGGGACCTGTGCCTGAGCTCTGCGGATGTGGCCAGGAGTGGGCACTGAGCCAGTCATTCCTCATTAATACACAGCAAACACTAAAGAAGACACTGAAATGTCAAGATCCCACACGGGTTCTCCATTTTGCCTGGAAGACACCTGGAGGCAGAGGCAGAAGGCATGCTTCCAGGAAATGCTTGAGGCAGCAATGTGTAGAGAGGGGCCTGGGAGGTGGGAGGGGGCCTGGAGGGGGGTGAGCGAGGGGCCGGGAGGTGGGAGGGAGACCAGGGAGGTGAGTGAAGGGCTGGGAGGTGGGAGGGGGCCTGGGGGGGTAAGCGAGGGGCCGGGAGGTGGCAGGAGGCCTGTGGGGGTGAGTGAGGGGCTGGGAGGTGAGAGAGAGACCAGGGAGGTGAGAGAGGGGCCCGGAGGTGGGAGGGAGACCAGGGAGGTGAGAGAGGGGCCCGGAGGTGGGAGGGAGACCAGGGAGGTGAGCAAGAGGCCGGGAGGTAGGAGGGGGCCTGGGGGGGTGAGTGAGGGGCCCGGAGGTGGGAGGGAGACCAGGGAGGTGAGAGAGGGGCCCGGAGGTGGGAGGGAGACCAGGGAGGTGAGCAAGGGGCCGGGAGGTAGGAGGGGGCCTGGGGGGGTGAGTGAGAGGCTCGGAGGTGGGGGGGTCCTGGGGGGGTGAGTGAGGGGCCGGGAGGTGGGAAGGGGCCTGGGGGATGGGTGAGGGGCTGGGAGGTGAGAGAGAGACCAGGGAGGTGAGAGAGGGGCCAGGAGGTGGGAGGGAGCCTGGGGAGAAGAGAGAAAGTCCAGGGAGGTGAGAGTGGGAACATATAGGAAAAGAGGGGAAGCCACAGCTTTATGACTCAGGAGCTTGGACTTCCTTCTCCCTCCTCTGTGAGTGGACCTCTTCCCCACCCTGACTCTGTGGGGACCATCTGCTCGGTGGGAACCCCCACCACTTTGTGAGGACCTCCCAGTCTTTGTGAACTCTTCCCGCTGTAGCCCCAAGTTTAGCAGCCATGCCTGGCGCCCTGAGCAGAGCGGTGACAAGTGTCACTCTCGCGTGCTCCCCAAAGCTGATTATAAGCTCACTGGGTGTAAGTCTGTGAGGGTCCTTGGTCGTCTGCAGAGGCAGGGAGGGTGAGTTTGCCTGCACGGGGAGCACTGTGCCTATTGGGGCGTGGGGGTCCCTGCCCTCCAGACGACCCAGTCTGATGTGAGAGCAGCTCCCAATTGTGAGCTCTGTGTTGCAGGCACTGCGTTAGGCTCCACAGCCCTCAGGGTAAGGTCTGACCACAACCCCAATGCCTAGCTAGTTTCGGGACTCACTCTTGTCCCCCCGGGACAAGTTGGCAGAGCCAGAACTCAGAGCCAGGCTGCTCGGCTGCAGGGCCTGTGCTCTGGACCATTTTGTTGTCCATCTGTTTGGGCTTTCCCTCCGATGCAGTCACACCCACTGTCTCCCTGCCCTGGAGAAGCACTAAGTGAGCAGGAACCACCATGCCCTAAGGGGTCAACTCTTCAGAACAAACCTTAGTCTATGAGCCTGCCTCCCTCCTTCACTTGATGGTTTGCCGCTGTCCCTTTTAAAGATTCATCCTCGGTGCTAAACTGAGTCCCCACAGCTTTCTTGTCACTCTGCTGGCCTGTGGGAGTGGATTTGCACCCCATATCCTAGCACAGCTCAGAGGGGCCTCCCACGGACCCTGGAGCTCATGCAGCATGAGGACAGCAGACAGCAAGGTGCTGGTTGCCATGGCATCATCTAGAGAGCCCACCCAATTTCCCGCTACTGGAGGTAGGAGAACTCAGAAGAGAAAACAATTTTCATGAAAGCACAGATCTGTCTCTTGAGCATCTGGGTCTATGGGCTGAAACAGTCACAAGTCACTCTATGATCTGGCTCTCCCCACAGGTCACTGTGGGAGCAACTATCACATTCTAAGTGCTTTCTGCTAACTGGGAAGTAACATACAGTTTCAAGCCCTACTGGTTCTTAACTGTGTTTCAAGACCACACTTTATCCCTGCCAAATTTCCTATTTGGGGCCTCCGCCCATTGCCATCCAATGCCTGTCGGCCCCAGCCCCAGCCGTACTCAGCCCCCAGCTCCGGATTATGTTCACGTTTCTCTAAGGCCCACACTCTGTCCAACACTCCTAGAGACCTGCACTCCATGTGGACCACAATTTGTCGACAGTCTGTGTAAGTGCCTCATGGTTCACATGTTTTGTGACCAGTTAAATAAGGGGATGCATATACTTTTCAGATCACCTAGCTGTTTTATACAGACTCAGGAGAACTCCCTAGTAGTAGAGATCTCCCCACAGCAGCAAGGCAGTGTCATGCTCCCTGTTTGGATAAAAAAAGAGCATCAAGCATTTAACCCAAGGCAGACACGGAGTCTTCATTCTCCATAGCAGCACAATGACTCATAGCAGAGCCAGATTCTAGCCTGACCTGGGCTGGGTGCCCCAGGTGGCTCCCCTCTGGCAGAGGTTAGGCGCTCACAACAGGTGGCCCATTCTAGCCTGACCTGGGCTAGGTGCCCCAGATGGCTCCCCTCTGGCAGAGGTTAGGCGCTCACAACAGGTGGCCCAGAATCAGAGCTTTTGTGCTCTCCAGTGTGCAACCCCCGGCTGCCCCCTGGAGGCATTTAGAACCTACCATCTATTAGGGGAAGCCTAAGTCTATGCCAATTCATTTGAGGTTTCTGGGAGAATATTTATAGTCCAAACCATTCAATACAAATGGTATTGATTAGATAGGATATTTTTTAGAGTTTAGATTTTCTAAAATAATTTAGTTTTTCTGACTTGAAGATGACCAATGTTGCTTATGCAGGTATGACCCCAAGTCCCCTCAAACTGCTTCACTGACTAACTCAGGAAGAGTCTCACCTTGCAAGTCACAGGGATAAAAGGAAACCTTTCTTTTCCTCCATCCCAACCTGTGCCACAAATTTCTGCTTGAAGTGTTTCAACAATTCTACTTCTCAAGAGTTTTTACCCTGTAGCGCTTGCTCAAGATGAAAATAAGTTCTCTACAGTGCTTGAAAGTATCCTGCCTTTCTGATTTCCAGATGTATCTCCTCTTTTCTATTCTTCCGGATAGATTTCTTCATGTTATAAAAGTCTGGATCCTTTACAAGAGAAAACAAAAACCACAGCACAGCACAGCACAACCACCTTCCTGGGAACAAGCCAAGAGATGTTGTGGCAGCGTGCGGAGAGCAAAGGCGCAGGACCAGTGGCACCCCAGCCCTGCCAGCCCCTCCGGACCCTGGAGACAGAGAGACAGCGGGTCTCCTGACCACATGGAGCCGGTTCAGAAAGTGGGAGCTGGTAGCTGAGCTCGGTCCAATGAGCAAGATGTTTCCTGTGGACGAGAGACTGCTTCTGGGCTCGAGGAAAGCCTGGCCACTGTCCCTGAGCATCAGGGCGCCTCAAAGCATCTGGAGGACGCTCTCTGATGGCTCACGGACACCCACGAGTGGCAGGGAGGCACAGGACTGCACGGATGTTTTCCTCGGCGCCTGAAGCCAGTGGCTCCTCGTCTGCATTGCCGCCCGCCCCCTTTGGGGCGCTCCCGTATCAGGCTCACTCGTCCATGCTTGTCTCGGGCCTGCTCTCCCCTGCTGTTTCCCTTGAGGTGGCTGACCTGGCAAGAAGCTTCTCATCCTCCTGCTCCTCAAACCAGCTCAGAAGATGATGGCACAGCTGTTCCCTGACTCAGTAAAGGAAACCAAGGAGCCTGCTTCTTGCTGCCTTCCATGGAGAAGCCAGCCCATAGCCTCTGCGGGGGTTTAGACACAACGCTGACAGACGGTACCTGGTTTGCTGTAAAAATTGCTGAACACTGTAGGACAGGGCACTGTGACAGTCTCGCCTACGTCCGCAGGGCGCCAGCACGTAATGTTGTCCCAGACGCCAGTGCAGGCTAGGAGGAGAGAGACAGTGTAAGAAGGACTAACCAGTGCAACGGAAGCATACGCGAGGCTGCTTGGGGGATGCCTAGGTCAGCAGGAGCACATCTGTTCAAAGGCTTTGCAAGTAGATAGTCCCTTACTTAGGCAACTATCTTGCAAATTACCTTTTTGTGAAACAAGTTTGCACCAACAGAATTGCTGAGAATATAGTTAGCGTCTGTGTTCGTTTTAATCAGGTTTGGAGAAATAACCAGATGTGTGGTAGAAAGTATTTGAGTAATCCAATGTGCAACGTGCACTGATGAACTTTAATAGAATCGTTACTTCTCTCCTGCTGAGGTGCTTCCCCCAGTGGTATAATATGGGTACTCTTGAAGGCTTAGGGTCCCCTGGATGAAGGCATACTTCTGCTTTTAGGGAATCTGACTTCAAGGATAATTTGCACATTTAAATATTTGATAAGATTTACTTGATTTAAAAAAATTTTTTTAACGTTTATTATTTTTGAGACAGAGGGCGACAGAGCATGAACGGGGGAGGGTCAGAGAGAGAGGGAGACACAGAATCGGAAACAGGCTCCAGGCTCTGAGCTGTCAGCACAGAGCCCGACACGGGGCTCGAACTCATGAACCTTGAGATCATGACCTGAGCCGAAGTTGGACGCTGCACTGACTGAGCCACCCAGGTGCCCAAGATTTACTTGATTTTAATAGTCAAGATGACATCTATGTGATGAACTCTTAGGTTACCCTCATGCAGTTATCAAATAACCTAATTTGTATAATGTTATGGCTTAAGCCATTCTCCAGATCTCTCACAGGGTCTTAGCAACCACCACACCCTGTGCAAGGATACAAACGTGCCAATCATCCAAGGTGGAAGGCAATGACCTCTCAACGTCACACAAACCATGACAATCCACATTTGAACCCAAGGCTTTTTACTACAAGTCCCAGGTACTGATACTGTATTAACTTCAATATTGGAGGTGCTAGCCTAGGTAAAAACAAACAAACAAACAACAGTTCTGACATGCCATCCAGTCCTGCACAGGAACTGTACAAAAACACCAATGAAGTATTTATATTCTTGGTTCGAACACAGGAGTGTTTCAAGAATGCAGATGCCTCTGATAAGTTGGGTATAAATCAAGTTTTGCAGATGAAAGTACTTTCTAGAAGTTTTTAAAATAAAAATGGGGCGCCTGGGTGGCTCAGTCAGTTGAGCATCCTACTTCAGCTCAGGTCATGATCTCACTCCTCTGTGAGTTTGAGGCCCGCGTCGGGCTCTGTGCTGACAGCATGGAGCCTGCTTGGGATTCTGTCTCTCCCTCTTTCTCTGCCCCTCCCCTGCTCATGATCTGTCTCTCTCTGTCTCAAAAATAAGTAAAGACATTAAAAAAATTTTTTTTTAATTTTAAAAAATAAAATAAAAATGAAAATATATTCATTCTACAAATTTAATTAGATAACCAATGATTAAATGAGTAATACATTCATACTATATTAATGTCCTTACACATGTGAGGAAAATATTGTTCTTAAAGAAATATTCAGAATAAGTCATCAAGTACAAATGAGTCACTAGCTACTCCACGTTGTGCCTGGGCTGAACAGACCAGGGCAGGGAGTGGCCCTGCAGTGACACCACACATGACACCTCCGGACGCCGGCACAGGAGAGCAGGAGCTTGCTGAGCCTTGGATGAGGCAGGTCAGGGCCGGGGTTCCCAACAGAGCTCCAACGAGGGGGAAAGTGAGGTGTCCAGGTCTCCAGGGAAACACAGCAGTGGCCGAGCCTCTCCACCGTCGGGAAAGCAGTGTGTTCTGACCATTGGTCAGACCACTGGTCGTTGGTCATTGTGAAGGTTCAACGGTCCTCACCATAGAAATGACAAATTTCTGCTTAAATAATGAAATCTTAATGGAGACATATTAAATCCACGGGTTCATTTCAGTCACTTTTCCCATTATAGTAAGATTTGAGTTAAGTACCTAGAGTCTCATGGGTCAATCCCTTCAATTGCTGGCAAGCCGTCCCTTTATTTGTGCATTTACTGGACCCACGTGTAGCGGGCAGTGCAGGACTCAGAGGCTGTGGTGGCCTTCCCACCTACAGTGAACGGGGAGAGTCATCTGCCCGGCCCTGGGGCCGGGGCGCAGGAGGATGGCAGGCTGGTGATGAGGCATCCACACCTGTGGGGAGTATGAGGGCTGGAGACCGCCAGTGATGCGTCCATGGCTTCTCTCTCCTGCTTCCCAATCTCACAGCAATGACACCCACAAGTGTGAAAGGGCTGCACCCAGAGATGTCGATAAACTTTGAAGATCAAAAGCATACATGTGCTAAGTAATGAGGCAGCACCCACAGCAGGGCGAGAAGCAAGAGGAAGGCGGTGTTTGCGCCTTGGAGGGGCCCCGGACGCAGGACACCGGGCGCGGGGTGACTGAATTCGAGAGGATTACGTCAAGTGTGACTTCTGAGCATTGAGACTTCCATCCTTCCTTCCCCCATCAGTTGTTTGTGGAGGCTGACTTTTGCCACCTAACTGGAACAGGACCACGGGAGGCCCCAGACCAGCCAGGCCAACTGGGGCAGGAGGGTGGGGGGCCCAGGAGGAGAGGGCTCTAAGGAAGAAATGGCACTTTATGATAACCTCACGTTATCCAATTGTCTTGAGAGTATTTTGTTGTTCTGGTACAAAGTTTGATGCCTAATTATCAATAGATACATAGAAAATGAAGGAATAGAAAAGCCAGGCACTTATTGTTCCAGGAAAAGCATAAAGTTAGACAAGAAAGGAAATATTGACTGTTACGTGGTCAGCTGTGATCATAATAATGCAAACCGACAATTGCGACGTGACCACTGGAGGACAGATTGGAGGAGGGACGGAAGTGTGACAGGCGGGGCCATTCCCAATAAAACAACAGTATGAACGAAGACATTACATTTGGGAGCAGAGGCTAGTCTGAACAATGATGAGCAGTGTGGATTGTCTAAGACACAGCGGCCAGGGGAGGCAGTCAGTCAGGCCTGCACGGGGAGCTTACTGTTGTCATGCACTCGTAGCAGCCCTTGGTATTTAAGATGATGACGAAAAAGTCGAGTCCCTCTGAAAGGAGGAAAAGCCTGTGCATATCAAATAGACTCTGAAAGGTTACCCGACAGAAGTTAGCAACCATTCCTGATGGTCAAAAACTCCAAATAAGAAAATAATATAGGACACTTTAATAGGACAAAGACCGTCTGTTTAAATTAGAAAGTATTATTAGAGATGGTTAAACACAGTGTGCAAGCAAAGTCAGGAACCTGGCTGGAAACTTGCTATCACCATTGTTATTTAACAAAAGCCAGCAGTTTTAGCTAAAACAATAATTAAAAGAAAATGAACCCAGAGGGTACATTGCTATAAAACTGAGAAGTCCCAGAGCTGCACTTTCCAGTATGGCAACCCCTTGCCACGTGTGACCATTTAAATTTAAATCTAAATTAGTCAAGACTAAATACAATAAAAATTCAGTTCCTCAGTCGCAGTAGCTGATTTCAAACTGGAGCTCAGCGGCCAGGCGTGGTTTGTGGCTGTGACATCACAGCTCAGGTGGAAAACACAGCTGTCTTCACAGGAAGTTCTCTCGGAGCTCTAGTTAAAGGAAGCCACCAAACCCTAAAAGCCACTCTTCCAAACTATCAAGAAGCTTAAAGCGAAGAGAGAAAATGGAGCCCGTCATTGCTGTATCTGTACTCTAGTGCTGAAGGTAAACCAGTCCAGACAGGTGAGACTGTCTCCCTGTGGTGGTTTATCAGCCAAGAGTGCCCACGCACATTATCTGAAATATTCTATGAAGAAATATGTGAGACTTTTTGGTAAAAAATGTATTTTCCACTTATCACACAAATATTTTCTGTCTTTCAAAACCCACCAAAGAGATGTGGAAGAAGCCCTCTCATTTAAGTGATGGTTAGTAGCTTGTTGAACTGAAAAGCTAGGGGAAAAAAACACCTAAAACACAGGGGTGCTGGGTGACTCAGTCGATTAAGCCTCCGACTTTGGTTCAGGTCACGATCTTGAGGTTTGGGAGTTTGAGCCCCACTTCGGGCTCTGTGCTGACAGCTCAGAGCCTGGAGCCTGCTTCAGATTCTGTGTCTCCCTCTCCCTCTGCCCCTTCCCTGCTAGCGCTCTGTCTCTCTCTGTCCCTCAAAGATAAATAAGCTTTGGGGCGCCTGGGTGGCGCAGTCGGTTAAGCGTCCGACTTCAGCCAGGTCACGATCTCGCGGTCCGGGAGTTCGAGCCCCGCGTCAGGCTCTGGGCTGATGGCTCAGAGCCTGGAGCCTGTTTCCGATTCTGTGTCTCCCTCTCTCTCTGCCCCTCCCCCGTTCATGCTCTGTCTCTCTCTGTCCCAAAAATAAATAAACGTTAAAAAAAAAAGATAAATAAGCTTTAATAAAGAAAAAATAAAACACAAAAGTGTATGTCTATTACTTACACTTGGAACATATAGCCAAAGCCTTTCCTTTGAGCATGGGCCTGCCTACTGGGCTTTGCAGAGTCTCTCCTGAGTACACATACTCTGAAGTCTGTCTAGGATTCCCACTTTGAAAGTCTGGACATGGGCCGACAGACTCCTTCCAGACTAGATTTCCAAAGCTGACCCCAGCTGTCATTCTCACCTCCAACTCTACCACTGTTCGGCACCTTGCTTTTCCTAGTCTTCCCAGAGCGCACACGCTAGTTTTCTCAGAGACAAGTGCTTCTGTGGCTCTCCATCAGCTTGCATGCTATTTCATGGAGCAGTAGGGTGAGTGACAGCTTTAGGGGGCACTTGTATGTTGCAAAGTGTCCCAGAGGCTGCAGGGGGGTGACAGGTGGGCAGGGAGAGCCCTCGCCAGGAGCCTGGCCAAGTTGCCTGGGGCGAACCTGCCAATTTCAAGGGAAGAGCAAGTACAGGTGCCCAACGTAAACTGCACTCTAGACTCAGCAGCTTGGAAAAACTGACCCTCCACGTGTGCGGCCTGCAGACTTTTCTTAAACCTCATAGCATTGTCAATGGGGTACACACAGGACATTGGTGAACAGTGTTCAGGAAAGGCTGCTGTTAGAACATGTTCACGTGGATGTGCTGGAAACACGGGCACAGCGAACCGAACTCTAAGGAGGCACCTGTAGCTCAATCTTCTTGAGATCATCTCGTCAGAGGGCAGAGTCTCACCAGGTGGGGAGGAATCTGCCATGATTAAGAGGAAACTAATCCTTCTACCAAATTTTCTAAAATATTTCCAGGCAAGTCATAACTCTCACAGATGACGGTGCCTGTGTTGCTTTGACTTCTGGATTTTTTTCTCATTATCTCAATGACATAAACACCAACGAATTTTCAGGGAAAGCACAATGTGAGTCTCACTCCTGTCATGTCACACTTTCTGCAGGAAGGAGGCCTGTGAGGCTGTGCTTCGTCCACACAGCTGTGACCCACCCACTGCAGAGAAGTCCCTTCGCACCTGCACATGTGCACAGAGGGATGCCTGTCAGTGCTCCTGCAGCAAACATCAGGATTTATGTTTCAGACGAGGCTGTGACCACGGCCACACACACGGATACTGCCCTCTCTGTGTGAGGTTCCTGGGGCACTGTGGGCGGCAGCCATGTCCTGACCCATCTACCTTTCGACCATGAGAGAATCCTGTCCCTTACAAATACCAACTCCCAGAGAGAGAAGCTTAGGAAACCCTGGTGGGCCCGGCTCTTAGAGATGGACTGTGAGGTTCCCACATTCACAGAGTGATGGAGGCCCATTTTCCAGCATGCACCAGGAAGCAGTGAGTAGTGACGGGGGTGGGGTGGGGGGTACTCAGTGGCTGCAGCCCTGCCTGTGGAGGAGAGGCTGGGAGACCTGCATTGGGAGGCTTTGTCCTCTGAGTCTCCGGGCTCTAGACAGAGTGAGGGGTGGGCCGCAGGAACAGGTGAGTGGGGAGAGGAGAGAAAGAGAAAACTGTTTCTGGCTGCGCACTGGTTGGCAGTATGCCTCCCTCCACATTTAAGAGTAAACATTACCAATAACTTCCGGCATTCAAAAACTCAATGTAAATTTAAAGTCACGAGCAGCAAAGCTTCTTCCGGAATCAGACATTGCAGGGAAGCTTGGGAGGCCTGCCCAAAGTGGGCACAACGGCTGCTGACCAAGGAGCCTTTCTTCTTCCCTGTTAACCGGGCATTCACCAGGTGGGAGCCCTGTGCCTCTCCAGGGCAGTTTCTGCAGAAACAGTTTCTGCAGTTTCTCCAGGGCAGACTTCTCTGCCATCCCCACTGCCAGAATCCTGAGCAAAGTCCCAGAAGAGGAATTTCAGTGGGTTGGCTGTGGAGGCATACTCTGCTAGGAACCATTTTACTGGCTTCCAGAAGCTGTATAAGAAACGCTGTCAGCCAAGTCCATCTGCGTGAACACGCAAAAGAAACGGTTTTGATGCAGTGAGACAGAGACGGGTCCTCTGTCCTGGTCCCTGTCTCTGTCGTGCGGGTGGCTTGAGAGTTCATGTGCATGAGAAGATGGGGGCGGGGGGGAGACACTGAAAAGTAGTTAATAACAGAGGCAGGAGGGGCAAAGGGGAAAGGCCTCCGTCTGGGATCCTCAGCCCGCAGTGGAAACACAGCATCAAATCCAAGGGCTTTCATGACAGATGCTGAGTTTTCATTTACTTTTTAGTTTTTAAACCTTGCTCAAGAAAGACTAGAAAAACAGCACATCTGGTTCTGACCACGAGCACGTGCTTAACTTTTCTAAACCTCAGTTTCCCCCTCTGCAAAGTGGAAGTGGTCCCCGACAGCGCCCCGGGCAGAAAATTTAGAGGCTACGAGGCAAGAGGGTGCTCACCAGGCAGGGACAGCGCCTCACGCGCTCCTAAGGGTGCTGAAGTGCCCGCCCCTCCTCTGCACCTCCACAAACCCAGGAGTTGGGCCCGACAACCAGCCCCTCAGATGTGGCCACTAAGAGAAACAGACGGGGCCACAGTGTTACTAGTGATGGTGGCAGAGCTGACCGAGAGAACACCTCCTGTGGGCGAGACGCTGCCCTCAACACTCTGGACTCGTGAACTCATTGTGTCACCAAAACCCCAAAAGGCCACTGGTGTATATGGCACAGAGGAAGAGGCAGGCACAAGAGCCTGAACCCCTGGCCCACACAGCCTCTGTGTGTTAGGGACTTAAGCAGGGTGGGGTGTCGACAGCCAGGGGGCCCAGTCTTGGGGGCAGCAGCCCATGAGGCAGTCCCTGGAAGTGCCAGGCAGGCGGCTCTGCCCGGGGGTGTGGGGCCTCTGCAGGGCCTGCCCCGGGGGGCCGCTCCCCTGCAGCCCCTGTGGCCTGTATTTTGGTCTGGGGTGACTCAGGCCAGATTAATCACTGGACATCTCTGAATAGGAAAAAGCACTTTAAAAACAAATGTCACCTCTCACTCCATTTGTCATTGCCCTCATCGGTCCCTCAAAATAAGTACCAATGCTTAGCCAGGGACAAAAAGAAAGTAGGAAACGTGACTGTTCAGAGGGTCAGTGGGACAATCATTCTAAAAGACGCAAAATTTTGTTATGGGGAAGAGACTCACAGCTCATCTGGGAAACACTGCTGTGCGGTGGGGAGGTCCTACCTCAAGAGGCTGCGAGACTGTCTCAGGTCATGAGACCCACTGGGAACACATCCAAGCCCTCATCAAATCCCACTGCCCCAGCATCTGTCCACTGAGAACTTCTCAGTACTTTAGGTCACAGTAAAAGCACCTCATTGAAATATGTCTTTAAAATTCTACGTATTTTTCCAGGTGTGCATTCTACACCCACTGGAAGCATGTTTCCACGACAGATGAGCCCACGAAAGAGGAGAAGGGAGACACTGTGCCCACGTTCCTCTCCTAACAGTCTAGCGTGCAGCATGCAGGGAAACTCAAAATTCTCATGTTTGTTAAACCGTGCGCTGATATGCCTATGCCAGACCTGATCTGAGAGGGTGCCGTCCCTTCGTGCCTGCCCAGTGGGAAATGCAGGCTGTGCCCCTCGAGTTTCTGATGACTGTGGGCTGAGGCACAGTCTGGTTTCCTGATCAGATATGGGCAGCCAGTGGCCTGTGGTGTGGCAGGGGCAGCGACGGCTGGGCAGGCAAGGGGCAGATGTGCCCAGTGTGTCTGGAAGGCTGAGAGCCTCTCGTGGTGGAAACCTCCACCCCCTCCTTCCTTGTGCAGTCGGACAGGGCTTCTGTCTCTCAGCCACAGCCCCTGGTCCCTGCAGGCCGGCTCCTGGGCAGAGGACAAGGACGAATTCAGGGATGAGGCAGTGGCCTGTGCCCTCATGGGGACTCATCCCATAAGCCCTGAAAACGCCTCCAAAGCAGCTACTCCCTTTTGCTTTCAGTGGGCTCACTCATTGTTACTGACTGAAGACAGAGCCCCGCTTTGCACTCTGTTCCTGTAGGACAAGGATGAACCAGACAAAAGCTGAGACAAGAGCCCCACAGCACATGCGGCCTCACCATGCGGCCTGCCACCAGGAATGCCTGGACCGTGTGAACTGTGTTCTCAGTCCCTCCCATCCGAATGAGAACTGGAGGAGTCCCGACAGGCATGGCTTGGCAGCCACCTAGGAGCTTTCCACAGATCCTCTGAGCTCTAAAATTCTTATGTAATGGTCTCTTCCTTTTGGTCATCAAAGTCATTGATCTGTTTCCCATTTCCATGCCTATTATCAATTTAAAGAACTGAAAGTTCAATAGAATGACTCACCAATTTAGTTGGAAGAAACCTTTTGTACACAGTGCTTTGTCTGTGAACACAGCCATTTGTTCTGACCTGAATCCCCGGACAAGCCGACTGCTGCCCAGCCCCTGCCTGCTGGCCCCACAGAGCTGGCCCCAGGGCCGTGCTGCACCAGGCTCACTGAGGGGACACGAGCTTTTCCTTTCCTGCTAGGTGCTCACGAACAGGTGAACACACACACAAGTCTCCGAGAGCCCCAGAGCCAGGAAGACTCTGTGACCAGCATTCTCCCCTCACTCTAGACGCCACATACTGGTGGGCACCCAGGATTCAAAGGACCAGATGTAGCCCCAACGGGCAGCTCTGGACCCTCTAATTTCTCCCAGTGGCGGTCAGCACATCATCAAGTAACCCTCCCACCTCGGGGCCTCAGGTCACTGTAAGATTTGTCCCATGTCCTGCAGTCAAAACTGGGCTATTTGTAATTTCTGCTCTCAGACCTAATTCTGCTTCTGGAGTCTTCAGTGGGCAGAAATGGCAACAACTTAACACTCTCCTCCCTACCCAGCTTTGACTTTCTGCTCAGCGACCACCCCCATACACACAGAGACCACTTTCCGACACTCAAGGCAGGGCTTCCCAGGAGCCTGAGCTGAGCACACAGCACAGGAAGGACCCCAGGGTCTCTGTGGCCTGAGCTCAGGGTGCATGAGGGAGAGACACAGCACTGCCAGAAGCAGAGAACACTTCGTGCTGGGCTTGTCTCAGCATTTGCTGTAAACAAGCCTCCCCAGTGTGGCTGACAAAGTCCAAAGGAAGCTGCCTGGAGATGCCCAGCAGGTCCAGATTCCCAGCCCTGTGGACAGTGGACAGAATCACCGGCAAACCTGCCACTGGGTCTAGAGGCTCCAAAACACACTTCCTACTCCTAAATTTTCCCACCAGTCCTTCCCTCGGTTTCTGGTTTCCTCCTTGTATATATCTTTGCATGTTGCCAGTTCGGGGGCCAATTACAAATATCCTGTTATGCTAAGTCCTGTAGAACCCTAGTTAATCTGAGCCCGAAAAGTGATGATCAAATCTTACTAGATGAGGGATTCCTTCTTTCTGTTGTTCTAAGGATGCATATTTACATCGTTTGTTCTTAAACTATTTACCAGTAAGATACGGCAAGATACATCCATGCATTTGCTAAGCTGGGTATGGTGCTAAATGCTGCTTTAAAAACACTGCAATCATGGGGCGCCTGGGTGGCTCAGTCGGTTAGGTGTCCGACTTTGGCTCGGGTCATGATCTCACGGTTCACGGGTTCAAGTCCTGCGTTGGGCTCTATGCTGACGGCTGGAGCCTGGAGCCTGCTTCGGATTCTGTGTCTCCTCTCTCTCTGCCCCTCCCCTGCTCATGCTCTGTCTCTTTCAAAAGTGAATAAACATTAAAAAATGTTTTTACAATGTTGCAATCAGGAATGATGAAAATAATGCTTACTGGCAGCACAGTAGAAAGGGGCCTTTTGAGGGGACGTAGCCAATGCAGTAACTCTTCAGGACTAATGAATGTGCTCTGGACATTCACAGACCATCAGTGTAGGTGAAAGACAAGCACACGCCAGAAGCGTGTTCCCGGAAGGGTCTGGAAGACAAGTTGATAGAACAAGCTTGGGGCATGGTGACAACCTAGCTGTCTGTTGTCCGTGGAGGCAGAAACGAAACAACACACTGTCCAACCAACAGCCTGCACTTTCTTCGTGATGTAACAGGCTTGTAGCTGACATGAGCCACGCCCTCTTATCATCTGCAGTAACAAGTATTCATTTCTTCAACCCGTGTTTAGTGAGCAGCTACTATGTTCCCAAGGCTGCACTATCACGAGTTACCTCTGCCAGGAGGGCCTTGACCAAGATACAGCAGGAGAATACACCACAGAGACATCACCTGGGGACTGGTGCTTCATCATTCCTGGGGCTTGTGCAGGAGTCCACAAAGCAGGTCCCTAAGCCTTAGGTCCCTAAAAGAAACAGCTAAGCAGGCCTGGATGAGGCCCTGGGGCCATACTGCTTCCGTAGGTCACTTGTGAGACACCTCGATTTTACACATTAGAAAACCCAGGTCCCACAGCCGACCTGGACTCCAGAGACATTTAAGGTGCTACAAGGAATATTTTACAGGGAAGGTATTTTTCAGACAATGCCAGGATACCCCAATATTCTGTTTAATTAGGGTGCCGAATGAAGTAATGCCCTTCTCAGTAGCCTGGAGGTGAACTACAACTAAGGTCTGGAAATACCATTTGCTACGACGTTGCCGCTGGATGGCACTTTGATAATAGATCGCTTTGAAACTTTGCATCTGGAAGCAGGAAAGTTTTATTTTGGGGTTGGTGGTGCAGGTGGATTCCATTAGTGAGAGTCATATTCTGGGACTCAAACTCACATTAAACCAAGACTCAAAACCCAGAATTAACCAAGGCCGTTAACCAAACAAAAGGATTTTTCAAAAAAGAGATCAAGTTTGAACTCACGTGTTTTAAAAATATGCCAAATTTGGGGCGCCTGGGTGGCTCAGGTGGTTAAGTGTCTGACTTTATCTCAGGTCATGATCTCACGGTTCATGGGTTCAAGCCCCGCATCAGGCTCTGTGTTGACAGTTCAGAGCCTGGAGCCTGCCTCAGATTCTGTGTCTCCCTCTCTCTCTCTCTGCCCCTCCTCAGCTCATGCTCTGTCTCTCTCTCTCTCCCTCCCTCAAAAATAAATTAAAAAAAAAATTTTTTTTTTAAAAATTTAAAAATATGCCAAATCCAATAAGTCTCAAACATCAGAATGTCCTCCAAGTTGAGCCTGAGTGAATCTGATGCCTGTGGGTGGGACCCGCCAGTCAGCACCGCTGTCCAGGGATGGGCCGCCAACACCTCAAAGGCCAGGGCAGCACCCACACCCTCCTCAGGCCGCCTTCAGAAGCCTGTGTAAGGCCCTAAAATGGTGTCGGTTTAGGGAAACTGATGCGTGTGCTAAATCGTGTCAACCAGCTTGTGCCTTTCACTCACTGAAGTGTTTGCTGTTATCGCCGTTTACAAGCAGCCTCTGTTTCCTTAAATGTCAAAAATTCTCCAAAGCCTTGCTCCCAATGTCTTCGACAAGTCGGGACCATGTGAACTCCAGGCGGGGCAGGGCACTGCTCTGCTGAGAGGCTAATATGCTGGGCCTCCTGCCATGTTATTCCCAGGATAATCCTCCACAGATTTATGATCGGGACTTGGGTGACTTCCCAGGATCCTTCCAGGACATAGATCTAACAGTGTTATGAGGAGCGTGACAAATCGTCCTCACACACAGCACAGCAGGCGCACAGCGGAGTGTGACCCTGGGTGTGAGAACCAGCCCAAGCACAGACACGCCCGGCCCTGCTCCTCCAAGCCAAGGGTGCCTCCAGCTCCCTCTGGGACCGGCTGCTGTGGGAAGTACAGCTGTTAAGAGGGCCAGTACGACACAGCCGCCAGGGTCCCCACGAGTGTCTGCCAGCCAGTGCCCCGGGTCCAGGTCTGGTGACCTCCTCAGCCCCATCCCCCCGGGGGTGTGGGGGCCCCTGATACCTCACCCTGTCCTCCCTGCCCGCCTCTTCCTTCAGCTCTGCCCTTGAGCTCGTGTCTGCACGCAAGGCCTTCTGCCAAACACAGTCCCACCCGCTCAGCAGCCCTCTGCCTCTGCCTTTCTCTTCGGCTCCCACGTGGACTCAGTGGTCCCCATCCCAAGGCACCTCTTCCTCGGCCCTCAGCTCTGTCTCCGGCTCCTTTTGCACTTCTGGAGGGCAGCTGACTCACACCGTCCAGCCCTCAGGGCCTCCCCGGTCGCCATCTCTCTGCAGTTGGGCTGATGGCTGCACCATCTGTGGCAACGGCTCTTCCCCTCCTACCCTACAGCAGACACCTTCATGTCCCGCCTGGGATGTTACTCACTTAGCAGGCTGCTCCGCTCCCAGGGCCACCCTAACGACTCCTCTCAGAAGCGTCTGCCCCAAGAGCCTACCTGAGGTGCAGCTCACTTTCCAGAATCCCACTGTAGGCTCTTTATTCTCAGCAATCCAGGCTGGGGGTCAACTCCGTTTTCCTTTCCCTGTTCCTAGCCCTTCCCCGGGCTGACGCCCTGCACTCCCAACACGTGCCTCTCCCTTTCACTGTTGGTCCAAGCCCTGGAGCTTGAGAACACAGCCAGCACCCAGCCCCCCAGTGGAAACACTCCCTCCTCTGAACTCCTGAGGAACAGGCAGATGGGCTTGCGTGGATCTTTTAGTGTCTTAGGGTACTGAGCCCAGGGGCTCACAGGACAGAGCCGAAGTGCTGGGGAAGGGGCAGTAGGAAGGACGTGCTGCCCTTGTCATTGGGGCTACGTGGGCAGGGCCCCACCAGGCATCCTGGCTGCACCCCCACTGCCCTCCCAAACAGGCCTCTGTCCTCTCTCCGCAGGAAAGGAGGGAGCTGTGAAGAAGTCACAGATTTAAAAAGCTGTGTTAATATCTCCCTGGGATAGGAGGGAGGGAGTCTTCGGAAGTAGCTCTTGGGCTGCCAGAGCACTGCTGACTGAGTCACAGTAAGCATGCCATCCCAGGGGGGTGCAGACGTCTGGGAATGCTCTGGGCCATGGATCTGTCATCCCGGACTTCCCGGTCTCCACCTGCAGAAAGACCACAGCAGCCGGTGACAGGCCTATGTCCACACAGAAGAGCAGAGGACTGAGGGACCCCACCAGGGGTGTGATGAGGAAACTAAGGCCAAAGGCACAAGGTACCAATCAAGGTCCTGTCCCGAAACTTCAAAACCATCACTGTAGGCCAGAGAAAAGGAAATGCTGATTTAACAAATGATGGAATCCCTTATGCAAAGAGGTAGCTTCAGCTGAACATGCTGACAGTTAAAGCGAGCACTCAAGAGACTTAGGCACAGTCTCGGCTAATAGATCGTGTAGTGTCAAAGGAATCTCCTGTCTCTTTGAAGCAGACACTAAAGAGGAAGGAAAATCCTTTTCTAAAGCATGTTCTCGCTAAGATACCAAACATGGCTTTGTAAAAACAGCATTTGACTAGGAGGCCAGGGACCTGGGCTCTGTCTGCCACCAACTTTGGACGAGACTCTCCGAATGTTCTTTCGCATTTCTATACTTCGACGCGCCTTGATCCAGATCAGGATGGAGGGCTGCCCTGACATCTGCCGTGTGCACATTTTTCTATCACTGTCAGTTTCTGGTTCCAAGTAAACTGATGTTATTGTATGCTTACATTCTCTGGTTTCCCTTCAGAAATCCTACTGCCTTTTGACTCAAAGCCCTGTTATCCCTGCTCACCCCATGCCGCTGGGAACGTGATTTGGGGTTCCCAGAGGGGGTGATCATGTTCCATCCAATTTTGCTTCATGCCTTCCTTCCTGGTATACACTCAATAAAAACATGCTGAAAAAATTAATGAAAGACAGACTCAGCCAATGTGTCGGCAAATGACAAGACAGCCTCATTTTCACTCATGCCATGATACAAGGCAGCCGCTCAAAACCAGAGGCTTGGCCACAGGGCATTTCAAAGCAGCTCCCCAGAATTGGTGCTTGACCCAGAAAACCCTACAAAGCCTTGCAACTGAACACCTTCAAATCTCCAAGTCCTTGTCAGGAAGGGCTGCCCAACAATCAAAACCGTGCAGGAGAAAATCCACCAAGGATCTGAGGGGGTCATGCCATAGTGATACTCGTTACCTTCCATCCTCCAATGGCAGCACTGGCCCCGTGCCAGGACAGCCAGCGCCAGGCAGAAACCGTGGCTCTGTCCGACGTGTGTGCACAGAGCACAGGTGCGGGGGCGCTGGGGGCCTCCACAGGGCTCTCATGCCAGGGCAAAAGACCCCAGAGACAGCAGGCTGCAGAAACTCCCGCCTGTACACACCGCACGTGATGGGTGCGCAAACGGGAAACAACAGAACGTCAGTCGAATCAGAACTTGTGCTGCCAGGGTCATCTGGAGGAGAAACCCAGCTTTACAGCCCAATTCCCACCAACCAGAAGAGCAGGAGAACATGCCACTGGTCCTGTGAGAATCTGGGGGAAGGAAGAAATTTGGGCTTAGAGGGGAACACACGAAGCAAAGAGGCAGAAGCAGTGAAGGCCATTGTTGAGCCGCTGAGCTGAGCCTTGGGGTCACCAGCACCAAGGGACTTGGGCCGGTCTTAGACGGGAGGACAGGAGAAGTGACCCTGGTCTCAATCAGTGAGCCCACTTCGAAGTCCCTTCCTGGGATTTAACCTCAGGCTATAGGCTTCTTCTTCCAAATAAGATCAGCGATCACCGTGGCTTCTAGGTGTGCAGGTATCTCACTTACGAGAAACCGATTTCTTGTTTACGATTCCTGTTGTGAGTCGAAACATAAACATTTAATTCAAGGTAGAATCTTTCTCGGTGAGATTTTTTTCCGGTGAAAAGTAAACTTAGAGTCATTACTTTCAGAAAATTCAAAAAATGATTATTGATTATTTATATAACCAAGGCTACTAGCTGATTCCAAGGAGTTTAGAATTATGAGAAATCTAGTCAAGAAAAAAAAAAGACCCAGTTCAATGGGAAAAAACAGATCAGGCTATCTAATCTATCGGCCCAAAGAGATATTTGGACTAGAACAAGAGCCCACCATGTCAGTGGGGAGGGGAGGGGGAAGAAGCGGGCCTCTAGCACCACACTGACATCAGAAGGGCAGCTGCATTCTCCTTGGCCGTGCCGTGAACTTCCAGAATGCCTCCCTTCAGACCCACATGAATAGAAGACGGTGGGTACTCTGTTTACGCATCTGCTCGCGTGTCTGTAACGACCAGGGATAGAAAGCCACGAATATGGAGCTTGCTCTTCAAGGGCTCGTGCTCTGCAGGGAGAAAGACAGCCACAAAGCAGATGAAGCATGTGACAGCAGGGCTCTCTGTGCACGGGCCACGCTGGCCAGAAACAGGTGCCTCGGACAGGTGGGGATCCAGGAAGAGTCTGCAGAAGAGACAGCTTCCTCACTTGATTTTCTGAAAGGGTTTAGTTCCCTTTGTGATAAAAAGGTGCAAGGAAGAGATGAGACGTAAAATGGGATGTAATCACTTACATTTTCTGTGACAAAACCATCACAGAAATAAGAAAGCTGTTAACAAGTTATTCAGTCACATGAGGAGAATGTTTCAATTTCATGATCAGTGGCTTGAAGTCCACCGTCAAACGCTGGTGAAGTATTTTATTCACATGAACAAATGCAGGCATTAGAGCACAGCTTGTAAGCTCCCTAAAAGCCCAGGAGCCTGGGACAGACGGATGAATAGTATGTTAGAACACTATGCATCTCTTAATAGAATATTTAAATACACAGCCGTGACCAAATACATTCCTGAAGTTGAAAACAAAAAGAAAGACCGAGCACAGACCGGAGTGTATGGGTACGTGGTGCCTGGCTTACGTCTGTACAAAAGGGAAACGGGGACACATTACACACTGTGTGCGCACGGTCTTTAGGAGGTAAGGGAGGGGTGCTGGAGGTTTGGAGTGGGGAACATTAGCCATGAGACACGTTTTTGAATGGTATTTTTTCATGTGCATATATCACTTAATTTTTAATGTGAAAATTTTCATTAATTTGTTCAGCAAATCTTATTCAGTATCTTTTTAAATGCCAAGTACTGTGTAAGACCTTGGGCCGTGATGGGGACGAAATGCCCTCTCCCCCTTGAGGACAGTGTGGGGGGACAGCGAGCCGTGGTCACAACAGTCATGCTGTGGAGAAGAAGAAGGACATTCAAGCCTACTGAGAAGCCGCTGTCCTGGGACAAGCGCTGACAGTTTTGTCCCAACTGTCTTTTTGAGAATGTCTGTGAAACAGGTTTGACGGACAGGCACAGTGCCTCCCTCTGGGCTGACCCCAGTAAATGCGAGAGCATCTTTCTCTGGAGCAAAGGCTGGGCGGGAGGGCCAGCAGCCTCCCGTGACACTGAGGGCTCCTCAGCTGTGACACAAACCGCCCGCGGGCACCGCGTCAGTCCTGTGGGATCTGGGGGAAGGGAGTATGTGAACATGACACCCCAGCTGCCTGTTTGCTGGGAGCGATCAAGTCTGTCTCTGACCCAGGGTCCCAGGCCTGCTGTCTTTGACCCAGGGTCCCAGGCCCGCAGGCATCTGTGAAACCGTGGCGGCCCAACTGGTTAGCTTGCAAGTATGGGGACTCCAAACCCCTCACAGCTCTTGACACATCGATCAAAATTAACGTAGTAAGCACCCTTTGTTTAAAAAAGTCAGAGAAAAGTAAGTCTTCTAGTGGAGCGCTTCCCATGGCCCTGGTCCTAAGCTAACATTTGCCATCACGGCCATTTCAGCCCGGCACCTTCATGGCCCAGCTCAGGGGGTGGAGCTGCCAGGAAAACCCAGGTGCCACCTCTGCTCCTCTCAGACACAGTCCACACCCCTCCAGGTCTAGGCAGGAATAATACAAAGTCCCACAGAAGCTCCTGTCCGATCTGTGCACAGGCAAAGCCTGCAGGAGCGGACTCATGCCCTCCCCATGCAGGTCAGCCCGGGCCACCGCTAGGGAGCACTGCCGGATTTTAGCTGTATTTTTAGGCACCTGTGGCCTCGGAAGGCCTCATACGTCTATCAGGAGCATTAAGTTAGTCTTGTCGATGAATTAATATTAAGTGGCAAAGCTCTAAATACTTCCTAAGCTTTTCTTCCTTATAAAGTGAACCCTTTAAAGGGGTTTAGAATTAAAATTGTTTATTTTCTCTGGATTTATGTGTTTGTGTTTGTTTTAGATTCAGCATGTAATAAAAAGAATTCCTTGTCAGATTTATACGAATTACCTTACTATAACTGAAAGCTGGTTTTCTTTGTTTCTGTTTTCACACCAATTTCTGAATCCGACAAATTTAAAAGTAGATACTACGGACCCTTAATGTCTCCTCTCACTTTTACTTTTGCCGAAAGTGAGCAAACGTACGCTTTCATCCGATCAGAATGCCTTCGCTCTGCTCCTGGCTTACCTCATGTACAGTGTCTTTATTCTGGTGACTTATTACTATCTATAACCCTGGCATTTGAGGTCTGCATATTTCAAAAAGTAAGAAAAAAAGGAATTTAGAACACAGATTGTCTCTCTTTACAGAAGCTGACAGGTGGCCAGGCCTAAAGGACTGTCACAATGCCACCTGTCTCCTGAAGGGCAGCTGGCCTGTTAGCGGGCTCTTCCTGCAGACCCAAAGGTGAAATGGGTCACACGCAGATATTTTTGCTATAGAGCTAATAGTAATAATAAAAATTTTCAATTTAAGAAAACGTCTAAGGACTCACACTTTGTCATTACAAGAAAACCGAGGGACGTTTTTCTCCACCACTCCACACAAGGAAGATGTGTGACGGCCTCTATCTAAAACTACCATGTTCTCTTTGCTCCAGCTGATGTCAAGGTGAACTTAGTGATTTTCAAAGACTCTGCCCTTACTTAGATACTGCCATCCAGCCATCTGGTGTGGGTCACAGACAGATCACCTCTGAGACCCTGAAGACCAAGGCAGGAAGGGCGTGTGAAGGAGACCCTAATGAATGTTGGAAACGTCCTGACCCGTCTTCGTACCGTCACATGCAAGAATCTGACAGCTTTCAGGCAGTGTCTGTCTGCCCCAGAGGGGGTTTGCTTGTCTCCTGCCAAACTTTTTAAAAGAACTAGTTGCAAACTCTTAAGAAATTGGAATATTTTATGTATAAGTTTGCATTTCCGTGTTCTCTGAACACGGGAACTGGGCAGGCTGGCACCTGCATTTCCTCACGGTAACAACTGAGGGTCGTAAGGAGGAGCTGCCATCCACAGTTCCCAACATCCCCACCGTCCCATGTTGCCCCTGCCCTGCCACACGGCCGCCAGCTCTCTCTTAGGCCAACACTTGAGACTCATGAAGGGCTGGCCAGGGACTAGGGGTCAGACCCGTGCCTTTGGAACAGAGTAAAACTAAAAGGACATTGTTTTGAACTAATGAATTCCACACTCCATCTATGTGAGACAACTAGGGATAAAGAATCTTTCATATATTAAAAAAACCCTGATTGTGGATCGTAACATCCTATTTCATAATGGCAGAAAACCTAACTTCCCTGAACTAGTCTCGTTTCCCGCCACACAGCACCCATGAGGTGAGTCACTGGCACAAACTTACAGATGCCCCTTCTGTCCTGCTTTGTCCGTTATCCAGCCGGCCCCTGGCCAACCGTGACGGGATTCCTCAGAAGGGAAGTCATGAGCCATATTCTAGTTTTTAAATGTTAAGTGTTCCTTGCTGCCCACTGAAACAGTGCCAGTTTTCTATTTGTTAACAAAATGTTCTTGATGAATGTGGGAAATCAAGAGTGACAAACAAGCCACACTAAGCATTCTAGGAGCTTTTCCCTAAAACATCAGTTGTGAGAGAAGCAAGGGGAGGGAAGTAGACCCCAGATGCACGCGAGGGACAGGTGTGTTGTCTGCAAACAATCTATCAACAGTCATGAAATCGAGTGCAACCTGTGGGCATGTGCCAGCCACGTCAAGGCAATCTTCCCTCCCGCATTTCGGGAGTGTCTGTGCGTATCCACAGCGGATGGCAGAGGGCCTGGGGAGTCTGCAGGAATTGGACGTGTTCGGCCCCATGGAGCCTGTGAATGAATGCCCTTTGAAGAGTGGAAGAACTCACATGAAGAAGCAGGTCTGTTCATGCTCCAGGAGAAAAACTAACGCCAGTGAGTGAACGCCATTTGTGGGCAGCCTCAGAACACGTCAACAACTTGACTGTGCAATAATGGCGTGAGGGGGTAAAGTTCCCACTCTCCAGGAGTCTGTGGACAGCCCGGGGTCACCTACCGAGGATGCAGCAGACAGCATTCCATCCCCCTTCATGCAGGAGGCAGTGTGGACGGAGCTGCAGGGCCCTGGGTCCACTGGCCACTCACCAGACAATTCTTAAGTCTGTCTCTTTTCAGCATTTATTTGTCTTAAATCTCTTAATTTTCACCACAGGGAACAGACCTCAGTGGCCATGACGACTGTTTCATCTTGAGGTTCTGGCTGGCCGAACCAGTGTCTCCTCTGTCCTCACACCTGGCTCGTGGTCAGCATAGAGTTCTGCACAGGAGTGACGCCTGGTCCACATTTGCTGTGGGGCTGAGCTGCTTCATTCGCCTTTCTCTGGTCAGAGCTCTACCAGACCATTTGGAAGATGTGGCCTCAGGACCATGTGCGCATTACCAAAATCACAGATCTTTAAGGCTGGAGGAGTCCTGGGGTCACAGACCTCCTTTTTCAGCCAAGCAAGCGGATGCTCCAGAAGGGACCAGAAAGAGCACAGGATGTCTATGTTAGTAGAGGTCTGGTGCCATACTGTCCAGCATGGGAGCCGCTGGCCGTGGTGAGTACCTGAAAGGTGGCGGGTCCAAACTGTAGAGCAAAATAAATGCTGGCGTTCTAAGACTTGGTATACAAAAAATGTAGATTTCTCATCAATATTTTCTATTGATTACAAGTTGAAATGATAATGATTTGGATGTATTTGGATATACAGGCTGGGTTTCTAAGACTTAGTATACGAAAAATGTAAAATTTCTCATCAGTATTTTATATTGATTACTAGTTAAAATGATAATGACTTGGATACAAGTATTAGGATAAAGTATATTAAAATTAATCTCACATTTTTAAAACTTATTTTAATGTGGCAACTAGAATATTAAAAATTCCCTATGTGGTTCATATTCTATTTCTTCTGGGCAGTGCTGGTCTAGAACAAAGCCCGTGTCTGTAACTCTGGTCTGAAGTCCCTCTGCAGGACACTAAACTATTTGAACACATAACATAGTCTTACTTTGATTTTAATTTGAAAATGGACAGAGAAAAAGAAAGTTGAAGGACAAAAGGTTTTTGCTACTGTTATAATTTGGGTGTTGTCACAGCACCTTTCTGAGTTTATAGACCTGGAGTGTGTCTAACTGGAATGTATGTGGTCCCAGCATGTGTCCTTTGACCTGGAGAAAATAAAAGGAGCAAATTCACGGTATTCACAATAGGGGATAGACACAATAGCGTCTTTGGGAAAACACAAGTCTCATTTTCTTGTTTGATTTCTGACATTTCCACAATTCTTTTTTTTAAAATATATTTGGTGGGTTGTTTTTTTTTTTTACTGTTTATTTATTTATTTATTTTGAGAGAGAGAGAGAGAGAGAGAGAGTCAGTGTGTGTGTGTGTGTGTGTGTGTGTGTGTGTGTAGGGGAGAGGCAAAGAGACAGAGAGACAGAGAATCCCAAGCAGACTCCCCACTCAGCATTCACCAAGGAGCACAACACAGGACTTGATTCCATGAACCATGACATCATGAACTGAGCCAAAATCAAGAGTCGGATGCTTAACTGATAGAGCCACCCATGCGCTCCTCCACCATTCTTAATTTGACAAAAAGAATCTGTGATGTGACTACAGTTTTTAAAGGAAAGAAATCAGATACTCATTCCGTAGAAATGGGAGTTGCTTTTGCAAAGCATAACAATGCCCATGAAATTATTTCAGTAACTGTTGCTATTATGTTAAACGATGGATACCGTTACTATTAAGGATTACGGCTTTCTTTCAAAAGGTTTATTGTGTGAAGGATTCCGCCGCCCCTAATATTCATAGGAGTTTTACCAGCATTCATTAGAAAACAGTGGAAACAGACCTTTTCGTGAAGACGCAGGTGACCTTAAAACCTCAATGTTTAGAGTGAGGCATCACCTATCTGCCCGTCAGGTTATCTAGCTAGGACCATCACACTCACCCCGTGACTACCTTACCTTTGTATTTTTCTGTTTGAGTTCTTAGAAGCTCTGCACATTTTGTCTCTTCCTCCTGTATTTCCAGATGAAATCGACATTCTGGGTGAACACTGTTCACCTGGTCAAGGTTTAAAAAAATGGAAGTGACTAAAAATTCCACCAGAAGAGGAAAGTCAAACAACAGTTCTACAAAATAAAATAAAACACCCTTCGGTTCCAAAGTGCTCCCCAAATAACACTCATTTAAAAGCAGTCACCTTCATATTTCTGGCATGGTTATGAAAACACATTCACTTTGTGAAGGAATTCTAAAACAAACATAAAATCTAATAAAATATTTTTTTTTACTGAGCAGGAAAACAGCTTACTAACATCATACACTGTATGGTGTTGGTACTAATCTGGCAGTAATAAAGCTCTTTGAGGGGCGCCTGGGTGGCGCAGTCGGTTAAGCGTCCCACTTCAGCCAGGTCACGATCTCGCGGTCCGTGAGTTCGAGCCCCGCGTCAGGCTCTGGGCTGATGGCTCAGAGCCTGGAGCCTGTTTCCGATTCTGTGTCTCCCTCTCTCTCTGCCCCTCCCCTGTTCATGCTCTGTCTCTCTCTGTCCCAAAAATAAATAAACGTTGAAAAAAAAAAAAAAAGCTCTTTGATCCTAATCATCTTTCAGTATTGGAGCCCTCCATTTCGTGGTCCTTGATTTAATTAAAGGATGTACATATCTCCTCACAGACCATTCTCAATGCCCACACGCTAGCCCAGACGCCTACACGCCTCACCTAAGGACCACAGCCTCTGCATCTCAACAGAGCTCTATCAGGATAACGTTATTCGTAGAGACTGCAGGTCACATCTGAAACTTTGGAATTGGTGCGAAGGAGATTTTCAGGACGATCAGAGGGGTAAGCAGGGAGACGAAGCATGGGAAGGGCTGCGTCACTGTGGTTGCCACCAAACAAGAGGTGGTTGATTTCCCCTCCCAACGGGTCGCAGGAACCAAAGGTGTAGTTAATATTGCCCATTCACGGTGAAAAGACAAAACGACACATTTCAGCCTTAGAAGAAAATATTCTCTGATTTGCTTTCATGAAAATCCAATGTTCTCTGTTTTTATTCCCCCACCCCAAGTGCTCACACAGCAGGCTGCATACCCCCTCCCGTGTCTGACCAAAATTTTATTTTTACTCTAAGAGAGTCATGCTCTGGGTAGTATACTATGGCCATCTATACTTAATTATCCTAACTATCAAAGAGGTCAGCTAGAACTCTAACCAGAAATCCAGTTTCTGAACAGAATTAAGAGGAAAACGTTGATACTTTCGCCACATCTACCCTCATTTTAAAAAAGACACCAAGCGCCTCCCTGCAGCCCATTTCCGGACAACCACCAAACTGTAGAAACTCCTGGTTTCAGACAGATTGTACCTTCCTATCTGAACAAGTCAATGGTTTACATTTCAGAATTAGGAAAGTTATGTTGACTTAAAACATGTTTGTCAAGGTATAAAAAGACACTGTGGTTCCTGACATTCTTGGAACATGCAGAGCAAGGACTTACTTTGGGGCATCTTAGAAATGAAAGCTGCATCAGCCAGAATAACTCCTGGTACTTCTAACTCGCTGGTTCTTTCAAAGCATTAAAATCACTAACAAAGGTCTTGTCCAACCGCCTTCCTCTGAGGGAGGAGAGGCCTGCTAAGCCTTAGCACCAGACAGGGGAGTTAGTAGGTTCTCTGCCCCCTAAGCAGAGCGATCACCACCTTCCTACATAGCCCCGCCCTCGGCCTCACCTCCTCAGGAGGGGCTGGGGCTCGGTGGGGCCGGGACCGGCTGCAATACGCACTCAACCGGCCACAACGGCCTCGCTCTACGGGGGAAGCAAGACACAAGGCTGACAATTTTGTTTAAAAGGTCTTCAAATGACAGGAATGTCCCACTAATACAGTCATTTAACAAACTGCTCGGCAGGGCATCATTTCCTGCTGTGCTCTCGTAGCGACGAAAAGGGTATTTTTCCGAGAGGAAACTTTCTGTAGCTACAGCGTGTCCCTCGGTGACACCCCGGAGCAACTACGGGAGGTGGGGGACTCCTCACTTCCCTCCGGCGGGGGAAGCCCGTGCAGGTGGCCGCAGCCCGGTCCCCTGACCCCGCTCGGGGCGCCCCGCGCCTCGGGAAGACGCGGCCGAAGCAGCTCCGCCGGGACCAGCGCCCTGGAGGAAGCTGGGTCCCGCGCCCCGCGAACCCGGGGCTACAGACGCATCTCCCTGAGCCGCGGGGAAGGGTCCGCAGCTGCCCCAGACCCGGGGCGGGGCGCGCGCGGGCGGGCGGAGGTCTCCGGGCCAGCTCCCACCCCCCACCCTCCACCTCCTGAACGCGGGAGGGCAGCGCAGCCGGGGAGCCAGGGCGCGGACGAGGGTCGCGGGGCGCACTCACCGGGGCGAGCAGCCAGCCGCAGCAGGTCAGCAACGCGGGCGGCAGCAGCGCGGGCGCCCTCATCCCCGCGCCCCCGACGCCCGCATGGGCCGAGCCGCGGGCGCGCACCCCCGGCTCCCGCGGTCCGAGCGCCGCGCGCCCTGCAGCTGCCGTGGGGCGGCCGCCTGCTTCCCCGCCGGCCCCGGCTGCTCCCCGCGCCCCGCGGCTCCGCCCCCCGCGCCCGCGGCCCCGCCCCGCGCCCCCTCCTCCCGCTCACCGCCCCACCCCCTGCCCCCGCTCGCGCCTTCAGCCGCTGGGAAAGCGGAGAGGAGATGGCGGCGGGGGGCCGGACGCTCGCAGTGCCCGCCCGACCCCAAGTGGAGAGGTCAGGGGAAGAGCCACTGGGGAGTGACCCCCTTTGGGAACAGGCTCCAGGTGTGAACCGAGATGGGTTTGCGCCCACTTGTGTCCTCCTTGTTAAATAATAAGCGAAAAGACGCCCAGGAAAGTGTCCAGAAACCCAGTTAGGGTGCGTGTGCTACCTTCGAAGCCGGGGGAGGGGGCTAGGGGTGGGGGTGGGTTGGGGCAACTGGAAATTAAGAGGAAAATCAGAGTGCGTTTGGGTTTGGGCAGATTTCCCCCTGGTGGCAGGTCCTGCCTGCGTCCAGCGGTGAAAGCCAGAGGGGCCGGCAGGTGCAGAGGCCTGAGACAGAAATGAGCACTTCCTGAAGCATCGCGTCGGCTTTTAACTTCCCAATGGATTATTTTAGCATTACAGCTAGTTGCTGGGTAGCTAGCAATGAAGAATGAAACAGATAATTTTGTTGTGGTTTTGACTTTTCCTTTGAAAATAATTTCAAACTTACACAGAGGTTAGAATAAGAAAAGTTCAAAGAACACCCTTTAAAAAATTATTTTGGGGGCACCTGGGTGCTCAGTCAGTTGAGCATCAGACTTCGGCTCAGGTCACGATCTGATGGTTCGTGGGTTTGAGCCCCAAGTCGGGCTCTGTGCTGACAGCTCGGAGCCTGGAGCGTGCTTCAGATTCTGTGTCTCCCTGTCTCTCGCCCTTCCCCTGCTCATGCTGTGTCTCTCTGTGTCTCTCAATAATAAATAAACGTTAAAATTTTTTTAAAAATTATTTTTAATGGTTATTTTTGAGAGAGAGGGAGAGACAGAGTGCGAGCAGGGGAGGGGCAGAGAGAGAGGGAGACACAGAATCCCAAGCAGGCTCCAGGCCCTGAGCTGTCATCATTTATTTAGATTCAGCTATTAAAGTTTTACCTCATTAGCTTTTTATCATTTGTGTCCTCTGACCACTCCTCCCCCTCCCTGCATGTATCCATTAATACCTATCAGCCATCTGTCTATCGTCTATCTGTCTGTCTGTCTATCATCTGTCCTGCTGGGAACAGTAGGAGAGGCCAAGATCTGGATGCTCTATGTGTGCAGTTTGGGGTCTAGAAGCTTATTGATCCTGGGTCCAGTTTGACAAACATTTCTTTTACTCAGTATTCAACCCTGAGCAAGGCAATGAACTTTGAGCTATATGTCCATTTGTAAATGAGCATAAGAGTATCTGCCTTCCACCTCAGAGTGTGGCTGTAAGAACCAAGATCATTAATGCATGCATATATGTTTTGTTGTTGAGGGCCTACACTCTAAACATTACTACATCGGGTTCAGGGCAAGACACAAGGTGTCTTCCCATGTCTGAGTTCATCTGACGTGAAGGAAGCGGGATGACAATGAGATACAGGCTAATGGGAGAAGGAGGAGTTGGCTTCTTGTGGGAGGGGCTTGGAGGAGTGGACACTTAGGTGTGACCGTTCAGAGGAATGGTTACAGGTGGGAGGCCAAGACTGGAGAGTGGAAAGCATCTCAGATAAAGACCTTGGGCAGAAGCACAAGGAACAATGAAGGTGCTGCCAGCATCGGAGAAATCATGAAGTGTGGCCAATTTGGGAGGCTTGAGAACCTGACAGATAATCAACCCAATGGGGAGCAAAATCCATACTGTATGAGAGCCACAATTATACACCCTGCAGATGGCACGCACAGCCAACTGTTCTTTAGTTCTGACTGTTCTTACCTTGTTCAGAATTCCCCCTGATGGTGGGATGGGTGGTGCTGTTCCTTTTGGATAAATGTGCACTCTCCCAGGAATTTTCCCACTTTCCTTGAAGAAGGGCCTATGTGTTCTCAGAGCTAGGAGAGGAGTTACTATGTGGGGGCCTGATGCGGTGCAGCATTGGCCTAGTTTTCTGGGCCTCTGGCACTGGACTTACTGACCGTGTTGTGCTGATGCCTTGCAGAAGTGTTGGTGCCTATCCTGGGCTCTGGTCACAAGGGCCCTACCTCTGCCTCCTGCTCCCCCAGGTCTTCTGACCACACCTGCCCTTGGCACCTGTACTTGCCAGTGGAGAGGGCACCCAGGAGGGGGTGGGAACTGTAGAACACATTTCAGCTGCCCTCCCCACCTGCTGCCTGGACACCTCTTCTGCCAGCACTCCTTTGCCCACACAGCACACATTTTCTGGCACTGTTTCGCCTGTGGCTCCCCTGGGTTTTCCAGGCTCAGCTCTGAGTGGAGAGAACCAAATCTTTCATGGTGGAAGCTTGAGCAGATTACAAGCCCAGAAACCTATTGATTCAGTGAGGGGAAGCCTCAGATCTTCCTGGTCAGAAGGGAGTGAAATCGCTCACAACGAAATACCAAAAGAGGAAAGTAAGCTTTGAATACACATGACTCTGTAGTCCTTCTGGTTCCTCTGCCGAGATGAGTAATTCTGGGCACCATATCTGCTTGGGTAGAGGTCATTCCCACACCCCCCCAAGGCCATTGTTAACTTGTACCTATGAGGAAATTCGCCATTTGCTGTATCCCAATTTGTGTGACTTTTAAAAGCCTGGATGCTAGATTTCAAGAAAACATGTACTTCCTCTTGCCCCCTAAAAAAGGCCTGGGGTGTTGGAGAACACTTTTAGTCATTTGCCCGCTCACAACTGTGTGTCTAGGGGGATCAGAAGGTGGTCACAGGCATGCCCTTCTGGGCCTAGACCCTGGCCTTGCACCCCATGGGTCTCCTGTGGTTTCCAGTTCCTATAGGCACCGAGCAGCCTGGCTCCTTATGCTCTATGTACCTCAGGGTACCCTGGGGCACAGAGCCGATGCTCAGTGCATTGTGCCACATAAGATTGCATTATTTTCCCAAGCTGTGGAGTAGAATTCCTGACATGTGTGTGGCCTAGTTCTCAAGATGATGACAAAGATAAAAATCAAATATGAGCCATGCAGAGCCTATGCAAACATTTTTAAAAGTATATGGATGTGAAGTGCTGCCTTGGGGATGTGTCCCCCTTGGCCCCACTCCTGGCTCTGGCCGCCTGGATGGACAGATACAACCCAGGCTTCAGCCCCAGGCTAGGTCAGTGGCATCTGGGCTGCAAGTCTGCCCGTGCCATTTCCGGCCCTTCCTATGTTCAGCCAAAGCTGACCTATCCAGTGAGGTGGGTTCATTTAGAGTAAATTCCCTTTATGCCTGCAGCCTTGTGAGACCCTGGCAGCCCTAGGTCCTTTTCTGGTGAGGATCTCTTTTCCAGATAGTAAAGTCCCGGTGCTGTGGGATAACAACTCTCAACTGCTTAATTTAAAAAGGTCTCTCTTCTAGCAGTCCCTATCAAAATAACACCAACATTCTTCACAGAGCTAGAAAAAACAATTCTAAAATTTGTATGGAACCAGAAAAGACCCTGAATAGCCAAAGTAATGCTGATAAAGAAAACCAAAGCTGGAGGCATCACAATTCTGGACTTCAAGCTGTATTACAAAGGTGTAATCATCAAGACAGTATGTTACTGGCACAAAAACAGACGCTTAGGTCAATGGAATGGAATAGAGAACCCAGAAATGGACCTACAAATGCATGGCCAACTAATCCTTGACAAAGCAGGAAAGAATATCCAATGGAATAAAGACAGTCTCTTCAGCAAATGGTGTTGAGTAAAACTGGACAGTGGCATGTAGAAAAATGAACCTGGACCACTTTGTTAAACCATACACAAAAATTAACTCAAAATGGATGAAAGACCTAAATCTGAGACAGGAAACCATGAAAATCCTAGAGGAGAAACCAGGCAACAACCTCTTTGACCTCAGCCGCAACAACTTTTTACTTGACATGTCTCCAGAGGCAAGGGAAACAAAAGCAAACATGAACTATTGGGACCTCATCAAGTTGAAAACTTCTGCACGGTGAAGGAAACAATCAGCAAAAGTAAAAGGCAGCCTACAGAATGGGAAAATACATTTACAAATGATATATCAGATAAAGGGTTAGTATCCAAAATCTATGAAGAACTTATCAAACTCAACACCCAAAAACCCAAACAATCCAGTGAAGAAATCGGTAAAAGACACGAATAGACACTTTTCCAAAGAAGACATCCAGGTGGTTAACAGACACATGAAAAGATGCTCAACATCACTCATCATCTGGGAAATACAAATCAAAACTTCAATGAGATACCACTTTACACTTGTCAGAGTGGCTAAAATTAACAACTCAGGCAACAATAGATGTTGGTGAGGATGCAGAGAAAGAAGAACCCTTTTGCCTGCTGGTGGGAATGCAAACTGGTGCAGCCATTCTGGAAAACAGTATGGAGGTTCCTCAAAAAGTTAAAAATAGAACTACCTATGACCCAGCAATAGCACTACTAGGTATTTATCCAAAGGATAAAAAAAAGTTGATTCAGAGGGGGACATGCACCCCAATGTTTATAGCAGCAGTATTGACAATAGCCAAAGTATGGAAAGAGCCCAAATATCCATCAACAGATGAATGGATAAATAAGAAGTGGTTTATATATACAGTGGAATACTACTTGGCAATGAGAAAGGATGAAATCCTGCCATTTGCAACAACATGGATGGAACTAGAGTGTATTATGCTAAGCGAAGTAAGTCAGAGAAAGACAAATATCATATGATTTCACTCATGTATGGAATTTAAGAAACAAAACAGATGAACATAGGGGAAGGGAAGAAAAAACAAGATAAAAACAGAGAGGGAGACACATCATAGGAGACTCTTAAATACAGAACACAGACTGAGGGTTGCTGGCGGGGTGTTGGGTGGGGGGATGGGCTAAATGGGTGATGGGCACTAAGGAGGGCACTTGTTGAGATGAGCACTGGGTGTTGTTGCATGTAAGTGATGAATCACTAAATTCTATTCCTGAACTCATTATTACACTATATGATAACTAACTTGGATTAAAAATAAAAATAAAAATAAAAATAAAAATAAAAGGTCTCTCTCCCAGCCCAGTCCTGTGCACGGCATGGTGGGGTAGGAGCCTCCACACGACTTTACCACTGTAGCCTGGGCATCCTCCAGGCCAGAGGGAGGGTGGGAAGAGTCAGACAGCCCTACTTACTGGCACAGCACGGGTTGCTTTTTGAGTTCCTCAGGCCTCCCCTGATCCAGTAATGCTGGAGACCCCTCAGCTGTAGCCCTTTCTACGTGAAGGATGCCTCTCAGGATGCCTGCAGCTCCCACAGGTTTCCCTTCTACTGGGGTTTTCTTTCCTCTCCAGTCTGTCTGCCTGAAAGGAAGAGTTGCAAGATATTCCATGGGAGTTGACAGCTGGCTAAGGAGAATAAAAACACACCCTTTGTTTTGCCAAATGGGGCAGTCTGCCAGATGTGGCCTCACTTTCAGACTCCCTGGGGGTCAGAGTGACTCCTGCTTCCTTCAGAGGACGACAGGCCAAGCTCCCCAGATGGAGCTTGAGGTGCTATACTTGGTCTGAGGGAGGGGAGGTGTCCCCTCGCTCCCTTATGGGGAAGGGCGGTGTCAGTGGGGGCTGTCCTCTAAAAGTCCTGCCTTCCTGGCCTTCTTCTCCCACTCAACTTGGAGCAGAGTCTTTGGGGTCATTCCCTTGGCAACTCTTCTGTTGATGGTCTAGCACCTCACTTTGAAATGTGGGGTAATTGATCGTACTTTTTTGGCCTTTGAGTTTAAATTCTGACATAATTGGCTGAGTCGCCTTTGATGTTCTTTCACACAGCCCTGAGCTGAGCCTGGACCAGCAGCCCTCAGAAACACCGGAGAGGGGCCTGTTCCTTGCCCTCCTACCCCCTCCCCCCAGAATAAAGGAAGCATGGTGGTGGTGTGTAAGATGCATCTGGAAAGGTGTGGTTGCAGTTACATGTTTACAGTAAAACTGAGTAGAAAGGACACAATTCTGACATCCCCTTCACATCCCACATCACTGCATTGTTTATGCATGACTGACATAAGAGTTTCCTTAACATTGTTATTTCAATACCTGAAGCTGTTCTGTTACCTCTGGGCTCTCATTCTCTCCAATTTATACAGAGAAGCCCATGCAAATAGGGAGAAGCTCAGTATTGGCTTCTCCCTCCATAACTCCCACTTCCTCCACTGCCTCCAGGACCATAGCGTTCTCTACCATATGGTCCCCCCATATTCCTGCTGCCACCAAAGTTTCCACTCTTCATTTGACTGTTGTTAGAAAGTTGCTGGTTACAATTTCCAAAATCATCATAATTCCCACCTCTGTAATTTCCTCCTCCAAGGTTGTCATAATACACTCAATGTGGGGCTCAAACTCATGACCCCAAGATTGAGTCACATGACTGAGCCAGCTGGGTGCCCCAGTTTCCTCTTTATTAACATCTTGTACTATTGTGTCACATCATTAAAACTGATTAGCCAAAGTTATTATTAACTAAGGTGTGAAGTCTACTGTTTCCATAGTTTTGCCTTTTGGAGAATGTCACATAGTGGAATTATACAGTGCATAGTCTTTTTAGATTGGCTTCTTTCACATGACAACATGCATTTATGGTTCCTCCATTTTTTTTCTTTTAGACTTGGTAGCTCATTTTTTTTTTTTTTTAGCATGGAATAGCATTCGATTGTCTGGCTGCACGTTTGTCCATCACCTACTGAAGGACATCTTGGTTGCTTCCAATTTTAGCAATTATGAATAAAGCTGCTATACATATTCATGAGTGGGTTTTTTTTGTGTGTAGACATAAGTTTTCAATTCATTCAGGTAAATACCTACAGGTGGAATTGTTGGATAATATGGTAAGAGTGTGTTTAGCTTTGTAAGAAACTGCCAAACTCTTCCAAAGTGGCTGCACCACTTTGCATTCCCACCAGCGATGAAGGAGAGTTTCTGTTGCCCGCATTTGGCATTATCAGTGTTCCAGATTTTGGCCACTCTAAGAGAGGCGTAATGGTATCTTATTGTTTTACTTTGTATTTCCCTGATGACATATAATGAAGAGCATGTTTTCATATGCTTATTTGCCATCTGTATATCTTCTTTGGTGAAGTGTCTGTTTCAGATCTTTTGCCAATTAAAAAAAAATTGTGTTGTTTTCTTATTGTTGAGTTAAAAAATTCTTTTGTACCTTTTTTATTCTAGTCCTTTATCAGATAGGTGGTTTGCAAACATTTTCTCCCAGTCTGTGATTTGTCTTCTCAGTTTCTTAGTATTTCCTTCACAGAGAAAAATTCTTTAATTTTAATAAAGTCCCACTTACCAATTTTTTTGTTTCTTGGATTATGCTTTGGTGTTGTATATAAAAAGTCATCACTAAACTCAAGGTCATCTGTAGTTTCTCCTGTGTTAACTTTTAGGAGTTTTATACTTTTGACTTTTACATTTAGGTCTGTGATTTATTTTGACTTAATTTTTGTGAAAGGTGTAAAATATGTGTCTAGAGTCATTTTTTTTTTTTTTTTGGATGTGAATGAGTTGTTCCAGTACTATTGATGAAAAGACTATCCTTTCTTTATGAATTGTCGAAGACTAGTTGACTGTATTTGCTTGGTCTATTTCTGGGCCCTCTATTCTATTCAACTGATCTATTTGTGTACTCTTAATTGTTTTGTCTTTCAACATATTACTTTAACACTGTCTTGATAACTATAGCTTTATAGTAAGCCTTGAAGTCTAGTATTGTTAGTCCTCTGACTTGTTTCTTCTTCAATTCTGTGTTGGCTATTCTGGATCTTTTGCCACCATATAAATGTTAGAATCAATTTTTCCATACCCACAAAATAACTTTTGGGATTTTGACTGAGATTGTGTTGAATCTACAGATTAATTGGGGAAGAACTGACCTGTTGACAATATGGAGTCTTTTTATCCATGAACCTGGACTATCTCTCCATTTATTTAGTTCTCCTTTGATTTCATTAATCAGAATTTTGTACTTTTCCTCATACAGATCTTGTACACATCTTGTTTGATTTATAGCTAAGTATTTCAGGGTTTTTTTTGGTGCTAATATAAATGGTAAGTTATATTCCAATTGTTCATTACTGCTCTGTAAGAAAGAAGTTGACCTTTGTATATTAACTTTGTATCCTGCAACTTGGCTGTAGTCACTAATTGGTTGTAAGAAGTATTTTTGTGTTGATTCTTTGGGATTTTCAACATAGACAATGATATCATTTGTGAACAAAAATGGTTTTATTTCTTCAATCCCAATCTGTATACCTTTTATTTCTTTTTCTTGTCTTATTGCATTAGCTAGAACTTCCAGTATGATGTTGAATAGGAATGGTGAGATGGGACATTCATGCCTTCCTGATTTTAGGGAAGTATCTAGTCTCTCACCATTAAGTATGATATTAACTGTAGGAGTCCCCCCCTCCTCTGGATGTTCTTTTTGATTTTACCTTATTTTCCCTTTTTTATTACTATTTTTTTCTTTTTCAAATTTTTATTTAAATTTTAACAGTTAGCATATAATGTAATATTGGTTTCAGGGATAGAATTTAGTGATTTGTTGCTTACATATAGCACCCAGTGCTCCTCATAACAAGTGCCCTCCTTAATACTCATCACCCATTTAGCCGATCCTCCACTTATCTCCCTCTATCAACCCTAATTTGTTTTCTATCATTAAGAGTCCAACTGACTGACTTATTTCACTTAACATAATATACTCTAGTTCCATCCATGTTGTTGCAAATGGCAAGATTTCATTCTTTTTGATGGCATACACACACACACACACACACACTACAGCTTCCTTATCCATTCATTAGTCAATGAGCATGGGCTCTCTTCATAGTTTGGCTATGGTTGATATGAACCATATCCTGCTATAAACATCAAGGTGCATATATTCCTTCAAATCTGTATTTTTGTAGCCTTTTGGCAAGTACCTAGTAGTACAATTGCTGGGTCGTAGGGTAATTCTATTTTTAACTTTTTGAGGAACCTGCACACTGTTTTCCAGAGTGGCTGCACCACTTTGCATTCCCACCAACAGTGTAGGAGGATTTCCCTTTCTCTGCATCCTTGCCAACATCTGTTGGTTTCTGTGTTGTTAATTTTAGCTATTCTGACACGTGTGAGGGGGTATGTCATTGTGGTTTTGATTTGTATTTTCCTGATGATGAGTGATGCTGAACATTTCTTCATGTGTCTGTTAGCTGTCTGGATGTCTTCTTTTTTTAAAAATTTTTAATGTTTATTTATTTTTGAGAGAGAGAGACAGAGTGTGAGTGGGGGAGGAGCAGGGTGAGAAGGAGACACAGAATCCAAAGCAGGCTCCAGGCTCTGAGCTGTCAGCACAGAGCCCGACGCAAGGCTCGAACCCATGAACCATGAGATCATGACCTGAGCTAAAGTTGGGAGCTTAACTGACTGAGCAACCCAGGCACTCATGTCTGGATGTCTTCTTTGGGAAAATGTCTATTCATGTTTTCTGCCCATTTCTTAATTGGATTATTTGCTTTTTGGGTGTTGAGTTTGATAAGTTCTTTATAGATTTTGGATACTAACCCTTTATTTGATGCGTCATTTGCAAGTATCTTCTCCTGTTCTATATGTTACCTTTTAGTTTCGTTGTTTCCTTTGCCATGCAGAAGCTTTTTATGTTGATGAGGTTGATATATATTTTTATGTTGATGTATCCTAATAGTTCATGTTTGCCTTTGTTTCCCTTGCCTCTAGCAATGTGTCTGGTAAGAAATTGCTGCGGTCCAGGTCAAAGGGGTTGTTGCCTGTGTTCTCCCCCAAGATTTTGATGGTTTCCTGTCTCACATTTAGGCCTTTCATCCAGTCAGAACTTATTTTTGTGTATGGTGTAAAAAGTGGTCCATTTTCATTCTGCATGTCGCTGTCCAGTTTTCCCAGCACCACTTGTTGAAGACACTGTCTTTTTTCCATTGGATATTCTTTTCTGCTTTGTCGAAGATTAGTTGACCATATAGTTGTGGATACATTTCTGGGTTTTTTATTCTGTTGCATTGATCTATGTGTTTGTTTTCATGACAGTACCATCCTGTCTTGATGATAACAGCTTTGTAATATAGCTTGAAGTCTGGAATCATGATGCCTCCAGCTTTTCTTTTCTTTTTCAGGATTGTTTTGACTATTTGGGTGGATGTCCTTTTTTAAATTGAGGAAGGTCCCTTCAATTCCTGCTTCATTGAGAGTTTTTATCATGCATAAGTGTTGGGTTTTGTCAAATGCTATTTCCATATCTACTTCATGCAATTATATAATTTTTATTTTGTAGCTTGTTGATGTAATACATTACATTAATTGATTTTCAAATGTTGAACTAGTTTTGCATACCTGGAATAAATCCCACAAGTTTGTGCTTTGTGATTATTTTTATAAATTGTTGGATTTAGTTTGTTAATATTTTGTTGAATATTTTTGTATCTGTGACCATGAGAGATATTGGTCTATAGTTTTCTCTACTCACAATGCTCTGGTCCAGTTTGGGTGTTAGGGTAATGCTGGCCTCATAGAGTGATTTCAGAGTAGTCCCTCTACTTCTATCATCTGGGAGAGATTGTAGAAAATTTTTATGTTTTCTCCCTTAAATGTTAGATAAAATTCACCAGTGAACCCAACTGGGCCAGTACTTTCTGTTTGGAAAGGTTATTAAATGCTTATTTTAATTCACTTTAATACATATAGGCTTATTCAGATTTTCTATTTCTCTTTGTGTGAGCTTTGGTAGATTGTGTCTTTCAAGGAATTAATTCATCTTACCTAAGGTATTAAACTTTGGGGCATAGAGTTGTTCCTAATATTCCTTTATTATCCTTTTAATGTCCACGGGATCAACAGTGATGAACCCTTTTTCATTTCTGATACTAATAATTTGAATTTTCTCTTTTTTATTCTTAGATAACTTGCCAAGAAGTTTATTAATTTTACTAATCTTTGTAAAGAACCAGTTTTGGTTTCTTGACTTTCTTATTGTTTTCCATTTCATTGATTTTGCTGTAATTCTTTATTTTTTTTATTTTTGGATTTAATTTGTCCCCCCCCCATTTCCTAAAGTGAAAGCTTAGATTACTGATTTTTTTTATCTTTCTTTTTCTCTAATGTATGCATTTAATGCTATAAGTTTCCCTTTAAGCACTGTTTTTCCCGTATCCCACAAATTTTGATTAGTTGGATTCAAGTCCACTTTCAAATAACACTATATCATGAAAGAGGACACATCCCTGTAGAGATGTAGTGACAAGACAGTCAAAGAACAGGAAGAGAAAAAACACTGAAGGCAGCAGCTCTGGGTTTGCGTCCCAGCTGGGGACTGGCGTTGCTTCCTCTTAGGGCTTAAGAGTCCCCATCTGTGAAATAAGGAGGTTGGACAAGACAATCTCTCAAGCCTTCCTCTGGTTCTAACTCTTCGAGATTTTAATATGTCTTTTGGGGAATCTGTTAATATATGGAAGTGTCCTCTTGAGTAAATTTTTCTTCACAAAGTGAAAAAAAAACCCCACATTGTACCACTTTATAGGCAGAACAAGTACCTTATAACAGAGTATTCCCAGTAAATCCTTCTGTCCTTTATAATTTGTCATTCATTTTATGTGTCAATAAGCTATAACAAAATGCACTATTCTATCAGTATTTTGAAAAATGTGTTATCTGTTAGATCAATTAGAAATAACCCCCCCACCCCAAAACCTTAAGTTATTCCTTCTCTACCAATCTTCTTTATGGAGATCCAAGTTTCTAACCTACATCATTTTTCTTTTTTTCTGAAGAATTTCTTTTCATATTTCCAGCAAGGCAGGGCTACATGCAATAAATTCCCTCAGTCATATTTGTCTGAGAAAGTCTTTATTTCTCTTTCACTTGTGAAGGTTAATTTTCATGGATACAAAACTTTATGTTGGTAGGTTTTTCATCAGTGCTCCAAAACATTTCACTCCTTTTTTTTCTTGTTTGCAGTTTTTCTGAAGAGAAGTTGAGTTCAATTTTTTTTAACTCCTCTATATGTAAGGTGTGTTTTTTCCCCTTCCTCTGGTTTATTTCAAGATTTTCTCTTTTCTTAATTTTCTGCAGTTTGAATATGTTATGTCTAGGTGTAGATTTTTTGCTACTTATTTTGCTTGATATTCTCTGAACTTCCTGAATCTTCAGTTCCCACCATTAATTTTGGAAAATTCTCAGTCATTATTGTTTCAAATATTTCTTCCATTTATTTCTTTTTCCTTTTCTTCTTTTCCCCATCATGTGTATGTTACAGCTCCTGGAATTGTGCCACAGTTATTGGATATTTTGTTCCATTTTTTTCATTTTCCCCCCTCATTATATTACAGTTCTGGAAGTCTCTATGGATATTTCTTGCAGTTCATTGATTCTGTCCTCAGTCGTGCCCAGTGTACATGCATTCTATGAACCCATCACTTGTGTTCATTTCTGGTGATAGTGTTTAATTTTCTAGCATATCTTTTTTTTAAACTTTTTAAATGCTTATTTGTTTTTGAGAGAGAGAGAGACAGAGTACGAGTAGGGGAGGGGCTGAGAGAGAGGGAGACACAGAATCAGAAGCAGGCTCCAGGCTCTGAGCTGTCAGCACAGACCCTGACGTGGGTCTCGAACCCACGAACCATGAACTCATGACCTGAGTGCAAGTTGGAGGTTTACCTGACTGAGCCCCCCAGGCGCCCAACAAGCATTTCCTTTTGACTTATTCTTAGAATTTCTCCTCTCTGCTCACATTATCTATGTGTTCTTCCATGTTGTTCACTCTTCCCCGTAGAGTTCTTAATGTATTAATCATACTTGTTTTAATTTCTAGGTCTAATAATTGCAACATTTCTGCCATATCTGAGTCTGTTTCTAATGATTGCTTTGCCCCTTCAGACTGTGATTTTTGTCTTTTAGTAGGCCTTGTGATTTTTTGTTCAAAGTTGAACATGTTGTGCCGGGTAAAAGGAGCTGAGGTAAACAGGCCTTTAGTATTACTTTTTATGTTTATCTGGCTAGGAGTTAGGCTGTGTTTATGGTTTGCTGTAGTTGTGAATATTAACGGCTAAAATTCCCTTTGGTGTCCTTGTTATTTCCTCCCTTGCTGTCAGGCTTCTTAGAGACTTCTTAAATAAGGTCTGAGGTGTGCAGTTTGAATTCAGTGTCTTTCCCTATTGTTATACATGAACCCTACTGATGTGCGGTGTGAGGTGGGGGAAGGGAGGGCTTCTGTAGTCCTAGGATTGGGTCTTAGTCTTTTGTGGAGCCTGGGGCCCCAGACCATGAACTCCACTAGTACTTCTCAGTTTTTCTTCCCCTTAAGTGTGACAGAATGGTTCGAGTGGGCTGCAGTTGAGTATTTCTCTTTCCTCTGGGTGGTCTAGGCTCTGGTAGAACCACAGCAGGTTAGGAGGGGGTTAACTAGTTTCCCCTGAGGCAAGCCTTACTATGAACAGAGTCCTCTTGTGTATTTGGAAATGGGTTCTTTTCTTCTCCCCTGCTGGAAGCATGAAGGGATTTTTCTCTGATATTCACTGTGAGAACCTGGTCCATTCCTGGAGGTAAAGTCACAAAAGTGTGAGGCCCCTTAGGCCTGGGTCCTCCTACAGGTTTTAACACACGAATTTGTCCTTAATGACTATATCTGTTAATCAATTGCAGGCTAGGGTCTCCTACCCCAGCTCTGGTTCCTGCAAAGGTTTCTGCTGCTGGGATTCTGCTCCCAAAAGCTGTGATTCTCTGCATCAGCCGGTCTCTCCAGTCCTGGGAGCAGTGGTCCGTGCTCTGACCTCAATTTTGTGACGAATCTAAGGTAAGTTTTTGATTTTCAGTTTCCTCAGCGTTTTCTCCTTGAGAAGACAGGAGTGATGCCTTGCAAGTCTCTCGCGTGCTGGATTAGAAATTAGAAGTCAGGGGGCGCGGGGGGTGGGGTGGGGCTCAGTGGGTTGAGCATCCGACTTCAACTCAGGTCACCATCTCGCATTTGAGGAGTTCGATCCCCGTGTCAGGCTGTGTGCTGACAGCTCAGAGCCTGGAGCTGCTTCTGATTCTGTGTCTTTCTCTGCCTCTCCCCTGTTCATGTTCTGTCTCTCTTTGTCTCAAAAATAAAATAAACATTAAAAAATAAATTAAAAACAAAGAAATTGGAAGTCTATGGAAAGCTACTTTTTCTTTTTTAATGCAAGCCAGAGGTAGAGTGGAATGTAGAATATTTTTATAAATGTACCAGATTACTCTTCAAAGTATTTTCCAGAGTACACATCAGATGGACTCCAATATTTACTCAACATTTGATTGAGTTCAGGGAGAATGAGTCAACTGATTAACTGATGAGCAAATTAAAGGATAAATCAATGATGAGATTTTCTGTACTTTTTAAAATCAAGAAAGCCTCAGTAGGTATAATTTAATATTTTACATAGCAGGCTAACTTTACAGAGCTGATAAATTCAAACCAAAAGGCTGAAAATTAACAGCTTGGAGAGCAGAGCGACCTCAACTGACTGGTGCCTTTTACACCTGCTTCACTCACTCCATTTGGTCTAGAATCCTTGGAGCTAGTACAGGCCGTACATTATTTGCAGCAAAAGAGAAGGGGGAAAACAGAGCAAACATGTCAACACACCTTCTAACTCTATTTGGCTTCTACGACCCACGCTCTGCAACCCTGTTCTACGTTCCTCTTGTCTCTTGACAGAAATTACCCCTGTAATGGTGTAGTTACAGCCCCAAAGCAGCTGCCTCTTTCCTACTGGCTGCTGTGAGCACAGAGGGCAGAGCCCAAGAACTCAAGCACGGCCCCTCCTTGTCTCGTCCTTTTCTGCTCATACTTCTCCCAGGTCACTTTCAAACAAGGCAGTTGCCTCCAGTTTATGCCAGAATCTCCCAGTGCTTCATCTCTTCCCTGGCTTTTTCAAAACCTCACAAACAGCATTTAGTGCTCTAGGTGCCTGACTTGCATGTATTTCTGTACTAGGGGACCAAAGCCACCAGCAAGGATTTAATGCTATTTCTACCCTGGATGGTGAGTCCAGGGCACAGGGCAAGCCCTTTGGGTGCATGATATCCTTCCAGGGAAAACTTGCCCTGGATGCCTCCCCTCCCCCCAGCATTCACCTCCTCACCACTCAGGTGTCTACCCTGTGAGACCAGGCATGTTCTGCTTCCCACTGGCCCCCACGGTCGTGAACTGAGTGGCTGGAGCGAAATGTGCCTTAGACCACTGGCTGTCTCCGGGTGGTGCTGCCCCTGCCTGGCTGTGTGGGACCCGGAGAAGGGCTTCTGGTTGCCGGCACCTGGACTCTGAGAGCAGTCCGCAAGGCACAGAACAATTCTTTGCCACAAAGAACGTCCCTGACAAAACTGTCCACAATAAGCTCGGGAGGATAAGACCTGGTCCTGTGAAGAAAGCGAGTGGTGTACGTGAAGGTGACGACGGTGTGGGCTGAGTGAGGGTTCTCAGAGGTCTTGAGGCCCATCTGACGTGTCTTTTACGAAGGCGGCCCTGAGCACGATGTGGAGAGAAGTCACATGCATGGAGAGCTGTGCAACGGTAGAAAAAGTCAGGATCTGGAAGACTGTGTTGCCTTTCAAAATGGCTTGTTTCTGCTTTGTAGAGAGAAGAGAAGAAAGTGAACGAGCTCGAAGGAAAACAAAATAAAGATCTCCTCTTTTTAACCACATATTCAGCAGAAATGAGAATTAAGAAGTAAATTCGTAAATGGGACTTAGTTTAAAGGTTTGCCTCTAAAATAAACGGGGAAGGATAATTAATCACTCAAGTGGCCCTAAAATATTTGATAATGTCCTCCCAGGAGTAGTGGACGCGCCACATGAAAGTGAAGCCTTTTCTACACTCAGTTGTTCCCATTCGCTAACCCTTTTATACACAAAACCAGAGTTATTAATGAAAATATCAAACGGTTTTGTCCTTGTCCTTTTATTACAATGCTGTTGCATAATCTCTGCCCTTTATTCTTCCCCACACTTTCTAGTCTCTCTTATTGGTCCTTCTGTGATACCACAGGCACTTTGGGAGGGGGGTGAAAGGGCAGGAACCAGTGCAGCAGTTCTGTGCTGAGCAGAGTGCTCCAGGGTGCTGCTTACCACTGCGCTACCTGGCGTGACGCTGCCCCAGACATCACGTAATGGCAGCTAAGGAAAAATCCCCTCTCTGACTCAAGTGCCCAGCTATTATTTTTAACTCGTGATAGCTGAGGAGAAGAGACTTGGGAATCTAGGTTTTGCCCAAGTCCTGCCGCATGAGCCCGCATTCATTTTGCCTCTCGGGACACATGTCTTCTCATTTGTAAAATGAGATAGTGAACAGGCTAGCAGACTATTCTGACTACTTCTAACACTCTCAAAGCAAGCAAAATTGATATTTAAAAATTAGAGTTAGCTGCATTTTCATATTTATTGCAGTCTTTAAAAGAACAAAATGAGGCTTTAACTTTTTTTTTACTCTTAATTTTTTTTTTTTATTTTTAGAGAGAGAGAGCAGGGGAGAGGGGAAGAGAGAGAGAGAGAGAGAGAGAGAGAGAGAGAGAGAGAGAGAATCTTAAGAAGGCTCCATGCTTAGCGCAGAACTGAACATGGGGCTCCATCCATGACCCTGGGATCATAACCTCAGCTGAAATCAGGAATCTGACACTCAACTGACTGAGCACCCAAGCACCCCCAAAATGAGGCTTTTTACTTACTCTGCTGTCAAAGCTGGAAATAATTTCCTTTGTTTTTTTTTTTTTGTAAGTGTTTATTTATTTTTGAGAGAGAAAGAGACAGAGAGACAGAGAGAGACACGTGAGCAGGGGAGGGGCAGAGAGAGAGGGAGACACAGAATCCGAAGCAGGCTCCAGGCTCCGAGCTGTCGGCACAGAACCCGACACGGGGCTGGAACCCATGAACCGTGAGATCATGACCTGACCCGGAGTCGGATGCTTAACTGACTGAGCCACCCAGGAGCACCTAATTTCCTTTCTTATAATTTCTTTTATTATGCATCTGTAGAAGACAAAAGTTCAGAACTGTTTTCACACCTGGAAGCAGTGAAAATAGCCTGTTACTGTGTCTGGTCTTACCCTCACCGTGCAATTTTGACCTATAACCTGCAAACCAGCGTGAGTTCTTCATCTGAGAGAGAAAAGTATCGCCGTGACCATTCACTTCTCCAAAGATGACCTTGCTGGGAGATCACTGCATGGCCTATGTCGTTGGCAGGAAAGCTGGCAAATGACTCTGCTCTTCAGGGCTGGGGCCTCGCTCAGGTCGGTCACCTCCATTTTCACTGGGCGTGGAGCTTGGTTATCTGACTTTCTGGTGGCCGAGTTCCAAGAAGTTTAGAAACTCTGAGTCAAGTTTACAGAAAACCATAAAAAATTAGCAGAGCAGATATTAAATTAAAACAAAAAGACACAGGAACTGAAAAGTCATGCCAGTGGGGTGTCTTTGCACGTAGGTGGTGTTACCTGGTATTCACGAAGGTGTGGCTGAAGAGCCAAGCAAATGCGAGGCACTTGGTACCTTTAGAAAGCTGAGAAGTGAGAACATTTTTCACGAACGGTGGTTAAGGTGGCCTCAAAGAGGAGGCTTCAGCAGGGGGGTGGGACATTTGCTCCCGTGGAGCACCCTGCTAATGGCTAAGGCGAGGCAGGTGAGGCCCAGTAGTGCTGCGTAGAAAGCGGGGAATGAAAACCGCTTCTGGACTCCGAGGGACTCAGGAGGGGCCGGCTGGCAAGATGCTGCAGAGCTAAGGTCTAGGGACAGGGGCGCTTTAAATCTGTATTCGACTTGTTGAAAACATATTCGTGTTTTACTTCTCTGTCGGCGTCAAGACGCATTATGGAGATGCTTGTCACGTTTGTGCTTCGCTATCAAAAATTTCAAAAACCGTCTGTGGTGCTATCTGAACTGCTGTGTGCAGGCCCGGGCAGCCTGGGAGCCCCCGTCTCTGTGTCAGGACATCCTGTGCCTGCCTACCTCGCTGCGTGCGTGCCCAGGTCAGCACTTTGTTGTGCCCTTGGTTAAAGAAGGTTGGACTGATTGTCTTAATTTCCAGAGGGGGAAGAAGCCAGCTCACACGGCCTAGAGGGGTCCTTAACTGGGCATTTTGGTTTGGTGGGGGCCAGTCCTGCTACCAGGTAGACTCTGTATAATAGAGACTCGAGGCCCGGACAAGCCCTGCCTGAGTGGGCCTGTGTGAGGCTACCAGGGTCCAAAGAGCATCTTTTGGGTGTCAGACGGGTGCAGATTGATGGTCCTCAAACCGTGGATCCAGCTACTTGGACTATTTTGATGACTTAACTGGACCTAGTTGATTCTTGTATCATTAGTTAGAAAGATGATCAGATAAGCCATTTCTTAACCATAAACTAAAAGAGGACATAGCAAGAACGACCCAGGACCCTACTCACCCACCATCCCTCAGTCCTTTCAGACTCCAAGGCTGCTGCCTGGAGCTTCTCGGGCAGGGTTTCGGCTTCTAGCCCAAGGCTTTGGTCAACGTTTAAATACAGAAACTGGGTGGGGAGCCGGAGCTTTACATCGGACAGTAGGGGAGGGCCGTGCAGAAAAATTGGGGAATGAGCCATGGAAGAAGGAGATAGAGGTTCTGAGGATCAATGTGTCAACTCTGACTTTAAAACTTTGCTGTGGTTTTAGTCTCGACTGAGCTAATGTTGTGATGGTCATTTTTGCATACTAAAATGCAGGGCTCGGGGCGCCTGGGTGGCGCAGTCGGTTACGCGTCCGACTTCAGCCAGGTCACGATCTCGCGGTCCGTGAGTTCGAGCCCCGCGTCGGGCTCTGGGCTGATGGCTCAGAGCCTGGAGCCTGTTTCCGATTCTGTGTCTCCCTCTCTCTCTGCCCCTCCCCCGTTCATGCTCTGTCTCTCTCTGTCCCAAAAATAAATAAACGTTGAAAAAAAAATTAAAAAAAAAATAAAATGCAGGGCTCTAATCTGAGTCTTTTGCATTTTCTTATATTTCTGTTTATTTTTGTTAAAGTTCCTAAACAATTACTTTATAAACAAAAACAAAAGTTATTTTTGAAGTTTTTAATGGAACAATATATACCTGTAGAAACACATTTTCTTTGGTCTGTTTTTTCTCATAGTTTCTAGCTATATTAGGCTTTATAAATACTTACACATTTGTTAGTACATCTGTGCCGTGCACCAAGCCAGGTGTGGGAAATGTGAGTCACCGGAGGTGGGTCTCTGCCTCTCAGGGGCTGGCACCTCGGGGGGCTAACGGAGTCTTTAAGGAAAAACATGTGTGCTTGTGCTTGCACACACAGCATGCCTCATCGAGAAGATGGGTGCATTTTATCCCTCATTTTAGTGCTGAGATTCTCTTAAGATTTTGGGATGTCCCACTTCCAGCTGGAAGAGAGGCAAAGAATAAAAGTGTCAGAAGACTCATCTTCCAGGTACTTAACTATTCCATTTGTGACAAGTTTTGAGTTTAAGGACCTTAGATGAGAAATTTCCTACACAAATGGACAGGAGAAGACAAAGACAAGCCTTCCTGGCGGCACATTTTCCAAGAACCGCGTCTGTCTCTCTGTCTTCTCCAGCTCGTACTGCCAGGTGCCAGCAAGTCTCTGTGTGCCAGGCATACACACGTTTCTGGATTCAACTAAATGGTGCACATGTCTGTTCTTTGAAGCACCTTTCCCTCTTTCCTTTCTCCGGTTGATGTGTGTTTTACATATGGGCACACCAGTGGACCCAGAGCCGGAACATTTCCAGAGGCCAGGGGCTCCGTGGCCTCCTCCCCGTCATTGTCCCGTCTCACCACCCAACACGGTTGTGTCAAGGCCACAGTGAGGCAATGAGGAGAACACTGGCAGGGCCTGGCCGTGCAGCATGGAGACAATGGCAGGGCCTGGCCGTGCAGCACAGAGACAATGTCAGGGCCTGGCTGTGCAGCCCAGAGACAGTGGCAGGGCCTGGCCGTGCAGTATGGAGACAATGGCAGCACCTGGCCGTGCAGTATAGAGACCGTGGCAGGGCCTGGCCGTGCAGTACAGAGACCGTGGCAGGGCCTGGCCATCCAGAACAGATACTGTGACAGGGCCGTGCCACTCATTTTGATATTTAATCCCATGTTGATATATGTAGCTGTCTGTTTGTTTATGGCTGTGCCACCTCTCAGCTGAGTTGTAAACTCGTCAAGTTCAGGTCATGACTCACATTTCTATTGCCCCCTGTGGTGCCAGTTGGGGCCTCCCATATGGCCATACTTGCTGTGAATTAATCTGCAACATTCCATCACTTGCCAGCCTGTCTTCAGAGGACCACACAAGACAGAAAACCTGATTATCCAACTGACTCTTCACTAGTCAGCAAGTATTTAGTTAGCACTCAGTATGTATGAAAGACATCACTGAGAACCAGACTTGCTGCTGGGCTCGAGGGCTCGCGGTCTGCAGGGGAGACAAAGATCCGATGACTGCAGGAAAACCATGCTCTGCTCTAGCAGCTAGGCTAGCCCATTACACAGAATGAGTAACTAGATAGGTAGGTGGGTAGTAAATGAGAAAAGTTTTGAGCTTTAAGTGAAATGCCTTTATGAGTCAATGTAACAGCTAAATGCATCAACTTGGACACATTGCAACTGCAGAAAAGGAAGATTTGTTAGCCCACAAATCAGCCCACATTTCTCCTGAAAATGTTCCTTCTTATAATTGAGAGCACTTTAGCTGATTACTTAAAACGTTTCATCCTTCAAACAGGTCACATCCTGCTTTAATTTTCTTTATGGAGCGTACTGTCCTTCCAGCTTGTCAAATATGGTTGAGAGGATTAAAAATAGAATGTGCGGAATCTGGAAGAGGTACCGAAAAAGCAAAATGCAGACAGGATATTACATTTCCCTTGTGTTGGTTTTCCCACACCACCCATAGGAGGCCGGCAGTTTCGGGGACGCCGATTTGTTTTCTTGCTCCGAGGCACCGTGTGTGGGTGGCTGCAGTTGGGTTATATGAGATTGGTGGACTCCATAATGCCGCCACCTGTCCACGGTTCCCCGGGGAATTCCTCAGCGGTGTCCCCAGGTGATCAGCCACAGGGGCCGAGGGAGGACACCCCGTGGGGACACTGGCTAGCCGGTGGGTGAGGCGTTTGCTGCAGGGCACACCTGGGCTGGTGGCTTCGAGACAGAGTTCCTTGACCCATGCTCCCTGCTCCCCTGACCATGGGGCATGAGGGCCTGGAGGACAGTCATGACTCCAAGATTTCGTCCCCGCCACTGTCGCCATCTGTGACTGGCTGGGTGCGGCTTCTCAGAAGGCTGTGATGAAAGGATTTGAGGACCCGACCCAGGACACTGCAGAATTACCAATTCTGCTCCTGGCAAGAAGGGAGGGGCAGCATGGGGTGCTCAAAGCTGTAGTTCAGGGCAACTTTTGAGTCCAGCTCACCAGCTCTGGGCGAGTGCAGAGCAGGGCGGCACCTCTGTGAGTCCTCCCCAGTCACCTGCTGCCTATTCCAGGCCGCCTCCCTCGGGCCCTGGCTGGGAGCCAGAAAGTCAGGCACTGTGCACAAATACCTTATGAAACCCCATTAAGCCCTATTGCGCAAATGTCATTAGTATTTCTGTTTCAGCGACAAGGAAACTGAGAAGAGAGTGAGAAACTGAGATATTAGGTGATAGAGCCTGGTACAGAGTTGCAGTCACCTAATTTCAGGGACCATAACTTTAATGTCTACCTTATGTTCCCTCCTTGTTTTAAGATGTCTTTCTTCTGGGATTCAGAAGGGCAGGAGCTGGCAATCTAGCAGGAACCAGTTGAGCCTCTGCCCTCTAACAGATTGGAGTGTGGCTGGGTGCCCAGAGAGGAGCTGACCCTGGCCGCCTAAAGGTTAATTCAGCCACCTTGAGATAAACGTGGAGCAGACTAACTATGGAGGGAGCTGCCCGGCAAGGAACAAGCCTGGGCACCTCCCTGCCAGGCCCTGGTCTCGTGTGTCCTACGGAAGAGAGAATCCCATGACACCACAGCCAAGTCCTTGTCTGGTCATCAGAGAAGAAAACCTCAGTTATCCAGGGGCCATTGTTATACTTGAGAAAACAGTCATTTGTTCATCTAGAGACAAGGCCCGGCCCAACCTGCTACAAATATCATAGACCTGTTTTCGTTCCTCCTCCTCTCCCCTCCCCTCCCCTCCCTTCCTCTTTCTTTCTTCTTTCTTTCTTTCTTTCTTTCTTTCTTTCTTTCTTTCTTTCTTTCTCTTTCTTTCTTTCCTTTTCCTTCCTTCCTTCCTTCCTTCCTTCCTTCCTTCCTTCCTCTCTCCCCCTCCCTCCCTCCCTCCCTTCCTCCTTTTCTTTCTTTCTGGAAGAAAAAGACTATTTTAAGAAAGAGCCATTGATTTTATAGACACCCAAATGGATGGACCAGGTAGTAGCAAACTCCTTAATTTCAGGAAAGGGAATAAATGAAGGATAGATTTAGGGCATTAGGGAAGTCTATTAAACACAGGTCAAAGGTCACTACGATCTTATTACTGCAGTTTGGCTGCTTCACGTTGTCTTTCTTTTGAATGAAAAATATCTCTTTCAATATTTCCAATTCCTGACAGCCTTTTATGAGCAGAAGCAGATGAGGTATACACTGAATCCATTTGAGGAAAGACTAAGATCTCTAACATTTGACTTCTTGGATTCTTTTTAGCCAGTTGGTGGGTTTTCTTGTATATTTTAGACACTTCACATGACTTCAAGAGACAGTGAAAATGCTACAAAACTGAGAGCTGATCAAAATACTCCTTGAAAATAGCAGGCACCATTTCTCAGTAGCATCGTTCTTGGCTCCATCAGGAGGAAATTTCCACATCACACACCTATGCAGCTAACACTGCGCAAGGGGTCTGACTGGGAGGTGGCCCTGAAGTGCTGGTAGGACAGCCGGGACAAGAGACAGGGAAGGGAAGGGTCATTAACAAGCAGATTGCCTATGTGGAAGGCTGGGGCTCAGGGTCTCTGGGGGTGATATAGAACGTGCCTCAGAAGGGTTTTGCCCAGGGGATAGGATGCCAAAGCAGTCAGCCTCCAAGTCCCACATGCCCTTGGAGCCCCTGGGGCAGTAACACTCCACCAGAGTTCCAGGTAGAGACTTGGAATCCCTTAAGGCAGGCATGCCCTGGAGAGGTGAGTGGCTTAAGCCCCGACACAATGGTGCTTCCCACCCACATGCATTCAGAATGTCAGGATTCTTTCTTTCTTTTCTTCTTTCTTTCTTTCTTCTTTCTTTCTTTCTAAATTTTTAGAGAGTGTGAGTGGGGGAGGAGCAGAGAGAGGGAGACACAGAATCCGAAGCAGGCTCCAGGCTCTGAGCTGTCAGCACAGAGCCTGACACGAACTCGAACTCATGAACTGTGAGAGCATGACCTATACTGAAGCCGGCACTTAGACTGAGCCACCCAGGCACACAAGAATTGTTTCCAAGTTACATTTTAAAATCAAAATAAATTTTTTTTTCCCTTTAGCACTTTTTCTTTGGTCACAAATCTGGTTTTAAAACCATGATGAAGTGGAGACAATCACTCTGGTATTTCAGACAATATCTCCTAACTCCTGGTGTAAAAAATTAAGAGATCTTGGTCCAGATGAAATCCTTTCCTGAATGGCTCTTTTACTGAGGGGATTAGTCTGCCTTTTTTTTCTCCCCTTTGGTGTCCTCATCCTTTCAGATCCCCTTCTATTTAGTACAAGGTAAACTGTTAAGACTCAGTGAAGGCGTGCTCCCAAGCTCAAGTTTCATGTATTTCCAGTAGAGAGAGGGATTTTGAATATAAATTATTTTTTTTTCCACTTGAGCTTGCAGCCCAAATCAGTTCAGACTCCAAACGCAAGCTGTATGTAGAACAGAGCTCTCCTTGCGATTTGTCCTGCAGGGAGAGGGGCCAAGGGGAGAAGACCAAGAAGTAGAAACAACTGTTCTGAATTCACATCTTTCAGGCCAACAACCACAAGATGTTTGGGCGGCTAGACTGTGCAGGAATGTGGCCATTGGCCCCGGGAGATTTATTGTCACGACCTGGGACAAACTTTGGGGGAACATCTACTAAATGAAACCGAGGATCTGATGCTAAGCCTGGATTTGTGCTGTGCCAAATAAACTCCTTCACCTTGCCCTCCTTTTGGCGTTGGCTATCACAGGCGATGTCACTGAGTCATTTATAAAGATTTTTCTCTGGGAGACTATAATGTACAGAATTGGCAACAGGGAAAATCACTGAGTTTGCATGGCTTTGAGAGCAGAACATAGTTTCTGACTCAGAGCATAAACCGAGTTTATCCCGACACTGTGTTGGTCCCTGTGCGACACTTTGCTTGGGCTTCGTAACCTTTAGAAGGCAGATGAGGTCTTTAGCAGCAAAATGAAGATAATAATAGTCTCATCGACACAGGCTATTATGAAGATCAAATGAGACGAAACACACAGAAAATCTAGAACGGGTCCAGGCAGTGTGAGCACTCAGTAGGGGTTAGCTGGTCATGGTGGTGGTGGTGTTTCTGCTCCTGGCACTGCTCTGTTCCCCCAAAGGCTCTTTGTCTCCACCTGCTTTCTCGCCACTTTGCTCAGCATTTCCCTGTGGGCCAGTCTGTTCTTCCCTGCACTGACCTCCCCCGCCCCCTTTTGCTCCCCCCCCTCCCCGGAGCCCTGTCCTGTTCCCCTAGATTCCCCTACAGGGCAAGCTTCAATCAGGATTAAGCATTAAGCTATTAATGGGTGGTCACAATTTAAAGTGGCAGGCCACGCAAGTGACCTCCTACTTCAGGCTTTTTAATTCAGCCTCCAAGGGTTTAACCCAAAGGAGTGAGTGAAACAAGGAAGCAAACAGACAAACAAATAAATAAAGCTAATGGTAAAAGTTCTTAGGGACAGAGGAGGCTAACCCTGCTAATGTGTTTTTCAATGTTCACCTTGATCTTGGTGGGCCTCTCTTACTAACCAGCCCACTTATGTTCACCACAGCCTCCACTGAACAGCAAACGTCTCATCTTGCAAGGCTAAAGGGCACATGTTGTTCCTGGCTGCGTGCAATGCTGTCTGTCCACCTGCGTCGTTCTACAGACCTCTACAGAGGGACCTCGCTGGCACCTCACACCTGGGGGATCATCAGCAAGTCACTTTTGCCTCTTTGGGCCTTGATAATACAAGCGGTCTGAGCCTTGGCACTTTCGCTCTTCCTGAGGAGTCCCTGGAAAACACCATCATCCCCAAACCCTCCTCTACGCCAGAAGCTCCTCCACAGCAAGCCAGAGAAAATGGTTCTGAACTGCCTGTGGCTGGACTGACAAGCACAAGCAAGATTTATGACTTTATTTTCCAGACAGAAGGAAGTCCAGTTTCTTAACACGTGCAGATTTTCCATCTAAGAACCTTCGTTTATTCCCGTCAGTCATGGGCACGATTTCAAAGCAGGTCACTGCCACTTCTTGTGTTTCCTCCCTACTTTTGCCTCTTGGACCCAGTGCGCACTTAACCATCTGAGGGCCCTGGATGCAAAGGCTGTTGTCCCTCACGTACAAAGGCAGTGTGAATAATTTCTGTGTCCCTCACGTACAAAGGCAGTGTGAAACTACTGCCAGAGACCCAGTGACAAGAGCTCAGCTGGCAGTTTGAGTGGCTTCATGGGATAGAATCTTGTTAGTGAAATGCCACTAGTATGTGTTGATGTTGCCTGATTAGTAATTACAGAAATCATTTTGTCTCAGTAAAATCTCAGTTCCCCTGGTGACATAGGAATTCTTAGTAGACGAAAGGACTTCATTTCTGAAGACCAGTCATCAGCCCCAACACAACTAGTCACTGCCATTCATAGGGTGCACTACTGTCCCGGAGCCCTCACTTGCCCAGGCAGCCTGTGTTCACGTGTCTGGTGTGTTCACGGCTCTGTCGTCCCCCAACCTGGGATCATTCCATATTCTGATGCCGCTTCCACCTGATGAGTTCGTCAGCGTGGTGCTTTTAAATTCTCTTTTGTTCTAATCACGGAAATAATTAATCTTCACTGCAGGAAACTTGGTAGTCATAAACAGAATTAAGTTTCCAAATTACCTTTCAGGGATTGTTTCTGTAATGTTTTGATCTATATTTTCCCCCATCTTTTCATATCTACATTCACTTTTTATTCATTCAATGTGCATATAATTATTAGGAGCTTATGGTGCGTAATGGGCTATTTGGAGGTGTGGGAAATACATTGAATTTCCTCAAGGGCTAAAAAATTTAGAAGACATCAAATACCCATATTCTTTCATTTGACAAGCATTTATCAGTATCTTTTAATGAGTGTCCTCAAGTGGCTTAGAGTTTGGGGTGATGGTGGATATGGCAATAGGATAATGAGGTGTTGTGAGCCCACAGAAGAGATGTGCTACACATGTGTACGGTGTTGCAAGTCCATATAAGGGGTGTGTTAGAGGGGCATGCAGGGTGTCGTGAGTCCGTAGGACAGATACGTTACCAAAAGCATGTTTTTAGTGTGGATAACAGAATCAATCGTCGTATCCTGCAGGTACACTACTCTAACGTGTCAAACAGCAGTCTAAGGCAATCATGTAAGAGCTGTCACATGGCCAAATGTTATTAACTGCCAAAAAGGTGATAAGCATACTCTTTAATTAAAACTGAGATCGAGATTTTTTACAAGGGGCTCCAGGAGTTGAAGGGGCAGAAATCGCCAAGTGAACCCCCAGCTGGGGGCCTGAAGCCTGCTTCAGATTCTGTCTTCATCTCTTTCTGTCCCTACCCCGCTCATACTCTGTCTGTCTCAAAAATAAATAAATAAACAAACTTTTTTTAAAAAAATTAAAATATTTTTGACAAGCAAAACAGAAACTTTGTCATAAGAAGCATGAATTGTCTAAAGGCAATATGTAAAGTCTGCTTAAAATATTTAAGAAGGACAGTGATACTGGATGATAGAATCTCAGAAATTCAGGGAGGAATAAAGACCAATGAAAACAGTGAATATGTGTGGTAATTCTGAGTGAACATGAATTGTATAAAATAATAACAATGATAACAGCAATAATGTCTGAAAACATTTAAAATATATATAATATGGGGCACCTGGCTGGCTCAGTTGGTTAAGCATTTGACTTCGGCTCAGTTCATGATCTCCTGATTTGTGTGTTCAAGCCCTGTGTTGGGCTCTGTGCTGACAGCTCAGAGCCTGGAGCCTGCTTTGGATTCTGTCTCCCTCTGTCTCTGACCCTCTCCCACTCCCATTCTGCCTCTCTATCTCTCTATCTCTCTCAAAAATAAATAAACATTAAAAATTTAATAAAAATAAAAAATATATAATATAAGTAGCATGATTTTTGGGGTGGCAAATGAGGTAAAGCATGTTCTAAGTCCCTTGAAATTTTAAGAAAGAGATAAAACACTAATTTAAATGTGAATTTTCTAGTAAAAGATGCATGTAGTAGTCTCAAGTATAACCAAAAAGAGAATAGTAATAGAATATGTAACTACCAAGCTAATAGTTAGAAGAAAAAAAGGAAAGAACAAAAAGTCAACCAAATGGGATGTGAATAGAGAAAAAGAAGAATGTAGAACATATGAGACAAATAGAAAGCAATTAATGAGGTGACAGATTTCAGCTGAAATATATCAACAATTACGTTACATGTAAATGAAACAGATACTTAATAATAGGACCAAGATTAACCCCCAAATTTATATGCTGCTTCTAAGAGATACACATAAAATATAAAGATAAAACTGAAAGTAAAAGGATAGGAAACAAATCACTATGCAAACATAAATAAAAAGATTATGAAGCTATATATCAATGCAGACGTTAAGATAAAAAGTACAATTTACTGGAAGCTCCACTAATGCTAATTATGTATACTCCAAATAACAGTGTTAAAATATATAAAGAAAAAAGTAGGCAAAACTAAAATACAACAACAAAACCCCAAAAGCCCTGCAACAACAATGGGAGAATTTCATGCACTTCTCTCAGTACCTGACAGAATAAGCAATCTAAAAATGTCAGATAAATTCGGCCTGCTTAGTATATGTGTGGGGGGAAACGAATCCCCTAAACAGCTCAATACATATTTTTATCAAATACACATGGAACAAAAATTGGCATGCCATAGAGTACTGAGTAGATTTTGAAGAATTGAAATCAGATGAAATATCTTTCTGATTACAGCACTGTTAAGTTAGAATAAAAGAAGGAACAAACATAACTATAAAATTTCTTTGTGTTTAGAAATTAAACATACACTTCTGGACTAACTGGATATTTGTTGGCTTTAATGAGTTATTTTAATTTTTAGTGTGTAATATGTAATTGTGGCTAAATTTTTAAAAGATTTCTTATAAAAGAAACATGATTAAATAACTATGAATGAAATTATTTAGTGACTGGAATATGTTTCATAATCATCCAATAGAATGTATGGGAAGATAGATAAAACAAAATTGGCCCTATATAAGATTGGCTGATAATTATTGAAATAAGGGATAGTTTTATGGAGACTATTTTCTCTTCTTTTGTATATTTCTCAAAATACCTATTACAGCAGGTAAAATAAATCTATTTTAAATAACTATGGTTCAAAAAAAGGCAAAAAATAAAAAAATATTTGGAACTGAAAAAAGTGAAAATACTATATACATCAAAACTTGTTATATGCATAACCAAATGAGCATAACAAAAACTTTGAAAAATGAATTGCTATTGTAATTACTACCTATATAAGGTGGGACAAAATTTGAGTTTGAACCTAACCAGGTTGATTGCCTGATCGAACAAAATATCAGTGTTCTCTAGAGGGTTTAAAAAAAATTTTTTTTAATGTTCATTTATTTTTGAGAGAGAAACAGAGTGTGAGTGGGGGAAGGGTAAAGAGAGGGAGACATTGAATCTGAAGCAGGCTCCAGGCTCTGAGCTGTCAGCACAGAGCCCTACCTGGGGCTTGAGCCCACAAACCACGCGATCATGACCTGCCTGGGCCAAAGTTGGACGCTTAACCGACTGATCCACCCAGGGACCCCTAGAGGATTTTAACAGCACCCTCACAATTTAATAGACTAAATGCTAAGTATACCATCCAAAATTCCTCAAAATACTGCAAACCAAAAAGTATGTCTAATTCTTAACGGAATTGATAATAGATGCCAGCCTTGAGATGATTCAGATGTTGGAATTATGGGAAAGACTTTAAAGCAGCTATTGTAAACATGGCCTGTAAGCACTTTTGAAATCATGGACACACAGAAATTCTCAGCAGAGAAGTAGAAACTATTACAAAAATTGGGTATTTTGGAACTGAAAAATATGTAAAATAACAACAATAATAAAATAATAATGAAAATAATAGCAAAGCACCTTATTGGATAGGTTCAAAAGCAGAATGGAGATAACAAAAAAGACAGTGAACTTGAAGAAGAAGCAATGAAATTTATCTGTCTGAAGGACAGAGAGAATAATAAGGAAAAAATTTTGACAGCCTGAGGTATCCATTGGACAATACCAAAAAGTATGATTTTTATGTGCTTGGAGTATCCTAAAAATAAAATAGACTGATGAAGAAAAAAAAAAACATTTGAGGATAATATGGCTGAAAACTTGATGATTTGGTGAAAGACATATTTACAGACTGAAGAAGTTTAGTGAACTTCAACCAAGACAAACTAAAAACAAATAAACAGACAAATAAATTGCATGCAGATATACCATCATTAAATTGCTAAAAAACAAAGATTAAAAAAAACCTTGAAAGCAGCTGAGAAAAATGACATCTTACATATACAGGAATGGCAATTTGAGTGACTGAATTTCCCATCAGAAAGCATGGAGGTGATGACAGTGAAACATTTGTAAAGTGCTGGAAAGAAGCACTGTCAATCTAGAGTTCTGTATCTAGTGAAAATATACTTCAGGACTGAGGGCAATGAAAACATTTCTTAGATGAAGGAGGAGAAAATATTTTTTTATGCTGTATAGAAATGCGGAAAGACATTCTTCAGGTGGCAGGAAAATGGTAACAGAAGAAAACACGGAACTTGAAGAATGAAAGAAGAGGAACAAAAGTGGTAAATATATGGGTAAATATAATAGACTATCTTTCTTCTCTTAAGGTCTTTTTTATTTACTTTTTTAATGTTTATTATTTATTTTTGAGAGAGAGAGAGAGAGAGAGAGAGAGAGAGAGAGAAAGCATAAGCAGGGGAGGGGCAGAGAGAGAGGGAGTCACAGAATACAAGGCAGGTTCCAGGCTCTGAGCTGTCAGCACAGAGCCTGATGTGGGGCTTGGACCCATGAACCATGAGACTGTGACCTGAGCTGAAGTCAGACATTTAACTGACTGAGCCACCCAGGCACCCCTCTTAAGGTCTTTAAAGCATACAATTGTTGAAAGCAAAAATTATTAAAAAAACTTTTTGGGGTGTCAATGCATGTAAATGTAATATATTTGGAAAGTAGAACATAAAGGCAGGAGAGTAAAAGGACTTTTAGACTGTGATGCTTCTGTTTTACTTAAAGTCGTGCATTAATTAATCTAAGTTAACACTATAAAAATGAATACAAACCATAAAAAACATGATAAAAATAATACAAAGAGCAGAAATTTAGATAAATTAAGGTGGAATACTATTAATACTCAAATAGCCCTAAAGAAATCAAGAAAGGTGAAAGAGAAAAACAAAGAAGAAAAAAAATAAAATGGTAGATATAAGTCCAAATATCTCAATCCTTATATTAAATGTAAATGGTCCAAACACATCAATTAAAAGATACTATCAATTTGGCTAAGTAAAGAAGACCCAACTACATGCGGTCTATAAGAAACCCATGATATAACCATGCAAGCATGAGTCAGAAGTGAGCTGGTCAGTAGTGACCATATTATCAAGAGACAAAGTAGACTTCAGGACTAGGAAAAATAAAAGGCATAAAAATGATATTACACAAAAGGTCAATTCATCAAGAAGACACAACAATTCTAAATGTTCATGAACCTAGCAATAGATCTTGAAAATACGTAAAGCAAATATTAATAGAAGTAAGATATAATCCACAATTATACTTGAAAATGTCAATACTCCTTTCTCAGTAATCAAGGGAACAAGTAGACGAAAGATATATATCAATAAAGGTATACACATCTGACAAACATTATCAAACAACTTGACCTAACAACAGAATATACACTTCAAGTGCATCTTCTCAAGTGCAGATGGAACATTAATCAAGATAGACCACACTCTGGATCATAAAGCAGTTCTTACTGAAGTTAAAAGAATTGAGACCACAATGTGTGATATCTGATTATAAAGGAATTTAATTAGAAATCAACGAAAGAGAGATAGCTAAAATTTTTCCAAATATTTGGAAATCAAAAAAAAATCTCTGGGTTATAGATGGGTCAATAAGTAAATATCAAGGGGTGCCTGGGTGGCTCAGTCGGTTGAGCATCTGACTTCGGCTCAGGTCATGATCTCACGGTTCGTGGGTTCAAGCCCCGCATCGGGCTCTGTGCTGACAGCTCAGAGCCTGGAGCCTGTTTCAGATTCCGTGTCTCCCTCTATCTCTGCCCTTCCCCCATTCATGCTCTGTCTCCCTCTGTCTCAAAAATAAATAAACATTAAAAAAAATTAAAAAAAAGAAAAAAGTAAATATCAAGATAAATCAGAACATATTTTGAATTGAATGAAAACTAAAATGAGGCATATAAAAATTTGTGGGACTTAGCTAAAGCAATGGCTAGAGGCAAATACTCTAGCATTAAATGTTTTCCTTAGGGGAAAAAAAGAAGGAACTCTACCTAAAGAAAGAGGAGAAAATTAAACACAAAGGAAGACAAAGGAAAGAAACAATAAATATAAAAACAGAAATAGATAATAATGAAAACAATAAAGAAAATTAATGAACTCAAAACCTTGTACTTTGAAAAGTTCACTAAAATTGATAAACCTCTAGCCAGACTACCCCATGATGAGAGAAGATACATATTATTATTATTATCAGAACTAAATAGAGACATCACTAAAGAACCTGAAAATATTAAAGGGAATTTAAAGTACTACTACAGACAATTTTGCACCCATAAATTGATAATTTAGATCAAATTGAACAATTTCTTAAAAGATACAAACTACCAACTCTCATTCAGGAAGAAACAGATGATCTGAATAGCTCCATATTACTAACAAATTTATAGTTAACAACCTTCCAACAGAGAAAACTTCAGGCATAGATGGTTTCACTGGTAAATTCTAGAAAATATTCAAAGAAAAAAAAACCTAACTCTATACAATCTTTTCCTGAAAATAGAAGAGGATAAAAAAACTTCCCAACTCATTTTGTGTGACCAGAGTTATCCTGATGCCAAAACCAGAAAAAAAAATTACAAGAAAATAAAACTACAGACCAGTATTCTTCATGAATAGTGACAGAAAAATCCTCAGCAAAATTTCAGTAAATCGGATCCATATTTAAAAAGGGCTAATACATAGTGACCAAATCAGGTGTATCTCAGGAATGCAAGGCTTGTTCAACAGTCCAAAATCAAACAATGTAAATCACCTTCCTGCATTATAATCAAAATAATGTACCAAACAATGTAATCATCATATTACAGACAAAAAAGAGAAACTATATGATCATATCAATAGATGCTCAAAATGCATTTGATAAGTCAACATCCACTCATGATAAAAGTTCAAGATACACTAGGAATAGAAAAGGATTTTCCCAACTTGCCAAAGGATGAAAAACCACCATGCTTAATAGTGAAAGAATGTTTTCCTTCTAATATGGAAAAGAAGACAAGCTGTTATTGTTATTGGTAATAAATCAGTAGGAAAGCTCACACCGCCTGGTCCTTCTCACAACTTCTGTAATAAATATAAGTTTCCATTAATATTTCAAGTGAAATTTTTAGTCTAAACATGATACTATCAATTATTTTAGAGAAAAATGAGCTATGTCACCAATCATAATCATAGCAATATTAATTTTTCTGTGTGGTTTTTAAATTCAAAAAAAGTTATCATCTTTTTTGAGAAAAATCCTATGAAGCAGGAACTCAAAAAATAATTTCCAGTTCACAGACAAAACTATTGAATTTAGAGTAGTATAGCCCATTGGCCTAAGTGAGACACTCTGTCTCATCACCCTGGGTGTTTTCTTCACGATGCTAACGCAACATGCATTGTAATCATCTTGTTCAGTTTTGTTGTTTTTAAACTCAATTGTATGCCTCCCTGGCAGAATGTCAGCACTGTTGGAAACTTTCTTGGCACTTGCTTGGCATGAGATAGGTGTTCAGCCAGTTGGTTGAGGATTGAAGATCCTCCTGACGTTCAGTCTAAATGCTGTGTGTCTGGCCTTATATTGCATACAGGAATGAAGGAGGCCAAGCTGTAGCTGGCTCTCAGATGTAAAATGCACCAGTGAGGACTGTATGGTAACATGAACAAATGCTTATGCTACAGGGCCGCCTGGGTGGCTCGGTCGGTTGAGTGTCCGACTTTGGCTCAGGTCCTGATCATGCAGTTCATGGGTTCAGGCCCCACGTCGGGCTCTGTGCTGACAGCTCAGAGCCTGGAGCCTGTTTCTGATTCTGGGTCTCCCTCTCTCTCTGCCCCTTCCCTGATCATGCTCTGCCTGCCTGCCTGTCTGTCTGTCTGTCTCTCTCTCTCTCAAAAATAAACAAACATTAAAAAAATTTAAAAAAATACTTATGGTATAAAGATTACTGTAAAAGCAAATTACAAGATTGTACATATACTATGATTACTTTTCTTTTTGCACAAAATATGCATATAAAAAGGAATATAAGGAAATTTATTCAATTGGTTATGTTAGCCATACTTAGTAGTAAGATTAATGATAAGAATTTTTCCCCTTTAGTTTGTTTTCAAGATTTTCTCAAATGTGATTATATTACTTTGACCAACTACCCTAATCAAAGAGGCAATACCCTGCATTACTTATTGTATTTATGAAGAGAATAAAATGCACATGGTTTGCTTGCTCCTTGGGAGACAGTGTGGTATAAGGGGCACGGTGGCTTGGAGTCAGCCCCACCTCTCCCAGCCCTGCCTTGGGTCTAGATGTGAGCCACACAGAGCTATGTGTGCTTTGTATGCTCTGCTCTCTGCTTCGGAAACTTCTCCAATCATCGCTCATTCATGTGTCTGGCTAACTCCTTTAGGAATCAGCTCACAGGCCGCCTCCCAGAGGAAGCTGCCCCAAGCCTCTCCTGTGGAATTAGGCCCTCCCATGGGCTTATCTTACATCTTTGAATTACGTGTTTGCCTGTGGTTCCCCCATCTGGACTGTGTTTTGTCAGAGAACCCCATCCTGGCATGTTACAGAAGTTCAGTACACACGTGCTGGAGATGTGAATGGACAAGTAAGTGAGAGACTCTCGCTGGACTGTGCTCCTTCATATGTGTCTTTGGACGAGTCTTACAGCCTAGTTAGTATGTGTCTTTGGATGAGTCTTATAGCCTATCGGTGGTGATGTGCCACCTGCAGATGACAATGCAGAATTCCAGATGCACATTTCTCTTACCCTTTGCTCCTTCCTATTTTTCTCTTTCCCTCCTTCCTTCATAAAATTTTGTGAGCTCCCGTCATCCACTTGCCAGAGAAGGGGACAGTCCCCAGAGAGTCAGAACAAGTGTCCCTGCTCTCTGGATGCTGAGAGTCCCCTGGCCTTGAATATGCCAGATGGACAGCTCCTTCATCCCCTTCCTTTGGAAGTGCCAATGAGCTTTTAGTCGTTTGTATTAGCCATTGGGCCTATATACTAATGAATTTGTCACTTGGGTCAACTTCAGGATCACTCTCCAGGAGGAACCCTGACGTGGGTCTGCATAACTCAAGTTCTGCTCTGAGCATGGCTGTGGACACTGGGCCTAGTGGAGAACAGGGCACCAGGCAGAGACAGGCAGGATCTCCATGGAAGGAACTCCAGCACTCTCCTCCTGTGTGGGTGGGTCTCGCCTTCTGTCTTCATCATCTTCTTTTTTTTTTTTTTTAGTTTTTTTTAAATGTTTATTTATTTTTGACAGAGAGACAGAGCATGAGCGGGGGAGGGGCAGAGAGAGAGGGAGACACAGAATCCAAAGCAGGATCCAGGCTCTGAGCTGTCAGCACAGAGCCTGACGCGGGGCTCGAGCTCACAGACTGTGAGATCATGACCGGAGCCAAAGTCAGACGCTCAACCTCAACCGACTGAACCACCTAGGTGCCCCATTCATCTTCTAATAGAAGTGTTTTCCCAGTGAAAGGCTGAATGATCAAGGGAAGAGGTAGGTCTCTCCTCCCCACCCCATGCCTATAAACTGAGAGGCTCGACTTGTCTGCTTTACACAGTGACTTCTGTGGGTGATTTAACTTGAAAACTTAAAGAAAGGGTGTGTGTGAAAACTACTGTTCAAATAGATCTTTTCAGGGGTTCACTGTAAGGCAACCACAAAACAGGGCAGCACACAGAACTTACTGTGTCCCACCTCAATCCCACACATACACGCACATTCATGGGGTGCACACTTGTACACACAAGCACACACCTCGTATGCTCATGTGGGCACACACTTACACACATGCATGCCCATCAGTGCTGTCCAAAACCCAATAAAATCATAGATTGAAGGACCTACCAGCCCTCTCCAGATAAGTTCCAGGAGTGGAGGGGACTTAACTCCCCAGGAGCAAGGGACTACTCGAAGTGTGGTGGCCACCCACAGACAGACGAGAGAGCTTCCAGAAACCTTACAGCAGCGTAGCACTCCCGGTAACCCAAGGTGTGAGCTCCCTGCCGTCCTGGGTGGGCAGAGGCAGCCCTGGTGGTGTGGAGCTTGCATGTGCATGGGTGCTGTCGGCCACTCCTGCACAGCAGGTCTACCACATGGGTGTGGCACCTTAGGACACATTTGTCAGTCTGACAGAACAGTGACTGTGACTTTACAGAATGCACAGTTAGTACCGATTCTTGATGAGAGGTTGAGGGTACAGCTTGCTTCTCTCCAGGAAAGTTAACAGGGTTACCCTAAGCCTGCTAAAATGATGTCTTATCTTTCCTTCCAACCCATCAACAACCTGCATGCCCCAGAAACCTCGGTCAGACCGGTTTCTCTGAGCTTCTAAAGACCAAGCACGAAAACTGGTCGGTTGTACATCACCCCTGCACACAGTGTCTCTCATCTCTCCTGCTTAGATTAGATACACCAGGCAAGAAGCAGCTTCATTTGTAGCCTCCAACACTTGTTACCTCCAAGACTTGAAATGCTTTCAAAGCATGCATGTGGGCAACTGCTTTCATAAGTTTTCATGTAGCTATGACTGCAGAGTGATGAAGAGTTATATGTGTCCCAGCATGTACAGTTCAGTGAACTACTCGTGCATTTGTGGTAATTTGTCCGTACTATGCCATGTTCTGGTTATATTTATTAAAGTATGATTTTATGTCTCCTAAATCTAATAAAATCCAGGACTTGCTTTTGTATGTATTTTATTATTTTTATTTTATTATTTCATTTTTTTAGATATTATCTTAACAAATTAATCCTTTTTTCTAGCATTTTTTTTACTTTCTATAATTTATTTATTTTTTATAATTTATATCCAAGTTAGTTAGCTCATGGTGCAACAATGATTTCAGTAGTAGATTCCTTAAGCTGCTTACCCATTTAGCCCATCCCCCCTCCCACAACCCTCCAGCAACCCTCTGTTTGTTCTCTATATTTAAGAGTCTCTTATGTTTTGTCCCCCTCCCTGTTTTTATCTTATTTTTGCTTCCCTTCCCTTATGTTCATCTGTTTTGGATCTTAAAGTCCTCATATGAGTGAAGTCATATATTTGTCTTTCTCTGACTAATTTCACTTAGCATAATACCCTCCAGTTCCATCCACGTAGTTGCAAATGGCAAGATTTCATTCTTTTTGACTGGCGAGTAATATATTACCATTGTACATATATACCACATCTTCTTTATCCATTTGGGCTCTTTCCATACTTTGGCTACTATTGATAGCACTGGCATAAACATTGGGGTGCAAGTGCCCCTTCGAAACAGCCCACCTGTATCCCTTGGGTAAATACCTAGTAGTGCAATTTCTGGGTTGTAGGATAGTTCTATTTTTAGTTTTTTGAGGAACCTCCATACTGTTTTCCAGAGTGGCTGCACCAGCTTGCATTCCCACCAACAATGCAAAAGAGATACTCTTTCTCCGCATCCTCGCCAACATCTGTTGTTGCCTGAGTTGTTAATGTTAGCCGTTCTGACAGGTGTGAGGTGATATCTCATTGTGGTTTTGATTTGTATTTCCCTGATGACGAGTGATGTTGAGCGTTTTCTCATGTGTCGGTTGGCCATCTGGATGTCTTTTGGAGAAGTGTCTATTCATGTCTTTTGCCCATTTCTTCACTGGATTATTTGTTTTTTGGGTGTTGAGTTTGAGAAGTTCTTTATGGATTTTGCATACTAATCTTTTTTCTGATGTGTCATTTGCAAATATCTTCTCCCATTCCATTGGTTGTCTTTTAGTTTTGCTGATTGTTTCCTTTGCTGTGCAGAAGCTTTTTATTTTGATGAGGTCCCAATAGTTCATTCTTGCTTTAGTTTCCCTTGCCTCTGGAGAAGTATTGAGTAAGAAGTTGCTGTAGTGTATGCATTTTTAAATTTTATGTTTCTGGTAATTGATTTTTCCTGTGTTTTATAGCAGTATTAGTCTGTAATGAGTTGGACATTAGAAATGTAATTTAGTCTTCTCCACAGGTGGTCTGGGAAGCACTCAGGATTCCCCATCACGAGCCCTGAGCAGCGTGAGATGCCTCTAGGCTGACAGTGCCCTGTAAAGTAACAAGTTCACACGGCAGTTTGGGGCCTCTCAATGCAAACTTGGTGAGCCTGGAAAATATCCCTGGGGTAGCCGTAAGTGGAGCCAGGCCCAATAATTAGTGACTTAGCTATGAAACAATACAGGGACATTCTAGTTTATCAAAATTTAGCAACTCAGAACTTTACTTGACTTTTAAGAGAGAAGCAGAGGACCTGAAAATAAGCTGCTCACAGAGAGTTATTGGAGATGTCAGGAAGAAGAGCTTCAAGCTTGGCGACCCCTGGGGGTCAGTGCAGGTTCATCGTAATTCCCCACACTTGCTACAAACAATGAGAATTGATATTCTGAGCCATGTCCCAAATCACAGCGAGACGCTCCTGTGCCTTCTGAATCATGCAGAGGGTCAAGTGTGTTCAGCCAGGAAAGTGAACCAATCCATTTCAGAAAATGTTCAGTGTTAAGTGATGACCCAGAAAGTGCTCTGGTGATCCCAGAATTGCCTTTAGCTCCCAGTTGTAGGGTTTGCCCTGTGTGTGGGCTTCCTGAAATTCTTTCTTCTACAGAAGCTGGGTTTCAGTGCAAGGCAGCGGGAGGTCGGTTTTCTTTCTTGCCCTGAGGCCTGGTTCAGTTTGTTCTTCCCTCATTTGGCAAACATGACGTGACCCCTTGGTGCGAGGTCCTCTGCTGGGCAATGAGACACAGGTGAGGTAAGGTCCATGCACTCTGGTAGGGGACTTCTATCAGCACCCTCTGTTCCACTAATTTGACCAGAAATCCATAAAAACGTTAACTTAAAGACTAAAGTACATTCACTTTCCGTTCAACTCATAGCTTGTCCTTGGACAACGTTTGCTGTCTGGAATTCTCCATGTTTTTCCTGGAATAAACCTCACCCATAATACATCATTTATGCTGTCCACTTTTTTGTGAGAGTAAAAATGAAAAAGAATTTAAGGACTCTGAGGAAAAGCTGTCTGAGAACAGCATATTCTGTTATTTTTGTGATTTAAAAAAATCTTACAGAATTTTGTGATACTGACTTAAGCAAATATTTGGCAATTTGCTTTATTAATTCTTTAATAAATTCAAAGGAGTTACCATAAGACAAAAAACCTGTTTTCACTTCTCTGTTCATACTTCTTCAGTTTATGTGCTCTTACTTAGTGTTGTTTCTTAGTGAGTACAGGTGGCACACACTGAGGGACAGCGAATGCCCCACTTTGCTGGTGTGAGGGAGGGTCAGGGTCACCTAGAGTCACCTCTGGCCCGCTGCTCACCTTGGCATCGATCGGTTTCATTAACGCAGTGACTTGGTCCTATGGGTTTTGGGTTAAACAGCTTCTACCGTAAGGAAATATGTCATAAGAATGGCCCTAGTGGAGACAAAAATGGAAAAGTAAGCAAACTCACTTGTGGACTGGGTTGAGGGGACTACCTTTGAGCTGTGTCTGTCAGGAAGAGGTGGTGTTTTCTTGGCTAATGGTGGGCGTCCTGGGCAGAGCCTGGCCTGAGAAGACAGCCTGGCACCCGCGTGTCAATGACTCTGAAGGAGGCCGACCTGCCCAGGTGCTCAGGGCCCCGCCCTCCAGGGATGGGGGCTGGTGGAAACATGTTGAGGCAAGGCATGTGTCAGGGTCAGATTCCATTAATAAAAATAACTCCAGGAGCAGGGTGGAGGTGGAGTCAGAGGGGTGAAAGTAAAGTCAGTAGGGAGATAGGCCCGTTAAAGGATCCAGCTCCCACAAGAGACAGCAAGGGGCTAAATCCAAACAAAAGCCACGGGATTGGAGAGGAAGGGACAGACTCCATGGATAGGAAAGAATTAAAATTCTCCAATGCCAAGGTTCGCCGGGCATGACAGTGAGGAAGAGAGCGTCCCGGTCAGTGGTGACTCCATCTGCCAGCAGAGCACCGAGGTTGTGAGTAGACAGCAGGAGGAAGCAGAGGAGGAAGACATCGGCACTGAAGCATCTGACTCGCATCGTCCCACTTGGGCGTTATTAAAGCCTTTAACATATGCTTCTACACAGACCGCTGAGGCCAGAGGCTGGGTAGCTCACCCAGGATCGCATACCCCCCTCCCCACAGCCTGGGGTCCGTATCAGGAGGAGGAACCTCAGTAATCACCTGCCTGTCTGGGAAGAGGTGTCAGGAGTGTGGGCCCAGGTTGCCGCAGTCAGAGGGCATGGTGCAGCCTCAGGGTGCAGAAGGGCCAAGAGGGACGCAGTGTGACCGGAGGGACAGCCTGTGGGACCAGAGCAGCCGGCTGAGGTAATGCGGCATAGAGGGAAATGGACAGACACTTGAAAGGAAGAGAAATTCCTTAGCCACTGACCTAAATCCTACAAAATTTTCAAGTTCACACCACTGTGCCCATTTTTTAAGCATTACCTAATTTTATTCATAAATTTGAGCTCTGGCAGGACTGGCAATAATTTAGTCCTGCAAACAAGCACATCAAAATACAGCAAGCGATGAACAAAGTAACATCTATGCTGCAAATGAAGGCAGCCACCAACTGAAGAGAGAGAATCCCTGTAACTTCATCATGCACAGCCCGCCAGCCTCTTCCGCTCAACATAACCTTTCCTGCCAAATGCCCCCCCTCTCCCCCCCCCCCCCCCGGGAGCAATGCTGGGGAGCCTGGAGGGAGCTGTGATTATTTGAAGGGTTATTTCATCCCTCTTAAATGCTTGTTTTGCAGTGAACTACAAAACTGGAAAAAAGAATATGCAACTAGAACTTCAGTAATATCAGGATTTAGATTTGACTTTTTATATGTTTTAAGGTAACAAGGTAGAGGAATGTTAAGAAGCACATTTGATACAAGATTTTTAAAGACTTGTTCATTTTTGAGAGAGAGAGAGAGAGTACGCAAGAGGAGAAGGAGCAGAGAGAAGGGGTTACAGAAGGGGGCTCTGTGCTGACAGCAGTGACTCCGACGCCAGGCTCGAACACACAAACCGTGAGACCATGACCCGAGCTGAAGCTTAACTGACTGAGGCACCTTGGCGCCCCAACAAATCTGCTTTTTAAAAATTATCGTTGAAAAGCATTCCCCCACATCCATTTCAATGAGTTTATCAGTGGCGTTTCTCCAAGTGGTTATCTTTATAGCAACAAATTTCTCCCTTGGATGCCCTTAGAAACAGACAGCCTAGGGGCAACTCGTGCGTTATTCATCCTCAATCATCCATGAGCCAAGCGCCAGGCCTTGTGGGTACTGTGTTTATACCTGCTGACGGCTGGAGGCAGCTGGGGCTCCCAGCTTTCAGGGCCTTAAGCCAAACAAAAGCAAGGCCAGATGGACCACATTTGCACCATGAAGGCCTCTAGCTACTTACTCTGCGTAGCCTGACCGGGCAGTCCTTCTGAAGCCCTTGGCAAGGCCACCAACTTCGACACGTCCACAGGACAGCATTCGCATTTTGTTTGATATAAACACGGGATCATGTAAAAAGCCGCATGGAGAGGGCACATGGCTGACACTTGTTGTTGGTTTAAGATAAGGTTTTTTGCTTTAAGGTCCCTCTGGTCAAGCAACCATTTCAGAGGGCTCCAAGTAGCTCAGGACTTTGGGTTCTGTTCCAAGGCACTTCTCATCATTTGTTTCTTTCTTCAAGTGTTACAGGGATCCTGACATGGGGTGACTTGGCAGGGAAATCTAGAGGGAAAGATTTGCATGTCCCAGGTTTTTCAATGTTCTTCTGAGTCCTGGGTTTAAAGCCTGGCTATTTATTGTTTGTTCATTTAACTGAAGTATAGTCGACACAAGACGTCACAGTCATTTCCCATGTACAACATGGTGACTCACCAAGTCTGTGGGTTACACTGCCCTCACCACAAGTGTCACCACACAGCTCTAGCACAATCCTATTGACTGTGGCTTGCTTAATCCTCCCACTCCCCTTCACCCCTTTTGCCCACCCCCTACCCTTTCCCTCTAAAGCCTGGCTAACTAGATGCAATTTTGATTGTACGTTTAACGGGAATATACTGGTTCAGAAGCAGGTGAAACAGTTCAGCTCCAGAACTTCAGACGCAGTGGGCAGGACACACAAATCCTGAATTTTCCAAACTCCTGTGACTTGGAAAGCTTGGTTAAATGTGTGCCTTACCAGAAAAGATGTGGGTTCTGAAGGAAGCAAAGAAGGAAGCATCACAGAATCTAGTCAAAGCATCTAAAGGCCATCCGGTGCGATTGCACAGACTGTCCAATCGCAGCTTAGAGACTGGCCATGCCTAGAGATGGTTGTTGCTCAGATGGAACCCGGACCATCCATGACATAGAATTCCCACAAGCAGAAGGGAAGAAGCACGATGGGAGGGAGATCCAGCCAGCACACCATAAGTGAGTTCAGTGTGTGCATGTGAGGGAGCAGGACTCCAGACAGACCCTGCACTCTGCCAGGCTCAACTCAAAGAGACACTGGGAGCACAGGACAGAAGTGCACCTGCCCAAGGCCACATTAGGCAATTATAAACATTTATATTTTTCTGTGTCTGATCCTCAAAGGGCCTCTGACACTTGAATCTACACACTACAAGTCCTGTGTGGTGGGAATACAAACACTAGCTGTGGCCCCAAAGAGCTTAGCGTTTACCAAGGAAGGTGAATAATAACCAGTATGAAGAGGCTACATCCCCAGAGCCCTGGAGTTTGAGAAAGGTCTTCTAGTGGAACCAACATTTAATCTGAGACCCAAGTGATGATAAGGACTTAGACAAGATCGTTCCAGATGGAAAAACAGTACACCCAGCGCTGAAGCCTGTAGTGGAGAAGGACATGCATTTGAGAACTGAGGAAGGCCTCTTCCATAGGGTAGAGAGGGAGAGGGTCAGAAGAGGGCTTAGGGAATAAGATAAAGATGCAGATTCTGTCCAAAGGGCAATAGGAGGGCTTGAAAAAGACATGCCAGACAGGAAACTGTGTAGCGTGGGAGAGAAATGCTGGGGATTTGAACAGGACTGGAGGCATGGAGACGGGAAGAAATGGCAAGATTCATGTCACAGTTAGGAGCTGGAGTCAGCAGAAGTTGGTAATGAGCTTCCATAAAGGCTATTTCTAAGTTCCTGGCATGAACAACTGGATAGATGGCAGGTTCTACTGATTATTCTCAATTCCCCTCCTTTCAGGATCCATCTCACACTCGGTTTTGCTTGGCTCTGTTCCCTGGAGGATGGCCTGACATAGAGTCTGGAGGAAAAGGAAGCTGGGAGAAGATAAGGAGTAAGTTTCAGATATGTCTAACCTGAGGTCTAAGTGAAGATGTTAAGAAGCAAGTTACATCTACAGTTTAGGAGCCCAAGGGAGAGTCCTTTGGAAATTATTACTTTATGTGGTAGTTAAATCCAGGGGAGCTTGTGGAAGAGGAAGTAGAGTCAGGAAAGAGGCCAGCGGGACACCATCACATAAGGCACTGTTTCTCTAAGTGTGGTCCACCAGTCTCCGGTGCCAGAATCGCTGGGGACACCCATGAAAATGCAGATTCTTGAGCCTCTGCTTCACAGCAGGAATAGATGACAAATGAGACCGTGGGGTAGCAGTCAGGGAGGTGGTTAGAATGCCCAGAATGTGTAGCATGGAAGCAATAAGAAAATGGATGTTTCCAGAGGGCAGGGCAGTCACATTTCAGTGCTGCTGAGAGATCACCCAACTTGAAGACTGAAGTGTGTCTGTCAGATTTACAGTCATCATCAACGGCGTTGGCATGGTCGGTTTCAGAGGAGTGGTACAAACACAAGGCAGGCTGGTTGGTCTGTGAAGTGTGTTCAAGGCAAAGCAAACAATGCATCTGGACAAAGGATTGCAGAAGCTTGGCTGCAAGTTCTAAGGGGAGGATCAGCAGCTGAAGGAGATGTGACAAATATCAGGGTTTGGGCTTGTTTTTAAGATCAGGGACACTTAAGTCATGATGGGAAGGAGCTGATAAAGAACTAGATGTTGAAGTTGATTGGCCGATCAAAGTCCTTTAGAAGGACAAGGTCCCCCACACAGGGAGCTTAGCTTCACATAGTAGAAGAAGAGATGTTTGCATCTTATAGCAAGATCGTTTGGTGCTTACCCATACTCCTCTAGAATACACCCAAAGCCAAGAAGCACCCGAGGTCTTTACCCAAAGGCAACACAGGCTACCTCTGGACAGTTCTGACTGAGCCCCAATCCCCACCTGAATGTTCCCTCCCTTGCTCCTAATTTAACCCTTGGGAATTTAGAATAGATATAATCCCTCTTCCACATTATGGAACTTCAAATATCATGCTTCCCTGTGTCTTCTCTTTAATGTGTTAAATTCCTTTACCATCAACTTTTCTGTGCCTCTCACTGGGCCTCTTGACTCATGGCGCCCAGAACTCAATGCCACACTACACTTCACAGCCACCTCCACCATGGAACCAATAATCCCTTTCCACTAATTTGAGAGGCGTGCTGTTTCTGCTTCTACATGTGAACTCTGAGTGCCTGTTTGCTATTTGGCCACTATAAAATAACAGAAAAAAAGGGAGAAAAATGTGGCTTCTGCTCTAGGAGTTGAATGGTATTATGGGATCTCAGTGACTCTGGGTTCACTAAGAATAAATCTTTCCAGGCTAGTTTACCTAATTCTCCACCCCCTCTCCCCTGCCCACCAATTCATGAAAATATCCCCGTTAGAAAGGTCTCTTATTATACAAAGAACATTTAAAAAAAAACATTCAACTACCATATAAACCAGTATTGAGTGTCATCAGGCCAAGTGATGGGTTTGTGTAAAGTTCTGAAAGTAAATGGTATTAGCATATACTATGTATTAGGATCTGATAGCGAAACATCGCTGATAGAAAAGTTGATTCCTAACTCTGTGTTTTCAAAGATACCAGGGTATATGATACCAGAGAAATTTTAACAGTCCATTTCTTGAGTATTTGGCATATTTCTAGGTGTTAATCCTAGAAGAAATGGTAAGAAATTTGGCCAAGCATAAGGATAATTAGCTTGGTTGAAATCTGACTATCTAACAGATGGCCAAGGGTGGGAAAATCAGGGGACTAGGAAGGGGACAAGTATCAGGGAGGTTGACCACATAGTTTATTCCTCTATCTCCGAGTCTGGAAGAAACCATTTAAGAAAAGTTATTATCTCCTTCTTCTGTGAAATCCCTGATACCCTTCCCAGACTGTGAGCTTGTGGCCCCAGCTCAAGTCAGGAGCTGGCACCCAGTGGTAAAGGGATTTGCTGTAGGAACAATTTCTCTTGTTGTAGGCTTTCCCTTATTTCTGCCAGTCACTCTTCTTAGGATGACAGCATCCTGATTTTCTTTGGCGAACCATCTGTTCTCCACATTTTCCAGAAGCTGCCATGACCTAGCCCTGACCATCCAAACATTACATGTCCTGGCTGCTGTGATTACTTCAGGGACTGGCACATGGCCCTTTGAGCCAATGAAACTGAACTCCTGACTTGGGACAGGATTATAGGGAAGGGAAAGTGCCTCCTTTCTGTTGGCATTACTCAGGGAAGGGCACGTGAGCCATGTGGCCCCGGAAAGGAGCTGTCGGTGAGCTGAGCAGAGCAGGAAGGAGGAGAGACCAAGTCCCCATTGCATCATTGTCCACAACCCCTTATCACTCCTGGACTTCACAGCTACAGGAGTAAAAAAATTCAATTTTTGCAAACTGGTTTTAGTTTAATTTGTATCATCTGTCCCAGAAAGTGTCTTGACTGTATAGCCTGCTTTGTGTTCTTGCTTCTGTGCCTGACCTTTTGTCTCACTCATTTCCCCGAATCCCATTGGCCCTGTACTTGATGGTGGCTGCTCTTCTGAAGTTAGCATTGGCTACGCCCCAAGGCTACAACGTGTACTTACCCTTGGGCTACAGCTAATTCTGGCTGCTCTGGGTAACAACCAACACAATTCAAGCTTGGCTGCTGTTTCTGCTGTGTTGCCAGGGAACCACAGGCAGACAGGGAAAGTTCACAGTCTCCTTGAGTAAAGTATTCTCAGGTCTCTCAGAACCAACAGAAATTCTTCCCAATTTTTAAACTAAGTTAGTCATGGAAAGATACATTTCAACATTAGTTAAAGGCCTTTAGACTAAACGGAGCAGGACGGTCACTTCTTCATAGTCAAGAGCCTCCCATAATTCCTGCCTCTGCTTCTTCCTTCCCAGACCCTGTCTCCTGGTCTCGTTCAGCCTACGGGAAGGAATCACGGCTGCCCTGGGCCAGGCAAGTGTCAAGAAGTTGTTTTGTCTGCATGCCCTCCTCCTGCTGGGGAATGGGCTCCCCAACAACCACCAAGTCAAGCTGAGGCTCTGCTGCCTGGTTAAGGTCCTTTACCACAGGCTCCCTTCTAAGTTTTCATCTGTTTTTCGTTGGGGACTCTCTGCTTTATTTTCCCTCCCTTTGCTCCCACTGGCCTGTGCACCACGATGCCTTTGCAACGGCTGTCAATAGCCACATTTCACCCCGAATCTTCAACGCCCAGGTGGGACTCTAACACTTCCATTCATCACAGCTCTTGGAACAACCAACCCGATTCGTCACTTATGAAGATCTACTGTGTGTGGTAGCAGCTGTGGTTTAGTGGTAAAAAAGATGAATGGTACCCAACTGAAAGTTTACTTCACAGTGTAAGTGCTAAGTTATATAATAAAGGCATATGCAAAATGTAAAATGTGGAGAGGGGTGAGGGAATAAATCCCTCAGCTTGGGACAGTGGACAGGCACAGTGTGCTGGTGGAACTGGGGCTCTGGAAGGGGGGTGCCTCTGCCCTTCCAAATACAGAGAAACTCAGACGGAGGGCACGTGACAAAGGGCCTGAAGCCAGGTGGCTTCGAGTGAAGCTTGGCTGGGGGATTCAAGGGCAGTGCTCACAGCCCACCGCAGCATCCCTGTGCCTTCCTGAGGCTGCTCCTTCACATTGTTATGAACCAGTTACTTTTTTATTTCATTGCTAAATAATTTTTGGTCACTGCCTTATAAACTCTCCCGGGAAGAGAGTTGCTATATACCTCTTAGCCCTGGCACAGCAACAATGACTATAAAATAGATGCTTACTAAATACTTATTCGTTGATTTTCTTTTTAATTTACTTTTTTAAAGTTTATTTAAAATTATTAAATTAAAATTAAATTTTAAATAATTAAAATAATTATTAAAATTATAATAAAATATTATTTATTTGAGAGAGAAAGAGAGCAAGTGGGGGAGGGTCAGAGAGAGAGAGAGAGAGAGAGAGAATCCCAAGCAAGCTCTGTACTGTCAGCACAGAACCCGACAAGAGGCTTGAACTCACAAACTGTGAGATCATGACCTGAACAGAAATCAAGAGTCAGATGCTTAACTGACTGAGCCTCCCAGGTGCCCCTTTAATTTACTTTTTAAATAAGTTTAGGGAGAAGGTCAAATTTATGGCATATATTTGCAAAAAGTCCGATCTCTGAGGAGATAGAAAATTGATTGAAAGGAAGTAAAACTTTTTTTCTCAAGTGTCAGTCCTAAGGAATAACAAACAAAAATGGTTTTTAAGCTTAGGGATGGCACTGCACCAGCTGCCTCCCTTCTACCTGTACCTGTCACTCTACCACGCACTTGAGAACTGGGTAACCACCCTGGTTTCTTTCCATTTCCTCATAATGAAGTTGGGACTTACATGAACCTCAAAAAAAGAATCCTAAAATCCTAGTGGTGAGAAAGACCTCCCTAATTTTAAGGATTAGAAAAAGAGGCTCAGAAAGGAGAATCAGTGGCTCCAGATGATAGGGTTGGATGCCTGGGCTGGAAACCCCTGCCTTGGGAAAGTTTGTGGAAACTCTTTTCTTGTGGGAGCCAGTGGGCTAAAATGGCCAGAGAAAGCCATATGGTACTGGTAGTATCAAGTATACATGGAATGTGAATTCATGGCCTGTAGATTGAGAATTGCCCAGAATGGAGTTTTTATCAGTTTGTGTGAGGCAAGTATCCCAGTGGGTATCACTTGGTGATGTGATTATAGCCCTCAAGGGCATGTGCCACTTGGGACTCAGGTCGAGCGGGAGCTGATGTTCCATATGCAACTTATAAAGTGATACTTTGTCCTAAAACCTCTCTTTCCAATCCAAAGAATAGGTTGACTTGAGGCACTTTCTTGAACCAGGTAAGAGAAAGCAAGTGTAAAGATGGCTTGAACTTACAGTATATGTCTCTTCTCTTAGTTAAGTATCTTTGCTTTAAAGGAAGCTGAATATAATTACTGATAATTAAAGAATTAATACTCTTTTTCAGACTTTTAAAAGATGTGATTCCTTGTGAACTCAATAGTCCTATGCCAGTAATGATTGCAGAAGAGCTTGAAAGTGTTTCCAATTACTAAGTCTGTGTACTTCTGAGAATAGGCTTAATTTGAAGTTAGTGTAGATTCACAAAAAGCAATTCGCTGACCTCTTAGCTGGTAATTTCAACCCTTAAATTAACCAAGGGTCGATTATAGATGAATGGATAAAGAAGATATACATATACAAAATGGAATATTACTCAGCCGCAGAAAAGAATGAGATCTTGCCATTTGTAATAACAAGGATGGACCTAGAAGGTATTATGCTAAGTGAAATAAATCAGAGAAAGATAAATACCATTTGATTTCACTTACATGTGGAATCTAAAAAACAAAACAAATGAATAAACAAATAAGCAGGCTCTTTTTTTTTAATTTTTAATTTTATTAGAGTGAAAGCGGAGGAGAGGGGCAAAGGGAGAGACAGAGAATCTTAAGCGGGTTCATGCTCAGCACAGAGCCCAATGAGGGGCTCAATCCCATGACCCTGGGATCACGACCTAGGCCAAAATCAGGAGTTGGACACTCAACTGACTGAGCCACTCAGGTACCCTAAACAAACAGACTCTTGAACACAGAAAACAAACTGGTGGTTGTCAGAGGGGAGGTGGGAAGAATGGGGAATGAGCAAAATAGGTAAAGGGGATAAAGAGGTACAGACTTCCAGGTATAAAACAACTACATCACTGAGACGAAAAGTACAGCATAGGGAATAGAGTCAGTACTACTTTAGTAAGGGTGTATGGTGACAGATGGTGACCATATTTATCATGGTGAGCCCTGGGTAATGTACAGAATTGTTGAATCAAGATGCTGTACATCTGAAATCAATATAACATTGTACATTAACTATAGTTTAATGATTTCTTTTAAAAAGTGTGACTCTCTAAAAAAAAAAAAACAAGGAGGTACATTTTTTGTAAAACATACTTCCCATAGAGAGTTTCATGTCCATGTAGACAAAGGCCCAGATTTAACAGTATAGGGTCTCCAGATGTTGCACTGGGCATTTGCTCTTTGAAAGTGAGGATTGTGGGGGCGCCTGGGTGGCTTAGTCAGTTAAGTGTCTGACTTTGGCTCAGGTCATGATCTTGTGGCTTGTGAGTTCAAGCCCTCTTCGGGCTCTGTGCTGGCAGCTCGGAGCCTGGAGCCTACTTTGGATTCTGTGTCTCCCTCTCTCTTCTCCTCCCCCGCTCACACTCTGTCTCTGTCTCTGTCTCTCAAAAATAAATAAACGTTAAAAAAATGTTAGAAAGTGAGGAGTGTGAAGTCATTGTGGATGAAGGACAGACTGCATTCTCCAGATCGCAAGCCTGACTTTTCTGAGGTTACTTTCTTGTCCACGTGTATAGCGGTATGGATGGAACGATAGTTAGGAGGGAACTGGGAAAGCTGGGCATAGGGTCTGCTGGCTGTAAAAGTAAGGAAGAGAGGACTAGTTAAATCCAGCTGTTAACGAAGGGAGGTGTGCAGCTCATGGTGTGCAGGCCTGTGCTGTTCCTCGAGCTCTGAGCTGGGTTGGGCTATTGCTATTGGAACAGCTGTGCTGGGCCATCAACTTCCAGGGAGACAAGCAAGCTGCATGAGTCCTGGACACTGTGTACAGACCCTCTGCCCATCCCTAATGAAAGGAACAATCCAAATGACAGCCCTGCCTTAGTTTAAAGCTAGGTTCTCTTTTCTGCTTATTATGGATCTTTGATAAGAAATACAATTGCTGAGAAGTCTGTTTTGCTTGCTGTTTGCTACGAGCATTGTGAGGCCTTTCCTGAATGTAACCCGCTGTGTAGTAGAATGGGTTGTAAACCTTCCTAAATGTAGTCTGGTATGTAATGGAATGAGTGATTGTACATAAACTAACCGGCATTTCTCGCTTCCATAAACCTGCTTGCTTAGCACATTCCTCACCTACCCCCTTCCCCCTTCCCCCTTTTTCCTCCCAACAAAGCCTTCCCGCCAAAGGACAGAAAAAGGACGCCCAATCAGAGAACAACAAATGTCCTTACTTTAAAATCAACTAATCAGGCCCCTCATAATTTGAAACCTCCCCTGTGCTATTTGTCTCTGTCTATAAAAACGCTGTACCAACCCTGACCGGGACCTCTTAGTGTCACTGGCAACGAGTGCGCAGAGGTCCAGGTTTGAACCTGCAATAAACGCCCTTGCCGCTTGGCTTTGACTTACGACTCTGGTGGACTTTTGTGGGAGGTTTCAGAACATCAGGCATTACACCTAACATATCTGTCTTTTGAGCAGATGAGGACATGAAAGTCCACGGATTTTTATATCCTATTCTTTATTTAACCCTCAGAACAGTAATAGAGATCAATGGGTTTAAACCTTAGAAAAAATTTCATGGTCCATGCTTCTTTTTCTTTTCTTTTCTTTTTTAAGTTTATTTATTTATTTTGAGAGAGAGAGAGAGAGAAAGAGAGTGCATGTAATAGGGACAAACCTGTTATAAGATGGCCAATGGGACTGATGGGGGATTCCAGTCCCTGCCCGAAGACTCCCTGTGTTTTTCTTCCCACCCCGCTTGCTGTGCTCAAACAGACTATAAACTGTCCCCTCTGCTTTTAAGCTCAGGACTCAGACCTCTGGAGAGCAATCTCCTCTGAGCTCCCCCCCCCCCACCCCCCGCCGCAACCCCGTGTGAAATAAACCTCCTGCCTTCCAGTATCTCCGAGTGCCGCTGGTTCTTCTGCTGTGATCCTGACCAGTTTCTGTAACACAAGGAGCAGGGCAGAGAGAAAGAAAGAGAGAATCCCAAGTATGCTCCACACTCAACACAGAGCCAGATGCAGGGCTCGATCTCACGAACCATGAGATCATGACCAGAACTGATATCAGGAGTCAGATGCCTAACTGACTGAACCACTCAGGCCCCCCTCATGGTCCATGCTTATTTTTGAAGTCATTCTGCCAGGCATCTGATATTCCTGCCGGCTAACCCCATTGGGAAACCTGCCAATTGCTCTGGAGGACCCTGAAAGAGCTGTCCTCTGAGCTCTAAGGTGCCTGTTTACTGGCCCTCATGAGAGGTTCTCACGGACTGTGCTCAACACATCGAATACTGGCTGCTTGGAAGCTGGGAAGGCACCAGGAGGCAGGACCCCCTCTGAGGTAAGCACATGGCTCCTGGTGGTTTGGGGTTACAGTTGTCTGAGACTGACACTGGAAAATAAAACCTTTGTCTCTGAACCCACATCAAGAATGAAAATATCTCCCAGAAGTCTTCAAAGAGGTAATTTTTCCTATGAAAACACACATTATCGTTACAAAATTGGTGAGGGAGCATGGGGGGGCTGAGGACAAAGTGCAAGCTAGCACACCCCCCCCCCCCCCAGGTGGGGTATGTGTGACATTCCTCAGGCACTTCTGGCTGCCTGAGGACAAAGGAAAAGAAAGAAAATAAACGGTTAACTGATAAGAGATCACAGTTATGCAGGACAGGAGTCTCCATCAGTTTGCAAGTATCTTAGTATATTAGAAGAAAAAGGCAATCTTATCAATAGCTTAATCTCCAAAAACCTATAGACTCCATTTCTTGTACTCCAACATCACCCTCCAAAGTGATGTGGGGAACAAAGGCAAGGAGGAAATGGCAGGTAAGATTACATTTCCTTATAACCTGCAGCCCATTGAAAAATACTTGAGGCAAATGCAGAGTACAACATTTCTCCAGGAACCCCCTACCATCCTAATCTTAATGGTTTCCTGGAGGAAAAACAACCTTAGCTTGACAATAGCCAGGCCTCAGGTATCTTAGGAGTCCTCTTCAGCACATCCAAATCCCTCTGGAAGCCTCCTTTTTCCCTTACCTCCCCAACTCCATAGTATAAAAACAGTCACTCTTCACAACCCCAGGGCAGCTCTTCCTGCCCTTGGGTCCTGTCCCCATGCTTTAACAAAATCACCTTTTTGCACCAAAGATGTCTTCAAGAATTCTTTCTTGGCCATTGGCTCCAGATCCCACGGACCCCCCGTCACCCAAAACCTCATCAAAATCATCTGGTAATTACAGAAATTTTGTGTTCTGTCATTTCAAATCTTTTCTTTCTCTTCTTGTAGTACCTCCATAGCCTTGACAAAATTGACCATTACTTCCACAACAGCAAAGGCTGTTGACTTGTTCAAGCCACATGAAGGCATGTGGCTTCTATTAGTTTCTGCTAGTGCATGAATGCCGGTGCCCTGAAATGGCTTTTTCATAAAGGGAGTTTATACCCTGTTGCCTGCATTTTATATTCTAGAAAATTGCGTTTTACACTACTTTCTCCCTTAAATTCTAATGCCAGAGAATCTTAAGGTAATCTTAAGGTAAAAGGAAATCACCATAAAATATTCAAGATGACAAGGAGATTCATGCGCGTCATTTCTATGCAACTGTATGCTCTCTGAAATATCAACTCCTGCTAGGTCACAATTGCTCATGTGATACTTCTTATTGTGTCCCATAGCCAACTGTATTTAGTTTTTATGCTTTTCCAAAAACAAATTCTTTGTTTTGTAAATAAACATGTAGCTAGGAAGCTATTGCAGAAGATGACATCTCAAACAAAGTTATTTAAAAATATCTTGTCAGGAAGTTTTTGCCCTAGAAAATCTTAGGAGCCAATTGCAGACACAGAAAGGGTGGTTTCTCAAACTTCAGTTTGTTCTCTTTTGGTTTACATTTTGGAATTTACTCATACTGATGAAGTTTTGGGGTGATGGGGGTTCGCGGGGTCCGGAGCTCGATAACCAAACAAGAATTCTTGAAGATGTCTTTCACAGGACCCGTGGGCAGGAAGAGCTGCCCTGGGATTGTGAAGAATGGCTCCTTCTGTACTATGAAGCTGGGGGTGGGGGGAGTAAAGTCAAAAGGGAAGCTTCCAGAGGGACTTTGATATGCTAAAGAGGACTCCTAAGTCACCTGAGGCCTGGCTATTGTCAAACTAAGCTTGTTTTCCTTCTAGTAAGCCATTAAGGTTAGGATGGTAGGGGGTTCCTGGAGAACTGATTAACTCTGCCAGCCTCAAATATTTGTCAGTCTTACCTGTCATTTCCTTCTTGCCTTTGTTTCCCACATCACTTTGGAGGGTGATGTTGGGGTCCAGGAAATGGAGTCCACAGGTTTCTGGAGATTAGGCTATTGGTAAGATTGTCTTTTTCTTGTAATATACTAAGATATTTGCAAACTGATGGAGACTCCTGTCCTGCATAACTGTGATCTCTTATCAGTTACCCATTTATTTTCTTTCCTTTCCTTTGTCCTCAGGCAGCCAGGAGTGCCTGAGGAATGTCACACTTGTCCCAACCGGGGGGAGAGAGGGTGTGCTAGCTTGCACTTTGTCCTCAGTCCGCCCCATGATCTCTCATCAATACCACCTAAATATAACGAGGCTGAAGCAATCTGGCAGTACAGAAGATGTGCCTCACTAAGTGAGTTCTCTAAGTGCTTCACTAAGGCAGTTCTATTATCAAACTGAAAGCTCACAAACACCAAGCTCTCAGATACTCACTCAGATTTATCCAACTAGAGTTTAGATGCGAAATATTAAAATAAATAAAAATTCACACTTTCAAAGAACCTACCAAATGAGCGCAGGAAACATTTGAAAGTTGACTAACAGGATGAAAGCTTCCTAGATAAATGACCTTGTGTTTTGATAAGTCCGAAGCATCATTTAAATAAAGAAGCTATCATTTGGGGGGTTGCTCATAGGATGCCGGCTTCTGCGTGGATGACAGAGACAAAAGTTGGATGCATTGCAGAGGATTACGTTTCCATTATCAAAAGATGCTGTTCTGGTTATCAATATATTGCCTCTCTGATTGAAATTCATCTTTCTTGGCCTTGCTTTGTGATATGAAAACTGTACATAGAGATCTCTTTTGCCAGCTGGCAATGTTAGGGTTTGTGAATACCAAGTGGAAGGTGTGGTTCTGCCATCTGCCAGTGGGTGGACGTGGGGTGGTGTGGCAGGACTCACCTTAGGGTGCTGCATTCCATCAGCCCCACCTTCCAACAAGGTCTTCCCAGCCCTGGCGCATTGTGGCAGCCACACCCTCTCCCAAGAGACCCGAGTCTGGGCTTGGGGTAGATGTGCTCATCTAAATTGAGAGCTTCTTCGTTTTTCATTCTTCAGGCCTTCTACATTTCCTGCTTCTCTACCAATTTATTAGTCCCTAACTACTGCACATTTTAGTTGTTAACCACCTATTACTAGGTAAATATATACATTATTTAAAAACTTCCATTTTCAGATTAAACAGCCTTCCCAGAATAGTGGAGTAAGGACTGGAAAATCTATTCTTCCATAAAAGCAATGAGAAGACTGGCAAAATTGTCAAAATAAACTTTTTCAATAATCTAGAATTTAACCAAAGGCTTGCAACATCCCAAGGAATTTTTATTCAAGAAAAATGGCTGAATCTTGGTAAGATTTTTGTGGCATTTTAACTTTTCCTATGCCAACCCTTCTCCACTACTTCTGCAGTGGCACGGAAAACCAACAGTGCCACAGTCATGGTGGCTGTGACAAGTAGCCATTGGATGGAATAAGATGGGTTTGAAGCTGCCCAAAGTCCCATGCCCAGATAATTGCCACTATTTGACATGTCTGGCAGTTCTCTGGAAACCTCCACTCAAGGGCTTGTCTTTATTTGACCTGACTCAGAGCTTACTCAGTATAAACAATCTTTTCCCTGGGTCATTTATGGAAAAAAAAATCAGTGGCAATTGCTTAACACACTAGCTGCCTGAGGCAGCAATTACTTCTGGGTCAAACAAGAAGCTGACTGGAATAACAAAAGGGAAATCTGAGGGATAACACATTCCTAGGGCTTTGAAAAGCTCCAAAATATTCCTAAGAATATAAAAAGCCATGCACATGTTGCCCAGGAAAGACCTGAGAGAACCCAAATCTCTCACTTTGTGTCTGCCTTGAAGATCTCCACAAGCAGGGTATAAATGGATGATGCAGAGTTGTAAAGTACCTGCCAGAGCATAAAAGAAACGCCAACTCACACACAAAGCCCCACAGCAAAGGCTGGAGAGTTACTGGTTCAAGACATTTTAGGGAAATGTCTGTCCAATCATTAGCTGGCCACTAAGCTAATGGAGCAGAGACTTCAGTGACCACATGTAATAGAAAATATAGGCTTTACAGAATTAATTCAGGAAAGTCACAAAACAAACAGCAATGTAATAATAACAAAGAGACAGAACAACTACTTTGGAGCAGGGCAATGGTCTGATTCCTAGCGCTGCCACATTATATTATTTAAAATGCCCAGTTTTCAATAAAAATTATGAGACATCCAAAACAGGAAAACTTGGCTTGTAACAGAAAAAAAGTAGTCAAGAGAAACTTTTTGTAAAAAATCAGAGACATTGGACTTTATAGGCATAGGCGTTAAATCAGGTATTATAAATATGTCCTAGGTACTAATGTTAGATCTGGTTTGATGTCTAAAGAACTAAAGGAAAGTAAAAGAATGACATTTCACCAAAAAGAGAATGTTGATAAGCAGATTAAAGTATAATGTAGTATCAAAGAGAACTTCTGAAATTGAAAAATGGAATGACTAAAATGAGACAAATTCAGTATCATAGCTAATAGCAGATTGAGCTGTCAGAAGGAAGAAACAGTAAACTCAATTGATGATAAATCAATCGAGATTTTCCAGTCTGAGAAACAAAGAAAAAGAAATACAGAAAAATGGAGTCTCAGATCTGTGAACCCCATCATATGCACCAACATACACATAATGGGAGTCCCAAAGGAGAGGAGAGAAAGAATATTCTTTACCAAATTTGATGAGAAACATAAATGTTTCACTTATAAATATGATTTTTAAAGTAATCTTGGACAACACTTATGAGTTAGGCAGCTGTTTATTCCCTTAAAAATGTTGCCCTTCTCTTAGCTGCCAGTAAATGTGTATGTGAGAAGGGGATGGAACTTGGGGGTGGTAGTGGAAGGGGGAAGGGAGGGGATCGAAGGAGCAGATGTGAATCATAACAATTCTGAAAGCAAGGGAAAGAGGGAGACAGAGACTCTTTCTCCCAAATAAATACAACGCACTCTAAAATTTGTCTGCCCCCAAATAAATATAACACACTCTAAAATTATCTTTTTAAGTGATTGTGTCTCCCACTAACTAAATTGTAAACTCCATTTCTTTTGGTCAGTACTGTATTCTCACAGCTTGGCACAGTTCCTGGGATACAATAACTTCTCAACAAACATGTTTTAAAGAGCGTTTGGACATACATAAGGGCTGCCCAAGCCACAATGCCCAGATGGAAGAGTTTGCTATGACAGAAAAAATGAAGCAGGAAGAGGTCCTTCACAGTTTCTCATGTTCCCTTTCGATTGAGTCTTTCCTAAACAGGTGCAAGACTGGGGCAAATAACATCATGGAAATCCAATTAAAATAAAAAAGGAGAACCCTCTTGCATTATTGGTGGGCATGCAAACTGGTGCAGACACTCTGGAAAACAGTATGGAGGTTCCTCAAAAAGTTACAAAGAGAACTATCCTATGATCAAGCAATCACATTACTGGGTATTTACCTCCAAAATACAAAAACACTAAATCAAAGGGATACAGGCGCCTCTGTTTTGATAGCAGCAGCATTATTTACAATAGCCAAATTATGGAAATAGCCCAAGTGTCCATCCACTGATGAATGGATAAAGAAGATGTGGTATGTACAATAGAATATTACCTGTCGATCAGAAAGAATGAAATCTTGCCATGTGCAACCATGCAGATGGACCTAGAGAGTATTATGCTAAGTGAAATAAGTCAGTCAGAGAAAGACAAATACCATATGATTTCACTCATATGTGGAATTTAATAAATAAAACAAATAGGCAAAGGGGGGAAAAAAAAGAGAGGGGGACAAACCAGAAACAGACTCTTAACTATAGAGAAGAGACTTATGGGTTACTAGAGGGGAGGTGGGGGGGGGGTATGGGTTCAATAGGTGATGGGGATTAAGGATGCACCTGTGATGAGCACCAGGTGATGTATGGGATTGTTGAATCACTATATTGTACACCGGAAACTAATGCAACACTGTATGTTGCTATACTGGAATTTAAATAAAAACTAACAAATAAAATAAGCAACGGAATAAGCTTGGTCTGAGGGGATGGGCTAGGAGGTCTGGAAAGGTGCTGTTGGAAGGCAAATGTACAAAGGCCACAGCCTTGGGAAATGAGTGTGGCACCTTCTCTCTCCAGGCCGATGGACTTTTTGAATCACTTCCAGAAGTGTTCCTTACCACATCTTATGACCCTGACTCAGTCCTTCACCTCTGAGGTCACCCCCAGCCACCCAGATTACAGATCAACATGGTGTAATCACACCCACAATCCAAGTCAGAAGGATTGGAAGGAGCTCTTGGTTTAATGCAGGGAACTCAGAAAGCTTTTTCAGTTCAACCAAAACCTTAAAATATTTACTTGACTGCTACTCTGTCTTATTAATAAAGTATAATATATCTAAATTTTTGTTTGCTTTTTGAGCAAAAAGTTGTTTTATTCACTGAAGAGAATGCTTACAATGCTTTTAGCATAAGAACATTTGTACAAAGCACATACTTCCACTCAGTGTTTCTCAGCTTTTAAAACTGTAACCCACTTTGTCAAACGCCACTATTTATGAGCTCTCTTAATATTCTAAATTTCCAAATAAATAGCACAACTGAAACCAAGTCAAAGCAGGAGTCAAAGCACCCTATTTCCTCCCCAAACACTCTCTCTTACTCATTTGGGAAGTCTCTACAGTATACAATTTGACCTGCATACTAAACCTGTAAAGTAAGTTGAAGATACGTTAGCATTTCCATGTTTCAGAGAAAGAGCAGAAAGAACTTGAACTGACCAAAGACCCACCACCAAGGTGCTACCTGGGAGGACCTAAGTTTATAAATTCCTGGTCCAGACTATTGTGGTTTCTTAAATTTTTTTTTTACATTTATTTATTTTTGAGAGAGTGAGACAGAGCACAAGTGGGGGAAGAGACACAGGATCCAAAGCAGGCTCCAGGCTCTGAACAAGAGTTCAGCACAGAACCTGATGCGGGTCTTGAACCGATGAACCGTAAGATCATGACGTGAACTGAAGTTGGTCACTTAACCGACTGAGCCACCCAGGCATCCCAAGACTGCTATGGTTTCTAACTGAAGTTTAATGTCAAGGGATTGAATGATTCCCTCCTACTGAAATTATGAGGTCAATACTGAGACATCTTCTGGAAACATCTCTTTACTTTTAAAATAAAAAATTCCTACATTGTCTTTTTTCTTATATTCTTTATTTCTCACAAACTATTCAGGTTAATGAAAGAACATGAGAATTTACATTTTCTATTGTGCGTAATTAAAAAACACTCTTTTCAAAAGAAAAGAATTAATCCTTTGTGTTCATAGCCAACAGTTAAATCTACGAATACAAGAATAAGTTACCTTAAAGAAATTTTTTTCCTTTCCCAAAACAATGTTTAAGAATATAGAGAAAAATTTATAAACAAAATTGTTTAAGTAGCTCAAGCAGCTGAGACTCATGACGATGACCACATACATGGAAAGCAGTCCAAGATCCCTTAAGAGGTATTGTGTAGGAGTCGAATCCTTGTCCTTATTCCTGAGAAGCAGAAAGGACGGTGAACCCCCAAATTAGAAGGTATCTCGAAAGAATCTACAGCCTCCTGCTAAATAGCAGAGCCATGTTCTCTGACCTCTTGTGGGGATTATGTTCTGTTTCTACTTGGTGTGAATGGACTCTCCTGGGGTTGCTGGAGACACCAGTTCTCACATCACACAACATCCTGTGCGAACATTCTAGAGCCACAGGTGACAAAATGTGAATATATTTGCTGAGGGGAGGGAAAAGGAAGAGGTGGGTAGAAAATGAGGATGGAAATATGTTGATTATTGAAAAAATCATGGAGTTAAAAGTGGAAGAAAATTTTCCAACATCAACCAGGAAAAGTGTCAGAGGAGAGGAAACTTTTCTCTTTCAGCTTTTCTGCCACTGTGTCTAACTGCATAGTCTTCCAAAGAGATCATAGAAGACCCCAGTTCATAGAGACATTAGCATTCCCATGACTTTTCCTTGTTTGCATGAAGGGAGAGTAATGAATACTGTTGAGTAATAATACAAAAGTGCAGGGTAATATTTTTGGGGCACTTACTATTTGATACATACTATACCAGACACTTTTCCTGCATCACCGATCTCATTTAATTCCTGTAATAATTACAAGACGTAGGCACCATTATCCCTACTTTACAGACAGATAATAAGAAGCATGTCTGGAATTCAGACCCTGGCTTGTCTGACTCCAAAGCTCATTGTTTTCTCTTCACATGTATGCTTCTCCGACTGTTGTGTGGTGGCCAGGAGCAAGCAGTGATGCATAGGGCTTAGGCAACGAGAACATGCTTCTGAAGGATTTAGTTGAAAAGTTTTGAAGTTTTGAACATTTAAAAAGTTTTGTCAAACAAATTCACAAAAAGTCTCACCTTTATACATTGCTCAGTCACATTTTATCTGGTATGACCTGGATAATTGAAAATTTTATGTGCAGTGATTATAGAATTGACTAATTTATGATTTTAGTAAATTCAGTGATAGCTGTGCTAAGAGCATGCTTCTGGGGTGAGCATGGCTAGTTGCAGGGTTAGTCCACTGAAATAAATGAGCATAAACTAAAATCTTTGGCAAGTTTGGCCAGAATCAAGTGCCTGGATTTTTGAGGCATTCAGTTTGTCCTCTTGCAGAGGAATGTGATTCTATTCTTTTATTCCACATTGGCTTCCCACTAGAACATAACCTCCCTACAAACATGGATTTTGCCTGCTCTGTTTCACTAGTCTATCCTCAGAATCATTTCCCAGCATGTAATACACAACACAGATGTTCAATGGAGTAAACGAATTGACAATACACAAAATGTTAACAGTTCAACTTTCTGCCACAACTGTATTCCACCAAATGCTTTGTCTATAAACAAAAGATTAGGCCTAGAGTCACTTTTCTTTCCAAGGAGTTTCCTGATAACAAAAGACTAAAAGTGTTGAAGTGGGAACTTTACCATCCATCTCTATTTACCTTTTATAGTTGAACTTTTAAATTGGCTAAATAGATCAATGTTTGAAGGTAGGAAATTTGAATGTGAGCTTGAAGTTGATGAAAATATACAACATAATGAGATAAGTTCAGAGGAACCCAACAACACAGGGAAAGAAGTTATAAATATAGATGTAGATAGACAGAACATTATCCCTTAGACTCCCCACAATGAATCTGATAGCCCTCAATACCCCAATTACAACTAGTTAATAAGGTAATGAACAATAGTAAATCTAAAACTTGTGTGACATATTGGCACAGGAAGTTGAGAACATTACCATTTTTAAACATAAGCTATTTGACCAGGGTACTTAAGACCATTTAATTGTGAAAGGATACTTTTTTCAATAAACAGCTTTGGGAAGACTTAATATTCACATGAAAAAAAAAAAGAAAGAAAGAAAAAAGAGAAAAGAAGTTGAATCCTTACCTCACACAATATAAAAAATTAACTCAGGATGGATGAAAGACTTAAACACAAAAGCTAAAACTATAAAAATCTTAGAAGAAAACATGAGGGGAAAGATTCATGGCATTGGATTTAACAATGATTTCTTCAATACTAAAGGCACAAGAAACAAAAGAAAAAAATAGACAAATTGGACTTCATCAAAATTAAAACTTTTGTACATCAAAGAACATCAACAGATTAAAAGGACAGCCCATGAAAATAGGAGAAAATATTCACAAAACAATTTTCTAAAAAAGGATTGCTATCCAGAGTACATAAAGAACTCTTATAACCCAACAACAACAAACAAACAAAAAGCTTAAAAAATAGGCAAAAGAGCCAGTACCAGATTGTTTTGATGATTACAGCTTTATAATACAGCTTGGAGTCTGGAATTGTGATGCCTCCAGCTTTGTTTTTCTTTTTCAGGATTGCTTTGACTATTTAGGGTCTTTTCTGGTTCCATACAAATTTTAGGATTGTTTGTTCTAGCTCTGTGAAGAATGCTGGTGTTAATTTGATAGGGATTACATTGAATATATAGATTGCTTTGGGTAGTATTAACATTTTAATGGCATTCCATGAGCATGGAATGTTTTTCCATTTTTTTGTGTGTTTTCTTCCATTTTTTTCCATAAGCTGTCTATAGTTTTCAGCATACAAATCTTTTACCTCTTTGGTTAAGTTTATTCCTAGGTATTTTATGGTTCTCTGTGCAATTGTAAACAGGATCCATTTCTTGATTTCTCTTTCTGCTGCTTCATTATTAGTGTATAGAATTGCAACCAATTTCTGTGCATTGATTTTGTATTCTGCAACTTGGCTGAACTCATTTATCAGTTCTAGCTGCAGTTTTTTGTGGGGTCTTTTCGGTTTTCCACATAGAGTATCATGTCATCTGTAAAGAGTGAAAGTTTGGCTTCTTCCTTGCCAATTTGGATGCCTTTTATTTCATTTTGTTGTCTGATTGCTGAGGCTAGGGCTTCCAACACTATGGTGAACAATGGTGGTGAGAGTGGACATCACTCTCTTAGAGGGGAAAAGCTCTCAGTTTTTCCCCATTGAGGATGATATTAGCTGTGGGTCTTTCATATATGGTCTTTATGATGTTGAGGTATGTTCTTTCTATCCCTACTTTCTTGAGAGTTTTTATCAAGAAAGGATACTGTATTTTGTCAAATGCTTTTTCTGCATCTATTAACAGGATCATATGGTTCTTACCCTTTCTTTTAGTAATGTTATCTATCACGTTGCTTGATTTGAGGATGTTGAACCACCCCTGCAGCCCAGGAGTAAATCCCACTTGATTGTGGTGAATCATTCTTTCAGTGTATTATTGGATTCAGTTTGCTAGTATCTTGTTGAAAATTTTTGATTCCATGTTTATCTGGGAGATTGGTCTGTAATTCTCCTTTTTAGTGGGGTTTTGGTCTGGTTTTAGAATCAAGGTAATTCTGGCCACATAGAATGAATTTGGAAGGTTTCCTTCCATTTATATTTTTTGGAACAGCTTCTAAAGAATAGGTATTAACTCTTCTTTAAATGTTTGGCACAATTTCCCTGGGAAACCTCTGGCCCTGGACTCTTGTTTCTTGGGAGATTTTGGATTACTGAATCAATGTCTTTACTTGTTATGTATCTGGTGAAATTTTCTACTTCTTCAGTTTTGGTAGTTTATATGTTTCTAGAAATTTGTGTATTTCTTCCAGATTGCCCAATTTGTTGGCATATAAATGGAACCACAAATGTATGGACAATTAATCTTCGGCAAAGCAGGAAAGAATATCCAATGGAAAAAAGGCTTTTCAACAAATGGAGCCTGGAAAACTGGATAGTGACATGCCAAAGAATGAACATGGACCACTTTCTTACACCACACACAAAAATAAACTCAAAACGGAGGAGACCTAACTGTAAGATAGGAAACAATCAAAATCCTTGAGGAGAAAACAGGCAGCAATCTCTTTGACTCGGTTGCAGCAATATCTTACTAGACATGTCTCTGGAGACAAGAAAAACAAAAGAAAAAATGAACTATTGGGACCTCATGAAGATAAAAAGCTTCTGCACAGCAAAGGAAATAATCAACAAAACTAAAAGGCAACCAATGGGATGGGAGAAGATATTTGCAAATGGGATATCAAATAAAGGTTAGTATCCAAAATCTATAAAGAGCTTATCAAACTCACCCCAAAACAAATAATCCAGTGAAGAAATGGGCAAAAGGCATGAACAGATCCTTTTCCAAAGAAGACATCCAGATGGCTAACAGGCACATAAAAGATGCTCAACATCACTCATCATCAGGGAAATACAAATCAAAACCACAATGAGATATGGCCTCACACCTGTCAGAATGGCTAACATTAACAACTCAGGCAACAACAGATGTTAGCAAGGATGCAGAGAAAGGGGAACACTATTGTGCTGCTGGTGGTAATGCAAACTGATAAACTTTTTTGGAAAACAGTGTGGAGGTTCATCAAAAAATTAAAAATAGAGCTACCCTATAATCCAGCATTTGTACTACTATGTATTTGTCCAAAGGATATAAAAATGCTGGTTTGAAAGGGCACATGCACCCCACTGTTTATAGCAGCACTATCGACAATAGCCAAAGTATGGAAAGAGCCCAAAAGTCCATTGACTGATGAATGGTTAAAGAAGATGGTTAAAGAAGATGTATAAGTCAGTCAGAGAAAGATAAATATCATGATTTCACTCATATGTGGAATTTAAGAAACAAAACAGATGAGCATAGGGGAAGGGAAGGCAAAATAAGATAAAAACAGAGAGGGAGGCAAACCATAAGAGACTCCTAAATATAGAGAACAAACTGAGGGTTTCTGGTGGGGAGGTGGGTGGAGGGATGGGTTAAATGGGTGATGGGCATTGAGGAAGGCATTTGTTGAGATGAGCACTGGGTGTTGTTATATGTAAGTGATCAATCACTAAATTCTACCCCTGAAATCAATACTATACTATATGTTAACTAACTCTGATTTAAATAAAATAAAAAACAGAAATAGGCATAGAATTCGAATAAAAATTTCTCCAGAGAAAATAGACAAATGGCCAAGAAACACAAGAGGAAGATGCTCGATATCACTAGTTCCTGGAGAAATGAAAATCAAAACCACAAGAGATACTTCCTTAAAACCCAGAAAATACAAGTGTTGGCAAGGATATGGGGAAATTCAAACTCTAGAGGGGTGTGAAATGGTGTAGGTGCTGTGAGAAGTGGTATGGCCATTCCTCAAAACATTAAATATAGAATTACCGTATGACTCAGCAATTCCACTTCCGGTTGCATAGCTTAAAGAAGTGGAAGCCTGGACTTGAGCAGATATTTGCACACACCTGTTTGTAGCAGCACTATTCACAATAGCCAAAAGGTGGAAGAAACTCATGTGTTCATCAATGGATGAAAGAATAAACATGTAAGATATGCATATGATGGAATATTTTCAGGCTTTAAAAGGAAAGACAATCTGTCACATTGATTGTCGCCTCGAAGACATTATGCTAAATGAAATGAGGCAGTCAGAAAAGAATAATTATTGTGTGATCCATCTTACATGTTCCTAGAGGTCTCAAATTCATAAAGACAAAAATGATGGTTTATAAGAGCTGGGGAAGGAAATGCGAGTTTTATAATGGGGACAGATTCTCAGCTGGGGAAAATGAAAAGCATTTGGGAGATGGACAGTAGTGATGGTTGTACAAAAATGTGAATATATTTAATACAACAGAACATCTACATATGAAAATGGTTAAGATGGTTGGCACAAAAATGGACACATAGATCAATGGAAAAGAATAGAGAACCCAGAAATGGACCCACAAACCTATGGCCAACTAATCTTTTTTTTTAATATGAAATTTATTGTCAAATTGGTTTCCATACAACACCCAGTGCTCATCCCAAAAGGTGCCCTCCTCAATACCCATCACCCACCCTCCCCTCCCTCCCACCCCCATCAACCCTCAGTTTGTTCTCAGTTTTTAAGAGTCTCTTATGCTTTGGCTCTCTTCCTTTCTAACCTCTTTTTATTTTTTTTCTTCCCCTCCCCCCATGGACTTCTGTTAAGTTTCTTAGGATCCACATAAGAGTGAAAACATATGTTATCTGTCTTTCTCTGTATGGCTTATTTCACTTAGCATAACACTCTCCAGTTCCAACCACATTGCTACAAAGGGCCATATTTCATTCTTTCTCATTGCCATGTAGTACTCCATTGTGTATATAAACCACAATTTCTTTATCCATTCATCAGCTGATGGACATTTAGGCTCTTTCCATAATTTGGCTATTGTTGAGAGTGCTGCTATAAACATTGGGGTACAAATGCCCCTATGCATCAGTACTCCCGTATCCCTCAGGTAAATTCCTAGCAGTGCTACTGCTGGGTCATAGGGTAGGTCTATTTTTAATTTTTCGAGGAACCTCCACACTGTTTTCCAGAGCGGCTGTACCAGTTTGCATTCCCACCAACAGTGCAAGAGGGTTCCTGTTTCTCCACATCCTCTCCAGCATCTATAGTCTCCTGATTTGCTCATTTTGGCCAAACTGACTGGTGTGAGGTGATATCTGAGTGTGGTTTTGATTTGTATTTCCCTGATGAGGAGCGACATTGAGCATCTTTTCATGTACCTGTTGGCCATCTGGATGTCTTCTTTAGAGAAGTGTCTATCGTATTTTCTGCCCATTTCTTCACTGGATTATTTGTTTTTGGGTGTGGAGTTTGGTGAGCTCTTTATAGATTTTGGACACTAGCCCTTTGTCCGATATGTCATTTGCAAATATCTTTTCCTATTCCGTTGGTTGCTTTTTAGTTTTGTTGGTTGTTTCCTTTGCTGTGCAGAAGTTTTTATCTTCATGAGGTCCCAATAGTTCATTTTTGCTTTTAATTCCCTTGCCTTTGGGGAGGTGTCAAGTAAGAAATTGCTGCGGCTGAGGTCAGAGAGGTCTTTTCCTGCTTTCTCCTCTAGTGTTTTGATGGTTTCCTGTCTCACATTCAGGTCCTTCATCCATTTTGAGTTAATTTTTGTGAATGGTGTAAGAAAGTGGTCTAGTTTCATTCTTCTGCATGTTGCTGTCCAGTTCTCCCAGCACCATTTGTTAAAGAGACTGTCTTTTTTCCATTGGATATTCTTTCCTGCTTTGTCAAAGATTAGTTGGCCATACGTTTGTGGGTCTAGTTCTGGGGCTTCTCTTCTATTCCATTGGTCTATGTGTCTGTTTTTGTGCCAATACCATGCTGTCTTGAGGATTACAGCTTTGTAGTAGAGGCTAAAGTCTGGGATTGTGATGCCTCCCGCTTTGGTCTTCTTTAATATTACTTTGGTTATTCGGGGTCTTTTGTGGTTCCATACAGATTTTAGGATTGCTTGTTCTAGCTTCGAGAAGAATGGTGGTGCAATTTTGGTTGGGATTGCATTGAATATATAGATAGCTTTAGGTAGTATTGACATTTTAACAATATTTATTCTTCCAACCCATGAGCACGGAATGTGTTTCCATTTCTTTATATCTTCTTCAATTTCCTTCATAAGCTTTCTATAGTTTTCAGCATACAGATCTTGTACATCTTTGGTTAGATTTATTCCTAGGTATTTTATGCTTCTTGGTGCAATTGTGAATGGGATCAGTTTCTGTATTTGTCTTTCTGTTGCTTCATTATTAGTGTATAAGAATGCAACTGATTTCTGTACATTGATTTTGTATCCTGCAACTTTGCTGAATTCATGTATCAGTTCTATCAGACTTTTGGTGGAGTCTATCGGATTTTCCATGTATAATATCATGTCATCTGCAAAAAGTGAAAGCTTGACTTCATCTTTGCCAATTTTGATGCCTTTGATTTCCTTTTGTTGTCTGATTGCTGATGCTAGCACTTCCAACACTGTGTTAAACAACAGCAGTGAGAGTGGACATCCCTGTCGTGTTCCTGATCTCAGGGGGAAAGCTCTGTTTTTCCCCATTGAGGATGATATTAGCTGTGGGCTTTTCATAAATGGCTTTTATGATGTTTAAGTATGTTCCTTCTACCCTGACTTTCTCGAGGGTTTTTATTAAGAAAGGATGCTGAATTTTGTCAAATGCTTTTTCTGCATCGATTGACAGGATCATATGGTTCTTATCTTTTCTTTTATTAATGTGATGTATCACGTTGATTGATTTGCAAATGTTGAACCAGCCCTGCATCCCAGGAATGAATCCCACTTGATCATGGTGAATAATTCTTTTTATAAGCTGTTGAATTCGATTTGCTAGTATCTTATTGAGAATTTTTGCATCCATATTCATCAGGGATATTGGCCTGTAGTTCTCTTTTTTTACTGGGTCTCTGTCTGGTTTAGGAATCAAAGTAATACTGGCTTCATAGAATGAGTCTGGAAGTTTTCCTTCCCTTTCTATTTTTTGGAATAGCTTGAGAAGGATAGGTGTTATCTCTGCTTTAAATGTCTGGTAGAATTCCCCAGGGAAACCATCTGGTCCTGGACTCTTATTTGTTGGGAGATTTTTGATAACTGATTCAATTTCTTCGCTGGTTATGGGTGTGTTAAAGCTTTCTATTTCCTCCTGTCTGGGTTTTGGAAGTGTGTGGTTGTTTAGGAATTTGTCCATTTCTTCCAGGTTGTCCAGTTTGTTGACATATAATTTTTCATAGTATTCCCTGATAATTTCTTGTATTTCTGAGGGATTGGTTGTAATAATTCCATTTTCATTCATGATTTTTATCTATTTGGGTCATCTCCCTTTTCTTTTTGAGAAGCATGGCTAGAGGTTTATCAGTTTTGTTTATTTTTTCAAAAAACCAACTCTTGGTTTCATTGATCTGTTCTACAGTTTTTTTAGATTCTATATTGTTTATTTCTGTTCTGATCTTTATTATTTCTCTTCTTCTGCTGGGTTTGGAGTGTCTTTGCTGCTCTGCTTCTATTTCCTTTAGGTGTCCTGTTAGATTTTGTATTTGGGATTTTTCTTGTTTCTTGAGATAGGCCTGGATTGCAATGTATTTTCCTCTCAGGACTGCCTTTGCTGCATCCCAAAGCATTTGGATTGTTGTATTTTCATTTTCGTTTGTTTCCATATATTTTTAAATTTCTTCTCTAATTGCCTGGTTGACCCATTCGTTCTTTAGTACAGTGTTCTTTAACCTCCATGCTTTTGGAGGTTTCCAGACTTTTTCCTGTGGTTGATTTCAAGCTTCATAGCATTGTGGTCTGAAAGTATGCATGGTATGATCTCAATTCTTGTATACTTATGAAGGGCTGATTTGTGACCCAGTATGTGACCTATCTTGGAGAATGTTCCATGTGCACTTGAGAAGAAAGTATATTCTGTTGCTTTGGGATGCAGAGTTCTAAATATATCTGTCAAGTCCATGTGATCCAATGTATTATTCAGGGCCCTTGTTTCTTTATTGACCGTGTGTCTAGATGATCTATCCATTTCTGTAAGTGGAATGTTAAAGTCCCCTGCAATTACCACATTCTTATCAATAAGGTTGCTTATGTTTGTAATTGTTTTATATATTTGGGGCCACCATATTCAGCGCATAGACATTTATAATTGTTAGCTCTTCTTGATGGATAGACCCTGCAATTATTATATAATGTCCTTCTTCATCTCTTGTTACAGCCTTTAATTTAAAGTCTAGTTTGTCTGATATAAGTATGGCTACTCCAGCTTTCTTTTGACTTCCAGTAGCATGATAAATAGTTCTCTATCCCCTTACTTTCAATCTGAAGGTGTCCTCAGGTCTAAGATGAGTCTCTTGTAGACGGCAAATAGATGGGTCTTGTTTTTTTTATCCATTCTGATACCCTATGTCTTTTGGTTGGCACATTTAGTCCATTTACATTCAGTGTTATTATAGAAAGATATGGGTTTAGAGTCATTGTGATGTCTGTAGGTTTCATGCTTATAGCGATGTCTCTGGTACTTTGTCTCACATGATCCCCCTTAGGATCTCTTGTAGGGCTGGTTTAGTGGTGACGAATTCCTTCAGTTTTTGTTTGTTTGGGAAGACCTTTATCTCTCCTTCTATTCTAAATTACAGACTTGTTGGATAAAGGATTCTCGGCTGCATATTTTTTCTGTTCAACACATTGAAGATTTCCTGCCATTCCTTTCTGGCCTGCCAAGTTTCAGTAGAGAGATCAGTCACGAGTCTTCTAGGTCTCCCTTTATATGTTAGAGCACGTTTATCCTTAGCTGCTTTCAGAATTTTCTCTTTATCCTTGTATATTGCCAGTTTCACTATGATATGTTGTGCAGAAGATCGATTCAAATTACGTCTGAAGGGAGTTCTCTGTGCCTCTTGGATTTCAATGCCTTTTTCCTTCCCCAGATCAGGGAAGTTCTCAGCTATTATTTCTTCAAGTATACCTTCAGCACCTTTCCCTTTCTCTTCCTCCTCTGGAATACCAATTATGTGTAGATTATTTCTCTTTAGTGCATCACTTAGTTCTCTAATTTTCCCCTCATACTCCTGGATTTTTTTATCTCTCTTTTTCTCAGCTTCTTCTTTTTCCATAATTTTATATTCTAGTTCACCTAGTCTCTCCTCTGCCTCTTCAATCCGAGCTGTGGTCATCTCCATTTTATTTTGCATCTCATTAATAGCATTTTTTAGCTCCTTCTGGCTGTTCCTGAGTCCCTTGATCTCTGTAGCAATAGATTCTCTGCTGTCCTTTATACTGTTTTCAAGCCCAGTGATTAATTTTATGACTATTATTCTAAATTCACTTTCTGTTACATTGTTTAAATCGTTTTTGATCAGTTCGTTAGCTGTCGTTATTTCCTGGAGGTTTTTTTGAGGGGAATTCTTCCGTTTTATCATTTTGGATAGTCCCTGGAGTGGTGCGGAACTGCGGGGCACTTCCTCTGTACTGTCTTGAATAACTTGCATTGGTGGGCGGGGCTGCAGTCAGACCTGATGTCTGCCCCCAGCCCACTGCTGGGGTCACAGTCAGACTGCTGTGTACCTTCTCTTCCCCTCTCCTAGGGGTGGGATTCACTGTGGGGTGGTTTGGCCTGTCTGGGCTACTTGCACATTGCCAGGCTGGTGCTGGGGATCTGGCGTATTAGCTGGGGTGGATTGGCAAGGTGCACAGGGGCGGGAGGGGCAGGCTCAGCTCGCTTATCCTTTGGTGATCCACTTCGAGAGGGGCCCTGCGGCAGCGGGAGGGAATCAGACCCGCCAGAGGGATGGATCCACAGAAGCACAGCGTTCGGTGTTTGCGTGGTGCAAGCAAGTTCCCTGGCAGGAACTGGTTCCCTTTGGGATTTTGGCTGGGGGATGGGCGAGGGAGATGGCGCTGGTGAGCGCCTTTCTTCCCCTCCAAGCCGCGCTCTGTTGTCCGGGGCTCAACAACTCTCCCTCCTGTTGTCCTCCGGCCCTCCCGCTCTCTGAGCAGAGCTGTTAACTTATAACCTTCCAGATGTTAAGTCCCGCTTGCAGTCCGAACACACTCCATCTGGCCCCTCCCCTTTTGCAAGCCAGACTCGGGAGCTCTGCTTTGCCGGCGGGCTGCCCCTCCGCCCTGGCTCCCTCCCGCCAGTCCATGTAGCGCGCACTGCCTCTCCGCCCTTCCTACCCTCTTCCGTGGACCTCTTGTCTATACTTGGCTCCGGAGAATCCGTTCTGCTAGTCTTCTGGCAGTTTTCTGGGTTATTTAGGCAGGTGTGGGTGGAATCTAAGTGATCCGCAGGACGCGCGGTGAGCCCAGCGTCCTCCTACGCCGCCATCTTCTCAGAAGCCCCAAGAGACTCTTAAATATGGAGAACAGACAGAGTTACTGAAGGGGTTGTGGGAAGGGGGATGGGCTAAATGGGTAAGGGCCATTAAGGAATCTACTCCTGAAATCGCTGGTGCACTATGTGCTAACTAATTTGGATGTAAATTTAAAAAAATAAATTAAAAAAATAAAATGGTTAAGATGCTGAATTTTGTGTTATGTATATTTTACCCCCTCCACATACAAAGGATAAAACATGGGATCCTATAAGCCATATCAGGTAAGGTTAAGGGTGAGAGTACGAAGGTGAACAATTCTCCTCAGAAGACAAACTGTGGTTTATTAAGAAAATATTCATAGGACTTTTGGTAAAATCAGGTGAGGCTGGGACACAGTGTAAGAGAGAGAGACAGAGAGGTCATGATACAGAGTTACACTGCTCTATACAAGTGAGACAAACATGCTGTCTCCAGACGGAAACTTACTCTTATGTAAACTGGTTTTTGGTTTTTGGCTGCCTTCCTTGACTTGTACCCTTGGAAATAGGTCAGATTGGGGCCCAAAGATTTAAGAAAGAGGGGGGAGGAGCAGTCTCCAGAGAAGCGGGTGTTTCCAGGACCTGGAGAGCCCAGTTCTTGCTGTTAGTGTTGCCTGGGAATGAAGGCAAGTAGGGTATGTCTTCATGATGAAAGGGAGGCAGTGGGGAGAAGGCCACGAGCTAGCAGGGCTGGGCTGAGCCTTTCAGGGAGGGTCATGGCTAAGTATTGGCTTAGGACAGACAATAGATCAATAGGACAGAGTAGGAAGTCCAGAAATAGATACACACATATATGGTCAATGTGTTTTCAAAAAAGCATGAGAAAATTTTAACAAAGAATGTCTTTTCAGTAAGTAGTGCTGGAACAATGGAATAGCCGCATGGGAAAAGAGCCTGAACCTCGATCTTACCTCACTCTATGCACAAAAACGTAACACAAGATGGATTTTATATCTAAACATAAAATCTTAAACTCTAAACCTTCTGGAAGAAAACATAGGGAGAGCTTTCTGAACTTGAGATATGCAAACATTTCCCTAAACATGAAACAAAATCAAAACAAAACAAGAATTAAAAAACCCTTACCAACCACAGAAGTAAAATGAACTGAACTTCACGAAAATCAACAATTTGTACTCATAAAAATGCACCTTTAAGAAAATGAAAAAATAAGCTATGAACTGGAAGAAAATATTTTCAATACATATAACTGGCAAATACTCCAAAATATACAAGAATCTTCCATGAATCATTAAGAAAAAGACAGTCCAGTGAAAAATGGGGGAAAACTTCACGTGACAACTTGCACATCATCATTAGTTATCAGGGAAAAAGTCCAATGGAAGTCATAACGAGATATCATTTCACACCCGCTAGAATAAATAATAACTTAAAAGTCAAACATTACCTGTTTGAAGATTAGTGACCATCTAGAACTTTGAGTCACTTTTGGAGTAAGGGTGGTGGTTTCCTATAAAGTTAAATAGACTTACCCTATGACTTAGAAACTCCACTCCTTGTACTGAGCAAAGAGATATGAAAAGCTATGTCCACAAAAAGACTGGTATAGAATTTTAAACCATTTATTCATAATAGCCCCAAGCTGTAATCAGCTCAAATGTCCATCAACAACAACAATAACCAAAAACTGTGGTATTGTCATACTACAGTAATAATACTCAGCGATTAGAAGGGATGAGCTACCAAGAGAGGAAACCCCCTGGACGACTCTCATGGACACTATACATTTTTACTGTTGTTGCTTATACAGGTGTATACAGCTGTCAAAACTCATTGACTCTACTCTTATGATCTTCACATTCTACTGTATATACCTACAAATCCTAAGAATTCCAATTATCAACTGTTTAAAAGATACACACTTTAAAGTACAAAGGGAAATATAGTTAAATTAAAAAATAAGAAAAGATATACTATGCAAATCTAACAAAAAGAAACCTAGGCTTGGGGTGCCTGGGTGGCTCAGTTGGTTAAGTGTCCAACTTCAGCTCAGGTCATGATCTCACGGTTTGTGAGTTCGAGCCCCGCGTTGTGCTCTGTGCTGACAGCTCAGAGCCTGCAGCTGCTTTGGATTCTGTATCTCCCCCTCTCTCTGCCCCTCCTCTGCTCACATTCTGTGTCTCTCTGTCTCTCAATAATAAATAAACGTTAAAAAAATTATAAAAAAAAGAAACCTAGGCTAGCTATATTAGTATCTGACATAGTAGACTTTGATACAAGGACTGTTTTAAAATATGAAGACATTTTGCATAATGATAAAAGGGTCAATTCACCAATAAGACATAAAAATCTTGCAAATAATAATATAAGTTTAAAATTATTTAAAAAAATGTTACAGAATTCAAAGGAGAAGTATGTAAATCTACAACCACACTCTATTAATATATTTATATAGAAGGGTGAAAAAATTTGAACAACACTATTAATCATTTTAACTTATTTAAATGTAGTGCACATAGCAGCTGCGGAAAACACATTCTTCTCAAGTATGTGGAATGTTCATAAAGATAGAACATATATTGGGCCATAAAACAAGTCTCAATAAATTTAAAAAATTTCCTGACTCAATTTTCTTCTTCTGTTGTTGTCATCTTGACAACCAGAAACATTGTACCTAATTGAGAAGGTCAGAGAGTTTAAACCAATAGTCCTGAAGCAAGCAGAAAATCACAACTGTGTTAAGTCCTGTATGCATGTGACAAGGTTTACAATGGGGGAGAGAGCTGGTTCAGTGATAGAAGCAGGGAGAAGGGCACAGCACAGCAGAGACAAGCACAGGTGGATCGTGCAGGGTTTTGTTGTTCGTGTTAGGAAGTTCGAATTTTATCTGATACACACAGTGGGTGCAGTAAGATGTTAAGTACGGAAGGGGCATGAACTTTCATTTTAAAGATTGTTCTGGCTACAATATAGAGAAAGGTGATATAACAAGAACAGATGTGGTAGAACACTTAGTAGGTTCCACAGTTCAGGAACCACATTTTCAAAGGGAGTTGCCTGCCTTCATTCCTCCCCAGGGTGGGAATGGCTGCTGCTCTGGAGGTGACTTGGGCTGGATATTGCAGATGGAACAACACCTAAAGGAGAATAAGACCAAAGGGGTCAGTGCCCCTAAGGGGCTGTACTGAGCCAAATATCCCCATGGTCTGGGTGGTTTGTGCAGGAGAGATAAACTTCTGTCTATCACTGGAGACTTGGGTCTCAGCACTGCAGCAGCTAGGGACCCCAGAAGATGAGAATAATTTGCAATGAGAGGTATTATAGGAACAGCACTTATACGCTGATAGAGCGCCTGAACTCTGTTTTGTTTCTCTCTGCTTTGTTTTGAAATCTTGGGACTTTACAAGTGTAGACTGAGTGGAAATGTGAGTGCTAGTGAAGTGACACAACACGCTTTGAAGGGGTGGACGATCAAGCTAATTACTCACGGAAAACTTCTGTCATTATTGCAAAAGTATCAGCAAGAAAGAAAACAAAAATCATAATATAAAGTCATTCACTCTCAAGAGCTGCCTTATGAAACATATAACAAATATCCTGTAAAATCTTACTTTTCTTTTGTTTTCAAAGCGGAAGAATGTATAAGAACACCTGAAGCTAACATGCAGAGTGACAGGAGATTAAAATGCAGAAACCGTGAAGTCTTCTTTTATAATACTGAATTTAATTGTAAAGGCTGGAGCTGCTGAGTAATTGGGGAAACATTTATCAAGCTTGCTGCCAAAGCCGTGGTGAAACCGTGATGCAGGGCAAACAAAGCACAACTGATAAGGTGTCTCTGTTAAATAACATATTTGCAGGAAAATTATGAGTATGACCAGCAGCAACTTTTCCAAGTAGGACAAAGATAACATAATTCCCTGAAAACTGATGAAGTCATGGGATGCCTGGGTGGCTCAGTTGGTTAAGCTTCCAACTTCAGCTCGGGTCATGATCTCACAGTTCGTGGGTTCAAGTCCCACATTGGGCTCTGTGCTGACAGCTCAGAGCCTGGAGCTTGCTTCCAATTCTCTCTCTCTCTCTCTCTCTCTCTCTGCCCCTCCCCTGCTTTCACTCTGTCTCCCTTTCTCTCAGAAATAAATAAACATTAAAAAAAATTGAAATTATGAAGTCACTGAACTTATGAACTCAGCTAATCCTTTGGTGTTTGCTAGCTATGAACTGAATAAAGACTGTGAAGACATTTTGCAACCGCAAAATTCTGACAAACTGTACAATTGGAGAAGAGATTTTCAAATATATAGGCAACTTCCTGGCATTAACGATAGATTGGAGTAGAACATAGACTGGAAATGAGGCATTGGGATGAGATCAGATGGGCTAAAGCCACATTAGCCAGCCCCAGAGCAGACATTCCATGCAGTCAGTCCATCACACTGGAAACAAAATCTACTTGCTGGTATGTTCGACAGAGAGGTTCTTGACACTTTAGAGAGGCACAACATTGTTAATCATGTTAAGTACTTGCTCAGCTTGCTGGAGTATGGCATTGACTATAATCAGACTCTATTTAAGAAGGAATCACTTAGGCTTTTCATATGGAAAAGTCCTCAAATCCATTTGTTATGAGAAAATTACAAAATATTTCTTAACAAAACCTTCCGTCATTGGGATTATCTGTAAGTTTAGGACCAGTAGAGGATCTTACAAATACATTTACTAATAAGAACAACCTAATTTTACCCTTACAAGTAAAATGCCAACTCCCAGTGTTGGTTGGTACTAATACACAGTTGCTCAACTGATAAAACGCTATATCTTCATCTTAAAGTAACTAATGTCAAGGTGGACATCATTTCTTAACAACTGAGGTCCGTGCTCACTGAGGAATTGAGTTTTGTGCGTGCATTTGAAAAAAATCTGTTTCTTACTGTATTTGGTGTTGTTTGAAAGTTTAAAGTTAATGGTATTTGGCTTTTTAAATATTTATTTTTAAGGGGCTCCTGGGTGGCTCAGTGGGTTAAGCGTCCGACTCTTGATTTCGGCATAGGTCATGATCTCAGTTCATGAAATCAAGCCCTGTGTGGGGCTCCATGCTGACAGTGCAGAGCCTGCTTGGGATTCTTTCTCTTCCTCTCTCTGCCTCTCCCCGACTCGTGCTCTCTCTATCTCTCAAAATAAGTGAAATACACTTATAAATAAATAAATACTTTAAAAATTCACTGTAATAAAAACAAGTGATGCTTCTTTTCCATTGGTATAAGATACTTGGCCTGGTAAAAGTAAAGTACCATCCAGTCATCAGTGTAAAGGACTGCTATTTTTCATGTATAATCTACCAATTTCTCCATAATTATGGTTGAGAAATATGCTACAATTCCGTAGGTATTCTTTTCTTATTTTTTTTAATGTTTATTTATTTTTGAGACAGAGAGAGACACAGCATTAGCAGGGAAGGGGCAGAGAGAGAGGGAGACACAGAATGTGAAACAGGATCCAGGCTCTGAGCTGTCAGCACACAGCCCGACGCGGGGCTCAAACTCACGAACTGTGAGATCATGACCTGAGCCGAAGTCGGACGCTTAACCGACTGAGCCACCCAGGTGCCCCAAGGTATTCTTTTCTTATTAAAGTCTCATAATAATCTTGGAAGTGTTTTGATAATTAAAATAACCATTAAACAGAATGTCACTTAATAGCCAGTTATTTTTCCATATTTCCGATCACTTTTATTTATCAACATTACCCTTTTAGAAAAATTGGAAGTCAAAAAGTTTAAATTGCTCAAGGTCACACAGCTAGGGAAAATCAGAGCCAATATTTTACTCCAGGTCTTTCTGAGTCCAGAATACATGTGCTTATATGCTATACTATAGTTTCATTCCTTTAAATAAGTTAGGAAATATGGTAAATCAGATATTCCAAATATCTTTCTGCTACAAAATACCTAGAAATGTGGGGTACATTACCACATATATCATTTAACATGAATTGCTGAACTCATAAGGAATAATGAAAACCTCTAGAGGCTAAACATAAGTAAGAAGCAAAATAAAATATTAAGTAAAGTTTTAAACCATTATTGTCCTGAAGTTACTTGTGATTATGAGAATTTTAATAATTCTTAATAGTAATGCTTGAAATAGAAAACAAGCCTTGAGTCCAAAACACATGGTGAATGGGACCCACCTCCTACCAACCCCCAAGGTACTTAAAATAGGTTTCCAGATTGGTGAAGTCCTGGAGTGGCTGGCAGAATAAACACCAGTTCTTTTTACAGGAGAGTATTTTCAATCCAGGCATCTGAATTAGCCAAATATGAATTTTCAGTCAAAAACTGTCAAACATTTGAGGAAACCTGACACCATGAATGAACGACAGAAGAGACAAAATAGACCAGAATTAAATGCCTGTAATTTAAGATACTAGAATGATCAATTTCAGACCATTTGGCTGAAATACTCAAAAGCCTTAAATAAAAAAAGGAGAATTTAGAAATAAAACTAATAAATAAGGGAATATCAAAAAATGGTCAAAAGTTCTAAAGAACAAACCAAACTTCTAGAAATTAGATAAGTAGATGATAGATGATAGATAGATAGATAGACAGATAGATGATAGATAGATAGAAAGAATAAAGCAAAAAAGGCCACAAACAGATTGAAGAATATTTTTTAAAGAACTAAAAAGGACATTAGTAAACTATGGGATACATCTGAAGAAATTACCCAAAATTGCACATGAACAGAAATGGAGAGAAAATATAAGCGAGAGGTTAAGAAGTATGGAAAACAGATCAAGAAGATCCAACATATAGTTAAATTGGAATTCCTACAGAAGATAATACAGATAATGGGGGTAAGCGGGAAGAGGTGTTGCTAAAAATTCCCCAGACTTAATGAAATATACGAACCATTACATTTATTCAATTCTGTCTCCAGAAATCACAATATGCCCTAGCAGGGTAAACAAAGAGGAAATCTGTACTGAGACATGTTGTAGGAAAAGTTGTAGGAAAAGAATGCCAGAGACAAAGAGGCTGTATTAAAACTAGCTAAAGGAAAAAAGGTTACCCACAAAGGTATGAAATTGGCCAGCGGCAGATCTCAATAGCAATACCAACTGAGCAGAATAACTGGAAAATAACCTCGATGAACTCAGAGAAAATACCTGTCAACCTAGAATCATACTCCCCTTTCAATCATCACTACTCTCCTTCCAAAAACAAGGGTGACCTGAAGATATTTTTAGATCAACAAAACAAAAGATTGCTTTGGGTAGTACAGACATTTTAATATATTTGTCCTTCCAATCCATGAGCAAGGGATGTTTTTCCACTTCTTTGCGTCTTCTTCAATTTCTTTCATAAAATTTCTATACCTACAACCTAGCAACTGCACTACTACATATTTATCCAAAGGATACAAAAATGTTGATTAGAAGGGCACATGAGCCCCAATGTTTATAGCAGCACTATCAACAATAGCCAAAGTATGGAAAGAGCCCAAATGTCCATCGACTGATGAATGGATAAAGAGGATGTGGTATATGTATACAACGGAGTATCACTTGGCAATCAAAAGGAATGAAATCTTGCCATTTGCAACTGTGTAGATGGAACTAGAGTGTATTATGCTAAGCAAAATAAGGCAGTCAGAGAAAGACAAATACCACATAATTTCACTCATGTGGAATTTAAGAAACACAACAGATGAACATGGGGGAGGGAAGGAAAAATAAGATAAAAACAGAGAGAGAGGCAAACCCTAAAAGACCCTTAAATACAGAGAACATGCTGAGGGTTGCTGGAGTTTTTGTGAAGATTAGAGTTAATACACAGAAAGCATTTTACATCAATAACTAGCTCTTAATCAGTATTCAAGAATGTAACTATCATAACTTGTAAGCAAAGAAATTGACTTACACTTAAGTAAATCTAAACCAGCCCTAACTTTACAGAACAGTAATGTCTTATTGGGGGTTAAAAAAAAATAACAGAATTAAAATTACAGACAAAAATAATATGGATGAATTTCTAAGCATATTCTAGGAGAATATATTTGCCATTTAGTTATAAGGTTATCACATGCAAAAATGTATACATGCTTAGTAAAAGTCTAAATGGATCGAAAAATTATTAATATAAAGTTCAAGATGAAGTGTTACCTCCAGTGAGGAGATAAGAGAATGTGATTAAAGATGTTTACGTTAAGGACCTCCACTGTTTTCGTAATATTTAATTTCTTAAGTTGTGGGAACAGTTATTAACTGTATCACACCCTACATCTTTTGTATGTTTTAATATTTCACAATAGATTTAGAAATTCATTGACCAGTGTTACTAATTGCCTTGCCATTCTCCCTTGATTACAATAAGCCTTATCATTTCTTGGTCATTTTTCACTGGAGCAATTTCTGTTCTATCAATATCATATAAATGGCTTTGGCTTAGTTTCCATAGCTTGGAGATTTTTTTTTAAGTTTATTTATTTATTTTGGGTGGGGGGACAGGCAGAGAGAGAGGGAGGGACAGAATCTCAAGCAGCTCCCTACTGTCATCACAGAGTCCGATGTGAGGCTCGAACCCACAAACTGTGAGATCCATGACCTGAGCTGAAATCGAGTCGGACCCTTACCGACAGAGCCATCCAGGTGGCACAAAGTTTTCATAGCTTTGTACCTGTTTCTTTTCAGCTGGGTTGTAACAACAACATAAAAAAATTGTTTATGTTTAGAGTCCGCTGACGCAGGTTTATATATATATCTATTCATTTGCATCTTTATGGGCTCTAGGATGTTAGGAGGTATTTTTCATTGTCATTATTCGACACGTTTCAAAAGTACATTTTAAATACTTTCTATGTGCCAGGTATTGAGATAAAATAGGGAACAAGACAAGCAAATTTCCTGCTCTAATGGGAGATTCGGAAAAGTAAAATGGTTATTTTCCTCAAAGCATCCAGGATGCCAGTATACTCTAGTGCTCTCCAAAAACAATCTACAAAAACTTAAGAGCATGATTTTGATGTTACGTCAGGTCAATAGCTCATCCAGTTCAGCATTTTGATTTTATTGGTTTCCCTATAAGACAAACGATAGACAAATAACCTTATAAAAATTTTGAAGGCTAGCTTTGTTTAGTAAACACCCTAGATTCTTTTACTATTCTACTAGGAATCTACCATTCATAAATGTATTCAAGTTTTATTTGGAGTCTGTATATATTAGCACGTGATTCCTCTTGAAGTGATTTATTTGACAGGTTAACGATCCTTATGTCTTTGTGTCCCCTAACAGGTCCCTTTCTAACTTGAAGGCATGAGTGGAGAAACGAAAAGAGAATTCCCAATTACCTCTTCTAACCCTCCACTGAGGTGCTGAGCTGTGATGGTTTCTCCAGCCAAACATTTGCTCAGCTGGCCTGCTCAGATTGGTCCCCAAACGAGGCTGTGTCCTGGACATTTGGCAACAATTTGTCTCAGTTCTCTCTCCACACTGCAGAATTTCTCCAAGGGCTGGTCCACACCAGCAGCATCGCCAAGATTACTTGGGGAATTAGCCTTGTCAGGCCCCACCTCAGACCTACTGAATCAGAAACTCAAAGAGTGTTTTCCTGGTAGTTTGCATTTTAACTCATCCTCCAAGTGATTCTGAAGCACACTCAAGTTTGAGAACTGCAGAGTGGTAACCATTTCTGCAAAAATATTCTAAAGGATGAAGGTCTCAGAGAAGGAGGCACTGATTGTTAGTGGAGAGTTTTCACCCTTGCATCAGGAATCAGTTCTGGGTACAATAATGAATAAAGGTGATCCTCATAGGAGTTGGTCAGAGTAACAGCAATGAGGCAGGAGAGAGGTGTCTAGGTGCCCAGTGACTCTTCAGTTATTCAGCAATATTTTATTAACCCAACCCCATGTGTGGTCACCTGTTTGCTCTTATTTTAATCTTTATAATGTTTTCTAGGTCTTAAAAATGTCCTTACAAAGTGGGTTACGTAAGGATCCATCCTGGCACCTTGTTTTGCCTGATGGTTTTCTGCATGGAGGATACTGTTCTGTTTCTTCTGTCTATTGGCTCAAATTTGCTAGCTCTCCTGAGTCCCCAGAGAACTCCTCTAGTGATTATTATAGGGACCACATTGCTCATCCTTATTTAACCATTTAATTACGTTTTAAACTCTTTTAACATGTTGTTTTCAAATCTAATTTACTTAAAAGTGTCTGTTATGATGTCATGTGCCTCATAGCATCCACTAACAGAAGACTTCATTAAGAGCAAAATTCGAGAATGGATGTAATCAAGGCTCCATTTTGATGTCTGGCACTGATAAAACAAAACAAAACAAAACAAAACAAAAAAACACAATGAACTCTCCTAGAAAGAAAGCAAAACTTCATGAAACTGTCAGGACCAGCCCCATTTCCTGAGCTAAAGGCTATGCTTTGTATGCAGCAGGGAGTACTTGACCTCCACTCTTAGTGGGATTTGGAATGAAGGTTGACTTTGGCCTTGAATAATTTATTTTATTTAAAACATTTTTTAAATGTTTATTTATTTTTGAGAGAAGCTCAGAGCATGAGTGGGGGGGGGGGGCAGAGAGAGAGGGAGACAGAATCGGAAGCAGGCTCCAGGTATGGAGCAGCCCGATGTGGCACTCGAACCCATGAACTGTGAGATCAAGCCGAAGTCGGATGCCCAACCAACTGAGCCACATAGGCTCCCCTGCCCTTGAAGAATTTAAAGAACTCAGGAGTCTTCCTTAGTTGACTCAGAACCAAGCCAAAGAATCTTTACAACTAGTCCTGTTAAGACCTTGTCTGATGCTAGCAGCTTTGTTTTGGGGTCAAATCTTCACCTCTATGGAAGCTGGGTCTATGCCTCTGGTCTGGGTCCTGAGTCACATCTTCAGAACCTTCTTGGCTTCCCTGCCAGGAGGTTCAGGCCTGCCTCATCTCAGTGACTATGCTCCTGCTGCTGGTACTATGTGTACCTGGGACTCTCTGAGGCTTTCTGCCAACCTTTATCTCTATTCACCTTCCTACTGAAACACCTAGGTTTCTGATTACCTCTCTGCTTTTCCTGACCAGACCTCCCCTCATCACCTGCCAAAGGCACCACCACACCCTGATTCTGTGTCAACAGGAGCCTAACCCTTCACACCTGGCTGCAGTTCATTTCTAACTCCTGTGCAAGACTGCGTCAAGTGCACACTTTTCTGAAAGACTTATAAAGAGCTGAGCTTTATAAGACAGTGAGCTTTCTAGCATTAATATATGATCCTCTCCTCTAGCTCCATAAAAAGAAATATAATCTCTGTCCCGGCTAGGGCAAAGACACTCTGAGGATAGCCAGGCAAGGTCTACTGGCCTTTTGTCCATTCGGGAAATGAGAACTGACTGAGGAGGGCAAAAGGGAGTAGTGAATGCAGCTGTGCCCACTTGGGAAGCTGGACCTGACAGTCAGTCTTCCTGGGAATGTGTCATGAAAACGTTCATGACACATGAACACATGCTACATGGAAACATTCCTCAGTGTCCATGCATAACAGCTAAGTAGGTACCCTACAGACATTGGTGGTTTAAAATCATGCAGGATTTTACACTGTAAATATTTATGATTACTTAATACAGAATAATGGTTAATATTTAGGCATATTATGAATCTTATTTTAGAAAGTTTTGGAGAAACAAAAACATCCTGGGGAGATTTGGAGTGGGCAAGACCAGGAGTAATGGGGTGTTTGCAGCTTTATAATGGGTCCCTCAGGCTCCTTCTTAGGTTTTGTTTTTTAACTTAATAAGTTTGACATGTTACAATTTGTAAACTTAAGGTGTTCAGCTTATCACTCTGATACATTTATATACTGCCAGTATATACATGTAATATGATAAAGTAATATGACTGCCATTGAAGAAGTGTTTCCCACATTATATAATTTTAGTACAGTGCTGCTGACTATATCATTATAATGTGCATTAGGTCTCTGTGTACTTAGTTTGCATCCATTATCCCCTCACTCCCCATCCCCTGGTAGCTACCATTTTACTCTCCATTTTTTTTCACAGGTTTAACTGTTTTTAGATTCTACATATAAGTGATATCAGTACCTACCTGTCTTTCTCTGCCTGACATAGCTCACTTGGCATAATGTGCTTACGTCCATCCATGTTGTTGCAAATGGCAGGGTATCTTCCTTCTCGTGGCTGAATACTATTCCTCTGTGTGTATGTACCACATCTTTTTTACCCACTTATCTGCTGATGGATATTTGGGTTTTTCCATATTTTGGCTATTGTGAATAATGTTGCAAAAAACATGGGGGTGCATAGATTTTGTCAAAATTCTGTTTTTATTTCCCTTGGGCATATAGCCAGAAGCAATGCTGGATCACACAGTAGTACTATTTTCCATTTTTAAAGGAAACTTCATATTATTTTCCATAGTGGTTGGACCCATGCACGTTCCTGCCAACAGTGTATCAAGAGTTCCCTCATCACCACATCCTTGCCACCACCTGTTGCCTCTTGTTCTCTTAACGCAGTTCTTTAAAAAAATTTTTTTAATGTTTATTCTTGAGAGAGAGAGAGACAGAGAGAGAGAACAAGCAGGGGAGGGGCAGAGAAAGAGGGAGACACAGAATCCGAAGCAGGCTCCAGGGTCTGAGCTGTCAGCACAGAGCCCGACGCGGGGCTCAAACCCATGAACCCCAAGATCATGACCTGAGCCCAAGTCAGATGCTTAACCGACTGAGCCACCCAGGTGCCCCTGCCTTTAGTTTTCTTAATGATAGTCATTCCACAGGTGTGAGATGATGTCTCAGTGTGGTTTTGATTTGTGTTTCCCTGATAATTAGTGACGTAGAGCATGTTTTCATGCGCCTGTTCACCATTTTTCTGTCTTCTATAGAAAAATGTCTTTTTAGGGGCGCCTGGGTGGCACAGTCGGTTAAGCGTCCGACTTCAGCCAGGTCACGATCTCACGGTCCGGGAGTTCCAGCCCTGCGTCAGGCTCTGGGCTGATGGCTCGGAGCCTGGAGCCTGTTTCCGATTCTGTGTCTCCCTCTCTCTGCCCCTCCCCCGTTCATGCTCTGTCTCTCTCTGTCGCAAAAATAAATAAATGTTGAAAAAAAAATTTAAAAAGAAAAATGTCTTTTTAGTTCTTCTGCTCATTTTTAAATTGGATTATCTGGATTTTATTGCTGTTGATGTTGTCGTTAAGTTATGTTAGTTCTTTATATATTTTGGGTGTTAACCTCTTATCTGAAATATGGTTTGCAAAAACTTTCTGCCATTCTGTAGGCTGTTGGTTCATTTTATTAAGTTCTTATAATGGGTTAGTCAAAAGGAGCAAAAGCAGGAGTGGCGGTCAATCCCTCAGGTTTTTGCGAGGACAGCACTCGCGATGACACCATCTGTAGTTCCTTATCACCTGCTGATCACGTGGGGGAAATGATGCCCTGACTAAATCTGACACTAGTCAGTTTCAAAACAGCCTGTGCGCGACTCAGTGGTTGGAATACAGATGACACAGCTGGTGGCATAGGGGCCTTTCCCTTCTCCAGTCCAGCTTGATGTCATGGCGATGCGGTTGCGGCTAGCTGCCCTCCAAGGAGAGACACACCCTCCAGCTAAGGATGCTTCAGGCCATAGGTTATGCACACTGATCTTCACCCTCAGGCTTGTAACAGGGAAAAGACAAAGACTTAGCTGAGAATGGCTTCTCTACCACCCATTTCCCAGCTAAAACAGGCTCTTGAACCATCAGGATGGCTGCTGAATTTCTAGAACTGTTCTGGAGTTGGTGTCACTGAAAGAGTCTCAGTGACTTCCAAGGGATTTTTTAACCAGCTCTGCGGAGAGAAGTGTCAGTCTAATGGTTCTTCGGGGGGCTCAGAATCAGGGGTTTCTGTTGAGCCACTAGAGCCTGTGATGCCTGACTTGTAGGTACCTGGGGACTGGGGCCACACTGCAGATTGCCTCCTAGGGTCGCGTACCAGACTTTGAATTTAGCCCTTCGTGAGCATGATTTGTTTGACCAACCAAAATGTTTCCATTTCCACTTTGTCCATGTGTTTCAAAAATAGAGAAATGTCCACTCAGACAAACTTCAAGTAAACAAACTGCTGGGTGTCATGTAAACTTTAGTTACTCCTGGAATTTCTACTGGTTTGAGATGGAAAGAATGAGGTGCTTCATTTCTGTGGAATTTGAGCTTAACATGGATTTAAGCCTCTAGTGCTGTGCAAAAGCCATGGGAGCCAAACTCAGGAAATTGTCCTGCACCTCCTTCTATAACAACACTATGCTCTCTGAGTCGCATTCCTTTGTTGACCATCAGATTGCTAATATTCCAGAAGGGAAGCCCTTTCTTAGCCATCTTTGTATTCCTAACTCGTTGCTTGGCACACCATCAACTCAGCAAATGTTTGAGTTCATTAATTAAAGGGTGACTAAATCGTCAGGTGGTGGCCACACTCCAGAGATATTTAAGGATGTGCTTGAGACCTTTCTAAGTCTTCTTTTTAAGGAGTATATTCTATCGTGTCTATCCACATCCCATGACCTTAGAAAACTTTTGTTGGTTTTTGAGAACAGCTGACCACTTCTCACTAAGCAACCCAGATTCAACCTGGTCCTATTTTCTCAGGCTGTGACGGTAATACATTACAGATTGTGATCTCAATTGGAAAGATGCCAATTTTAGCGAAATAAATCTACTTCTTCAGAAACTTGAGCTTTGGCTCTGAAAGGTATTTTGGCCCAAATCTTTATATTGCTTAGGCATTAGAAATTTTGGCTTCCGTACTCTTTTAATGAGACACGAGGTGCTGGGGACGAATCTTTGGGCAGACTTGGCAGAATGTTCCCTGTAACAGGGTGAACTGCTTCCTTTTAGTGATACACAAGGGTTAAAGACGCTCATTCTGACTTTTGAGTTAGGACCTCCAAAACTTAAACATTCAGCATTGTTTTTGGCAGACTCTGGGTCTGGGATGGGGCATTCATAAACAAGACTGGGATGGAGAGAAACATCTTTTCATAGGTCCCATGGATGTTGACAGTCATACAGGCTCATTGCAACTGACTCCATGTAACATCAATATGGTCACTTTTGGGACCTTCAAAGCTCACTTGACAACAGACTTGGGACTCTCCCATGAATCAGCCCATCATTCTGACTGATCCCAGAGTACTGTGGTGGCTGACTTGAGCAGGAGGCAAAGACATTTGTAATATGTTCACTCCACTTTCAATTTCTTCAAATAATTATTAGTAATATTATGCTCCCTTATATTCTTCAGGCTTTATCATTTATAAAATGCTGCCATATTCGTTACACATTAAACTGGCAATATTTTTAAAAATTCTTCTACTCCATAAAGACCATGTCCTATAGCTGTAATTCTGTCTCCATGGGATCAAGGAAGGGAAGTGGGCAAATGCCATCTGGGGAGAGGAGAGAGATAGTAAAGAGAAAAGCCTCTTGACATGAAGGGGAAGAAAGGGAAGCATTTTGGCCTGGAAAGTGGGAAGGAAGAGAAGCAAGGTCAGAGCAAGTATTGTTATGCCCAGAATTCATGATCCCCAAAGACCACTAGGGAGCCAAGTCTGATTCTGATGTAAAAGCAAAAGAGCCTTTATTCGAGCTAGCTCGAGCTCAATCCCCTACCTGCACCAACACAGCAGTGAGATACCGGGGAGAGAGAGCGAGTTTCAAAAGGACAAAGGTTTTATTGGGGCCTAGGGGCAGTTGGTGAGGTAATGGCTGTGGCCTCAGCCAATTGGCTGGGGAAGGGTCCGAGTCCTGTTAGGCAGGTGAGCGGGGGTTACTCAAGGGGAGGAGGTGTGGTCAAGGTGAAAGACACAGAACAAGATGGAGTCAGCCGGTGTAGGCTTGCCCTTTCAGTATCTTGGCTTCTGCTTCCACACATAGAACAAGTGGAAATGCCAGAATCCTGGGAAAGGATGTTAGACAGGTTGAGGTTAAAGCCAAATACGTAGGGGTGTGTGCTCAGATCCTCATTTAGGACTCTGAGAATACCCTCTGTTTGGAAGTTTCCAAACAATGTGAGTGAACTCCAGCAGGAAAGAGAGAGAGAGTGGGGGGTAAGAGAAAGGAAGTCAATACTTTTAAGCCTCCCACAGCTCCTGTACAGTATGCTATGGAAAGAACTAGAAACAGCCACACCTCTCGGAGAGCATAGATAGTAGCTGAGCTGGAATACAGTGGACTTGTTCTGGGGTCACTGTAAAACAGGAGAGGAGACCCTCCTGTTGGAAGATGTGACTGAATCTCAGAGGTGTTGCAGCCCAAGCCATGGTCAGGCTGAATTAGTGAGGGAGAGCTACCGGCCCCTGATGGAGATGAAACAACCCTACAAACGAAGTGCCACATGAGGGGCTGAGACAGAATCACACGTGGGTCCCTAGAAGGACAACACTGTGAAGCAGAGCAAGCAGGTGTCCCTGAAGGGAGAAGTGAAATTGGGCTAGGCCTTCAAGGTGAGACAGACCAGAATGATGAGAGATGAAACTGGTTCAGGAGATAGGGCAAGTTTGTGGGATGTTTTTAAGTCACACCAAGGAATTTGGACTTTGTCCGAAGGGCCACACCCCAAAGAGTATTGTGTAGAGCACTTGTTCATTGGGATATTAATAAGTGTACCATCAAAAAACGGGGGAAGATTCATAGTGTAAATTTTGGGAAACAATGAATTAAACATCCCGGTCTCTTCAATATACTAACGTGCATTAAGAAGAATACAATGGGAAACACAGGCTAGATCAGAGAGACAAGAAACAGACCAGGGGAGATCTTTATGCACGTTTGAGTGGGAGCGTCTCAGGACAGGGACCATGTTGCCGACTGAGAGAATGGAAAGAAAGACACTGACTGGAAAGTCATTAACCAGGCAGAATTGCTGAGGCATTAGTTCTGAGCGCCTACAGGGGGCGGAAGAAATGGAAGAGCCACAGTTTCAAGCTTGAGGAACCTGTAGGAGAGGGAAATCTCCTGCATTGTTTACCGACGCTAGAGGCCACTAGAGGGCGCGCTGCTTCAGGAGTAAAGGGGACCAGTTTCAGACCTCTGCGTTTGACACAGAACAGGCTATCTAGGTGGAAATGGCCTGTAGACAATTAACAATTGAATACTGAGGCTCAGGGCAGAAGGCAAAGCCAGAGATGACCTTCTCCATACTGATCACAAGACCTCAGGCCAGAGTGGGTCTCCTTGCTGCGCCGGACCTTCTTCCAGGTCTCTCATGCAAGTCTGCCCTTGTCATATGTTGCCAGCTGCCCTGGATTTTTTCCGTTTTCTCTTCCCTTTAAAAGTGACCAGTCCTGTACCTCACTTCCTAGGACCCAATTTTCCGCAAAACCAGTGATTTTTCAAACTGTGGTCCTAGGGAACACTGATGTTCTACTAGCTGGTTCTAAGTGTTCCATCACCAAAATGAGCAATGCTGGTCTTTTCCTTGAAAAAATAATGAGCGAGTAGCTTAACAGTTCTCAATTTTATTTTTCTTTCAGCATTTTTTTCTTAAGCCTTAGGCACCTGATAACATTAGTATACTAGCAAGTATTAGCAGATGGCAACATAAGTGAACAAGGAGGAAATGAGTGCCAACCTAAACTACTCAGAACGCATTGATTATATTTGACTTGACAGCTCTCTTTTGTGGATATTAGATACTAGTGCTAATGATTATAATTTCATATGAAAACCTATTTTATTTGTGTTCATGAAATAATTTCAATAAAAATTACATACATAAATATTCCATAGTGATCCGTAAATAACCCAGAACTCAAATTGTTCCAGCATGTGCAAATATTTAAGAAACTCCTTCAGAGCCAAAAAACTGAAATTGGAAGGATTTCATTTATTTAACAAATTTGTTATTCCCTACAACACCATATACTAGTGTTGTAGAGAAACTCAGTTGTGGATCTCAATTCACACTGCTTCTTCCATGGTCATCCAGAGAAGTGGACACTCTGAGAATAGTATACATTTCTCAGATGCCCTTGGCCATGTGAACTTGTTCTTGGAAACAAACATTGCAGGAATGATCTTTAGTACTCTCAGCCCTTCCCCCCCAAATTTCCTGGCATGATGCTCCATGTTCTTTTCCCACCTAATGGCTAGGCATTGGCATGTTGGGCAACATTGAAAGCCAACCACTGAAGGTGGCAGAGTGTCCGTTGGACTGGCTATTGAACTGCTAAACTGCATGTGAAAGACTTTTCCTGATGGCCAGAAACCCACTCTCTTATCAGTTAACTGTGTTAGAAATAAAACTTCACGGTGTTTAGTTACTGGCATTTTGTGGTTTATTTTAATAGTACCCAAATAATAAAATGGGTGACTTTCAAATGCCTCATATTAGGTGAAAGAAGCCAGACTCAGAAGGCTACATACTCTATAATTCCATGTACATGACATCTGTGATAGGCAAATCACTAGGTACAGAAAACTGATCAGTGTTCACCAGAGGCTGAGGATGGAGAGATGTTGACTACAAAGGATCAGGGAGGAATTTTGGAAGTTGATGGAAATGCTCTGGTATTAACAGTGGTTACATGGCAGTATGCATTTGTCAAAACTCACACAGAAATGTTCACTTAAATGGGTGAGTTTTATTTATTGTAACTCAAGTTTTTAAATGTTCGCAAAAAGAAAACTTTTGTACTTTATTTTTAAAGAAAAAGAACGCACCATGCAAACACTAATCAAAAGACATCTGAATCAACTACAGGCATTTCCGTTTTTATTGCTCTTTACCTTACAGCACCTTGCAGATACTGCAGATTTTTTACAAATTGAAGGTTTGTGTCAACCTGCAAATCTATTGGCATCATTTTTCCAACAGCATTTGCTCACTTCAGGTCTCTGTGTCACATTTTGGTACTTAGTTGCAATATTTCAAAATTTTTCTCATTATTATATTTGTTATGGTGATCTGTGATCAGTGGTTATGACTTGTTGAAAGCTCAGATGATAGCTAACATTTTTTTTTAGCAATAAAGCGTTTTTTAATTAAAGTATGCATATTATTTTTTAGACATGCTATTGCACACTTAATACAATACAGTATAGTAAAACATAACTTTTATATAACTTTACATAACTTTTCATATATAAACAAAACTAGGAAACCAAAAAATTCACTTGACTTACTTTATTGCAAAGGTCTGGAATGGAACCCACAGTATCTCCAAGGTATACCTGCATATTAATATCAAAATTAACTTCAGAAAAGAGAATACTATCAGGTATAAAGTGAGATATTTCATAAGGACAAATAGATCAATTCATCAAGAATACATACCTATGCTAAATATGTATTTATCTAATAATAAAGCTTCAGAGTACGTGTAGCAAAATCTATAAGAACTTCAATAACAAATATATAAATCAACCAAAAAAAATTCTCTCACCATAAGAAATTAGAAGGATAAGACAAATTAAATACAAACTAATTATAAGAAGAAAAAAGAAAGATAGGAGCAGAAGTCAATGAAATAGAAATAAAACAATAGAGAAAACAAAAAACAAAAAGTTGATTCTTTGAAGTGATCAATAAAACTGATAAACTTCTAGCAACATTGACAAATGGAAAAAGCCCCCAAGCACTAATTACCGATTTCAGGAACAACAGAAAGGATATGACTACAAATGCTACAGATATAAAATGTTAAGAAGGGTCTGCCATGAATTTAAATGGATAAATTCCCTGGAAAAAACACAAATTGCTAAAGTTCTCTCAAGACGAAATGTAAAACTTTGATATCTCATTATCTATTAGAAAAAATTAGATTCATGGTAAAACATTCTAAAAAAGAAAACCCCAGTCTCTGGTGAAATCTTTAAAACAGACGAAACAAAACATCTATGCAAACAGTCCCAAAAAAGGGAAGAGAGAAGAACATTTCACTATTATTTTATGAGATTAGCATTATCTTGATACCAAAATCAGATAAAAATATTATAAGAAAAGGAAACCACAAAAATGAATATCCCTCATGAATAAAAACAGTAAAGTATAAGACAATTGAATAAGCAGTACATAAAAAGGATAATTTATCATGACTAAGTGCAATTTTCCCCAAGTATGCAAGTTTGTTTTAACATCCAAAATTAATTAATGTAGTCCACTATAGTAAGAGACTAAAAATAAAAAGGGGAAAAAAAGGCATTATCAAACCAAGAGATGCAGAAAACATTTTGACACAATTCAATATTCATGTAAGGTAGCTAATTTAGAAATAGAAAGGAATTTCCAAAGCAGCCACAGCTAACATTCTGAGTAGCAGAAGACTGTTTTCCCTTTAAAATCAGACTAAGGCAAGGATGTTTGCTCTTACCACTTCTTTTATTTTTTTTAATGCTTATTTATTTTGGAGGGAAGGGGGTGGGGAGAGGGGCAGAGAGAAAGGGGCAGAGGATCCCAAGCAGGCCAGGCGGGTGCTGACAGCAGGAAGCCAGAAGCCATCTCTAACTCCCTCCTGAAATCATGACCTGAGCCAAAGTAGGGCTCTGAGCCGACTGAGCCACCCAGGTGCCCCTTACCTCTTCTATTCAACTAGAGAGGCCTATCTAGAGCAAAAAGGGAGAAAATTAACACATAGAGTTCTTAAAAGTTATTAAGACCCCCTTTTTATCACAGACTGCATAAATGTCTACATAGTGTATATCTTTTTTTTTTTTTTAACCTGTATTTGTTTTTGAGACGGAGAAAGAGCATGAACGGGGGAGGGTCAGAGAGAGGGAGACACAGAATCTGAAACAGGCTCCAGGCTCTGAGCTGTCAGCACAGAGCCCGACGTGGGGCTCGAACTCACAGACTGCGAAATCATGACCTGAGCCGAAGTCAGCCGCTTAACCGACTGAGCCACCCAGGCGCCCCCTACATAGTGTATATCTTAAGGAATCTGTATTAAAAGTTACTAGAATTAAAAAGTAAACTTGGAAATGTCTTAGGATACAAGGTAAATATTCAAAATCTATTGTATTTCTACATACTAACAACAAACAATTGGAAATTAAAGTAAAAATAAGAATATCATTTACAATATAATTATAAAACAGGAAATACTCAAGGAAAGGTTTTACCAAGTATTGCAATACACTGAAAACAGCAGACATTACTGAGAGAATTTAAAGAAGACCTAAATAAATAGATACATGTCAATTCATTGGAAATCTTATTGTTTAAAATGTCAGTTGTCTTCAAATTGATCTAAAGATTTAATAAAACTTCAATCAGAATTCTAGGAGATTACTTTGTACAAACTTACAAGCTGATTGTAAAATTTCATGCCAATTCAAAAAATGTAGGGCAGTTGAAACAATTTTGACCAAGCTCAAATTTGGAGGATTTAAAACACATGATTTAAATGTGTATAATAAAGCTACACTAATCAAGACAATATAGATATATTATTTCAAGATACATAGGTAATCAAGACAATAGATATATAGACCAATGGAACTAAATGGAATCCAGAAATAAATACACATAATTAATTTTTTGACAAATGTGCTAAGGTAATTTAATAGAGAAGAATAGGGTTTTTTTTCCCACATATATTACTGGAACAATTGAGTATATGGCTAAGAACAGTATTTGCCCTTATCTCACACCATATACCAAAAAACATTAACTGAGAATGCATCGTAGATATAAATGTTAAACTTAAAATTACTACGCTGTAAGAAAGTGTAGAAATAAGTCTTTGTGACCTTGAGTTAGGGAAACATACACTAGTTATAAAAAGAAAAGAATGAATTATAATAGAAATAATCAATAATTGGGCTTTCTTCAAAATTAGGACTTTTTACTATTCCAAAGACACTATTTAAAAAAATTGAAAAGGCAAACAAAAACAGATTCTTAACTGTAGAGAAAAACTGGTGGTTAATCAGAAGGGAGGTGGGGGAGGGATGGGTGAAATAGGTGATGGGGATTAAGAGTACACTTCTTGAGGCGCCTGGGTGGCTGAGTTGGTTGAACGTTGGACTTTGGCTAAGGTCATGGTCTCACGGTTGGTGAATTCGAGCCCCACATTAGGCTGTTGTGAGCACAGAGTCTGCTTCAGATCCTCTGTTGCCCTCTCTCTGCCTCTCCTCCACTCTCTCTCTCTTTCTGTCCCTCAAAAATAAATAAACTTTTTTTTTTAACAAAGAGTACACTTATCATGATGAGCACTGAGTAATATATAGAATTGCTGAGTCACTATATTGTACACCTGAAACTAATATAACACTGTATGTGAATTACATGGGAATTTAAAAATAAATAAAAAATTTAAAAACCTGAAAAGGTGAGCTTCAGGCTGAAAGAAAAATATATCTGATAAACTACTTGTATCTAGACTATAAAAAGAACTTTCAAAAGTCAGTGTTATGAAGATATACAACCTGATAAAAATATTGATGATAGGTTTGAACAGACACATTACTACCAAAAGAAAAATGAAGATAAAGTTCAAAACACAAAGAGGTGCTGTCACCTAATTACTAGAATACCTAAAATTAAAAAAGACTGGCAAGAGCAAGTATCAAAGAGGATGTGAAGAAATGGGAACTCTCATATATTGCTGATGGGAATGCACATGGTACAACCACTTTGAAAAACAGTTTAGGCATGTTTTATAGATGTTCGCTCACCATTTAACCAAGTGCTTCTACTTAGAAGGCCACAAAGCCTTATATACAAATGTTCACAACAGCTTTTTTTTCAAGGTAGCCAAACCGTGAAACAATTGAAATGTCTCTCAACTGGTAAATGGATAAGCCAATTATGGTATATTCATACAATGGTATATGACAAAGCAATGAAAAGGATTGAACTACTTATCAGTACAATAGACAGCATGGATGAATCTCAAAAGCATTGTTACATGAAGAAAGAAAACACACATAAAGACCACATAGTAGATGATTCCAGTTACGTGAAATTCTAGAAAAGACAAAACTAGAGTGACAGCAGATCAATAATTGCGCAGGATGGTGCTGGTGATAAACAAAAGAAAATTTGGGGAGGTGATGGAAATATTCTCTATGTTGTGCTAGTGTTTACATGACTATATAAAATGTTTCAAAACTCATTGAATTTCGTACTTAACATGAATGAATTTTGTTTTACCCAACTTAGACAATAATGTAACAAATTATAAAAGAAAATATATACTCATTGCAGGAAATAGGGAGAAAAAATGAAAATAAATACAAAATAAGACATTTGTTAACAATTTGATGCATGGTCTTTCAGATTGTTTTCTATGAATAGATACTGAATATATTGCTTTATAAACCTTTTCAATTATAGTTTATAAACTGTTCTTTTTTCATATAACTACACATTTTGAACATCTTTCTATGTCAATAACTACTTCATATACTACCTTTTTAATGTTCAGTTTGTTTATAAAACAATTACTTAATAAATCACCTATAGTTGAATATTCAAGTAATGTTTCATTTTCAGTGATGCAAACCATGTTATAGTTTCAAATATTCTAATTTTAGTGCAAAAGTTTTGCCCAGAATTGTTTTACAGTTTCACAAGCTTCATAAGGGCTACAAAAAGTGTTTCAGAGGAATGGTAAAAGTTCTTTTTGGTCATGGGCTGACTCGTAGATTTCAAAGTGAGCCAAATGAGATCCCTATCTTGTCTTCTGCATTGTCATGCTGGGAATTCTCATCAGTGGTATAATGGCAAGTGCTAACACTAACCAAGTCTGTGTCTCCAGCAAGCTTTGGACTGTTGTACCCAATATCCTCTCTGGCATCAACCCTGGGCGCCTGACAGGTATCACAAGTGCAGCCTGTTCTGGAAGGAGCTCTCGGTTCCTCCACAACCTGTATCTCTTTCCATTTCCCCCTGGCAGTTCTTGTACCACCATCTACCAACGTGCTGAAGCCAAAAACAAGGGAATTGCCCTTGTACCCCTTTCCACCCCACCCTCCATCCAGTTTGCCAGCAGGTTCCATCATATGTACTTCCAAACATGATCCTCGTCCCTCCATACCTCTCACTTGCATCACTACTAGCCTGGGCTGCAACTCCTTCATCCTTTCTCTTTAATTACTCAAGTCTCTGAACTATTCTCCCTGTACCTAGATTTGCTACTAATGTCCTATTTTCTACAATGCAAAGTGACCTTTTGAAAACACAATGTAGATATCTCATCAAGTTGATTTTTTTGTTTTACAACTCAAACAACACCCTAAGTCAGCTGTTCATCTGTTTCTCCACTTGAAACACCATGAGAGACCCACCATTGCCTGACCACATTCCTGTGGTTCAAGGAACACAAACATACATGCTTTCCTTTTTTCTCTTTCTGGCAATTTTGTTTATATTGCTCCTTACAGTTTCGTACTGCCACCTGGCCTCTGCCATTCTGGAACTCTTTAATCCCAACTGACAAGGAAATATATTTCCATAGCTATTTCTTCTACTGCCAGTCTCAGATTTTAGTGGTCAGTCATCCCATGCTACTAAATGATACCAGTGTCCCCTCACCAAGAGACTTGTTAATAGCCTTAGTGAAGGGAATATTCTTCAGGGTCTCCCAATAGAGTATATTGGTATCACATAATAAATTCACTTTAATATTTCCACCTTTCTGAAGTTTTCGACTCTTCCTCAACACTGTACTAAGGCCATTCTGATATCTCTGTCTCATTTCCTTGGAGGACATCACTCTGTCCTGGGAGCCACTCAGGAACACATGAGGACCAGCTTCAGGTATTCTTGCTGGCTTGCTAAATCTTAAGCCTACTGCTTTCTTCTTTTCTTTTCTTTTCTTTTCTTTTCTTTTCTTTTCTTTTCTTTTCTTTTCTCTGCTCTTCTCTTCTCTTCTCTCTTCTTTTTCTTTTCTTTTCTTTTTTTTCTTGTCTTTTTCCAAGGCTTCTAAGAAGTTAATAAAAGTCAACTAAGTCCATGATCATGATAACTGTTTTAATTTTATTTATGTTGTCCCTAAATCATTCAACTGCCGGAGCCACCACATGGACTGATGATTCACACATTCCAGTTACCAGATAAGAGTCAGTAATTTGTTGCTGGTGTATGGGTCTTCCCTGCCATCAGATCTGGCTCCAAAAATCTCATCCTAAGGGCCTGTTTTAGTCTGGGTTCTGTCAAAGCAGAACAAAAAGCAAAAGGCAAGGGCTTGTGTACACACTGTTTACCTCAGAAGTGATTCCAGAGAACAGAAATCAAAGTTTAGGGAAAGGGAAGCAGGAAAATAGGGGAAGTTGACACAAGAAGGCATTATCTACTGGCCACCAGGATTTTCTGAGGAGCATATAAAATGCTTGTCAGCATTATCTGCTAAAGGCGTGAAGGTGAGAAGCATCAGCTCCCAAGCCCCCCACTCCCACAGGTTGAGAGATGTCTCAGGGAGCACACACTCCCTGCAGTTCCGGCCATGCATGCCTGATGCACAGCAAGCCTCAGAGAAGGCAAAATGTGCAGCTGAAGCTTGAAGTAAAGCATCGTTACGACTGAGCAGACTTGCTTGTAGGGCTAAGGTGTACAAGGTCTCTATGAGAAACATCCAGGCATGGGCAAAGTCAACTCAAGAGTGGAAAGATTGTCAGACACTTCTTGCTGTTGCAAGACAGTCTTAAGATAGTTACTTAAATTCCCTGGCCCTCCCTCAGTCTATCCATCTGTAAACTGTGTAAACTGAATTATATTCCTGGTTCTCAAACTTATTTTCCAAACAGAATTGCACTGAGAATTCTTAAAGTCATTTGTATCCATGCCCCAGCAGTTCTGATTCAGTGGGTCCTAGCTACAGTCCAAGAAACTGTTTGTTATAAACCTTCCCAGGTGACTCTGAGGTAGGAGATCTGTGGACCCACTTCTACAGTCCCTTTTCCTTCTATGATTTAGTGGGTTATTTAGGACACTGGATTAATACTGGGAATTTCAAGAGAAATGTACCATGCTATTCCTTACTTATAGACCTTGCAATATGTTCTTTTATGTAAGGTTTACATATATGAAATAGTAAGTGTGTAACTTAAGAGACCATCCAACCAGATATTATAGGTCACACACAAGTTTCATCTGTGAGGAGTTTTCCAACATCAATCAAACTATCTTCTCTTCGTTCTTTTTGACTCAATTTAATAAATTTTGAACACATTCTATTGATTAGACATGTATTATCTGCTACACATTGATCTGGTACAATGAGAGATAAAAAGATGAATAGGACATTTTTCTTACTCTAAAGGAGTGTGTGACAGATAATGTACAAGTAAAGAATGAAAGCATTACGAGATGGATTTCACAGGATAAATGCAAAGTCTACAGGTTTTCAGGGAAGGAAGCAATCACTTTTTGCTGAGTAAACAATGCAAGATTTTTGGTATAGTTGATTAATTTCTCCAGCTATGTTCAACAATCAAGGACAAATGGGAGAAAGCAGAATTTGAGGAAAGTGGACATAGAAGAAAGGCAGACAGTAAAGGGGTCTCAGGTACCCCAAACATTGTTACCTTGAGTTGGAGGCCAGCGAGGATGTGGGGATATTCTGGGAGAGAGGAGTGTGTGTGGAAATGAGCACAGTGTTCAGGTACTCTGGAAGATGGGTTTCAACAAAATTGAGGTGTATCTGAGGAATTCATGGCTTGTAAGCTTGAATGGATGGCAGCTTCTCCAAATTATGCCACAGGCTTCGGATGAGGCCTTTCCAAGGGACTGGACTAATCCTGTTGGTGAGGAGCACGCGGGTATGACCAGAAGAGGGACACATGATTGTGCTTCAGAGCACAAGCTTTAGGAGGAAGGGACATCACTTCCTTATTCTACTCTATGAAACCATTAAAACGTAGGTTAAGAATTTGAAAGTCAGGAGTATACTCTGATACTATGACTTAGTCTTTTTTAAATCTCTAGTGTCAGAAGTATCAAGTCCAGCCCATTCAGTTGCTTGACTTAACTGAAATTCTTGGTGACCCAGATTCCCACTTCTAACTTGCAGTAGCTCAGGACACTCCCACTATGATAAATACGGTCAGAGGCGTCAGACCAGTGGACCTGCTAATCAGTCCGGAGCGCTGGACTGAACGTGGCTTCTGTTGAAAAGGGTGCCCCAGAGTCTGTTTTCACCAACCCCACTCCATCCCACACCTCCTTTCCTCCAAAGACCTGCCTTTGGGAATAGGATAGTACAGACTTTTGTACCGGGAATGAACACTTGGCTTCTGTTTCAAAGCACCCAAATCAACTCTGCGAGTCTGAGAGATCCATAAAAGTTTCTGTTACTTGTTTGGCAATCAGCAGCCCTGAAATTGATGAGTAACAGAGGATGGCCAGGGCTGTTCTGGGAAGCCAGGCTCTTGCTTTGGAACTGTTGAGATCATAAATGCTTTCTGTGTACAAACACACGTAGCTCCCCTCACTTTATCATTGGAGTCGAACTGCCTTTAAACTGTCACTCCTCTTCCTGAACCATTAGTTTTCTTGGAAAAAATAATTAGACCCATAAGAAGGAGTAAAGGAAAGAAAATATGAAAGAAAAGATAAGCCAAAAGGAGCAAATGCTTCCAGTCAAAGAAGGGGGGGGAAATGAGACCTGCCAACAGCCCCTCAAAAATAATGATTATATTTTATTCCCCCTCCCCCCTCCCTTTTTGGCTTTTGCTGACATTTCTTATGTAAATGCCTTTATGGTACACATGAGGGCATTTAAAAATATTTTCCATATTGTTATAGCTACCTACTGGGGGATAATATAAGTATATTCTTGTTTGCAGGCAAGAGAGAGATTATAAAACAAATTCTCAAGCTTCCTGTGACTCTTAAAAATAGATGCTGTAAAAAGCTTCTGAATGCTTCTTTTGAAAAAGATAAATGTTTAAATCATTATATGATCAATCAAAATATAGTCTGACCTGTGATCAGAGTTAATAGAATTTGTAATGTTTATTTTGTTTTAAAGCGTAACTAGCACCAGTGTAGTCTGTCCCAATGGCTTAGTGATGCTGTATATAAAATGTATAAACAGGAAATGTGGAAACATTTTGTTTTCACTTGATTCAAACAAAGAAAGAGACCCAAATATGAAAATGAACTAAATAAAAATGAGCTTGACCTCTTCCTGAGATGAATATGTTTGTAAATTTAAAAATTGTTTCTCTAAAATAAATTATTAAAGATTTTCATATTGGGCGCCTGGGTGGCTCAGTTGGTTAAGCGTCCAACTTCGGCTCAGGTCATGAGCTCACAGTTCGTGGGCTCGAGCCCTGCATGGGTCTCTGTGCTGACAGCTCGGAGCCTGGAGCTGCTTCAGATTCTGTGTCTCCCTGTCTCTCTCTGCCCCTCCCACGCTCACACTCTGTCTCTCTCTCTCTCTCAAAAATAAATAAAACATCTAAAAAATAAAGATTTTCATATTTACTGTATCTTCTGCACAACAAATCTAGAACTAAATTTATTCTCTATGACATACAAACTTAACATAAAGCAGAGTCATTAATAAGAGGAATAAAATTCTGGAAAATATCTCAAAAAAATAAGTTTGATGGTTGCAAATTATAGCTTGTGTTGAGGGTGTTTTATTTGTCTCCTTAGAAATCCACCAAGTTTTCTTCATTCAGACCACTCCGCTGAGATGGGGAAAAGACTTTAAATACTGTGTTTTCAGGAGTAACTGCATCCACGGAGAAGGTTAGTTGTTTCCTATGTCTCCTGTTCACTGAGCATCAGGGGGAACCTGCCAGCCACACCCTCCTAACTGTCAGCAGTACAGGCGTTTTCAATATTTTTGACAGACACCAAACACCACACAAGAAGGCTGAGAAGGAAATCTCTAAAGGGGCTGGGGCATTCATGACTCTGACTTTTGAGGAGAGACAGGATTGTTTACAGATAAAGTGATCGATGTGTTAAAAACTGGCAGATGTTGGAAAAGGGGAGACACAAGATAAGAGCCATAAACGGGAAGATTTGGAATTGAGACAGGAAGAGGCCATGTGAGTTTTAGACACAGGAAGTTGCTATTCTGGGTCCCCTGAGCTCTGCTGAAAGCATTATCTGGCTCAGGGGTTTGAATCAAATGAAAAATCAGCCTGGGGAGGTTTGTTTTGAAAAACTGAATACATAGCTCCAATTCTGACTTGCAGTAATTAATTAGGTTACATATGCTTTTATTTTGTCCCAAGATACAAGTAGTAACAATTTAAAAAATATTTATAGGAGCCATTTATTGAGCATTTATATTGTGCTTTACATAAAATTTTAAATTTATTCTCCCAACAACCATTATTATCACATTTGCGTGAAGAAACTAAGGCTAAGAGAGGAGGAATATTTTCCCCAGCATCATACAGTAATACTAATTAAAAAATTGAGATCTGAACCCAGTTCTTTCTAACTCCAAAGAGTTAATTAAATGTGATGTTATGCCAAACCAAAGATTTCAGTTCAAATTTTATAAAAACAGTGTTGTCATACCTATTTTGGTTTTAAATTCAGTCTGATTCAAGTCTCTGGTAATTTATTTAGAATTGCTATATTCAGGTATATATTTTGTACTCACATGCTCACAGAACGAACACAGAAATGTTCGTTCACATTCCAATATCTGCCTACACCCTGTAACGGGACAAAATATCTACAAGTCCAATTTTTAAAAGTGAAAGAAATCTGGGGCACCTGCGTGGCTCAGTCGCTTGAGTGCCAACTTCAGCTGAGGTCATGACCTCAGAGTTTGTGGGGTTGAGCCCCCTGTCGGGCTCTGTGCTGACAGCTCAGAACCTGGAATTGCTTTGGACTCCATGTCCCCACCCTCTCTTTGCCCCTCTCCTACTCTCTCTCTCTCACTCTCTCAAGAATAAAGTAAACATAATTTTTTTTCAAAAGTAAAAGAAATCCCACAGAATGAAAAAAGTAATCATTTTCCAGTGAAAATTTAATACTATCCATTATTATATTGGTTATATTGACTATAATAAAAATTGAAAGTTGGTAATTAAAGATATCTTGGTTTTTCCTTAGGTTGCTTTTCCAGTTTTTAGGTGCCTCTATCATACTGACCACACGTTACCAGTCAACTCCTCTCTTAGCTTTATTTGTCATATTATTATTGTGGCACCATTTATTCAGAAACAATTAGAGAAAAAATGTAGGACAAATTAATATTTGAAATGGTTTGTGAAACATCTCCAAATCTTCATGTGTGTTTTAACAGATTAGTCACCTCTGCAAAAGGATGTCAGCAGCCACCAACACATCATCACTGTGAAAAATTCAGATTCATAGTCTACCTGCCTACAAGGTAACGTAGACTAAACTGCTGATTTTTTGCCTCATCCCACCAATACTATAATTGCCCACCTTGAATACAACGTGATTTTGATGCTGCTTCCAAAAGATCCAGGGCCTTGGAGAAGGTTCACCCAAGGCTAAAGACTTTACTCTCACTCATCACAGAATTGCCAATGCCATTCAAATTCTTGCAAGGAGTCGTGTCTCGTGAGTCTTTGGTCTCTCTAGATTTGTCACTAAACCCATAGAATCTTGTCATTTTTACTAAAAAGAATGCAAACAGTTTATTAAAAATGAGAATTTATTACATGCTGATTGTCTCCTCACCATTCAATAGTGAAATGCACAAAATATTTCCAGTTTAGTCATCCTAGTACACCCCATCAAGTCTGACTGAATTTCAATATGGCAGGTCAGTTAAACCCCAACAGCCATTCATCAGCTACCTAATAATTATCTTTGAGTGTGGAGGCTACAACTTCTGAAAATTATTGCCAGAATTCTTGGTATTTTAGAAAAAAAGTATACACACACATACACACACAGAGAAGGGGGTTGGAGAGGAAAAGGATCTCTTCGTAGTCCAATAAAAAAGACCAGGTTACAGAATAATTACCTATAATTTAGTAATTTGGTTCTAGTTCCATTGTGGTCGGGTAAGCCCAGTACAGCCTAGCCCTCTCTCTGATTACAACCAAAATGTGGGCAAATTAAAAACTCACAAAGATTCTGAAAAATAAATACAAAGGGAAGATTGTGAGGGAAGTCACACCTGGAAGAGGTGACCTACATGGGGATGGATCTCCTCCCCGCCTGGCAGCAGCCTCCAGTCATTTGGCTGGTGGCCAAAAGTCTACAAGGAACAATGGAAAGAGGCCCTGAAGACCCAAGTGCATAGGGAAATGGCAGAGGGAGATGGCCAGTGAAGGTGCTCTCCAACTCTGTCTATGAATTCACACAAGTCTCAACCCTAACTATGTATACGCAGGAAAGACCCAGACAAAGGAGACACAAGTTTTGAGAACAGAAGTGACATTCGGACCACCTACACAAGTCTCAGCTGAACCCCTGAGTCACTCATAGGTCAGACACAAAAGACCTGAAGTGACACTTCATGAAAGAAGATATATAAATGGCAAATACAAGTGTGAAAAGATGTTCAACATGATTAGTCATTGAAGAAATGCAAACTGAACTACAGTGGGATCCTACCTACACATACTTCAAAGAGGCTAAAAGTAAAAAGGCTGATGATATCAAGTATTGGTCAGAGTGTGGAGCAGCTGAAACTTTCATCCACTGCTCATGGGAACATAAAATGGTACAGCCATTGTAGAAAACAGTTTGGTAGTTTCTTTAAAAGTTAACATATTTCTGTGGCACCTGTGTGGCTCAGTCGGTTAAGCATCTGACCTCAGCTCAGGTCATGATCTCAGGATTTGTGAGTTCAAACCCTGCACTGGGCTCTGTGCTGATCACATGGAGCCTGCTTGGAATTCTCTCTCTCCCTCTCTCTTTCTGCCCCTCCCCAGCTTGTGTGTGCACGCGCGCGCGCACACACACACACACACACACACTCTTTCTCTCTCTCTCAAAATAAATAAATAAACTTTAAAACTGTCTTAAAAAAATAAAAGTTAACATACTTCTACCATACAGTCTAGTCATTTCACTCCTGGCTACTCAGCGTAAAGAAATGAAAACACATATCCACATGAAGTCTTGTACATGTTCTTAACAGGGTTTTTGTTTTTAGTTTTTTTTGTTATAGCTGCAAACTAGAAGCCATCCAAAGGTCCATAAGCAGAGGAATGGATAACCAAATTGTGGTACCACCAATAAAAAGGAAAAAATTACTGATAGATGCCACGCCTCCACACAGCCACACCTTCACACCTCCACATAGTCACCCAGTCACATCCCACGCTGCCATATGGTCACACCATCATGCTAAAACTCTGCTGTTGTAGTATGACAGCAGACACAGACAATCTGTAAAAGGGAGAGTGTAATTGTCCCAGTACATTTTTATTTACATGTCAGGTGACTACCAGATTTGGGCTGTGGGTCAGTTTGCCAACTCCTGATCTAGGTGATCATTACTAAAGCATCACTTTTTACCTTGTCATGCTTTTTGATATGTTAATCTGATCCATGCATATTTCTTTTTTTTTTTAAATTTTAATGTTTTTATTTTATTTTTGAGAGAGACACAGAGTGAAGGCAGGGAAGGGGCAAAGAGAGAGAAGGAGACAGAATCTGAAGCAGGCTACAGGCTCTGAGCTGTCAGTGCAGAGCCTGACATGGGGTCTGAACTCACGGACTGAGAAATCATGACCTGAGCTGAAGTTGGATGCGCATCTGAGTGAGCCACCAGGTGCCCCTCATCCATGCCTACTTCTTTGGTGTCTCCCTCAAGCCAACGTCCAGCTGGGCACATGATGTCTGTTTTACAAACACTGTTAAGTGCCTGGGAAGAAAAGATGACCAGGGTCACTGTTGAGCCCCTGTGAATCCAGACTGATAAAAATGCTGTATGATGGGAAATTATACTTTAAAACCGATAAACTCTTTTTCAAGTTTGTTAAAAACTCAGGAATTAGAATTCTCAAGGAGTAATCCTGTGCTTTGGGTTTGGATCAATTAGACTGAAGGAGAGAAAAGCAGACATTAAAATATAAAGTTTCTTTTTTGAAGGTTGTGAGCACTTGTATTCAGCTGCACACCTTCAATTATTTGGAGTTTCTTCATTCTAGGATTTACCTTCATTTCTGCTCAAGCTTCCAATCATTTCACCTTAAGTCACAGACATCGATTTCTTTTCTTTATTTTTTTAATGTTTATTTATTTCTGAGACAATGACAGAGCATGAGTGGGGAGGGGCAGAGAGAGAGAGGGAGACACCGAATCCAAAGCAGGCTTCAGGGTCCGAGCTGTCCGCCCACCCAAACTCACGAACTACGAGATCATGACCTGAGCCGAAGTCAGACACTTGACCAACTGAGCCACCCAGGCGCCTCAGTCATCAATTACATTTCTAAAGACTGTAATGCTGTCACATATAGTTTATATGTGTGAAGAGTGTCTGTTTCTCTTTCCTTAGATAAATTCAGTGATTAAAAAACAAAAAAACTGAAAAAGCATTCAGAATAAAAATGGAAAAATAAAAGGTACAGTTAGTGCTGCTTGTGAAGTGAGAGAGCATTAATGTACAACGTTTTGAGATGGGACCAGATAAAGTTGGTAAAATTGATATCTCTCTGAATCAAAAAAACATATGACTTAAAAGCATTGAGCTTAGTTGGGTATTTGAAATGTTTACTTAAATAAAAATAGTGATAATGCATTGGAAATTCTTGAATGAATACAAATCATTTTGTTTCCTTGTCATTTTGGTGCTGAGCTAGAACACCAGCTTAAAACCTAACATATTTCAAAATGCCTGAATTCCTGCTGTTCACCTAAATTTTTTTTGTCTTAGGCAATTTCTGCTTTGTAGTTTAAAATAAAGCTATTGGAAATGTGAGAGGTAATATTGTTTGAGTCTTTTTTTTTTTGGTGATGAAAATGGAAAATATTTGGGAAAAAAGTAATAACCAGCATTGGTTAGGAGTTGAGTGAACACTCTAACATGTGGATGTAATTTTTTGGAGAATAGTTTGTTAGAGTAAAAGCCTGCGGGAAAATCATGTACTCTCTTCCTGGCTTTATTATTTCTAGGCATATGCCTTAAGGAGATTAAATTAAGGAGATCTAGTTTGAATAACAATATTATGCAACCCTAAAATGACGTTGTATAAGTGTGTGTGTTAACATGGACACATGATGGTGTCTGTCCTGAGGGTTGGCCTATTTGATGTCACCCTACTCAGTTCACTTATATCATTAAACTATGGAAGTGGGAAGTTACAGTATATTGTCCAAACGCTCTTGCAACAAGGGTTCCATGTATGACCTAAATTCTGCCGAGAAGGTTCAGCTGTGCCAAACTGGATCTGGAAGGGAGTGACAGAGAAGTGTATACTGAAAGTCAATGGTGACTTTCTCTTGGTGGGAGAAGTCTCATGTATACCATGTTTTTTTTTTTTCCACTCATCTGGATTTTCTAATTTTTCTTTCACAAATAGTAAAATAAATACACATCCGTAGCACTAGAATGAGACCCATGAGCCTTAGATTATGGTCTTAGCTCTGCAGTAATATGGTACTAAGCCTTAGGCAACTTTGTCCATCCCTACGGTTTTCCATGGCTTCCTCAGCAGGTTACAGAGCATGGCCTAGATCATCTCCATTCCAACTACAGGACACTTTGTGTCCACGAAACACGCTGTAATCCCTTGTGTTATATAATCTGCAGTTCCTGTGCATGTAGTTGGTGCCAGATTCCACTAGCGCAGCAGAGAGCAGAACCAGAGCATTGCACTATCAAGAAGACTATGCTGAGGGGTTGGTAAGGAAGTGTGAACTGGAGATATAAGCAGCTGTGTCCACAGGCTTTAGCCATATTAATCAGCCAGAAGTCTTCTGCACGACTGCTTTCTCTTCTGTTAAAAAAAATGGAGTCTAATTTTAAAACAGAGAAGTGAGACGGTCAGGCACTGCTCTAAAGAGGCAGATACCAGCTACTTAATGATAGACTGTCAGGTCACCAGGATGTCTGTCCAACAGCTCTCCCACTCATTAAAGCACATGGTGTAAGCTCTCTCCAGAGGCACTAAATCCACATGTGCTTGCATGGCATAAGTGTTTTATGTGGGGTGTGTGTGTGTGTGTGTGTACCCAAACTCTTGACTTGAGAAAGTGTTTCCAACACTAAGCTGTTGTCATAAAGCTGGACAGAGATTCAGTTAGTACCCTCAACACTAGAAGATGCCTTTCTCAAGAGGGTCTTTCTGATGCTTGACAACTTTCTCAAAATATCCACTCTCCTTTTTGGGAATGATGAAACAACAGAGTGTGGAGATGATTCATCTTCATTGTGAAAACTAGATTTTTACAAATAATAATACCCAAGCGTTATTGAATGGATCTTCCATACCTAAAAATGTATCAAGTGCTATACCTAGCAATTTTTCAATGTTCATAACAAAATTTGAAGCAAGTAGTATTATAACCTCTCTTTTCCAGATGAGAAGTACCTTGCCTGAGGTCAGCAAGTTACTAAATGGCAGAGCTAGATTCACTCCAGAACTGGAACAAGCCCTTCCTTGTCATGACCTTGCCCAGGAAGGGTGTAAAGGACACGTCACAGAGCCTCATGGGTTCCTTACAAAACTGTCTTTTCCCACAAAGACGCAGACAGCCTTTCTCCCAAGTGCTTCTGACATATCCTGCAAACAGCTCCCAGTAGAATGAATTTACCACTTCCTTCCTGGGAGAGATGGGAGCACTACCCCCCAGACCTCACTGGCCTGTTACCTCTCCATCTGCAGGTCACCAAGGATTTATCCCTTTGGTTCTATGTAACCTTAATCTGATAGACTTCTAAGCCGCCAACATGGTGAGTGATCTTGCTTTGCTTCTGACCACAAACCTTAGATGTTCTCTGGGCTGCACGGATCCTTCCGTACCCTGGTCAGCATGCTTGCCTCCTCCAAGACCTCAAAGTCACATCTTTGCTACTCTTCTCAGGATGCTGCCATGACCACTCCCATTATCATATGCAGGCAACACCTTTTATGATTTCACAAATGAAACACAAGCAATCAGACCAGAACCTTATCCTCCAACCCAGAAGCTGTCAAACCTGCCTATACCTTTGCCCATGTGTTTGGCTTTCTCTTGTCTCAGTGGATAAACTTAGTGCCCCATCTGAGGCCAAGAGTCCTACCCACTTACTCAAGGACTGGGCCACACTCCTTCCCAAGTCTTTTAATCACTGACTTTTTTTTTTTCTTTTTTCCAATTAATGGTGCTACCCAGGAGCTCAAGCCAAAAATACTTCCCCAAATAAGGAAACCTTATTTCTTGCCCTGTGGTCTCCATCAGATCCTGGGGCCTGAGGCCTCAAAACCTATCTACCCCTGACGACTTCTCAGCAGCTCCACCTCCCTCTGCAGTCATACTTGCTGTGCCTCTGTCTAGATCATGAAGAAGCTTCTTGACCGCCCTTCATGCCCCACCTTCCCTGCAGTCTCCACCCCTACCCAGCTCCCAAGGCCACTTTTCTCAGACAGGGGTCAGATCCTGTCTCTTCCCTGCCTAGGCCTCTAGGGGGTTCCCATTACATTTAGAATAAAAGCCAAACTCTTCACCAAAGCCCACCCTCCACCATTCTTCCTCTCTCTGCTTTGCTCACCTTGTCCCTGAGATGTAGTGCTTGCTTCTACACCAGTGCCATGACATGTACTATGTTTTCTACCTCAAAGCTTTCCCACAAGATCTTCACATAGGTCACTCATTATGCAGTCCCCTCAGAAGTCTCAGTGTAACCTTTCCTGACCTCCCAAGCTCTTTCTCCTGACCCTACTGCACTACTTCACAGCACTTACTCCCATTCGAAATTCTGTTGTTATTTACTCCTCTACTGTTTGTCTTCTTCACTAGAATAAGACCTCCATAGGTAGGGACCAAGTCTATTTTGTTCACCATTGTATCTTCAGTGTGCACATAGTAGGTACTCAATAAATGTTTGCGTAAATTTATTAATCTGACACCAAAGCCTTGGTCTTCAGCACTATCCTCCACTTTTGATGTGGGGAAACCTAGAAGAGAAACCACAAATGGACGTTTCCAAAGAGAAGTCCATGTACATTGGAGGATATCCACGTGCTAGACTTCTCTGTTCATTGGTAGCTATTTTTTCAGTCAAGAGACAAGGTCAAAGTAAAATATATATGTATTTACAACCTGCTTATCCTGAAAGTTACAAAGCTTAGAGTAATTTTCTTTCTCTTTGACATACAGACAGCTGATTTTGCAGCTGATGTAGGCTGATAATAACTTAAAAGTAAGTTATTATCCTGGCATTAGTTCTTTAATTTTGTTTAGTAAAAACATTTACATTTTCCAACATGTTTTGGATTATAAATTCAACAAAAGACATCAACAAATTAGAATTCATGTATATACTGGATTTTTCAGAATCTACCCCATGTTAGAACACAAAGTGCTCATGCCTAAAATATTGTACCAAGGGGTGATGCTCCTGAGACTTTGTTTACAAGGCCCAGCATCATTTCTGGGCCTAGTTGAAATAAATCTTGACTATGCATTCTTAATTTTTATGGGCTTTAAAGTATTGTTATGAGTTGTTTGAGGGAAAATGCCAGAATTATAGTTATTGGGCAACATTGACAGACTGTGTCTTTATGTAAGTGAATTTTTCCAGATGCTAAAGCATATTTTTACTCATTATATACATGCAAGCCTTTTAAATCAGAGAATACTGACGACATTTTGGACTTTCCTTTATGACTCATGAATATTCAATGTTGCACTGATCTGACCTTCCTGGATCTGAGAGGCTTGATTGAAATTACCCAAGAGAAAGGTGTTGTCCATGCAAGCAACATAACTTCTCTCTGACTGCATCTTCAAGTGGCCTCTTCTCCCCATGTGTATCTGCATACTGGCCTCTTCTTGATTGAATCAAGGGCCTCCCCTAACCCAATATGGCCTCATCTCAACTTACATCCTAATTGTATCTGCAAAGAGCCTATTTTCAAATAAGGTCACATTCACAGATTCAATGTGGATATGAATTTTGGGAGGACATTATTCAATATAGTACACTAATAAATATAAGAAATAATGGCTGATATTATATCAGGTCTCACATATCCTGCTGTTGATTTAAAGAAATCAGGTGAAGTCAAGCCTACCATAAATATCTGCTCCTCTACTCACCCATTTTCCTAAAAGCATGAGATTATACAGTAAGATATATATATATATTGCAATAAGCCATTGAGTGCTGATAAGATGCCAAGTTAACTAACTTTTTAGTGTAATTGTAGGTGAGACTCTTTCCATCGACATAGTCACTGCAGCAAGGTTTAATGGAGGGGAAGAACTTAGCTAGAATATTCACCAAGACAGGAAACACGGGGGGAGGCTGGGAGAACTTAGATCCTGGGGAAACAGAGACTAAAGGGGACATAGTAAAGTCCAAAGGAAAACACTATCAACTTTAGAGTTTTGCTCAAGGTGGACCCAGAGACAAGAGTGTATAAAATGACCCAGAGAGAAGAGGTTAGAGATCTAATACCCACACTTTGTCAAACTCTTGAAGGGTGTAGAAGAACTGTCATTCCCAGGATGGGCACATTTTCCCAATGAACTGGGGCAGCAGGAGAGTCTGAGGGGGCAGGAGCATTTATTCACTCAGCTGGTGCTGCTGAACACCTCCCCTGTGCTCCCCATCTCAACTGCTATGAGAGACACAAGGTCCTGATGACATTGAGACAATGGTGGTGGTCACAGGAACCACTTACTGGGAATTTATTAAATGCTCAACACTGTACTAGGCACCTTATGCACATTAATTATCTCATTTGCTTTAATCCCTACAACCACATTATGAAGTTGATTTCATTATTATTTCACCATTTTATAGATAAGGAAGCTAAGATTTAAATAGGAGTGATTTATCTAAAATTAGTTTCTGGTGACAGAGCTAGAATCCAGGTCTGTCCTTCTCTGAAGCTTAATGATCTTATACATAGAAGATCAGAGAAAATTGAAATACTCTATAATGAGAGATACTTTTTAACTCTACTGTTGTCTTCTGACTTACCAGAAGTCTTATGATTGAAATATAAGGACCGTCTTGACCTCCTTGCAAATTACCAACTGGATAGACAAAGGTCAGATGCTAGATGGTCCCAAGGTCCCTCTGACTCTGTAATATTGTGAATTACTCTAAATAACAGATATCTTCGCATCTCTTACTTCAAAAGGAAAAAAATAAGTCTTCATGTTATGTTCAAATCATTGATTCCTGATGGCATGGGCTATTTTCTCCCAACTGACTTTCCTTTTGATGGCTATGTACAGAAAAATTATATATAACCAAAACCAGGAGTTCAGCCACCAATAATAAGATCCTACATTTGAATAGCATGTATATATTTTAAAATGCATTGTAGTAAACATATGAGCATCCCATTTCCTAAACTCTAGGTGGTATAAATAAAAGCTTTTGACATGATCAGAAACTTTGGGAACTTGATGACACTATGTCACTCCATAAAACTGTATACTATTCCAGAAACTGTAGGGGTAACTGATGATTCAGTAAGTGTAGCTCCTTCCCTCAAATAGCTTATGATCTTATTGATGAATACGTATAGAAGAAAGCCAGAAAGCAATAATTAACAAATGAGCTCCATGGTAAAGTCTGTGGGGATTGTCCTAGGCCAAGCTCTCCCAGAAGCACAACCTGAGACAGAAAGTTGCTTGTAAGCAAGATATTTGGGAAAGTTCCTAGGAAGCCGCCATAGGGGAATGGCAAGTGAAAAGTGGAAGGAAAATAGAAGATAAAAAGAAAAAAGGAAACTAATAGGGAAAAAGGGGAAAAAGAAGGAAATAAAATAAACCACTCTGTGTTCAACTGGGACTCAAGCTTTCGGGGGGGGGTACTTTGGGAGAGGGTGTGGAGCCTGCTCCCAAGTACCCCAGCCAAGGTGTTGCCGCTGGAGCATTTATACACCATCTCATGTCACCATGGGTATAGGGCTGCTTCCAAGACTTCTGGCATGCTCCTAGGATTGTCAGGTGGATTCCAGAAGCCAAACAAAGGCTTTAGGAGCAAAGACCCACAGTGAAGAAATCTATTAGTGTTTATTAGCCCATTTCCCAATATTTCTACCCTGGAAAACTTTTTCCTCATATAACCCACTAACATTTTAAAGAATTCAGGGGTGGGAGATGCTGGACTAGAGTTATCTCAATATTCCAGATCTATAGTTACACAGGTCTCTACTTGTAAATCCAAAAGCTAAAGAAGAGAAAAGGAGGGTGGGGGCAATTAGTATCAATAAAATGGGAAGAGCACATGACATACTGGGGTGAGCTGATGCCCCATTTCATGTTAACAAGACAGGGTTCCAAGATGGATTGAAAAGATACAAGGCAAAGACAAATACGCATATTTCCTTTTAGTACCTTTACCTTTTCCCTTAAAAATTTTAAGGAAAACCAAAAGGATTTCCATATAGTCAACACCTTTCAATCTGTTGAGGCCAAAATAAATGGCAGTGGCCTCTGAGGAGGGCCACATATTGTGCAAGGGCACAGCACTCTGCAAGGAAGATGGAGCAGAGAGACTCTAAGTGGCCCTTTTGTGCCCACTGTGTAGTTTCCCCTGTGTAATCCCCTTCTCCTGAATGGGAGCAGGACCTGGGGCTTGCTTCCAATGCACAGAATACAGCAAAGGTGATGGCTGCACTGCTCTGGCTATGAGGAAGAGCCCTATGTGGCAGGGAATTAAGGCTAACAGCCATAAGAAACTGAGGTCCTGAGTCCAACAGGTCCCAAGGAACAGAATCTGACCAATAATCCAATGAACTAGAAAGCAGATCCTTCTCTAGTCAAGCTTTCAGATAAGATCATAGCCTCATGAGAAACCCAGAAGCTTAGGACCCAGGCAAGTCACACAGAAACTCCTGTGAGACAATAAATTTAAGTTGTTTTAAACTGGTGAGTTTACGCAAAGTTGTTACACAGCAGTAGATAACTAATACTAAGGGAATGATTTATCCATTTTGGGGAGAAAAGCATCACTACTTGGATTCAAGGTGCCTGGAACAATTTACCAAAATAGTGTTTGTTGAAAGAAAGGAAACATTCTCCTTGTATAGCCTTATTTGTATCCAACATGAGGAAGATGATCATGGCACAACATCTGATTGAGCCAGGAACTCTGTCCTGACTAGGTTTGCTTGAGCCAAAGCCATCTAAAGCTAGCTTACATAAACTTTGTATTAAACCAAAATACTATCTTTTTCAACCGCAGATACTCTCTTAAAAAAATCATTAAACATACCTTTGTGCCCAGATAGACCCTCTATTCCCAATCTTCTCCATTTTCCTTTTTTTTCCTCTAAGTGGAGTAATACAGAGTAATATAGAATTTGATATTCTGGTGATTGTTGGATTTTGTAATCTGTTTCTTCATCACAGGCTCAAAACCACAATCTAAACAGGATTGTTCCTTGCTGAGCTTGTGTGTTCAAGGATGAGAGATAGCTGTTCATATTTGTTATTTTTTAAAGGAGTTAGCATGTTTGCTCTCCTGGGTCGGGGCAATCCTTTAAGGAGAGTATAGCCCAGGGCTAAAGTAAAACATTGACCAGAATTTATTTAAATAACTTTAACTCCAAATATATTCCTGCAGGGGGTAGTGAAGACAATTGGCAGTTTTTAAGTAATGCAAAGCTTTCTCAAAACACACAATTTGCTCTTGGTTTCTTTCTAGCAAAGTTTAAGAAGGTACCTAAATCCTTCCTCTTAATCTAATAATAATTTTATAAAATATCAACAAATTTCCTTAATTTACATGGATCCACATAGCTGTAAAGAACATAACTGTAATCTTATCAACCAAAATAATCTCTTTTATCATTCCTTCTACTCATTTATGTGCCAATGAAATAAGACTCAACATTCAGAGATATCATAAAGTATATCTTTTAAAACATTTATCATGACCAGTGTTACATGCATTTTGTGATTTAAAAATTTGTAATACTTTTTTCATAAAACTAACTGCTGTGCCCTCTCCCAGAGCTGAGAAAAGAGTGTACGGCTTTGTAAAGTGAAAAAAACAAAAATGACAAACCCTTGTAAAGCAAAGCAGCAATAAAATGAGAGAGCAGTGACTGTGGTCCCCTGAGCAAACCTTTTATGGGACCATGAAAATTTAACAAGGCACATTAGAGAATGCATTTTCACTCAGCAAAGGATATGCTGTTATTTTCAAAAATTATCTTTAAATAATAAATTACCTAATTATGGACAATATAACTCAATTCATAAAATGTCTATTTATGCACTGCTTTTCAAAAGCACACTAAGAAATGAGCTAAGAAACAAATGTCCTGCAATAAAATAACTGAATAATGCTCAAACTAAAATTGCCCTTGATGATTATGAACATTCCTATTTAATTTAATAGGACTTACAGATAATTCTGTGTTAAGGAACACTTCAAATTAGTCACTTAAGTTGCTTAGTTTTTTAAATTTTTAAAAATGTTTTTATTCATTTTTGAGAGACAGAGCACTAGCAGGGGCGGGGGGGGGGGAGGGCGAGAGTGAGGGAGACACAGAATCCAAAGCAAGTTCCAGGCTTGAGCTTGTCAAGCACAGAGCCCTATGTGGGACTTGAACTCACAAATCGTGAGATCATGACCTGTGTTCAACCGACTAAGCTGCCCAGGCACCCCGAGTTTGCTTATTTTTTAATGGAAAGCATGATTTTCTCTAGTTTTGTGTTGACTTACATCTAGATTTAATAAATGTGATTACATCCTTGAGGGAAAGTATGGTATGTCAGAGGGGACACTTAATTGAGTAATCAGCCTGAATCCCAGTTAGCAGGTATCAGTGATATCTGAATGTCTTAAGAGAGGACAAGTATTATACCTAGTACATCATGAACATTCATCAAATAGTGTTGGTTCCCTGATGCTGTGAAATGGAGAATTTGGTGGTCCTCAGTGTGAATTCATATTGTTGAGGTATGTAAGGACTTTCTTTGGACATGGGTAGTTTTAAGAGACCTACTTTCTAGCTTCTCAACTTCTGTACGTTCTTTCTCATAAAAGATATATGATTTTGGATGCAACTTTGGTTTAAGTGCAGATGCTTCACACCAAGGACCAATTTAGAACATGAGTAGTGGTCCAGGAAAGTGACTTGGATGACTAAATATTAATTTCAATTGGTATACAGTAATTGATCGATAAAAACTGTATTACCTTAGGATAAAACTCTGTGGAAATGTAAATAAGATTTCAAAAGGAATGAGGCTTCATGTAAACTTTGCGTCTGTTAAAGTGGAACTTGTTCATGTGTTTAAATGGATGATGGATATCACGCTGCTAGTGTATTTAGATTTCATTGGTAACACTTAAAAGAGTAGTGTTGTAGCTTCAGCATTTGAAATGTCAGCATTTACAAAATGTTGGAAATTATATCCTGTATGTGCAGTTATAATAAATTTTGCTGTCAATTTAAAACTATGCAAGAGAGTGCATAATTTTAGGTATTTTTCTTCTGATATAAACAAGCAAAATGTTTGAAGCTTGCTAGTTGTATGTGTGATTTAGTGTGTTGTTATAATAAACATCCTAGAGTGACGTCATCCAAAAACCCTCTTTTCCATAAAGGAAACAAACACTGGCACAAACTGTGGAATCACCAAAGGACTAAAAATTAACCAAAGGCTTGCAAATATCTGGAGGGCTGTCAATGAATAATTGGCTGAATCTCATGAAAAACAACAGGGTCTGTTTTACTTATCCTAGTCCAGCTACAAGGTAGCCTCACAAACTAACAACCTGCCTTCACAATGAGAACCAGCAACCTGCAATCCACTAGAGCCAAGAAACAGCTGGAGCTCAATCAGTCTCTAGGGAGAATTGTCATTATTTGACCTCCTGTCTGGAGGCTCTCTGGAGGACCCTAACTTGCAAAACTGTCTATCTTTGAGCTGGCTAGGAGCTTGTCCAGCCTGAAAGCCTTTTCCCCAGGGGCACTTGTTGAAAACAATCACAGCCATTTTTTTTTTTTAATGCACAGCTGCCTGAGGCAGCGGATAACAGCTCCCAAACTGTAGGCTGACCAGAAAGCATAAAAGGAAAGCTGGATAATGAGAGGCCTGCAGGAACTTTGTAAAGTTCTGACACCCCAAAGCTATGTGCATGCTCAGGAAAGACAAGAGAAAACCCTCAGCTCTCACCTCCCACTGACCTTGAGACTCTGAACAAGCAAGAAGTGAAGCCAAAGCAGAGTTGTCAACTGCCTGGCTGATTGTTGAGGGTGTGCCCTAGAATTCATATAGAATCCTTTAGCAAAGCCTGGGAGACTTAGTGGTTCCAGGTGTTTAAGGAAATTGGATCAATCATTATCTGTCCATAAACTGACTGAACAGAGAGTTCAGTGGGCACACATGACAAAGAAAACAGACTTCACAAAATTGGTGCAGAAAAGGCAATAAAAAAGCAAGCAAGAGGCACCTGGGTGTCTCAGTCAGTTATAAGTGTCCGACTTTGGCTCAGGTCATGTTCTCATGGATCATGGGTTCGAGCCCCACATCAGGCTTCTGTGCTGACAGTTCAGAGCCTGGAGCCCACTTCAGATTCTGTGTCTCCGGCTCTCTCTGCCCCTCTCCCACTTGTGCTCTGTCTCTGTCTCCGTCTGTCTCTCAAATATAAATAAACATTCAAACAATAAAAGCAATCAAATACAACAACTACTACAAAAAGCAAAAGCAACAGACCCTGGAGACGGGGTGAACCTGATTCCATGTTGTTTCCATGTTGTATTATTTAAAATATCATTTTTCAAAAAGGAATTATAATGAGTGCAAAGAAACAAGAAAGCATTGCCCATATACAGGGAGGAAGGAGCAACCAATAGAAACTCCTTGAGGAAGCCCACATAATAGACATAATAGCCAAAGACTTCAAATCAGATATTTTGAATGTATTCAAAGAAACAGAAAACCATGCCAAAATAACTGATGGAAAGTGAGAATGTCTCACTAAATAGAGTACCAATAAGAGGTTCAAATTGTGAGTATATTTTTAAAACCCTCAAATAGAAATTCTGGAGTTAAGAAGTACAGTAACTGAAATGAAAAGTAATAAACATCCTACAGAAAATCCTTTCAGCTTATTGCTGCTGTGTCTCAAGCATCACCAGCTAGTAATTCATTCACTGTGATACACTCACTTGTTTAAGTGTAAATATCCTCAGAAGCTTAAGCTACCCTTCAATCCTGCCAGTCTTCTCATGAATTGGTTCCCTGTGGCTGTCAGAGACTGGTTTCTCTAGAGCTCAGGACCTTGGTTGACTGGGGTGGGTGTGGAGGAAGGGCAAGGGAGAGCTTATGGCCAACTCTTGGCATTACTCGGCAAGGACACGTGAGTGGCCCATACTAAGGACTCTGGGTTTTGACATTTTAGCCATAATAGGCTCTACCCTCATGCCTAATGCTTCAGGAAAAAGAAGTCACAAAATAAAAACCTGCAGACAATAGATAAATGGAGCTGTAAAATGGGAAATAACTTCAAAGAATCAGCATTGTAACCTGATGGAGAAGGGACAAGTTTGACAGAAGCTAGGGTAATTAGATCTTGAGAGCTCCAGTTTAACTCCGTTATTATAAAGTAAACACAACAAGAGCAAACATTTGTACCAAGCCTTCGTTCTCAAACATAAAATAAAACAAATATTTAAAGTTCCCAGTGGGTGTGCTATATATAGCCAGGGAAAAGTAGGCTCGGGTCAGAGATCCAAGAGTAAACAAGAAGGTATCTCAGGAGTCTGACCTTCTCCTTTCCTCCCATAATCTCTTAAAATTTCTAAGCATTACAGACCGAGAGAGCAGAATAAAATCAGTAAAATGTTTCCAGGAATAAAAACCAAAGATAAGCCCTGAGGAATACCTGTGGTCTAATTTAACTTCACGTTTGAAAACTTCTTGCTAAAAGATGGTAGAGTGTGGAGGTGAAATATTGGCCCAATGCTGTTAGCCATGTGATGTAGACAAGCTACTCAGTGTTTCTGGCCCTCTATTTGCCATCTGTAAAATAGGAATAAGACTTGCTTATCCCAAGGTTCTTAAGAAATAAGAACTCAGGCAATAATTTAGTTAAAAAGAACTTAGACCAGAGCCTGGCATAAAATGTGTACTCAAGCGTTGGTTAACTGTTATTACTGCTATCAAATAGCATTTCCATCACTTCTGCTTGAGTGACTGAAATATGCAACACTGAGATCTACCGCTCTAGCACGGAAGCATTTGTTTCAAGAATTTCCCTTTTAAAATGTAAATAAGTTTAGGAGGTGATAATGTATCAGACAGCTTCAGTTAGTAATACCTTAATATTTTTAACAGCCAGAAATTTGATCTCCAATTATTTAGCCAAAAACTGAGCCCTGGAAAAATTACATACAAGGCCAATACATTTTTATTGGCGGGGGGGGGGGGGGGATTTGTTTTGAGTATCAGAAGCTACCTTAGGAGATGGGACTAGATTGTGATTCCTTGGACAGTCGGGGACCAATGTGGGAATACAAGATACAGGATATGGGAATGGAACAGGTTTAAAATCAGGGCATGGAGAAAGAGGGAGCATACTACAGAGATGGATCCCTCTGTGGCTCCACAAGTCCAAGGTCTATTTGGAACAAATCTTGCATAAAATGAAACTTGGGTTTTTAATGAAACTGAAGATTCACAGAACCATGTGTCCAGAGGGCGAAAGAAATTGCACAAAGTAAGCGGTCAGGGCTCCAGAAGAAGGAACCAGATAAACAGCCACATCTCAGAAAACTGATATTTATTAATGCTCACTCTGGCACCCAGGAAAGATTTCTGATAGGTGAGGACAATTGGAAATTGACAGGATCTGATGGAGAAACATAGTAACAAGTCTAGGGGCATAAAGACAGGATGGGTGCTGGATGGGTAAGGTAAGCTGCCAGAAGCCAAGTATACCTGTCCATATTTTTGCCTAGGGCTGACCCAGGCAGCAAGTACCCATTGCTGTGCGGAGGAAGAAGGGAAATACGTTCTTTCTGAAAATAGACACAGGCAGGGGCGCCTGGGTGCCCCAATCGGTTAAGTGGCCGACTTTGGCTCAGGTCATGATCTTGCAGTTTGTTGAGTTCAAACCTGTGTCAGGTTGTGTGCCGACAGCTCAGAGCCTGGAGCCTACTTTGAATTCTGTGTCTCCCTCTCTCTCTGCCCTTCCCCCACTCACACACACATTCTCTCTCTCTCTCTCAAAAATAAATAAAAGTTAAGAAAAAAAAGATAGGCAGCTTTCTACAGCAGACTGTGATGGAAAGAGTCAAGAGGCCCAATTCCGAGTTCTAGTCTTGGCTCACTCACTAATCAGATTTTAGTCCTGTACATTGATGTTATCTTTTTGTGAATCGGCAACTTCATCTATCAAATGAAGAGACTGGGTTGTTAGTTACCAACTACAGAGGTATCATGAACACTTTTCAGATCTGGTGAAAATTATGGACACCACCCTTAGAAAAATGCATGCATCTATATACACATACAAGCTTGGGTGCAGTTAAGCTAGGTAACCAACCAGTAACGCTGAATGAGTCTTCTTCCAAGGACATCCTTCCAAAGGTCTCATTTGTCTCTCCACAAGACCCTGAAGACTCTTCCATCCTAAACATCCGTGGTTTTCATTTACCACGACAGAAGGAAACATTTCTTTAAAATAAATTTAAAAAAATTTTTTTAGTGTTTATTTATTTTTGAGACAGAGAGAGACAGAGCATGAACGGGGGAGGGGCAGAGAGAGAGGGAGACACAGAATCGGAAGCAGGCTCCAGGCTCTGAGCCATCAGCCCAGAGCCCGACGCGGGGCTCGAACTCACCGACTGTGAGATCGTGACCCGGGCTGAAGTCGGACGCTTAACCGACTGAGCCACCCAGGTGCCCCTAAAATATTTTTTTTTAATGTTTATTTATTACTGAGAGACAGAGAGAGAAAGAGCATGGGAGGGGCAGAGAGAGGGGGAGACAGAATATGAAGCAGGCTCCAAGCTCTGAGCTGTCAGCACAGAGCCTGACACGGGGCTCAAACTCAGAAACCAAGAGATCATGACCTGACTGAAGTCGGACGCTTAACTGACTGAGCCACCCAGGTGCCCCGGGAACCATTTCTGTATTTGGAAGATTTTGTTGTCTCATCTCCCAAAGAATTGTAGTTATTAGGCTAAAGAAAAGCCTTTTGCTTATACCTAATGTTATCTTCAAATGATCTCTCCCTGCTGCCTGACTTTAATCAACATATAATTTTACTCCCTGGATACTGTAAAGAGTGTCAATATATGTTGTTCCATCTGGCATACGTGCTTAATATTTAATCATCAAAGGATAATGTTCCAAAAATGTTCCTTTGTGTCCATTTTTAAATAAAACATTAGAAATATTAAGCATCACTATGAAAGTCAATTAACTTAGATCCATAACTGATACCATGTAATACACTATATTAATGAATTACCTGACTTCCACATAAAAATACTGAAATAACAGGATTGTTCCATCTGAAGAAGTAAGAACTATTCCAGACTATGGAAGAAATGGAATTTATCATCATAGAAAAGGAGAATGTTTTCGGAGACACAAGAATCAAATGAAGTTTAGTAAATGAAGTTTGAAAAGAAGGCTACAAAATTAGAAAAATCATAGATGATTAACTGACAAAAGTCTAATCCCAAATATAGAAAATTTAGATCAGTCAGAAGCAGGGAAATACAACCTATTCCTGAAGAAACAGCCAAGAACTCTCACAGGAAGACAGAGCTGGAGCTCACACATCACAGTCCTGATGTTGGGCACATGTGAAGGTAGGTGGCTAGCTGGCTGGCTTGCCCCTCCTTCCTCACCACTAAGGTGGCCACATAATTATCCCCTAAACTGGGACGCTTGTAACAGTGACAGGGTAGATAACAGAATTATCAGAATTTTAAACAGAATTATCCCAATGAAAACATGATTGATGGCCATCCATGTGGCCCAGACACATTCTTGAGACCGTGCACTCCTTGAAGTGTGACCCTATTACAGAATGGTTCTCCCTGCCAGGGGAGAAAATCAGTATGCTCCTCAGCCAGAGCCTCAAATTTGCAGCCTTCCTAGGGAGGATAAAGAAATAGAAATTAGAGGAACTGTAAGTTACCATTAATGATTCCAAAACTAGCAACTATAAATAAGAATAACAGAAAATGTTGGTGAGGGTGGAGAAAGCATTGTACATTTCTGGTAACACCAGCAATGTTTCTGAAAAACAATTTAGTACTATGTGAAATGAAACTGGTTTTCTCATTTGATCTGTATTACACAACCAAAATCAATTCCAAAGAAGCAAAATAGAGTTGAGTATAATTTATGACCCCAAACTTAAAATTTCAATGTCCAATAGTAAAGGAATACTGAGAAAGTTACCATTATATGAACCCAATCAATGATTAAATAGCCAAGTATAGTAATAAGGATATAAGCTTTATATGAGATAATGTTAAGCAGAAAAAATCATTGTAAAATACAGTAATTATACATGCACATCATTATTGTTCAGTAATGATCTGAAGGCAATATGGGGTGAGGGAAATAGAGTTCATTATGTTTTTTCCCTCCAAAGATATTTAGATTCAAATTTTGTACAAACAAACAAAAACCAAGCTATAACAACTTTGAATGGAGCAAATAATGATTGCCTTTAACTTGCTCACCCCTTTTCAGCCATTAAGCTGCATTAACTACATAAAGCTTTATAAATGCCATAAAACTTTACTTGTTACATTTCTTTGTAAATCCCCCAGTGCTTGAAGAGTACCAGCCACCTGGTCTGTACTGAATAAATACCGATTGAATGACTGAATGGAAGGAAGGAAAGTAGAAAGGAGTGAGAGGTGCTTGGGTGGCTCAGTCAGTTAAGTGGTTAAGTGACTAGCTCTTGATTTCAGCTCAGATCATTTGCTTGTGATGAGGCCTGAAGACAAAGCCTGCTTGGGGTTCTCTCTCTCTCTCTCTCTCTCTCTCTCTCTGCCCCTCCCCCACTAGCTCTTTGTCTCTCTCTCTCTCTCTCTCTCTCAAAATAAATAAATTAATGTTTAAAAAAAGAAAAAAAGAGAAAAGGGCAACAGAGGACCTGAGGGAGGGAGAAAAATGAAAGAAAAGGAGGAAGGAGGGTGGGAAGGGAGGAAGGAGTAACCTTTATATTTATAGAAAGTAAAGAGAAACAAGTGTTCATTAGCAAAATCATTGCTAAGTCTAACCAAAGCCCTCTCCTTCCCTGTCCGCTTTCCCAAATTAGTTAACATTTGAATCTCTGAGGTTCTATTATTTTGAAGGTTGGTGCAGAAAGTTATTTAAGAAATCATTGTATGCATCAGGAGACTATTAACATAACAATACATCTGCATTAAGGTCATTTTATGAAATGTATTGCTTTAATCTTATTTAGTATAAAAATTCTGGATTTAGAGTTTTCTGATTCTCCCCGTTCCTGCACTGGATGGCTAAATATCTACCTCAGCCCCAAAGCAAATTCTAATCTGAGAATTTGGGAGCATTCTTTTTTTTTTTTTTAGTCCTGTTTCCAGAGTATGGTACAACCATCTTTCAGGCCAACATGTCCCTAAGGAGAAGAGCCTTCCTTGTGGTTCACTTGGCAATAGTTGATTGCTTCAGTTTTTTGGGTCAGGCTTGTATGCTCTGTTAATCTGGACTGATGCATCCTGAGGCAATAGAGCATTGTCAAACTTAAAAATATAAATCCAAGGACAGGAAAAATGTAGAGAGAAGAGGAAGATTTGTGTCTGCTCTCCATAGAAACAGCCAGTTTTTTCAGTTGTGGGCAAGATTGTTGGGCAACTCACAGGAATTTTTACCAGGGAGCTGGAAATAGGGATGGGCTGCAGAAATAGTGCAGGATAATAATACACAACTATCTTTTAAAAGAAATGTTGGTCCTGAGTAGGATTCTTCTCTATATTGTAAGTGACACCTTTACATGTCTTTTTATCTGTCCATTGCAATCATTACAACTTCTTGTCTATGGTGGGATTCTTCTTATTCTGGAAGGTCTCAAGTCATCTGAGAGCAGGAACAGCACATAGTCATTTTCCTTATATCCCCTGTAAGTTATAAAATAACATACAGACAGATTTCTCTCTGTAATGCTCATGCAGTATTCCCCTTCATCATCCAAACACATTTCTGCCTCTTGGGTTGAACATCAATCTGGCTTGTGTTTAGGAAGTATTTTGCATATTCTTAACAATTATCTTTAAACTCCTGACTATAACTAGCCCAACAAGATACCTTATGGGGGCAAGGGCAAAACAGCAGATTATCACCCTCATTTTGTTTTTCCTTGGGCACATACACATGTTATTTTTATTTTTGCTTTGCCCTGTTGAATGCATGAAAGTCAGATGTATGTTTGATGTGACTCCACTGTGTACCTTACAAAGTTAAACCTTGGTTTTTGAGCACAATTCATTCCAGAAACATGCTTGTAATCTAAAGCACTTGTATATCAAAGCAAATTTCAAGAGCCATTGGCTCAGTTGTGATCATGTGACATTCAGCATCACATACTACTTGTACTGTAAGACATCACTCGTTTATCAAGTTAAAATTTATTAGAAATGTTTGCTTGTCTTTTGGAACATTTGCAGACCAAGTTACTTGCAATCCAAGGTTTTACTCTCCTTGCATCTACATGACCTTATGTTACTCTTGCCATGTGACTGCACTATGTGGCTGAGAGAAGGTGTGTAGAGGAGAGAAGGCTGAGGGGGCCCACAAGTCTTGGCAGGAGGGCAGAAAGGAACCCACCGTGGAGGCAGAAGAAGAGTTGCTAGACAGGCAGAAGGAAAAACAAGAGAGAGAGGTGTCCCAGACCCAAAAGGAGAAGGCATTTGATGGAGGTGTCCACTAGCACCAAGTGCTATAGGGAAGTCAGTCATGATAAAGTGCAAAGGAGCCACCAGACTGTATGTCTCTTGGGACCCAGTGGCTCACTGTCCTCCTTTTCTCTTGTATACAGTTCTTAAGCAAACACTAACTCTATTGTTGCAATAAGACATGAAGTTCAATAAACTTTGAAGGGAAAGAAAAAAATGGTAAATTTACTAGTTTTTTTTCTGAATTCTTTTTCTTGATAGTAGCACATAAACATGCCCTGGCCATTGATTTAATGACTGACCAGAGGGAGTGTCAAGCATTCTGACACTGACCTTGGTTCAGGCTTGTCTGGCCTGCAGCTTACCTGTCTGTCTCTGGTCCTGAGAGAAGTCCCTTCATTTCTTGACTTTTAGAGAAGTCAGTCTTTTTTGTTGCTTGCTTGAAAATGACAGGAAAGCAAACAATGAAGATAAGCACAAACAGACCTACTGATTCTTTCTAAGAGTCGTTAAGAAGCTACACACATTTTTTATTCTCCTGTCTGTCTTTCTGCCTTTTTGTTGTTGTACTTCTTGACTTGGAAGCTCCATGAGGAAAGACTCATAATGTATGTTTCGTGGTTCAGCATCAAGCTTCATGTCTGAGACACAGAAGGTGAGCTGTTCAATGAAAACATAAGGCTGGAGCTAAGAAAGAGGTGGGAAACATGTGGTCTGCCTATAAGGGAGGTAATATAATGGTTACATTTTTTTTAAGTAGGGTTCATGCACAGCATGGAGCCCAACATGGGGCTGAACTCACTACTTTGAAATCGAGACCAGAGCTGAGATCAAGAGTTGGACATTTAACTGATTGAGCCACCCCAAACCCTAAATATTACATTTTTTGATCAGAGTGTTTCAAGCTTGAATCCAATGCACTTGACACATAGACTACCATGCCACACAAAAACCACCGTATTAAGTTATGAAAGGAAGCAACCAAGTCACCCCAATTAGTCAGATAGCGATTACCTGTTAACTTTGCCTTGCTATATTAGAACCTATTATTAAAGTTAAAAAAAATTTTTTTTAATGTTTATTATATTTGAGATAGAGAGAGACAGAGAACTAGCAGGGAAGGGGCAGAGAGAGAGGGAGACACAGAATCAGAAGCCGGCTCCAGGCTCTGAGCTGTCAGCAAAGATCCCTATGCAAAGTAAATGCACAAAGCTGTCGAGCACAAAGCTCGAACTCACAGACTGCAAGATCATGACCTGAGCTGTAGTCGGCCGCCCAACCAACTGAACCACCCAGGCACCCCTTAAAGTTTTTTAAAAAGGGATTTTAATATAAAAAATGCCTGTGGTTTCACTATTGAGTGAAAAAAATCATTTTCACTGAGTAGTTAATAATGATGATAATTAAAAATAATAAAATGTATTGAATGTTTACTGTATATCAGATATTACCTTTTTCCCCGGCACAATTTTACCACTGGTGTCTCATAAGAAAGCCACTCAACTAGACCAGGTGCCCCACTCTGAAAAGACATGAAGAGTCAGTGAGAAAGCTATCTATCTAAGTGCAGAAGAGAAGGAGCCAAAACATTAATCAACTGATTAACTATTTTCAGATACACCAAATTCCCAAAACATCACTTATTTTAGATTTGCAGAAAGGAAAAGAAAGGAGTGCCTTCCACCTGACGTGAAACCTCCCTCTCTGTCTGTCTCCTTTTTGTCTCTGTCTCAACCTGTCTTACACACACTCTCCCTCACCACAGCTGCCATTTTACCCATATGCTGTAGGCTTCAGATCCATGAAGACCACCCCTCCACAGGTGGAGTGTCTATACTGCAGGTTCTGGATGAACAGTGAGGTAAACCCCAGGGGCCCCAGCAGCCCACACAGAGAAGCGTGCCTCTCTTCATTCTCTCTCTTCTGCTACCCAGTCGGCTACAGTGAAGCATAAGTGACAAACTGTAGTGACCTGAGATGTGCTTGCCAATTTCTGTCACTGTAATCCTTTCCTTTAAGAGTTTCCTTGGGCTCTAAAATCATGCCATCACTGATCAGAGAGCAGAAGAAAACTTAGCCATCTGAGGACACAGAATAAGGAAAGGCAAGCTGGAGACAGGAAGAAAAAAACTCAGGACAATAGAGAAGAGTCTATGACTTGTAGGAACTTGTAGTTGTAAGTCAGAGGTCAGCAAAGGTCACTGGCCCAATAAACAACCTAGAACTTAGGATAGTAAAAAAATAGTTCAGCACAATTTCCCTCGGTTTTAAAATATATCACAAGAAATATGCCAGGAGCCCCATAAAATGTCCTGTTCTTCTTTTTCAGTGTTGTCATGCATACTTACTACTACTGTCCTGGTTCCTGGCAAATAGAAGCCTAGAAAGGTCAGGGCCTATAACACAGATGTGAGGAGGAAGGTCTGGGGAATCTTTGCTGTGGGAAAATTTCTAGTACATGAGCAAAGGCTTAGAAATTTTTCCCCTGTAAATGCAAATAAAGAAAGAAGCCTTTATTTAGAATCAGGCACACCAAGGAAACTACAAGAAACTGTAGCTAGAAAGATACATAAAAATAATGGCCATGGAATTATTTTATGGAATAATTTTTGCAAATTTATGGAATTGCAAATGGAATGCTATGGAATGTTTGCAAAGTTCATTTTTTTAGTTTATTTATTTATTTTGAGAGAGAGAGAGCAAGAGAGCACAAGTAGGGGAGGGGCAGAGAGAGAGTGGGAGAGAAAATCCCAAGTAGGTTCTGCACTGTCAGCGCAGAACCAGATGTGGGGCTCAAACGCGTGAACCATGACATCACGACCTGAGCCGAAATCAGGAGTTTGACGCTTAACTGACTGAGCGATCCAGGCTCCCCGGTAAAATTCATTTTTAATCTAAAGAGGTATTTTCTTATTTTTCTGTTTCAAAGCCCTGAATGTAAAGAAAAGCAAGAGCATGCCAAACTTGGAATGTAGGTTTGCAAGGTTAAAAAAATTACTAATTTTTCGGGGGAGGCAACATGCTTGAGCCAAGAACCTACGATTGAAATTCTCCAATAAAATCCCTCCCAGCTGGAAAGAATTACTAGTTGTGTTGCTGCAGCCATTTCAAAGCAAGTTAAGGACTCATTTTTCCTCCCTTACAAATGGGTTCCCTGGGGTACCCTCTAAGCAGGAGATGAAGGTTATTGTCAAGTTGATTAAACAAAGTGGAGTTCCATGGGAAAAATGGGGTCACCAGAAAAATGATTTTCAGAAATTTGAATTTATCTATAAGCTATTGAGAGCACAAATACAGGAATAGACACATGGTAACCAAGCTCTCCTGCTGCTCAGAGAGGGGCAGCCATTCAGGCAGCCCCTCCTCGTTCCTGAAACCCATGTGGGCACAGGACAGATGTGCCCTGGCTCCTGTAGAAAGTTACAAGTGAGACCTGCAACAACCTCAGGAGAAAGTTAAAAGTAACTATAGACAAGAATTTATATCAGTTTTGAAGAGCTGCCTAAGGGAAAGAATATTTTGGTTGATATTGCCTCTTTAAAATGATTCTGAGTTCGGCTGGTTTCAAACCTAATCTCTGGATACAGCAGTAATAGGTTAACATTAAGATTAAAAAATTATGCAGATTGTGATTCTTCATTTACCATAGACTCTTTAATATATTAAAAATTTTTTTTAACATTTATTTATTTTTGAGACAGAGAGAGACAGAGCATGAACGGGGGAGGGGCAGAGAGAAAGGGAGACACAGAATCGGAAGCAGGCTCCAGGCTCTGAGCCATCAGCCCAGAGCCCGACGCGGGGCTCGAACTCACGGACCACGAGATCATGACCTGAGCCGAAGTCGAACGCTTAACCGACTGAGCCACCCAGGCGCCCCTTAAAATTTTTTTAATGTTTATTTATTTTTGAGAGACAGAAAGAGACAGAGCACAAGCAGGGGTTGGGGCAGAGAGAGAGGGAGACACAAAACCTGAAGCAAGTTCCAGGCTCTGAGCTGTCAGCACAGAGCCTGATGCAGGGCTTGAACTCACGAATGGTGAGATCATGACCTGAGCCAAAGTCAGAAGCTTAACTGACTGAGCCACCTAGGCGCCCTTAAGAAATTTTTGTGGACAGGAAGTATATGAGAGCTGCCACCATTTCAGTGCATCACATGATTCATATAGGCAGAAATCATCATTCCAAATTCAAAAGATGCCTTGAAGCAGATTGTTGGAAATTATTGGCAGAAAAGATATACTTTCCCTCTTCATTTCTAAATATAACTTTATATTGAGTCTATGTGATTATTTATGAGATGATACCTCAACTTTTGCCTGGATTGTTTTCTTTCAAATGTAGTTGTGACACTGAAGACCTGTCTTGGATATTGCATGATATACACCAATAGTCCCAAATCCTGATGTATGAACCTGTGTCTCTTTGACTCCATGAGAATAACCTATGGAGTTTATTTAAATCAAGATTTCTAGACTGCAACCCCAGAGATTCTGATTCAGCGTCCCATGTGATTCTGATGAGTATGCCCATTTCTGGACTACTGGTCTACAATTTACTTTGCTAGAGACTTGGAGGGAGGTCAAGGTGAAATTCTGCCACTATAATTGGCCTCGTGGGATCAGAGTCATACAAAGTCCAGAGTGTACTGACTAACATATCATCTAAATATGGAGGTAACTAAGAAGATGCCAAGCACCTTCTGCAGAACTCTTTGGCCAAGATGTGTGGCTGTTCCTCTGAGGAAACCCAGAGGGAATGCATCACTTCTCAAGCTACAGCAATAGAGTCATCCACATCAGCTGCAGTACCAGGGATACCAGCCTCTCAGAAAGTTACCTTTCCATTGCTCATGCTCATGTAATGCTTATGGCAGCTAATGGGGAAAAATATTACATATACCAAAAAGTGTAAGAGAGTGCAATGAGGAAACTTGGAGCTTCTTAATAAATACAGGCAGGAGAAGATAATTACCTCTCAAATGGTTTGCATTCCAAATACAAGAGAAGACTATCTCATAGACATTGTGTTCATAACCCTTTTGACTTGTTTTGGTATATTTTGTCACCGTTAAACTCAATGTGATGTTAAGAAATGAAATTAAGCCATTTACCCTCCTTTTCACCTCGTTTAGGGAAAAGATCAAAGACTTCTCAGCCTGATGATATTTTCAAAATGTGGAATGATCATCCAGTCTTTTTCTACACACCCAATACAAAAGGCGTGCCTAATCCCAAGGAATTTACTATACAATAATAAAACGTATATCTCAAATATTGAATTTAGTATGAGACCCAGGATCAGAAGATTTTAGAGCTGGAAGGGTCTTTGTATCTGAATTTTACTATCCTATATGTAATACAAGACTAAAACTCAGAGTGCGTCCTGGAGGTCACTCACCATCTTCTTGTGTTAAGTAGAACACATGTAAGTTGCTTTTCACTCCTTATCTCTCTGAGTTTATGCATCTGGGGCAAGCCAACGAGGAAGATCAGTCATGATCTAAGGGTTTACTAAAACCCTCTGTTTCATTGTGTTCATGCTAGCCAAAGATTGCATAACATTGCCTTTTTGCTTGTTATCTGACCTTTTGATTTCCTCCCTTTGGCAGCCCCGAATTAACTAATTATTTAATTAGTTTGTTTATTTTTGAGAGACAGAGAGAGAGAGCAGGGAGGGGCAGAGAGAGAGAGGGAGACACAGAATCTGAAGCAGACTCCAGGCTCCGAGCCATCAGCACAGAGCTCGATGTGGGGCCCAAACCCAAAAACCGGTAGGTCATGACCTGAGACAACTGAGCCACCCAGTGCCCCTATTTTTTTTTTTTTTTTGAAGCTGTTTATCAAAGGAATGGAGTCTCCTAAGCTGCTCCTCACTAACCTTTGCTCTACTATTTGCATTTCCTGCCTCTGGTTCTAATTAAAATGTAGAAGTGGTCATGCTTATGGCATCAAGAGGTACCACATTTCATAACTAATCACCGATAAGCCTTTGGACAAGGCTTGCCAGCCCACTGCCTCTCAGACTCGTGCCCAGCAGCATTCTCCTTACCATCTCTTCCACACTGCCTGAATTTGGACTGTCATGGGGAATTCTCCCTGTGTAATTATATCACAGTCTCGGCCTACACTTTCCTACCTCTTTCTCAACAATAAAAACATATGTGTATAAACAGTATGTGTAATTGTCTCCCCACATCGGAGGAGCTTCCTTTCTATTTGGGATTGCCAAGGAAATGTATATGAACTAATTAGAGAATCACTACATGCTGAAACTGCCAGATCTGAGAGTTCAGACAAGGAAGCCATCAAGACAGGCTGGAGTATTTGGGCAAGGAGTCCTGCAGATAGGTGGCTAGAGGTGGGAAGGCAGCACTACAAGCAAATACACAGCATGGGCCTCCCCAGAAATGACTCTGCTTCAGGGTCTCTTGTTTCCACTCAGGGATACAAGGAGACTCCTGACACTGGAGGCTCCCATGTATCCTGACATTCAGGTCCAGCTTTCTTTTTTTTAAAAAAATATTTTTTTAATGTTTATTTATTTTTGAGACAGAGAGAGACAGAGCATGAACGGGGGAGAGTCAGAGAGAGAGGGAGACACAGAATCTGAAACAGGCTCCAGGCTCTGAGCCATCAGCCCAGAGCCCGACACGGGGCTTGAACTCACGAACTGCGAGATCATGACCTGAGCCAAAGTCGGACACTTAACCGACTGAGCCACCCAGGCGCCCCCAGGTCCAGCTTTCTGTAACCGTTAAAGTTCAACCCTCCTGTGTCCCTTCTCTGAAGACTATCATCAGCTAGGGTTAACTTGTTTGCCTTTTAATAAAAGATGCCAATGCTTAAACAAGGCATTTTTCATGAGCATTTTACAGTGAGGAAAAGTAAGCATGCATCCCAAAACATTAGGGAAAAGAATCAAAGGTCCCATAGTGACACACAAGTAAAACAGCTTGACTTTTATGTTTTATCTTTTACGTTAAGAAAATGTACTTGCTCTGTTGCTCTTCTCACAGATAGCCATTCACACACCTTGCTCCCCTTTCATTCTCATCTTGGCTCAAATGCCACCTTCTCAGAGGGGCTTCCTAATGGCCCTTCTGAATATGGTGGCCCTGTTAGTCCAGCATTCTTTCCTACTATTGACCTCTTCTTTGTATCCCACACTCTTTGCAAGCTCCCAGGTAGGACTAGAGCTATACATTTGCACAAAATAAATATGCAATAAATATTATTAATTGAACAGTTATTCTGTGATGTGTATGGTTTTACTTTTAATTAAAAGTATTGATGTTATATCAGTGAATTTTTTACCTTTTTCATAATATATTTGGAGAAATCCATTGCTCAATGAATATACATCTGTCAATGCCGTGGCTTTGTTATGTCTCATGTCGTCCTACCCTGAGCTGCCAGGAGTGCTTATGACCCATGTTTTAAGCCCAGCTTCAAGTGTGAGGGGTGAGTTCTGCAGAGGTTCTGGGTAGCTTTTGGGGGACTTGTCCTGCTGGATATCACTACGTCATGCAGGGACAGAAGTAAAATGAGCACCCACCTTCTTTTGCTACGTTTTTTCAATCTTCCTCTACTCTCTGCCAACATGTGGGTTTCCCACCAACCATATCTTTGCAGACAAACTCTGAGATGGCCTAGGGCTTGAGACTCCATTGACATCACAAAGTTTTGTTATAACCAGTGTAGGAGGTTTCTATGACACTGACATCAACTTCATTCCCAGAGTCTGCTACATGAAGAGTCAGTCACATGAGAGTCTAGGAGTCCAGAAAAGTTAAATGGGTGATTGTGGCTAGCAGAAGCCACTCTGGGGAATCATGCTGGAGGTCATCTCAGATCTCAGATCTGCCTCAGATCTCAGTCTGCCAATTTCCAATATGACTTAAGCAAGTCACTTAATCTGACCTTCAGGCTCATCATTTATAAAATTAGGAAATGGTTTTAGATTAATTTATTCATTCATTCAAGAACTATGTAATGAACTCCTATTAAGCTCTAGGCAGTCTCCAAGATTGATTCCACCTGAGGAATTCTGACTCCCATCCCCTCTCCCATATGGAGTCCCCCCATTTGACACAATGGCTGTCCCATGGAAGTTACCTAGGGAACACTGGACTAACAAGCGTCCTCGGGATGTGCCCACACACCATTTGGTGTGGCTGAGGGGCCATGAGCAATTCTGTACCAAAAGCCAAGGTTTTGGCTAATTTGCCTTGTGCTGTCTTACTTGCACAAAAACAGCAGTGCCTGGATCAAGCCTTCATTGCAACAGCTGCAGGATGAGCGTGCTCAGCGGGGACCTTGTCCAGGATACTAGTCCCATGACATTGCTAGAGTATTCCTAGTCTCCAATGAAGTTGTGCAATGCAACAAGTGCGTATAAATCAGGGTGGATGATGCAAAGTACAGTTTCACTGAGAACATGACGAAAATATTTAAATGACAGAATAGTATGTAATTAAACATACATCACACTATATAAGTGAAGAGAAAAGTAAACAATGGGGTCAAAAAGAGAAATGGGAGGGGTGTTTGGGTGGCTCATTTGGTTAAACATTTGACTTTGGCTCAGGTCATGATCTCACTGTTCATGAGTTCCAGCCCTGCATTGGGCTCTGTGCTGACAGTTCAGAGCCTGGACCCTGCTTCGGATTCTGTGTCTTCCTCTCTCTCTGCTCATCCTCCACTCACACTCTGTCTCTCACTCAAAAAGAAATAAACATTAAAAAAATAAATTAATGAAAAAAAAAAAAGAGGAATGGGAATCCTAAGAAGCAAGCTGGAGTAGTCAAGGGAGGGGAGTCTCATGGAGAAAGTGACCAGGAAACTTGTCACTGGTTACAATAGTGTAGCATCAGGGTATGATCTCTGCCTGACCCATGACATCCAGTGGCATTGGGGGTGCATTCTAGCTACAGAGGATCTACAGACTCCAAATTGGCCTAAGCATGGTCTCTCTAGTATGTTTTCTTTGCTCCTGGGTGTGGTTATTTCTCTGCTTCTTGTGGCTGCTGGTTCTTAATTTGTTTTCCTCTGAACTATTTTATTTTGTGTGGGTTCAGTAGTGTTAGTTGACACAAATGCTTTCTGAAAATAAGTGCAATATAAATCATACTTGTTTCCTAATTAAATCTGAATATATTCCATAATAACAGCCTTTTCCTAGGCCCCTGGGTCTTGATCTGCTCATCCTGAGACCAACTCCAAGAATTTTTAAAACATACTATACTTTTAACAGTTTCAAAGAATTAGTTTGTTTTTCTAAAAATTCAACAAAGTCACACTTTTAGTAGTCCATAAAATGATGTGTAAACATCGAATGAGCAAGTTTGATGAAGGAAGAATTGGCTCTGTGGCTAGGTTTTTGCTAATGTTTACTCACTGTTGTCCCTGTGAGGCCCTTTCCAGATGGCATTTGGCAAAATGTGTTACAACTTATCAGATTCAAGGGAGAATAAGATAGAATAAGGTTGGTCCCTGGATCCCCTAGCTCCTAAAAACCATCATGTAATTTATGAACCATATTCTGAATCAAAGTATATCATAACTAGACATTAGGGTTAGGGTCAGGGTCAAGTTGCATACATTAATTATGTACAGCTTTCTGTATCCCAATCATTCCTCCATGAAGTGGCTTAAAAAAATAAAACAGGAAAGAATACAGTCATTAAAAGTATTGAGAACATTACCTGTCATAGTAAATATGTAAATAAACACAATTATTGTTTAATGTTAGCTGAGGACTGGGAGCTAGTCCTACAGGTACTTGGCAGGTAGCATCTGTGGCCAGCTGCCCCTCCCTGCCCTGACCCCACCCCCCCAAGCTCAGCACATGCTCTACTATGCTCAAGGGCAGCCCAAACTGAGGGACCAGGTCCAGGTGTGGCTCCCTCCTGTTAGGCATGGCTTGCTTCCAACAGGCAGAGAAGGTGGCCAGCTCACAGACACATAACATTTTCTTTTGGCTACTTACTGCCTCCCCTTTTTGTCACTCTGGTCCTTAAACTTTAGCTCCTATGAGAACTTGGGTTTGCAGATTCCTGTTGACATTTTAAAGTGTGCGGATCTGTGTTGCCTTTGTTCCCCGTCCTTGGTTCTGGAAATAAAGGTGGGGAAACTTAACATACTGTGAAAACAACAATAATAAATAGTGTGTTCTGCCCTCGTATCTCAGACTTGAAATAAAATGGCAATTGCATACCTCTTGTTACATACAACCAGCTTTAGAGACTCATATGAGTATGTAAAATGAAATTGTGCTGAAAGAAATCTTATTACTGAACTTTTGCCTTGCAGAAGACAGTTTGGCATAAAAGTCTCAAGAAAATGTGTTTTTTAAAGAGTGTAAATACAAAGTATGTTTCATGGGTAGAATCCTGTTCCTTTCAGTGAACGTGAGATGAGCAGACAGTATAGCTCAGATTCCAGCTGGATTTCCATCACTAACTACCATTGGGGCGTGTGTGTGGGACTACAGAGGGCTGGCCAGCTAGGAGGGGCTTACAGTCTTTGGCCTATAGACTGCAAGGATGGTGGGGTTCCTTGGTGCTCTGGGTCTGGCAAGACCTGAGGTGGGTGAGACGGGGGTGGGGGTTAGGAGGGTTTGATGACACAGTTTTTCCCAGAGCTATCAGGGTGGATGGTGGCACAGGGGGAACAGAGGGCCTGAGTAGGCCTGAGCAAACCCAAGGGACTAACTGAATGTCTTGGGCTGGGACAGCAGTTGCCTTTTTCTGTTGCTTGTTCATCCCTCATTGATGCTCCCCCAACCCACCACCCTGTCACTTTCCTGTCTGGTGAATGCCGGGTCACCCTGACATGTGTAGCCATGCAAGGACACAAATGTGCTCATCCTCTTGGAGCATTCCCAATCCCTCCACACCCTGGTCTGGCTGACTCTGCATACACACAGTCCTCTTCCTGAGTATCCTCTGCAGTAGCACTTTTCGTGCCGTTGTTGTCTCTCTGTCTGTCCTTTCTGCCAGGAGATTTCTGTCACACCTGCCTGGCTGGATGACAAATGGATATGAATGGATTCTGGATCCTTTGTCCTGGAACAGCAAGCATCCTTCAAAACCCTGATGAGCAGGGTAAATCTTTGTCTCTCTGTGTGCCCCAGCCATGGTGCCCAGGACAAGAGATTTTGTTCTATGAAAGTGGATTCCTTCTGATATCACTATGTAATCACTTAACATGGCCATTACTGTGAGACAGAAGGCATTCTACTGTATTGTGTTCTACTTGCATACTGTGGTTAACAAAGAGTAAATACACACTGACACTCACACATTTACACTTGCACCGCCGTTTCTGACATCACTACATGGAAACTACAGTGAATTCTCATTGGGTTTCAGGCATGTAGATGTGCCATTAAAAGTATAATTAGAGGGGCACCTGGATGGCTCAGTTGGTTAAGGTTCTGACTCTTGATTTCAGCTCAGGTCATGATCATATGATTTGTGAGATTGAGCTCTGTGTTGGACTCTGCACTGACAACATGGAGCCTGCTTGGAATTATCTCTCTCCCTCTCTGTCTGCCCCTTACCTACTCACTCTCTCTCTCTCAAAATAAATAAACTTCTAAAAAAGTGTAAATTGAGGTGGATGGATATGGAGGTCTAGTTAAAGTGATGGGCGCCCTTGCCTATGGGAGTAAATTTTATCCAGAAGGCACTGTATTCTACTCAAAAGAGTGACATGATAATATCTATCTTTTAGAACAGGGATCAGTACAGATTTTCTGTAAAGGACTTTCTGTAAAATCTTCTGTAAAGATTTTCTGTTTACAGAAAATATGTTAGTTGTTGCAACCCATGTGGTCTTCCTGACAATGACTCCACTCTTGCATTGTGACTTGAAAGCAGCCACAGAATATACATAACTGATGTGTGTGGTTGTGTTCTAACCACATTTTATTTACAGAAAATAGATGGAGGTCACATTTGGCCCATGGGTGGTAAGTTTATAACACCCCAGATTTGCAACTTTATGGAGGATGGGTGAGAGGGCTCTTGGTTTTAAAATCTTTTTTTAATGTTTATTTATTTTTGAGAGAGAGAGAGACAGAGAATGAGCAGGGAGGGGCAGAGAGGGAGAGAGAGACACACAGAATCCAAAGCAGGCTCCAGGCTCTGAGCTGTCAGCACATAGCCCAACATGGGGCTTGAACTCACAAACGTGAGATCATGCCCTGAGCCGAAGTCGGATGCTTAACCAACTGAGCCACCCAGGCACCCCTAGGGCTCTTGTTTTTAAAATGGCAGACTCGGTGTACACTGGGATCTATCCTGCTTGACCCTGGCCCCTAAACTGGAAAGGGAAAAAGAATGATGGAGGAATTAGCCAACATTTATGGCCTCAGGAATTCTCCCGCATTTATCTGTGTGCCTCCAGCTTCCTATGAGATGTTTGTCTGTGGTTGAATTACATGTGGGTATTGTTTGGCTGAATATTTCCCCATTGACCCGTGGGTATATCTTGTGGGTTATATACTATGCAGATGGTCATCTTGTTCAGGTCAAGACCCTGAAGGCATTTATGGTTCTCATGAGTTAGGAGAAGGACTTAGCATGTGTGGGATTCAGGAGTAGTCTGATTCAGCCCTCAGCAATATTACTGAGCACCCCGTTTCCTGGGCCCTCTGTGGTGGGGGGCACTGGCCTAGCCTAGGCCACTTCTGCCATTCTGATGGAAAGGTCTGCAGCCTGGGTGGTCCACCTCACACTTTACTCTGCAGGTCAAGAACTGAGGTTCCTGCTATCTCATTGACTGGGACCAGGTCACATGCCCATGGATGAGTCAATCCCTGTACTCAGAGTGTGGTGTTGTGGAGATTGGAATAGACTGTTAGGTCCTCTGTTGTTAGGACTTTTCCAGTTGCCATGGTGGCAACATCTTTTGAGATGCATCTATTGATAAAATGAATACTAATTCTGGTAATGAGTAGGTCCAAAGTGCTAGCTTAGTACTCAACACTTCAGTCCTAGCACCTCAGAACTACTGTATTATTGTGAAGAGACAATGGCAGAGAATGAACTAAATTGATGGAAACTGGTGTGGAACATACAAAATAAGGGGGAGTGGGGGGGGGTGAGGATTGGGAATACCACCTGACCAACCTGTGTCTCCAATTTACCTAGGTTCAAGAAGACGCGAGGAATCCGTGGTGTTTCACTGCCAATAATTTTGCAAATAAGGACTATGCCTTTTGCACCGAGGATGGCAAGACTTCTATTTTCTAGTTGGTACAGAAATCGGGGAGAGTGGCACCTCCCATTTGCTAGTATAGGTGTAAGAGACTGACCACTCTCAAGAAGGGTTAGGGTTTAGGGTTAGGGGTTAGGGTTAGGGGTTAGGGTTAGGGTTTAGGGTTAGGGTTAGGGGTTAGGGTTAGGGTTAGGGTTAGGGTTAGGGTTAGGGTTAGGGTTAGGGTTAGGGTTAGGGTTAGGGTTAGGGTTAGGGTTAGGGTTAGGGTTAGGGTTAGGGTTAGGGTTAGGGTTAGGGTTAGGGTTAGGGCTAGGGTTAGGGTTAGGGTTAGGGTTAGGGTTAGGGTTAGGGTTAGGGTTAGGGTTAGGGTTAGGGCTAGGGTTAGGGTTAGGGTTAGGGTTAGGGTTAGGGTTAGGGTTTAGGGTTAGGGTTAGGGTTAGGGTTAGGGTTAGGGTTAGGGTTAGGGGTTAGGGTTAGGGTTAGGGTTAGGGTTAGGGTTAGGGTTAGGGGTTAGGGTTAGGGTTAGGGTTAGGGGTTAGGGTTAGGGTTAGGGTTAGGGTTAGGGTTAGGGTTAGGGTTAGGGTTAGGGTTAGGGTTAGGGTTAGGGTTAGGGTTAGGGTTAGGGTTAGGGTTAGGGTTAGGGTTAGGGTTAGGGTTAGGGTTAGGGTTAGGGTTAGGGTTAGGGTTAGGGTTAGGGTTAGGGTTAGGGTTAGGGTTAGGGTTAGGGTTAGGGTTAGGGTTAGGGTTAGGGTTAGGGTTAGGGTTAGGGTTAGGGTTAGGGTTAGGGTTAGGGTTAGGGTTAGGGTTAGGGTTAGGGTTAGGGTTAGGGTTAGGGTTAGGGTTAGGGTTAGGGTTAGGGTTAGGGGTTAGGGTTAGGGTTAGGGTTAGGGTTAGGGTTAGGGTTAGGGTTAGGGTTAGGGTTAGGGTTAGGGTTAGGGTTAGGGTTAGGGTTAGGGTTAGGGTTAGGGTTAGGGTTAGGGTTAGGGTTAGGGTTAGGGTTAGGGTTAGGGTTAGGGTTAGGGTTAGGGTTAGGGTTAGGGTTAGGGTTAGGGTTAGGGTTAGGGTTAGGGTTAGGGTTAGGGTTAGGGTTAGGGTTAGGGTTAGGGTTAGGGTTAGGGTTAGGGTTAGGGTTAGGGTTAGGGTTAGGGTTAGGGTTAGGGTTAGGGTTAGGGTTAGGGTTAGGGTTAGGGTTAGGGTTAGGGTTAGGGTTAGGGTTAGGGTTAGGGTTAGGGTTAGGGTTAGGGTTAGGGTTAGGGTTAGGGTTAGGGTTAGGGTTAGGGTTGGGGTTAGGGTTAGGGTTAGGGTTAGGGTTAGGGTTAGGGT